>NC_134700.1:123829885-125130718 GCF_043290135.1 Rhipicephalus microplus
TTCTGGGATCAGACTGGCGCGAGTCGCGAACGTCGACGTAACGTTTCACACGTCAAACGATGTGACTATCGTTCCAGCCGAGCCCCCCGGAAAATTTTCATCGTCTGAAGTGCCATCCCCGAAACAAGGCACACCACACCGCACCGGGGAAACGCTTATTGCAACGTTCTGCCGGCAATCGAACGAGAGTGTTTCCAAAGACGAAGGGTACGTGCGCCTCAACACGAAATGTCCGGTACCCGACGAAGACTTCACGAGCCTAGTCGAAGACGCCACACGGAAGATAACGAAGGATGCCACCGAGGCAGAGAGGGAACAACTTCACGCAATTCTGTTAAGGCATCACCAAGCGTTCACTTCCAAAGGCGACACTTGAGGCGTGTGTCCTGACACCGAGCACAGCATCGAACTCGGAGACAATATACCAGTGTCATCGAGGCCATACAGGTGCTCACCGGCTGATCGCAAGTTCATCCGAGAACAGGTGAATGACTACCTCTCCAAGGGCATCATAAGGCCGAGCGAAAGCGAGTACGGTGCTCCAATGATAGTCGTCGACCAACCGCACCACCCGACGACTCCACGAAAAATGGTACACGACTATCGCAAGCTCAACGAGAAAACCAACAACCCTTCTTATTCAATGCCCGTCATGGAAGACGTTATTGACGATGTCATGCGCGACGGATCGGCTTACTTCACTGTGTTGGACGTGAAGACGGCATTTCTGACTATACGAATGAAGCCGGACGACGTACACATGACCGCATTCGTCACTCAAGACGGAAAGTACGAATACCTTCGAATGGCTTTTGGGTTTTGCAAGGCCCCTCAGACCATGCAAAGAGTCATGCGTCGCACGTTCGATGGCTTACCTAGGACAGCTACGTACATGGACGATCTCGGGCAGGGAGCCACAACAGTGAGGGAGGCTTTGGATTTGCTGAACGAAGCATTCAGGAGAGTCGTGATCAACGGCTTGAAGATGGATCTCCGGAAATGCCAGTTGATTCGAGACAAAGTATCTTTCCTGGGTTACGTGATCTTCCCCGAAGGACGAACACTGGACGAATCTAGAGTTGTCGCTGTCGAGAAGTTCGAGCCGCATCGCAACACAAAGAAGCTGTACTCCTTCCTGCAGTTCGCTAACCACTACCGAAAGTTCATACCGCAGTTTGCAAAGGTCACGTACAAGCTACGGCACCTTCTGGCGAAGAACGTTTCTTTCGTATGGACTGACGCTCATGAAGCAACCGTCAACGCCATAAAACACGCCTTGAAGAACCCGCCAATTTTGGCGAGCTTCCGCCCAGACTGCCCGACTAACGCTTCGGAAACCGGGCTGGGTGCGGTGCTTTCTCAAACTCAAGACGGAAAGGAGCGAATCATAGAGTACGCAAGTAGATCACTAAACGAGCACGATCGTGGTCTACACTCTAATATGCTCGAGTGCATGGCACTCCACTGGGTGATTACTGAGAAGTTTTCGGTCTACCTGAGAGGAGGCCCTCGTTTTTCAGTGTTCACGGACAATTTCAGCTTGTCATACCTCGTCCAAAAGGGAGCCAGCAACCGCAGATTTGCGAGGTGGACGCTCGACTTAGCAGAGTACACCTTCGACGTCAAGCACAAGCCAGGACGCGAAAACTCCGCTGCTGACGCACTCTCGAGGCAGTCGGAATCTGCAGAGGCTTTCGACCAGGGCGTTTCAACCCGAGACCTCCACTGCTACGCAGTAGTGGTCGGCAAACACAGTCGCCTACGCGAGTTGCAGGAGAGGGATACTGACTGCAAAAGATTTCGGGAGGAGGTCAAGCACAAATCTTCAGACTACGAGATCGAAAATGACATGCTGGTGAAGAAATCTCTCGAGGGGGGACGGGTCCGTCGGAGGGTGATCATTCCCGCTGCCCTCTGAAGCATTGTGATGATCGTTTTCCACGACAACAACGGCCACCTAGGCCTCGAGAAGACAAGAGACCTGATCCAGCGAAAGTACTGGTGGCCATCGATGAGAAAGGACATACGCGAGTATGTTGACTCCTGCCACACGTGCCAGACTATCAACGCCCGCACGACACGGAATGAAGCTTGCCTCATCCCACGCGATATTTCTACTGAGCCAAATGCAGTGATATCCCTGGATCACATGGGTCCGCTAAACCAGAAGGGAGACCACATCCTCGTGTGTATCGACCACGCCACGAGATACATGGACGCCGTGACCGTACCGAGCACTTCGTCGACGCACTACCTTGACTTCATGACAAACCGGTGGATTCCGCGATTTGGAGTTCCCAGCGTCATTATTACGGACCAAGCCAAGGAATTCGTGAACAAGAAAACCAACCAATTTCATCGCAGACTGGAATTCGCTCATCCGAACTCCCCACCGTACTGGCCACAATCAAACGGACTGATCGAGCGAATGGTAGGAACATTGAAACAGGTGCTACGCAAAATGCTAAACAACAAGGACAAATGGCAGAAGGAACTACCCCGAGCAACGCTAGGAATCAACGCCACGAAGCATCGTCACAGTGACCACAGCCCATTTCGACTCATGCACGGCTACGACCCAAAAATGCCAGGAGCGCTCAACCTCGCCTCAGTCGAGGGAGACATCGACCAGTCTCACAGACTACACGACTTGGCAAGGGGACGTGCGGAGACAAAAGAGAGGCTACTGCAGAGTCAGCGCAAAACAACGGTCCGATACGACAAGAAGCGGCGAACTCCGAGGTTCATAACGGGGGACCTCGTCCTGCTTGAGTTGAGCGCTCGAGGCACATTAGACCCTCGCTATGAAGGTCCGTTCGAGATAACGGCCCTCGTTGGAGGAAACAGGGCCGAGATCCAAAGAGTACCCCACACACCGGGCATGATCAACCAAAAAATCGTCAACGTGGAGCAGCTTTGTAGATATAGGGAGCCGCTCCTAGAAGTTACGGAACCATCGCCATCTAACGACACGCACGCCTGAGGACAGGCGCAATTTTCGGGAGGGCCGTGTCAGCGGCACTCCAGTTCGCACAGCTGAATTCTCCGGCAGCGCCTCCTTCTCCGGCAGCGTCTCCGTGCTTGCTCGGGAAACGCTGCACTGCGTTAACGTGGGCTCCGAGCCCTGAGCGCGTCCACTCGTCGCGGTCGCCCATTGGTTCAACGAACATTCAAAAACAAAAAGTGAGCCTTCGAGCCGGGACCGCATAGCAACGCATCGCCAGAGAGAAAAGAACGAGCCGAGATTCGAGCCGGGACCGCAGAGCAACGCACCGCAGAGCGAGCCGAGACGCGAGTGGGGTCGGACGTATCCGATCGAGCTCCTGCACCGAGTCCAGTTTCCTTATACATGCAACCACTGCCGATTCACCTGTAACTTAGCACAATACAGTTTTTCTTAAAATTTGAACCATGCCTTGACTACATTCTTTTCGGACATCGCTGACAACGTTGAACATATCCTTCTATATAGAGTTCTCTCAAGCGCTTTAGGTAATAATAAAATGCTATGCAAAGTCGCAGTTGTTATGATATGTGGACATTTGCTTGCTCTAAGACAATGTGCAACGAAGCCATACGAACAGATAAACATTGTTAAAAATAAACTACTGTAGCTGGCGAAGGCAAACCCTAATGTTAAATAAAAAACAAAAAACTGCTGTATAAATGAAATCAAGCGTAAATAACCCTTATCTTTTTTTGTTTTTGAAGACACCTGCATTGTTAGTAACCTTGAGCACACAGAAAAAGTTCGGCAGCTTCCATGTACCTTGGGAGTTGGTGTTATGGGAAGCATGCACAGAAAAACTGGCAGTTTCGTCATTTTGCTTCTTGAACGAAACACTGTAAAATGTCTCTAAAGGTATGTACAAATGTTTTACCGACAGACATATGTTGAACAGCTGCGTTATATTTGTATATTCAGTTGTTTACAATTGCGTAAACATCGTAGTACCAGAATGGGTATTAGCAACACAAGATGCAAGAACTTGATAGATAGCGCTTGTGCTCGCGAGAATAGTAGCCCTGAACACTGCGTTATAAAACAACTTCATTGGATGGCGCTTTACAGTTGACAATATTCCGACATGGAGGCTGTTTCATGGGAGTACATATCTAATCTTCAAAAAATTGCATAGACTAGCCAGCACTGACACCACACTTAGTGTTTCACAGAGATTAGGGTCTATTTGAGAATTAGTTCTGATGCCAGGCGTCACCCTGTGCTAGAATACTTGATTGCCACGCAGAACAGTGGGGTTATTTATATTCCTGCTGCGACGCTGAGTTTATTACTTGAATTCGTGGGGTCAACGCTGCTGATGTCAGCATTATGCGAATGCTGTCGCGTTAAAGTTATCTGTGTCTATTCGTGACGTTCCTGGCAAGATATAAGCTGCAAATCCGGTGGGGAACGTACCCGCATACTTGTGGCCCATACCCACCCGTGATATACAGATTCGCGCTGCATGTATCTGGCAGGAAAAGGCTTGAAGACTTACGGGACGACAATGTCGCATTTCTAATGTCCTGACTAGCTAGTTATAATCACAAAACTATTTTACCTCCCCAAAACAATTTTCGTTCCGTTTAAGTTGAAGAAGTGATCGCGGGAGCACCTAGGCAGAGATAGACAGACAGATAGATAGATAGATAGACAGATAGATAGATAGATAGATAGATAGATAGATAAATAGATAGATAGATGTAAAGTTTTTTTGTTCACCGAAAACTGCTTCGCAGTTAAAAAAAGACGAGAAGAAGCGTCCGCGGAATCTTAGACTATGTTAAAAGAACATTTCAGTAAATTTACCTATGATCGTATTCATTCATTAAGCCTGCGTGCATCCAGTCTTTCAATCGCGGTGGTTTTGGTCAAGCAACTGCCACTATAGCCCGTATTGAAATTTGCTTGCCATTTTGCTACGGCTAGAGTAGGCATGTAGCAAATAACTTGAAAGTTTTTGTTGCAAATGTTTTGCATGAGCAATGTTTTTTTTTCACAATTTAAGATGAAACCATTTTGTAATACTCGTACATACTTTCCTTTATTGCTAAGCAAGACCAAGTCAGCATGCGAAAGAGTGGAACGCCAGTAGTAAAGTGTTTTAATGACAAATGATGTTAATCTTCAGCAGGAAAGATTTGTCTATGCATACTAACTAACTCTAAATCTGTATCTGTGCTTCTGTAGTAGTATCCTTTTATTCCCATTTCTTTCATAGTATTAGAGCCAATTTACATTGTGAGACGTACGCTGCTGCAGCTGTCTTTGCTTCAGATGTTAAACGATCGGCAGAATAGTGTGAACCATGTGCTTAGTTTTGTCCGCACCTCGTCGACAATAATTGACGTCCGTGAGCCTGTTTTCCTCGCCCAGAACAGCAGTCCCGAATGCGCAGTGAAATCACGAGACATTCATCGGTTGTACCTCAGCAGATTACTATCACGGTCAATGCCAGAAGTTTCCAATAACATGGTTGCACTGGTCCTGGCATTTTTGCAAGAGTAGTTACTCTGTCACTCTAGTACTCCGTCTAGTATAAGGCTAAATACAAAAACAGGAGTCAGCAATGTCCATGAACACCGCATTACCCACTTGGTTTGCCCTGCCCGTCAGACGAGGATTCGGACAGCTCGTTGGTAATAAATCTGCGCGAATTAGTTTGTTAGGGCTCTGTAACAGTTTTTTCTGCGGTTACTTTCGTGGAACTCAAACAATTCAGGATGTCCAATAGCTCTTGGATACACGAGGTCAAAGCGTTTTCAGAAAACCTGCAACACAATAAGGAGCTGCATCATCAATCCAGAACAATCATTCAATGTAGTTTCCTTCTTTCAGATGAAGGTTAACGTCACTCTGACTGGCGAATAAAGGAATAAAGTGACGCACCTGCGTAAGAGCACAGTCATGCTCTTTGCTAGGATATTATGCACTGTAAACTAAGTGTCTCACGAACCGAAGCAATCAGTATGTTTATGCAGGACGATTGCTTATACATATACGAGAGCATGCATGTTTAAACATATATAATGGCCGAACAATACGGTACCATGGTCTAACCAGTCACTATCGTATGCTGTAGAATAGCTGAAAGGCAATAAAATATTTGTAAGTACATAGCTAGGTACCACAGTGCACATAATGCGGTCAATCACTCAACGAATGAGCCGATTGAACAACCAACCAGTCGGTTCGATAAATCTATCTATCTATCTATCTATCTATCTATCTATCTATCTATCTATCTATCTATCTATCTATCTATCTATCTATCTATATGTCTATCTATCTATCTATCTATCTATTCATCTGTCAAGTAATTAACATTTTGAGGAACAACCGTAAATTTTTTGTACATGGACACTCAAAATTGAAACAATAAAATAAACAAGGCAATGGAGACAGTGTTCAGAAAAAGCTTGTAAAAAGAGCCAGAACGCATGAAAAAAAATCAACGCAAAAAGGGTAAGAACATACGAAGAAAAACTAAATATTACTGCGGGAAGTGCGACATCGTGATGATAATAATAATATTACTAATAATAAGATAATGACAAATATGTTATGTAGTGTTACAGCTAATTTTATTATTATTATTATTATTATTATTATTATTATTATTATTATTATTATTATTATTATTATTATTATTATTATTATTATTATTATTATTATTATTATTATTCATAATGCACTCTTAAATTGCGGCACACATACGCTTCGCTTTTAAGAGTTCAACGCCATAGCGAATGCAAAGGTAGGGAAGAAGCAGGCTGGAGACCAGGCAGTAGGAGATTATGGCATCGGCACTAGAAACGCCAGAGGAGAGCTACTAGTAAAATTCGCAGAACGCAATAATTTGCGGATTTTAAATACCTTCTACCGAAAACGAGAAAACCGCAAGTGGACATGGAGGAGCCCTAATGGCGAAAATAAGAACGAAATAGACTTCATAATGACCGCACACCCAGGAATCGTGCAGGATGTGGAAGTGGTTGGCAAGGTACGATGCAGTGACCATAGAATGGTACGGTCTCGAATTCGCCTAGAGTTGAAGAAGGAACGACAGAAACTGATACGCAAGAAGGCAATCAATGAGCTAGCACTGAGAGGGAAAGTACAGGAATTCGGAGTGTCGCTGCAGAACAGGTACTCGGCTCTTAGTGAGGAAACCAACCTTAGCGTAGATACAATGAATGATAATCTGACGAGTATCATTATGGAGTGTGCAGTGGAAGTTGGAGGCAGGGTAGTCAGACAGGACACTGCCAAGCTTTCTCAGGAAACGAAGAACCTAATTAAGAAGCGTCAAACCATGAAAGTGTCAAGTACAACAGACGAAATAGAACTGGCAGAGCTTTCGAAGTTGATTAATAGACGTAAAGTATGCGATGTAAGAAGGTATAACATGGAGAGAATTGAACACGCTCTGAAAAACGGAGGAAGCTTCAAAGCAGTGAAGAGGAAACTTGGGATGTATGCACTAAGGGACAAAGAAGGCAAAATAACTACCAATATGGATAGGATAGTCAAAATAGCGGAGGAGTTTTACAGAAATCTGTACAGTAGCCGAGACAACCACGACCTTAATACGATAAGAACTAGCAGTAACCCAGACGACACCCCACCAGTAATGATAGAAGAAGTCAGAAAAGCTTTGGAGAGCATGCAAAGAGGCAAAGCTGCTGGTGAGGATCAGGTAACATCAGATCTGCTGAAAGATGGAGGACAGATTGTCTTAGAAAAACTAGCCACCCTGTTTACGTGGTGTCTCCTGACGGGAAGGGTATCAGAGCCTTGGAAGAACGCTAACATCATCTTAATACATAAGAAAGGAGATGACAAGGACTTGAAGAATTACAGGCCGATCAGCTTGCTCTCTGTAGTGTACAAGCTATTTACAAAGGTAATTGCTAACAGAGTAAAGAAAACATTAGAATTCAATCAACCAAAGGAACAAGCAGGATTTCGAACAGGCTACTCAACAATTGACCACATCATACTATCAATCAGGTAATAGAGAAATGCTCAGAGTATAACCAACCACTATACATAGCCTTCATAGATTACGAGAAGGCGTTTGATTCAGCAGAAATATCAGCCGTCATGCAGACACTGCGGAATCAGGGCGTAGATGAAGTATATATAAATATTCTGGAAGAAATCTACAGGGGATCAACTGCTACCATAGTGCTTCATAAAGAAAGCAACATATTACCAATCAAGAAGGGTGTAAGGCAGGGGGACACAATTTCCCCAATGCTATTTACCGCGTGCTTACAGGAGGTTTTCAGAAGCCTAGAATGGGAACAGTTAGGGATAAGAGTTAATGGAGAATACCTTAGTAACCTGCGCTTCGCCGATGACATTGCATTGCTGAGTAACTCAGGGGACGAATTGCAACTCATGATTACGGAGTTACACGGGGAGAGCAGAAAGGTGGGTCTTAAAATTAATCTGCAGAAAACGAAAGTAATGTACAACAACCTCGGAAAGGAACAGCGCTTCGAGATAGGTAATAGTGCACTTGAAGCTGTAAAAGACCATGTCTACTTAGGGCAGGTAATAACCGCAGAGCCTAACCATGAGATTGAAGTAACTAGAAGAATAAGAATGAGGTGGAGCACATTCAGCAAGCACTCTCAAATTACGACAGGTAGATTGCCATTATTCCTTAAGAGGAAGGTATATAACAGCTGTATCTTGCCGGTACTTAGCTACGGAGCAGAAACCTGGAGACTCACAAAGAGGGTTCAGCTTAAATTGAGGACGACGCAGCGAGCAATGGAAAGAAAAATGGTAGGTGTAACCTTGAGAGACAAGAAGAGAGCAGAGTGGATTAGGGGACAAACGGGGGTTAAGGATACCATAGTTGAAATAAAGAAGAGGAAATGGACATGGGCCGGGCATGTAGCGCGTAGACAGGATAACCGCTGGTCTTTAAGAGTAATTAACTGGATTCCCAGAGAAGGAAAGCGGGTTAGGGGGAGACAGAAGGTTAGGTGGGCAGATGAAATTAAGAAGTTTGCGGGTATAAATTAGCAGTAGCAAGCACAGGACCGGGTTAACTGGCGGAACATGGGAGAGGCCTTTGTCCTGCAGTGGACGTAGCCAGGCCGATGATGATGATGATGCCATAGCGATATCCTGTCCCTAAGCATATTTCTAACATTAGTTGCATGAAACAATTTTGTGCTTGCTATAACTCCCCTGCGTGGCCTTAAGTTAATATAGGCACAGAAACGTGTTTACCTTTTGTATCGTGTGAGCAGTTCATTTTATTTCCATCGTTCTCGACTTTTCGGTCACGCATATGATGATGATTTTTCGCTCACAACCAATGACGCCGACAGTGACGTCGGAATTTCTCTGAAACGAGCTCTTTGATGCTATCGCGTTAAAGTTGTTTAATTGTTCACAAAAAAAGAAATCGGTTTTCGGAGCCCTCTAAAAACACAAAAACATAGATATCCAAGGTTTTTTTCATGCTGAGCATAGAACTATATGCAAATAAGCCACAATAAAAAACACTAACACATTCGCATATGTTGGTGTAAATTTTCACTGTGGTTTGTCGCAGCTGAATCACATGAACTCTATATATTCCAAACTATGTAGTTCGAAACAACGGCAGGATGGGCAAGATGGGCTCGCAAAAATAAATTGGAAAAAAAAAGAGGGGGGGGGGGTGTCATGGTGTCGACGCTTCAACTAGAGGTCTTGTCTTTCAATTGAGCTTGCAGCCTTCAAAAAGACAAGGCTGCTTGTGGAAGCATCGCCTCCAGCACTCAACCTTTGTTTTCAAACTGAGAAGTGTGGTACTCTCTGCGTTCAAACATAAAGAGCTTGGTGCTTCTAAATAAAATAGAGGGATAACTTATGCACTAGCATACGGTGTAGAAGAAAAGTCTAAACTTAAGCGCTCGTTTTATTCGTTAGGCACAATATCAATGAAAATTAACGTACAATATTGCCTGAGAAAGCATGGGGCATAGCTAAAAAAGTAACTTCAAATGTAGAGTGTCGAACGCGTTCTTCAAAACTCACAGGTTCAAATTTAATGGGTGGCAAGTCATCTTTCTTTCTTCATTTTTCATTAAAAATATTTCCAATACCATTCGTATGGTTTCCCTGGCATTATTGTGTCCTAAATCTCATAAGCACGTAGTGTTGTGAGATAAATTACAATTCTCGCTTTTTTTTTCAGAGCACTGGCAAACACGTATACCTAGTTTACTGTGAAACAATATATAAACAAGTTGTGCTGGTTAGTTTAGATGCCAATACTGTTTTTTTTTTTGCTTTGGAACTTTCTATGATTCAGGATTTCTCTGTAGTATATGTTGTTTTGTTCATTCCATGTTGTCTCTCGATTTACTGCCTGTAAACAAGAACTTGTATCAATTATTTGTCTATTCCTTGGCAAAAACAAAAAAGAGTTGTTTTTTGCTCTTTCAAAAACACCGCTGTAACTGGCTATGCTGGGCTTAGTCGCAAAAGTCTTCTGGGACTTGAAGAGACCCATCTCTTTCTAGTTTTTAAGGATGTGTTTCGGGAAAGTAATATTGGCATTAATCAAATGTTTACTATTGTTGTTTATATTTTTCATATTAAACTTGCACACTTTGGTGTTGACTCGTCTGTTGGTAATGTCCTGTATTGCCATCTGCCTAAACGATATCGCAATGTTGCAGTGAAGGATCAAATGTGTTTCTTAAAGAAAGTCACCAGTAAAGTTCCTAAACGAATTGTGTCAGGCCGACTCTCATTTCTGAATTACAATATTCATGTTTTCGTTCAATTATTTGTTATTCATTCGTCTTTTATGCTGAGAGCATCGAGATAACGGAAGAGATTCATTCGGTGAATGACTGGCGCTTGCTGCAGTCAGATCTAATTTGTTTCTCCGGGTCGTTTAACATCAACAACAACCATTTTTTGAATATCTAAGAGACCAAATTGATGATTCTATCTAGGAAAACTCATACTGTGTCATTTCTATACTCTGTCAACACAATTTTTTGTGTAATATGTATGATATCAGTGACCATGAAGTCCGTTTTTAATAGCCCGGTAATGTTTTCTCGTCACAATAAACGTGCTGCCAGGCGAGGCCTTCGGTCTCTCAGCTGTGTTTACAGAATCTCTCCAGAATTTAGTTCTCTTACAGCTTTCTCTGAATTGTGCGCTTCATTATGTCTTCCTAAACTTGAATATTGAATTGAATTGAATTGTTTATTTTCAACATAATACTTGTTGAGGGACGGTACAGCTAAAGGCAGAATGAACAGCCTGACAATAGCCCTACCACCCAAGCACTGTCCAACAGGACTGTGACTATCAATATGCAGATGCGATCTGGAGGGCATTGCTGAATGCAGTTGCAACAAAATAGAGCGGGTCAATAAAAAAATTACATGCATTTAGAGCCCTGATTGCACTAGAAATAACTCTCGACCTTGTTCTAACAATGATATAATATTATAATACCCCGCGGTGGTGTTTTAGCGACATAATGTACTTGGCTGCTGACTCACAGGTAGGGGGTGAAATCCCAGCAGCGGCGGTTGCATTTTCAATGGAGGCGGAATTGCTGTAGGCCCGTGTGCTCAGATTTGGGTGCACGTTAAAAACCTCCACGTAGTGGAAATTTGTGGAGCCTTCCACTACACGGTCTTTCATAATTATATGATGGCTTTGGAACGTTAAATCCCACACACACACTCACTCACTCACTCACTCACTTAATCAATCAATCAATCAATCAATAATATTGTGTTCACTTCACTGCTTACTATAATCTGCTGACCTGATATGTTTAAAGCAAGCTCACAGTGTGATATTATGCCGTTTACTTCTCAGTCGTGTCAATTTTCGCATTCCGCATAAGTTAACCAGAGAAAATTCATCGTTGCACGTACCTGCCAGCTTCTTCCAGCTCTCTACTGTTCCCAAAATACAACCTCTCTATAATGTTAACTTATTCATTTTGATGTCTTATTCATTTCATTGTATAAAGCCAGTGTCTATCTCTGAGCTTTGCACTGTCATTGCAAAGTTCTGCGCATTGTAAAATTCTTCCATTTTTCATTTGTAGGCAGCCTTTCACATAGCTTCATACGCTCATATTTATTAGGAGCTTGCTTTTCAAGTATCTTATGCTTGGGCCTTGTCCGTTGTTGGCGTGTACACTAGTTCTCACTGTTCCCGCCTGTAGCGCCACTGTACTCTTTAGCATCTTTATTGTCGGTGAGTAACGCCAGCGGCGTGCTGCTGCTCATGTGTTGCCGAGTGCTGTATTTAGTAACTGGTTGAGTACGTGCTGAAGCACGCGCTAGGTGACCACTACAGAGCCGCACATACTTGCAGTGTTTGCATTCGGCGCTTCTAATTTCTCTTTCTTGAAGCTGACTCAGTGAACATTGTTCGTTACAGTTCACAGCATGAACAGCCCCGAACCAAGGCAGCATCGCGGTCGTCTCGCAACGCAGCAGCAGCTCGTGCCAGCCGCAATGACCATGCAGTGAGAGCCCAGGAAAACTGAAACGAAGAGCACTCGCCGTCAAGCAAACACGGAACTACGAGCTACCGAAAAAGAAGTAGCATGAAAGCGGTGGCAAGAGAACACCAAAGTTGCACGGGCATGGGATACAGCGGTAAAGCGCCTAAAGCGGTTGCTCTCAGAAGTTGGCGGCGCTGACGCGTGCTTCAAGCGCGTCTTCCTGTGACATATGCAGTTACCAAAGCGCTGCAACATATACGACCTCTTTGATTCCACAACAACCTGAGCATAATCGCAAGCATCTGCTACGAGCAACCCGGCGCCAACGCCGTCGCAGTTCTTCAACGAGAGTTCTATGCCACCACCTGCCACTGCCACCTCACCGGCCCTGCCACCAGACTACGCAGTGAGTGCGGAGTTTGCTCCATGAGTAAAGACACTCTAGTGGTAGAAAACGTTCCTACAATTAGTGTTACTTACGGGTACTGATATATAATATGTATAG
This sequence comes from Rhipicephalus microplus, assembly GCF_043290135.1. Classification (NCBI taxonomy): domain Eukaryota; kingdom Metazoa; phylum Arthropoda; class Arachnida; order Ixodida; family Ixodidae; genus Rhipicephalus; species Rhipicephalus microplus. The sequence continues at coordinate 123,842,897 of NC_134700.1, forward strand.
TTCATCCGAATGTGTATAAGGTTCATCATACTGTCTATAGTGCACTCAAATATAAATGATTAACACAATAGACACTGCCTATGTGATGTATATACACCTACACTGTCACGGTATCATATTATGATAGAAGATTGGGTATTGAGGGCTCGCTGGTTACTCATTTATTTCTGAACTAGCTCCACTAACAACATTCGCTGTGGAGATATGGCGGTGTTTTTAGTTTTGTTTTCACTCGCATTCCATGACTTGGTATGTAAAAACAGCGCAACAACAGATGGGGACAAAAGAAGACACGACACAAGCGCTGATTCTATACCCTTATACTCCATGGTGTCACCTATTTATTCTTCCCGTTTTCTATCGATTTATCCTTCGCTGTAGTGCAGGGAGACAGCACGGTGGCTGATGAGGCCTGGTTGTGGTCACAGCTTTATCGGAAGGCGGGCATAGACAGAAGCGATTGTAGCTGACGAGTCCAGGCCGGCCAAGACCCAGAACGTTTCGATCATCCCTATAGGCTCGTAAAACCCTCGAGCCATGTGGTTCTCGTCTCTATTCCTAGTACTAGCCTTGAATGACGTGGCGCTACATCGACTATCCCCATTCCCTAGCACGTTGCGCGATTAAAACATATGCACAAAAAAGCGTGAGGGAGTGACATTATGTACATGAGCGACCGTCCGTAGATTATCTGTTGGAAAGTCCGAGTCATTGTTGTGAAACACGTTGGATTTCTGAAGGTTCTGGGGGCAGACAAAGGGAGTCATGGAGCGGTCGAGGTGTGCACCGAACATATTTTATTTACAACAGTGATGCAACTAGTCGAGGACCTTGCGGCAGTGGGCATCAGCGACACTCTCGGCTGCAACTAAAAAAAATCACAGCATATCCACGAGGTGAGTGATAACAACTGGGGCGAAGCACGAATGAACGGACGGACCGATGCACGATCGGACGCACGAACGGACGCTCAGATAGATGGATGGCCCCATGGACGCACGGTCGAACGGATGGAATGATGCACAAACGAAATGGGGGCGCAGACGGACGAATGGATGGACGGATCAATGAATGGATGGACACATGGACGCACGGTCAGACAGACGCATGGACAGACTGACGGACGCTTCGCTCCACTCATCATAATTCACTCCTTGTATATGATATGACAGTTTTTATTGACGTGCAATACAATGCAACTGGCTACCAGGACGACTACGACGACAGGAGACATACAACTCACGGCGTAAGGAGCTTCGCCACTAAAAGGCTCAGTGAGGACAGTGCGTAGCGCGGTCATGACTTGTGTGGGCAGGTGTCCAATGTAGTGTGTGATCGGCATAGGCGAGAGCATCGGTGAGACCTCTATGCTGGCTGCGCGTGCTGGTGGCATGAGCACGCAGGTGGATGGTCACTGGAATGCCATGCCGGAAGAAAGGCTGTGCAACGCATGCTGGCATATCCGTGGGGCTGCCGATTAGCAGGCGGGCAAGTGCGTAAAACAAAGGTGGGCTAGTGGTACTGGCGTGTGGTGTAGAAATAATAGCACTGAGGCTGGCACATCTATGTCACGTGCCGAAGCAAAACGCCCCAGATTGGAGCCGCACAGATCACAGCCACTGCGTTATGGAATAGCACATGGGCAGTGCTGAGCGATTTTATAATTCTCGGCTTTGCTTCTGGATATCTTTGGCAGCAAGTAGGTATTCACAGGAGGCTCCAGCTGTGCTAGACCATGGGGAAGGTGTGTATGAAGCTGTGGAACCACCTTGAGAAGCCGGCCTCGAAGATGTGAGTTCAATGCCATGCTGGCCATATGTTTGCGTAGCCATCGGCCCAATGCGGACAGCTTCACCACGGGCTTAATTTGTGCGTCCGGCCTGGTACTCGGCGGAACGAAGTTATAATCGCTTCGGTTGGCACGCACCCTGTGGAATATTGGTGGCACGGGATCACCTGACACAAAAAAAGCCCGAGCGCTGAATTGGTGGCTGCAGGTTATCGTCGGCAGAGCACGCCGGTGAAAAAGTAAAGCCAATGTTGAGTCTGCGCGTGCGCATTATTCCTAGAAACGCACATCACTGCTAGCTACATGTATAGAGGCGTCCACTTCTACCATAAACACAACCGTGCTTGACCAGCGTAAGGTACCTAGATAAAAAAAAAACTTAGGTCAGCGCGCCGAGGAACGTCTTTCGTGGGCGCGTGTAGAGGTAGCGCACAAGCGCAATGCGAGCTGCAGGTGGGCTCTTCGCCCTATCGTCTGTATCACGTGGTGACTACGCTGAATCGTGCTTTTTTTTTGCGAAGAAGCTAACTTTTTTCTTGCTATGCTGTGCACATGCACATGGAGAACCCAGCATGGTTCTCGAGAAGCACAGCGATTAAGCCTCCTTTCATTCAGGTTTTGTTCCTAGTGCTATGTTTCACTTCTGCTTGCGATTTCTCAAGCATAGGTAAGCGAACACACTCAGAGTCGACTCACTGTGGCTCAGTCAGACTCAGAGGGAGCCGTAAGTTTGCGTTCGAGTGAGCCTGGGTGTGTGATATTTCGCGAACTTGGTCCCAGTAAATCCGGCTTAGGAAAATTCTGGCGAGTCTGAGTACGAGTGAGATCTAAGCTCAAGATATATTTCACGAGTCAGTGTGAGAAAGCCCTGCAGTTTTTGGCGACCTACGCTGATAAGTAATAAACGTTGGCTCATGCAAGAGTAAAATCTTCAAGCCAGGTTAAAACTCCAAAAGCCAAGCTTCCGTGTTGTTTGGTGACCTGTAGGCACAATGTTCCCCGGCTACCGCCATTGATTTTGATCAGCCTAAAGATTAGGGGGTGCGAAATTGGAGATAAACACCTGGTATTATCTGAGATAACGTCTTTAACGTGGGAAATTTCCAATTTATTACTCAACCAAAAAAAAGTAGTGAAAAGTTTGATAATCTCTGAGACGTAACATAACATTCGCGTTTACCAGCGCCAATGCCTTCAGCTCTAATGAATTTAGCTCACCAGCATGTCGCCCTATTTTGCTACTGATATGAAACAATTCTTCTTTGTACCGAGAAAAAAATGATGCGTTCAAATCCAGTTTTCAGCAAAACTCCTACCACGCAGTTAGTACACCAAATAAGCACCGCTGAGAAATCTATACTTTTATACACAGACGCTGAAAGAAGCTCATTATTTTTCCGCTATGCTACCTAAGGCCTGCGTATCGTTCTATGCATATCTTGACTCAAAACCATAGCACAACTTGAAAACATTTCCGTTAGCCTTCCACTAGCAGACCAGTCAACCAATTCTTTTTTGTACAATTGACTTTGTTTCGCAAAACTTTCCACTGGTGAAACAATCGTGGATTCCACGCGAATAATATAACTTTCGAAGCAAAACAGTTTAGTAGCTTAGTTGGGGGAGTTCCAGTGTGGCTAGGAGGTTTCTTTACTCATACAAGAGTCAAAATTTAATACCACACGCAGAAAAGAAAGAAAACACGAGGAGAAAAGGGTGGAAAAAATGAGGCGCACTCACTGCGCTTCTCGAGAAGCGTGTCAGATATGGAATTTGCGTGCGCATAGCAAAGGCGAAGTTAGCTTCACCGCTAAGCAAGCGTTATTCATTGGCGGCATCATACTGTAGCCGACGATACGGTGATGCCCAACCTACAGCTTACAGTTCACGCGCATGCTAGTTTCACCAGCGCCTGCGATGGGCACTTCGGGGAGTGTTTTCGCATGCTTGTGGTGGCAGTGGACCCCTCTGTACGTTGGTGTTGCTTTGCTCGAAAGAATAAGGTTGGGTACCAATTACCGTATAGCACGGGGCTCTGCGTATGCGGCCTCTAAACCCTGAACGTGTCATACGCTGGAGCAAACGCGGTCGTTCATGCACGCTAATCGGCATCAGTGCTATTGAACCAAATAATTAACAGGTTCTTCAGTCGGAGAAATTGACCATGCAGTCGCCCGTCGCCTAAAACAATTGCACAACTAAAAATATGAAATTGGCACACTACCACTCTGGAGTTAAATAAAGCTAGTAACCGTCATTAGACAGCCAAGTATTTAATGTTTCTAGACTGCCCTAATAAAATTAAAGATCGACACGAAGACATGCACAACGAACGAAACCACTAATAATGCGGGCTTGAATATATCAATAATTAAATGAACGCGGTTACCTCGAGTGAAAGGTAATCAAACGCCGCGAACATCAAGAGAAACTACCCAATATCAGCACTCCGTGATAATACTGCCCACGCAAAATTTCGATGAAGAGCTCGTTGAAATTACTTAATGTATATAACTGGTCGTGTCATATGAAGGGTGTGTGTAATTGGAGATTTCGCAGCACAGAGCACCAGCACGCTGTAGCCTACACCCGCCTGCTGCTTCCCCTCCGGAATGTATTGTCGCTGCACTAGAAGAAACAAAGTGCATTGTTTTTAAAACGAGGTATTCTCCGACCGAATTGCTTTTAACCACGTTCCTTATACACCTTAAAGTCAGGCTTGCTTGTTAGGTATGCCGCGTGCACACAAATCAAGGCTGTATTATTCCGCTGATAGGCTGTGCATGCCGACGAGCGGCTACCCATAGTCCGGCGCTCCGTAGTATTTTGTGGGCACATATATCTTTTATGTTTCTAGTCTCAGACATTGTTCGAATGATTAATCTTTTCGGCAAATAATGTGACATCTCTTCTGCTGCCGTGGAGGCTTAGTGCGAATCACATGGGTAATGTCATTAGCTAAATATACGCCATTAGTACCCCTAGAAACGACATATCGAGGCAAAAAAAGGCAGCCTAGTGCATATACTAAGCAGGGGTCTGCACAGTAGAATTGTGTAATGTGAAAACATTCGCTGCGTGAGGTCCCTGCTCTGATTGCGGGAATGAAAGAAGAGCACAGCGTCCACTGGTTATCTTTCATTCCTTCTTGTGAGCAAGAGCGCTGAGGGCGTATTAGGAAAATGGCGGAAGCCAGCCTTCCGTTATGCGGCGTTGATCGGTGACTGAATCGGATTTCTTCCATCAAGACTCATGTCAGGAGCAAAGCGCTATGCATTCTAGTGCAGTCATCAGCGTACCACGAATCACTTCCGCTTTCTTCGTATTCCCGCGCATCATGCTTATGCCATTATCTATATTTTTCCTACACTGCTCATTGTTCCTTTGAGCTATCTGTTTTTTACATCTTTCTTGATTCTTTACGACACGCGTACTTCGTTTAGTTGTGAGGCATTCATGTTCAAATAGAATTCCATCGCTATGATATGTGTTTCTTTTTTACGGGGATGCAATGTTTTTCAACTGCGGTAAATCTTGGTGATTGCAGTAAAACCGCTATATCAAGTGCCTATCTCTCCCAGCAGAACTGCTGGTTGAGAATTTCATTAGTTAATGAACTCTCTGTGATATAGATTTTCAGCACTTAACTAATTACTGGAATGTGAGAGGCAACAGATCGCAAAAGCATTCGCTCCTGTAGGAGTTCTGCAGGTGCTTCGTGCTTTCTCAGGTCGGTAACTCATCTGCGCGTGTTCTATGAAATATTTAAACCACGGGTGAGTTAGGGTACAGGACACATACCCAGCACGCCACCCATAAGTAAAAAGTAAGTGGTACGAAGTAATGTCTGAAAACTACCGAAAGCTCGTATATCGCACAATAGGTAACACACATAGAGACCTATTTATTGAAATACTTCCATGTTCACTGTAATATGTAGGTAATATATAGAACACAACTGCGAGTGGCATGAATCGTTCACTGAGGGATTGTGAATAGTACCTGAGTTATTGTTGACGGTGTAACCCTTGGCACTTAGAAACTTTTATTTGTCTCCCTCTCGTAAGATTGTGCCTGCTTGTTTCTGTTATGCTTGTGGTTTGATGTAGGCACTCATGAACAGGCAATAAAAAGAAAGAGATTGTACGATAAAGAACGCGTGCAAAGTTGCGAATAATAACAGCATGGAAAAAGATCCACAGGAGAAAAAAAGTGGTTGAGTTCTCCGTCGTAGAAATTGGTGTATCTAAAAACTATAACACGTTCTTATAGAAAGAGCTGCATTTTACTGTGGAATCAAATAAAAGAGCTTTCACATTATCTATTGGTGTTTTAACGTCGATACACGCACGTTCATGCTTCATGGTACACATTCATTCTAGCGACCAACGTTTCTTACCAATGATAAACAAGACCTTGTGGTAGCTGTAGTAGTAAGCGGTGAGAACGTATTCAGAAATCGCTGTGATCGCCAGCAGTGGGCTGGAGACTGGACGCAGAATTTGGCCTAAGGATTGCATTGCACTGCGTGTAAGTGAGCTGAACACCACGGCAAGGCTTGAGGTAAATGCAAGGTACGACTTGTCTGCACTCGGCCGGTCACGATTGTTCTCGGGGTGAGAGTAAGTGTGGAACACAATGTCAGAGAAGAGGCCGGAGCGCGTCGCAAAGCTATTTTGGGTATACATTATTGTTACGAGCAAGGCTGATGCTTGCGCTAAGGTCCCCACCTCACACTGTGTTAGGGAGCTGACAAAATCTCACTTTCGTTTCGTAAACGTGCCGGATTAGACAGCCTTATATAGCAACGGCGCATGGCGGGAGCTTATTGTGATGGCCACAGTCATCATTAACCCCTACAGTGACCGAGATCACTGTGGGAGGAAAGTGTGAAGTAAATAAGCGTATTTGTACAGCCTCCACGGTATTTGACCGCTGCATAGTATTTGACCGCGGCACGGCATTTGACCGCGGCATACTAAGCTCTGCACTGCTTTCGTGGACCAGGAGGTTATAAGTTCGACTCCTGATGAAGAGACTTCATTATTATTTTGCGGTCTGATCATGGGCATTTTTTTCGATGTCATTTCTGAGACGGAAATGCGCCACTAGTTTTCGTAGACCCGGCGTATATCCATCTCGTGCTAAAAAGAAGATGATGAGTGAGCAGCGGTTGTAGGCAACATAGAACCACATAGAAGATATATTAGTGTGCTGGATCTTCAATCTTACCGTCTATAGCATCGCATCTGAATTTTTTAACCAGCACATTACGAAAAATGCCTCATGGGATTAAAAACAAGACCTTTTAGAAGGATTGACGCCCAAACAAGAGTAACCTTGACTGGTCATTGTCATACATAGTAACCATCGGCGCAATGAGATGCTATAAGACGTTCTGACAGCTTTCCTGGTTAACCATCGCTTTCGTCTCGTGTACACATCTCTGAAAAAGTGGATCCTCCTCCACACCTGGCAGCGCTCTTGGCTGTTCTAATAGACTTTAGAGCTGCTCCACCACTACAGTGCATCATGTGTCCAGGCAGCGTGGGTGAAACATGTCTAGCCTTGCATAGTATGGTATAACTAGGAATTAGGAAACGGAGATGAAAGTGAGGGCGACGAAAACAAGAAAAAGAGAGGGTGAAACATCTCTAAGTGTCGTATTGCATTGGAGGTGTGTATACCGCTGGTACAATTATTACTGGGGGCGTTTGTGATACCAATATTGAGCAAAGCTCTGCTGTAGTCGGTAATGCGTGTAGGTTGTATGATTACATTGTAACAAGCATAGGAGTTTAGAATTGTTTTCACCTGCTCGCAAGAGGTGTCCCCACTAAGCATGTCAACATTTACATCGCGCATGACTGCATGCATCGCTCGTAGTGCGCTCATGGCGGTTTCGCTAGCTTCAAATATACAAAATTTGGTATTACGTGACGGTAGTGGATGATCAAGGTCTATGAACAGCGCAAACATGATAATCATGACATGCACGCCGTGTAAGAAAATGAATCAAGCCACACAGGACAGGGAAGGGGCAAAAGCCATGTGTTTTATTTTCTGTTTTGCTCTTTCCATGTCCTGTGTTTCCAGTGTTCCGCTGCAAACAAGTCTTCGAATCCACTGTACGTGGTATTTGCCATTTTGTTTTCTTTATTAGTTTGTAGAGAATGAACAGTAAGCAGCTCAGCATGTAATTTTTAGGTTTTTGTTGTTGGCATTCTTCCAAGATTCTGGTATCCTTCCCTTCAAGAGACCCTTCGTATATAACGTGGCCAGGATTTCTGAAGCTATTTCCTCACCATCCTCCAGCAGGTCCGTTGCTATATTATCCTCATCAGCAGCTTTGCCTCTTCGAGTTCGTTTTGGGGCTTCTCCTGCCATGACTGGTAGAATGTCGAATTGCTCTGGGCTAAAATGCTTCTTAGGATGTCAATCTGGTTGTCTCAGCTTCCATAGAGGTCTTTCTAGAACTCCTTCGCCACCTTTTAAATACAGTATTCATATTGCCTTCTTTGTTCCTTAATGCATACATCAGGGTTTCGCCTATGCACATGTCTGCCTTCGCAGATTTTAGGCTGCTTTCTCTTTTTACGGCCTCCTCCGTGCTTTCTGTCATACCTTCTGATATCGGCTACATTACGCCTGTTCATTAATTGGAAAGCTCCACTAGCTCTATTTAGACGGTTGCTTGAGGCGTTCACGGTTTTCTGTCTCCTAATGAGATTTTATGTCTCCTTGGATTGTTTTCCTGTTTCCTACCTTGTGACTGTACGTGCGACGTCCATTGCACACTCTTTGATGATACCAATGAGATTATCTTTCAGTGTGTTAAGGCTGACGTCGGTTACTCTGTGCAGAGACAAGAATCTATTCCGAAGCAAAATTCTGAATTCCTGCCGGGTCTGTCGCGTAGGGTTTCGCAAGCTACTTCTACGTCATGAACATATCTGAGTGTGCAAACAGAATAAAATCTTTTTGATTTTTAGTTTTGCCATGAGGACTCCGCAATGTATACTTACGGTTAGCCTGTTTTTTGAAGGAGGTATTCAAGAACCGCAAGTTACTACATCCTGCGAAGTCAACCAATAACTACTCTCTGGCATTTCTGGAGGTGATGCCATATTCTCCCACTGCTTGATCCCCGGCCTGTTTCTTGCCTACTTTGGCATTGCAATCACCGATCAGTATAATATATTGTGTCTTTACTTTATTGTGCCTTCGTAGAAGTTTTCAATCAAATGATTATCGGGGCTTGATGTAGGCGCGTAGGCCTGTACCACCGTCATCTTACCACCTATACCACCGTCAACCTAACTACAATATTTGCCACCCTCAAACTGGTGCTATAGTGTTCCTTCATGTGGTCAGCATATTCCTGTGTATACGAAACCCCACGCCTGCTTTATTTCTGTCATCTAAACCACGGTACCATATGACGTGTCCGTTCTTAATCACTGCATAAGGCTCACGGGTCGTAGCTTCGCTGAGCTCTAATGCATCTCATTTAACGCCCTCTAATTGCTCAAATAGCGCAGCCAAACTAGCCTCACGCAAGGAGGTTCTATAGAGCCTCCGAAGTGGCAGTCCGGGCCGCCGCCAACGGGAGCAAGTGAAGCTGGCGGCGGCCATATTGCTAGAGGAAAAACAGGGCTGCACCGCCATAGACTGCAATGAAATACGCGCGTTGCGCGCGTCGGTTTGCAGTTCTACAATAAAAAATGAGATGGAAACCACTTTTAGGTTACACCAACGAATATATGCCGCTTCATGTTTATGAAACGAATTATTTCATGCACCCATTGTCAGCTACACGCTTTCAGATCAATGTGTTGTCGAGGAATGATTCGCATATCGAGCTTGCTGGTGCACTATTGCGGTACGAAAGGGTTGTAGTATATATAGGAGTTTTAAAAAGTGACTGCAGATACTCCAGATCAAGGGTAACGCGACATTTCGTCGCCTCTTTCATATATGTGCTTCTGTGTGTGTCGCAGAATGCCAGAGAATATATATAAGGAAGTTGAAGTAATTAAAGCTAAAGCTAGAAAAGAGAGTTCATTAGGTATACGGGGAGTCACCAGTAATTATTCTAGAGCTATCAAATTTTAAAAATTTACAGGCGGAACCAAAACCGAAGCACCGATGTCGCGTGCAACCGACAAACTCCAGGAGACGTACCCCAAATGAACCATTTAAAAGAACGATTGCAGTGGCGTTAGTTATGCATAATAATTATCAACTTCTGTTGGCAACGTGTGTTTTCAATGCAAGCGCAGCCTTCAGAGTCTAGAAACGAGGTACCTCGACGTTTAATATAACGCCACTCACTCCATTTGGCAACTTCGTCTATCGGCATTTTGCGCTTCGGTTTCGTCGGAGATAGAACAGATTTCAAAGGTGTCTCATCTTGTTTTAGACAAAATTGCTTATTTTTGTGACTACGTTCTATCGAAGCTTCGTCAATTAGGTAGAAATGAACAGGTTTTTGTAGATGCGCTCGGAAAGCAAGAAAAATTGAAGATGCACTGCCAGGCCGCAGTATGGTTGCCTGCCCCGTTCTGACGAAGCAGCATTTTTCGAAGTCACGGAATAAAAAAGAGGCGGTCACCGTCCGTAGCCCTTCAACTATTTATTCCAAGAGTACGTTCCCAGACAGAACGCAGCGCACTGTCTTTCGGAAAGCTGTAACGCGGATAATCACGGCACGGAATTGTTCTCTTCATTTGTCAATTCCTCGATAAACATGCACTAAAGTCGATATTCACTCGCAAAAAAGCGCATGCACGCTGCCAGTCTTGCCTTGTAAGACAACACCAGGAAACTTGGAATTCGAAGGGCTTTCAGACGTCCTACTTGTTCCAATGTTTGATACGAGCAGCCACAGACCACAAGTCCTTCGTCAATAAACTTAAAACTCAGGGGCAACGTCATGACAGCGAGCATTTAAAGCTTCAAGGTACCTTCTATACAGCTCTGCACATGTATTACATCCATGCGCACCTTTTATACTGTTCCTAATTCACAAAATTTGCGAAAAACAGGCGACCATCAGCGCACGAAGCGAGGATACTTACACGTGAAAAGTTATCCCAGGTGTCTTCTTGATGCGATTTGTGCAACGAACTTTTTTTTTCTTGTAGACGCGGCTAAAGCAGGGAGTGGTGAGGGATGCTGGGGTTTCAACTATTTTGAAAACAATTGTGACTTCACTAAGGCACCATATTTACAAATCGTAGCGGAAAGTGCTTTTTAAATGCGGAGCATTTCTTTGCGAACTTCGGCGCCTTTGAGCGCATCTGTCTGTCTGTCTATCTATCTATCTATCTATCTATCTATCTATCTATCTATCTATCTATCTATCTATCTATCTATCTATCTATCTATCTATCTATCTATGTAGCCGCCTGTGACTTCTAGCTCTTCTGGCAGTTTAGATGGTCTTACCAAACTTGGTGTGGCATAACCTGACTGTATGAAGAACGTGTCTAACTAGTCATACCATGAAAATCATGACATGTATGTCATCAATGTCATGATTTACATTTCATGGTCCTGCAGCTTTTGCGCTGGTTTCGTTCACATGGCATGTTGCAAAATTAATATGGTATGACATGGTTGCATGGTGAACACCAGCGACAGACTCTAACATAAAAATCATGACATGCCTGTCTTGTAACAACATGACTACTTGCCACGCTCATGATGCGATCATGGCCGTTTCGCTAGTGTCACATATACCAAATGTGGTGTAACAGTACGTGAATGAACTATGAAGGTATCATCATCATCACCATCATCATCAGCCTGACTACGTCCACTGCAGCACAAAGGCCTCTCCCATGTTCCGCCAGTTAACCCGGTCCTGTGCTTGCTGCTGCCAATTTATACCCGCAAACTTCTTAATCTCATCTGCCCACCTAATCTTCTGTCTCCCCCTAACCCGCTTCCCTTCTCTGGGAATCCAGTTAGTTACCCTTAATGACCAGCGGTTATCCTGTCTACACGCTACATGCCCTGCCCATGTCCATTTCTTCTTCTTGATTTCAGATATGATATCCTTAACCCCCGTTTGTTCCCTAATCCACTCTGCTCTCTTCTTGTCTCTTAAGGATACACCTACCATTTTTCTTTCCATTGCTCGCTGCGTCGTCCTCAATTTAAGCTGAACCCTCTTTGTAAGTCTCCAGGTTTCTGCTCCGTAGCTAAGTACCGGCAAGATACAGCTGTTATATACCTTCCTCTTGAGGGATAGTGGCAATCTACCTGTCATAATGTGAGAGTGCTTGCCTGAATGTGCTCCACCCTATTCTTATTCTTCTAGTTACTTCAATCTCGTGGTTCGGCTCTGCGGTTATTACCTGCCCTAAGTAGACATAGTCTTTTACAACTTCAAGTGCACTATTACCTATCTCGAAGCACTGCTCCTTGCCGAGGTTGTTGTACATTAATTTCGTTTTTTGCAGATGAATTTTAAGACCCACCTTTCTGCTCTCCTTGTCCAACTCCGTAATCATGAGTTGCAATTCGTCCCCTGAGTTACTCAGCAATGCAATGTCATCAGCGAAGCGCAGAATACTAAGGTATTCTCCATTGACTCTTATTCCTAACTGTTCCCATTCTAGGCTTCTGAAAACCTCCTGTAAGCACGCGGTAAATAGCATTGGGGAAATTGTGTCCCCCTGCCTTACACCCTTCTTGATTGGTATTCTGTTGCTTTCTTTATGAAGCACTATGGTAGCAGTTGATCCCCTGTAGTTTTCTTCCAGAATGTTTATATATACTTTATCTACGCTCTGATTCCGCAGTGTTTGCATGACGGCTGATATTTCTACTGAATCAAACGCCTTCTCGTAATTTATGAAGGCTATGTAGAGTGGTTGGTTATACTCTGAGCATTTCTCTATTACCTGATTGATAGTATGAATGTGGTCAATTGTTGAGTATTCTGTTCGAAATCCTGCTTGTTCCTTTGGTTGATTGAATTCTAATGTTTTCTTTACTCTGTTAGCAATTACCTTTGTAAATAGCTTGTATACTACAGAGAGCAAGCTGATCGGCCTGTAATTATTCAAGTCTTTGTCATCTCCTTTCTTATGTATTAAGATGATGTTAGCGTTCTTCCAACCCTCTGGTACTCTTCCCGTCAGGAGACACCTCGTAAACAGGGTGGCTAGTTTTTCTAACACAATGTGTCCTCCATATTTCAGCAGATCTGATGTTACCTGATCCTCACCAGCAGCTTTGCCTCTTTGCATGCTCTCCAAAGCTTTTCTGACTTCTTCTATCATTACTGGTGGGGTGTAATCTGGGTTACTGCTAGTTCGTATAGTATTAAGGTCGTGGTTATCTCGGCTACTGTACAGCTCTCTGTAAAACTCCTCCGCTATTTTAACTGTCCTATCCATATTGGTAGTTATTTTGCCTTCTTTGTCCCTTAGTGCATACATGCGACTTTTGCCTATCCCAAGTTTCCTCTTCAATGCTTTGACACTTCCTCCGTTTTTCAGAGCGTGTTCAATTATCTTCATGTTATAGCTTCTTACATGGCATACCTTACGTCTATTAATCAACTTCGAAAGCTCTGCCAGTTCTATTTTGTCTGTTGTACTTGACACTTTCATGATTTGACGCTTCTTAATTAGGTTCTTTGTTTCCTGGGAAAGCTTGCCAGTGTCCTGTCTTACTACCCTGCCTCCAACTTCCACTGCACACTCCGTAATGATACTCGTCAGATTATCATTCATTGTATCTACGCTATGGTTTGTTTCCTCACTAAGAGCCGAGTACCTGTTCTGCAGCGACACTCTGAATTCCTGTACTTTCCATCTCAGTGCTAGCTGAGTGATCGGCTTCTTGCGTATCAGTTTCTGTCGTTCCTTCTTCAAGTCTAGGCGAATTCGAGACCGTACCATTCGATGATACGGTCTCGAAGAAGTGCGGCGATGACGTAGTGGTTTGAGCATCCGCCTCGCATGCAAGAGGTCCGTGGTTCAAATCCCGGTACCGCGCAGTTCCCAACCGGATTAAAAAAAATCCGCGTGTTGATGGAACTGCATTAAGAGGCCTGGGGTGTGGCCTCACCGGCAAAACACCGCCGAGAACGCACTCCCTCACCAGAGAAGGATTGGCCACCCTGGTGCAGTATCTGGCCACTACCTCCCACATGCTTACGTCAAATAACTCACGGCCCTCAGTCCCCAGCAGCTGCGAAGCAACTGACCACGGCGGCGGTCAGATCTGCAACGCAGCAGAGGGTGCTAAGAATCTCTGGATCCGGACAGGCCGCCATTGGAACCTGAACTTGGCAACGTTTAACGCTAGAACCTTATCTAGTGAGGGAAGTCTAGCTGTACTATTCGAGGATTTAGAGGGTGTTAAATGGGATATAATAGGGCTCAGTGAGGTTAGGAGGACAGATGAGACCTATACGGTGCTACAGAATGGGCACGTCCTTTGCTACAGGGGCTTGGCAGAGAGAAGAGAACTGGGAGTGGGGTTCCTAATTCACAGAAACATAGCTGGCAACATAGAGGAATACTATAGCATTAATGAAAGGGTGGTAGGTATCGTAATTAAACTGAATAAAAGATACAAGATGAAGGTAGTACAGGCTTACGCGCCTACATCCAGCCATCATGACGCTTCAGTTGAAAGCTTCTAAGAAGACGTGGAATCGGCAATGAGTAAGGTAAAAACACAGTATACTATAGTGATGGGCGACTTTAATGCAAAGGTAGGGAAGAAGCAGGCTGGAGACCAGGCAGTAGGAGACTATGGCATCGGTACTAGAAACGCCAGAGGAGAGCTACTAGTAGAATTTGCAGAACGCAATAATTTGCGGATTTTGAATACCTTCTACCGAAAACGAGAAAACCGCAAGTGGACATGGAGGAGCCCTAATGGCGAAAATAAGAACGAAATAGACCTTATATTGAGTGCACACCCTGGAATAGTGCAGGATGTGGAAGTGATTGGCAAGGTACGATGCAGTGAACTATGATGGTATGCGAGTGTGCAAACGTGATAATCATGAGAGGCGTGTCATGTAACAGCATGACTACATGCCATGCTCATGATGCGCTGGCGGTCATTTTGCTTGCTTTACTTATACAAAATTTCGTATTACGGAACGTGAATGTATGACAAAGGTAAGATACTGCTGCAAACATGATAAACATGAGATGAGTGTCATGTTACAACATGAATACATGGAACGCTCATGACGCGCTCTCGGCCCTTTCGCTAGCTTCACGTGTGCCAAACTCGGTATTATGCGATCCGACCGGACGACATAGGCAAATGACACACCCAATCATGATAATCATGACATGCGTGTCATGTGAAAACATGACTACATGCCGCACTCATGATACAATCACGGCCATTTCGCTAGCTTCACACATGCCAAATTTGGTATTACGTGACGCCAACGAATGACGAAGGTATGTGACTAGTGCAAACAAGCTAATCATGAAATGCGCGTCATGTGAGAATATGACTACATGGCGCAGTCAAGGCGCCATTACATTTCGACGTGATGTGGTGCGTGTGCTCACCGGCGTTCAATTCGTCGTGTCACGTCGGCGTTGCCACGCCAAGCGCTCATCCTGCCATATACTCGCAGGCGCGCGCCGTGCTGCGTTGCTTTGACGCATGCGCGTTTCAGCGCCTCCGGCATCCCTCCGTCAAGAAAAGCGGGAGACGCTGTGCTGTCTGGGTAATGCAAGGGCGCGAAGTGCGACATGCCGCATTTCGTGCTCGTTGCCGTAGTTCCGCGCCGACGGACGCTTGTCGCGCCTGGCGTCAGACTATAGATTGCTCGCGCTTTGCAAACGTTGCGTCGCTGTGCCCAGCGTGGGCGCGCATCAACGCTACGTTGAAGTATATTGGGGCCTTCATAACGCACTCGTGGCCATTTTCCTAGCTCCACATATACCAAATTTCGTGTTTTGCTAGCTCGACATATACTAAACAGAGTGGTGGAGGTTCTGGCTATAACAACCAACGACGGAACCGCTACTTTTAAACTTCGCCAGAGTTGTCGCCTCACTGGCCTGCCTCCTCCTTCGCCCATCATGCCGGACGAAACAGAAACTCGGGAACCAGCCCTAAGCAGTTCTTGGCCTTATCAAAAAGAGCCACGAACCTTTACTGGGAAGGCCAACGATGACGTGAATGCATGGCTCAAGCACTACAGGTGAGTAAGCCAATACAACAAATCGGATGCTGCCTCTCACCTGTCTCGTGTAGTTTTTCACATCACTGACGTTGCACTCGTCTGGTACGAGAACCATGAGGACATACTGACGGCGCAGGAATGCTTTGTTGCTGAGCTAACAAAGTATTTGAGTAACACTGCTGCGAAAAAGAAGCTTGCTGAGCAGACTCTTGCACAAAGGGCTCAGTTGCCCGTTGAGACATGTACAATGTACACAGAAGATATTTTGAGGCTCTGTAAGAAATTAGACTCCAGCATGTCCGAAGAACGCAAGGTGGGCCGTCTATCGAAATGTATTGCGGAGGGTGTGTATAACTTTGTAATAAGTAAAGAAAGTCTGCCTTCCGTGTCAGATGTCATTAGACACTGTCGGACGTTTGAAACTTTGAAGCAGCGCAGAATAACGCCGAAGTTAGCTCGTATGGCCAATGTCACCACGGGGCCAACGTACAAACTGTACCACCTGTTGACCTAGCTACAGCTATTCGTTAGATCTTTCGAAAAGAGCTAGGCAGACAAGACAGCACGACGCGGGAAGTGGCTTGCGCCACTCGGCGCTATTTCCCGCAAGACGTGGCTACCTCGCTGCTTGATGATTTTGAGAGTCAATCGTCAATGCAGTGGAGTTTGCGGAATCTCGGCGAAATTATCAAGCCCAAGCTACTACTAGAGACCGCCGTACTCTCAGCGCTAATGTAACGAACGACCATACCATCAGCCAGCGGACGAGTATGTTGTGCATCGCACTCACGTAAATTATCATGCCAACATGCCAGACCACGTCGAGGGGCAGCGACGACTTCGCCCAGCTCCTGTGTGCTACAACTGTGGCGTGACCAGTCACATATCAAGGTACTGTGATCACTCGGGAGAACCACGCTATGAAAGGCCGCCATACTGAATTCAACAGCCCGGTGTCCCACCTTTTGTAGAACACTGGCCTAGCCAACCACGACCCAATAGCAGCTTCCGGCTGGGGCACTTTCACAACACTTCGGCCTCCAACCCAGAGTTATTCAATCATACGAGTCGCGAAACTCACCACAGGCTCCATGTATCAAAATACAAGCATGACATTAGCCAAAATGGCGAAAGTGAGCAGACTGTAGCGCCATCTCTTTACAGTGAAACTAACTAGAAAACGCTATATTTTGTGTTTTCGCGTTTAGTACGATAGTGAGCGTCGCCGAATTCCGCCAAACAACACGGTAGAACCAAGAACTTGTTTTAAGGTGACTTGGGGCCTAAGGGTGCTGAGCATGTTACTTTGTCGCAGTGGTGGAGACGTAATTAAGGACAGAGGAGCTGCTCATTCTGCTAATGCTCTGTCCTACTTCATGTTTTTCGCATTGTGCTACAATTACCGTGGCTATAAGCGGCGTGTACATGCGGTGAACGGGTTTTTTGTTTTATTTCGGTTGCACAGCATCCGTCGTCACTGAATTTCACCGCAGAGATAGCACAGAGTAATGGACGGTGCAGCGAAGTCGGTAGTTCACCAGATTCATGTGGAGAGCCCCCGATGTTTACATTTCGGCAAAATAGTGAGCGGCCTGGCGTGATGCTAGCGGGATTCGGCGTTGGTCCAGGCGGATCTTCAACGGCAGCAGACGTCGTCTTTCAACGGCAGCAGACGACGTTGCCCGATCAGCAAACACTGGTGCCATTGAAAAGACTCCACGAACATCGTACCTAAAAAAAGAGCACTTGCAGAGCTAGTTGCAAGTAAATAACAATGTACAATGTTCCCACTTTCTTGTCTTAGGGCTTTCTATATATGGTATCCCAGCCAGTGCCTCATTGATTTCGCGATTAGTGAAAGTCGACCACTGCGTGCAAGACAAAGCGGCCAATTCGCGGTAAGTACAGATCGGTAACGTTGTGCTTTGGTTTGCACTCTACCATATCTGTGTATTGTTTGTCCTGAACCACAGAGTGGAACGAAGCATTCGTCAAACTTCCCGTGAGCAATTGGTCTCAAGCGCACATTTTCAATTGATTGATATGTGGGGTTTAACGTCCCGAAACCACCATATGATTATGAGAGACGCCGTAGTGGAGGGCTCCGCAAATTTCGACCACCTGGGGTTCTTTAACTTGCGCGCATTTTCAAACGAGCAAACAAAGAGTAATATAAATATTCAAGGCAAAGCGTTAAAACCATCGTAGAACGAAACTGCAAGCACTCTGTTCGACGAATTAAAACTTGACGCTTTGACCCGGCTTTGATCACGCCTTTGCAGAGCGAAAACAGCTGACAGCGGCGGCGGGCACCGTGCCAGCCATGGCCATTTATTGAGGTGACAACGCCAGTGTTGCCTGCGGCGTTGAACAGCCTTTAAAAAGCGCAACAATGCAGTGTTTTTAGTGTCGCTCCCAGATGGTGCGACGATCTGCTCACTTGCGCTAGGTCGGCCAATGGCGTGTCCAGGTTTCTGAACGCAGTTTCGCAAC
This sequence comes from Rhipicephalus microplus, assembly GCF_043290135.1. Classification (NCBI taxonomy): domain Eukaryota; kingdom Metazoa; phylum Arthropoda; class Arachnida; order Ixodida; family Ixodidae; genus Rhipicephalus; species Rhipicephalus microplus. The sequence continues at coordinate 123,861,364 of NC_134700.1, forward strand.
TCATATCATTGAATATTTCTGCTCCAACCGAAATGCACGTGACTCCACCTCCAGCACTAAGACTGCGCCGGTCGCCGTCGCCCCGTCGCCGATACCCGTTCCCCCCTCAAGAAAACTAGGCAGCCTGGCCGCTGGTGGACTCGCTCGCTGGAATCCATGCCGACCGGTTGTGCCCTCTCGATCTCCGACGTCACCGTAGCTCTGGCCGACTGGGCTTGCCCTACGTTATCTCCTGACGCCGACCTCCAACGACAGCGGAGCTCTGACCGACTGGACTTGCTCTACGCCATCTCCTGACGCCGACAAGAGCTCTCGCAAGTGGTGTTCCGTCCTCGGACTCCTGTGACCGTGTTGCCATCTTTCCTATCTCTCCTATCTCTTCGATATGTCCTCGGTTGCTGGCTTAGCGCATCTCTCTTTCTCTCTCTCTATACCTTTATTCCTATCCTTTTAATTCCTCCTCACCCCCATTCCTTGTGAGCTACTGTTGAGGTGTCGCTCCCTGAGGCAGACAGTTATGGGGCTCACTTTTCTTTTCCTTCTTATAACATAAACACTCCCTCCCCCCCCCCCGCTGGTGGTGAGGTTGCTGGTGATTCGCTGCAAGAAGAGATACTTCCACCAGTGTTTGTGTTTCAAAACGGAGTGCAAGTTTTTTTGAAGGTGTAGATACAATGGCTTTGGACCCGGAGCTACCATGTCGATCTTGAGTGCGGCATTCAAAGCTCGTTTGGCACGAAAAGTCATGTTTTTCTTGGAAAAGTGATAACGTTCTGTGATGTGGGTGGCAACTCGCTGTATTCGATTGGTGTTAGTACCACGGCAGTGTCACTGAGTGATCAAGTGTTTGAGGCAGAATTCATGGTTCTTCCACGGAGCACGCATGACATCATTTTGGGCCTAGATTTCCTGCAAATATGTGCGGCCACTGCAGATTTTCGAAATAGCAAGGTTATTGTAAGTGACGTTGATCCCCATGGATTTATCGGGCAAAAAAAACGGTGTGCCCCGAATCTGTGAAGATACTGTCGATCCGACCTTCTGTGCACTATGCGTTCTAGTAGTTTCTTCGCTTATTATGACAATACCAGGTTTGTCGCGCTAGTGGAGCCTTTTCATCTACGTTTTATAGAAAAAGAACACGTTGGTACTATACAGCATAGTTTCAGTGAGGGAAGGTCATTCGGAACTTTGGACAATAATTTCTTCAAGTGAACCGGTGCTGCTACCAGGAGGACTTAAGCTAGCCTCGTTTAAAGAATACCCGTCGACAGCAATAGCTGTCCTCAGTGACGATCGACGTGATGAATAAGTGACCGCCTGCTCAGACAGTTCCAAAATGTAAACTATGGTTGATAAGTCATTGCCTGCCGTCAAACGCGGTATGCTAGTGGGCGTCCTTTTAAAGTACCTGCAAGTTTCTGGTTTCTTCCAGAGTGACCATAGGCCTTCGATTCCTCTATGTTGTACACGCCACAGGACAAATCCAGAAACGGCACAGCCAATTCGACAAAAACCGTACCGAGTATCATCGTCTGAGCGCAAGATAATAGGCGATCAAGTGCGTGAAGTGCTCCAGAAGGGCATCAGTCAAAAATTACCGAGCCCTTGGGCAGCTCCTGTGATTCTTGTGAAAAAAAAGACGGCATCTGGAGATTTTGTGTCGACTATCACCGTTTGAACTCCATCACGAAAAAGATGTTTATCCTTTTCCACGAATCGATGATGCCTTAGACTGTCTTCATTGGGTGTCCTACTTTTAATCTATCGATCTACGTTGAGGCTGCTGGCAGTTCCCTCTACATCCAGTGGTCAAGAAAAAGACTGCTTTAATAACTCCGGCAGACTTTATGAATTTAACGTGATGTCGTTTGAACTATGTAATGCTCCTGCCACCTCCGAAAGGTTCATGGATACAATTTTGCGTGGCCTAAAATGGAACGTCTGCATGTGCTACCAAGATGACATCGTGATCTTCGGGCGCACATTTCGTGAGCAAAACGAGCGCGTGGACAATGTTCTGGAATGCATTAGAAGCGCTGGCCTTGTTCTTAATATGAAGAAGTGCCATTTCAATGAGTGAAAAGCCTTTATACTTAGGCACTTCGTGAACAAAGGTGGTATCAGAACTGACCCAAACAAGCCAGCAGCTGTGAAGGCGTGCAAAGCACTTCGCTCAACGAAACAGCTTCGCAGCTTCCTAGGCCTGTGCTCGTACTTTCACCTATTTATTCCCGCATTCGCCAACGTTGCCTTCCCCTTGACCAGCCTGCTACGTCAATGTGCTAGTTTTGAATCGACACGTGGCTGTGAGACGTCCTTCAACCAACTCGAGTTCTTACTCACGTCGCAGCGAATTCTCCGGCACTTTGACCCTTCTGCGCCAACCGAAGTTCATACTGGCACCAGTGGCATTGGCATAGGTGCAGTTGTAGTACATTGCTGCAATGGAAGGGAACATGTAACGCATATGCCACTTCGCTGTGGTGGTCTAGTGGCTAAGGTGCTCGGCTGCTTACCCGCAGGTCGCAGGATTGAATCCCGGCAGCAGCTTCTGCGTTTCTGATGGAGGCGGAAATAATGTAGGCCCGTGTGCACAGATTTGGTGGCTCGTTAAAGAACCCCAGTTAGTCGAAATTTCCGGAGACCTCCACTACAGTGTCTCTCATTATCAAATGGTGGTTTTAGGACGTTAAACCCCACATACCAATCGAACATGCCAGAAGAATTTTAAGTAAACTGGAATGAAGCTACACAGGGACTGAGAAAGATTGTTTGACACTCGTCTTCGCTGTACAGCGATTCCGTTCATACCTGTACGGTCGTTCATTCTAAGTGGTCACAGACAATCATTCTTTGTGCTGGCTTGTAAGCCTTCGAGACTCATCTAGCCGCCTTGCACACTGCGCCCTCCGCTTGCAAGAGTATGACTTCACGGTATTATACAAGCACGGCAGGAAGCACAATATTGGCAAGAAATAGATTACGCACGAGGTATTAGGCCTGAAGCATTTCTTCGAGAAATAAAAAAATTTGGCGGGTATCTATCAGTCTTTCTTCCTCACTAGTCGCGGAGCTCCTCACGCGCTCGCGATGGATTGACTTAGTTGACAAGTGTGAAAATTTACATGGTATGAAAAGAACATGTGTAAAACATAAGTCACTGCTCAATATATGAAAGTTATGACGTGCCTTTAATGTGCGGCATAACGTAGGTGACATTATCAAAGAGCTACAATGGCCGTTTCGTGAAGTTTATGTGCACAAAAATTGACATGATAGGATAAGAGCATGAGAAAAATATTATTACTGGTCATAACACGATATTTTTGTGATGCATGTCATGACCCGGTAATGGAACAATTACGGCCTCTTTATTGACTTCTTGTGTTCCAAAACTCACAGAGTAATTAGGAGCGTATTTCTAACATGAATGAGTGGTCATAACACAGAAGTCCTGTCGTGCATGTCATCTGTTCTATGACACACAATACACAGTCATGTTTTGTGGAAGTTTTGTTGACTTTATGCATACCAAAATTCACAGGGCATGATAACAAAATAAGATGAAGAAAACGACTGGTCATACTCATTACACCATAAATGTCAAGCATGTCACTCACATCATCACATATATGACCCGGTGATGGAGCACTATTAGTGGCTTTATTAACTTATTGAATAACAAAATATAGATGGCATGATAAGTGATTATGAATGACATAAATAGACCAGCTTGTACACGACAACCTTGTCATTCATGCCATGCAGCTTATGACATACATTACTATTTCATGGAGCTTTAACAACCACCTTATTATTTGGTGCCTACCAAAAATGATACGGCATGATAAAAGAGCATGACTACCATAACTGGCTGGTTGTAGCATAAAATTTATGTCGTGCTAGTCATGTGCGCCTTTGCACATATAACAAAGTTATTTGGGCTTCGAAGGCTGTTTTTTTATCTGGTTGACTAGAAATATGAAAGTGTCATAGCAAGAGAGTAATGCTTACATAACTGAGTATGACACATAAATTATATTAGCTTATTGTGATTTAATTTGGATGGGCCTAACGTGACCCTGCTCCAGAAACGAATAAGCTAGGCAATCCTAACTTACTAAAAATAGGATGGTTCGAGGTAAGGATTACCTGAATCTATAGAATACTTTATTTTAATCGTAGCGGCTTAATGTGACCATACGCATTCACCCATATGGCTATTCATTCTCAATTATTTCAACATTGATATGTTTTGGTTTACCTTATTCCGGTTTTATTTAGTCGCACTCAGCCGTAAAGAAGATAAACTAGTCGGGTCTAATCTACCTCAACGCTACGACATCTCATCTTAGATCAGATTAGCGCGATTTGACATATTCTGAACAAATCTTGCCTAATCACCCCGGATTGGTATCTATGAGACTAGTGCTGATTTGGCTTGTCCGAACTCGGTCTATGATATACTGGCTTAACTAGAGTGTTTCGAAACATATCCTGATTTAGCCCGGAGGGTTAATTAGTATCAGGGGATATTAATCAGTATAAATTTGTGTAAATTAGATTTAGTTGTCACGACTATGCCTAATTCACGTAACCTATGAACAATTTGTCCTGATCAAGCTTATCTAAGTTTATCGGCAATGTTGCCGAAGTATCTAATCACACCGCACTTCAAAACGCAAAGCTTAACCTCTTCTTTGAAAAAAAAAAATCCGGCAGGCCTGCGAAGAATGCGCAGCACTGTCATAGCGAAAGCTAGAAGAGCAGCCTTCCGGAGCCTTTCTAAGCACTCATTGGGTAACTGCAGCAAGTACACTTGCTCGGTACCAACTACGGCATTTTCAATAATAAAATCTTGCTTACAGGCCGGAAATCGCAATGTGACTTTTCATAATTCCTCTTAGAAGCTTGGTATCCGCTAAGCACTTACAAGGAATTTTGTGCCAAGTGTTCATGCACTGGCTGATGATGATGCGAAATTATGCCAGCAGTGGGTACACGTCACAGCTATGGGGCGATCAAATACAAGGTTTTGTAATGGGTTACATCACCGGACGACCCGCTCGTTACTCTATTCGCATTGTGTGAGACATCGTTGTTCTTTTGCCGTTCTAAAACACTTTATTACTTATATCAACGCAATTCCTTTCCCGACGTGAAGCCTACCTAAGGCAAGCTTGGGAACAAATTTCAAGCACCGGCGAGGCTCAGTGGTAGAATAGTGTGCTGGCATTCAGTGGGCCCAACTTCAAGGCCCGCTGTGTCCTTAGTGCTAGGTTGTTTTTTTTTCTTAATTCGTGTGCGGTGGTTACGAACCCGTTTGTCACCCGAGTGCTACCAGTCACCAGAGTTCTGATCCCATAACAGCTTTCGCTGTAAAAAGCAGCTTCACGTGGTGAGTATGCGATGCAGTATGCGACTCCTAATTGAAGGAGGCGTTGTGTAAATGCGTGTGGACGTAGTCCGAAAATCTTTATGTTCTCGAGCTCAGTATAGGAACGCCATCCGCCTCTACTACTCTACTTTCTGATCTCCCTCCACCGGGACGGACGGTCTTGCGGCCTCTTCTCGTAGTTCTGTTTAGCAATAGCTAGGACTTGGACGCTGAACATTGGAGGCTTGTACCTCTCAAGAAGTCCTGCACTGCGTCCAGCCCATCTGCGGCGTCCGTATATAGTTACAAAATCTTTGGCCCTATCTCAGCGATCTGACACGGTCGAGAATCGCAGCATGCTCCACGCTGTCAAAAGCTTCAGATTACTATCAAACAAGTCTTATGAAACGCTAATACGCAGGGCTGAAGAGTGATAACTTTTTGGGCACACTTGCTCGTATAAACCGGCGGACCCTTTTTTATAACACTCGTCATGTTCAGACGTGGTTTCTTTCACGCACGCGCACGAACTACGGCAAGGAGATGCTGCGCTTTCTATGGCCGTTCCATCTGAATCAACTAACACTGTGAAAATATTGCTGGAGATGCGTTTTCGTCCTACCTGTGTAATGCCATTGTATTTCTTCTTTTATTTGTACACTCTCATTTATCTTTTATGTGATTATCAAAATTGAAGTTGGTACATTAATTTAAAGGTTTATTTTTTGATCTGTTTCACTTGCATTATCTGTCTATATATATTCATATGTAAATGTTCATGCCCTCCTTTACAGTACTATTACGCATTCCTTTACCGTTCTAATTGAGTGACACAGTGTTGTCTGATTTATTTTATACCATAATGTACACTCGCCTATCCCTGCCACTTTGTACGGGGTCGTGGTCCTAGTCAACCCCGTGAAGAGGCTTTTTGACCCCGGCCCTCAGCATCCCAAATGATGGTATGTTGGAAAAAATAAAGATCATAGTTCAAAGTTCAAAGGGCAAGATTTTACTTTATGGAACTAGAAGTTCTGTGTACGACCTGATATTTCAGCTGCATCATCAATAGTTCAAAAAAAACATTTTGGTCATTTAGGTGCCTTCCCAACTTCTCAAAATGTCGTGAGAGTGCTCATTGTGAAAAGTTCATTTTAAAAGTACCACTCCTTCTTTCTATATCCAATTAGCGTACTTGTTAAAAATATTCACTTTTGCGAGCAGCTTGAGGCTCAGTATTTGCAGAAAAGTGTTTCTACCACATACGCCTCCAAATGTTTAGTCAACATGTGTTATGTTTCTACTTTTTCTGTTAAATTTCTACAATATGTACGAATATTTGAGCAAGAAATATTTACTCCATAAAGTGTATACCTTCCGGAAAAGATACTTTTAGACCTCTCGAGCTGTTAAAAATCATGAGTGAAAATCACTAATTTACCAAAACCATCCTTTTTTTCTATATTAAGACGCAATCAGCACCATGTGTTGATAACATTAAAGTCACTTTTTTGCCTAAATTGAAAGCATAGACCAGTTCTTTTCACATAAGTAGATTTATCATTACAATTCTTGTTTCAAGGAAGAAAATAGTTGTTTTTATCTTTCGAATTGATCGGCTTGACGGAGGAAGCCTTCTCTGCTTTCCTTACGAGCCACGACTGGTTTGTCCAACTCCGGGCTGTCCAGAAGGCCCATGATGCGGCGGTGAGCCTTGGCCTCCCTGTCCCAACGTGGGAGCGGCCCGCAGTCTTGCACCTATAAAAACGGGGTGAAGATTCTTCTGGACCCGAATAAAGTTAACTATCTATCTATCTATCTATCTATCTATCTATCTATCTATCTATCTATCTATCTATCTATCTATCTATCCACTTGATGGCAATGGGGAACTTCAAGTCGGAAGTTGTCGTATTACGAAATGAGAAGATAGCCGTCAAAAGTGTGAGCAATGGATTCCACATGTTGTAGAAGTAATTTCAGTTTCTTTGTATTGGCCCCACCGTGGTGGTCTAGTGGCTAAAGTACTCGGTTCTTTACCCGCAGGTCACGGGATCGAATCTCGACTGCGGTGGCTACATTTTTGATGGAGGCGAGAATGCTGCATGCTAGTGTGCTCTGATTTCTTCGGATCGTCACTACGGCATCTAAAATCCGTTAAAATCAACATATCATCAGTTCTTGTGTATAGAAAGAACACTTTACTGCTCTCCTTTTATTGTGAAAGAAAATATATGGACAATATTGGCTTGCCCTGCCGCGGTGGTCTAGTGGCTAAGGTACTCGGCTGCTGACCCGCAGGTCGCGGGTTCAAATCCCGGATGCGGCGGCTGCATTTCCGATGGAGGCGGAAATGTTGTAGGCCTGTGTGCTCAGATTTGGGTGCACGTTAATGAACCCCAGGTGGCCGAAATTTCCGTAGCCCTCCACTACGGCGTCTCTCATAATCATATGATGGTTTTGGGAGGTTAAACCCCACATATCAATCAATCAATCAAACATTATTGGCTTGTTTTTGCTGTCGCCGTCGGCATTTGCGCCACCATATTGCCGCTTACAAAGTCTAATTTTGCATGTTGTGCGTGCTAGTAAAAGCGTGTGATCTGTGGGAACAAGTATGGCTTAATAAAAAATGGGAAAAGATGGTCCCCCCCCCTGCTCAATGTGCACATGCGATACCATCGTGTGAGGCATGTGGTCGAGGACTCTACAAGCTGAGAAATCGCTTTCTGCAAGTGATTCGGCCCCGATGTGGGTGGCGAAGCAACGTTGTTTTACCAGTAAGTGAGAACTACGACCATTGGCGCGGTCCCCTGACCAGACAGATCTGCGTCTGGTCAGGGGACCACGCCACCCAACCCATGTTCCCGACCCATGTTCACCGACCTTGGCCGTTTGAGACGCTCAGAAAAAAACATACGCGGAAACGCATTCTTAGTGTAGCACTGCCCCTTCATGAAGAAAGAGATAGACGAGCTCTTTCCGCTTCATTTTCAGCGATTCCGCCTCATTTGTGCTTTTAGAGGCGAAGCTTTTTATTGCGGCACCTATTTGTCCCTCGTAGTCGTTGTAGTGTGTAACAAGTATAACATTTTGATCTCCAAGGTGGTGCCGGTGAGGGATTTCTTCTGTGCGTTTTGAACAATGGAAAATAGTGCTCAATGTACATGCCAATGGCTGCAAATGAGGATTGAGAGACAGGAGCATTCGGCTTTTAGTTAACGCGCACGCGTCAATCCCCACTCGCTGGGTGTAACCTCCTTAGTTTTAGAAAGGTTTAGCGAGCGTTGAGCCGCAGTGCGATGAATACAATGAACTACTATATACAATGAATTCGAGGTGGATAAAGGTGGGAAGTAGATACGAAGCGCAAGCCGTAAGAAACCAAAAGCCGAATTCTCTTGTCTCTCATTTCCCATTAGCAGCCATTGGCATGTACATTGAGCACTACCTGACAGGAAAAGGTTGCTACGTTGTACTCGCTGGGCGTAACCTCTTTGGTTTTAGAATGGTTTAGCGAGCGTTGGGCCGTAGTGCCATGAATACAGTGAACTAGTATATACCATGAACTCGAGGTGGTTAAAGGTGGGAAGTAGACCCGAAGCGCAAGCCGTAAGAAAGTGTGCGTGTGCCACCTCTCGTTGAGTCCTTTGATTGTCCGGTGCATGGCGGTGCTTACATATGGGGAACATATGATGAAAAGATGCGATATGATGATACTTGGAGTGTTGAATGGATGGACGAACGATACACTGACAGATGCATGAATGGATGCATTAACGGACGCAGGGGCGGATGCATGGACGAACGCAGGGACGTACGCGCGAACAGACGCACGCACGGACGGGCGGATGGACGCATGGACGGTCACACAGACGGACGCATGGACGGACGGAAGCAAGAACGAATGAACGGACGAATGCTTCGCCCCACTCTCCATCATTCACTCCGTGGATATGCTGCCATTTTTTTACCGCTTTGTTTTGGGTTCTAGCGCTGCAGTGATAGTAAAAAAATCAACGGCACGGAGCCTATAAAGCCGCGGGTGCGAGCGCGGTTCACTCTCTAACGATTTACATCATTAAAATGCTCGTATATGTTGGGTGTTCCCATCAGTTTGTGTCAAGATGACAACCAGTAGGAAAGGCGCTTTACTCCCTGGAGGGGTCATGGTCGCTGTAAGCAGTGTTTTTTTTAGTGTTATTTGATAGCGTATACAAACAACTAACAGTTAGCCTAACTTTGACGAGCATTCCGATTGGTTGTCACAGCGTGTATTCAATCACCCTTGCGGCAAAACTAATTTTTCTCTGAACACATGCCTTGGTCTCTGTCCGCAGTGAAAAGAAATCAAGGCTGCAGCCTCGCAGAAGAAAAGTCCGCTTGCCGAAACACGGGCACTGCCCACATTCCCTTATTGAAACGTTTTCACGGAAAGTTTGCATTCTCCTCTAACTCCTTTTCACCCGCTATTTTGTACAGTTACAATTATAAATGCTACCTCGTAAACGGTCGCCTATGGTGCATGCCGGAAGACGACGCATCTAGTGCACTGCCGCTCTTGCATGGAGGTTTGATGGAAGAGGTGTTGAAAGATGGCAATTGCGGCAGTGGGGAAGCTGCCTTCGAGAGTAAAGAAATAAGCACGACGACGTTGTTATGTATATTAGGAGCTGTAAATGAAGGTAATTAAGTTCGTCAAACAGGGTAGACACGCCTTGCCAACTTTTATATGCTATATCAAGGTAACGAGCGCCCACGACAGTGCTCAGACGCACCTGACATGATAGATAGATAGATAGATAGATAGATAGATAGATAGATAGATAGATAGATAGATAGATAGATAGATAGAAGTTTTCAGACGGACTTTTTTACTGACGAATGATTGGATGAGTATCATCGCAATTTTTTTTCTATTGCGATGATTGAATTGCTTCAAATTAAGCATTTAAAGCGAGTGAAAGCGCATGAAAAGAGGTATTTAAGTATTTTTTACAAAGTGAACCTAGTGCGCCATTGGAACTTGCTTTACAAATCAGACGAGAACATTTTCCACAATATCCCACGTTCAAACTTTCAGTTCGGAACTCTTGTAACGCTTCGAACAATGCTGTTGTTTTTCTGCGGACAAGCCCTGTTTAGTTAGCAATCGGTGCTCTGAGTTTTGTTTGAAGTTTAGTGCTCTGTTCACTTATTTTTGCTGTTCTCATACTTTGACGTACTATTATTTTTTCCCGGCAACATGGCCTTCTTTCAAAAGAAATTGATATGCAGCATTCATAATCAAAGGCATGCGAATTGCACATGTCTGTGCCTGAAAGTTCACTCGAAGCGAATTACAAAGAGCGGGTGAACCGAAAAAAAGAAAAGGAACAGCGCACTTGGCAGTGAAACGGATAACGTACTCTTTCTTTTCACTGATTGTTATCGCGTAGCCAACATGTCTTCACGTGTGCAGAGTGGCGAAGAAGAGTGCAGGCGTGTCTTAAGTGCCCTGAAAAAAACAGCTTTTTCTCATTTCGAGCACGCACTTACTCATTGTGTCTTCTAGCTTGGCCTGCCATGCAAGTGCAATCTCTTCCAGCAGAAAACATTCACAGTTTCCCTTCTACAGGATTTGCGAGAGTTTCCGCGTCTTAACACTTTAAAGGAGCCCTGAAGAAAAGGAATTCGCGCCTCTGTATTTTCCGCCCACATTCTTATTGTTGTCACCTTAGAATGCGCTTGTTGAGTTTTTTGAGCGCAGGACGCGGAAAGTGCTTATTCAATTTATTAACTCTCAAAGCCAAAGCATAGCGTAAAATGGTAAAGTAAGAAAAAAGTACGATAAAGTAAGAAAAAGTACACATACATAAAAAAAAGATTGAGTGCGTATTGAATATTCTTAACAAAAGCTACCGCATCGTTTACTATAGTACTCAGAAAAGAAGGGACTAAAGCAAACCGTTGGGACGTTGTCCAAGCAAGTGCTTGGCTGGTGATCACCTAAGTGACGTCGAAGCATTATAATTCTATTATCCTAAGAAAAAAGTGACTCACAAAAGCCAGGGTAAAGAAAGTTAGTGTTAGCGCACAAGCCTTGTGTTCGCAGCTGACCACTATTCGTAAAGTTTAGTACACTTCTGGAAGAACGGAATGGTACTTTTGTGCTTATGTATGTAATGATGCGTAAGCGATGGAACCAGGATCTTTTAAATCAAAAGCTGTTGCGAGATCACAAAAAAGGTCGCATGTGTAGTAGTTGTCCGCCGTAGCCACCGCTGGTTTACGTAAAAACTATCTCCCAAAACTATATGAAAAGAAAAAAACAAGAAAAACACACGCAACAAGAACAAAAGGGGTTTCTAACCAGGGTCCTTTGCATGCAGGCCCACTATTCACCACATAACCATGCCAGTGCACGAAAACTCATTTTCAAATGACCTTATGCAGGGTTCATACCTGGAAAGGAATTGCCCTATATGAGTAATAAAGCAATTTACAAAACCGAGAAAGAACCAGGCTTCACACAATGCGAATTACTTATCGAGTTGGCCGTTGAATGCTCCAATAACACCCCTTCCCCCTTACAAATCCTTCAGTCATAGTTTTTCATCACCGTTACTAACAGCAGTGAAAATGACGATAGTTATAGCACGAGAACAAAACGACGACAGAGAGACAAGAAGGACACAAAGGACACGAGCGCTCGTGTCCTTCGTGTTCTTCTTGTCTCTGTGTCGTCGTTTTGTTTTCGCACCATAACTATCGTCGTGCCATACCAACTAGCCCAAGCAGCCACAGCACTGAAAAGTTGCACAAAATACTTTGCAAGCGTGCAGCGAGTATCACGCTACTCCGAAGAATGAAAAGGGATGAGTGGATGAATTACTGAATTTCATTAGGTCCTTCGAAACGCACTTTTGTTCGGTCCTTCGGAACACGCCGCTCCCGCGTAGGAACAGGGTAGTGCCCCACGTCACGCTGGGGGGAAGTCTTCACGCCTTGAAAATGTGAGGGTGCTATTACAACTCCGAACTCCAACAACATTTATGGGCAGTCCGCCAGGCACGCGACGCAGCAGAGAGACGAGAGATGACATAGTCAATTATCTACTGAATATAAACTACAAAATATTGGACATTCCCCCCGAGGTGGTATATGTCATAATCTCCAACGCTTAGATAAACAAAAACAAACGAGATTGGGAGACCTTTAAGCTGCCCCTTGAAGAGTTGAACGCGATAGCCAAATCCAGTCATTAGTGCACCCTTCAACTAGCAAGTGCACACTTATTAATGTGTTTTGTTACGTACACACGCATGCATGAACACTAACACACACACAGAGTAGATCGTACCAGCGTGCGCGCGAATGGTACATACAGCCATAGAGTTTCCTAATATACATTAGAGGGAACTCTTGCACTAGTGTCTATGGGCGCTGCAACGCACGACGCTTCAGTGAGCATGGGAATGATGGGTAGTACACACATTTGTGTAATATTCGTCCTTCTGGCCTGCTTTTGGCTCCGTGTGTTCGTGTGGATTAGAGCTGTTTTCTTACGAAACTTGTATTCGCAAATGTTCAGCGGTAGCGCTTCACCATCTTATTTTTTTAGACTTACTTTCCAAATCGGCTCACGAAGTTCAAAAGGGTTCAATGTTTCTATCTAAACAAAACTGAAACACAACTATAACCGAAGCCGCAAGTACAATTCGCCGCCCACAAGTACGAAGACTAGGTAAATGTGTGTACTGCTCGTCATTCCCATGGTCGCTGAACTATCGCAGCGCCAAAGTGCCCTCTAGGTAATTTTAGGAAACTATATGCATAGAGCTTTTTCATCTAAAGCAAGAGTCGCGTGGCCTCCAAGATACACGCCGCACGCTCGCCATCTCGGAGGCCATAAAGAGTCTCACAATGCTTCACAGATAGCAGCACAATATCTAGCGTTTTGCTGTTTTCTTGATCGACGCCTCTGTAAAGGCATGATATGTTTTCCGCTAGATGGACATAGTTGTGCATTTTTACAGCTTTCCGAAGTTTTTGTGAGTTTTTAGCGGTGATGGCTGCTTTATCCCGGCCTGTTTTCGTGTAATTTCAGGCTTCCCAAATGCGCCTACAAATCGCCGAATGGGCTCGTTCTCGTCTTGACACCTGTCGAACAAAATACGTTAAAGGTACCCTGAAACACTTTCTCAAGTAACCATGAAATGAATTCACTTGGACAGTTTATTTCCTCACAAATTCAACCTCGCAAAAATTTCAAGAATCCACCCAGTGTGAGTGAAGTTACAAAGGTTTGTCGCATGCTGCGATTTCACTATCTCTTCTCTCGTTCCGACGAAAGCGTTGGAAGCTAAGCAGGGAGGGGTGGCAGGGGCAGTCAATATACAGCGCCTCGTGACTTTGAGCCCTTTTTTTCGAATGCGTGGGTTTTTCAGTGTGATCGCGTGCACACGCGTACAAAATAGCAGTTAACACAGTTGTGGAGATCAGCCATACGAACGTGATAGATAACCTAATGAACTGGTAAAAGCAAAGCTGACGCACAACCGACACAGCATTGTAGCGTCCCGTCGCGAAGCCTTCGATGAAAGCTGTAATTGGAGTAATGAAGCGAGGTTCTGTGGGCGTCGAGTGGAGTTCAGTTGAGGATTCCAATGCACAAGTGTAGTATAATGCGCAACGTGGCGAAGTTGTTTAGTGCACCAACTCGTGACAGGGTATGCGCAGTGTGGGTGCTCTGTCGTCGGCACAACGGGCAGCCTTGTCGGTTTAGCTGGTTACCAATAATCCCACAGTGACAAGGTCACCATTAGAAGATAATGGCATCTCCTTTGTTAGTGGCGCGGTGACAGATTCTATTGATTTGAGATACCATCTAATTGTAGTTCCCGCATCGTTGACTTCACTTACACTGAAGGGCCGCCTTGGAGTCACAAAAGATAGCCCATTTAGCAGGAAATTCTTCCATAACAAATCTAATTGCGGCTGGAAGAGCAGTTAGTTCGGAGCCCGTAGATGTGAGGTGTGAAGTGTTATAATTCACGGTGATTGACTGAGATGGAATTACAAAAGCGACCGTCGAACTTCCGGAGACAGAAGCATCCGTGTAAATATGACTTCAGTATACATATGATATACGCAAATGATCTAATGACATCTGCTTGGGAGCTGGAAATGACTGGTTCACGTTTTCGGTTATCTCCGGCACTTCAATGTGTACAGAAGTCCTTTGCAAGCACCACCCTGGGCATAGCAGAATAATTGCGGGTGATAATCTCCGGGAGAAGAAATGCTGGTTAGCCGCCACTAGTCTGGAGAACTCTGCCTTCGGTCTTTCCAGTGGCAGGCTAGCAAGGTGGTGGTTAGGCTGTCAGGATATATGGCGAATATGCGCGCGGAGTATGTCGGCAGTTCTACAGATTTTTGGCAATAGAAATAGTTGCGACCGTGTTAGCACACCTAGGAAATCTCAAGCATGTGCGAAGAACTTGACTTTGATTGCTTCGCAGGACCCGGATGTCAGTTTTTCCGACATTTGAAAGCAAGGATCTGCTATACCGAAAATATTTCAAGAAAAAAGCTCTGTACAGTTCAAGCACGGCTGACACGGATGTTCCCCAAGTTTTACAGGAGAAAATTTCATTACATGAGCGATAGAGTTGAGCCTCTTCTTAAAGTGCGTGATGTAAGCACTCAACAAAATATCTCTGTTAATAATAATGCCTAGAAATCATTGATATTGTGTTTGCAAAATTCTGACCTTCTCGATGGAAACAGGACACCAGAACATCGCCATTGATACCAGAACATTGATACCAGAACATCGCGAGTGAAAGAAACTGAGGCACATTTCTCGGAGGAAATTCTCAGTCATCGAGCACGAAGATACTTCGACGTCAATGTCGCTGCTTTTAGGAGCCTTGCCTGTATCTTGGGTCGCGTCACTGCCGAAGCCCAGATGGAGATCTCATCGGCATACAAAAAGTTTGACTGATCGATGCCGACCTCGGGTAAGTCCAATAATCTCGAAGTTGAACGAATAGGGTTGAGAACCCCACCCTGAGTGTAGCCACGATACACGTAATGGTCTATGGTGTGGGCTCCTGCAGAATGCAAGAAGAAGGCTCTCTTTAATAAGTAGCTCCGAATCCACTAGAACATTTCTCTACTGGTTCCAATATTTTACAAGGCATCGAGAATGGCGTCATGCATTACGTTATTGTAGGCCCCTTCCACATCGAGGATAATAGCAACGGATATGCGCTATAGAGATTTATGTTGTTGCGCAGAGGTGACAAGGTCAGCGACATTGTTTATAGAAGAACGGCTTCGTCGTAAACCAGCCATAGCCTCTGGGTATATATTGTAGAGCTCTAGGTACCACTCGAGGCGTGTGGGGACCATTCTTTCCATTACTTTTCCCACGCAGCTAGACAGCGCAATGGGTCGGTATGAGGCGAAATCAAGTGGTGATTTGCGAGGCTTGAGGATCGGTACCAAGCGGCTGAAAATCCGCCTATCAAGAACGACGCCGTCAGTCCATGACTGGTTGTAGCATTCCAGTAGTAGGTCCCGGCCTCGTCCTCCAAGATGGCACATAACAGCATACGTGATGCCATCCGTCCCAGGTTACGATGAACGCCTGCAGGTATAGCTAGGGCCGCGTCTAATGCCTCAAGTGAGAAAAGTACATTTAGTTCAAGGACACGTGCTACAAGAGCATTGCAGAGAACCTCATCTCTCATGGTGACCACATCGCCCGCACTCCTGACGCAGAAATCTTCGGCAGTGTCAAGTACCAGGCGGCATTGTTGAAGAGCCAGTGTGCTAAATGAATGTTGTTGTGTAATTGACCCAAGGCCACGTACCGTTCGCCACACAAGTGAAATTGGTTGGCGAGTATCGAGTGATTCACAAAATTTCTTCCGCCGTAGACCATTCAGCTTGTCCATTTGGCGTTGGTTATTTTTTCTAAACTTCGATCATCTCTGCGGTCATGAATTGAATTATTGCGCCTGTACCTCCTCTCAGCCCGCCTTCGAATCGTTTTTAATCACTGAAGTTCCACACCAGACTCTGTGCGCTGTGATGTGTGCGTAATGGCACTCTTAGCAGCTTCCATTGCATTTCTGATTACCTCCTCTTGGCCGTACTTGTCATCTTCACAACCCTCATCCTCCTTCGTCTTGTGCAGTTACCAATTAACTTTTCTGTAAACTCAAGAAGAGAAAATTGAGAAACCTGTGACCTTCAAATACGTTGGTATATGGTCATTGCCATGAGTCTCAATATCGGTGAACTATCGCACTTCTTCAATGAATTACCGTGACACCAGCGCCAAAATCAAACAACTGCTGTGACCTAAACCACGTATATGCGTTGGACTGCCGTCATTCGTATAGTAAAGTTCGTGACATGACAGAAAGTGGGCAAGTTTCCGGCCCTTGGAATCAAATTGGTGCTACCCCAAAGGAAGTGATGAGCATTAGATTCCCTTGTGATAATCAGGTGTAGCCGTCAGGATGTCATGCAGTCTTACACCGTAGAACTGAACAGATGGAGAGATGTAAGCTCCGATATACGCGAAAGCTACCTTCTGTTTCGTAACATGGAGGCACATGTACTCATTTCTGTCGTGGGGTTGCACCAAATGCGGAATGTAGGTTAGATCTGAGAGAATATATACAATTACTTCGCTGGGTTCATCACAAGTTGATGAAGTGAAAAATTCGTAGCTAGAAAGCTTGATCGGTTCTGATAGGTTTGGTTCACATATTACCAATATAGAAAGTCTATTGCAGAAAATATTCCGACAAAAATAGGAAATTCGTGATTTCAGTCCTCTGGCATTCCACTACAAAACCTTCGCACTACGCATTTCTTCACGGAACGAAGGTGGCGGACGAGCCATTGTGTCTACGCAAGGTTGGCAAGCACTAGGCTCAGGGCACACAATACTTGCTCAGCGCATCGTGTGGTTGGGCGGTTCATATCACCGACAAAGGTGCGTATTTCATCAATGAGAGCCTTGATTATCATCAAAATTTCATAGTCACGTTCTCAGGGCTCATCTGGGCAGTATGCGGAGCGTGGGGCTACCAGTGCGCTTTGAATCTCATCCACAGCTGTTATTATCGGAAGTGATGACCATACTTCTTCCACAGTCTCCTTTCCGGGTGTAGTAATTACAGCACACGTGTTGTTTGTCTTAGACGTTCTTAACGATGTAGATTCCACCGAGAAGGGCTTTGCTGCAAGCAAGCTTCGGTGAGCTGACGTTCTTGATGAGCGTCTTTGACAAGAACAATGTTGCCTGACGACAGCATCTGCTTCCTGGTAAGTCAAATGGTCTCTCGCTATTTTCTTCAAAAACAAAATTATCTGCCTCATTTTCGGACAGTCCTTTAATGAGGGGCCATTGGGTCTTTAGCGATTCGGGCAGTTGTATGATGTAGCCTTACATTGCTCAGCCAAAGGTAGTGCACCGCAACGAGAACATGTTGTAAAATTCCCAGAGATGGTGCTCACTGGACAATTATTCTGACATTTCCGGCACTGAAGCGGCTTAGGACCAAAGGGCAGCACAGAATGTCTAAAATGACCCACCTTTACATGTGACGGTGGGTGATCACTCTAAAAGTCAATCTTCACGCAACGGGACTTTCCAAGATGGCGTATCTGAAGGATTTCGGGTTCATCATGGGAAGGCCTAATGAGAATCGGCAGATTTTCATTCGGCATAGTTACATCAGTGTCCTATATGACGCCAGTGGTTCCTCGCCTCCCTAGCGGAACGATCTTCCGAGTGTTTATTCCACCTAGAACGGTGACTTTGCCAAGAGAATCTAACACAAGCGCTTGAATGACGTTCACCGCGACGACATTCTCCTGGGAATTCACCCTGATCTGTTTATTACAGTCCGGTAAGAGTGCCTCGAACTCTGAGGATATCACTTGCCTGTTCAGCAGTCTCATGTTGATGGAAGGCTTCGTAGGCTAGAAGAGGGTGGTGTACTTCGGCGAGCTTCTCTGCGTATTTGCAGCCGCGTCCATGGAGGCCTTGACCATCTTCCGCTTCGCTTTCTGACTCATTAGTGCGTCGTATTCTCCATCGAAATATTCGGCGCTCTCAGTTGTGTCTACGATGGTTGTCTCGCTGTCACTGGAAACACTATTCAGCTTCTTCGAGGCTGCCAACACTGACGCCGGCAGACCTTTGCATGCGGAACCCGGGCCGAGGAGTGTCGGGTGGCAAACAAGGTTGTCAAAATGGCTTAGGAACAATAATTGTTTTAACACCGTAGTCACGAACAGCTACCAAGAGAGGATGAGCGAGAGTGTCAAAAACGTGAATTTCATTGCAGAAATGTAATTTAGTGCGCCAGGCAATACAGCAATATGGTTTATAATGGCAATTAAGGTTTCTACGTATATTCTCTCAGAGGGTCTCTTATGCCTGCAAGTCCACTTTTTTACAACGCTTCTGCATGTAGTCGATGAACGCTGCCAACTGTATACTACACAGCATGAAGAAAATTATAAAAAAATTTGTCGAGACAGCTGCTGTACGTTGAGCCACGGAGATATGTTGGTGATCCGTCGTTTAGAATAAAAAGGCTATTGTTGCTTGTGAAATCTAGGAGTTGTCTTCCCCGAGTACTTATGACGCTGCTGCCACAAAGAAGGAAATGTGCATTGAAGTCACCTACGTTGACGTGAAGTCGTTGACTCGAGTCGATGACAAGTTTCAGGTGTTCAGCGTCAAATCTTCCGCTCGGTGAAATCTAACCACTAATGATCGATAACGTACGGCTTTTTAGCTTCAACGTGATGGAAACGTACTCACTGCTGCTATGCATAGGTATTTGGTTACGGGAATATGTGAGGTCACAATGCACGAACAGTATACCTTTGCTAGAGTTTCCACTTGTCTGGGAAGTGAATTTTCATACCCAGACAGTCTGAATGGTAAAGCCATACTCGTTTCGCATATCATAGCAACAAGGAATCGATATTTCAGCATTCTTTGTTTAAAGTCTCCAAGGTGATCTCGTAGTTCTTGAGCGTTCCATTGAAATATAACAGAACGATTAATCCTTTCATTCAGTGATGACGATGAGGCTGCTGAAGCCATGATTTTTGTTGGTTTTACACAGCAACAAGCACCGGTTCTAGTCCGTCTATAATTTGCACTGCAGCCTCGGCAACAGACTTCTTCACACCAACAAGCAGCATTCGCAAAGCACGGATTAACTGCGTGAGCATTGCTTTGATTAGCACATCCGATGACGAAGTTTCGTGTTCATGCCGGTTTTCTGGTCCTTGCACTTCAGGTGGCAGAGAAGGCCATGAGGTGTTAGCTATCCCGTTTTTCAAGGAAGGTGCGATCCGAGGTTGAGATACCTGCTGTGTAAAAACTAAGCTGGTTGAAAGAAAACACGACGTTCTGCTTCCCGGGTCGTAATTTGAACACATACGCGATTTTCGCTTCTAACTAAACCTTACGTCCTCATGATATGGGAACTACTGGCGTCCACGCATTACATGTCAATAATGCCAAGACGTCAAGTTTATTTAAGAATTTACAACACAGAAAAGAAAATATACATAAATAACCAATAGCCTTAGGCAGATGATTTATTGGTGAGTGAAATAGCAGTTACTCGCTTTTTCTGGCGAATGACGTGTGCCGAAGTTTTATATCGACTGTAATTTTTGATAAGAACGCGCGTAGTTGATTGAATTAGGAGTATTTTCGTGCACAAGTAACGATATGATGTTGTTCAGCGGCCGTGTTAGAGTGTACTGCTTTGCATTTGTAAACCGATAGCAAGACCTACATAGAAAATAGCTAAAAACCAAATTGCATGTGCACGAAAATGTCTCGTTGTGTTACTTCATGAACGCAAACCGAACGACAACGACAAACGTAAAAGTAAATGTATGAGTGAGCGGTGGCCCGTGTGCGCCGCGCTGCAGGCTGAAAACTTGTTTCATCGATGCTCATCGCTCTTTGTGCGCACACCGTATGCAAAAAGAATGGTTCATTCAAGTTAAACGATGGTAAGGGTTTACTGTACATTTATTATTACACCTCGGCATGGCATAATATTAAACCCGAAAGCGCTGATGGCACGTATGTTGGACTCGGCCAGTAACGTAGGCTTACATTCGCTGGGAGCTTCACGGGTCACATTTACTTGGACCGATCTCGGCGCAGGTGGCTCGAGAATGTAGACGTTTGAGCGATCCGGAAGCTTCTCATTGATGTAAAAAAGTATAGACGTGGTACGCAAAACTATAAGGATTGCCAGAGATGCGTTTGAGTTGTGGTTTTCCCGATCAGCGTTATTTTTCTGGAGTCCTAGTACACCACGGCATCGTAAGTACGATCGGAAGCCAGATGGTAACGTTCCTAGAATATTTTTTAGTCAGCACAGTTGCCAACTGTGTTTGTAAGCACCTAAGTACAAGTGTCAGACTTGGGTACAAGTGGATTCACCACATTGAGCCGATATTACAGAATAACAGCTTATAATAGGAATTTAGTATTAACAATAGCGTTATATGTTATGTAATTTAATAATAAAAGGTTAGTATGTCTGCAGCGTACCTAACGACCACCATATAGTTACACATGCTTGATGTATATCTGCTTTTCTAAATGCGTAGTATAAATGTAGCGCTACCCGCACTAGAAGTACAGTGCACTAGAAGGGGGCAGTTGGAGGGAACGAGGCGGCCACGCCGCATCTCGGCTGCCTCTTCTGCAGGTAACAGTAGCGGCGGCACTGTAGTCACATGGTACTGAATATCCCAAGAACGTTTGTACTGGGAGCAGGCGCGCCATAGCCTACGAAAGCGTGTATTTGCTCGTATTTAGCGCGTTTAATGCGTTTCTGAGCCTTTATCAGAGAATGGACAACTGCTAAGTGCCATGGTGCACGAGTGAATATGCAGGTACGCCGAAATCGCGTCGAGACATTCACTGTTTCAAGAGCCTGCCGACAAAAAAAAGAAGAAATGTACAATCAGTATTTGCACGAATCCGCCTAGCTTCTCACTCAAGCAGCTCATTGAGCTGCGCTACATCATAAGTAGCTACTGCCGAACTACAAAGAGATAAGTCTCAAAAGCGCGATTAAATCATGCGCTCGTTATCACGGCAGTTTCTATAGGAAGAGTACTGTTACTCATATAGGTCCACATGCGCTTGATTGTTTCACGAGAAACCAGAGTATAAGTAACGTTGTCACAACATTATATCGGCGATGACTCAGTTATATCGTGTCAATTTCGGGGTAGATATTAGATATTGCTTTCTGAAAGGCTTTTTTGTTTTAACCGCATTCTTTCGCGCTCACTTTGCTTCTTTTATGCAAGCTCTAGTAGGCCGAGCCAGGGAGCAGAGCTGAAGGGACGGCCGTACCTTCTAGTCAAGAATTTTATGCGAAAGGAGTTCCCCTAAATATATTAAAAATACCAGTTGTATATACAATTCCCGTTTGTTAATTTGCATAAATTCGCTGAAACCAGTTCTAATTTTGTACCCACAGCCTAAATTTGCTGCTTTCCAATTCTTCTACTTGCGTAACGCCATCGCAAGCCAGCAAAATTATGGCGATATATATATATATATATATATATATATATATATATATATATATATATATATATGTATATATATATATATATATATATATATATATATATATATATATATGTGCGTGTGTGTGTGTGTGTGTGTGCGTGTGTGTGTCTGAGTGCGTCTGTGTGTGTAAACGTTCGGCGCAGGGCTACCAAGGATTTTTTGAAGGGGGGGAGTGCAGCAGAACAACGAACTTTGGCAATTGTTGGTTGTAGTATACCCTAAAAAATTGAAGTATGAAAAAAATTGCTTGTGTAGGGGGTTCACAATCCCTTCTTCTTCCCTCTTTATTTCGGCGGCCTCCTGGTTTTCCGAGCGTTTGGCATGGTATATCTTTTTTTTCTCTCACAGCTTTCTGAGTGCAGCTAACTTCCAATAAATCGGCGCAGTTATTCTTAATATTGTAGATGCCTAACCCACGAAGAAAAAGTTAAAACAGAAAAAACTCATAGGACACGTCATTTATAAATAATTATCGATCTGTCGTGAAGACTTTTATGGTTCTCAAATTCAGCAGATATGTGTATCATACTTTAAGGGTTATGAAATCGTGTGCTAGAAAAGAATGATTGACAGGTACAAAGAAATCTGCATCAAAAAAGCGCGCCGGAGAAGCCGAAGCGCATAGCAGTTCCTGCACGCGGCGCACGGCTCTTTCTGTACCATTCGACAGCAGCGTTGCCGCTACGGCCAACGCGGAACGTATCAGACGGCGAAGAGTGGTCACGCCACTCAACACATCTAGTACACTCTACTGGAAGGGGGCTAGACACATATAGTTTCTGACAATCATACTTGGAAGGACCTAGAGGGAAATCTGGCGCTAGTCAACTGCTGGATGCAAGGGAATGACGAGATACGTGAGCTTCGAACTTGACTCTGATTCGTATACGTCAAAGACGCGCCTGGCTTCACGTTAAAATGCTTGATTTCTTACGAAAAGAGCACGTTATAAGCCATTTATTTTTGAAATTGCACATAAACACGTTGTATTGATCACTAGAACCTTCTATGTCGAGGCACAGTTTTACGAAGCGTAAGAAGTAACCAATGGCAGCTGAACTTGGAAGGCAGACGAAAAAGCAAGCGTTCTTACTTCCACGTTTATGTCATCTGTATCTTTTCTTCACCTTTTAGTAGAGTCGTCAAAGGGAGTGGACTTTTATTTTAGAATATAATACGCCTAGATGAGATCAGGTTATAAACATTTTGTTTTACAGAAGCTTAGTTTACGCAGTCGTATTCACTTTTGAGCCGAAGTCTTCCTCAACACCAGCCAACACAAGCCTCGCAAACGCATATACCGTCATTCCCAGCGTTCCAACTTCGCTTCTTAAGAAATTCGCATAGACGATGGCGCCACACTTCCCTCTAGGTATTTGTTAGAAGCTCTTTGGCTAGACATCATGAGTATAAATACAGGTTACTGGGTGAATGGTTGTCCGTAGCGCGAGAGGTACATGTTAAGTGTTGTTGTTTGCTGTGTGGCGTACTATTATAATATGTATGCCGATTTCCGTCCTGCATATGTGGCGTAAGCTTGAAGCAATCTATGCAGTTCACTGCTTTTCTTAAAATGCTTGACATTATTCTTTTGGGGGACGTTAGTCCTAGCGCAGCAGGAGTGATTCTACTCTTGGAGTAAGTTGATGCACTCTAGCCCTACTGGAATAATAAACTTTGCAAGAGAGTAGCGCAACTCCCACAGAGGGTGAATGAACACCATTTCATAATTGTCTTTGCACAGCCAGGGAGCTTGTTCATTCTAGTTCAGCCAAAGTACCAGCACACTGTCGACAGAGTGTGCTAACTCTGTGCCGAAGAGAATTCCCAGCACTCCTGAAAAGAGAGTGAAATATCGGACAGCCACCTACTCCAGGAAAGAGAGTTTCAAGCACTATCTTGGGGTTGTTGGTGTGGCTTCATTTTTGCGTCGAACGACTCTCGTAATATCAGTGGAGCGGGGATTGAACAGGGTCTTTATACGAAGGTCTTCACAAGCTGACGTCCCAGCAGTGTTAGGAAGATGGGTGAAGTTGTGGGGAATGCGACGGCTAGCCTTTTCAACTATTGGCAATCCGTAATATTGTCTTGAGTTGCCCAACAGCATTTAAATACAAGAAGGTTAAAGGCATCGTCAGCGGTGCCCTTGAACACTTGCGCTACCTTTTAGGCCTCGGCTATAGTGGTAACAACCTTACGGCAAAGGGAATGCCTCCGTCTCTTTTAGGAGGCGTTGCAAGGGATCAAGATAATTTGATCATAGGCTAGGCAATTCTCTGTTGATGTCGGGACACGCACACCAAGTTGTTTTTTAGTGGCCTGCACGCAGCCGGCTGATTAGACGAAGACCTCCTGCACCTCCGTCTCACATACGTCCGAGCTTGTAAGCTCTTCCACGTTTTTGTTTATTCACACCTTGGCTGTTCTTTTCAAGTAACAAAATAAAGTTTGCCAGCCTCACGATTGGGTTCTACTGCGATTTTAGCTCAGAAGCTCTTACAGCTCAAGTCGCTCATCTCTCTCCCCAATGTCAGTTCCCGAGAATTTGCAAGGTCGGGGGGTGGAGAGGTCACTATGGCCACAGGTGGAGGTGGGCGTCGTTAGTGGGTTGCACGGGGCTGCTGGCGCAATATCGGTGCTGAATGACATGCTGGAAGCAGCAACTTGGCGTCGTTCGTTGCTACCCGGCACCTTTCACAAATTGTTACACGAGAAAAAAGAAAATTGGCAGCATATCCACAAAGTGAGTGATGGAGAGTGGGGCGAAGCATTCATCCGTTTATTCGTTCTTGCTTCCGTCCGTCCATGCGTCCGTCTGTGTGGCCGTTCGTGCGTCCGTTCGCCCGTCCGCGCGTGCGTCTGTTCATGCGTCCACACGTCGATATGTGCGTCCGTCACTTCGTTCGTCCATGCAGCCATCCGTGAGTCCGTCCATGCATCTGTCTGTGTGTCCGTTAGTCCATTTATTCATCACTCCAAGTAACACCATTTCGTACCTTTTCATCATATATTCCGCATATGCACCGTCATCCAGTGGACATTTCAAGGACTAAACGAGAGGTGGCACACGCACACTTTCTCATGGCTTGAGCTTCGTGTCTACTTCCCACCATGAACTCGAGGTGGTGACCACTTCGAGTTCATGGTATATACTAGTTCACAGTATTCATCACACTGCGGCCCAACGCTCGCAAAACATTTCTAAAACCAAGGAGGTTATGCCCAGCGAGTGTAACGTAGCAACCCATTCTTGTCAGATAGTGCTCAATGTACATACCAATGGCTGCTAAGGGAGAATGAAAGACAGGAGAATTTGGCTTTTAGTTAACGCGCACCTCTGTGCATTTTTTATTGTTCAACAATGCACAGAAGAAATCTCTCGCTGCCACCAATTTGGAGCTCAAAATATAAGACTGGTTACACACTACTACTACGACTACGAGGGAAGAACGGGTTCCGCTATAAGGAGCTTCGCTCCTAAAACAGGAAAACAAAACTATAGTTGCGATATATTTACACAACACCAAGCGTAGACCAAGAAGGCAAGATAGAGCACGCCATACATTCCAAAATCTCTCGGTTTGTCTCGTGCTGTCTCTCTTGTTCCTTCAGTGTGAATTGCCAAATAGTCTTACAAGTATATATATACGGTTTAGCACGCAGACGCATTAAAAGTTGGGAATGTCATTATGAATAGAAGGGCCAGGCTTTACGACTTAAATAATTATTTTTGCGGCTGTCACTATTTGTACTAGTTGCATTTTGTTGCAATTTTTGTTTACTGGAGACCAATAAAAGATAATGCATGTACAATAATCAACCAGAGAAGTATTGATATATAAATTACGTTTTTTATTTGAGTAAGCCTCTAACGTTTGTAAACGCAACTTTCGACAAAACGAAACTTATCCACTTATTACGCCTACT
This sequence comes from Rhipicephalus microplus, assembly GCF_043290135.1. Taxonomy (NCBI): domain Eukaryota; kingdom Metazoa; phylum Arthropoda; class Arachnida; order Ixodida; family Ixodidae; genus Rhipicephalus; species Rhipicephalus microplus. The sequence goes on from NC_134700.1 coordinate 123,887,316, forward strand.
TACAATTTGTGAGTGAAGCCAACGCACGGGTTACAATATTTTGACTGGACCATAAACAATGCAAACGATACCTACTGCAGTAGGTAAGAATTTTTATTTTTATTTCACTAATTGACCTTGTCTCCTATTGCTTTACGAACCGACCTGCTTCCAGTATCAGTAATTTCAAATATCACCAACGTAGCATTAAACACAAAAATAAAAACTCTTGAAAAAGGATGAATACATTCTTCCCACAGGATGAATGGAGGAATTCCCACAATCAGCGTGCCACCAAAAAATCGCTGCGACAACTAACTCACTGTATCTGCTATTCATCCGCAGCTACTGCCTGAAGCCCGTGTGGTACGCAAAATACATAGATGAAGGCAATATTTATTACATGTGCAACTTACGACCTGGTGAGTAAATTAGCAGCTATTATACAGGCTGTCATTTATGCCAACACTCGCTGTGTAGCACGACACACGTACCAATGAGCTACTTATTGTGATTGCGTTGAGACATGTACAGGTTATTTCTACACATTAAGCAAACATTGTAAGACGTTCCATTGGACTGCACGTATTTCGCTAAATATGAAACAGCCTGCACATGTCTCTGGCGTCTTCCGGACAGAAGGCTGGGGGGAAGCTGAAGAGAGGGTGGTGAGGGACGGTCGAGAAGTGGAACCTTGATTTCTTCCAGAAAACAACGTGGTATAAAGGAGGACCACAAATAATCTCGGCAGTAACCTACTGCTAATTGAATAGTATAGTTAAAGAACGCTTTTACGGGAACGTGATTGTGATCGTTCTGAAGAACCGTGTTCTATGAAACATAAGTGTTCTCTGAAGCATATCTCATTGCCCAATAAATATCAGTGCGATTATCGGTGCTAACCAAAGTTTGACTTTCATTCTAAGAAGATATAATGACAGGCAGTTTGCTGCTTTAGCTGTTGGTGAGCAAGAGGAATCCTGGTTGCATCTTCAGTGTAGTTACGTCAGAGAACAATGAAATGAAAGCAATTTTCTTTCTGTTTCCAAATTGAACTCTAAGCATGCCTAGTGCCCCTAAATGATTCTCCGAACACAATAAGACACTTTGCAAAGCAGTCCCTATTGAGTGCAGTACCACCTAGCAAGTAAAGGCAATTTGTGCTACACTAAACGAGCATGCAATGAGCGGCTACAACACTACGCATGCAAATCAGGCATTACGAGGGTCTTAGAGTCAACGTGAAGCTGCAACACTTCACGCAACGTAAATTCAATTTTTTATTGTGCTACAGGCGATCAATAAACGCGAAGAACAGGCATATTGTCATTATAAACACCCTAAGAGATTCAAACAAGGAATACTTTCCTTGCGTAACGTTGAGACGAAGAGTGTTTTTGTATTTTTGTTTAAGGTAATTAAAACTGCCCTAATACTTTGTATTGCTTTTTGCCATGAATGGCCGTTGTTGCACGTTTTACTGCTTTCTTTTAATATTGCTTGAAAATCTCCTCTTTACTACGTTGCGATGCATTGCATAGCAGTGCGCAGAGGGAGCCAATAAAACACATTAGCCAGGCCTAGGCAGCAAATCACGTTATAGCTTTGCAAGTGTCAGGAAAGTATTTCTAATCACTGTAGTATCGGCCTCGAAACACGCATTTTTAATGAAAGTCTGTTGTCTCCTGACATATGTTAGGATTGCGTTATTGCCTCCTAAACCAGCTGTTCAAACCACATGCCGGAGCTAGTCAGTGGTAGCTGCTCTGCTGCAACCAGCGAATTGTTAACGATTGCAGAATAACTTGATTCCGACAAACAGCCTTAGTTGATAATGGGCAGTTATGATTTTCGCAGACTTGTTTCCACGTAATGATTTCCGTGGAGTCAGTTTATTCTTACTATTCAATCTGAAGAAGAAGTAAGCTGCAGAGATGTTTGTAACAGCTACTTGAGCCCAACAGCAATTGATTATTTGTTATATGAATACGTACAGAACAAAATCAGACACAAATTGCGTGTTTTTGTTGCTATGTATTACCTGCCAGTGGTAAGTTGCTCGATGGTTCAGAATTTATACATTATGAGGAAATAGCAGGTAACAATAATTAAAATAGGTATGCGAAATAGCAAGTGTGTTTTTGCCTTGGCTAGGTTATTTTGGAGCCTCAGCGTGCATTTACGCGCTTGCAGAAAAGACACAGTGGCATCATGAATAGATAGCATCAGCTTGCTTTTTTTCAAGTGCAGTCAAACGTAGGCCGCCATATTGTGTTCTTTCTGCCTTTAACATCAAGGCATTTGGGTGCTTACCAAATGCTTCGTAATACCTTCATGCTTCTTTTCCGAGAATACCCTCCTTCATGGTTCTCGCAGAATTTCTAGCATACACATACTTGCTTTACTTCTTGCAAAAAGCAGGCCACTGAAGGTTATTTTCATTTTCTGACTATACAATTACAAGTTTTCCAGGAATATAGTGGCTTGTTCATAGTTTTTAAATTTACTGAGAAAAAGCAATTCGCCTCTGGATGTTCCATACCACCATGATATGATCACACAAAAGTTTTTTCATCAGTTGTTTGCATGAAAACAAAATACTGGGAAAAAGTTTTGGCGGGGAAAGTCGGACGTTACAAAATACTAAGCAAAAAGTGTTATCATTTGACGTTGGACATTACATCAAAATACATGGAGAAACATTTTGTTATCGGGAGTTGATAAACACTTCAAAATACTGGTTTAAAAGCTTTGTCATTGTAAGTAGGCACAATATCAATATATTTCGAGAAAACGCTATGACCGTTGAAGGCTGAACACTACTTCGAAATGCTGGCAGGAAAGTTTATTCGGGTGGACTTTGAACACCACTATAAAATATCGGGCTAAAATAATTGTCGATGGGAGTTGAGTACTGGAATAAACGTACTGTAGAGGAAATTTATGATGACTGAAGAATAAAAAAAAAAGGAAGGGAGAGTACATAATTCTATAGCTTTGCATTGTATATTTTAGTGAGGGGATAGAAAGGAGAAGTGAAGGTCAGTATAGTTGATTTAAGGTTAAGCGAAGTTCTGGCAGAAGGATTGATGCATGCATACAGTTTCTCGCAATATTACCTAGAGGAAAATCTTGTGCCACTGCGCCCCGCCGCGGGGCTCTAGCGGCTAAGCCACTCGGCTGCTAACCAGCAGGTCGCGGAATCGATGCCCAGCTGCGGCGGCTGCATTTTCGATAGAAGCGAAAATTCTGTAGGTTCGTGTGCTCACATTTGGGTGCACGTCAAAGAACCCCAGATGGTGGAAATTCTCGGAGCCGTCCACTACGGGCATCTCTCATAATCATATGGTGGTTTTGCGATGTTAAACTCAGCATATCACTCAATGAATAGCGCTTCCGTCTACACAAATATCTTAAGGGGCGCCGCTTGCACACTGGGAATGACACAGTGTATGTGTCTACGAGACTTTTGTTGGCTGGTTTTCAGCAAGTTTTCGGTAAACAGCGGATACGACTGCAAAATTTAAGAGTCCTTAAATGACACTTTTATATCAGAGAATTTTATTCAGACATATTGTTTTCTGGAATGACAGCTCACTAACTTTTACGGCATATTCAGCTGGTGAAAGAAAAAAAATTGACGACACGCAGACGCAAACTGAAGGCTGCCTCTAAAATCTTCCTGCAAAGTTTTGTGGCTGTTAGCTACCTTTTACACGTAGTAAAATTGTACATTGACGAAAAAGCTTTCAAAGGCAAATAAAAGTCGTTTGTGTGAGTTGATGAAAAACAAAACATCATCACACTACGCAGTTCTTTAGTACGGACAACAGCCACCAGGCTGTGCTGCAGTAAGCTTATCTCAACTTTTATTCAAACAGAGCTGGTCCAGCTGTTACCCTAATTGTCCAATTTGTGGAGTGCATAGGAAAACAGACCGCTATGAAATCTGCAGTAAAATATACGCCACTTTGCGCAAAATACTTTACGCGTTGTCTTCCGTCACCTAAGATGGGAGTTACACGCTTTAATTGTACATTACTTAGAGGCTTTCTCCTTAGGATGCATAGACGGCAAAGTTGCCGATGCATTGTATGAGTTAGATAAAGGTTCAAATAAATTGAGGCTGTAGAATCGATCATCAATTTCAATATCTAAATTACTTTAAATTTACTCTATCTGTCATCTTCCGTCACCTCAGATGGGAGTTGAATTCTCTAATTGTATTTTCTTAATTAAGAGCATTTGTCCCTAGGATGCAGTGACGGAAAAGTTGGCGATACATTGTAGGAGTTTATAAAGGTTCAAAAAACTTGAGGCTGTAGAATTATTCATTACTCTTAAGTTCCAAGTTTACGTTGAAATTGTTTGAGTTAAACGCACTAATGTACTTTCCTCAGGGGCTTTGTTTCTAAGATGTAATGACGGAAACGTCGCGATACATTGTAGGAGTTTATCAAAGGTTCATAAAAAGTGAATCAATCATTACTCCTAAATTCCTCGTTTACAATGCAATTTCTTTATGTACCCTCTTCCGTCGCCTAAGATTGAAGTTAAACACCCTAAGTGTATTTTCCTTAAGGTCTTTGTTCTTAGAATACAGTGATGGGAAAGTAGCCGATGTATTGTGGCAGTTTAATAAGGGTTCAAAGATATTGAGGCTCTAGAAGCAATCATTACTCGTAAATTCCTTATTTCCAAATTGATTTTTAATTATTGAGTTTGTTGTTCATATTGGTTGTTTCGTTTTATATATCCGCTGTTTTTATTATTCAATTTCTAATATTTTTGTTTCCTTGATGCTTCTCATCATACTAAAAGATGTAAGCTAAAAAAATGAAAGCATATTCACGGAGTGAAAAAAATATTCGTGGGGCGAAGCGTTTGTCAGCCCACCCGTGCTTCCTTCCGTCCTTTTTTTCTTGCCTCCGTTCATCCATGTGCCCGTCCGTGTGTCCATCCATCCGTGTGGCCATCTGTGCGGCCGTCCGTCTGTGCGTTCGTCTTTACGTCCTTACGTGCATCCGTTCTTCTACCTTTCCTTTTTTTTTGCCTTCCTGTCTGTTCGCCGCCCTTGCGTCCACACGTCCGCCCCTATGTCTGTCTGCCCATCCGTCGGGTTGTCAGTCCGTTCGTCCATGTGTATGTCTATCTGTCCGTTCGTCTGTCCCATCTGTCCGACGGGCGGGGGCGTCTGTCCCATCTGTCCGGGGGATGGAAACAAGAACAAACAGATGGATGAACGCTTCGCCTCACTCATGATCACGCAATCTTTGTATAAGGCACGAGTTCAGCAATCAAGCTCCTTATCTTGGTCCGCCTACGTTTTTTTTTCCAGCTACCACCCGCTTTCTCGGCTCGTTCAATAAACCCTCTTTACAAACTTTAAAATGCCACGAGTAGACGATCGTAGCCCAAGTTTGGCGTACAGTCAGTCAACCTCTTCTGACCGTCACACCGCTTTCTTTGGTACCACTCTCACCGTTAACTACTACAGCTACCATAGGCATCCATGGCCGCAAGGCTAGTAGAACGATTATTGAATAATTATTCGTCGACGTTATGGTTCTCAGTATAGACACTAAGCTTCAATTAGGGTGCACTGAAAATTGATATAGTTTCATAGAAAAGTGATATAGTTTCATTGAAAAGTAATAGTTCATTGAAAAGTTCCATTGAAAAGTGATATAGTTTTCAAAGAAAAAATTCCCGGCCTGCGTGGTAGACGCAGCACTGTCGCAGCGAAAGCTAAAAGAGCGGCCTTTCAGAGCCTTTTCTAAACACTCATTGCGTAACTGCTAGAAGCACACTTGATTGGTAGCAACTACGGCATTAATAATAAATCATTTAGGGTAGTAGGCCAGCATTCCCTATGCTATTTTTCGTCATTTTTTCTGAGAAGTAATATTCGCATTCACGCTAAACACTTCCAAGGAATTTTGTGCCAACTGTTCATGCAGTGGCTGATGACAATGAGGTAGTATGCCTGAAGTGGATATGCGCCACAGTTGAAAGGTGATCAAGAACAAGCTTCCGTAATGTTTCGGACCGCCGCACAACCCACCTATTGCGAAATTCGCATTGTGTTACGCCCGGTTGCTGTTCTTCTGTTCTAAAACGATTTATTACGCATGATAACGCGAGTGCTTTCCCAACATCAAGCCTGCGTAAGGCAAGTTTGTGAACAAGTTCCAAGCACTAGCATCGCTGAGTGGGATAATACTGGGCTGGCATGCAGCTGACCTCTTGTCCCCCACTGTGTCCTTGAACTCAATTTTTTTCTTTATTCATGCAATGTTGTTACGGACACCGGTGCCAGCAGCGGACAACTACGGTGCCACGTGTGGCCCGAGTTGTGATCTCATAACAGTTTTCACTATAACACTAACAGACGTTGTATAAGATGCTTTAAATCACTGTGAAGTAGACGATGAAGCTAAATTTGTACGGAGAAGATTTACTTTTTGTGTTATACCGATTCTTTTCACAGAAGTTTAGGCTATGCTTTTCCCTTTTCCTTTCTTTCATCCTATAGCGTTCACGTATAAAGATTCTTTGCAGTAATACTGCTTCCTAGCCTGTGATTCGGAATAAATGGTCATGGATGGTCGTTAAGAAAAGCAAAAAGAGCAGTATACGGAATCCTGTCGCTGTGTATGCTGGTTAGCAAATCACTGTCCATGTAAAAGCCCCCAACGTGGAAGTGCTAAGCTCAATTGCATTCTTCGATACACCTGTTGTATCTATAGAAGTTTAATATTTATTACCGATTTTGTGATTTTTGAGTAGGGAAACTCGCCGAAAAATGATTGCTCTTCGAAGTTGTAAATCTCGGTTAAGCTTCAAATGGGAAACCATCAGTGCTCTGTTCTAAAACCAAGTTGGGGAACAGCGAGCAAGCCACTGAGGGACAATTTTTGCGCTGTTGTATTTTTAGGCGTTCTCCCTATTTCACAGCACCCACCTGTTCCCTTTTTTCTCCTCATTTCCCAGTTTAGCATCTAAATCAGCAGCAGTACAAATAGGGGAAACTTGAAATGGAAGCTTCGCTTGGTCTTCTGCGGCAATTTCGTTTGAGAGATCGGTCCCGCCTCAGGAACTTCGCGTGCGTGAACGATTGATGTGAGCGGACTAAACTAGGCATAAACAATGCACCTACTCAGCATGATGATATTCTTGTTCACAGCGCCAAGCGATCACTGCCGAATAGCAACGAGGAACGAGAAATAAAGCGCAACATGGACGTTGCGCTGCAAATTCATAGTCTGGGTTGAAACGGCCGGGCTGCGGCAGGCAACGCATATACGGAAATATATATGCGGACTCAGAGACGAGCCTCGTTTCTTTTCCCTTAAAAGAATTGATGAAATCCTGCTTTTTCTCTCTGATATTAGTTTTTCTGCCTCTAGGAATCTGTATGCCGATCAATACATAGCAGCAAAATTAACAATAAATCACTTTTTTTAGGAAACAGCATGATCTAGGAAACCCTGAGCGCAACTGCAATACCCGAAATTGGTGGACGCTGTGACGCAATGTTTTGACAAACTACTAACACGCGGAGCTGAACATTGTGACCTGTCATTAATTGAACGCTGATCAGCTCTCACTAAGATGGTCGACAGCAATATTAATTTTACCATAAAGTATCAACTATCCTACATTACAGGATTCAAGACTACTTTACGTTCGCGGCAAAGTTGATATCCGAGTGTGTGTAGTGTTAACCCTGTCATTATATTTATCGGGTTGTTTAATCACGGCCGTAAGAAGTCACTGCCTAAAAGGGTAATAAAGTTGCCTTGATTTGTTTGCAGGACATCTCATGTGCGTTAACAAATGTAGTGCTTTTTTTGCGATGGACTATAGTCACATTTCAGCGGTATGAATTGCCCTCTTTCTATAAAGCTCCTTTTTAATGTTATATATTCAGCTTTGCTGGCTGTTCTAATTTACAATTTTTTTTCTTTCTTTGCAACTTTTTTCGCACGCCGACTACCGCTAGGAGCGCATCCAGCACTCATTTTCGGGGGGAAGGGAACGTTGTTGCCTGAATTAGCACTGGAGAAGGGGACTTGGTGAGGTCTTTTTGTTTTTACTTGCAGAAAGTTCCTTCATAACATAAATACTGTTGATGTGTTATCTCAATGAATTACCTAATTTGTCTTTATTGGTGATAGAAGGTTCACTACATATACTGAAGTGGAAGACGAAACTGTAGGTGTGGGTCCAGTTTGTGAAGGCGGACGCTGGTGAATGCCGTCTAATCGCGCTGAATGAATGTCACTTGTCACGCAAGTGATCGGAGCCTTGTAGCGGCGTCCGTTCTTGATGATGGTATAGCTGCACAAGGGGCGTTATATTGAGCGGATCAGGCTGCTTCATCTGCGCGGTCATTTCCATCGATGGCGCAGTGTCCCGGTATCCACTGACATGCTAAGTCATGCTGCTTCTCTATTGCCCGGTAACGAAGCAGTATTACATCAGCGACGAGCTGTTTATTTGGTTCATGAAGATATGGCAAGAAATTGCTGTGGAGGGCTTCTATGTAGTCGGAGAAGATCGACCATGTCTGCGGTTGTTTTTCAACTGAGAACTCCAGAGCAGCAAGAATGTTGGTGAGTTGGCAGTGGTGGATGATGTCAGATCCGATGGCCTGATTTTTATCGTGATGATATTCTCTAGAATTACCACTGCACCTTTTGAGCTTACTGAAGCAATCGACCAATTTGTGTAAAAGTGAACGCGTCCACTGGGTTTCTTATGCACAAACAGTAGTGTTGTTTGTTTTAGGGCCAAATTCGACATAATAATTCTTCTGCATTCCAGGGGTGGTTCTCAGGGCTTGCAGTGGATGTAGACACTACAACGAAATAGGTGGTCTTGCTGCGTGTGTGATGTTCGCGGCAATCACCGTGCGATGTAGAGCAATAATTGTGCAGAAAGCAGAGCGTGGCCTTGTCGTTAGTAGGAAGGCGGTGATGTGATGCAAGCGTTCTTAAAGCATCGACACAAATGTAGGTTGTGATAGGGTGTTCACTGGTGATTGCGATAGTCGATGCTGAGGATGCGCGTCTCTGAACCCCGAACATATTCTCAGTGCATGAGCTTGTATTGATTGAGTGGAGGACGCGTACGTTTGTTATTCAGGCCTTGCCGAGAATAGGTAGGCTGTACCTTATGAAAGCGAGGAGCAGTACAGTATGAAGTTGAAGTATGGCTCGTACCGATGTAGCTCATAATTTTCCCTCAAGGAATCCTACAGCGTGGGTGATCATGGTCATTTTCTTTTTCATGTTAACGATGTGAGGGCTCCAAGACAACTCTTGGTTTATTACTACTCCCAGAAATGGTAGGTCTTTTCATAGCTGGTCATGTGTGCATTATTTCTGACGATGTATGGGGTCATTGCCTTGCGCGTAATTGCAACCAGTGAGCATTTCTCAGACGACCGCTTCAGTCCCCGTTCTTGAAAGTAGCTTGGCGTCAGTGTAGCCACAATCCGAAGCCTGGCTCGTACGTGTAGACACGTGACCCCTAATGCCCAGGTGCAGATGTCGTCTGCGTGGATCGCCAGATGCACGGGTCATTGAAGCACGTCAATGAGGCCGATGAGCATAAGTTTAAGAAGTGTATGGCTCAGGACCCCAATTAGAGATGCACCGCGATAAGTACAATGGTGCCTAGTTCCACTATCTTTGTTGTGATCAAGAAGGTGCTTCCCTTCAATAGCTACGGATCTATTGCTAGACGCAGCCCTCTAATTCAATGTTGTCCGAGGGGTCATGGATTGTTTCATGCAATACATTGCCGCATGGTAATGGGAAAATTTATTAACTTACCACCGGTTTAGCTAACTCTGCACACAGTGCACAAGGATGTTGGACAACAGGGCAGCCCAGACACAGTTCCACAACAACATAGTCCTCTTCATTCCTTCTATGTCATTTCGGTGCCCGTGCCAGAAGTACTTTTCTATACCCAAGACTTCACCTGGGTGACAAAGCACCGTCGCGGTGCCTGCTGTTATTAGAAGAACATGTCACTGTGATAGGGCTTCGGGGGAGAAACGTACACAATATCAGTTTTAGATGTACCAGTTGGATTCATAGTAGGGAAAATTTCACAGGTAACATGTGTCACCTGGCGCGAAACTTGGTAAGGCCCAACATATTGCGATAAAAGTTTTTCGAAGAGGCCGACACGACGGGATGGGATTCACAGTAGCACGCGAGAGAGCGGAGCAAAATCGACATCTCTATATTGGTGGTCGTACTTTTGTGCTCACTGGAACGATGAGAACCTGACGCGAGCTGCTGCACCTGAGATGAGAGCATGGGAAATGGCATCTTGCACACATGAAGTGGTGGACGGAGGGTCGTGCGCAAGCAAAGTATCGAAAGGTAGTAAGCCATCATGACTAAAAAGAAGATAAATTGGGGAGTAGCTGGCAGTTTCATGACATGACGAAATGTAGGCGAAAGTTACGAACGGGAGGACTATGTAGCGATTGGTGTGGTCGCAAGAAACGCTCATTGCAAGCATGTCCGTCAGTGTGCGACTGAGGCGTTCAGTAAGTCCGTTAGTTTGAGGATAGTAAGAAGTCGTGAAGTTGTGCCACACAGCAAAGGATCTAAGGAGGTTGTTTACAACACGAAACAGGAAGCAGTGGTCACGGTCCTCGAGGAGGTAAGAAGAAGCGCCATGCCAAAGGTTGATGACGTAGAGAAGGAGATCTGCAACGTCTGCCGCGTAGCTGGTCGGTAGCGCTCGAGTAATTTTATACCAAGTGGCATAATCCATAGCTACTGCTGTCCATTTGTTTTCCGCAGCCGATGTTGGGAAGGGACCTAACAAATCCAACCCTACAAAATAATTGGCTTGGCTAGGACTTCAATAGGTTGAAGGTGACCGGTGGGCATAGACGTAGGCTTCCTCCCACGCTGGAACATGTCACACGCTGCATAGTAGCGGCGAACGAACGATAAAGGACCTTCCAGAATACCCGTCAGCGGGCGCGGTCTAGGGTTTTGGAAACACCTAGATTTCCAGGAGTTGGGGCGTTGTGAAGTTTTTGCAAGATATTCTTGCGCACATGATGTGGGACGACGAGCAAAAATGCCGCGCCATTGGTCTGTAAGTTGCGGCGGTACGAAACGTTGTCTTGAAGCAAAATCAAGCTCAGTGAATGGTCTTGATGACCAGATCGAAGATGGGTAATCATAGATGGCAGCCATGGATCTCGGCGTTGCTCGTCAGTTATGTGCAGAAAATCTGTTACGGCAAGGATATTGGCATCGACTTCCAACTCAGAAGAATTAGGTGGATCAACAGGGTGTCTATATAAACAGCCGGCATCGCTGAGAAAATTGCCGGACTTGTACAATACCGAGAATTTGTACTGTTGCATTCCTAATGCCCGTCGTCTGAGTCTTCCTGCTGGATCCTTGAGTGTTGAGAGACAGCAGAGTGCATGGTGGTCTGTGATGACTGCGAACAGGCATCCGTATAGGTATGAACGGAATTTTGCGATAGCCCAGACGAGAGCCAGGCACTTCCACTTAGTAATGTGATAGTTTCTTTCCAACTGAGAAAGTTGCCGCTAGCGTACGCCATGACGCGGTTTGTGTCGTTCTGCATTTGAGCTAGTACTGTCCTAATTGCATGGCCATGCGCGTTCGTGCGAAGCTGCGTGAGAGCGGTTGGGCCAAAATGAGCCTACACAGGTGGAGATGTAAGCGCAGTAATCAGCCACGCGAAGGAATTTCCTTGTTCTTCACGCCAGGAAAAAAGCCACGTTCTTTCTGAGGAGATCTGTTAGGGGTCAAGCCATTTTTACGTAGTTGCTGAAAAAACGGCTGAAATACGAAAAGAGTCCCCAAAAGCAGCGCACCTATTGAGTAGAACGTGGGACCGGCAACTCGCCTACAGCGCTCGCTTTGTCAAGGTCTGGTCGTACACCCGTAGCGTCAACAACGTCACCAAGTAGCTTTATCGGACAACGTCCAAAGTTGCACTTCATCGTGTTAGGCTGGAGGTCAGAACAGTGAGAAACGTCCAGAATTGCCGACAGACGTGGAAGATGGCTTTCAAAAACTGGCGAGAAAACAATGAGATTGTCTTGATATCACAGGCATGTCGACGATTTAAAGCCGTGTAGCAGGGAGTTCATCATGCGTTAAAAAAGTGCAGGTGCATTGCACAACCCTAAAGGCATGACTTTCAGTTGAAAAAGCCCGTCGGTAGTCATGAATGCTGTCTTCTCGCGATCTTGGTGATCGAGCAAAGCTTCCCAATATACAGATTGTAGGTCCAGTGAAGAGAAATACTTGGCACCATCGAGGCAGTCGGTTGCATCATCGATTCGAGGTGAAAGATAGACATCGTTCATGGTTATTCGACTAACATGGCGATAGTAGACGCAGAACCGCAAGGTGTTGTCTTTTTTTCACTAAGCACCGCAGGTAATGCCCAAGGACTCGTTGAAGGCTTTATGTAGTGTTTGTCAAGCACCTTTTCTACCTCCTTCTGGATTACTTGGCGCTCTGAATGAGACACATGGTAAGGACTCCTGTGAAGGGGACTGGCGTTGCCAGTGCAATACGGTGGGCTACTATGCTCGTGTGGCCCTAGGAATGGTCGTCGACATCAAGAATGGCGGCGTAAAAAGCTAAAAGACCACGGAGCACTTCAACTTGAGATGGCGAAAGGTCGTTTGAGAGTATTTCATTCACAAAACTCTATTCTGTGCGTCTGCCAGGGGTTTGGCTTTAGTCTTGATGTCAGGAATGAAAAATGAAATTGTACATTGCTCCAGAGTGCACTGTTCTGTTTAGGCGATAATTTTATAAATGACCTGGGTAGACACAAAGAAGTTTACGACAGAGAGAAGAGTCCTATGGTTCCTAATCCTCACTACAGTATAAGTAAGTATGATGTTCCGGGAAAGGGTCAGGTCAATGAGTGGAGCTGCCAGGTAGTCGCCATCAGGAACAGATAGGAATGGCGACATAAAAAGGTACACAGCGGCCTGAGGCGGTAATCAGAGACACTCCGCGGATTGTAGCCGTGTGCCAGTTGCAGGAGAGACATCAGAGTACAAAGGCAACTCAAACCGTAAAGTGCCGTTGGTACAATTGATAAGGGCTTAGTATGCGGTCAAGATGTCAATGCCGAGATTTACGTCATTTGGACAAGCGTCTAGAACAGTGAAAAGAACCAAAGTGTGAAGGGCCGCAACAATGACGTGGGCAGTGCACCTACCAAGAACTGATGTTCGGCTGCTGTCGGCTACCCGCATGGTCGAAAACATAGCAGGGTTAAGAACTTTCTTCAGGTGTGAGTGAGGACGTGAGCTCATAACAGATATGTGGGCACCATTGTCTATTAGAGCTGTAACGATCAAGCCATCGATGAGAACTTTAAGTAAAGTTCTTCTGAAATTAGTGGTCGTTAGAGGTTTTTCTGTCCAAGTCGCCAATTCAGACCCACATCCAGGAGTTGCATCTATAAGTTTCCTGAGAACTGCACAAGATAGGCCGGTGAAGGATGGCGTTAAGAGGAGTGGGGCTGGCGACACTGAGGCGACGACGAGCGGCTAGACTGCGTTCTCTGGGCGACATCATCAGCCCAGGATGGTTCGGAGCGAGACTCAGAATTGCTAGGTAAGAGGCGCTGAAGGTGGTTATCGGCAAAACGAGGTGACAAATAGTGCCCAAGATGCTGTCCATGGTCGTCTAGGAAACGTTGCCGGGAAGACCATCTGTTGTGGCAGTGGTGAAAAACGGGGCCAATACGAGAGCAAAAGAAGCATATCGGTCGATCATCTTGAGTGCGCCACTCAGATGGATTTCGGTAGCAAGTTTAAAACCACGGGACCAATGCTGCAGCAGCAACAAGTGTGGCGGCGTGGTAGTGAGCATTATTAGCGACAGGATTTATGGGCTGAGGTGTGGCTGGAGTTTTCGGGAACTAAGACGCCCATGTGGGCAAACTCTTGTCGCACAACGGCTTGAACAAGCGATATCGTGGCTAAGTTGTCTGGCACATGGGGCTGACAAGCGGGAGTAGCCATAGGTCTCGGCTCTTGGCGGAAAATCCTTGTGTTGTTGGGAGAATTCACAAATGAACGTGGCACCACAGCATCCTTGCAGGAAGAAGTCTCAGCGGTGTTCGTGAGCCGAGTAAAGCGTCAAGTGATTCTCCTGCTTTTGGTTTGTTCGAACCACTTACACTCATTGACAATCGAGTCAATGGTGGTATAGTTCTTGCAGATCAGACTGCTGAAAGCATTGACAGCTCCCCTCAACACATTGATGATTTTGTATAGTTCTGCCATGTCTTTGTCGGCCTTCCGGCACAAGGCGAGCACGTCTTGAATATAGGTGACGTACGACTCAGTGGAAGATCGAACTCGTGACGCGAGTTCCTGCCTTGCTGCCATTTGTCGAGCAACTGACATGCTGAACAAGTTAGAGAGCTTCTGCTTGCACACGCCCCAACTCTTCCGGTCCTCCTCGTGCATCTCGTATCAGGCGCGTGCGTTACCTCGTAGGTAAAAAAAATTATGTTGGCCAGCATCGACGTAACATCCTACCTGTATTTCTTGCTGATGCACTCGTATAAGACTAGCCACTCGTTTACGTCACTTGTGTTGGTGCATCAAAATGCACCAGAATCCAGACGATGGGAAGGAATCACATGTATCGAGCAAGCGTAGACTGGACGGACGGTGAGCTGCCTTCAAGCATCATGGCTGGACGAAGGTGACGTCTGCTACGGAGATCAAGAGTCGGGATGTTGCCTAACACTTCTACCAAAATGTGTAACGGGGCGTTTCATTAGCTTAACAGCGGTTGGGTTAACACTGCACACAGCGCGCAAAGGTGCAGGACAACAGGGAAGCCTAGACACAGCTCCACAATGACACTGTCGTTTTCAATCCTTCTGAGTAATTTTGGAACCTATGCCTCAAGTACCTTTCTATACCCGTAATAATATGACCTCTAACATTCATGAATAGTGCTCCTGATAATGTCTTTAGGCTTTATGTTGTACAGACGTTACAAGGTAAATAACGTTGTCTATGAAAAAGCGGCCATGTCGAAAGCTGGTCAAAGCATCGGGGTATATATTTGTATGCATAAGCTACCACTATAGGCAAACCAGCCCCATTCTCTCCATCCCCTTTTCAAAACAACTGGCAAGTGCGAAGGGGCGAGAGGAGGCCCTGTTTAGAGCAGATTTACGTGGTTTAAGCAGGGGCATAAGTTGAAGGTGAACCCTTACAATGGGGGTTCAGCTTAAATTGAGGACGACGTAGCAAGCAGTCAAAAGGTAAATGATAGATGAAGCGTTAAGCTACAAGAAGAGAGCAAAGTACATCAGGGAACAAACCAGGGTAAAGAATATTGTAGTGGAAATCAAAAAGAAATGGACATGGGCCGGACACGCAGTGCGTAGACAGGGTAACCACTCGTCATTATGGGTTATGTGGGCCGATGAGGTTTACGGGTTCACAGGTGTACCGTGGTCACGGAAAGCGCAAAACCAGGTTGATTTGCGGATTATGGGAGAAGTCTACTCTGGTGTGAAAATAGTCAGCCTGATGGGAATTATGATTGTCTGTTTACACAAACATCGAGCGTTTAGTGCAACACTTAGGTAGCATGACTATTCACTACAATTTCTCAATGCAAATCTTTTTGAAACGTCTCATAATAAATACTCAGTTCATTGCAAATAAAGGTATGTCCAGGTAGTTCTACCTGTATCCTTCCTTGTGAACGTGTTTTTTTCTAAGCAAGCCTCTAATTTCAAGCCTGTCGGAAGCACTAGACCAAGAAGTAGCTTTATGATGTACATATATCGTAATATTAGACACACACATTCAATGAATTTATCTTTCCCTTATAGACTCGCTACAACTTTGTGGACTAGTCGTGAAGCTAGGCACAAGTGTCAATGCGAAAACTGTGGGAAGTGTGCGCATCATTTCCGACACCTGCTGCTCAATGGGTGTGCGTGCTGCTCAGAAGCTGGCGACAAAAACAGCAGTAGACACACTCCACGGGCACTTGGCGACGGAATGGCACAGAGGAAAGGTTCGCGTGATGCGTTTTCGGCGTCACGCAGGATAATGACAGTGGTCGCTGGGAGCTCAGTTGTGATAATCCTATGCCCAACCTTTTTAGGTTTGTAGTGCTAATAATGCTTCTTTTTCTGAGATACTTCCTCAGAGCCTGCCTCCTTTCTCGGGCCAGAATGTCAGAACTCAAAACTATTTACTAAATATTACGCAAAAATATTGCCTTAAAGCGTGAATCACGAACTTTTCTTACCTGTGAAGCCGTGTCCGTAAGTTTGTCTATCAAAGTACTCAATGAAGCCCTCACGCAAAATACATATTTGAGGCAGAATGTTCTGTAGAGCAGAACGTTTAAAAGTTTTTGTGAACCTTGTCGAGCTGATCTTTCCATTCATACTGGTATAAAAAGTTATGATCACTTGAAACACTAGACCCAAACTATAGCGAAGTGAGCAGGACCATAGATTGGCAGACTCACTTATCAGTTGACTCACCTAGACTCTTTCGGACTCGGACTGAGCGGCAAGTTTGAGTGAGTACGGATGAGTAATTTTCCCATCAGTTTTAGTGCGAGTGTTTAAGATTGAAAAACGGTTTCGGCGAGTCTAAGTTTAAGTGAGTCTCATGCAGGATACTTCTGTTAAACCTGAGTCCAAGTCAATCCTCAGGGCAAAATTGATCTTATGAGTGAGTCTGAGTTCAACTTTTTATGCCAACCTGCCCTTCTACTTCATTCAACATTAATATCAGCCTTATGACAGTTCGCACAATATCAGTCCCATGCCAGTTATTTCCGTCTAGACACACCTACTTCTGCGCAGTACTATTCATTCGCGAAGAAAAGTGTTATTATTACTAACCGTGATGTTGCTACACTGCAACTTATCGTAACTCCTTTTTGAAGACCTCATAATAAAATCTCCTAGCTGAGATACATCCGATTGTGCCGAGTATTGCTTTTAAAGAGCATACACCATGTTCGGAAATGCTTATTGGGTGCTCACAACACTCATAGGTTGACTCACTCTGGCTCACTCAATGTCGGATTATGCCTTGAATGCCAGTATAAGTCTCGGTGTGAGTCCGCGTTAGTAAAAATCTCGGGAGTCAAAGGGCGAGTGATTCCGGTTGAAAAAAATGCAGAATCTGTTGCTTGGCCTGGTGGTAGATACTTGAAGAAACAAATTAACTAGCTCAAGGACACGTTCACAAAAAAAGAAGAAGACACACACATGCTGTAATTTGCAACAGGGTTCACTAAAACCAAAACACATAAATTTCTCAGAAAAACCGATCGCGCGTGTGTCGTAGAAAAAAGACACGTTATGCACTAGAAAAGGGAATGGAAATCAGTTCCCACAATTTCCTAAATAAGCAATCCGCTTCTTTACAGTGATACTGAAGGTTCACTAATGCATTTTTCAGCCATGTTGCTAAATATATTGCGCTGCAATCAATTCACGTTCGTATTGCGTAGTTCCCTTAACTATTATTTGCGTACCTTTCAGACCAGTAGAGCAGTCGCACACCCGGTGATGAGCAGGCAGGTGTGCTCCTTCTCCCGACCTGATACACGCTTCATGTTTTTTCATTGGGACAATAATGCATCATCCCCTCTGTCTATTATACATGCAACCACACGACAAAATAACGGGACGAAGCAATAATGTCGGATTGAAAGAACATTAAGCGTATATGAGGTCGAGAGGAGGAGCACACCTGCCTGCTCATCACCGGGTGTGCAGCTGTTCTACTGATCTGAAAGGTACGCAAATAATGGGTAAGCGAACTACGCAATACGAACGTGAAGTGATTGAAGCGTATCATATTTGCCAACAAGGCTGAAAAAAATGTGTTAGTGTACCTTCACTATCACTGACAAAGATAGAGGTTGCTCAATTAGAACAATGTAGGTACTGATGTTCATTCTCTTTTCTAGTGCATCACGTGTTTTTTTTTGTACGATGCATGCACGATTGTTTTTCCTGCGGACTTTATGTGTTTTGGTTTCATTAAACTTGGTTACAAGTTGCAGCGTGTGTTTGTCGTCTTCTGCTCTTGTGAACGTGTCCTTAAGCTGGCTTCTCCGTTTCTTCTTTAAAAAATGGGATGAGTCCCAGTCTGAGATATTCCAGGTGAAAAAAAAAATACCTTTCATGAGTCTGAGCCCGATGAAGCAATGGGTGTCAAATACATTTCGTGAGTGAGCCTGCATGATTTCCATATTTTATGCTGACCGATGTGCAATGCGTCAACCTGAGCTAAGCGATGCGGATAACTAGCGTGGTAATTTAGGTCATTTCCAGAATAAAATAATACAAACAACATGGCGTGAGGGCATCTCCATCAGTAGGATCTCTTTTTAGTGTTCAAACGATAATGTTGAGCACGTGCGTGACGCACTCTCGTGTTCCCGTAATGCACAATCCTCTTCCGTTCTGATGTATAAGTGTGCATTATGAGCGCTCCAAACGCGAAGTCACCGGCACTCTACAGTTAATCAACTGCTCGGTACGAGGAACAGGCATGCCACGCGCACATTACAAATGTCAAAGTCAGAGTCGAAATTGCGAAGTGCTGAATGGTTCCGCACGAAACATTAGTGAGAGTAATACTGATCAGCTCAGCTACGATCTCGGAAAAAAAATCTGATTAAGCGGTTCGTTTCAGGCACTCGCAGCAAGAGTTGTGACTTCGTAATTATCATTAAGAGTTGGAAATAAAAGTGTCAGTTAACATGTAACAATCGATTGTGGTGGAGGAATACAAATGGGCTGCCACGCCGAAGCAATGTGTCCATTTTCAAGGTGAATACATAAGCCACTGAAAATTTTGTGAAGTCTCCTTATTTTCTAATAAGCATTTCGACAAGCTACGCCAATACAAGAGAATGCTTAACGTGCTTTTAAGTCGCAGCCTAGGGATCCCGTTTCAGTGCTGTGTGGCTGAGTGCTTCGACCCCCTTTAGTTCTCGTCACAAATGCGTCAGTGAGCCTAGGGAAAGACTTAGGAAGGACGAGAAAAGCCGTCTGGTGGCTTACATTATTTGCATTCTGATCGCAGACACTTGAATCTTATATATTACAATTATATGCCCCGCAAAAGGCAAAGTATCGCCTCTCTCCTGCTCTCAACATGCGCACACACTCTAAAAGCTAACGTCAGTGAAAAAGCAACAAGTTAACTTGTTGCCAGAAGTGAATTCTCTAGGCACGGCTGGTCGCATTCCGCAATGCTGAGTTCTCGCACTCTCGGACGTGCTTATTTTATGTGCCTAATTAGTTTTAAGAGCAACCAAACGAGTTCTCGTTGGACAGTAAGAACCTGAAGGTGAGAAAAAAAATCTACGACACAAGCTGGGAAAGTTTCATTTGCAGATTGCAGGCATGCAGTACAACGAGAGAGTAGATGGTGTGAGTGACTTGCACGTGGCCGATATATTCTTTAAGAGCAATTATTCGAACTGGGCTTGCAAGATGTTTCAATAAAGTTATGTATGTATGTATGTATGTTTGTATGTATGTATGTATGTATGTATGTATGTATGTATGTATGTATGTATGTATGTATGTATGTATGTATGTATGTATGTATGTATGTATGTATGGATGGATGTATGTATGGTGTACAGCTGTGAAACTAAATTTTAATAATAAAAAGGGCAAAATCACAAAGTATGCGCACTTTTAGATAAATGTTTTGGAAGACCCTGCTATTTTCCTCTGCAAAAAAATATATTTCGCATTATTCCCCCATGCGGGATTCAAAAACAAGGTTTCCAGCTTTATAATACAGCCTTTGCATAGTGTGCACACTAATGTTTGGTGGAATGCGATATTGTTACGGCTAATAACGTTTTGCTTTGCCTATTTCTATTCAAAAAGCTTAACCAGTTCACATTTTCTTTAGCTGGCCTGAGTAGGGAAAAAGTGTTTGCAACTCAATGTAGCGGTAAAAATGCGTGTTCACGAAATTGATCAGAACTAATAACCCTTTTTTGGCAAACCTTCTCAATCACTTAAACAAAACCTGGCCGTATCAAAACAGCACACTTTAAAAAGTAGTATTTTGATATGCCATTACGTACATTGTTCCTATATTTTATTCTCTTCAATAAGTGCAGTGCAGCAGAAAGTTTGATGGCTCCGTTTTCAATGAAGCTACTTAACCAGGTTCTCAACCTGGTTAAGTAGTTAAGGTTCTCAACCTGGTTAAGGGCACTACACCGCATCAGACATGCGTCATTTACCCGTCCTGATTGTGCAGGGTGCTCTCCTCTGTGGCGCGGTGTGCTGGACGGCTGCCCAGCGTGAGCATGGTCACGACCTTCTGCTGTCGCCTTTCCGTGTTTCATCGCCAGCTACGCTGATACTGGATGACATCGTTGCTTCTACCTGGCAACAAAGTTTTCCGTCAACGATCCACGTCACAGCTGGTCCAGGATATAAAAGCTACCGTACCACCGGCAGATTTGGGCACTACACCGCATCAGACATGCGTCATTTACCCGTCCTGATTGTGCAGGTTAGTTACCTAGGCGGTGCTGCCGGTCCAAGGAGTAGTGACTACTGTTTGTTCGCGGTGTCGTGCCCACCAAAGTACTGTGCTATCATGAAGCGCTTTATCTGCTCAGTGTCGCGATGTTGTTCCGCTGCTATGTCCTTGCTGCTCTTAATGGCCGGCGATGTAGAGACAAATCCTGGTCCGCCCCCTCTGCAAACAACACAGGAGGGTGTGCTTTCATTAGTATTGGATACCATGCGTAGGCTCGAGACCGGTCAAACGGAAATACTTAATGAGCTGAAGGGCATAAAGAAAAGCAACGTGCTACAGATATGGCAATTACGCAGCTGTCTGGCCGTGTTACGTCACTGGAAAACACAATAGTCACTTAGCATACCTAAGCTCAGTGGCCTTGATCCTTCCTTGTGTGACCTGGCTGCGAAACTAAATAAGGTTACAGAAAGATGTGACGATGCTGAGAACAGGTCTCGGCGGTCGAACTTGCTTTTCTTTGGGCTTGAGGATGATGAAAAAGAAAAATGGGATAATTCTGAGCAGAAAATTATTACCTTCTGCTCCAAAAAGCTGGATGTTACTATCACTGAGAGCCATTTTGAGCGTGTTCATCGACTAGGGAAATTCGCCTTGAATAAGCGCAGACCTATCGTTGCGAAACTTGCATTCTTCAAGGACAAGCAGCGAATTCTTGCATCTGCGCATAAGCTCAAAGGCTCGACTTATTCAATTAGAGAAGACTTTTCTGTTGCGACCAGGTTAGCAAGGCGAAAGTTACTTGAAATTGCCAAGATGCAGGATAAGAGAGGCAAGCTGGTCTTTGATAAACTACTGATTGATCAACAAACGTATGTGTATGATAGTGCGACCGACACTGTTATAGCAGCTGCTAGATAGCTAGGCAGGGATAAAAATACTCGAGCAATACCTAGACCTAGTCGCAGCAGTTCTCAAACATTATCTTTATTTCTTACTTATATTCGAAGCCTTCATCCTAAATGTGATGATTTGTGTTACTTCTTGGAGGATGCTGATAGCGATATTGTTGCACTTACGGAAACCTGGCTGCATTCGAATGTAATGGACAGTGAAATTTTTGCCAACCCAAATAAGTATAGCCTTTATAGACATGACCGCAAAGCTAAAAAAGGCGGTGGTGTTCTTATAGCTATCAAAAAAGGATTAGCGCCGTTTCTGGTGAATACCGACTCCTGCCTTGAAATAGTGTGGGCCGCCTGTACTACATCAACGGCAAAGGTACTGGTTGGCGTCTGCTACCGTCCGCCGGATTCCAATAGTTCCTTCATTGACGAACTTCGAAGTTTCATTACTTCGGCTATCGGTAAATACCCAGCCGACATTACTTACCTGGTTGGTGACTTTAACTTTCCGCAAATAGATTGGTCTCAATTGTGATCTTCTTGCCAAAATGCAACAGAGCTCATAAACCTCACCTTAGACTTCAATTTTTTCCAAGTAATTAATCAGCCAAATCGCGGTACTAATATTCTAGATCTCGTTTTCTGCAATGCTCCTGAGTCAATTGGTGATGTTTTATACCTTGACGGTTTTAGTGATCACAGGCTTATCCAATTACAACTTACCATTCCTCTTGCATTTCAAGGTAGCACGATCACTCAAATCCGCTATTACAATCGAGCTAATTATAAGCATATGAATATTGCACTTAACAAATTTTTCGTTCGGACATTTTTACCTTCGTTTTTTGATAGGACCGTTGAGCAGAACTGGGTGCTTTTTAAGAACGTGCTAACAAATTTAGTGCCCCGATACGTTCCCGTGGTGTTCATTTCCAACGATAAAACTAATCCCTGGTTTAACAAACATCTGAATCGTCATCGTAATAAAGAGAAGCGTCTTTACAGAAAAGCTAAGCTTGCACCTACATCATCGGCTTGGAAAAAATATCGCGAATGCTTAAAAAGCTACTGTTGCGCCGTTCGAACTTCAAAAAAGAAATATTTTTCTCAGGATCTCCCTCTCTCTTGAAATCTAATCCTAAAAAGTTTTGACGTGTTGCGTCTCCTAATAGCATTAGTAATCACATTTCACTGTGTGACGATAAACAGCAGCCACTTGATGATAGCGAATGCCCGCATGTCTTTAACAGATATTTTGCTTCTGTATTTACGAAGGAAGATCATTCCAACATACCCATTGTTCCTGACCATGATTATCAGTACATCAGTGCGATTGATGTCTCCGCTGAAGGTATCGCTAATCTCATAGAAAATCTTAAGATCTCAACCAGTGCTGGAGTTGACAACATTAACTCTAAAATATTAAAAAACACAGTCCTAATATCAAGTAAAATTCTTTGCTATATTTTTCAGCAATCATTATCATCAGGCTTATTACCCACGGACTGGAAGATCGCCAAGGTCATCCCAATTTTCAAAAGCGGTAATAAAAATTCCCCGCATAACTACCGACCCATATCACTAACATGCATTTGCTGTAAGTTACTTGAACACATTATCGCCTCCCATATTTACGCTCATCTTGAACATAATTCCTTCTTTTTTCCTCAGCAACACGGTTTCAGAAAAGGACTGTCATGTGACACGCAGCTGCTAGAATTCACAACTGACTTGCACTCTAACATGGACGCTAATCTTCAAACGGATTGTATTTTTTTAGATTTTGCTAAAGCATTTGACTGTGTGGCACACTCGCGTTTATTCTCGAAATTATCAGCTCTCTGTCTGGATTCTTTAACATTATCATGGCTTCGTAACTTTCTTTCTTTCCGTCAGCAGCTTACTTCAGCTAACAGTTTTACCTCATCTCTCTGTGACGTAACATCAGGTGTGCCCCAGGGCAGTGTCCTTGGTCCTTTACTGTTCCTAATATACATTAACGATTTACCCACAGGCATATCTTCTAACCTGCGTCTTTTCGCTGACGACTGCATCATTTACCGCTCAATTAAATCCACCGAAGATCACCTCGTACTTCAAAATGATCTCATATTAATTGCAAAGTGGTGTGACAAATGGCAGATGAATCTTAACTCTACTAAATGCAAGGTTATCACTTTCAGCCGCAAGCGCATCGATTCCGATTTTTCATACCTCATAGATAGCACATTAGTAGCCCAGGCATCATCCTATAAGTATTTAGGCGTCCATCTCAAGCACAATCTTTCATGGGATATGCATATTAACACCATTACTGCCAAGGCATCCAGGTCACTTCGATACCTGTGCCGGAACTTGTGGAACTCGCCAAGCAGTCTAAGACAACTCACCTATGAAACCATCGTTCGTCCGCAATTAGAATATGCTTCACCAGTGTGGTCTCCTCATCAAATCTACCTGACTAACAAGCTTGAGTCTGTACAAAACAGAGCCGCTCGTTTCATTACTTCCAACTACAGCCCACATTCCAGCATAACGCAAATCAAACATGACATACCGCTTGTGCCATTAAATGTACGTCGTTCCATTTCTCTTTTATCTTTATTCCATAAATATCGCTATAGCATCAGGCCATCTCCCTTACCACTGGAAGCACCTTCACGCATATCACGCCGCTTGCATAATCAATATAGCATTAAACGCATCAGTGGACGAACTAACACTTTCAATTCATCAGCACTTCCCCGAGCCATTGTTCTATGAAATGATCTTCCCGACAGTATTGCATCTATCAGTAACCATCAAGCATTTCTTGACCAATTACGTAAGCATTTCTTGAAATAGTATCATGTTGTCACCATTACTTTTTTTTTGCTGTTAATTGCGATTTTTTTGCCATGTGTAAAAATGTGTAACTACACTGTACCCTTTTTTCTTTTTTTTCAATTTCGTTTTCCTGTATTTATTAATGCATTTATCTCTGATATTTTTTGTTTCGTACTTGCTCCCCTTACTCAATGCCCTATCGGGCCCTGTAAGGTATCATGAATAAATAAATAAATAAATAGATCAAGCGGAAATACGAAATTGGTCACAATACAGAATATGTAAGTAACTATCGGCCTCAAATTCCGGCAAAGCTGTGTTTCGGCAAGCGTTATAAATGGCAGTGTGCACGCCGCCCAGTCACCAGCATTGACAGGCGCGCAACACTCCGGTTTCGTTGGACTGCGTATTTGTATGGTGATGGCTGAATGCCACGCACTACATGGCTGCGAATGCTCGACACCGTTCTGGATTATTACGATGCCCCCGCCGCGGAGGTCTAAGGGCTAAGGTAGTCAGCTGCTGACCCGCATTTCACGGGTTTGAATCCCGGCTGCAGTGGCTGCATTTCCGATGGAGGCATAAGTGCTGTAAGCCCGTGTGCTCAGATTTGGGTGCACGTTCAAGAACTCCGGGTGGTCGAAATTTGCGGAGCCCACCACTACGGCGTCTCTCATATTTATATGGTCGTTTTGGGTCGGTAAACTCTACATATCAAATCAAGAAATAATACGATGCCGATAATGCAACGTTCCTTGGCAGTGGTATCAAACACCGGACGTGGCGGGCGCAAATGCTTGAGGTCTGAGTGCTGAGATTTAGGTGCATGCAAAAAAAAAAAAAAACGCAGGTGATTAAAATTTCCGGAGCCGTCCACTAGGGCGTCTCTCATATTCATATAGTGGTTTCGGGACTTTATATCGCAACATTCATTATAATAATGTAAATTTCCAAAAACGAGAACCACGTATAATGTGAGAGCTAACTGATATAAAAAAACAGTAAAATTTTTAAAAATCGGCTGATCTTACGAGAGAATCAACGTTATGCGAAGCATGCGATGAGACGGCGACCGTGTTGCATTTTTTTATTGAGTGCCATGTCATGAAACGACGCTGAATACATCTAAAATTGTTGCACGCACAGACATATGTTGAGGAGCTGCAAATTTTCATATAACCGGCTGCTTGCATTGGCGCAACAGACTGACAGACAGACAGTCAGACTGACGGACGGACGGACGGACGGAAGGACGGACGGACAGTGTAGTTTTCTTTGACAATATTTACACTGTCCTACATTGTACGTTACTTTTGAGGTATTGTAATTCTTTACGTGCGTCGGTAATAGTAAATTGATATACGGGACTCTTTTAAGTTATAGTGTAATTTTGCTACAGGAGGCCGTATGACATGAATACTTCATAGGCAACGATGCTATGAGATGCAGTTGTACATTTCTTAGGATGGCTGTCTTTTATATATAATTTGTAGCATAAAAGTGCTGTTCATGCAAAGAAAAAGGAACTTTGTTATTATTGGTAAAATTGGTCATAAGGCATATCAATCCAAGGCAAAACAGAACTAAATACGTGCACACAGGGCCGTTTGATGGAGGAAACGCGCTAAGAAACCACATAAATTGTGTTTTTTCTAAGCAAACTATATAACTCAGAATTTTAAGTCTTAATTCAGTATCATTGAGTTTGTTTTACCTACTATTCTTCGTGCAAAGTCACAGCCACAAGACGTAACAAATCACACTGCATACACATGGGCGTAGTAAGAAGGAATATCGGGGCAGCCTTTCAGTACGATTTGGATTTGCTTTATGATACTTGCACCCCATATTCTCTAGGTGAGGTAGAAATCATATGAAATACTCGCAGTGGGAGTCAGCTCTCTCATTCGCACTCTCCATCATAGTACTCTTAATTTCTTTTGAAGAAAATGCACACTTCGTTGAAAAAGGAGTGAGAGCAAATGAAGAGTGAAATGAAACAATAGAACAAGGCGCGTAATGCGGCCTACATTCATACGTAACGGTGTTCAAAGACCACTCTAAAATGAAAAGAAGCTTCTTAGAGCAGTTTATAAATTGTGTATAGAACTTCGGAAAGAAGATAATGTTTAAGCGTGATCGTAACATCTCCTTCCTTTCTTATGTAGGCCCATTTACCCGTATCCAGGCTGTTTTATCTTCGGCGTTTTTCTGTGCTGATTTTTTTCTTTCATGGCACACCGTCCACATTTGATTGTATTTCAGGTCGAAGGCCTTTCAAGACATCTCCCGAAAACGGTCTTAACGTTAAAGGATATTTTGTCAGAACTTCATCAGACAAGGACGGTCAAGGAGCTCTTTTTAGACCAGGAAACTTCTTCGATCCGGACGGCCTCATAGTATTGAGAACAAAAGAACTGTTCGTTTCTCTATTAATTCACTTTAGCATTGAGTACCCTTCAGTTTAGGTCATTGCAGGAGCAGTCTATAGACACGAAAAGAGCCATCGTTAAGCGTTATCATTCAACCGCCGCCGGGTCTGTGTATTCAGAGTAACGTGCTAATTTATATCACTTAGTCAAAAAATAATGACATAGTAAACTTCAGATTCTTTCGAGGTTATGAAACCAACTCAATAAAGATTTTCATTCATCAGTGAAACCAAGCAATGTTCGGCGTCTGAGACGCACCACCCGAGGTGGTATAGCAAAGTGGGAGGAAGTAACGTACGGCTGCTATGCAAACAACGGCAGTTGTCTTGCTGGTCGCTAAAAAGGGAAGTAAAAACACTTGAAAAGTGTAATAAAGCTGAAGAAAAACTGAGAATTACTGACTGTACAGAATATACATAGTTACGGACATACTAAATGCAAAAATCACATGCGTAATATTCTAAAGAATTGAATCAGCTCAGCTAACCTTATTGAGAGCAACATGAAGCTCCAAATATTCTGTGATGCTCGCAACTGTCACTGCAACAAGCAAAGCAAAATTGTTGTAGACCTGAAAAAAAAAGCGTGGAAGATATCAGTTCAGAACATGCTGCAGCATCATAGAAGTTGAGCTGGTTACCTTAGCACAAGGTTCCCTGACCTCAGCAACATTACTGGCGCTTCTTTAGAGTCTACTCGATATAAATTTCTACATATAAATTCCTATATAGGCTATTCTACATAAATTTATCTCGTGTGCTAAAACTCACATAATTCATAAACTTCAGCTGCTTTGTTTTCATGACAGCAGGATAATGTCTAGAAACTGTGGTTGGGTTGTTTTAAGCAGAAAATTTTGTTTTATATGTATAGCTGCTTTCTTCAGTTTCCAGGTGAATGGCATATGTCGAAACAATTCCTGTTATACCTCAACTAGGTGTCAACTGCAATCTTCGAGTAGGTAATCAGTAGCTTAGTAGGAAATAACTAGTATTGGGCTAGGAAAATCAGCAATGGTGCATTTGCTACCTGGTTGCTTGCAGTCACTCAGTGCGTCCTAACGTAGGCTTTAAACAGGTAGGTTCGTGACGGTAAGAGCCAGTAACTGTTTACAAATGTTGGTAGCAAACAAGTGGCATGAGGTTAGTAACTGTCTGACATGGTTATTACCCACAGTAATTAAAATTCTAGCTGCAAATACTAACTCGTTTCTATTTTTATGAGGGTATTTTTAAAAGTGTGTTCGTCTGTACTGCAGCGAAATGTCAACAACTGCGAATAGGCAACAAGTTTTGATTGCATCATATTGATTACTATGAGCCTGTAATGCTAGAAACAGTCATAAACTACTACTCGTGCCTTCAGCACGCGCTATTTACTGTACATGTCGACTCTGACACTTGGTTCTACGAGCTATATTGATCTATTTTTCAGACATCCTTTTTTTTGTTTACCTTGTCGAAACGCCCCGTGGTATGAATAAAGGTCAGAACAAATATTTTGACGTTTTATGTCTCAACACGGAGAGATCATTTAGTGGCATTGATTTCCTTCCTGGCCTCACGAGTTAACACGTGCGGGAAATTTAGATATAGGGGATTCGGGGGCAACTTTTTCCAAGCACTTCCGATGCTGCTTCGCATTTTATTTAATTCTCAAAATAGCTTCAATAGGGGAACTGTACCTCTAAAGAAAGCATGCTTCGAGCAAGTCGAGCGTGTTTGTTACGACAGACATGGCGGCTCCGGGTATTAGGCGACGAAGGCGAACACTCGTACTTCACTAAATAGACGTCCTTTTTCTGCGCCCCTGCCGACCCATTCAACTTTGGCAAGGGCGTATTTTTTTTCTTCTAGAGCCTTTCTGATGTGTCTCGGCAATCACATTACGCGCTAACATAGCGTGGTATTTTCACTCACCATCGATTCCAACCTTCAGTTGGAATGGCCTCCACCGGTGGTTCTTCTTGCTTTCCGCGGCGTTATTATTAGCCCGTTCTTGCGTTAGCAAAGTGATAACAAAAACGCATAAAAAGGAAGATTTACACGTTTCCTATTTCAGGGATTGTACCACTTCTTTGCAAAGTCAACCCGAAAAATGTTCTTATGTATAGAGATAGACAGGGTACTGCTTTATCTTAAGATAAGAGAAGCTATACTGCTTCCAATCAGTAATGCAGATGAGATAGCCTTAGTAAGCTCTCGTTATGCGCGTTGTTGTAGTGCATTTTGCACTTGTGTTCTGCTTTATGCGACGTAAATGACACCGGCAATTTCACGTGTCATATTCCAGTTAAAAGCAGTTATTACGATGTACAAGCAAAACTATTGAAATTAAAATGAGTGAAAAAAAGAAACAAAAACAAATGAGAATTTGAAATTGATGTGACTTGTGGAAAGGAAGTGTTCTCCCTTGATTTCATGCTATTGTATGCTTGAACTATAGCCCCCTTATCAAGAAGACGTTCCGGCGAAAATACAGTAAAATATGTAAGCAACTATGTTAACTACTCGCTATTCACGGCACTTCCTTTCAATCAACGCACAATTGAAAAAAAAACAGAAAAGACTACTTCGAAAAAAATTGCTTATTCACAGCATATCTAAGCAGCGACGCGAAAAAGGTAGCACTAGTGCTTTTATACATGAGAGTATGACTTGCTACATGCTCAACAGTCAACCTGATGCCGCCGAATTAAACTAATGAGAAACAATAGACCTGCATGTCCTTCACTACGACTGGTTCCGAGTTAGCTTGGCAGATGCAGAAGAGTCGCCTGGGACATTAATGGCCCGTTTCATATTTGCAGGCAATTAAAAGTCGCTCGGTCACCAACGGCTACTGCGCGTTACACATATGGCTGTAGGCGCATTCGTTATGTGCAAAATCCGCTCTTGCGCATGCGCTGATTGCGGCGTTTAACGGGCCGATTCACTGTAGTGGTCTCTGATGCAGGAGTGTTCACAATACTGAGGATACGTATAGGAATATGGCCGGGACTTATTGAAGTCTCCGCTGTGCGGGTTATCTTGTAACGTTGACGCTCGTAGTGGAGGCATTCGGATGTATGCCCAACGAGATTAGGATTCGGTCTGCCGTTACAAATGTCAGTCAACAACTCAGAGCAACGTGATAAATTGTTAGTGTAGCGTCTACCTATTTCAAGGAATTTTCTTTCGCAACTGCTTATGTAGAAGATAAAATGACGAAGCTTGTAGTTAGCTTTGAAGCAGAGAAGCTCAATGATATTCAAGAATATTTTAGTTGCTTCTAGCTTGTTTCTAACAGTCTAGGCCTTATATAAGAAATGCTGAATGTTTCTAGATCGCTTCTACTGGTTGCTCCATGCTTTGGCTAAGTGATACTAAGCTGTTTTTTGCTGATTATCAGAGCAGGTAAGTCGAGGTAAACTACAATTTTGTTTGTGAACTGTTTGCTTTTGCTATCACCCACATGCCATGGATTACTTTGGGCTGCGGACTAGTCAAGCTGCTTCTCGGCAGCTTTTTTTTTTGTTGCCTGAGTGGAACGCTGGTTTCAGTCTCTTGTTATTTTTTCTCGTTTTCTTTGGTGCTTGTGGAAGATGCCGCTCTTCTGCCTGCGGAAATGGACGTACAATCACCAGGGTCTCCACCCATACGTTCCGCGTCGTCTGTGGCCACTCTAAGAAAGCGCTCCGGCCACCCAAGTGACGTCGACAGTGAGGACACGCTGATATACTCTACGGCCAGTGATGAGAGCTCCTACGAAAGTGACTTTGTACCCATGGCAAGACACAAGGCGAAGAGGAGGCTGCTTACGACATCTCCTTCCCAAAGTAAGGCCACCACGAATATTCAAGAGCCGCGGGTTCACACTATTTTGTTTGTCCCGCTGAATGCCGCTGACAGCATGAACCGACTTCATCGCCAGGTCACGTCTATGTCACTTGAGGCACTCTTTCCGGGACAAATAACAGACGTGAGAATCAATGGCCGCAAGAACGTTCTGGTGATAGACGTTACGCAACGTACCGCTCTTGACGTATTGACCAAGGTGAATGTGCTGGGGAACATCAACGTACGTTCTTTCATACCAGATGGCAAGGACTCTAGGGCAGGCGTTATCTACGACGTCGACACTTCTATGAGCAACATTGATTTTTCCACTCTAATCAAACCAGTGACGGATGCTACTATAATCTTGCAAGCCCGCCGTCTCGGGAACTCACGATGCCTGAAACTACTTTTCAAGGGTGACAGCCTACCAACTCAAGTAAGAGTTGGTCATTTTCAACACACAGTACGGCCGTTCGGGCCGAAACCTCTTTAGTGTCGGAAGTGCTGTAAAATAGGACAGGTGAGTGCTGTTTGCACAAGTTCTGCTGTGTGCTCCCGATGCTCGGAGTCGCACAACACGGAAGCCTGCCAGGCAGAACATCGCAAGTGCGGCAATTGCCAAGGTTCTCACGAGGCGTCATCAAAGCAGTGCCCAAATGTGAAGAAGGAAATGCAAGTGCTGAGGCAGATGGCCAGAGACGGTTCCACCCACAGGGAGGCTGCTGCCAAAGTGCGACGTTGGCGTTCGCGCCATAGGAAAACTCCTAGGACATCCTCTGCCAAGGCCAGGGATTCATCGCTACCCCATATCACGCACTCACCACCACAAGCATCAACAAGTGCCAAGAACAAGCATTCTCAAAAAGACGCAAGAAACATTGACCCTGACGCGTGGCCAGCGCTGCCGTCAGTGACTCCACCAGTAGAGCCGCAGCATCGCCCACTGAAAGCTACTTCAGAGTGAGTAAGTCATGAAAGTCAAGAGAACGAAATAATAGACGTGATTATGACCCTCATGAAGACAATTCGAGTAATTCTGAATAATACTCAGACTCCGGCTGCCTACAGCGCTCTTCAAATATTGGACGCTTTGAATCCGGTGCTATCATAACTCGAGAAGCACCATGGCTCTTTCTCTGCAGCCCTTCCGTAAACAAGTGGAAGAGGCATCAATTTTGCGATGAAATGCCCGAGGTCTTAAATCCCGCATTTCGGAATTTCGACCATTTGTTTTCAAGAATCGGTTTCCAATTATCGTAATTTGTGAACAACGTCTTCACATTGCTATACAACTTTCTAAATACGAGGCTTTCAGATCTGCAACCCGTAACGAAACCAGTAAGGTCATTGTTTACCTCAGGTGCGAACTCACACATATTCAGCATCTGGTAACACCGGACGACAGCAACCAATACGTGTGTTGCTGACAGTTCAGCGTAAGAACGTGAACTTCATGCTAGTGGCAGTATATATTTCGTCTTCAAGTCACTTCGACTCAGCAAGACTAAGCGTCATTATATCAGCAACACCTGGGCCATGGATTATTACCGGTGATCTGAAACGGTCATCACCCCCTGTGGGGAAGCCAGAAAATGAACCGTCGGGGAAGAAATGTGTCCTCCTTTGCATCTGACCACCAACTATATTGTTTAAATGACGGAACTCCCGCGTTTTTACGGGGTCTGACATATAGTAGCTGTCTCGACCTAACTTTTCTGTCAAGTAGCCTAAGTACTAAGGTGCAGTGGTTTGCGGACAATGAAAGGCATGGCAGTGACCAAATCCCCACCTATATAAAGATCAAAGGGCTAAGCAAGTCGCAAATCGCACCCGCTTCACGGATAGGCTGGTCAAAGTACAGATCATCCACAGAGAAGCAATGCGAGAGAAACCAAGAAGGTTCTCTTGAAAGCCTAGAAGGTGTAATGAAGGCCGCTATCCAAGAGGCAACGTTTAATTGTGGACCTTTGCCAGATTTTCGCAAATATGAGGTGGAGTTGAAGCGACTTCGCGCAATCCGTCGTCGCGCCGAACGACGTTATAGGTGCACGAAATCCATCTACGACTTGAGGGAAGCGAGACATCTACAAAAGAAGATTCAACGTCGAATCAATGCACTACAGTCGCTACGATGGAAGACACTATGCCAGCCGCTTGATCCACACAAACCTCTTTCGCAAATATGGAGAATAATTCGCGACCTACGAACATTGCCACAACAGCATCGTCCGTTCAAATGCCTTGCTCTCCACCAAAGCCGGCGTACGGGATCAACATGAGTAACCTACGAAACGCGCCGATGTCCAGAGACACTCGGATGGACAATATGTTTTCTCTAGAGGAGCTTCAGGCATCATTGGCAGCATGCAAGCGCTCGTCATCGCCTCCACCCGATGGAGTCACTTACATGACCCTTGCTAACCTAGGACGAACAGCTCGGCGTACCCTTCTAGCTGTATACAATGACTCGTGGAGCAACGGTTTGGTTCTTCCTTCGTGGAAGTGCAGCCACCTTGTGCCCCTGCTCAAACCAGGCAAATCGCCTCTGGACATGGCCTCCTATCGCCCCATTGCGCTTGCCAGCTGTTTTGGAAAGGTGATGGAGAGAGTGGTGCTGACTCGCCTGGAGTGGTGCTTGGAACATAACAATATATACCCCGATGCTTTTACCGGCTTTCAACGTGGATGGTCTTCCATAAACAATGTTGTTGATCTTGTTACGTCTGTACAACAGCAGAAAAGCGTAAAGAGATTATCAGCGGCACTTTTCTTGGATATTAAGGCTGCATACGGCAATGTACTACATGAAACCATCCTGGACGTCTTGGGCAGCATTGGATTAGGGAACGCGTTTACCAATGGATCTACAGATATTTGAAGGACAGAACTTTCTTCGTTCTGACAGAAAATGGCGCAACAAGGCAACATCATACTTATCGCGGCGTACCTCAAGGTGGGGTCCTAAGCCCCATACTTTTCAACCTTGCGCTCATCAGCCTCGTTGACGTCCTGCCATACTCCGTACATCTGTCGATATACGCGGACGACATCTGCATCTGGGCATCAGTGGTCACGCGTCTACACGTACGAGCCAGGCTTCAGACAGTGGCTACACTGACGTCAAACTACCTTCAAGGACGAACACTGGAGTTGTCATCTGAGAAATGCTCACTGGTTGTGTTTACGCGCAAGAATATGGCGCCATACCGCATCACATTTAATGGACACACGATCAGCTATCAAAAGACTCACCGTTTCCTGGGAGTAATAATAGACCGTGGTTTGTCTTGGAGCCCTCATATCGCTTACATAATTAAGAAACTTACCATGATCACCCAAGTCCTAAGGTTTCTTGCGGGAAAATCTTGGGGTGCATCATTACTAGCCTTGCTTCAACTGTATGCTGCACTTTTTCTTGGCTTTATGCGCTACAGCCTACCTGTGCTTGGCAAGGCCCGCATAACAAGCATACACGTCCTCCAGTCATTACAAGCTCAAGCACGTGGAATATGCCTCGGGTTGCCGAGATGCGCATCCTCAGCAGCGATTGTCGCAATCGCTCATGAACACCCTATCACAACCTACATTCGTGTCGATGCTTTGAGAACGCACATAAGATATGCCACCCGGATTCAATCGCATCACCTCGCCTCCCTTCCAACTTGCAGGCCACGCTCTGCGTTCTGCTCTATTATTGCCCCACATCGCACGGTGATTCCCACGAACTTCACGCACGCAGCAAGAGCGCCGTTACCATTGTTGTGTCTACATCCACTGGAAGCCCTGATAATCATCCCCTGAATGCAAAAGAAGAAACATTTGTCAAATTTGGCCCTAAAACAAACAACATTATTGTTTCTGCATGAGAAACACAGTGGACGCATTCACATTTACACGGATTGGTCGGTCACTTCAACAAGTTCAACAGGTGCAGTGGCAATTCCGGAGAAATCCATCACGATAAAGTTCAGGACCTCGCATCTGATGTCATCCACGGCGGCAGAACTCGCCGCCATTCGTGCCGCTCTAGAGTTCCTAGTTGAAGAACCACAACAGACATGGTCAATATTCCGCGACTCCAAAGCAGCTCTCCAGGGCATTGCCTCGCCATATCATCATGGACCAAACGAACAGCTAATTGCTGAAATACGACTGCTTCATCACGGGCTATAGAGAAACAACATGACATAGCGTATCAATGGCTACCAGGCCACTGCAGCATTGATGGAAACGACCGTGCAGATGAAGCAGCCCGAACTGCTCATGATGATGCTTCTTGTGTAGCTATACTATTATCAAAAACGGACGCCGCTGCAAGGCTTCGATCACTTGCACGAGAACTGACACTCGCTCAGTAGAATTCACCAGCATTCACCAACGTCCGCCTTCATAATTTGGACCCACACCTACAGCTCCGTCTTCTATCAGGTATAACTAGAGCAGAGGAGACACTTTTGGGCCGTCTGTGAATTGGGGTGGCCTTTACGAATGCTTATTCGTTTCGAATCGGAATGGCCAGCAGCCCGACATGTGGCAACTGCGGCTGCGCAGAGATTTTCTCCCATCTTCCCTGCTAGTGTCCTCGCTTCAGAGTGCCAAGAAAAGAACTGTCGAAAGCTTTAGATAGAATAGACAATCGCCAATTGTCGGAAGAAAGGGTATTAGGACACTGGCCGAGACCGTCTTCTGCACGCAAGGCATTGAGAGCGTTGTTGCGCTTTCTGCGGGCAAGTGGTCTTAGAGACACACTGTAAACAGCGTCGTGGATCGTCTGATGACCTTCTCTCTCCTTTGTTTTTACAACGTCTCTTTTCTCTCATCCTTTACCCCCTTACCCCCTTCTCTAGTACAGGGTAGCCAGCCGGTCTGAGAACTGGCTAACCTCCCTGTCCTTCCTCATTTATTCCTCCTCCTCCTCCATTTTTTTCGTTGTTCTCTACCTGTATAAGACTCTACAGGGAGTAAATAAAACAAAACTGAATTGATTTGATTTGAGAGTCACAGACTTGACACGGGCACGTCGTTGACGAAGGCCTATCGCCGTTTCGGGGTCTTTTCACAATCACCGCGGCCTTTGTGTCCTTTCTCAGTAATATCTCGTTGTGCGTACTTGCGGTCTTCGGCTCATCGCCGTTGCTCCGCAGCCAGTGGTACTAAACTTTTGCGTTTTTACTCAACAGCGGTAATTGTGAGTAGTGCGATTTACACATTTCCTGTGGCACATGCCTACTCATACCAATGATAGCTTTATGATCGGCTGCACAGTGGCACATACCAGTTCGTTTGGCCTAACGACACCTTCTTCATTATTAGTGAGCCAGTAGTGAGTATTCTACACTTACACAAAATCTTTGGCACATGACTGCTTTTGACTTTCAGTCTATTCTGGGAGGAGAGACCATTGGGATAAGTGTTGCCCACTTTATGTTTAGTGAAGCAGTAGTGCGTCACGAACCCAATTTATTTCCAGGTACTCGTTTTGGAATCTTGATAAAGCATACAACTTACGTCTAGCAGAAAGAGCTTTGCTGTTCAAATAAAAGCCTAGCATGCGTCTTGTTAAGTGAGTTTGAGCGATTTTGAGCAACATTTAATGCTGGAGACATCCCGGCTTCATTCCAGCTACAAAATATGTAGCTTTCAGGGGCATATGTTAACTTACTGCATGGAGTGTATGTCAAAATGCATTAGCTAACTTTCCAAATATACTGCACCCGCTCACTCAGCCCAACAACTCTTCCCAGCTGCGATAAGAACGTGTACGTCTCTCTGCCTTCACGAAGAAGGCAGAGATGAGTTGTTTTGTGTGTGCACGGCGCGTCGACATTATTTGCGAATCGGCTTCCGCGGTCGTCTTTCTTTCTATTCGTCAAAAACTGCGAGCTGTGGCCAAACATGAGCCTTGGGGCCACTGGATGGTGTGGTCACCTCTACTGTGTGCCACTTATACGGACAAGGTCGAAGCACGAGTCGTCTTCGCCATGTTCGTACGTTGTTGAGAGTGCAAATGGTGTGCAGTTCAAATGCGAACATGACCCTTAATTGCTGTTGTCGTGTGTCAAATGAGCAGCTATGCAAACATGAGGAACTCGAGGAGCGCCGTAACGAATTGTGTATGCGGAATACATATGTGAAAATCGAACGTGAACTAATTGTGCTGCATGCCGCGAGTGCACATATGCAGTTCCATGATTAGCAGCCTAAAATAATAAACGGTAGACGGCGTTCGCTGCAATCAAAACATCAGCAATAGGTCATCGAGTAAGTTTTGAGGGCGAAGCTCTCTAATCCATGGGTCGTGTGTCTGCTATAGAGGAGACCCACGCCGAGGGAGGCACTGCAGTGCCGGGCGCTGTCAGTCAACGTGGGGTGAAAACTGGTTACTCGAGTGTGGACTATTCCGCTGTCCCCTTCAACCTGCTTTCAAAACGCGTTGCTTTGCTCACACGCTGCGCGCGTTCTGCACGTGTTTTTTAGAGTTTCGCGTGGCCCGTGGTTATGATGTATGCGCTTCTGTCCGCGTTTGGTAGGATCGCCGCCATGAAGGATTTTTTTTCGTGGCAGCAGCGTGGCAAAAGAGCAGCGTCTGCTCAGCCAAGTATCCAATGCGAAGAAAGTTGTAGCAGACGACGCCGTCCTCGTCAGAGTGAAGTGGGTTTCGCAAGTGAAAGACGATGCTGTTTACCACGTGGAGATAGAGGTGAATACAACTTTCTGTACTTCCATAATTATATACCTGTTTTATTTGGTTTGCTGTGTGTACCTGCACTATGTTTGTCACTGGATACATGAGTAAGGCCGCTTCTCATGCTTTAGATTAAGGGGTTCGTGCGCTGTGACTGCTATTAGTTCGGATAGCTTAATTTACTAGCATCCACCCAAGTTATTGTGCGGTATATACACAGCACTTCAAAAATAATTGGTCTATTTGGGGCTTCTTTTTCACCCACAACGAGAATTGACCTCTATCTCACGTGTACTTCTTTGCATTATCACTGTTCTCATCGCGGGTACTTCGAGTTTACGAACAGCGTGCGTACCATCATGATGAGTGCTCAGCTTTCAGAGGAACTTTTTTGTGTGTGTCTAATGTGCAGGGCAAGAGCGAATTGCTATAAAAGCATTTTATCTTGGTCACTGTCGAAAATGCACAGTGTTGTTCGGACTTCCCCTGCACACTCAGTAACAACTAGTTCACTGTATCTGCCAATGGACGTGCAAAAACGGCTAATACATATTTTTCCTTTTTTTCGTATAGTTGTCATGGTCGTGTCCACTCAAGCGGGAGCTTCGCATCTCCAGCGGCAAATGTAATTGCATCGCTGGCGTCTTTAGCGATTCTAAATCACTTGAAAGCGTGTCATAGACATCGAGGAAAATAGAATTCTCTTCATTTTGCATTGCTGGCTCATCTTGAGCAATACCTTGCTGCGCAGACTGCTCCACGAAATCTTGGGCTAATTTAACTGCCCTCACAGAATGAGGCTTCCACCTAAGCAAAATAAGGTTGTGGCAGAGATTAGACCGTGCCGCTCACAACAACGTTCATACGTTGGAGTTTCTTTTTTATTCAGATTTTGTACGGTGATCAACATTGAGCATATCTGTAGTGCGCCAGATATTATTAATTTTTTATCATTTTCAAATATAAATAGTACAAGACAAGAAGTCTGAAAATGAGTAAAAGTTTAAGGATTTTCCGTGATCCTGCCAGTAACACCTTACATTCACAAAAAAACAAGTACTGCATATGAAATCAAACTCAATGAAAACGTGTACGATAGCAAAATGCCCCATTCAAAAAAAAACTTGCAATTGTCTCCATCTGTGTGCACAGAAACATTTAAATCGAGAACTTCACGGAGATAGATACGTATGAAAACTAATTGATTAAACAATCTGCATATTCTGTTGCATGAATCAATTTTACTTTGTATGAAAACTATCAAAATGCAATGTACTCTTTACTAACCACGTTCCAATCTTACCCTTAAAATGTGGCGGTGTGAATGTTTCATGTTTGATGAAAACCCTTCTATTTTAGCTTTACTTGATAATTGCGCATACGCGGAACGAGTTCTCGCTGAGCTTAAAACCAGGAATCAAGAGTCCCCAGAAAATGCTTTAAAATACATGGATAGATATGCTCTTAAGTCCATATCATACCTCTGCGCCGTTTATGCGTGAGGTACCCGTTTATTGTAATCGAATAGAAACACTGTCGGCACATACGACGGGTGCAGACTTGAGTAATTTTTGCAGTTTCCCACAAAATGTCTGCTACATATCATTGTCCAAGCTTTTAGCAACCACACACTTCCGTCGGCGCTGCGTAGATATAAAAATATATAACCACACATCACCAATACCACGTGTGTACACAGCTTCGAATACTACGTCCCCTACAATATAGTAGCAGCATAAACATATATCTTCGCAATTTTTTACCAATGCTCTGAAGACGGAAGTCGAAAGTATTATGGTAATTTTTACATTTAAGATGAGACGTGCATCTCCCAGTAACTCGATTGATAAGAGGAACAGTGACACAGAAATCAACACCTTTTATGTTGAATGCATTGTGCGCGTCTAATTTTTATTTAAAAATTGTTTCTTACCTTTTTCGACGCACTGTTTTAATTCATTCCTGTCGCCTGCTATTTTCGTACCATCGGTTTGGGAATATGTAGAATTTCCCTCGTGGAGTCGACCCCTTCGTGTTAGTATGGCTATTGTGTCAGTTGACAACGCAGCAATAGTTCCCCCCTTTTTGTTGGGGTGACATTGCGGAACGAGGGGGGTTTCTCGCGCAGCACGTGTTTCGCAAATGCGTGGGAGCCAAATGGAGCGAAAAAGTCGCTACACGCTACTAGTGTGCGCTTTTTTCTGGCAGGGGAAGGGCAAGCACTGGCGTTGGCGGTCAAACTTGAGCGGGCCTCCCCTATATATGTAGTAGTGGTAGCAGGTAGCCACCTCGACAGCTGGACAAGAGGAGCGGCACGCGCGCACCCTTTTCAATTGAGGAGCCAACCTGCGCACGCAAATCATACTTAAAATGGTAGTTGTTTCATATTAAATAACTTAAAGACACATATATTGGTAATCTAATCTACGATAAAATTTGCCTTGAATTTGATGCTTACTGAAAAGACTAGGATAAAAAAGACGCACTTTGTGCACTATCTGACCAGAAAGGCTTGCCACGTTAAACTCGCTCTGCGCAACTTCTTTTGTTTAAAAGGTTTAGCCTGGTTTAGCGAAGGTTGAGCCGCAGCGCCATGAGTATAGTGAATCGGTATATAGCCACGAACTAGAGGCGGCGAAAGGTGGGAAATGGATAGGAAGCGCAGGCCGGCCGTAAAAAAGTGCACGAGTGCCACCTCTAGTTTAGTCTTTAGAATATCCGCGGGATGGCGGTACTTGTACATGCTGAATAGATGAAGAAAAGATGCGAGATGGCGGTACTAGGAGTGTTCACTAGATGGACGGACGGATGAATGGACGGACGAACAGACAGACAAACATGCACGAACGGACGCTAGGATGAATGGTTGCACGAACCACTGCAGGGATGAACGCATAGACGAATGCAGGGACGGACGCACAAATGGATGGACGCACGGGTGGCCGCGCGGGCAGACGGACAGATGGACGGATGCACAAACGGGCGCTCGGACGGACGGACGGATGGACGGAGGCAACAACGAATGGACGGACGGATGCTTCACCACTTTCATCATCATTCACTCCGTGGATATGCTGTGAATTTTGAGGGGGCGAAAGACGCCTTGGAAATGATGCAGAGGACACTCGCTCCTGCATGTGGAAGAGGCAGCATTGAGCCCCTACTTCTGGATATCTTCAATCTCCCTTGTCGACAACTGGAACCACCCAAGCACCCAATGCAAACAGCCCCCGACCACAGTACACGGAAGATTTTTGGTGAGCGAGCTTTTTCCAACCCATGTAATAGAGACGCTAACCATAACGACGAACTCGCACTGCTCGCACCGCACGACGCTGCCGTGGTGGCTGCCACAACAGCTGCTCCTCGCCGCGACGCCGGTGCCACCCAACTCCATCCAGCTCGCCCACGTTGAGTCCTTCCTTCAGAAATCGCAGCCGTCTTAGCCATGGAAGTGGTCACAGTCGAAGGAACTGAGATCAGCGCTGAAGACGCCTCCCTCGAAGCCGGATTGATCTCTAGCCACCGAAACAAGCAACGCAAACGTGCATCGAACGCTCCGGCATCGCCAACTGGCCAAGGAAGCGCGTCCGATACCCCAATGCAGAATGAAGCTCTCCGGCGTCTCCCTCGCAAACCCAGGCGACCGCGCCTGCCAGATGATCACGTCAAAGTTGTGATTCGCCCGAAAGACGGCCTCAACCTCTCCAAAGGGGGGGGGGGGGGAGCACAACTGCGTGATGCTATTCTACGCGAAGTGGATCTGCATGCAACGCTACTCAAAGAGGACATTTACCACACATGCGTTGAAGCTAATCTCATCATAGTAAGCACACCTAATCTATCCAACGCAGAAATGTACAGTCGTATCTCCAACCTACAGGTGGAAACTGAAACCTACGACGTTCGAGCCTGCGCTACTTCCCCGAAAACACAGCAAAGTGAGTGATCCACAATATCCCCCCCCCCCTACGACTCCCAGAAAGATATCTCAGCAAGTCTTGTCAATGACCGCAACCCCACGATTTTACAAGCTCGCCGAATGGGAAAGACAAATACGGTACTCATTCTATTCGATGGCGACCAAGTCTCTTTCCATGTCTCCTATCGAGGAGTTGAATACAAATGTTACCTACATAAGAAGCGCACCGAAGTCGGCGACAAATGCGGGGCAGTCGGCCACTATTCGGATGTCTGCCCCAAAGAAAATGCCGTTATCTGTACGCCGTGTGGCAGAGCCAATCCTAATACTGCTCATCCACGCACCCATAAGTGTCTTCTGGGCGGCCAAGCCCACCAGACAGGTGCCAAACCTGTCCTCGACGCTACCAGACACCTCGTCTTCTCATTTATCGTCGCCAAGAAAAAGCTAAGCCCAAACAAAAAAATTGCACCATATCCACGGATGATGATGATGATGAAAAACATTTATTATAAAAGAGAGAGGTACGGGGCCAAAGCATGACCCTGCTACATGGTCGGCGTCCTTAGTCCGGGACACCGCATGACGAGGCCCCTACTAGCGCCCGTCTCACCAGAGCCCGTTGAGACTCTAGTGATGAGCAGTTGAGGAGGGCAGTCTCCCATGCCTCTCGGGAAGGGGTAGGGGAAGGGGGTAGGTGGGGATTTTTCGGACATGCCCATACCATGTGGAAGATATCACACGTCTCCCCACAGTGTGGGCACCGCCCATCTGTGTTCGCATCGAAATGCTTTAGGATTGCAGGACAGAGTAGAGTACCTGTCTGCAGGCGCCTTAGAGTTCGCTCTTCCGCCTTACTCAGCCCCTTTGCAGGAGCCGGGTAAAGGCGGTGAGTGTCACGATAATAGGTGAGAATTTCTTTGAACCGCAGCAGTGGTGTATTGGCCCCCGAGTCATAAGAGCCAAGGTGAAGAGCCCGGTGGGTAAGCGCTCGGGCGGCCGCGTCAGCGGCCTCATTACCTCGTAGGCCCTGATGGCCAGGAGCCCATACGATGCGTTTCGGGGCTGGATCAGCGAGAGCCCGTTTTAGAATTTGGCTGGCTAGGGGGGATATCTCTCCTACCAAGTAATGAGTACATGCTTTCCTGGAGTCCGTGATGATAACTTTGGAGTTGGGGTCCGCAGCAGCAAGCGCTATTGCGACTTCCTCAGCGCGCTCTGGATTTTGTGCTCGGAACGAGAGCCCATTGACATGCTTTTCCCGGTGAACTACAGAGGCCGTGTGAAATACCGTGGGCGAAGGCCCTGCTATATCTACGTAGAATACACCAGGTCGGGAGCCGTGTTGCCTCTCAAGCGTCCGAGCCCGCGCCTGTCTTCTGCTTTCGTGCGTGTGCTTATCCATGTTACTGGGGAGTGGAGCGACCGAGAGCATATGCCGCCACAGTTCCGGAATACGCTCCACCTCCTCTGCAAGGCAAGTGTGCTGTATATGTAAGCGGTTTAGCAGGCGGCGCCCGGGAGCCGTCTGCACGAGCCGCGTATATTGATTCATAAGGTGGGCCTCCCGCAACTTCTAGTAGGAGTTGAGCACACCTAACCCACATATCCACGGAGTAAATGATAAATGAAACGGAGTAACGCGTTCGGAGCATCGAACGCGTTATTCGAAGGTCGTAGGTTCGATTCCTGCTCACGGCTGGTTATTTTTTCATCCACTTTTCTTTCTTCTTTCTTGTTATTTACATTCCATTGGTTTTAATAACTTCCCCTGTACATTTCTTGGCATTACTGTCTGTTAAATCTCATTATATATATATATATATATATATATATATATATATATATATATATATATATATATATATATATATATATCGCTAAGCCGTGGGTCTTGCGTCCGCGATGTTTGTAGTTGTAGAGCGTCAAAGTAGTACGTAGCCAGCTCCATGGCCGGACTAGGGGAGTGGCACGCGTACTCATTTAAATTGAAGAGAAAACACGCATAATGTTAATAATAAATAAAAAGATGGTTGTTTATGATAAAATGACCTACAGAGGCGAGTATCGGTTGCTTAACCTCCAATAAAATTTGTCTTGAATTTTATGCTTAGTAAGCAAAACTAGTATCAGCAGGACGCGCTCTCGGCACTATCTCATTAGAAAGGGTTGCCACGTTAAACTCTCTGGGCGTGACATCTTTGATTTTATCAAGGAATACTGAGGGTTGGGCCGCGGTGCCATGAATATAGAGAACAAGTATAGAGCCATGAACTAGACTCGGGGAAAGGTGCAAAGCATACACGAAGCGTAGGCCGTAAGAAAGTGCGCGCGTGCCGCTCATCTACTCCGGCCATGTCATATCGCGTTATTTCCTTGGAATGTCCACTGGATGGCAGTACTTCTATACGATGAATATATGATGAAAAGATGCAACAAGATGGCACTACTAAGACTGTTCACTACATGGACGGACGGATGGACTGACGCACGAAAGGAGAGACAGACAGATTCACGAACAGACGGGTGGACGCACGCATGGATGGATGGATGGAAGCATGGATGAACGGATGGACGCATGGACGGACGAACACACAGACGGTCGGACGCATGAATGCATGGAGGGATGGATGGATATACAGAAGCCCGGATGGACATATGGACGCACAGATGGCCGGGTGCATGGACGGAAGGACAGAAGCGCCGACGGACTGACGAATGCTTCACCCCACTCATCATCATGCACTCAATAGATATGCTGAAAAAATTTTTAGCCTTATATGTTGCACGCTTTGTGTAGGCCTTGTACTCGTTTGTAATATTTTGGATCTATTATGATCCACCAACAGTGCCGAAACAGACAATTTTTTATATCGTGCATTCCTGTAACACAGTTCAGGTGCGTTAAATTTATGTTTGTGTTTAACGTGTCACTCATGAATGACACTGCGCAATGCCACTTATCTGTATAATGGCGAAATATTGCAGGCTTGCTGAACATGTTATATGTGGCACAGGTGAGGATGTTATGTCCTGACCATGAATGCCACGTTTTCAGCAAATTATGATTTTTGCAAAAGCAGACAT
This sequence comes from Rhipicephalus microplus, assembly GCF_043290135.1. Taxonomy (NCBI): domain Eukaryota; kingdom Metazoa; phylum Arthropoda; class Arachnida; order Ixodida; family Ixodidae; genus Rhipicephalus; species Rhipicephalus microplus. Next base: position 123,931,551 of record NC_134700.1, read on the forward strand.
CACATGGCGATGAAGGTGTTAGAAGCCTTAAACATATCAGGGAAGGTGTCAACCTGTGTCAGTGATGCATCAATTTCGCTGTATAGATCTGAGGTATACTTTTTTATGCGAATCATTTCTTAGAGAAATTAAGTGAATTTGAGCCTATCTATCTATCTATGTATCTATCTATCTATCTATCTATCTATCTGTGTTGCACAATAAAAAATTGCAACATGGTCACCTTCCTTCCGCATGCGTCGCATAACGTCGATTCCCAGGTACGTGGGATCAGCTGAATTTTTTTTTAATACACAGCTTTCCTGATGAAATGTATGACGCCACTTATTCACGAATCGGTGTAGGCTCAGAATTGTTTCTTGCTAGCAGATTTGGCTTTCAAGGAAGAGTTGGTATACAGCGCTCATGTGTTTTTCGTTTTTTCCTGTATTTATTTTACATGCTTTACGTCGCAGATAACATGTTCATCAATTTTACGTACCACCTCGGCCAGGAAAATCTTCTAAAATATTGTAAGCAACGGCGGAACCCGTGCAAGTATGTCTAGGGCACAGTGCAAAAACACTTTATGTGAGTGAACGCTGCGAAGTGAGTGCTTGGCCAACGCCGCCTACCTAGATAATTCCAGGCCTGCTCACTGTGTCGGCCATGGGCTCTGACGTCACTCCGTTTTGAGCAGTGTGTTTCGCGGCACAGACATGCCTACGCTTGCTCTCGTCGCTCGACAGACATGAATTGCCAAGCCCCATGTAAGTTTTTGTGGTGTGCTAGTGTTCTTGTTGGTGACTTGACAAAACCATATTTTTTGTGTCCGTGAAGTGCAGAGTGGATGTTAGACATGTTTTGTGCACTGTATATTCGCGATCTGTACGGCTAGAAATTCGAAAGGTTGGGCGATGCCGCGTGGCGAATTGTTGCAGCAAAGGAACGAATGCTGCGAGTGTTCTCGTTTGCTAAGGACAACCGAAGAACGAAATGGAAGCGTGTTGTTCCTCAAGCTGACGTCGACATCGGTTTTCTTCGTGAGCCTAATGTACACGTGTCCGTACTACTCATTTTTAGGTCGTTCCAATGGCCCCTTCGCCACCATTTTCAGTTCTGGCTCCAAAATATAGGTGTCAAGCTTGCTTCTGACTTGTTGGCGTAGGCCCTGGCATCAAAACATTCAACGTTCGTAGCAGAAAATCTTTAGAACAGGTGTTTTTCCTTCATGGTCAGTAAATATTTTGCAACTGCTGATTATCGTCGCAGACTTCCATTACCTCTGTTCAATTGGTTGATAAAAATGAAAGCAATGCTGTTGCATTATTTAGTTCATTGGTTTCTTGCATAGCAATTTCTTGGCGGTGTTCTTAATACGTTATTGCAGTATTATTGTGGTCAGCACCTTAGTCTACTATGTTTCCTTGAATTTTTAGGAAAAAAGGAAGAAGTAAGTTTCGGAATCTGCTTGATGCTTACAACGTCATCTAGCGCACGGGGGTGGTACCAGCCTCGTGGGGAGAAGCCTTAGTGATTCCCATCCACAAGAAAGGGAAGCCGGAATTCGAGCCTTCATCCTACCGACCGGTTTCGCTCACTTCGGCCGTGGGGAAAACATTCGAAGCTAAGGCGCTCCGGCGGCTTCAATGGGTCGCTTCTGCTCTTGATTTCCTCGCGACTGAACAGTCTGGTTTCAGAGCACATCGAGCGACAGCGGACTTGATCTCGGACGTCGTGAGCCTTCTTGAAGAAGCCAAGCACCATGGGGACGCGGGATACCTCATGCTTTTCGAGGTCAAGAGTGCGTTTGACCCGCTCCCACACAACACCCTCCTGCACGCCCTTCGTAAGATGCGTGTTTGCGGGAACATGCGCCAATACGTCGAGGCTTTCCTCAGTGGCCGGTCTTTTCGTGTACGTGTCGCCGGCGAACTCAGCGGTCCTCGGGTGGTGTCAGCGGGTGTGCCGCAGGGCAGTTTGTTGAGCACTTTTCTATTCAATGCAGCTCTCGCACGCCTCATCGATCACATCCCGCGAGACATTGCTTACGAGGTGCGTGCTGCAGTTTACGCGGACGACATCGCGCTCTTCTCCAGTGGCCCCACTCTTCGTGGTCAACAAGTTTCATCACAGGCATCGGTCTCCAGCTCTCAGCCGCCAAGACGGAGGCCATGCGTATCCACCCGGAGCGCACGAGGTCCTTCGTCGGTGCGCAGCTCGTCCTTCGCGGCCAACGGCTGCTGTGGAAGCGCCAAGTGCGCTATCTTGGTCTTACAATCGACCACCGGCTTAGCTGGAGGTCCGCGCTGGCGTCCATTCGCAGCGACACACGGAGGAGTGGCGGCATGGCCTCCCGCATCCTTGCCAATGGCATGGGCTGCTCCCCGGACATCGCGCTACGTTTCTTCAACGCGGTAGCGTCGGCCAGGGTCCTCTATGCCGTCCCGCTCGTCGCGCTACGACATGCGCAATGGGACGCGCTGGACACCCTCCACCGTGGCGTCGTACGCCGTCTGTATAGCCTGCCGCGCTTGTAGTCGATCGGCCCCACCCTGGCGGAGGCTGGCGAGACGTCCCTCTCACTTTGGGTGAGAGGCAGTGCGTTGCGCCACATACACCGCATGTACCTCACGTCCGAGGGACGACGCCTGGCTGGACGACTCCTTGATCATCCCCACTCGGGCATGGGTCGGTGCGCTTTGGAGCACGCTGCGCTCGTGCCCAATGCGCCTTCCTGCGGCTTGATCCCGATCCCGCCGCACCAAGATCCCGGTCTCGAGATCAAGACAACCATCCCCGGCGTCAGATCTGAAAAAGCACACACCTCAGTCTGCCCTCCACCAGGAGACTGTCGCGATGATAGAAGAGCGGCTCGCCGACCGAGTTCTACTGTACACTGACGGCTCAGTCACAGCGGACGGTTCGGCGGCAGCTGCTTGTTTCGCCCCATCCCTCGGCCTCCGTGAGAAATGCCGCCTTCCCATAAGTGCCTCCTCCACTGCTTCTGAACTTGCCGCGATTGATCTCACGGCAAATCAACTCGTTGACTTCCTTCCCCAGTTGGCAGCAGTGGTGTGTGACTCTCGCGCCAACCTCCTCACACTTGCCCGCGGAGAACGCGGCGCCCCCGTTGCGCAATGGCTCGCGCGGAAGTACGCAGTTATCGTGCGGAATGGTTGTGATGTTTTGTTCCAGTGGGTGCCGTCTTATGTTGGACTACTCGGTAACGAGACAGCGGACGCACTCGCCAAAAAAGGCTCACCACCCCAGCACACCCATTTCACTGTTCGTCTGCGCGAGCGATGTTGTGCACCTTCGTATTGCGCGCCATGCGCGCGCTTTACACCTGGACTCACGTGTGACTACAGGAAACCCCCCGCGACCGCTGCCGAGGACCGGAATTAGCAGGCGTGCCCGGGCCTTCCTGCTTCGGCTTCGCACCGACTGTTCCCGCAACACTGCGAGGCGGTTTCGCTTCACCAACAGCGGGAGCCCTTCGTGTGCCGAATGCCCGGCAGAGGAGACCACTGAGCACATCCTGCTTCAGTGCCCCGGCTACACTGAACAACGCCAGCGGCTCTTCGATGCCTAAGGTCGTCTGGGACTGCCACACGTGATCGTCGACCAACTCCGGTTTCCCCAGGCGCACCGCTCGAGGCTCATGCGGGCCTTCGAGGCCCTACTCGAGTTTTTCGGCGACACTGCTCTCATCGCACGCCTCTAGCGCGGCCCGCATCCACGTGTCCGTGTTTGTTTACATGTCGGGCCACGCCCACCTCCTTTGTCGCTTCGCTCTCATCACGCGCCTCTAGCGCGGCCCGCATCCACGTGTCCGTGTTTGTTTACGGGTCGGTCCACGCCCACCTCCTCTGACTCTCGCCGCGTGATGCTCCTGTTCTCTTCCCAAGCCGGCTCGGCTGACTGCTTTCCCTTTCCCGGCGGCAGCACGGGCTGCGTCCGAGACAGTCCTCTGTGTCCTTTCCCTCCTATACTTTCCTCCTCAATTTTTACCTTCCATTCCCCCTTCCCCCGCGCGGAGCCCTGTCGGTGATTTCGTAAGGAACGACAATAACATCTCCGCGCTTTTCTCTTCACTTTCCTCATTAAAGAACCTCTCACTCACAATCTCGTCGCGTACGTCGTCAAACGAATCCCGCCAGACAGTGGCACATACCCACGGGTGGTTATGTGCCTCTGGTATGCGCCAGTGGTGACTGAGACTTGGTATCTACAAAGGAATGACGAGAACACACATGGGAAATTTTAAAGCGTGAGCTTAAAGATAAAATACCCGACATCAGTAGCGTCGACCATACCATTGGAAAGAAAAAATGTCAGGGTCCCAGCTGGAATCTCACCCAAGCATTGTGCGTGCCAGCGGAGCGTTTTACCACAGAGCTACGCCAGGCCTCGAAACTACCTTTCAAATAGATGCTAATCTTCGTCAAACGTCAATAGTTGTTGCAGTGATGCCTATTCCCATTTTATAAACATTACATATGTAGTCCTTTAATTGATACAGCCGTCACGTCGGAATAACGTCAATTAGGGTAGTTGCCATGCGCTGAGGTTGATTTATGAAGCAGTGTCCAGGGCCAGCATCAGCGTTTCATATGAGCTTCTGGTGTCGCTAATGTATACGCATGTTCCAGTTAGCATCGTTGCGCAAGTGCAAAAAACTGGTTTTATAAACATCTGCCACTCTTCAACATATGTATGCGCGTGCAACATTTGTACGCGTATTTAACGTCATTTCATGGCGTGTCGCTCAATAAAAAAATTGCAACATGGTCACATTTCCTCCGCATGCTTCTATAACGTCGATTTCCAGGTATGTGGGATCTGCCAATTTTTTTAGGTGTGAATACACTTTATAAGTGACCCCAAACCATCCACCGCCGTCGGCGGCGTCCGCAGTCTTCGCTCTATCTTTAAAAGAAAGAGGACTTGGCGGGCCGCAGCGCGATGCTCTACCGAATAAGCCACGGACGCGACGCTGATATCGGTGTCAGTAACGCGCCTTATACCACCTCCCTCTTCACCCGCTCCTCCGCTCTGCTCGCTCGCTGCAGCTGCGCGCGCACCCCTTTCTCTCGCGCGCCCGCCTTCTCTCTCAGTCTCCCGTCGAGAGCGGGTCGTGAGGGGGAGTAAAGTTAAAATCCATTGGCATTCGCCAGTGAGTTAACGTAAACTCCCCCGTGTGATCAAATTGCGATTCCCAGAAACCGTTACACCATAAAGGCACCATAGTGTAATTAATAAATATAATAGTGCGAATTATAAATACCCCTCATACCATCACCCCGTGTATTCGCACTTAATCATTTTCACCCTCGGGGAAATGCTTGGGAGTTTTTATTCATGCAGCGTCGAAGATTCGAGCACGATCACGGGTGTCTGCGTTCCTTTGAGAATAAACTTAGCTATTCGTGTTTGTCCACTCATGCTCTAAATATCATCCGAAAACAGTTTACAATATTTTCAGACACTGTGCGGCGAAAACTGTACAACGCAGTGTCTATATGTGCAATAGGCCGGCAACATGAAACACAGAAAGGAGTGTGCGAGGAACATAGGCCAACCAGTTACGCAGTGAAAACAAATTCATCTATCTGTCTAGCTGCATATGACTTTTAGCTCTCCTGGCCGTTTTAATTTTGGTGTCGATACCAAACTTGGTATGGCAAGATATGACTGTATCACAAGCATAGGTGTCCTGTCATAACATGACATTTTTGATATGTATGTCATGAATGTCATTTTATACATTTCTTGATGTTGCTGTTTTTGCGGTGGTTTCGTTCACACAATATGTTGCTAAGCAGGCGTGGTATGACATGACTACAAGCGTACACATGCATGGACCTAACACAAAATCATAACATGCGTGTCATATTAACAAAAGACTACACGCCACGCTCATGTTGCGCTCGCGGCCGTTTCGCTGGCTTTACGTATACCAAATTTGGTATTATGGGACGTGAATAGATTACCAAGGTATGTGACTGGTCCAAACATGATAATCATGAGATGCATGTAATATACCAACATAACTAAATGTCACGATCATTGTGCGCTCGCGGCCATTTCGCTAGCCTCCCCTATACCAAATTTGGTATTACGGGACGTGAATTCATGACGAAGGTATGTCACTGATGCAAACAAGGCAATCATCAGCACCGTGTCATGTAAAAACTTGACTATATGCCACGCTGCTGGAAAGCTCGCGGCCGTTCGCTGTCTTCGCATGTACCAAATTCGGTATTAGGTGAGGCGAGTGGGTGACATAGGTGAATGAGACGTCCAAGCATAGTAAGCATGACATGCGTGTCATGTAACAACATGACTACCTGCCCCACTCATGATGCGCTCGTGGTTGCTTCACTAGCTTCACGTATACCAAGTTTGATGTTACGGGAATTGAATGGATGACGAAGGTATGTGATTGGTGCAAACATGATAACCATAAAATGCGTGTCCTGTGAGAACATGACAACATGCCACACGCAAGGCGCCCATACATATCGACGTAAGCCGGCATGGTTGCGCACCGGCGTTTGTTTCGTCGCGTCACGCTGCGATGCGACGTCAGTGCTGATCTGCCTGCCATTAACTAGCTGGCGCATGTCACGCTGCGTTACTTTGACGCATGCGCGTTCAAGCGCACCCGGCGTCCATCCGTTACGAAGAGAGGCAGACGCAGTGCTGTCTGGGTAACGTCATCGACACGAAATGCACAATGTCGCATTTCGCGCCAGGTTGCGCCTGGTATTAAACTATGGAGTGCTCACATTTTGCAAGTGTATACCATCGCTGCGCCCAGCATGCGCGCTCGTCAACAAGGGTTTTTAGGAAGTTACAGCAGGCCCCGGAAACTCTCAAGTTCAAGTGATCACCTGTAGGGGCGAAAAAATCAACTGCGGCGTATGTTTGCATCAAACACCCAGAGTGGATCCACTAACCTCTCTCGGCACTCGAGCCATTGCACTTTCTTATAGGGGCGTCTCGTCGGGGCCAAGTTTCAATTTTAAAAGGAATAAATACTGCATCTTTGCGTACTGCTACATATAAAAAACAACTTGTTCTTCTAGCGAATAGTTTTTCTTAAACAAGTGCTGCATTATCAGCTTTATCTAATAGATTTTGCTCCAGCTGGCTCTAGGTGAGAAGCAGCCTATTGCCATCATTATCCTCATTTCAAACTTCGTGGCGGCCAATGGTTGCGACGGCAGGTAACGGCTCACGGTACGTTCGGTTGTGTCTCGGACTGTTTTGTTTCGCTGTGAATGTTTCAAGCCTCTGCCGACCAACCCGCTGTTTCTCGTTCTGTTTATTTTGACTCGTTCAAATGGTTTAGCGAAGGGAATTCAAGTGACTTCCAGGGAACGAAGCGACCGTTGAAGCTTTAATCGAATGAACAGCCGTTACAAGCTCGGGCCGGTGAGTAGAAACCAATTCAGTTTTTTTAGGACGGTTGCTTGCGGGGCTAGTTGGTTTATTTCAACATATGTAGTTTTTTGTCAATGCGTAAGCGTCACATGGTGGCAGCAAACTGCAATATTAAATTTCAAAATTGTTTGACGTCTCAATCTGCAAACGGAAAAACAGTGCGTTACTTGCGGCTTGGCTTCGCGTGGGAACAAGTCACTGACTCAATAGTTAATTATGAAATTCTATTGCCAGGTAACACTAACCAGGCCGTTTTGATGAAAGAAGGCAAATACATCACTATCGCCTCGCATGCGCCTTCGTAGCTAGCCCATATATTAGTGAAAAAAAAACTATGAGTCAATAGTTTACCGCAGTAGCATTTGAGAAACATCACATAATTATGGGCGTGGTTTTGCTATAGTGTGACAAAGAAAACGTCACATAAATCACAAATACTTCTTTTCACAAAGCCCCCTGGGCCATCTGACATGGAAGCAGCTGTGTAAAATGGGCAAGGAACCTGCTATATGACATGCCTTGTGAAGAAGCAGCCCTGAGTGATACACGTGTTATGAGGTACCTCTACATATAAGTATAAAATATTGCTGTTTACTAGTTAACTGATTTTATTTGTTTACTTTGGAAAATCTCGAGCATTGATTACGCATTGATATCTGGTGATGTCACTTGCTTTTCCAGACTGCCATGCAACGACAGCATGACTACTCCCGAATGTCCACTCTCAAGCACGTTGAAACATCTGAACGTCCACTTCAACAGGTCATCTCGAACCTCACACATGCAATGCTGTATTTGTGAATGTTTTGCCACGCATATCGTGGAGAGATGCTTGAGATTGGAATTGGATATTTCGATTGGGGTGAAACGCTAAGACGCTTGTGTGCATAAGGGTTTGTTCAATTCGCCTGCACAACATGGTCCGTTTTACAAAGGACTGCACCTCGTCATTCGTTTCAGTGGTGCAGCAATAGTATTCTCTAAACCATGCCATTCATTTCAAAAAGTGCAGGAGAGGTACAGCACTAAACCTAGTGTATGATTTTCCCGTACCTGCTACTCTGACAGCGCTGGTTTGGTGCAGCTGCACGCAGAGCTTAACAAACAACATAGCATTAGACGTAGGTGCCGTACCCGCCTGTACTGACGCGGCATGTTTTGCCAAGATTGCACCTCTTTAAATTAGGCGAACAAGAATAAAGATTCCACCTTGTCATTCACTTGTGATGCCGCACTGCTGAACTCGGGCTGCACAAGTTTTGAACTCCTTGTGCACAGCTGTGAACCAATTCCCATCGGTGCAGTGAACTAAACTGACCCTTAAAAAATGGAAGCTTGAAAATATGAAAAATCTGTCAACAGGAAGTGTCAGAGCAAATGTTTCGAAGGCAGTCGTTTTTCCTGCTAAGCTACAATGTCATTTGTTTTAACCCCTGGAAGCCAGAATCAATCTAAATTTGCCCACTACTGTACGACTCACGATCACTTCATAGTTGGCAAGTGAATCGTCAGAAATTATAATTGCATACAATATGAACACCCCCTCAATGCGGGGATTACCAACCTTTAGTTTCGCCTTGTGAGACAATTTACAATCTATACTCAGAAGTGTTTTGTCTTAATTAACTGTGTTTAGCTCATACAAGTTTACAAAAAATATACACCAAAGCTCATAAAGCTGCCCTAAATTGCTTTAGTGTTGCACATATGTTCAATAGGCTCCTAAATTAATAAATTATAAAGGTGATGAGCACCTGCAGCACCGATTGATCAAAGTTGTAATGCTGTCGTGAAGAGCAAGATTTGGTTCATTGGATGTGGTACTGTTATTTTTTTCATATAGCAAAGAAAGGTCCCAGATTTCTTTGAGCACACCTGCTTTTGTTTGAATTAAGTAGTTATAGCTATAGTGTCTACCACTATCAAGTGAAACCTTGTGCACTACAGTCATTTAAAAATCTTAGAAATTGAACATGTAGTTGAAACATACATTATCTTGACTTATCCACAGCCACGCTGTAAGAAAGTACGTATTTCAAGTCCTAACCTCTAAAAGTAGCAGGGAGAAAACAACTTCAGCTTTCAAGCACAAGTATACCGAAAAAGTAAACACAATAGCAAGTGTGTAATAATTGTGACCTTTCTTGATCCAGTATTTAGACAGATTCACACCATGTACCCCCAATTGATTTCAGGAGTGCTTGCTTGCAAGAGAGTGCTCAAGTTCTATCGATATGTCTATGCAAAAAAGAGATTGAGCGCAGAGCTGAGCAGATAGTGTACCGTAAAAGCACCAACAAAAATGTACAAACAAAATTGTACAATGCGTGCCTAAAGATTATTTTCTTAGATTCGGGCCTTTTCGATCTCTAAGCACAGACCTCAGAACTGTTGCCTACCCTGTCGACACGACGCGACATTGCACAGTTTGTGAAGTATTCATTGTAGCATTGCATAGTGAGAAAGAATCAGAACTGCACGCATCCGCAATTGCTTATTTTTACAAATTTAGCAAAACTACATTGCTCTCAATTTTCGAGCTATCTATCGGCAATGTGCAAGTTTCCTTTCCAATTGCACATTATGCATTCACTTCACTTCAAGATAAACACTACAGGGCAAGCGCCGCATCTGACGGCAGAATCCGACACTTGTCTTGAAGCCACGCTATTAAACTCGAACGCCGCAACAGAATGAGAGCTACGCTCATTCAGCGATCACGATGTTCAGTTATATGCACATTCTTGTTAGCTTTCCAAGAGTCTTTACACATGGGTTGAAAGCTTTCGATATATATGAGTGACTTATTTGTTCGGACCCGACCGTATACATTGGTTGTGCCGGCTTGGACACTCAAAATAAACGATGCAAACCTTACTTGATTGACGTTGTTTTTTGCCAGTCGAGGCCAACTAGGTCACCTGGGGATAAGTACAGACGCAAAGCGCGATTTAGCAACGAAAAAAAAATACCAGAGGAAGCGAGCAGCGCGAACCAATCGGAACCCCCCCCCTGCAACAAAAAAAAAACACGTCCGTTTATTGATGATGATAGTACTACTCGCGTCATCTGGCCTCGCGGTATTGCAGTTCAGTACGCCGCCGCTGCCTATTTGCATGTTATTTCGATACAACAACTCAAAGGTACAGTTTCCGTACTCTAAACTGGTAGGTGTTCTGTGGGTACAGAAACACTTTACGGAAAGGAGGAAGCACGGAAACGGCTGATGAGTGTGCATGCGCGACCATTGTACACGCATACGGAAAGCAAACATGTCGTATTTCCATAACGTGTTTCTGTAGCTTGCTAAAAACCTGTAACGTTACGTCGGAGTATACTGGGCCCTTCACGATGCGGTCGCGGTCGTTTCGCTCGCTTCACATATACCAAATTTAGTGTTATGTGATATCAATGTATGGCAAAGGTACATGACTGGAGCAAACATGACAATTATGGCATTCGTGTCAAGTAAAACTTGACTACATGCTACGCTCATGGCACGCTCGTGGCCGGTTCACTAGTTCCACACGTACTAAATTTAGTATCCGGTGACGTGAATAGACGAAGAAGGTAAATGACTTGTTCAAACATGATGATCATGACGTGGAAGTCATGTACGGCATAATTTACCTGACATGACATAACAAGAACATGACAACATACCACGGTTGTAGCGTGCTCACGGCCGTTTCGCTGGCTCCTGTTATGCCTGCGAGTCGACAGCGAACGTCCGTGCCTTTGGAAAAGGCAATCTGTGTCAAGGCCAGCCCGCCTGACGCGAACAACTCAACGGCGTCAACAGGCGACGGCACCTTTCTGGCGTGCACGTGCAGTGAGTCACCTCCGCAAGCGAGCCCGTCGAGTAAACAACCGGCGTCTTCCTGTATGGGGGTCTGGCGCAATGCGCGGTGACGTCACTCGTCCTTGGGTGCAGCCACCTGCAGCGCAGCCTCTCCAGATTCGATGAGAAAGAATGACGCGGTCCAGCGGCGACCCCCATAGGAGGAGTCTGACCTGACGACCAGCGGCGCTTCTGGTTGGACATTTGGTATGGACCCGGTGCACATAAAAAACGCCCTGTGGCGAGTCGCGAGCGGGAGACCTGTTGGAGAGGTGACATGTGTGTCGCAGCAGACCTATTTGAGAGCAGACCAATGTGGAGAGCTCGGCTCTTCGAGTCTCTGTCGGCCCCAGTGCCAAATTTGTAACGCCTCTGTATATATGCTGTACATAAACCTTGTTTAACTCACCATCGTCTCGTCCGCTCGTCTATCAGCTCTGCGCAGAAGCAGTCGCGAGCTGAGAAACCTACGCTACCAAACGGCTGGTGACCTTCCCGGCGGAGTTTGAAGCAGTGGCGCCTTCGGGACCGTGTTGGCGTCGCCGTCTTTCGAAACAGTGGTTGCAGCGGTGAAATTTCGAGGCGCCCTTCGTAACGTCGGCGGAGGCGCGCGTCGCAACCGTGGTTGGCAGCTGCGGGATCGGCCGGCGTCAGCGACAGCGATGCGGTGAGGGCCTGACGTTTTCCCCTCAGTTCACCAGACTACTCTAGCTCAGGTTGTAGTAGTTTAGAGAAGGGCTGTGTGAAGCATTGAAGTGAGCTTTGATTGTTTCAAGCCAAGTCGAAGTGCTTTGAAACCAAAGTTAATGCGGAGGGGGTAAACACGGGAGTGTGAAAAATTGCTTGCGCGTCTTGCTAGTTGACTTATAGTGGGTACGGCAAGTAAATTGTTAACAGGGGGAAACAGCAAGAGGCTAGTGTGAACGATGGAGAACCTTAAAGTGAAGGAACTCATCGAAATTTGTGAGGAACTCGGCATTACTTTTGGCCGTGCGAAACGAAAGCAAGCGATCCTTGAAATCATGAAGGATGAGGGAGTGTCGGCGGAGGAAGTCGATGAGGCCTGGGGGGATATCAAAGCACGCCGCAAGGAGGCTGAAAGGCGAGAAGTTCGCGAACGTGAAGAAGCTGAAAGGCGAGAACGCCGCGAGGAATCCGAGAGACAGAAGCGCCTCGAGTTGAAACGAATAGAATTGGCAATGCTACAGTGTTCGCAGGCGCCTAGCGTAGCTTATCCAACAGTTCAGGTCAGCGGTTTTAGAATTCGGGACCAACTTCCACCGTTCGTAGTAGGCGAGGACATGGCGAAGTATCTCGTCAAGTTTGAACACGTCTGTGAGCGAAACGCTTTGGAGCGGTCTCTTTGGGCGCGGAACCTGTTAGCTCTTTTTCCCGGCGAAGTGTCCGACGCGATAACTTGCTTGTTGAGGGAAGCGTTTGAGAGCTATGACAAGGTTAAGGAAGTTCTCTTAAGACGTTATAAGTTGTCACCCGAGGCTTTCAGGCAAAGGTTCCGGTATGCTAAAAAGGGGAATGAGTCACACGTAGACTTCGCATTTCGTCTTAAAGCCGATTTAATTGGATGGCTCAAGGGCGAAGGTGTTTATGACGATCGCGATAACGTGGTGGAATGCGTTGCATTGAAGCAATTCTACCGCTGGATCGAGGAGGATGTCCAGCTTTGGCTGCAGGACAGACTTGGTGAAGTACAGCTAAACAAGGCAGCAGAGTTAGCTGAGGAGTAATATACTCGCCGAAAGTTGCATAGCAGGGCAGTGCGCGTGGAAAAGGGTGAAAGGAAAGTGGGCTTTTCAAGGAAACCTGATCAACGGAAACCCGCTCCCCACCGTAATTTCAAGAAGAACCCGTCTCTTACGAATGACACTGTAGGGGAAGGGCAAAAGGAAGCGGAGAAATCAAGTGAGGTTTCTACCACACGGGCGTTTGAATCACGGAAGCCGCTAATCTGCTACAACTGCAAAAAGGAAGGGCACATCGCGATAAGCTGTCAGCAAAAGTTTGCAACTATCCTAGAATCGGAAAACAAACGGAAGCCGCTAATCTGCTACAACTGCAGAAAGGAAGGACACATTGCGATAAACTGTCAGGAAAAGTTTCCCTTAGCAACAATCCGAGAATCAGAAAAAAACATGCGGTTGTTGGAGCCGTATCTCCAAGAAATTAGGGTGAATGGGAAAACGTGCTGAGCACTTAGAGACTCAGCGGCAACCATGGATGTTGTCCATCCTTCATTGGTGTCTCCGGATGACTTTACAGGAGAATGCGCGTGGATCAGGCAAGTCGCCGAGGAGCAGAGTGTTTGCTTACCACGGTTGTCATTGAAGGCCCGTTCGGTAAGCTTCGCACCGAAGCGGCTGTGTCTGCCGCGCTAAACGATCGTTTTCCTTATCTTTTCTCCAACAACTCAGAGCAGCTTCTCAAAGAGCAGGGTAAATCGTTCTTCCCCAACTTAGCGTACATGGCCCTCACGCGATCGCAAGCGCGGAAGCTTTCGCAGAAGCTTGATCTTGTTCAATGCGGTGAACTCTCAAGTGACCTTGTCGGCGGGTCGACGGAACCCCAGAAAGGAAATTTTCCGCGTGAGTCATGTGAGCAGTCACGCAAGCGGCCCGTCGCCGAAGCGACTGGTGCGGTATGCGTAGGGGGAGACGACATGGCGCCATTGAGTCAGAGCGAGAGGGTTGCAACACTCTCGCCTGTAGCGGAAAGTTGGAGCGAACTGTCGAGGGATGATCGAGAGACGCCCATTCAAGAGCAGCGCGAGGACCTCTCGATTAAAGCGCCAGTGGAAAGCCACATGAAAGCTTCACAAATGTTGTCGAAGGAGCACTACGACAAATCGGCGAAGAAGCGTGCTTTTGAAACAGGAAGTCAGGTAATGCTGCTGCAGCCGTCCAAAAGAAACAAGCTTGAGGTTCATTGGGAAGGGCCCGCCAAAGTAATATCGAAGCTTTCTGGTACCAATTATGAAGTGAAATTGGGAAGGCGGCCGAAAAAAATTTACAACTTGATGAAACCATACATTGAACGTCAAGCGGTTGTAAATCAGCTGTTGAATTCCTCAGCGTAAGAGGGAGCAGAAAGTTTTAGTTCTAATGAGGTAATCGAAAGGAAATCGGAGGTAATCTTGGAACAGTTGAACCTAGAGCCTAGGTGGAGTGAAGTCCAGAAGGAGGACCTGAGAAAGATTGTTTCCGAGTTTGGATACGTGTTTTCCGACCGCCCCGGAAACACGAGGGTGATCGAACACGATGTCAAGGTAACTTGTGAGGAGCCAATTCCTAGCAAGCCGTATCGTTGTTCCCCTGTGAAACGTCGCAAGTATGAGCAGTTGTTTGTACCGCATAGTTATCGTCGCCTAAAAGTGACCGGTTACTGAGGTGGAGCATGATGCTCCAATTGCACAACTTTGACGTTCGCTACAAAAAAAAGGAAAGCTATACGCTAATGCAGGTGCATTGAGCAGTGCGTTCTAGCTAGTACCTTCTCAACCTTTCGGTTTCTCGCTGGCGATTCGTGGCAAAATTTTGACCTCATCACGACCTTTGCTGAGCGCTCTCGTTCAGAGTGATCTCAACGAGCCAACTTTATGTTGTATTCTGATTCGTTACGTTGTTGTACGTGGGAAAAAATTGAGTTGTCATTTTAAGAGTCTTGTGTCCACATGTGCCTCTCGATGTAGAGGGAACGAAATTCCGATAGACAGGTAGATAGGTATATGTTGTACTATACTTTGTCTGGTGTTCTGTCGGGTGACCGAGGGCACTTGCTTGTGTCGTGTGTTGTCTGTTGTCGATCCGTTCTTGACAAGTTGCAGAACGATCGACAAGTGCTGAAACCAAAAATTGTCAGAATAGACGAGTGAAGCTGGCCGGCAAGTTGTGGCGACAAGCCAGTGGAGCTGGGATCCGTCCTCAAGAATGGGATGTGTTCCCGGAACGGAGTCTGAAGCTGCATTCTCCCCATGGCCCTGGAGGTGAACCTGGAGGGACCTGGTGAACGAGCGCACCTGACATACGAGCCCCGTGGAAGCAGCTCGTCTTTTCGGCGCATTGTCTGGCGGTGAGGGTGCTGTTATGCCTGGGAGTCGACAGCGAACGTCCGTGCCCCTGGAAAAGGCAATCTGTGTCAAGGCCAGCCCGCCTGACGCGAACAACTCAACGGCGTCAACAGGCGACGGCGCCTTTCTGGCGTGCACGTGCAGTGAGTCACCTCCGCAAGCTAGCCCGTCGAGTAAACAACCGGCGTCTTCCTGTCTGGGGGTCTGGCGCAATGCGCGGCGACGTCACTCGTCCTTGGGTGCAGCCACCTGCAGCGCAGCCTCTCCAGATTCGATGAAAAAGAATGACGCGGCCCAGCGGCGACCCCCTTTGGAGGAGTCTGACCTGACGACCAGCGGCGCTTCTGCTTGGACATTTGGTATGGACCCGGTGCATATGAAAAAAGTCCTGCGGCGAGTCGCGAGCGGAAGACCTGTTGGAGAGGCGACATGTGTGTCGCAGCAGACCCATTTGAGAGCAGACCGATGTGTTAGAGAGGAGAGCTCGGCTCTTCGAGTCTCTGTCGACCCCAGTGCCGAATTTGTAACGCCTCTGTATATATGCTGTACATAAACCTTGTTTAACTCACCGTCGTCTCGTCCGCTCGTCTATCAGCTCTGCGCAGAAGCAGTCGTGATCTGAGAAACCTAAGCTACCAAACGGCTGGTGACTTTCCCGGCGGAGTTTGAAGCAGTGGCGCCTTCGGGACCGTGTTGGCGTCGCCGTCTTTCGAAACAGTGGTTGCAGCGGTGAAATTTCGAGGCGCCATTTCGTAACGTCGTCGGCGGCGCGCGTCGCAACACTCCACATATACTAAATATGGTATCATGTGACGTGGATAGATGAAAGTAAACGACACATCCAAACATAATAATCATGACACGGAATTCATGTACGGCATCAATCACCTCCATATCAAAAAGTTTTGCTGAATTTAAAGGGACATATCAACATTTCTCATTCGTGCTTCACATATCATCGATACTCATTGTACGTGGGATCTGCCAATTTTTCAACGCCTTGAGTGTAGCATGTAGTAATTTTCTTACTGGTCACGCATCTCATGATTATCATGTCTGATTTAGTTACAAACTTTTGTCATCCATACGTGAGGTTATACCAAATTCGCATAGGTGAAGCTACCGAAACGGCTGTGACTGCATCATGAGTGGGCCATGTAGTCATGTTGTTACATGACACGCATGTCATGATTATCCTGTTTAGACGTGTCATTTACCTATGTCGTCCATTCGAGTCACATAACAACGAATTTGGTACAAGTGAAGATAGACAAATGGCCGCGAGCGAATTATGCAAGTAGCATAGAGGTATGTTGTTACTTGACACCCATATCATTATTTTCATGTTTGCATCAGTCACATGCCATCTTCATCCATTCACGTTCATTAATACCAAATTTGGTATATGCGAAGGTAGCGAATTGGCCGTGAGCGCATCATGAGTGTGGAATATAGACAGGTTATTCACGCATGTCATGAGTTTCATGTTAGCGTGTGTCACCTGTGTTCGCTATGATGTCAAGTCATACCATACGAGTTTTGCAACATGTCATGTGAACGAAACCGCAGCAAGAACAGCAAAACCATAAAATGTATATTGTAATAATCATGGTATATAATTAACAATATTTGTGTTATTACTAGTGCCTTCTTCTCGTCATACAGTCATGTTATGCCATACCAAATTTGGTAGCGATACCATTATCATAGGTGGCTACATATATATCTATGTCATAAACGTATATATATATATATATATATATATATAGTAATATAATGTATAATAATACTATATATGTATATATATAAAGAAGAGGAGAAACACAACTTAGCCGTTGTCTTAATTTTACTTCCGACGGTTTCGACTGGTGGACCGGTCCACCGGTCGAAACTGTTGGTAATAAAATTAAGACAAACGCTATTGTGTGTCTTCTCTTCCCAAGTACGTTTGGCCCATTGGAAAAACTTCTTCAATATATATATATATATATAGGTGGATACGCTAATGTCATCGACGATCCCTGAGAAATGCTCCGCATTCAAAAACTTGCAGATCCCACGTTCAGTGGAAATGTGGGAATCAATGATATGCGAAGCACGAATGAGGAGGAAGGTTCATTGATATGCTACTCTAAAATCATATAAAATCAGCACAATGTTACGAGGTGGAGGTAAATGAAGCCGTATATAACTTACGTGTCAAGATTGTTGTGTTTGAATGTGTCATTTACATTCGTCATCTATTCACATCACGTGAAACAAATATAATATATGTGGAGCTAGCGAAACGGCCGCGGGCGCCCTATGAGCAAGATATGTTGTCATTTTCTAAAATGACTTACTTGTGAGCATTATCATGTTTGCACCAGTCATCTACTTTCGTCATCTATCGATGTCCTGTAACACCAAATTTGGTATTTGTGGAGTTAACAAAACGGCCCCGAGCGCGTCATGAAGGGAAGCGTTGATGCGCAAACACGCTGAGCACAGCGACGCTACGTTAGCAAAAGGCAAGAACTTTATATTCTGACGCCACACGCGACCCGCGTCCGTCGGCGTGGCCCGACGGCAATCGGCGCGAAAGGTGAGATGCTTTATTTCGCGCTGATGCATTACCCACACAACACTGCGTCTCCCTCTTTTCGTGACGGAGGGACGCCGGACACGCTGAAACACGCATACTTCAAAGCAACACAGCGCGACGCGAGCCTGCTATTATATGGCAAGACCGGTGCCTGGCGTGGCAACGCTGGTGTGACGCGACGAAATGAACGCCAGTGTGCACGCGCACCACGTCGCACCGAAATGTGTTGGTGCCTCGACGGTGGCATGTAGTCATGTTCTCACATGGCACGCATCCCATGATTATCATGTTTCCAAGAGTCACATAACTTCGTAATCTATTGCCGTCATGTAATACCAAATTTGGCATATGTGAAAGTAGCGAAACGCCCGCGAGCGCATCATCAGTGTGGCATGTAGTCATGTTGTTACATGACACGCAGGACATGATTATCACGTTTGGATGTGTCATTTGCCTATTTTGTCCGTTCTCGTCACGGAATACCGAGTTAAGTACATATGAAGCTAGCGAAACGGCCGCGAGCGCATCATGAGCGTAGCTTATAGTTATGTTGTTACACGGCACGCATCAAATGCTTATCATGCTAGCACCAGTATCATACCTTTGTCACTCATTCACGTCCCGTAATACCGAACTTGGTATAGGTGAAACTAGCAGAACTGCCACCAGCGCATCATCAGCGTGGCATGTAGTCATGTTGTTACATGACACACATCTCATGAATATTATATTTGCACCAGTCACTACATGTTTGCACCAGTCACATGCCTTCGTCATCCATTCACGTTCTGGAATACTAAATGTGGTCTATCTGACGCTAGCAAAACAGCAGCGAACGCATCCTGAGCGTGGCATGTAGTTATGCTGTTACATGACACGCATGTCATGACTTACATGTTATGGTCAGTTGCTTGTGTTCGCCATGCAATCATGCCATACCATACCGGTTTTGCATCAAGCCATGTGAACGAAACCACCGCAAGAGACGCAAGACCACAAAATGTAAATCATGTCATTCATGAGACACATCTCATCATTTTCATGTTAATGCTAGTCAAATATGTTTTTCATACTGTCATGTAATGCCATACCAAACTTGGTATCGATATCATCACCGAAAGGGCCAGGAGAGCTAAAAGCCGTAGGTGGCTAGATAGATAGAAAGATAGATTGATAGATAAAATAGATAGATAGATTAGATGGCGAGATAGATAGATAGATAGATAGATAGATAGATAGATAGATAGATAGATAGATAGATAGATAGATAGATACCCTCAATGTTGCTGAACTTCGCTAAGAAATTCTTTGCATTTAAAGAAAAGTAGTTGTTCAAGAAAGTATGTGATGTGTTTAGAGATAACATGTTATAGTAATTTGCACGATGTACTTCAAAGAGATATAGGCCCAGAATTTGATACCAGAACTTTATCTCCCGATTTGTGTATTGGCATGGGTATGGCTAATTTCTAGTCTGACGGTAATTTAGCTAGCTGCAAAGACTTTCTTACAAGTATCCCGAGTTATTTACACTCCTTTCCGCGCACCTTTCAAGAAATTTGTTTGGAATCTTATCGGGACCACTTTGTTTCGGGGAATCAATTTTAAATCGAAGATTCATGATAGCAGCATCTGTAATGATTAGGACATTGATAGCCGTGGTTAGGTGCGAGCTAATCGAGGGTACATATTTGTTTTCAGCTGTGAATACTGACTAAAATTTGTTGAATGACTTAGTTTTTTCTTGTTTTTTTTTCTGCGGATAGTTGTGTCATTGTCTCATTTACAATGCAGTGTTTCGAAAACCTCGGAAGCTTATTCGCAAACAAATTCGGCAGAGCTACGTTAAGGTAACGATCCTTTGCCACTTTGGTTTTATCTCGGAGGTCAGTTATAGCACTCTGCATTTTTAAAGTTATCGACTTGCTTTCGTTATTTTTTGCTGTTTTACGAAGAAATTTTCACGACGTTTTCAGAGAAGAACTTCACGCGTGTTTCCCGGGTTACACCTCATCTGTTTCCTAGTTTTTTTTGGGGAACATACTTTGTGATACAAAATATTTAATTGATTTTACCGTTTTCCATAGAGCATATATGTCCCATGATGCATCAGACGCAAGTTGTCAAAAGTTGGCAAAGTCGTAGTCAAAGTTGTGTTAGTATGCTGTTGTCGTTCGCTCTTTGAAAGTCAGCAATCACAGACAATTCGCTACAATTTAGTTGGGTATTACTAATAGGTTAAATGCATAGGGGTATGTTGTGGTCCGAAATGCTTTCAATTATACTCGATTCATCCACATTTGTTGGGAATTGGTGTCTGAGAAGGACAAGATCCCAAAAGTTTTTACAGCATCTTGTGTGCGTGTAGGCTCCATAATGATTTCCTGAAGGTTAAATGCAAGCATAATGTCTAGAAAAGATTCAGGAGCGGCGGACGAGCGATGAATAGTATTCCATTCTAGATGAGCAAGATTGAAATCTCCCATCAGCTGTACTCTCGAATTTAGCATATTTTGATGCACGAATTCTTGAATGGCCGATATACTTTCATGACCAGATGATGAGCTTCGATAAACATACCCAATGAACACACTCCCTGAATCACACGTAAGTTCACAAAAGACAGCTTCAGCTTCTAAATTGTGTGGCAAAAGGCGAAAAAAAGCAATTCTTCACCAGAAGAGCAACGTCACCCCATCACGTCAGACGGTCCTTGCCGATTACAGAATAACGTAAGAGGAGGGGGGAATTTTAAAGTTGTACACATCAGGGGTGAGCTATGTTTCAGTGATAGCTTCAACATCAGGACCATATTCAGGCAACAAATTTTCAAGAGCTTCGTTTTTGCTAAGAATACTTCTAGCATTTATATTCAGTACAGTTATGTCTTTAATTTCGTGCCTTGGCAAGTGTAGGACGCCCCTTCGTGTCGTCCTTTTTCATTGTCATAGTAGAATTTTGTCATTTTTTTCGTCATTCAAAACCAAGGCTTGGCCGTTAATGTAGAGTTTTTCAATGGCTAGGTGACACCTTCTTGTGCTTATGCCAGTTTTCTTTTGTACTCTTCCAAAACCTCTTTCTGTCTTCCCTTATTTTACGCAAAAAGGATTCACTAATAGACAAGCCAGAGTTTTTCAGTTTGTACCCAATTTTGAGTATCAATTTTTTTGTCTAGAATCCAGCAAATTGAAAATTACTGGTCTGATTTTATTTGCCTGTAGATGCCCAAACTGATGTATGCGATCTATGGCAACTAGTTCAAACTGCAGCTTTTCTTCAATGATACCTTTGTTCACGGCTTGTTCTAAGCTTTCGCCCTCCGGTTCTGCTAAGCCGTACGCAATAAGGTATAACCGGTGGCTTTGATTTTCAAGATCATCTATTCTTTTTTGCGGTGTTTCAATTACCTGTTATATTTTTACTATTTCATTATGATAACTTTCGACTTTCTATTCTAGTTCCGTCATTGCGGCAAGTTTTTTTTTCAATATCGGTCAGACGCTTATCTTTTACCTCTTTTATGTCGGAAGCAATTTCTTTTCTATCTCCTGGAGTTTGGGTCAGCTCAGGCCCAGGATTTGTTTCAATATCACCCCCGAGGAGCAGTGATTTCTTCACCACGTCTAACATACTTGTATTGACATAGTTCCACAACAGTGCCGCGGGCACAGCAGCTAAGCAGGATACGATTATCTGATGTAATTTAAATTCGATATTCTCTCCTCACCTGCGCGATGAAGACGAAAGGGTTAAGCGTCAGCGTTGCTCGAGTGCCACTGTGCCCACAGCCTGCTATGCTTGTGCGTGTGCTTTTGTATATTGGTTATCCATGGGGGCACTGCTTGCAGGTCGATTGCACTGGTTGCCTTTTAGTGCCGCAGCTCAAATTCAACTGCCACAAAGGGCAGGATATCTGGTAGGTGTGAGATCGGTGCGTTGAATGCCTGCGCAGTCCATGCGTCCATGGCCAAGATGGCGCCTCCATCACTGACAGAGAACAGCATGTCCGGGAAGAGCTGTAGCATCTGCAAGATGAAGACAAATAGGTTAAACGTCCGCATTGTTTGAGAGCCGCTGTGCTCCTTCATGAGATAAAGATGCGAGATGGTGATAATCGGAGTGTTCGCTAGATGGACGGACGGATAGACAGACACACGGACGGAGACACAGACAGATGTTTGGAGAGATGGGTGCATGGACGGAAAATAGACGAATGAACGCATGGCTGGACGCATGGACGGATGAATAGACGCATGGCTGGACGCACGAACGGACGCATGAACGGACGCAAGAACGGACGTATGGACGGACACACAGACGGTCGCAAAGACAGCCGCACGGACGTACGGAAGCCATAACGAACGGACAGACGGAAGCATGGATTGACTGATTGATGCTTCGCCCCACACATTATCATGCACTACGTGGATATGCTGGGATTGTTTCATTGCTGTCGTTGCTTTGATGCGTTATCTTACAACAAATATATTCTATCAAATGTTCTGGAGGTTCTAAAGGTCTATTATGCCAATAATTACGACTATTAGGTTCCCTCTCGACATTCGAGGAAACGAATGAACAGACAACCTCGTCTTCCGCTTACGGCCTAAAACGGTGGGCATCATGAACACGTCAGCTTCGGAACTGTTGCAAATTCATTGTCACACAACGATAACGACTGTCATCGGTGAATGGCGAAGCCACATTTAGCTTAGTTGCTCAATCGAAAACACGCACCCACAGTAAGAAAACATCAGTTTGAGTAATACTAGGCACCTAACTGTACACACAACAGCACCAAAAATATTGTTTGCAGGAGGTTATAGTTGGGAGTTCAACGCGTGTTCCAGCAACCAAAAAAGCAACGATTGTATTTTCTGATGCAAGGAGAAAAATGACGAGATGCTGAACAAAGAAACAAGATTGAGCCGGCTCCACGTTTTGACAACCCTGAAAACAGCAAAGCTAATTGCCCCTTCCGTCAGACTATTGCTTCTCTGTCGCTTACATCGGGCAGCATCTTGCTCATGAATGCGACCAGTATTGGAGAGGAGCAGGACAGGACAGATGTGGAACAATAAACACAAGGGTTGGCTGTTTGCAATACAGTAGCGCAGGGCAAGAGTTATGTGTGACTCCCCACAGCCTGTGCCTTGTGAAATCGAAACCCAACATGATAGTGCTTGTGTTAGCCGAGTAGCTTCCTTTTTTTCTGCCTGCGAGCATTTTAATTCATCTGAATCCTTATGTGAGAAAGGAGCCGATCTAAAGGACAACTCATCGTGGAATTCACAAAGCATCTAATTTGTTTTCCGTCACTTTAGCGAAACCTTGCTAGTTTTTCGGTGTCATCAAATGCTCCATTATTAGGCGCGCACTCGTCGTGAACCGGTTGCCTCGAGGTCATAGACATTGGCAACCACGCGTAGAATACCTCTAGAACATCAGCACAATTGCTACTGAAATACAAGATGTCTTGTCTTCTTCAATGTGATTACGGTTTCACCATTTTTTGTCTTTCATTTTACACTTTGATCTCACTTATCTTTCGAGCACTTTATAACAGTGCCGGTGTGTAACAGTAGTCATGACTTCGGAGATGAAGTTTCTGTACAGCGCAGTGCAGCGGAGGCATTCCAGTCATAATGACATATACAAGGGCGAAAGCTTTCTTTCATTTTAGACTAAGGAAAAAAATGTGCTCATACAAAGCGTGGTTATTACGTTGTACGGATTACTTTCGGTTCTTGAGACACAAATAATGCTCGTCTTTAGGGAGATAAAGTGAAGTAGTGATGCAAAAGCTGGGAAAAATAGGAATGTAAAAGCGATAATAAATGACAGCCTCCTTTAACCTCGGAATTCTCATTAAGCGAAGCCATTCCAAAATGGCCGGGTGGCGACGAGCGTTTGCGGTTTCCTCATTCCTTAGTTGCATTTGAGCTCAGTAATGGGAAAAGATGGCATATGGATGGTGTTCTCCTAGAATTTGTTTCCGTTTTATCGCTCATCCGGGGTGAGTGAAAAACAGTTCTAGCAAAAAAATTAATTGAAGCGTAAAAATGTGGTCTCATGCTAATTAAGGCACGATACGCACAGAGATCGGGTGGGGCGGGGGGACGACAAAATATTCTTATTTCGAGTTAACAAGTTAACACATAACTAGCCCGTCTTGCGGAATTAGAAAGAGGAAGGCAATCCAGCAAACGATAAAGCCACGTGATGTACGTCACTTGTTCTAGTGGTAAAATGCTAGCTCATGAAATTCTGTGGGTTGATGAGTAACCCTGTAAACAAATGTAAATGAAAAAAAGTCGCAGCTTTGCCGCAAAGGCGAAGCGATGAACGCGATAGCAACAATTTGCAAGGTCACGCGCGGAATGAAAAGCATTTCGAAATGTGCCCCCCGTTTCTCGCGCACAAATTACGCCCAAAACGTACTCACAGGTACGTATGCACGTGAATATGCGTCTCATTTGTTACTTCGCTGAGTCTGAAATGCGCGCGCTATTTGCGAACTCAGACTGCAATGGTTGCAGGTACCTTTGTGCGCCCGGTAACTACAGCATTTTCATTCCGCGTAAAGACAGAGGCCAGCCAATGCGTACGATCGTTCCCTCCTCGCGACCGCGACATAAGGACGCGCGAGGGAGCATCGCTCGCCTTCTCTAAGCCGGCTAAATTACGCGTAGGAGATCAGAGCGGGTGCCACTGCGCGATGTGGCAACGTGTGCTCTTTGCGCCATCTTTCTGGTAATGTCGAAAGCAAAGCAGCGGTAAGTCATAGATACAAATAGCCTGCCGTTTGAACGGTCAAGAACGTTCTCCAAGGTGCCTTAGTGGTTAACGCCTCGCTTCCACGACGCAGAGGTCCCACGTTTGATTCGACGCGCCCAAGTGTTTTTTTCTAGAGTGTCTTTTTCTTGCGTTTTCATATATACAGATATGTATACATATACGAGGCGTGACATCGACGTCGACGCCAGCGACAAAATCCAGCCAAGAGTCTCCATATGATTGCCATTGCAATAAAACATGATTGCAAATGAAACAGTGCGGGAATCGAGGCTAGCCCGCTGCCATTGCGCAGGCTTTAACGCCTCTTTCTGTATTTTCATGTCCTGAAATGACTCTCCTCTCCTCCGCGATCTGCCACGCTTTGAAAGCGGGGAGTGGTGTTCAACCCTTTTCACGCAGTAGTGAATGTTGATTGTGGCGCCGTGTGCAGAGTCTCTTGAAACATTTCGCGCGCGCGCATCGGGAGTGAGAAAAAAACCTCTCCGGGATGATATGAGGTAAGCAGGCATTTCATTTCTGTCCTTCGACTCACTTTGTTTGCTCGTCTGGACTTCGCTAACGGCAGCTTCCGCCCGCGGCAAACGTTCACCTTTTGTCGCCGCTCCCTCCCCCCCCCCCTCTTTCAAACACTAGGCCAGAGAGCGGTGCCGTGCCCTCGTGCGTGGTCAAACTCGCCAACCTGTACCACTCGAAGCCAACGCGAGTACCTTTTCCCTCGCTCGAGCAGCCGGGGCCTTTGTCCCGATGTCCCCGTGAATCAACTTTGCCCATGGGGATGTGCTCGTGGCACCCTGCGTAATACTTCTCACTGGGGTGGGCATAGGTCTATTTGCTTTCCCGCCACCCCTTTTGCAAGGGCCTCTTTACTGCTTTTTCGGTGTTGTCGCCGGCAATAAGGTTCTGTGACCTTGAGCAGTACCGTGTTATCGCACGGTGACGTTTAAAGCGTGCCCTGCGGTTCGCTTAGACCAGACACACGCTAGTGGCCGTAATCCTTCCGGATACGTGCACACTAGAACATACAAGAAAAACAATACAAGATGCATTGTCTCTTTTAGTAATTCTTGCTTTAGAGGTGCCTGACTTTTCAGAAAATCAGCAGATTGAAAATGTTTTGTTCTGTCGTGCTGAAGTAGAATATTTTGTTCCGTACAACGGTCTTTATATAGTAGAAACGGCGTCTGAAACAGCAGCACGAAGAAATGAAGTAGTAGTAGTGCACATGCAAGAGATGGGTGCAGTTGCTATTTTCGATCAATGAACTGCTTGAGGCAGCTGCGATGGGCGACCATTTTTTTCAGTCATGGCATCGGTCTATGCATGCTCCATCTGAAATTGTGAATTTGATGTGATACAATAAATTTTCCTCCCTTATGACTCGTGGGACTGGTAGAAAGATAACACGGATGTGGTGAACTAAAAGTGAGCTGAAGAACACTGAGTGGTGGGTAGGCAGACTAATGGATGCAGAACAAATCTATCACTGTCTTCATTTAAATTTTGTTATCAGCATTTGGTGCGGCCTTTAGGCTAAATACTTATGTGCAGATAGACATGCATTCATGCAAAACTACATTCAGCCAA
Organism: Rhipicephalus microplus; assembly: GCF_043290135.1. NCBI lineage: Eukaryota > Metazoa > Arthropoda > Arachnida > Ixodida > Ixodidae > Rhipicephalus > Rhipicephalus microplus. The sequence goes on from NC_134700.1 coordinate 123,957,870, forward strand.
TCATCATATGAATATATGGCTTTTGGCTGCTCACGTCACACGTGTTGTTCATGTAAACACTGCAGGCTGTTTTCGTCCTGGCACTGACACTTTACGTGCCACATACTATGCATGTACGCGCTGATATTGTTCTTTCTTGCGTATTACTATATACGGATGTTGATTCATTGGATAGGTCAGTCCGTCGAGCTTATATGGAATTTCCGCGGTGAAAGTAGGCTCACGCGCCACGAGACAATAATGAGAAGAGGGAAAGCTGTTGACTTTAGTGACCTTTTGGGAAAAGGAGAATAGGCAGCAGAGCAGCAGCATTTTTTCATCACGCATAAATGAATAATTATCGAATGCCGTCATGTAACGTGGTCCGGTAACTGTACGACCATATGTCAGCCTGCGCATCTCTCTACTGAAAGCTTTGCCGGTGACAGAAGCCAGACTTCTGAATGGTCCACAACACACTATGGATCGCAACTCTGCCACAAATTTGACCAATACAGAACCATCTTTGTAGCATCGCCTCGCCCTTGAAGACATTGACTTCGGGCAGTTTCAGAAACTGTCACCCGCCTCCTCAACCATGCAGTTCGAGAGACCCCTCGCATTATTACAGCTTTTTGAAAACTCGTTAATAACATTTTGGTTTATGGGTTATATCGATCATGTAGACAGTATTTAGGAATTTAAAAGAAATTAAAGTACCAAGACCCTCCCTTCTTTGCTTACACAAAGCACTTCCTACTGCGAATTCAGCGTCCAATACTGTCAGCATATTCATGCGGCCATGACGTTGCGGTTATCTATCACCCGTTGCTCGACTACCTGAAATACAACGAACAACTATGGCGCTTCGAACAGTAACTCCACACGCTAAACTCAAGTAAACGTTTGCGTTAGAAAAAAATTCTATGCACCGTGGTTATCAAAAATGAATCGGAAAGCGAAGAAGCTGCTGCAACGTTTTTTTTTAAGAAAAATGGTTTGTGAACATTACTCAGCGGACAAGGTTAAAAGTTAGCGTGGCAGCTACGCGTTTGTTCTGCCCATATAAGAACTTTCGTCCTCACCTATGTACGTCTGTATATATGCATTATACACTATTTTTTATTATTTATTTTTAACAATGAAGTCCTTCATTTATTTTCTATCATAATAGAAGAAACGTTTGCTTCTCAGGTCATATTCATAAAAGAGTGCAAAAAAAGGTGGAAAAAGGTTCATTTTTAGTAGAGCCACAACGTTCACTTGTTCGTATTAGTTCATCTTGTAAGGTGCAGTTGCTAGATTCAGCAAGAAACCCAAGACGGAAATTTTGTTGTTTGCGTCGAATATAACGTACTCTGTTACGTGGTCTGTGTGGAATTTACATTACAAACATTTAGGAAAAATTTGTTTCAGTTTATATTTCATATTTGCATGTTGCCCTAAGGATATTGCCTTCATTATGTTTCCCTACGCAAAGCTCCATGGTCAATAAATTGGAAGAGAGAAACGGACAGAATAAACAAACTTGATTGCAGTTTTGCTATAAAAATTGATATGGATGACTATGCGTGCGTAAACACTTCACCGTCTTTAGCGCAGTGTTTAATGACAGTTTTAGCTCTCCTGTAGTAGATATGTGTCATGTACCACTCTCTCGGGCGTGCTTATCTGTGTTCCAGCTTCTAAATAACGATTTCAACATGTGAGCGACTGGAATAAGGAGACGCAAAGGACTGGCAATTTTTCGTCGCGTATAATGACACCAATAAATATAAAGCCTGTCAAGCGAAATGATATTGTCGGATAATTAGTGCGATGAATCGCATGGTATTGACCGCAGTCTTTTCTTCGGATAAAGTACCGCAATGGCTTACCTTTTGCGCACGCTCGTGGGCATGCACCTGATGTGCCATTTGTGTCTTTTTAAAATATAATGTTTGATATTGCATGTCAATTTGAGTTCTGACGCTTTGTTTTTTTCATGCGTTCACCAGGTTTTAAAATAAAACACTGAAAATTCCACACCTCAATGGTGTCTAATTAATTTTATCAAGGAAGCAATTTGCTATGCGTGTATGGGCGTGGAAAATACTTTGATATTTCCGAGTTAGTTTTTTATGTAGCATTTCTTTTCTTTCTTCTGTTTTTGACTACGAAGCTTTTGTGTGTGTGGGAAATTGCTTTTAGATTGCATGCCACGTTTGCCTTGTATATTGAAACTCCGACTTAGTCAAACTGCTAAATATTCTTGGGGCTGAAAAAATATTCATCGTCATCATCATCATCATCCACATCATCCACATCATCATCATCATCACCCTGACTACGGTAACTGCAGGACTAAGGCCTCTGCCACGTTCCACCTGTCATCTCGGTCCTGTGCTTGCTGCAGCCAATTTATACCCGCAAACTTCGTAATCTCATCTGCCCACCTAACGTTCAGTCTCCCCCTAACTCACTTGCCTTCTCTAGGAATCCACTTCGTTACCCTTAACACCAGCGGTTATCCTGTCTACGTGCTGCACGCCCGGCCCATGTCCATTTTCTCTTCTTGATTTCAACCATGATATCTTTAACCCCGGTTTGTTACCTAATCTTTTCTGCTCTCTTCTTGTCTCTTAAGGTTACAACTACCATTTTCCTTTCCGTTGCTCGCTGCGTCGCCCTCAATTGAAGCTGAACCCTTTTTGGAAGCCTCCAGGTTTTTGCTCTGTAGCTGAGTACCAGCAAGGTGCAGCAGTTTTATACCTTTCTCTTGAGGAATAATGATAATCTCTCTGTCATGATTTGAGATTGCTTGCCAAATGTGCTTCACCCCATTCCTATTCTAGTTACTTCCGTCTCATGGTTCGGCTCCGTGGATATTACCTGTCCTAAGTACCTTAATCATTGGTGATTCCACATCTTCATGGAAGCTTTGAACTGGCGCGTCATCATAGCTGGACGTACTTTAAAAAAATATCGAGTAAAAAGGGTGTCTTTTTGTCCCACAACAATAATCGTCATCAGGCTTGCATGCGCTTCCTTTTTTGAAAACTTGGCGCTGGCCACTTTCCTATCGAGAATGCAATGTAACCCTGATAATGGGCATGTTGATCGTGACCGGAGTAGGCGCGTAAGTTTGTACCACCTTCATTATCCTCTTTGTGAATTTAATTACTATACCTACCACTCTTTCATTATTGCTATAGTATTCCTCTATATTGCCAGCTATGTTTCTGTAGATAAGGAATCCCACTCCCAGTTCTCTTCTGTATCACATCAAAACGAATGTTTACTGAAAGATAGGTTTTCAGTGTTTTACACAGAATCTACAATTTTCAAACTTTTTGCACGGTGTCTTAAACAATTGTTCTGCCAATTAGGAATTGTTCCTCTTTTTTGTCTTCTTTACTACGGTTGGGTGTTGCAGTGCCGCGAATGAAGCACTTTATAAGTGCCTTGGGCTTTGTTTCAGCAAAAAATAAAACGCAGCAGAGCCTAAGTTAAAGCTTGTGTGTCAGCCCAATGTGAATGAATTTATCGCGGAATAGGCGCCTATGGCACGGATATAAAATATTTCGTCATTTTAGCACGAATAGTGCTCTGTTAATTTCTTTCTTCTCAATGCGAGCTCCGAGAATGCAGAAATTGTTATATTAGGCACGCAGCAATTTTTGGTTGTATGCGTTACGCTAAACGAAAACCAAAGAATTATTGGCGAGTGAATGCGTAAGAACTTTCATAGAGAACTTTCATAAGGCCACACAGTTGTGTCTTTTTTGTGCATTCGTGTGAATTTAGCGTTTCTATACAAATATAGTCACTCAACCATCTTCTCGAAGTTCCCAGTAGGCAAGATAACCGCTTGTCGTTTAGAATCTCCGACTAGGTTCAAAACGAAGGCAGGCATCCGAAGGGACGCAATCAAGTTACGGGGTGAGCTCAGGTTAAGAAGTGTTGGGAAACAACACGTCCGCAAAGAACGCAGCGTCCGCAGCGACCAGGTTTATAGGAGAAATGTGGGAAAGCAGCCTGTCCACCAATGGGCGTATATAGGCAGGCTGACGATGATGTGTACCTTCTAGTACACTATGCTGTTTTCGCAGAAGAGCTGCTCACGCGCAGGCCGGACGTGAAGCGCGACTGTACTATTTCGGATCTCGGTGCGGTTGGCAAACAACTTATCTTGAAAGCCCATCGATTCTCTCACGGTCCAGCGATAACAAGGATGGAATAAACGCCACGCATTTGGAATTCCTCTAGAAGTGGCCGAGCACGGTTCCTGTTTGCGTGGAGCCAACACAGCGAATTGACAAATCGATATTGTTGAAAGCCCACGGGGAGTGTGCTTGATAGAGTACACCGGAAAAAATCAATATTTTGAGGGCCCAGAGACCAGGTCGATAGTACATCGTGAACTTTCAATGAGAAATGCAAATGCGTGCGCTTTGCAATATGTTTATGCAGGGCGCATGAAGGAACCGGTGCAAGCTGAAAGGACCCGCCTCGCGCAACAGCTCCAACACACTGCAGCGATGCAATAGATGTTTTGCTCGTGCAGTAACAATCCTGGTTGTGTAAAGCGGCTGAAAGTCGTGATGAATGTCTGTATTAGAGGCATCAAAACAGCGTCAGATTCTGAACGCGCCATGCAATATTGAGAGTGTTATTCGCTTCCATGCGCTGTTCATTTCATCGCCCTGCCGAACAGGCAACCCGATGTATAGTGGTACTTCATCTTCACCTTAATGTAACCGACCTTTTCTTACTCTCTTTCAGCGTGCACCCCCTTTTCAGTTAGGTGTATAGAAATCAAACTAGGCGACAAATCCACGCAAGCATTGAATGTAACAATAAGTCACAATAGGATTGGTCCGCACGAGAGTGTTTTTGCATCAGGCGTAGTTGATGAGAGAAATGGTTCATATAGCTCCCGTTTATAGCCGAGTGCTTGTTCGAGGGTCGTAGCGGCGTTGGAGCACCAATACCACTTTGTGAACGGTGCAGACTGGCCAGCTGCCATGAGAGGTTGAACATGCGCAAACGTCGAAGGGGCCCAAAAACAAAGCAAAATGAACAATAGTTAAAAGTCGCATATTGATACATATGCTAATTTACCTTCGATTGTTATCGTTCAGTAAGCTTCTTGGTCCCTGATTGGCGTCTTAGTATATTGCCTGATGTTTTACGTACCAATAGCACGATATGACTATGAGAGATGCCGTAGTGGAGGGTTCCGAAAATTTTGATCATCTCGTGTTCTTGATGCGCGCTGACATCGCTACACGGGCCTCTACTATATCACCTCCAACGAAATGCGACCGCCACGGCCCTGACTGAACTAGCAACCTTCGAGATAGACCACCTTGACCAATGCACTACCACGATCGACTAGTCTAGTTCTCAAAGCAATGTGTTGCTGCGGGCCTATATACAAGTGTCACGGTGTGTCAGTTGCTGGTGCATGGGAGGGACAATAAATCAAAGTGCGCTTGTTACCGGCTAGTCACATTTACGGTTTGGGAAAAACTTCGGAAACGACAAGCCGGATCGATGGATGGACGGACGGATGGATATGGCTGTAGCCTTTAGATTGGGCGGTGGCTAGCTTCTGATCTAAAGTCACTGGTTTCAACCAACGCCACCTAGCGTGTGGAACCACACAAACTCCACTATTCTAATTATGCAGAGCTATGACTGCTTTTGTCGTCTCCTCGTGCTCTTTCACCAGCCGCATGTACTGCGCAATTATGTTTCTACAATCGTCCTTGTCGACGTTGACGACGTCGTTTGGCAACTACGACATTCTTTCGGTTTCACAATTTTTAGGCATTCGTGGCGGGCACCTACTCGCGAGCAGCCTCCGAATAGTAATTTTTTTTCTCTCAAGCGTGGCAAAAAGACCGTGGTGACGGCATGACTACGTAATTATAGCTCCATCAGCTCTGACCTCGGTGGCAGTGATGATATCACGGAAGTTTGGGGTCACCTCCGGGTCAACGAAGAAAATGTCAGTATCGCATGGTACGACTTCTAGCACTCGACAGAGCATGTTAACTTTAATAATGATAGAATTAACTACACTGATGAGATTTGGTAGATTATCTGCGTATGCACACGAGAATTGATCTGCAATGCTATCTCTGCAGCAAAATTTATTGTCATTGCCCATTTATTTATTACATTCTCGGTTGTTCTTTCTTGCATAATTGCAAATATCAATAGTATTCGTATATCAGCTTAAAGGCTATCTGTTGGAATTGTGACTTATGGTTTCTATATTCCAGTGAATGCCCTTGCAGCTGGAAGCTTGTGGCATAAGTCGCAGTTCCAGACATAAAGATGGAGCATGTAAATGAATAATAGACTTCCTTGTGTCGACCAAGTTGCTTGCGGAGGAAATGAATATATGCGCTGATAGCACGACGCAGCACACGTGAACCCTTGCACCTTAGTCGTTATCAGCAGCATTCAGTATTCTCGCGTGCTGATTCGAAGCCTAGCATGCCGCAACGCTGGCAAAACTAAGGATGCTAGTAGCGGTGACACAAGAAGAGCAAATCGATAATGCATGAGGTGAGCAGGGCCAATAAGGCTACTGTATTTGTCAGTGCTTTTTTGAAAGATTGACATAAAAGGAGCATCTATTATTCGCGTTGGTCGGGACTTATTCGTATAGCACGGCGCCCTTTGCGTGTGGACACTGAGCAGGAGTGCTACGGCGTGCGATCAAAGTGCTTTCGTAACAGCATAAGCAATACACTGGCCTAGCTTTTTTGTGACTTACGGAACGTATTGTTCTCTTGTAGCTTCGACTATATTGATGTCAAACGTACTGCTGAAGGCACCTCTAGAAACCTCATCGAACTCTAGGATTCATTACCGACATACCGCCACGCACGAACTGAAATTCCTTCGAATGTAAATGTTTGGGTAGCACTGCGCAGCAAATACAATGATATCATAGTGGGGAGAGCGGTAGCGGTAAAAACCCTCTACAGGTTTTTGTAAAGATGCTACATCTTTACCGTAAGAAAAAAAAAGTATGATGAAGAAGCAGAGATGCAATCTTGGTTGATTCGTATTTGTTGTGTATTGCACTGTAAATTTGTTTTCAGTAAGACTAATAAATATTGCAGAAATCTGCGAAACGTTTTTTACGATAACGTGTTTCAGGTGTCAGCCAACCACATTATGACTGTATTATATGAACATGACGTTTGGTTGAGGATCAGCAATACCGTAAAGTTAGCTCCAAAAAAAAAACACTGGTCATCGCATATATACAGGTTGCCCAGCTATACTTAGCCATAGTTTAAAAATATGCCTACACACGCAATTACAACACCACCAAATGCGTGTTGCTGATAGTTGCCTGGAGTATTTCAGACAATTTTTCGCGTTCTCAAGTATTGTTTATTTAGATCTCTATACTAAACTAACTCTTAAAAGAACGAAGTAGGATTAAAATTTCAATGAGTATTGTTTATTTAGAGCTCTATACTAAACTAACTCTTAAAGGAAAGAAGATGGATAAAAATTTCAATGAGAATGTTGTAGATCACTTTGCAAAACGTCCGATTAGACAGTTCAGACAATTATATCTGTTAATTATTAGTGTTTTTCTGCTAACTACAAATGCCCGTGATGTACAAAAAATGCCCCATGACAAACCCACTAGTTGGCGTGCCTACGCTTGCCGTGATTCTGGTGCTCTCTAACGTTCCACGTATGAACGATGCGCTTCCATCACACCGGTTTATTACAGCGATAAGCAGTCACAGTGGTTATCGCTTTCGAGGCCGATAGCAAAACGTGAACGTCAGCTAACTCAGGCCGACTTCTCTGCCTTCTAATAAATTCTCACTCACTCACAAAGATACCACCATTGTTGCAGCCCTGTCGAGGCAGCACAATCGGGCAAATAGTATGGTTGTTCGTACGCGCAAAATAAGAGAGCACTAGAATCATCGTGCGAAGTGGCTGCGAGTGGGTTTGTCACGTGTTGTATTCTTGTATTTCGCAGGCATTTGTAGAAAATAGATATGTAGGATTTAACGTTACCAAAGCACCATATGAGTATGAGAGACGCCGTAGTGGAGGGCTCCAAAAATAGCGACCAACTCAGGTTCTTTATATGCACCCGGCAATTAGAGTCATGAAAAAAAACACTAATAATTAACATATTTATAGTTCCAAACAGTCTAAACGAATGTTTAGCTACCGTTTTACAACATTCTTGTTGAAATTTTTTAGCCATCTTTGTTTTTTAAATTAGGTTAATAAACAGATTTTATTAAACAATTCTTTAGAACACAAAAATACTCTGAATAACTCCAGACAACGGTAAGCAAGATGCGTTTGGTCGCATCGTAATCGCCTGTGTTAGCGTATTTTTAAACTCTCGCTAAAGATAGCTAGGGCACCTTGTATACTTCCAAATTAAGGATCTATAAAGACAGAGCAAGACTATAAAAAAAGGTAGGGAGGGCAAATAGACAACGTCCAGTTTGCTACCCTATATGGGAGAGAGGTAAATATGGGAGTGGAAGAGAAAGATACAGAGAAGATACACTTAGCACACTACTAGATACTGACACGTTATCAAATGTGAGCATGGATAAATTTAGCCTATTCACCTACTTCACATGCCATGTTCATTCGATGTGTTAGCCTGTTATTTTTGCGTGCTCCAGCAAATATATTCAGCAGCAGTTCAAGTCGAAATTGAAATCCTACTCTAATCGTCCACTCCTCCTTTGAAATATGATCAAAGAAAGGTGCAAAATCCAACTAATAAAGAACGATAGAAATTGTATAATCTTGCAATATCTTGCAATATTCAATAAATGTAATAATGAAACTTTAGGAATTTACTTGAAAGTCCTATTCAATATTTTTTTTTCAACCATGAAGTTGACATCATGAAATTTTCACAATGAGGAGGTTCCCAATGATGCAATATTTCAAACACCTAGAATAAATCTAAACTGGTTTAAGGCAGCTTTAAGGCAGGTTTTTCTGGTTAGTCAGAAGCGTGTAAGTGATGAAAAGTCGTGTTCACTTGATTATTTCTCATTACTTATTGAAGACAGTGTAGAAACAGCCTTAAAATCTCTAGCCTATAGCACTGAAATATTGGAGATTCCCGGGAAAATTTTAAAGTGCGCATGCATTGTGCTATAAGAAAGGAAATCGTCAAGCCAAGAAACAAAAGCTGTTGTTTCTCTTTTATTTGAGTAATAAGGCGTATAACGATCGATGTATTCCAAGGCCATTATATCTATTACCGAGTGTCATTTCCGACAGCAGAAGATACAAGATGTTGAGTGTGGCTTATACGAGAAGACAAAATTCGGAAAACGAAAGCCCCTTTCGCCAGGCTGCCCGCCATTTTATTTATATAACTTTAATAATGCCTTCACCCCAGAATATTCTAATTAGTATTTAGGCTATGAAAGCAAGAGAATGTGAAGTATTTAACATTCGACTATATCATCTTTCAAAGCGAATGCTGAACGTAAGGAGGAAGACTGTGCTACCCTCGAACTTGAAGAGATGCGTTTCCTAGTTGCATATTAAGCGCTTAAAGTTAAGCCACCTTCAACCATTTTTTTCTGCGTGCCCCAAACGTGCGAGGGTCCACATAATCTATGCACGTTTGGCAACCACGAGACTCTGAGGAATAAAGCCTAACGCAATTTTCAGTCCTCGAGACTGGTACGCATTTGGAACAAGATGAACAATGTGGATGACCGGAAGCTGTGGACACCTAACTTTTCCTATTTTTTATTCAGATGCTCTTTGTTTCTGGCATTGACTTCCCAAAAGGGAAAGGAGCACGAATGTGGCTTTGATGGCTTACTTATGGCTGTAAAATGCTTTATTATATTTGACCACCAAACTAAGTGGTGCATTACTCACCTGCTGCATTTCCATATTTGCGTTTGCAAAGCCAAACTATTTCTATGATTTTTTGTGCGTGTAATAGTGACATGTCAAGAATATTTTGACCACAGCGTTGTTTGTAAGGGTACAATTAAAACTAAACTTAAGCTCCTGCTCATTCCCAATGGTTTTTAAGCAGTGTTATTTTGTATTAGAACACGGTGTAAACCAGTGCATTCTCGTATCTGCATTCATAACAAGGAGGCAACTAGGCCTATCACACCTGTTGAAGAGTACCAAATTGGTCATTATGCTTGGAATCATGCTTTTGCAAGTCATTTGTGTCTGCGAAAGCATCGGTTGCAGCCTCGTGTTTGCGGCAATCCTTTCTGCTGTAGCACGTTTTGCTCTATCAGTTGTATTTGAATAGAACATCAATAAGAGCTATCCTTGTATGGCTAACTACTGTTCTGACTACAAAAAATTGTTGGCTCACTCTATGTTGCTGAACGAAGCAAGACGTCTCACATCCTGAAAATTTTGAATACTGGCGCAGTATTGGTGATAAGAATTATACTGCTACACTTTATATCAGTATATCAACTATATCTGCAGCAATATGAAAGCTAGTAAAGCAAAAACAAGCATTGTGTATAAAAGGAACATTTATTAAGTGACAGCTAAATTTGTTCAAGTAAAACTATATGCACCTCGGCCCTTTCAAATTCACACAAATTTTTCTTGAGCTGTATTTAAAAAATTCCTGAAACAGTTTTTTGAGTAACCATGAAGCGGATAACATAAAGAGCTTATTGCTTCACAAGTTCAAAGCAGGTAAAATTTTAAGAATTGGTCCAGTGTGAGCGAAGATATAAAGATTCGTCGCACCCCGCAAACGCTTTTTCTCTTGTGTCCTCCCAATGAAAGTGCTGGAGGCTAAGCGGGGGGAGAGAGGTATAGCATTGGAAAAGACATTACGTGACGTCATCGTGATTATGAGAAATTTTCTTTCTTTTTTTCGTAATGCGTGCCTTTTTAGTCTAATCGCGCGCTGACGCACAGACAAGTCACGGCCTCCTGTGTCGTACCCTGTAACGACCGTGTTCACCATATTCAAGTCAACCAATGGCTGATCGGACTCTTTCTACAAGAAATTTCTGATCTTCCTGCGTCATTTGTCGAGAGCATAGAAAACAATTATCAGCTGGCTTTAATGATTGATTGTCAGCTGCAGGCCACATGCTGCGCTTTAATATTTTGACTTTATTTCCCTTTTCCCCTTACCCCCGTGTGGAGTAGCAGGCCAGAAATCCGTTTTCAAGGCTGACCTCTCCTCCTTCTTCTCATTAAACACCTTGTTCTTCTTCTCTTGACTTGCATATTGTCGGAAGCCTCTCTTACTGATCGACGGCGTTTTCTGACCATGCTCCAAAAGTGCTACAGGGCCGCTTTAAGTTTGTTTTGTCCCGATGCCTTTATCTTTTTTCGCGAATTCACTCATCTTGTGGAGAATAACCTGCAGGATAATAAATATTGTCCATCTCTTTCAGGTGTGTAAATTCAGCACCTGCTGTATCGTTCTGATGAACAATTTGAGTACCAGCACTTTCTTATTTCTTCCTTCACATCAAGGAATTAAAGTAAGCCTAACGCAATAGGTTTTCTTGAGCTGAAGCTCACTGGTTGTTTACACTAATATAGAAGGCGATTGATATAAGTTGCAGAGTCGATTATGTAATGTAGGCAAGTTCCACGCTTTCTCATTACGTTGCAGCCAACTTTATAGAATAAACTGTGTTTTAAAGCTTTTCCGAAGAGGCGGGCTACGTAGCGGGCTTGAAAATCAGTGGCGCTGTAGTCAGATTTCACTTCCGCTGCCAGCGCACGTTGTGAGTGGCAGTGGCGACATGTGAATGTTGGCTTGTATTCACACGTCTCGTCAGGAACTGTTTTTGGCACTGTGTAGTTTCTTTTATGAAAAAAGCATTTGTCATGTATGAAGCATAGCGAAAAGGAGCAGGTTTATGTAAAGTGAGATACGCTTTGTACCGGGCTCCAACAGTGTTGACCGCAATGAAGGCTGCGCTGCATGCAACTTGTTTCTTTTTTGGTAATTTATTTATTTCCGTTGTAAATAGTGGTACATTTTCAGCGGCCAATGTAAGAACTGCTAGAAACAGCTTGAGAAGCGTATATTTATATCCCCGGTCTCTTTCGCACGGTGACGATGGGCTAATAGCTGGACGATCGTAGGAAAATTACCTGTCTAGCCTAGCACATTACCGAGACTTCATATCGTCGGCAAATGAAGATTATCATTTTATTTTATTATTAATGTAAGTATATACGAAGGCATTTGGTGATATGGTGGAAATGCATTTCTGATGGGGGTGGATATGTTGTAGGTCCACGCGCTCAAATTTGGGTGAACGTTAAACAACCACACGTGGTCAGAATTTCCGGATCCCTCCCCATTGGCGTCTCTCACAATAATATGGTGGTTTTGAGACGTTAAAGTTTATATATCAATCTATATGGTGGAGGTGCCCAACTGGGCAATATACGGTGTTTTTCGAGAAATGAATCCAATATTTAAAAAGAAATCAGGAAAAGTCGCCATTAGCTAGCCATCTTCGCAGTTACTTTTTCTGTAATGGCAGGTATATCAAAGGGGTTAAGAACATCATTTGTAACAGTATTTGAAAAAGTTAAAAAGTTAAACTTTTTCTTTAGTGGAGTTAGGCTGTAGTCAAAGGAAGAATTCAGGTACTTATTGCGAAGAACCCTGTAAGGTCACGCTCGGCATGACATCCACCACCCCCTTCCTTCTTGATAACACTTCTTCCCGAGAAACGGAACGGGCTCAGCGTGCATACCTTTTCCTCGCTTTCCCGGCGAGTTCCCAAAAAACGGCGCCCTGCAGCTTCCTCTGCTTATCCTTCTCCTTACATGAAACTGCCTGTCCGGTGTCGACGAGGGCCACAGGCAACGAGGCTGAGGCTGGGGATAAAAGGAGTGCCCAGGAAAAGACGAGGGGTGTTTTTGCTGCTGGAGAGCTTGCTGGCTAGACACCAGCACGACCGCCTTATGCCAAACTGTGGGTCCTATTGTTGCTGACATCATGGCACTGTAAATAGTTTTGTACATAACTTTCTATTTGTCAAACGTGCAGTGCTAAGGGAGTCTTCCTCTAGGGAAAAGTTACAAAAACGGTGGTGATTAACCTCGCGAAGCAATGAACCCAGCTTTGCTTCGCCATCACGAATCTGCTCCGAACCGTATTCCCAGTTCGGACGAAAATTTACTGGCGCAGTCGCACAGGATCACTGCTCTTTGAACGACCACTGGACGAGCCCTTGGAACAAGGTGACTCATGACGACACAATGAGGCAGCTGAAAGTTATCAAGCAGCAGCAGCAGAGAGCAACTAGCCTCACCTGCAGCGCATTGTGAGGGCCGAGAGCAGCCGTCCCCGCCAGGACCACACCGAGTGGCTTTCCGGTGGATATCTAAGCACCGATCTCCGATGCGACGCCGGCCAGCTACCTAGCCGGGACGACAGACGCCAGTGCCGAGAGCACCGGCGATTAAAGTCCGACACAGCGGCGGACACTACCGACAACAAATTGACGGTGTGAGCCATTCTTGCCACTTTTTTGATGAGCTCTATGTTGTTTGGGCTAGCTTGCTTATATGCCCGCTATATACGGGCATTTAAACCCCGACAACCACTGCGACAGTTTGATGGGGAATGAGAGTGAGATCAGTGGGCTTGACTAAAACCTTGGCACGCCCGCCCCCTTTAATTCTGAGAAGGAGATAGAGTACAGGCTAAAGCTCACCGAAAAAAAAACGGAGACGAATTCAACGTCCGGGAGCGATCAAATGAAACTTCTTGGCCACTATGAGCAAATGCTGTCAGGGGTGTTCAAAAAGTTTTCTAACGACGTGGAAGTACCGTCTGGTTCGAGTCAGTGGTGAGCTCGTTGCAGGCCTAAAGGGTTCCGAAAGAATTCTGGGGTCGGATAATTTTCCCACTGATCACCCAACGCGTGCAATAGCTTTCTACGCGACTCACCCCCGAGCAACATCAGGATTACGACACCCTCAAAAGCGTCGTACGTGATGAGCTGAAACTGTCAGCAGCCAAATACATTAGGCGATTCACCGTGGTCACTGAACGCCGCGAGGAGACACAGAGGACTTAGAGGGCTTTCCTAACTCGCATAGAGAGTTAGTTGAACTTCTACATAGAGGCCCGCGGCGCCTCCACTTTGAGACGCCTGGTTGAGCTCTCGGCCACCGACCAGATAAAAGCCGGTGTAACCGAAGAAGCTCTTAAATATGTTAAACTGCGGAAACGTGAAGTCTGGCTGACAGCCACTGAATTAGCTCGTTTATTTCACACGTTCGAGGAGGCTACTCGGGAAGGCAACGCCGAAAAAAAAGAAGCGAGAACCGCGAAAAGAGAGGAACTGATCCGTGAGAGGTTGTACGGGTTGGGCCAACAAAAGTTCCTCCAACGCACGGAGACAAAGACGCGGAAAAACAGCGGACAGCCACTTCGATCTCTTGGCGCCTGTACTGACTCTATGTACGTCGTCGAGCTTGTCATCCTTTCGGTGTCCTCGCATAACGTTATCATCGGGTGGGACTTTCTGTCACATCAGAATGCCGTTATCAACTGCGCACGTGCTGAAGTTCAATGTTCTTCTCTGTGGGACGAACCTTTGCACGAAACTGTTGATTAGTCACCAAAAGTTGTCGTGTGTGAGGATATCTAAATTCCACCAGCCTCATTTGCCATTGTCCCTGTTTGCTGCGATGACCATAATGAAGCTACGGTATTGTTTACACCTTCCGACATTTTTATGAGCCGCAGAGCTGTTTCGCTGCCTTTCGAAACACTTAACGTCACTGCTGGCCGAAGCAAAATTTTTGTCGACGACCCCCTTTCCACACCCCTTCACTACTTGTTGGCGGATGTCTCGGTCGAGCGGAGCACGTTGATTCTTCTTTCTGCTTTAGCATGCCAGGCAAATTGTGCAGTAATGCATCGACCAAACTTTATGTGTTTTCTCCGCTAGAATACTTGTCGAGTGACATCCCAAGTTCCACCTCTGGCACCTTAAGGGATCAAAAACGCGCCGAGCTTCTTAGCCTCCTCCAGCACTTCACGAATTCATTCGGCGTTTCTCAGCCGCAATTGGGCCGAACTTCGGCATTGAACCACCACGTATACACTATCTTGCACGAGTCATTTTGCCAACGACCATACCATGTCTCTCCTGCAGAACGTCACGTCATCAACAACAAGGTCGAAGAAATGCTGCACTGTGGTGTTATTCAACCATCACAGCGTCTTCTCGCATATCCTGTCGTTCTAGTTCAAAAGAAGGATAAGTCAATTCGATTTTGCGTCGACTACCGTCGAATAAATAAGGTGACGTTGAAAAACGCCTATCAATTACCACGCATCGACGACGCCCTCGACACCCTCCAAGGAGCCTAATTCTTCTCCTCCTTAGACTTACGATCTGGTAAAGGCAGATTACCATGGCAGACGCTGATCGCCAGAAAACTGCGTTCATTACACCAGATTGCCTGTACGAAATCAACGCAATGCCTTTTGCGATTTGTAATGTTCCTGCGAAGTTTGAGCGACTCATGGAAAACACACTGCCTGAAGTCAGGTGGTCTGCCTCTCTAAGTTACCTCAAAGACATTGTCGTTTTTTACCTCGACTTTCCAACCCTTCTGCATTGGCTCCAACTGATTCTGACGTTTCCACCTTAGGGCTGTCCACCTTAGGGCACATCGGATCAATGTGTGGTGTTCTACCCGACACTGCAAAACTTCGTGCAGTCACCGAGTTCTCGAATACTGCAAAGATCAAAGAATTACGCAGCTTCATCGGACAATGCTCTTATTTCCGACACTTCACTCGAAATTTCGCGTTGATCATGTCACCACTGACAAACCTCCTACGCGATGACTCAGACTTTTCTTCCTCGTCTCTTCTGCGACGTCGCGTTTACCACGCTCCGTAGTCTGCTTACCTCTCCTCCAATTTTCCGCATTTTGATCCGACAGCTGCAACGGAAGTTCAAACAGAAGCTAGCGGTGTTGGTCTGGGGGTGTCTTCGTTTAGCGTAAGCCGGGCTACTCGAAATACGTTGTCGCTTATGCGGGTCCCACGCTCACTAAAGCTGAGGCGATTTATAGCGTCACTGAAAAGAAGTGCTCACCTCTAGTGTGGGTTCTTCGCAAGTTCCGCCCTTATTTGTATGGTCACCCGTTCGACCTGGTAATGCACCACTATGCACCCTGTTGAAGAAGGATGCTTTAGTTTTCAATAAAGTTGCTTACAAACATTTGGCTCGCCACATTAAATGACCATTCTGGCCGCCTAGCTCACTGGCCACTGCGAATACAAGAGTATGACATTCGCGTCATCTATCACAGTGGACGCAGGCACTCTGATGCCGACTCCCTGTCCGTTCGCCTTTACCTCCCGACTCGGCCTGCGGAACCAATAGTACCAACTCCGTCGCATCTCTAGACCTTGACTCGTTCGCCAGCGAACAACACAAGGACCCGTGCAACGCTTCCTTTTTTGACTGTCTCTCTAAATCATCGACCAGTGCAGTATCACAATCTCTACGACGTCAAAATGCTCATATCACCATTGGCGATCGGCTACTATACGGAAGCAACTACGCCCCTTAAGGTCGTAAGTGGTAAGTCGCTCTTGGTTGTCTGCCGCAGCTTTCGATCATAAATATGCGCCTCTTTTCCCGACAGTCTTCAATGTGGCCATGCCTTGAGTTTTCAAAACTTCCAAACATATTTGCCATCGCGTCTACTAGCGCGGACTGTATAATTTTTTCAAAAAACTTGTTATGTGTTGCCCTGGATGTTAGCGCCGTAAATCACCACCTATCTAATCGCCCGGTCCGTTTTAGCCCCTTCCGTGTTCTGCCGAACCTTTCGATCAGATCGGCATTGGTCTCTGTGGCCCTCTACCGATAACACCAGATAAAAATCGGTGGATATTAGTCACTGTGAACCATTTAACACGCTCCGAAAAAACCGCGGCCCCTACAAGTGCCGTTGCGCGGGACGTAGCATCCGTTGTACTTGGTCGCTTCATACTTCGACATGGTGCATCTCAAGAACTACTCAGAGACCGAGGTCGAGCCTTTCTATCAGAAGTAATCGAAGCTCTGCAATATAATGCTATGTTGTTCACCGCAAGACAATGGCATACCACCCACGGGCTAACGGGCTCACGCAAAGATTTAACCGCACCCTCTGCGATATGCTGGCGATGTATGTGATACCTGATTATACTAACTGGGACGACATTATTCAATTAATAACGTTCGCATAGAACACCACGGCACAGTCTACCAACGGACATTCACCTTCCTCTCTCTTCCATTGACGCGAACCTTCCCACACCATCGACACTCTCTTTCCATACCGTCGTGGCACCTACGAATGCCCACCTGTGTTTAGTTGCCCGACAAGCGGGAGAGTGCCGTGAACTCACGCGAACCTTTACGTCACAAGAACACCAGCACTAGAAGCAAAACAATGGCAACTCTCCACGAAACCACAACTATTCCCCGGGATCTCTTGTACAGCTGGCTCTTCCTTGGCAAACGCTTTGCCTTCCCTCAAAACTCGTTCGAAAGTACGAGAGCCCTTACCGCGTTTCGGACCCTTGCCGGTAAACTTTCTAATTGAGCCAGTTTCCCCATCAGACGACATGTGACGGCGTGGAAGTGACATTGTTCACGTGACCCACCTCAAGCCATACCATAGTCCTCTACCTTCAGACTTTTAGGTGGCCAGAATGGCTCATTTTCCGCCGAGGCAAAGTGTGATCAAGCAACGCACGGTTGGCCAGCAGCAACGCTAACTATCGGGTACTGGGTTTTTGGCTCGTCTCGCTCACCTCGAGCTGGGGTGCTATTCTGGACATTGTCGAATTCCACCATCTTATCAGATTCTGCAATTGACTGATGCTAATGGGACAAATGTACTGGCACGACCTCTCTGATTGACTTAAAATGCCGCCATTATGAAAATTGACAATATGGCGGAAATAAACAGTGTCCAGAATAGCCCCCCTGAATTTGTCGACATCCCCGCCTGAACGCTGCTTAGTTCCCCTTGGGTTTTAATTGTAGAGTCACCATCGCAACACACGTCAAGAAAACCCTTTATATATATATACAGGGTTTTCTTGACGTGTGTTGCGATGGTGACTATATATATATATATATATATATATATATATATATATATATATATGTGTGTGTGTGTGTGTGTGTGTGTGTGTGTGTGTGTGTGCGTGTGTGTAAGGAAAGGACTTAAAGACGCCGAGGAACGGCAAACCAAAACTGAAGAAGACGAGCGGAGGGCAGGTGGCACGAAGGCGACAACAAGAAATGAAGAAGAGAAGAAGAAGGCACGTGCGATTACGAGGCAACTGTGCGCCAATCAGCTGGTGACCAGTGGTGGCCCATAGAGGTGGCGTGCCACGATTGGGCCACGTGCGATCATTACGTGGCAGTAGGCTGTGTGGCTGGGGACGAGCCGGAGCAGCGGCAGACGGGAGACAGCGGGCCGAAGCTTCGGACACAGGCGATCCAGGTTTCGGCCAGGGAACGCGGCCGTCCACGCTGCTGCCGTCCAACCACCAGCTGGGGCGGACTTACCGGCACGAGTACTGCATCTCGGGGCGCGGCCTGGCCTGCTGTTCTCTTCCTTGCCGAGGGCATCGCGGATCTCGGCGAGGCGTCTCCGTGGTCAGCCGTTCAACACAGCAATGAACGTGGCCTGGCTAATGATCACGGTTGCGTCGAGCATCGCGTCTCGGCAGACGCTCTTCGCTGGACGGGCTGGCCATTCCCCGCATGGAGCATCGTGTCTCCGATGCGGGTTGGCTGCTCAGTAGTCGCACCCATGCCATCAAGCGCCGGTGTCACCAGAGTGTCGCACATCGGCAAGGGACGAGCGAGACGTTCTGCCGGGCGAGACGCGGTCGTGTTTATGGAGGACCACGGAGCCGGCAGAGGTCCAGGGTGGCCGAGTATCCAGGTGCCAGGGGAGTTGCTGGCTGAATCGAGGATCGCCAGCGGTGCCGAGCCCTACCGAGAAACGTGCGAAAAAGAGCTCGAGGGTGCAGGCCAGGAAGGCAGAGGAAGCGATGCGCCGCTCGAGAGGACGAGTTTCTGGCAGCGTTCCTGAGCCGGAGTGGGACCCGTACGTGTCGGCCAGGTCGAGCTCCGGTGTGTCGGTTCGAGGTCGAGTCCGTCAGCCTGTACAAGGTCCAAGGACGGGTCCTGCTGAACGGCTCCTGTCTGGGTGCAATGACCGGGAGCAGGTTCGTGGGCGAGGCCTACCGGATGTGGTCCTCGTGAGCCGTGGCCTGATCCTGGACCTCAGGACTTGCGACCCAGGCTGCTGGGTTGGTCGCGACGTCCGATTCAACGGCGCTGCACACGATAGCGCATCCGTGTGTGGTCAGCCGTTCCAGCCGTGCCGCCTTTGCACTCGCGCACGTCGACGACCGCATCATGTCGGGACGACGGGGACCCAAACTGCGACGTTCCCATTCCTGGACCAGGAAGGGTACAAAACCGAGAAGAACAAGGTGTGCCTGTACAAGTAGGTGTTTCCGCCGCACCTGCCGCACCCGACGCTGGCCTTGATCGGGCTACTGCAGCTGCTTGGGGGCGTGTTCCCCGCGCAGGTGGCGCAGAGCCATTGGTTCGCGCTGCTCATCAACAAGAAAGTGTCGCTTCCTTTTCTAGTGTGCGATATAAAGCTTCTTTTGTTCGCATCAATGGTTGATGTTAATCCTTTCTCGTCCGCTATCGACAAACATAGTGACGAACGTCCTTAACCGTCACAATATATATATATATATATATATATATATATATATATATATATATATATATATATATATATATATATATATATATATATATATATATATATATACATACATATAGGGTATTGAGATTGCCATGTTTGCGGATGGTTTCTCCACACCTGCTTTTCTCGACACAGGTGCCGCTATTTGTGTAATCAGTGAAGTGATATGCGCAAACTGAACAAGTGACGACTCCACTGGTTGAAATTTCTTTACGCACAGCGAGTTCGCAGCACGCCCAACGTTCTGCCACATGCATTACTCGCGTTGTGATTCAAGGAGTGCTTCACATTGTTGAATTTGTCGTCCTTCCGCATGCGTCTCATGAAATCATCCTGGGATGGAACTTTTTTTTCGCTAATCATGTGGTTGTCGACTGCGCTCATGCTCAACTCGTTTTGTTTCCATTAGCACGACATTCATAGATCTCCCTTGCTTACCCAAAAAGGTGATTGTCGCCGCTGACGTCGTCAACTCTGCTTTTTCGGTCGCTGCGGTATCTCTTTTGTGCAACTCCATCCCTGAATCAACAGCCCTCTTTATGTCGTCGCAAGAATGCGCTCGTCACCGCATTCTTGTCGTCCCGTTTGCCGTCATAACACTTGCCGATGGTTCCAGTGCCGTGTACGTGTGCACTCCGTTCCCTTGTCTTGCTACCTTATTGCATGGCGAATGTATTGGGAGTCTTGACACTTATGATGACATCTTTTCTTTCGATGCCCTTTCTGATACGACGCCGATGTCCGTGGATGCTGTTACAGCTGCCACCACACGCTCACTACCTGACGAAGACGTTCTGTTGCGTAGCGTAGACACTAGCCCAACGCAAGACCAGCGCAATCAGCTCATTCAACTACTTGACCATTTGCGCGCCTACTTCGACTACGGGCAACCTCTTTGAGATGAACGTCAGTTTTCGCTCACTATATCGACACCGGTCATCATAATCCACTTCGTCAGAGCCCATACCGCATCTCGCAGGCTGAGCGTGACGTCATCACTCAACACGTCGATGAGATGCTGCAACGTGGTGTTATTCAACGCTAACATAGTTTTGGGCTTCGCCAGTGGTCCTCGTGCGAAAAAAGATGGCTCTATCTGGTTTTGTGTGGATTATCGTCGACTAAACAAGATCCCACGCAACAATGTTTATCTCCTGCCACGCATTCATGACGCCATTCAAGTTGCGGAGTTTTTTTCTACAATGTATCTGTGCTCTGGATAATTCCAAGTGCCAATGGCTGAACCAGACCGTCCAAAAACGGTGTTTGTGACCCCTGACGGCTTATATGAATTTAATGTAATGCCCTTCAGTCTTTGCAATGCACCTGTGACTTTTGAAAGAATGACGGACAGTGTCCTCAGGAGACTTAAATGTCTTTGCTACTTAGACGACATAGTTGTATTCTCGGCGAATTTAGAAACTCATCTTTCCCATCTGGAACAAGTTCTCCAGTGCCTAATGGCAGCCGGGTTGCAACTAAATTTCAAGAAATGTCGTTTTGGCGCCCGCATACTCGCAATTCTTGGCCACCTCGTTTTAAAACAAGGATTATCGCCAGACCCTGCCAAAGTGCGTGCCGTTGCCGAGTACCCCAAGCCTACTATCCTGAGGAGCTCCATAGTTTCGTAGGCTTGTGTTCCTATTTCAACGTTTCATTCGCAATTTTGCCTCTATAATTGCCCCCCTGACTCAGCTTCTCTCCCGTAGCACGGAACTTTCTGGCTGGAATTCTCACTGCGATGACGCATTGACGGCGCTGCACCAACTACTCATGTCTCCACCAGTTCTCCACCACTTCGATTCCAATGCACCCACTGAAATTCACACGGATGCTCGCGGTGTCGGCCTCGGTGCCATTTTCGCTCAACGCAAGGATGGCTGCTATGAGTACGTTGTCGCCTACGCCAGCTGTACCCTAACGAAGGCAGAGTCCAACTATTCCGCCACGGAGAAAGAGTGCTTGGCTATCAGTTGGGCTATAAGAAAATTTCGCATTTACCTTTACGGACGCGTTTGATGTTGTCGCAGATCCCCATGCCTTATGCTGGCTAGCGTCCACAAAAGATACTACTGGCCGCCTTGCTCGTTGGGCTTTACGCTTTCAAGAATACGACATCCACGTTAATTATCGCTCAGGACGCAGACATTCAGACACCGATGCACTATCCCGTTATCCACTGCCTCCTGACCTTGCCTGCTTACCAACTGTCATCTGCGATTCGTCATCGTTGAGCATCACTGACATGTCATCCGAGCAGCTTAAGGATCCCTGAATCAATTCTTTGCTCGACGTTCTCTCTCACAGTTCGTCAGAAACGACTTCACGATCCCTCTCTCGTCAAGCAAGACACTTTGCTGTCCGTGAAGGATTGTTGTATCGCCGCAATTACGTGACGGACGGCCGTAGGTGGCTCCTTGTCATCCCTCGTCATTTGCGCTCGGACAACTGCGCTGCCTTTCACGATGACCCCCAGTGTGGCCACGCTGGAGTATTCAAGTCTTACTCATGCCTTCGTCTAAGATAATACTGGCGCGGCATGTATTGGCCAGTTCGCCAGTACGTTTGGTCATGCACCAAGTGTCAACGCCGCAAGACGCCTTCTCACGGCACTGCTGGCCCTTTGCAACACTTAACCTGCCAAGCGAAACCATTCGACTGTGTAGGAATTGACATTTATGGCCCTCTACCCAACACTCTTCGAGGCCAGCGGGGGATTATAGTCACCGTCGATAATTTGACACGCTACGCTAAAACATCTGCGCTACCTGCTACGACTGCGAAATACGTTGCGTCCTTTCTTCTTCGCCATTTCAGTTTGCGACACGGTGCACCTCGTGAATTACTCAGTGACCATGGGCGCATGTTTCTCTCGAATGCCGCCGAAGAGCTGCTCAAGGCACGTCGCACTGTCCATCGGAAGACCCCGGCATACCATCCTCAAACCAACGGCATGACAGAACGCTTTAATCTTACCCTTGGAGATATGCTTGCCATTGACGCGTCTGACGACCACACTAATTGGGACCAACTCCTCCCTTTTGTCACGTACGCATACAATTCTGCGCCACAAGCAACCACCGACTTTTCTCCTTTCTTCCTCCTGTACGGACGTGAGCCATCATGCTCCATAGACACAATTCTCCCTTACAGCCATGATGTTTCCGAAAGGACGCCTGTTTCTGAAGCAGCTGCTTATGAGTTTATACCACACAAGACCAATGGTGCCAAAAAACTGACTACGATGCCTCTGCATCTAGTGTCCTCTATAACTCAGGAATGCTGGTTTGGCTCTGGTTCCCATCTTACCCCCCCGGTCTTTCCCCGTAGCTTTTGTCGAAATACTATGGTCCCAACCGTGTAGTGCGACAAAAATCTCCTGTCAACTACGAAGTTGAGCCCATTCATCCACCTTCGCACCAACGCTGCCGTGGACATGAAACAGTACCCGTATCACGCCTCAAACCGTGCTATCACCCCCTTGTCGTGTCATTTTCCTAGGTGACCAGGTTGGCTGCTTTCTGCGCGGGGAGTAATTGTACCGGAGCATAGTGGCACCCGCTCTGTACCAGCGTGAAAGAAGACGTTGACGTCCGTGTGTGGCTCGTGCTTGCCGGGCTGCTGCCTGAACCAGCTTGTTGCGGCTATTGCTTTTGAATAATAATCTGTGTTTTTACGTGACCTCGCTCGTTGCAATATATATATATAAACATATATATATATATATATATATATATATATATATATATATATATATATATATATATATATATATATATATATATATATATATATATACCAAATTCATTGAACGTCATTCACGCTGGACCTTACGTATTGTATGCAATAAAGAGACGACGAACTTTCACGGAAGCGTCTTTACCTAACGTTTTCAGCTGGGCTTCAGTCAGAAACGTGCTTCAGTCAGCCAATTTAGGACTAACACACTCAGCGTCCATCCCCAAAGTTCAAGGTATATTGCGTAACCATTACAACATCCTAACACAAAGCGACAGACTACAAGCGCTCTATTCTGAGCCCCCTCGAGTATTGTATAGGCTCTCAAAAACATAGGTGACATCCTGACGTCCTCTAAAATTGCTACCACTAACCGTACCGGTTGTAGCCGCTGCAACAAACCCCATTGTAAAGTTCTTCTTCATATAGAACCGTCATTACCAGCCGCCAGCACATCTAACCAAATCATTTTCACAATTAGGGGAAGCTTTAATTGTGATTCATCCAATATAGTGTAATTGCTTGAGTGCGGCACCTGCCATATGCAATACAAAGGCCACACTGAAACCCCATTAAGAATACGTTTCAACAGTCACAGATCGCCTGCTAAAACCCAACCAAACCTTCCATTATCAAAGCATAAAAACATGCCCGGCCACTCATTTAGTAACCTCAAAGTCACAATACTAGAATCGGGATTCCGCACCAGCCATGATCGTTTACTGCGCGAATCATACCTCATTCATAAATTTAACACTGTTTCAACTGGAATCAACAAAAACAAAGAAAAACTGACCTGTCTTTCACTAGATTAAAAGCGATGATGCACTGGTTTTAAAGTGTACCGCCTAAATCACGCCTACTCTGTCCGCCCTTTTTATTTTTATTTTTAAAATTTATCTTGAATCATTTCACAGTGGCTTCCATTATACGTTCACATATCACTAAGATTGTTCTTATGCTGCCGTGCATTGTCATTACACCACTGCGCTTCTACATCTCTTAACTACGTATAAGCATGGTATCACGTCACAGTACATGTAAGGGAATCTTCAACCATGTCTTCAGTATGTGTGCACCTTTCTGGTTTTCCAATTTTCTGTCTTTTTTTTCTTTTTCTGAAGCACATGTCATTTTATGATGCGCATTGTAATGCTAACCAGCGCAAATGGCGCTGACGTGTTATTGAAAGGAGCTTTTAAAGCCTTGTATGAACTCTTCTAGCATTAATCTGACAAAGGCTGGTCCACCAGTTGAAAACGTTAAGTAAAAACTCTTTCGTGAAAATTTTTTCGTCTCTTTTTTGCATACAATACGTCGGGTCCACCGTGAATGACGTTCAAAGAATCTGGTTTATATACCGCAATAGACCTTTTAAAGACGACTTTCTGGAAGTACCCAAAGACTCCCGCCAACACAACTATAATGGGTGACTCGCAAATAAAGTACGTGCATCAGTACTTTAATCCACATCAACAAGGTACGCCTGCTTTCATAACTCAACCTGGTGCCCGAATTGAAGATGTCCACTTTCTGCTAGACTTCGCACCTGACACAACAAGGGTCGTCGTACTGCATGTCGATACCAACGAATTATCTTCCGCGAGTGGTAAAACAGCTTTCCACAAATACTGCTCAATAATCGACCACATTCGGATAGAGCGACCCAAGATATCCCGGATTTATGTCAGCCTGAAATTACCAAGAAGGCCAAATCAGAGATATGGTGGCAGAAATCGAGGTTTCGTCCAACGATGCAACTCAGAAGCCTGCAAGCTCAACGGTATGCTGCGCAACTTCTGTCATCGATCCAGTGCAGTCTACTTCATCGATCATGGTTTCGAATGGATAGCTGCCTATCGAGTCCTCGCTGCCGATGGACTACATCCCAGCTTCGAGGGTTCAAGCCTTATAGCAAGCCACATCCGCCAGCTTTTCCCCAGGAGAATTCCTGACGCCACGTCGTCCTGGTGTGACCACTCGACAGAACAGCCCCCAAGCTCTTAGAAACAGAATTCAAAATCAAGAGACACAGTGTCAACCTACGTTCGGAACTCCAAGTCTCCGAACAATTCAACTGCAAGTAGCCAGTGACTACAGGACTTCTCTGGTAATCAAAATTTAGGTACTGCGTCTGCATGTTTACTGAAGTGCCGGAAGGTGACTAAAAAACGCGTTCGCGCGGAACTGCATGGTGCGTGCCTCAGGGAATATGTAAATGCTTAGAAAATCCCCAAAGGCTTTATGTGAACCCTGCTACCACTGAACTGTCAACTGCAAATAAGCTTAGGTGGCGAGATGTGCTGACCATTGCTTCGCTTGAGCTCATTCGCATTATCATAAATCACTATGAAACGTCAATTGGTAAGCTTCAGAAAGAAGAAGCTACCTTATCTGGACAGCTTGTCTCTTATGAAGCACATTTGCTGAATGTACACGAGGAAA
The DNA here is from genome assembly GCF_043290135.1 of Rhipicephalus microplus. NCBI lineage: Eukaryota > Metazoa > Arthropoda > Arachnida > Ixodida > Ixodidae > Rhipicephalus > Rhipicephalus microplus. Next base: position 123,983,859 of record NC_134700.1, read on the forward strand.
GAAAGGTAAACGCGTTAGGCAAAGTAAAATCTCTGAACCTATTGCGTGACGATGTTCCAGCAGCACCCTACATGAAAAAAGTAGGAGTTCGCCAATTGCTTTATTCCGAACACCTGAAATATTGCCGGAGATACCCCAACAGGACACCAACATAGTCAACCTTTCTGACGTTACAATCCTACCTGCAGAGGAAAGGGTTCTTTCAAAAGGCCTGAATTTCTGTGCAACTTTTGGCGGGTTTGATGAGTTTCAGTTGTGAAGGATATAGATAATTTAGCTTGTAATCTCAGGCTAAAAGAGTATTTTCACGACCATGCTAGCAAGAAGGGAGCTCGCCCAGCTGTACCATCCACGACACAATGAATGCCCGCCTCGCAAAGGGATAAATGCCTAGACATTTACATCAAAGCTGTCTCGCGTGACGTGCTCAATTCTTACAAAATGCGTAGCCCGTTCCACAAAAACTTTTCTGCCAGTGAATTTGACACTCTTAAATGTTTGAATGCACGTGATGATATTATCATAAAACCAGCAGACAAGGGCGGCTCGATTGTGATATCGGGCAAAGAAAGTTACATAAAAGAAGCCGTACGACAGTTATCTGACACTGCTTTTTACAAACAACTTTCCGCTGATCCTACCACTGACATTCTTGTCATCATAAAAGACACCATCAAAGCATTGGTAAAAAACAAAAGGGTTGATGATAAGACAGCACGCAGCCTCAATCTGCTTAGCCCTGTTGCCGGAAGATTTTACCTGCTCCCAAATATACACAATTCAGGAAATCCAGGCTGTCCCATTGTTTCGGGCATTCGAACAGTAACAGAAAACATATCTCGTTACACTGAGAGTTTGATAAAATTTCTTCCGTTCACATTCGCTTCCTTTGTTAAGGATACCTACGATTTTCTCAATGGAATATCACACCTAACAGTGCCTGATGGTTCGCTTCTGGTGACGATAGACGTCACCTCCCTCTACACTAACATACCCCACAAGGACGGTATACAGACTGTTTTAGATTCATATGACCACTCCAAATCTGACTAGCTAATTGACACGTCAACTCTCAAAACACTGCTGAAGCTCATTTTCGAGTTGAATAACTTTGAATTCAATGGCTCTCATTACGTACAGATCAGTGGAACAACGATGGGTACAAAGATAGGCCCTACATACGCAAACATCTTCATGAGAGTGCTCGAAGACTCGTTCCTTAAGAGTGCGCCACTAAAGCCTGAGCATTTTAAACGCTACATCGATGACATATCTTTTATTTAGACACATGGTGAAACAGAACTTCTAAACTTTATAGCGAAACTCAACCAGGTACATCCCGCTATAACATTCTTCCATACTTACTCACCCTTGTCTGTAGCCTTTCTCGACATCATAATTACCATTTCCCATGGACGCCTAATTACGAAGCTTTTTAAATAGCCAACCGATAATCACCAGTTTCTTCATTTTGAATGTAGCCACGTGCGCCATTGGAAGACTGCAATTCCATATAGCCAGGCACAGCGCTTTAGGCGCATATGCTTTGAAGATCAAAATTTCAATTCCTGCTGCCATGATCCGAAAAAGAAGCTTCTTAAGCGAAAATATCCAGAGAAAATTATTGACGACACGATACACCAGTCCAGAGGACGCGATCGAATGGACTGTTTAAAAGGTAGCATAAAAAGCAACGGGCTTCAGTCAGCCAATTTAGTGCAAACACATTCAGCGTTCATCCCCAAAGTTCAAGGTATACTGCGTAACCATTACAACATCCTCACCCAAAGCGACAGACTAAAAGCGGTCTTTCCGGAGCCCCCTCGAGTAGTGTATAGGCACTCAAAAAACATAGGTGACATCCTGACGTCCTCTATAATTGCTACCACTAACCGTACTCGTCGTAGCCGCTGCAACAAACCCCATTGTAAAGTTTGTCGTTATATAGAACCGTCATTAACAGCACCAGCACATCTAACCGATTCATTTTCACAATAGGGGAAGCTTTAATTGTGATTCATCCAATGTAGTGTATTTGCTTGAGTGTGGCACCTACCATATGCAATACATAGGCCACACTGAAACCCCATTCAGAATACGTTTCAACAATCACAGATTGCATGCAAAACCCAAACAAACCTTCCAATATCAAAGCATGTGAACATGCCCGGCCACTCATTTAGTAACCTCAAAGTCACGATACTAGAATCGGGATTCCGCACCAGCCATGATCGTTTACTGCGCGAATCATACCTCATTCATAAATTTAACACTGTTTCAACTGGAATCAACGAAAACAAAGAAAAACTGACCTGTCTTTCACTAGATTAAAAGCGATGATGCACTGGTTTTAAATTGTACCGCCTATATCACGCCTTCTCTGTCCGCCCTTTTTATTTTTATTTTTAAAATTTATCTTGAATCATTTCACAGTGGCTTCCATTATACGATCACATATCACTAAGATTGTTCTTATGCTGCCATGCAATGTCATTACACCACTGCGAATCTACATCTCTTAACCACATATAAGCATGGTATCACGTCACAGTACTTGTAAGGGAATCTTCAACCATGTCTTCAGCATGGGTGTACCCTTCTGGTTTTCCCAATTTTTTTCTTTTTTTTCTGAAGCACATGCCATTTTATGATGCGCATTGTAATGCTAACCAGCGCCAATGGCGCTGACCTGTTATTGAAAGGAGCTTTTAAAGCCATGTATGAACTCTTGTTACATTACTCTGACGAAGGTTGGTCCACCAGCTGAAAACGTTAAGTAAAGGCGCTTGCTTCCGTGAAAATTTCGTCGTCTCTTTCTTGCATATATATATATATATATATATATATATATATATGAGATCTAACAGTCAATAATGCCAAGGAATGTATGGGGGAAGTTATTAGGCCAATTGTAATGGAAATCAGAAGAAAGAAATGTGGCTGAAAAGATAGCTTCTCGTGGGCAGGATCCTGCCCATGACATCCTGCTCATGACAAGTTATCTTTTCACCCTCTACATCCTGAAGAAATATGAAGAACCCCGCCAAGGAGACCTTCCTCAGACGTCATCTTTTGTGGTGATGGAGAAAGTGAAGTCTGAGAAGCTTCTACCCAACTTCAAGATCGAAGACCGGATGCCTCGCTATTCTGGCAAAGCGCAGCAGCTTGTTGAGATCGCTAGAAAAGTGGAGAACAAGACCACGTGCATAAAGTAAAGAAAAGCGCTTGGATAGCTCAAGACAGCGTTCTCTTCCGGAGTCACAGTCAAAGCTCCTGTTCCTGAAAGAGAATTTGTTCTTCAGTCTGAGATATCTGAGTATTGTGTGTGTGCTGTTCTTAAGCAAGAATATTGTGGCTTTCTCCAAACTATGTCGAATGCCTGCCATTAACGTTAGCGTCGGAGATACTACGCGCAATTGAGCAGGAATGCTTAGTGTTGGCTTGTATGTTTCGTCGGTTTGTAAGGTACATTTTGTGCATAGACAAAGCATAGTGACTTGTTGCGCGCTGAACTGCAGTTTATTTTTTTTCGCAAAACAAACTTTTGAAAAGGGGGACTCTTGTTACGAGTGAAGTAGCGAGGGAATTAGTGTTTAAAGTTGACGCAGCAGGGTGACGAAGACGGGCTACTGGCAATGTGTTACCTGCGCAAGCGCGGCGAACACTGGTAAATGAAAAAGAAAAAAATCATGAAAACTGAAAAACAGAATGCAGAGCCACTGACCTAAAGGAGGAAGAGGTGTAATCGTGCTGGTGGATAGAAGAATCAAAAAGTTAAACCTTCATCCAACATTGAATCAGTGGTTTCTACTCCAAGTGAACTGCCTAGTTTTTTCGAAAATATTGCAAAACGACTTGAAAGTCCAAACCAAAAACCTTCATCCTTCATCCTTCATACCTTCATCCAACAACATTGAATCAGTGGTTTCTACTCCAAGTGCTGGGAGAAGGGCGCCATACCCCAGCAATGGAAAACCGCCAAAATCATATTAATACCCAAGCCGGGCAAAAAGCCGCTCATCGGAAATCTCAGGCCCATTTCATTGACGTCCTGCATTGGAAAGCTCATGGAAAAAGTAATTTTAACGCGTCTCGTCAGATACATGGACGACAACGAGCTATACCCACACCATGATCGGCTTTCGACCAAGACTCTCGACGCAAGACGTCATGTTGCAGCTAAAGAATCAAATCATAGACGCCGAAACGCACACCCTGGATACAAAAGCCATTCTGGGCCTTGACCTGCAGAAGGCATTTGATAACGTCACCCACGAGGCCATATTGCGCAACTTGCAAAACCTACACGTAGGTCGGAGAGTGTACGATTACATAAAAGATTTTCTCACCAACCGTAAAGCTACAATCATGGCCGGGGAAGCGGAATTCGAAGAATTCGTTCTAGGCAACAAGGGAACACCACAAGGTTCGGTGCTTTTCCCTTTCCTATTCAACGTGGCGATGCTTGGTTTACCCTCAGAGCTGGAACGCGTCGAAGGGCTTCAGCACAGTATCTATGCGGATGACATCACCCTATGGGTGACGGGCGGGAGCGACGGTCACATAGAAGAGATTTTACAACAAGCAGTAAATACGGTAGAGCGATACGTGGAGAACAATGGCCTAAAATGCTCTCCTCAAAAATCGGAGTTATTACTCTACAGACCTACAAGCAGAGGTCGCAAGCGCATTCACGAACGACACAACATCACAATCTTAGCAGGAGGTTACCCAATACCTCAGGTACAACACATAAGAGTTCTGGGACTCCGAATATCCGAGAACGGACATAACGGGGAAGCAATAAAGTTCCTGGATAACAACACCCAACAAACCATTCGAATGATTCGAAGAATCGCCAACAAAAACTACGGTGTGAAAGAACACAACTTAGTGCAGCTCATCCAAGCCTTCGTCGTCAGCCGCATAGTGTATGTGACCCCATACCTCAAGTTGCAAGTGGCGGAAAAACAAAAGATAGAATGCATAATTAAAATAGCATATAAGCAAGCCCTCGGATTACCGATCACCACGTCTAACGAAAAGTTCGAAGCGTTAGGAATGCATAACACGCTAGACGAACTTATTGAGGCTCATATGATAGCGCAATATGAACGACTCGCGCAAAGCAACACGGGAAGACACATCCTGCACAAACTTGCAATAACGTACGCTGGCCAAAGCGGCAATAAATACGATATCCCAAAAGAAACCAGAGAGCGCATCATAATACCTCCGTTACCCAGAAACATGCACCCCGAACATCACCGGGAGCGGAGGAATGCAAGAGCGAGAGCACTGCACAAGAAGTTTCAACATGACGCGGACGTGGTATATGTAGATGCAGCCGAATATACAGACGGTCGACACATGGCAATAGTCGCTTCAAATCAAGCGGGCCACCTGCTTGCTAGCGGCACCATTAAAACAGGAAATTCGGAAATCGCTGAAGAAACGGCCATAGCGCTGACGCTTGCGTCCACAAGGGCCAGCGTCGTAATCAGTGATTCTAAAACCGCGATTCATAACTTCGCTAACGGAAGGGTCTCGAAAGAGGCGTTAAGAATCTTAAATAACTTTCGCGGAGAGCGCGACGTTTATGTTATATGGACGCCCGCCCACTCCTCCCTCCCGGGCAATGAAACCGCACACACCCTAGCTCGAGAGTTAGCGAGCCGAGCAGGGGCAGGAATGACGCGGAGCCCGCGTGCGGAGAGAGACCGCATGTTCAGTTACAACGAAATTACCAAGCACTACAGATTAGGGAGGCAGCATTACCCGCCACCACACTCCTCATTAAATAAGCAGCAGGCGACAGCGTGGCGCCTATTACAAACAAACACGTTCCCAAACCCAATCGCTTATAATCATTGTTACCCGGACCTCTACTCAGACAGATGTAAACACTGCAATCAGCGGGCGGACCTCAAACACATTATCTGGGCTTACCCCAACATCGTGAAGGGGCCAAACACATACATGAATACGGAGCAGTGGGAGACCGCGCTGCTAAGCTCAAGCATCGAGGACCAACTACAGGTCATCAGGCAAGCCGAAGATGCCGCTAGGGCCCAAGGACTCCTAGCTGCCATCTAAGGGAGGGGAGTCAACTCCTCTAACACTTGCTGTTTCAATAAAAGTTGTTTCTCTCTCTCTCTACTCCAAGTGAACTGTCTAGTTTTCTTGAAGATATTGCAAAAGGACTTGAAAGTCGCTTTGTGTCTGCCTTTTAAACCATTCGCAATCTTCCGAGAAAAGTGACAGTTTTGAGGAGATCACTGCTTTGGAGTTAAACAAGTAGTAAGAATCTTGCCCAATACTGCGTCAAGTCCTGATGGCATAACTAATTCGACAATAAAAACCATCCATAAAATTTTACCCCCGGAACTCCTGACATTCGTTAACCACTCTATCAGAAACTCATGGATTCCACTGATTGGAGAATCGCTAAAATAATCTCTTTACTAAAAAAACAAGCTGATGGGTTTACGATAGATAACATCAGGCCTATAGCACTTACATCTAATCTGGTAAAACTAATTGAAAGGATCTTACGCATTAGGATAGATAATTCGTTGAATGAAAACGTGGTCTTGAGCCCATGCCAAATTGGCTTCGGGCGTGGTTGCTCTATTTGGAGTACCCATGTCGATTTATAAAGTAGAATACAGCTTGCCTGATATAAAAAACAATATGCCGTCTTAGTAACCCTAGACATCAAAAAAGCTTATGACAGCGTGGAACATTCAAAACTAATAAGTTCACTTAAAAACGCATGTGTACCACAATACTTTGCAGCATAGGTGAATTCGTTCCTAAACAACTGGGACTTTTACTGTTCTCAGTCTGGTTTGTTGTCTCTAAGGCACAAATAAACTAGAGGTCACTCACAAGGCTCAGTGTTATCACCACTGTTATTTATTATTTTACTATGCACTATTCCTGTACAGGTGTACGTGCAAGCGTATGTATATGCCGACGACATCGCGTTTTTTTGCTACAGCTGCCGGTATACATTCACTTTATCTAAGTCTGCAGACGTATATGAACGCTCTACAAGCGTGGTTAGAAAAATTATATTTTATCACTGAATGTAAAAAAAGTGTGATGGTGGTTTTTTCTCTTAGTGTTCCACTCCACATCACTTTACATTACCGGGAAGACGTTATCCCTCAAGTAGAATGCGTTAAGTATTTAGGGATCAATTATACTGAAAAACCTTATTGGAGTCCACATATAAAAACATGGCTGCCAAAGAACTCGTGCGCCGGGAATGCTTCGTAGACTCAGCAGCAAACGTGCAGGTCTACGCCATGATGTTCTCATCATGATTTACTGCATGTATATTCGCCCGATATATAGGCGACATGTAGTTCACCTGCGTCTTGTTTTCTGGTGCACCTGCATACAAACTACGACCACTGGTTCTTTTAGAACACGAATCGTTACGATTTTTGCCATGTGTAAAAATGTGTAACTACACTGTACCCTTTTTTATTTTTTTTTCAATTTTGTTTCCCTGTATTTAATAATGCATTTATCTCTGATATTTTTTGTTTCGTACTTGCTCCCCTTACTCAATGCCCTATCGGGCCCTGTAAGGTATCATGAATAAATAAATAAATAAATTATGTCTTGGACTTTCAAAGTTTGTATCAAATACTATTTTGTAAAAAAAAGCACGCCTGTCTTCTCTTCCTACTGGTTTAACAACCTAACCGTGCGTACATTTCTAAAGATCTATGCATCGCCTTTAAGGAGATCGCTAAATATTTTTCTTGAACATCCGATGGAATTTTTTGGCCGGCAGTGGCCAAGATTACAATTTCCCGAAGTCATTTTCGCATAGACACAATTGAAAACATTACAACTGCAACTCCGTGAGATACTAATCATAAGCACAACTGTAGAAACAAGTCGAATAGAATTTGATGGCATATTTCTAAAGAATTACAAACACATACCCACTAGATACTTAAATTGCATTTTCGAGGACCATTTATCTAGATTAGAAACGGCTGCAGTAATAGCAACTGACGCTTCAGTTTGTGAAAAAAGGCAGGGGTGAGAATGGCACCATTTTAATTAGATTGGTCTTTTTCACTTTGATTACCGGACTTCACTCCTAATTATTATGCGGAATTACTTGCCATTATATAAGCTCTACGGAAATTGCCCCTGTCACTATCAGAAGCCGTCATTCTGACAGACAGCCTATCCGTCTCTTCCTCTTTAACTGCATCAAAATTTTCAAATTCTCTAGAAATATTTCATTCCCACATTCCAAGATATATACGCATTATTCGCTTGGTATGGGTACCTGGACACAAATGTATTCCTCTGAATGAACAAGTGGATGCACTCGCACTTTTATCATGTAATGGTCCAATAATGTCTATGTGGCCGACGTTTTTACATCTCGACGGGAGTATTTGACCGGATTGTCCGGTCCGGATCCCGTGAGCTGCTTCTCTGTCACGTTCTTTGTCACGATATATGTTGCCGACGTTGGCGTTTGTAACTGCTGCTCGTTTTGAAAAATTTGCTGTATCGGACAACTTCGCAGAGTTTGCGTTTTCAGTTTCTGAGTTCCCTCACCTCAATTATTGTTGAAAGAATCGATGGTGTCCCTCCAAAATGACCGAGATCGCATTTGCCAAAATACGATGTCGAGCCCCCTCTGAATTTTTACCTACGCAGGTCTGGTCTGGTACAGTACCATTTATGCCTCCATTGCAATGAGTGTGAATCTCTTGATCATTTCTTTCTAACGTGCAGATTATTCACCAATGAGAGGAAAAGACTTCTGGACGAACCACTTCAAAGGTTGAGATTAAATTTATCCCTTCTGGTTCTTCTTTCTTTTGGGGCTACCGTGCTGGGTTTTAGCCACAGGAGTGTTTGTGAAGCCGTTTGGAATTTTCTTCGGGAGACGAGAAGAATATAATGCTAAATTCATGGTTAAAAAAATCAAAATCAAGCATATTCAATAAAAAATTAACAATTGAAATTATGAACACTTCTATTTAGGTAGCCAGACACCGATCCTTTCATGGCCAATCTCCCATGGTGGGTTGCACCAGGATAAAAAGGAGACAAACAAACAAACAAACAAACAAGAAGGCAGCCACAGTGGAGTGTGCAAGCTAATAGAGTGCGTGTACCCAGGCGTCAAGGTATCCACCTAGACGGCGAAACACTCATTTGGTCCTGGTGTTCATCCAACCACCGAGGCTATTGGCGAGTTCCTGGCACGGCCTGGTTCTGGTGTTCGGGAGAAAGACAGCGCAGCAGATGACGTCGTCTACCGGGAAAGGGAGCGAGCTTTCGGGCTACGGACCACAGCTTGTGCACTCACGCCATGGCGGCTTCCACGCTGGACTTTTGATGAGAGTGAATCCCTGGTAAGCCGTATCTGTTTCTTTACGCGTCCGGACTCAAACGCAAGAACAAGAACGGCTGCACTCGAAAGACCATTTAGACTCCTCGTCAACGTGAACTGCGTTGATATTCTGTCTGCCCGTGTTTGTTGAGGTAATCATTCCATTTCCGTGTTTTTGTGTGTTTGTGCAAACATACGATTTTTTCATGCAAAGCAAATGCTCACCTTCTTCTCTTGTACGAAAATAACATTTCAAAGCTATGCCGACTGGCGGTATTTATGGAAGCTGTCACAGACTCTCTTGTTTCTTCCTGTAAAAAAGGTTTCAGAACAGAGCGGAATAAGGAAAGAACCGACCCTGCGCAAACTTATTTTATTTTGACGTTTTATACACTCTAAGATGAAATTACTTAAAAAAGAAGTAACGGAGCCCAATATTCGCGCGCGATGAACGGGTAGACCATTGAGGAGTAATCATGGAGGGATGCGTGCCACGTGCAAACCACTTAGTCCACAAAGGGATGACCCGCGGGAAGATGTGGGCCGTGCGCAAATCGTTGTCAAGGACACAACCCGACCTCCTCTCTCCAGTTCAGTCTTCCCCCGTATTTTGCTTCGGAAGGTTGGAGTTGCGTCACACTCGGGAAAGCTCAGTGATCTAGGAAGTACGCCATTGTGCTTCGTGTGTGCGCTTGTATGAGCGTGCGCTGCTGCTTTTACGTTTCCCACCACCCATGAAGTCTGGAGCAGGTTTTGACCCGTCGCCACACCACGCTGTATATATCTAGCTTAGTCAAGATGGTCTCGACTAACCCACGACACCAACGGTTGGAGATGAGGGCCAACATGGCTGCCGAGAAGACAGCTGGCCCATCGGATACATTATTTCAGCCCGACTCAGGGCAGAAATCAGCGCTGGAGTGTTTCACAAGTTGGTGATCATTCTTTATTCTGCCGTACTTGTCACGTGTGCAATAAGAATCATGCTTGCCGGCAACAGGCTGGGTCGCGTTGTATATCGTACGCATGAAAAGCACCACGAAGCTCGGCCTAGGCGTCTGCAGTTCGCCCGTGCTTTTCGACTGCTTGAAAAATGACCACCATTGTCGTCGGCCACTCGGACGTTCGCTCATTGCGTGCTCACCTGTATTCGCCACTGTGATTAGCTTCGGGCTCACGATATTGGGCGGAGACTTCGACGCTGTGTAGCGAGTTGTCCAAAACATGTTGCAATTGCTCTTAACGAGCTAGGTTGTATTACGTCACGTGCTCTAAGTGTACCGGCATGGGCTGTTGGGGCTCTCGCCAGTGTCCTGAGCTCAGTGTAGATTGGCCGCCATTACATTTGGCTTCCTCGTAAATCAGTCGCAAGCAGCTTGGTGCCGGTCATTGGCGGCGGCGGACTCGCGTTTTTTTGCTGCACTCACTTGAGTTTGTTGAAAAAAGATGCATTACTGTCAGCTTCTTCGGCGCTCGCTCAAAACCAGCTCGGCACTGTCAGAAGCGGCAGCTCTCCTGTTGTTCGAGGTTTGCTGGCAGCAGACGCTCCAAGTGCAATGCCATGTTTGGTCTCACGTTCACTCGCTCGAAATAAACGGTGTCACTCACATAGATCATGCCACCTCGCTGCTGCCATAGTGGTTCACGGTGCCTTGGACATAAAGCTGCAGCCACCGCACTCAAGCATTTGCGCTACGAGGATCACGGTGAAATTGGTGGATCACGGTGAAGTAACAGTGAAATTAGTCCCGTGCCTATTTTGCACGTGCCTTGTTATTTCACCTTGCTCGTATTTGTCATATACATGCATATTCATCCTCTGTCACGTGTGACAACTAATTTTACGATCCCATTCTGCAGCCGTTAGAAGACACCCTGCAGAAGGCTGTGGCTGTCTGCGCTGGCTTCTGCAATGTATGCCATCTATAGCTTTCGTCGGAACAGCTTCAGGACTGTGCGAGATGTCAAGGTAAAGTTATTTGCGTGTCCTAATGTACACTCATGTTTTTATATCAACTTCCACGTACTTCTTTTATGCCTGCATTTTCATTCTCCATTACGTTGACTATTTTCACAACCTTATTGTACAGCCATGGGCACACAAGATGCAGAAGGCTGGGTGCGCTGGCGTCTCAAATGCCTGTAACCTACCGCTTCCGTACAAGGACGGTACAATAAGATGTTACAACGAGGCTGGACTGATAAATATCGGCATGAATCATCTAAAGAAATGTAGAAACTTCTTGTGTATCCCGTGTGCTCAGATTTGGGTGCACGTTAAAGAACCCCAGGTGGTCGAAATTTCCGGAGCCCTCCACTACGGCGTCTCTCATAATCATACAGTGGTTTTGGGACGTTAAACCCCACATATCAATCAAAACTTCTTGTGTATATGAAAAAAATAAAATATTTTAATGTTACGCTTTTCTCTTTTGTTCTTGCAGTGACTTCGAAAGTAGTGACACACCGATGGCCAATTAATTTTTTTCGTGTTCTTTACTGCGCCATTTCTTGCTAACTGCGCAGGAAAAGAGGCGAAAAACGTATTAGGCCTGGCGGAGAATAAACAGAAAAACAATACTTGAACAGGGGATAAAATGTTTGTCTCATAAGAGTATTTGAGTGGGCCAACCGTTCGTCTAGCAAGGTGCAACCGTGGTGAATAACGGATGACCAGTGAAGTGTGAATGTGGGGACTAAAGGTAGCCCTATGAGGTGTAATGTGACAAATAAATGTTAGTCTTTCGAGATGATTTATTCAACTAACGGTTACCCGCTAAGTTTTAAATATGAGGACCAATTGTTATTTTCTTGAGCTAGTCTGTGGGACTAATTGTTAGACCCAGTGCCGTAAGTCCTTAAAGAGATTATTAGTTCTGGAAACCCAATTAGTACACAAAAGGACGAGCCACATACCCTTTACACCTTTTTGCCTTAGAGTGTACAGCTTCCACAATGCAGCTTTTGTACACTCGTTTTTCACACACACATTGCTACTCCCCGTCACCTTGTTTGTTGTTTAATATTACTGGCAAACCCAAGTGGGCATTCCCACAGGATTGGAAAACGTGTAAAATTTTACAAGAAAGCATATACTTCATGCTGAAATACAAGCAACAAAACAGGCTAAATAAAAACTGGATATCAAATACGCAACAAAATGTCCATCAAACGAGCCCATGAGTTGAAAATTGTGCGCAAAAATGAAGCACAGGCGTTTTGGTTACATTGTGTGCATTAAAAACAAAAATTTGCAAATTTCATTTCATTTACTACTTCACAAAGCAGACGGAGTTGGTAGAAAAAGCTGGACAGAGCTTGACTGTAGGCTTCCCAGGTGGTTACAGTCCAGCGTCACTCAGTCACAGTACACACATTTTGCGGAATAAAATAAAACGAAAAAAAATGACCGCAGTTTCCCGAGTGCGAACCCTGGTGAGCATGCGGAGCATGCATGTTGAACTGCGATAAATGTGGTTTGTAATTTGCGACATGCGTGTGTGTTATGAGAGAACAAAAGTGAACACGAAAGATTACGCACGCACGTGTACTGCGAAAGACGGTGTTTATTCATAAGACGCTTTGGGTAAGTTGAGCAAGATGGCTTTATGGTCCTTAAAGTGAAGGGCGAGGGGACTGGTTACAGCGTTCGAAGGTCATGCCCGTCCCACGAACCGCGGTCGGATGATGTTTGCCGTCGTGCATTGTTCGTTTCAGCGAGTGCTGCGACTCCATGTAGTCGACCACCCAATCGTCCTTGATGACGTCGACGTTGAAGCCGCCAACTATCATGAAGGGTCGTCGGTGCGGTCGTTGTTTCAGGTATTCTTCCATGGCTTTATTGATGTTCTTGTCCACGGCGGCACTCGATAGGTTGGGCGCGAGTTACATCGTCATGACGTCGACTCCGCAGACGCTAGCGACGTAGTGCTCGCCGTTGGCCCGTTACTGAGCGCCGGGCTCGACGCTGACGATTCCCGTTGATGAGTATGCGAGTGTAAGTACGTGGCCTTGCTCACAGAACGCGAACGCCGACGTTTGCGTTCCGCATCGCGAGCTATTCTCAGCGCGGCCTTGTCCGCGGGCGAACTGTCTTCGGAATTGCTTGCGGTTCCGCCAACGCATTGGCTGACGTTATTGGAAGGGACGTCAAGAAGTGTGTTTGCAGATTCGTTAGCATACATTTTCACCAGTGACATTGGACGCGGTGCGACCGCACAAACTAACTGACGAAGGGCGGTGCGCCCCAACACTCAGTTATTTATAGCGAGCGCCTGCCCCAGCCTGCGCATGCGCCCGTTAGCATACATCTGGCGAACGTAAAACTAAAGGTCGTGCGGCGCGCGGATGGAAGAAGCGAGCGCAGCGCGCACTGTGTTGAGAGGAGAAAGGGATGCACAGATGGCTGGCGGAGGAGGAGGGGAGGCTGCGGACGGTGACGGCGCATGACTATCTCCTAGTATAACATGCTCCGCATGTAAAAAAATCATTCATTCTATCAAGAGAGTCATCAGCGTTTGAAACAAAGTAAGCACTCGGAATTCTTCAAGGAGGCTACTCCACACTTAAAAGACAAGATATAGATTTCATTAGAAAAACGGTAGCTCATACCTACTACATACATCAATGTCAACAGCATTTCGTGCTAAAACATTTAAAACAGAGGGTAAGGTAATTCTTAAGGTTTGGTTACATAGTTCGTGCGAGAGGACATCACTTCAAATTTTTCCATCAGCCTCAAAGGGTATATAGAAACGTGTTTGGCTAGTTCTACCGATTCGCTTAGCATCAATTTATTTTGACACCGTGAAGACAAGAATAATAAAACGTAATAATTATAGGTGTTATGACGCGTCTGCTTCGGACAAATTGAGTTATTCGAGAGCTGCAGAAAAGGCTATGATAGACGTAGACATGACGAAAGAGTTTGAAAATGGGTTCTATTTTTATTTTCCCTCGGAAAGAAGCTGTATTTAATGTGTTGTTTCGAAAAACTGGTGGCTGTATATAAGAACAGTGTTTGTGTCAGAGCGCGGATCTGGAAAAAAATTTAAAGAGTTAATGTTAACCTGATCACAAATAATGTAGAATTGAAATTTTAAACGCTGTTTTCTCCCCCATTTTTTGTGAGTGGATTCATTTCTGAGATCGTTACCTGAGGAGTGCGCACGTTTTGGTCCCAAGCACGTTATGCCAACAATAGGCGCCAGCTGGCGTGTGTGTTATTTTGTGCTTCTCTTCGTCCGCTGCCACTATTGATTCAAGCTCTGTTTAGCAGAAGAAAAAAAAGGAGATGATGGTCAATGGGCCTCTTTTCCCTCCTTTAAAACTTCACTTTTCGTTCCCTTTTTTTGCCGTATCTCTCACATTTAAACCTAACTGAGCTCAGAACCAGCTAGGTGCGAGAGCACACGCTTTATTGTTCCGCTAACAGAGGCTTGCGTCATCAGCGTCTGGATGCTTATCGTGCTCACCACCTGATACATTCCTTTGGCGGAACCCACCATCTCCTCGTACTCGGTTGCATCAAGGCGGGGGAACAAGTGCTGCAATTTCGGATCTTCGAGCATACGAAAAGATGGTCCTCTACGTCCTCTCCTTCATTGTTTTTCTAGTCGTCTGACAGTGACACCGTGAGCAGCAATAAAATACTGTCAAAACGAGAAGATAGTAGGTAGAGTTATTGCTATTTGCTACGTTGATATTCGAATTTGCAGCCCTGTTGCAACCAGCCTTTGCAGGCACCGGAGATCTCAGATAAATATAAATCCAGGAGAAAGGCGAACATAACAAAGGGTTTATTTACATTACGCACACGGCCAGCCCTTTCTTTCATAGCAAGTCTCGATTGAGCCGGGTTTCTTATAAAAAAGGTACGTTCTCGCCAGATCTATAGGTTGGGGAATGCGTGCGGATGGCACTGTCCAATCGCGTGTCACAACACAACCTGCGAGGGTGACGTCTATACGCAGTGAAGAACACGTCCATTATGTAGGCGTGGTTACTGCACTGCACAGTGGCACCAACGTGGCTCTTCCTTGCCGTGTGTGTGCCGCTGAGTGAAGGGCCCTAAGCTCACGACAGCCTAGATCCACAGGTCAACCACAACCAAGCTCAAAAAGAGTCCGCTGAACTGCTCGCTCAATGAGCTCGGCGATTTGCGGCTGCTGCTGTTGTCTCTTCCAAGGAAAATATTGCTACCGCGTAAACACTTGTCATCGTCTCTTGAAGCAGCTTACGGCAACTCACGGCATGGCGCATGGCTTTCTGGTTGAAACGGACAATACACGGAGGACATAGGTCGTCAGCTGTTCAGCGACTTATTTGCAAATCAGAAGAACGCCACTCCCTCGTAAGCTCAAACGCCAGTCGCAACAGCTCGTCCTCCGGCGGGAGACTCAATCTGCGGGTGACCAGCTCCACAGGTTGCCTGAAGTATCGTTGTGTGGTGGCGTCTTCCAGGCCACTGCCGGTGACGCCCAGCCAAGAACTCTTTCCCGCTCGTTTCTCGTGGCTCTCTTCCTCGGAATAAGCATACATAAACACAACCACAGGCACGGGAGGGGGCCGTGCCCACACTGGTACACATCGACTCCAAAATATCATTTAAAACAATCTTCAATGAACAGCATTACAAAACCCAAGGCAGCTCATGGAAGTATCTCTCTGGTTTCGCTGAAGCTTCCAATCTCGATTTCAGAATAATCATCCTAATAAACTGCTCCCCGTTGCATACCTGTCTGCTAGCGTGAGTATTATGCTGTGAGCTAACCAGGTCTTATACTGATAAATGAAAACTTTGCTACTCACATTATCTAACAATCCCAAAACTTTCGTGATACCAAATCTAGCGGTGAATTTTCCTCGAGCAGATGAAAAAAGAACGGTCATTCTGCACCTGTATAAGGAACCTCCACATTGCACGTCCGCACTTCACACGCTGTATTGCTACTGCACCGACGCACTACTAGTTCTTCCTTGCGGTTACCATGTTCATAAAAGCTACACATAAATGCTTGAACTAACTTTCTCTAATGACGTCCACACCAGACACATTTGAACAAAACATTAAATTAACGAAAGAACTCTCCCTTGAACCCTGAAATAAACTCGCAAGGAATATCTTCGCTTTTCCGCACTCACTCGTAATCAACTTTCAATGTCACTTTTATTCACCTACTCGTTTCTACACATACGCACGCTCCGATTCGTCTAGTTGAGCAACCACACAACACGTAAGTTTCAAAACAAAAAAACATACAAAGCTTATAAAAGAGAGAAAGCCTAGCACTTGTTACCTAAACACTATATAGTATCCAAAGTATTTACAAGAACGTGTTACAAAAAGAAAATTAACAGTCAAAGCAAAAATTACAGCAGGACAATCAAATTCGCTAATGCTACTTTACAAACCCTTATCGATGTCACTCTATCCTGAGACGAACGAGTGGCCGTCGCGCCCTGTGGGCCGCTGTTGTAGAACAGGCAATGTCACAGTGGCAAAACCTATTCGCTTGGCACCCAAACCCCACCGAGCTCCTCGTTGGCAGCCTGCAATCTTCCCTTCTCTCGGTTACTTCTTGCGAGCCGCCCACCTTGCACTCCCGCTCCCCATCAAAACTGCCGGGAATTTGATGACGGAAAGCCGACCATCCAGTTCCTTTTGTCCGCAATTTCGCCCAGCACGCATTTCTGTTTCTTTTTTACCCGGCGGCTCGGAAGCATGCCACACATTTACGGCGTGGATGACATACGCCTCGCTCGGCTTACTACGTTCGGACGTTCACTACCTTTCTTAAGGCGAATGGTGCTCTGTGTCGCACTCCTGCTATTAAGGCGGCGCTTCCACCTATGTCTCTTCTTGGCGCCTATTTTCGACACTTCCACTCGAATCTCTTGTTCGCCATTACTCGGGCTGGTTTTGTTAGCATTTTGGTCCACGCAGTATAAACGACTCACGCAGTCAGTCAGTCAAGAACTTTATTGAACGATTCTGAGAAGTTTAGGCCACCAGGATGTCCACGAGGGACATTATAGCAGCCGCTACTGTAGGCGACGCCCGAGTCGGGGCCCGAACGTGGTGGCATTCCGCCAGTTCTTGGGCCCTCTGGACGGTATTTTGTTGGTTTCTGAGACTGGGGCTTCTGACTGCCTCCTCCCAGTCAGACTCACTAGTGAGAGGTCCTCGAGGTAACGCGTGACACTGTCAGAGCATGCGTTCGAGTGAACAGTGCACTTCTGAGCAGTCTACGCATTGTGAATCTATGTCTGAGTTATAACGGCTTAGTCGGCCTCATGATGAATACGATCTGGTTTGTACTACGCTAAAAGCTACCTTTTGCGTGCGTTAGAGTTTTGCACGTGGTAAAGGGTATCGGCTTCTATTGTTTCGGTAGCAGGAGGTAATTTCGTGAAAGGTGAGTAAAGGATCCTTAAACTGTACGTCTGCGCCCGGCTATTCGGTGGCTGATTGATTGTCGCGGCGGTTCAGTTCTCGCGCTCGATCACGAGCCATTTCATTAAGGTTGGGTTGATGTGAGTGGACCTCTTTGCCTATGTGGCCAGAAAACCGAGAGAGGTAGTGCAAACCCATGCATTTGCGTGTTTGCAGAATGTGCGCCGTTTTTTGAGCATTGTTGCCGCATTCGTAAGCCTGAATGGTGGTGCAAGAGTCTGTGAAGACATGGGTGTGTGAAGGGTGGACCATCGCTAGAGCTATAGCATTCTTCTGGGCAACGTCACTCGTTGCTAGCCTAACCGAGGCGACTGAGCGTAGGGCTCCGTCGTCATCTACTACCACTTGTGCGAAGGTTGAGAAGTTATTGTATTGCGCCACATCGCGAAGACGGTAGAGTTGCGATTCGCAGCGGTCCGGTTGAGGATCGCGTAAGCGTGGGCCAGGCGTCTGCCTTTGTTGTGTTACGGGTGAAGATTTCGCGGAAATGACTTTACCATGTAGGTAACGCGGACAGCTCTGGGAAGGATTACTGCACGTTCAAGGTAGAGATGTGGGGACATGCCAGCCTCGCTTAGAAGTTGGCGGCCTGCCTTCGTGGAGGAGAGGCGTATCACTTGGGCCGTGGTCTGGGCCTCGATCACATCATTGATGTTGTGCAGGTCTAGTAAGTCGGGAGGGATCGTACTCCTGTTGTGGGGTAAACGAAGGACAAACACCCGCTCGACTGGTGGACAGATACCACATATAGTAACAGTGGAGCCGTCTTCTTTCAAACAACCTCGCTCGCATTCCAGCGAGCGGCCTACAACTGCATTGTAATCACAAATCTCTATTGTAGCTTCATCTCCTGAATTCACTCCCGTGTTCCTAAAAAGGGGGTCGAAATCCTCTCGGACACCACATGCAGAATCAACCCTTATGATACTCTCACGTGCACCAAGCTCAAACGCCTGAGCGCTGTCCACAACTACTCTACCTTGCTCTACTTCTTCACACTCTCTTGCCTTAATGCTAGTTTTCTTGCTTAGCGCGTTGAAATCTTCTTCGACTCCACAGAAAAGATCCGAAATCGGACACTCTCACTTTGTGTCTATGCCTGGTTATCTTCATCTATTTCAGCTATTTTACTAGACCTCCCCTGGCAAAGCACCTAGCTACATTTACTCTGGCCTTCGTGGGCCTCTCTTTGTAGCGTAGCTTCTTTCGGAGCTGTCAACTTCGGTTCATTCGTGAAGCTGCTGCTATAAACGCATGTGCTAGCCTTTTTTTTACGGCTCCGATTTGCCTTGCACTCAACTGTTCTTCGCACTTCTCGTGTGCTAGGTGTACTGATTGACTATTCCTCTGCTTCAAGTCCAACCCGCGTTCTAGTCTTTCACAATGGCGTTTGATCCTTTCCTTCTCCTCAGCTATTTCTTGCACCAGTTTGCTGTGTTTTCCAATCGTTATCATAATTTTCTCATTTAAATACCGAAGCGACTGAATAACGCTGCTTTGGCACCTTCGTATTTTCTGAGCTCATTTCAAACGCGAGCCAATAAATACACAGGTCATGTCACTTGAAAGAACGCATTATAAACCAACACACCAAAAATCATGGTTCATTTCCACCTATGCGCTAACACACTCGAAAGACTCAAGAAA
The DNA here is from genome assembly GCF_043290135.1 of Rhipicephalus microplus. NCBI lineage: Eukaryota > Metazoa > Arthropoda > Arachnida > Ixodida > Ixodidae > Rhipicephalus > Rhipicephalus microplus. The sequence continues at coordinate 124,003,343 of NC_134700.1, forward strand.
ACGTTTGATTTTTTCACCGAATCTGTATGCAGGTAGCTTGAACCGCACTTGCTAGAGCTGCACATGCTGAATTTCCCTTTCACGCATGCTCAAACTTTAACCTTTCGTACTGCTCGTGTAATGCTTGGGTCGTGTTTCTGTGTTTTGCCTTTCTATTTGCCAACTGTGCTTCCTCTTGTTGTTGCGTCTTCATCTTGCACGCAATCCGTGCCTGTTTAAATCAGATCTTATTTCTGAAGCAGTCAATGTAATCCTTGGTGTTACACTCAACTATTCTTTCATGGATTTTAGATGTAGGAGTATCCTCATCTACTCGTATATTGAGGGCCAACATAAGTCGAACAAGTTGTCACTTTAATGAAGTCCATGGCAACTACTTTGCTTTGGTTCAGCTGTGATAAAACACAATTTCACCAGCATTTGACGTTTTGGTCTGGAGAAATTGAAGTCTGACATATCCTACAGCGAAGGCCGAATTCCTAACCACTCAAACACCACCAGGTGACCAACCTTTCTCTTTACAATTTTTCTATTTCTTCTCCACGTATCTGTTCTCTCCAACTTCCCAAAACTTCCTCGAAACGTACCCTCAGAGCAGCCGAAAAACTCACACATGTTTCTACTGAATTCTCCGACCTATCCTGTTTTAATAGTTTGCTCAGATGAATGCTGAGTGCTGTTCTGTGCTTAGATAAGAACCACAAGTGCTATGGAGTTGTTCGTTATCTATCTTCTAACGGCACAAAGCCAGGCACTCACCTCATTACGCGCGGTCGTGGTACGCTGCGCCGATCCCACCGAATTTTAGGGCTAGAGTTGTCGGCTGACCTCCAGTCCGTGTCACTCTCCGTCGCAGAGTCTGATGCCAACGCTGCCATCCAGTTGTCTCGACTGGCCTTTGCAGGCACCGGAGGTCCGGGTTGAAGATGTCGAGGCAGGAATAAGTTGAACCTAACAGAGGGTTTATTTACAACATATACATGGTCAGCTGTCATATATGGCGAGTCCTTTCTTACATGGCGAGATCTCGAATGAGTCGGGTTGTTCAATGTAAAAGGTACGTTTTCCCCACATCCGCAGATTGGAGAACGCGTGTACATAGCACTGTCCGATTACGTGTCACACACAATCTGTGAGAGTGACGTTCATTCACGGTCTAGTACGCTTCTATTATGTAGGCGTGGTCACTGAACTGCACTGTGGCACCAATGCGGCTTTTCCTTGTATATGTGACGCTGGGCAAGGCGTCCCAAGCTCACGACACCATACATCAAAAGGGCCAATGCCACCAAGCTCAAAAGGATCCGCCGAACTGCTCGCTCAATTAGCGGGGCGATTCTAAGGAAGTTGTTGCTACCACGCAAACACTTCTCGTCGTCTCGTGAAGGGACTTACGGCAACTCATGGAACGGTGCCTCGCTTCCCGGCTGGGAAGGACAATACGTGGCGGACATAAGCCGACAGCCCCTCGGTGACTTTTTTGAGGATAAAAAGAACGACGATCCCTAATAACCCGAGGCGCAGGTCGCAACAGCTCCTCTACATTTATATGCTAAGCATTTCTTAGCGAATTTCGGTGACTTTGAGCGTATCTATCTATCTATCTAGCCGTCTACGACTTTTAGCTCTTCTAGCGGTTTCCATAAAAGTATCAATACCAAACTTGGTATGGCATAACATGACTGAATGAAGAACATATTTGACTACTCTTACCATGAAAGATATGACATGCATGTCATTATTGTCATGATTTACTATTCATGGTTCTGCTGCTCCTGGGTGACTTCGTTCACATGGCATGTTGCAAAACTGGTATTGTATTGCATGATTGCTTGGCGAACACAACCACAGATCCTAACATAGAAATCATGACATGTGTGTCATCTAAAATCATGACTACATGCCACGCCCATGAAGCGCTCGCGGGTGTTTCGCTAGCATCACACACACCAAATTTGATATTACAGTAGGCGAATGGATGACAAAGGTAATCGACAGGTGCAAATGTGATAATCATGAAATGCGTCTCATGTAACAACATGACTACTTGTTATGCTCATGATGCGCTGGCGGCCGTTTCGCTAGCTTCACTTATACCAAATTGGGTATTATGGGACGTGAATGGATGACGAAGGTATGATACGGGTTCAAACATAATAAGCATGAAATGCGTGTCATGTAATAACATGACTACATGCTACGCCCATGATGCTCTCGCTGCCATTTCGCTAGCTTTCCATGTACCAATCTCGGTATTACGTGACGTGAGTGGCGGACATAAGTAAATGACAAAACATGATAATCATGACATGCGTGTGATGTCACATACGAAGGTTTTGGACTGCTGCAAACATGGTAATCATGAGATACGTGTCTTGTGAGAACACGACTACATGTCACAGTCAAGGCCCCAATACATTTCGACGTGACGTGGCGCACCTGCTCGCTGGCGTTCATTTTATCGCGTCACGCCGGCGTTGCCACGCCAGGTGTCGGTCCTTCCATATACTCGCAGGCGCGTGCCGCGCTGCGTCGCTCTCACGCATGCGCGTTTCAGCGCGTCCGGCGTCCCTCCTTCTCGAAAAGAGGGAGACACAGTGTTGTCTGGGTAACGCATCTGCGCGAAATGTAACATGTCGCAATTTGCGCCGCTTGCCGTTGGGCCGGGCCGAAAGACGCTGGTTGCGCCTGGTGTCAGACTATAGAGTGGTCGTGTTTTGCCAACGTAGCCTCGCTCTGCACACTGTGCGCGCGCGTCACTGCTACATTGAGGTATGATGGGCCCTTCATGATGCGCTCGCGGCCGTTTTGCTAGCTCCACATACACCAATGTTGGTGTTATGTGACGTCAATGAATGACGCAATAAATGTTTAGTGCAAGCATGATAATCCTGACACGCGTATCACGTAAGAACATGACAAGATACCACTCTCATAGCATGCGCATGGCCGTTTTGCTAACTCCACATATACTTAATTTGGTATCACGTGACGTGAATGAATGACGAAGGTGAACGACCCATCCAAACATGATAATCATGACACGGAAGTCATGTACGGTATATTTACCTCCACCTCGTAATATTGTGCTGATTTTAAAGTGACATATCAACATTTCTCAGTCGTGCTTCACATATCATCGATTGCCCGTATACGTGCGATCTGCCATTTTTTTAAATTATGGATGTCTTGGATTGCAAGAACTTTTAAAAAGGAATGTTGTGGTCTTTTTTATTCTTTTTTATTATTAATTTTATTTGTGAACTTCGCGTTTACAGGGCAAAGATATTATGCTATGAAAAAAGGGGACTGAAAGACGTTAACAGATCTGAAGCATATGGTTTACCTCAATGAATCCCAATTTATTTGATCCACGGGGGAAGAGACGTAGCCAGCTGTTCATTTGCATGGTGACATATACTTATTTCGAAAAATAAGGAAGTATAATAGGAATAGTTTTCATGTGCTTTATTGTGCAATTAGCACACACTTTTTGTGCCTGAAGACTTCAATGCCTCAACAGTTGTGAAGGGTTGTCTTCTTGCCATTAATTTTTTCCCATAAAAAAGAAAAGTTACTCATCTTTAGCGACCAATCAATTACTCTGGCATCTATCAGATTGTCAAAGAGATTCAGACACGTGCTTGCAAAGGTTAACTATGGTATCACGGGTTTGAAGGTTAAAAAAGATGAAGCAACCGAGAGGTATGCCGTATTTCAAGGCTTCTAAAATATTTTACTTTCAGTTTTCTTTAACATGCGCTGACATGACACTGTATATCGGCATTTAGAACTTGAATTTCATCCAAATGCATTTGCCTTTTATCTACTCCAAGTGAGCCTAACGAAAACATCGCACTGTGCAAGCTCTATTTCTCACTGATATCGCCTCTTTGACATTTCCGTTTGGCCACGTACACTCAGCTATAAAGAAAAAAGAAGCAACAAAATCACTGTCATATCCCCAAAGTGAATGATGTTAAAAGAGCTTCCACGGATGTGTAAGGGAAGTTTTGTAGCCCAATCATTTCTGTAGGAAGGTTCGTTAACGAGCCGGCTCATGATGTGCACGCCAAAGGTAGCGTTGTCGGCCACGTTCCATGGCCGGCAGTGCATGGTGTTGGCTACGTTGATTGGTACGTTAACCACCAGCTCTTTGATGCCCCACTGACCACTTCCGCGAGTGAAATATGTCTAATGCTCATAAATGGAAGACGTGGAGCTATCAGGTGTTTTTCAATGATGTTGAGAATAAAAGAGAAAACAGGTAAGGGGGCTTAGTAGGATATAGGTACGCGGGCGCATCACTCACTGCAGGAATTTGCTGTGAAGCGACGGAAACGAACTGGACATAGTGGCAAAGGGGTGAGTGCATTGGCCATGAAAAACCAACACCCTGGGTGGCGATCGCCATCTGATGAGCATTGTTGGAATTACCGCATAGGCGACGGGAGCGGTGACCTTTAGCGGCGACCGGAGGGGTGTACACTGGCAGCATTGGTGTACACAACGGCGGTCACCTGGCAAGGCGCGAGCGTAACAAACTTTTATCTTTTAGGAATTGAGCAAGCTCCGAAATGACAAAATAAGGGAAGTCACAGGAGTTACCTTTTGTTTGCCGCTTTACACTTGGTTGAAGGGGATCGCAAAAAGAAAGGGTGGAAGAAAATTTTCTGTGAACAAACAGAAACAAAGAGCAAACAGTAGTGTAATGCTCGAAATATAACGCTTCACCTGCGTACGTATAAATTGACGCAAATAAATAAATTGGGGTCCAGCGAAATGGCGATTAACATCAAAAAGGACGCGATGTGTTACTATACCCCGCGACAACTTTCTGTGGCAGCACAGCCAAGGCTACGGAGCCGAAGCACGCTTGTCTTACTGCGCCACAGCATGTAGTCCCTCAACGAAAACGTTTGTATACTGTTCTGGGTAACTAAGATTTTACCATTCGTCACTTACATTTTTCGCGGATTTATTTTTTAATTAGTGAATAAAAACGTTGCGCAGTAGAAAAAATTTTGTTTCACGCTCTTTCAGGTTTTTTTGGGGTTTTTTGGCTTCCGTCGACTCGCGTTTCCTGTGACTCGCGTTTCCTGCAGCGAAACGCGAGCAAACGCGAGAAATCAAAACCAAAACACCCGTAGAAGCGGTCGGACTACTTGGCGCAGTAGCACATGTGCATAGGCTCCGTCCACGTAGCCTTGGCCGAGCTGCCACAGAAAGTTGTCGCTGGGTATACTTGAGGAAAGATTTATGCTGTGGCATGAAATGTCACCAGTAAGCCTCTGAAGGAGAGTTCATAAAACTCATGGTTTTTATTGATACGTCTGCACTGCTTTTCTACTACTTCTTCCTCCTAAGCTGCCTCCATGTTATTAGGTCACGCCTGAAGATATGGGGCTCCTGATGAAAAAGAACTGTCTGTCTGCCACAGGTACGTTACTACGATCCGACAAAACGCCGATAACATAAAACTGCAAACGGCCTTTGCGCTGAACGCTATATATTATAAAAAAACAGCATAGTGTCATCCTCATTCGGCAAAGAAAAATAGAACAGCACAAAATAAACGCATAGATTGGCGCGTGTGTTTTCCTTTCCCGAAGTTGGCCACCTTCGTGTGTCGCACTAGTTATGCGCGAACGCATAATAAAATTAGAGCTCACATTAGTGAAGTGTTTTCTTAAGGGCGTACCACCGTCTATGTTTTTACATTTCTTCATTCCACGCACTTTGGTTGCTGGGCATGAAATTTTCCGCTGAATCCTTCGATCGCTCATTAAAAGAGGGAGATGAACGTATTCAAGTGATGTCAGTTCATACTATCTTTATAGCGTCTACAAATATTTCTTCTCTTTCTTTTGAGATAAAAGTATTGAGATGGACGTCAGTCTTCCACACATACCGTGCGTATCAAAGAAACAATAATTACAGCTTTCTTATGCATATACTGCAAAAGAGCGTGTAGAATTCAGACATCTAGTATATGTTTTTCATATTTATTTCAAATATAGCTCAGTGATAAATGCAAGTTCATGTACACAGCTGCTTGTGTTTTTGCTTCAAATAAACGCCTATTTTCGGGCACTGCACGATGCTCCGTCGTTTATATTCGTCCACAGAAATTTTTGTTTCCCAATATGTCTGTTTGTTGGTGCATTTCCTTCTGCGTTCTTAGATGGGCCTCTGTGAAAAATTGGCTTGGTCTGAATGGAAAGTATCGCTGGCTTCCGGCTCCTTCATCACGCATCTTGTCGTTGGCGCATTGATATTGATCCAATCGAACGGTTCGAATTTCTTCGTATTTCCGGGTGGCATCTCGTTATGGATTCTACGGCGGGCTTCATTGGATAATAGTCTTTCGTGTTGGCGCTAATATGTGCTATATAAGACAAGCAATGCTAACAGTGAACGCTTCTTTTTTAATGCGAACCATTTCTTAGCAAACTTCGGTGACTTTGGGCATATCTATCTATCAATCAGTCAATCATTCAATCTATCTATCTATCTATCTATCTATCTATCTATCTATCTATCTATCTATCTATCTATCTATCTATCTATCTATCTATCTATCTATCTATCTATCTATCTTAGCTGCCTACGACTTTTATTTCTCCTGGCCGTTTCAATAATGGTATCAATACCGAACTTGGTATGCAAAAACATGAGTGTATGGTGAACATATATAACTAGTCATAACACGAAAATCATGTCATGTGTGCCATAAATGTCATGATTTATATTTCATGGTTCTGCAGCTCTTGCGATAGTTTCGTTCACATGGCATGTTGCGAAACTGATATGGGATGACATGATTGCATGCCGAACACAAGTGACCAACCCCAACATGAAAATAATGACAAGCGGGTCATGTAGCAACATGACTACATGCTGCGCTCATGGTGCGCTTGTGGCGGTTTGGCTAGCGTCACATACACGAAATTTGGTATTATGGTACGTGAATGGGTGACGAAAGTATGTGACTCGTTCAAACATGATAATCATGAGATTCGTCTCATGTAACAGCATGACTGCATGCCACGCTCATGATGCGCTGGCGGCCGTTTCGGTAGCTTCACTTATACCAAATTTGGTACTTCGGGACGTAAATGGATGACGAAGGTATGGTAATGGTGCAAACATGATATACATGAGATGCGTCTCATGTAACAACATGACTACATGCTACTCTCATGATGCACTCACGGCCGTTTCGCTAGCTTTACATGTACCAAACTCAGTATTACGTGACGCGTATGGACGACATAGATAGATGACACATCCAAACAAGATAATACTGACATGCGTGTCATTTAACAACATGACTGCATGTCACGCTCATGATGAGCTCGCAGCCGTTTCGCTAGCGTCAAATATACCATTTTTTGTATTACGGTACGTGAATGAATGACAAAGGGGCAAACATGATAATCATGAGATGCGTCTCATATGAGAACATGACTACATGCCACAGTAAAGGCGCCAATGCATTTCGACTTGACGCGGTGTGCGTGCTCACCAGCGTTCATTTCTTCGCGTCATGCCGGCGTTGCCATGCCAGGCGCCAGTCTTGCCATATACTTAGAGTTACTGTATATGCTACGTAAATGTAGTATATACAGTAACTCTACATATACTTGCAGACGCGCGCCACGCTGCGTTGCTTTGATGAATGCACGTTTTAGCGCGTCCGGCGTCCCTCCGTCACGAAACGAGGGAGACGCAGTGTTGTCTGGGTAACGCATTGGTGCGAAATGCAGCATGTCGCATTTAGCGCCGATTGCCGCGGGACCTTGCCGATGGACGCTAATCACGCCTAGCGTCAGACTATAGTGCTCTCGTTTTGTTAATGTAGCGTCGCTGTGCCCAGCGTGAGCGCGCGTCAACGCTAAATTGGAGTATATTGGGCCCTTCATAATGCTCTCGCGGCCGTTTCGGTAGCTCCACATATACTTAATTTGGTGTCGCGTGACGTGAATAGATGACAAAGGTAAAGGACACATCCAAACATAAGAATCATGACACAGAAGTCATGTATCGCATCATTTACCTCAACAGTTGTAACGTTTTGCTGATATTAAAGTGACATATTAGCATTTCTTATTCGTGCTTCGCATGTGATCGGTCCCCAGTGCACGTGAGATATGCCAATATTTTTATTGTATTTGTTGTCAATGTGTATGAGTGTCGTCAGAGATGTTGCGACACTGTGCTACGTTGTAACCAAGGAGCTGCGTTGCACAGTGACTTGTTCGCTGTACTTTTGTTTTCTAATTTTTTCACTTCAATTTGACGCCTTTGAAACCATGTCATGCCAGGAATCTTTTTGTGGCCGTTATTTGTTGCAGTTTGGCTTACACCTTTCTCTTATGAGGCGGGTACCTTTCGTTTTGGCGACAGAAGGGCGATAACATGCGCTTCGTGTTAGCGTTGTCGAATGCCTTTAAGTCATGATCCCAGAGTACTTGGTGTTGTAAGTTTTCTACCATGATATGCATCAGTACGCTGGCTAGGTTTGGGTGAAGGGTGTTTGCATCAATTTACTGCTCGGTTTCCCTATATCTATACGTTTGAACTTGTGAACGAGAATTTGTTCTTGGTTTTTTGGGAATATATGAGAGACGAGGGCACCACTAATTTAATGGCGTTTTTGCTTTTCACAACGTTATGACAGTTCAGGAATTCTACCACCACAAATATTTTGGAACTTTTGTGCCGAGAGAAAAAGCTTATCAAGCGTGTTTTCATGGTTCATTTCTTTTTATTGGCTTCAGTGTCTCGCGAGAACAATAAATCGACTGCTGCATGATCAAATCACCGTAGCCCACGCGTGGGCGATCTTTGCCGAGGTGATGAGAAATTGTGCACAAAACGAGAGAGGGAGAATCAGAGAAACATTTATTGATGAGGTTTCTTGCTTCAGTACCCTAAACTTACAGAAGGGAAATGGGCAAAAGATGACGAAGCGGACAAGCAAACAGATTAGAGATTCTGTATAAAGTGTGCGCTATCTGCGTGGCCAACACTAACATAAAACTATAATTAAGTACGTAATAAACCCATAGAGTAGGTATTGAAAGATAAAAGCGTATCTTCTGGATACTGAACTCCTCGTACGACGAGAAGAACGTATGCATGGAAACTTCATCTAGGAATATGGCACTTCCTTTGTTTACGTTGTTCTGGCAATCGTCACACCTATTTTAAATGCCAAGTATTTCTTAGCAAACTTCGGCGAATTCGAGCGTATCTATCTACATATCTATCCAACTACCTAGCCGCCTACAACTTTTAATTGCGAAGCATTTCTTAGCGAACTTAGGCAACTTTGAGCGTATCTATCTATCTATCTATCTATCTATCTATCTATCTATCTATCTATCTATCCATCTATCTATCTATCTACCTATCTATCTTTTTTTCTATCTATCTATCCGCTTACGACTTTTAGCTCTCCTGGCCGTTTAAGTTGTGGTATTGATACCAAACTTCGTAGGGCGTAACGTGACTGTATGACGAGTGTAGTCAACTATTCATAACATGAAACTCATGATATGTATGACATGAAAGTCATGATTTCACATTTCATGACTTTGCTGCTCTCGCAGTGGTTTCCTTCACGTGACATGTTGCAAAACTGGTTTGGTAAGAAATGACTGCATGACGAACGCAAGCGGCACACCCTAACGTAGAAATGATGACATGCATGCCAAGTAAGTCAAGAGTCATGACTACTCGTTAGGCTCATGAGGCGCTCGTGGTTGTTTCGCTAGGTTCACATATACCAAATTTCGTATTACGGGATGTTAACGCATCACAAAGGTATATGACTGGTGCTGACATGATAGCCTTGAGATGCTTGTCATGTTAGAACATGACTCTATGCTACGCTCATGATGCACTCGTGGTCAATTCACTAGCTTCACATATATCCAATTTGGTATTGTGGGACATGAATGGATGACTAAGCTATGTGACTGGTGCAAACATAATAATCATCAGGAGTGTGTCTTGTAAAAACATGACTACATGCCACGCTCATGATGCGCTCGCGGCCTTTACGCTAGCTTCACATATACCAAGTTTGGTATTACGGGACCTGAATGAACGACGAAGGTATGTGACTGGTGCAAACATGATAATCGTCAGGTGCGTGTCATGTAACAACATGACAACGTGCCATGGCAAGATGCGCTTGCGGGCGTTTCTATAGCTCCACATATACCAAGCTTGGTCTTAATGGATGTGAATGGGTGACGAAGGCATGTGACTGGTGAAAATATGATAATTGTGAGATGTGTGTCATGTAAGAACATGACTTCATGTGACACTGAAGGCACCAATACACTTCGATGGAACCCGGTACGCGTGCGCGCCAAAGTTTGTTTCGTCGCGTCACGACGGCGATGCCACGTCAGGCGGCGATCTGGCTATCTTAAAGGGCCACTCACCAGGATTGACAATTTTTAGCTGACAAGCGCAATGCGTAGACGATGCGTTCGCGATCACATCTGCCAAACTTTACAACGCTACACGCCGCAAAAATGGGTCAAATTTCAAGATGAAAGCTGCTCCCCCTCCCCTTTGTCGCCACACGCGTCGAGAATGAGGGCATGACGTAGGCGTATACGAATGACCCTACGTACACGGCAATGCAGTGACGTTGATTCTCTGCGTAGACGAGCCTGCTCTGACATTGTCAACAGTATACCACGTGACATAGCAAAAAATTATTTAACACAACATGCGTAGTTTATGTATTTTTTGCTTTAAGAGAATAATAAAACTTGAAATAATTATTGAGACGAAAAACGCGCAGGGTTCGCAATGGCGTGAGACATGGCTCCACGTCGACTCGGTGAAGTGACCACTTTTTCACGCGGAAAGGACAACAGCCAGCTGATAAAGTACTGGGTATGGTTGCGGACGTGCTCAGGATCCTGTGGCTATCATTCTGGAAACTGTAAGTAGATTATAAAGGATTTTATTGCGACTTCCGTGTTCGGCTACGATTGCGCGTCTCACCAACTCCACCGTTCGGACTAGCGCCGAGGCGGTCAGATCGGCGTTCGTGGCTCCAGGCGTCGGCTGGTAGGGCGTCTGCGGAGGCACTATGACGATGGAAGTGACTGTTATTGGTAGAGACGCCGACACAATGAATTGAAAAGCTCGGACTGGGTGACAAAAGTGTCGAAACGTGTGGCGGAGCTCCAGGAGAGTCAACAACAGGAACGCGATGGCGCCACCAGGGTGGGGTCTACTAGCAGTGGATGCGGAAAAGAAGGCAGGACGATGCCGGCCAGCTTCAATGGCGACAAGCATGGTGTAAGCGGGAGACCCTAATATAAAGCGGCGGGAAAAAAGCTCGTGGAGCGGTCAGTAGCGTCGCATCTAGCGCGTCTTCCGAACACGAATCACAAGGTTATTATCAGGCCCAAAGATGGACTGACGCTAACCAGACACTCGGCACCTGTGATTGGTGGAGCAATAAGGATGGCAGCAGGCATTTCATGACAGAAAGGTCGGGAGGAGGACAGGATCGCTGTCAACGACAAGCAAAGAACAATGATATACAGCACACCCAGGGAGGATGATGCCAAGAAAATATTGGACCTGAAAGTCATTAAGCTCGACGGCAAGGGGTACGAGGTGAAGACATGCATGGCTGCGCCTGAAAGCTGTGACAAAAGAGTGGTACGTTGACTTGATATCAGACTCTCTGAGAGAGAATTGGAACTGGCTTTCTCACACGAAGAGAATCGTCCTATTCTTGATGTGCGAAGGATGGGCAACTCCACTTCCATAATCATCACCTTTGTTGACGACTACGTGCCGAGATGGATGATCTGCTTTGAGACGCCGATGAAATGTTTTCTCTACAAGAAGAGATATGAAGTGTGTTACAAGTGTGGTGAGCTGGGACATCGATCCGACGTATGTGACAGCCCGCACGCAAAATGCAGAGCTTGTGGGGTAGCCTCCCCACCCAAGGACCATGAATGTACGCCGAGGTGCTGTCCCGGAGACAAAAGGTGCAAAGAACTATTTCGGACACCTTATATAGTGAAGAAGCGACAGTGGGAAATGAAGCTTGAAGAAGCGCGGGAGCAAGAAGAACGACGCAAGGCCGAAGAGGGCACGCAGTGGCACAGCAGGACAGACGGGGTTCAAGATCGTTCGAGGCGCAAATCCAAGCATCGAAGTACATCGAGAGGGCGCTCCGAATCCTTCCCCCAATTGCCACCGCTGGAGAAGCCGGGAGTTTCTCACAAGACATCCCATGATGGTGGTGATTGTTCCCAGGAGAAGTCAAAATCCACAGGACCACAGGTGGGTTGGGTATGGGTAACTAAGGTTTCCCAGAATGCTAATACAGAGATGATTAATGCTTTTAAAGAGCAAAACAGGAGATTACAGGAGCAAAATGCGGAATTACGCAAACAGCTTGATGAGATTAAGGCTCATCTAACCAGTAAACCAGGGAAGGCGCTGGAAACACCCCAGGTAGCAAACCAACCGCCTTTAAAGAAGATAGACATCTTGTAAGCAAGTGGAAGAAAAAGAAAAACCTAGAATGAAAAATCAGTCAGAAAAGAGGAGACAGGAATCTCCGAAAGGAAGTTGCTGCACTGAATAGAGAGATCGAAGATTATGCATTGGAACTTACCAAGCAAAAGTGGGGTAGTGTCACAAACCGAGCGCTCAAAAAAGGGCGCGCCGCCGAATTTTCGTGACGAAGCGCCGAGAAGTCAACAATAAAAGAAGAATGCAAGATTCCAAAGACTCCCCGGGTGAGCGCTCTTTGCCCTCTCGGAAGCGTAGGTTCCCCGACGAACCTCCTCACCCCACATCGGCGGCCGAGCAAGCCCTGGAAATTTCTATATGGAAAGGGGCATGGGGATGCCGGGTTGCGTCATCCATCGGGGATGGCCTTCGAACCGTCTCGCCCTCTCCCCAGCCTTCGCTGCGCATCGCGTCGACGAAATTATGAGAATTTTCTGGAATCGCGCGCGGAAGGTATTTAACCGAGCAGCAGAAGAAGGAAGTTAACGCCAGAGCGCGTAGGGTATTCCGCCGTGTAGTCGGCGAAGGTTCTGTCCGTAGTGACAAAGCAGGAGAAGAAGAAAGTATGTGCCAGTGTGCGTAGGGTGTCCCGCTTTGTAGGCGAAGCCTTTTGTCTTCCGTGACAAAGGAGGAGAAGAAGGAAGTGGAGAAGAAGAGGATTTCCACCTGAGCTGTGACGACTCGAGCTACAGGCAAGAGTGTGTGTCTACCGCTAACGAGCGAAGACGCGTGGCAACAGCTGCGAGTGTGAAGCCGACGTGTTTTCGGCGAAGAAGTGTGGAGCCTGGAGAGCGGTCAATTGAAGACGCGAGGTTTCTTGGAAGAGAAATTTCGGGGGCAGCGGAACGACAACAACACTGGACTTTGAGTGAGTGATTCTCGGAAGAGTATCATTCAGACTTTTGTTCCAAGAATTTTGGACTGATTAAGTTTTCTAACTCTTTAGTCTTTAAGTGTCTTGGTTGTTCGATGCATGCGACTGCATTGTAGTGCGTATTGTTGTCTGTGTCCGTTGCTTCGAGAGTGGCTGATTGTACTGTGTAGTACATTGTTTATTGGTGACATATTGTATTCAGCTTTTGTCGAGTGTGCATACTTGTGTATCGTTTTGATTTGCCATAATTGAGAATATAATTTTGTTTTGTTTATCTCCTCTCGGCTCTGACTTGTTCTTTGGGTCACAGCCGGCGTCCGCTGGCGCGCCGAAGAGGACCACTTCTAAATTGTCCACGCGTTTGTGGTGCAGTTCGGGGGAGTCGATACTTCGGCCCTTAAAATCGGCGATCGCCTCCCTAATTAACGGGACCTGTGGCAGGTAGTATCTGCGATTAGATGGATAGAGAAATTGGCAGTGCTAAACCATGGCAGCTACTACGCATCTACTAGACCCAGATAAAACCAAGTCGGAGGCCCGACAGCAACTTCAAAAGCTTGTGTATAAATATGAAGGTGAGACGACAGAATTATTAACGGAGGTTAGGGATCGATACCTCTGCTGCGCAGAATCTCAACAGCTCCCTGACTACGCTGGTTCAGAAAATCCGGACCTTGACAGCCCCATCACGGTTGGAGAAGTTAGGGCTGAAATTAACCAACTTAAAACAAAAACGGCTGCCGGTCCGGACAAAATCAACAACAGAATGCTCAGGAATCTTGACGACGGCTTCATTTGTCAACTTGCAGCTTATATGCAAGAATGCTGGCAAAAGGGAGAAATACCGCAAGCTTGGAAAACGGCCAATGTAGTCTTCGTTCCTAAGCCAGGGAAAAAGCTCACTCTTGAACATCTCAGACCCATTTCCATCACATCTTGCGTAGGAAAATTGAAGGAGCACGTCATCCAAACAAGACTGACTAGGTTCATGGAAGATGAAAACCTATACCCTGAAACTAAGATAGGCTTCATATACCACCTATCGACGTGCGATATTATGCTACAGCTAAAGGAGGAGATAATAGAAAAAAAGACTGTTGACACCAAAGTAATTGTGGGTCTGGACGTCTCTAAGGCCTTTGACAATGTCAAACATGAGGCCTCACTTAAGAAGCTTAGTGCGCTAAACGTAGGTGTCAAGACATACAACTACGTGAGGAGCTTTCTCTGAAATCGTACAGCCACAATATGCACGGGAGGGCAGTCGCTGAAAAACATAAATTGAGGAATAAAGCGACGCCACAAGGGTCTGTACTCTTTCCGACTCTTTTTAATATAGCGATGATTGGACTTCCTGAGAAGTTGGAAGGAATTGAAAATCTGCATCACAGAATATACGCAGACGATGTGACGCTGTGGGGAAACAGGGGTAGTGACGGACATATAGAAAGCGCACATCAGGCGCCTATAGATACCATCGAACAATATCTCGAACCACAAGGGTTAAAATGCTCGGCAGAAAAATCAGAGGCTCTTTCTACCATCGCAAAAAAAGGAAAACAAACAATCCCCTCGGAAGGGGTTGTGACATCGCTTTGCGAGTGAATGGTAATGCTATTCCAACCGTAGACACTATTGGAATTCCAGAGATGCGCATACAAGCAAATGAAAAAAAAAACACTGAAACTATCCAGAGACGCGAAGCTAGTGCGAACCAGACGTGCCGCCTGCTTAAGCGCATTTCTAACAAGAATGCGGGGATGAAGGAAGCCAATGTTTTAAGATTAGTCTAAGCTTTTGTGATAAGCCGTGTATTATACGTTGCCCCTTACCTTAGTTAAGTGAAGCAGAAAAAGATAAAATTGAAGCCAATATAAGAAAAGACATCAAGACTGCGCTAGGGCTTCCCCCGAACACCTCTACAGATAAACTTCTTGGGCTAGGTGTCTCCAACACTTTCAAAGAACTAATAGAAGCCGCCATAGTGGCACAGCACCAAATACTTCTGAGAAGTAGAATCGGCAGGAAAATCATGGAGCGCTTGGGGTTCGAGCCCACGGAGTGCTCCAGGCAAACCACTAGCATACCTAAATCAACTAGGGCTAGACTGAAAATTATACCGCTGCCGAAATACATTCATCCGGCGTTTCATGAAGGCAGACGCAAAGCTAGAGCTGTAGCCCTGCAGGCGAAACTTGAAGGTCGATCTGGCGTGCTTTACACGGACGCTGCAGAATATGAAAGAAAGGGAGCACACACAGCGGTAGTGGTTCGCAAGAACGGGGACCTGGTCTCGTGCTGCACCTCTAAGAACACAACCACCACAGAGGCAGAAAAACTTGCGATTGCTTTGGCAATAGCTCAAAAAGGCACACGAGTGATTGTAAACGACTCTAAGTCAGCCAAGAAAAACTACGCTATGGGCAGGATCTCTGCTACAGCCGCCAAAATTCTAAGACAAGGACCTGTACCCCCAGAGCTAATCTCACTAGTATGGTCCCCGGCCTACAAGGTCTAATGGGGAATGAGAAGGCGCACGCGATCGCCCGAGGGCTCACTTTCCGGTCGATAGACGCTGACCCACCGCCTTCACGCGAGCAGCCCCTCTCCGCAAGAGACGAAGTACGAACGTTTCAGGAAACCACCGCACACTATAAACTTCACTGTAAATCTTACCCAGAGGTAGCTAAACAGCTGAGCAAAAAGGAGGAAATTATGTGGCGAAAATTGCAAACCGGGGTGTTTCCAAATCCTCACCTGTACAGTAAATGACACGCTGAGCTGTTCAACTCCAGATGTGCGCACTGCAACAGCACTGCGGGTTTAGTGCACATGGTATGAACCTGCCCATCCTACAATGATCCAAGTAGAAACGTAGAACCCTGGGAGGCCTTACTACACAGCCGTGTCGCCGAAGAACAGCGTCAAGTCATCGGTCTCGCCCTGACCGCCACCGAGTCCCAAGGGATTCCGGCCGATGCCTAGGGGGATAATTGGGGGCAGAGGCCGAAGCCTCCTCTCCGTCATTCTAGATGGGCGCAATAAACGTTATTTCTCTCTCTCTCTTTCTTGAGGCGCAATAAAAAATGTGCGCGTTTTTCTTTGATATTTTTACCGTGAAATGCTACGAGATGCGGGGCTAATGTGCCAGCGTTCCACAAGCGCTCTTGTCCCCGCGGTCAGCGCATTGAGCAGACGACCGCCGTGGAACGCTCCTACGCGTTCGCGCACTCATTGTGCTCATCTACTTTACCGAGTTTAAGCCAGCGTTTCTAAACCATCCCGCAGAAACAGGCAGAAGTCCACAAAATAACGCTGGTCAACGCAGCAATGGTTATCGTGTGCTCGGGGTTTGGACTTGTTTGGGCACGTCATGCTCACGTCACCTCATGGTCAGATGCTGGAGAAGGTGGGGAGGAGATTTGGCTTGAGAAGGCTACGCGGAGGAGCGGCAAGGGTTTCGAGCTCGCCTCCTCTCACCCTCGTTTCGCGCCACTTCGAAAAAAAAATTGCCCGCAGCTTCCCTCGGGGGAACACTGAGGAGGATGCGGAGCATATAATTGGTTAACGGGGTGTTAAAGTGCGAATTACTTGGCTCGATGGCTAAATTGGTTAACGTGGTTGTGAAATGGGGTGGTAAATTGCGACTTACTTGGGTCGCTGGCTAAATTGGTTAACGTGGTTGTAGGAGGGGTGTTAAATGAGTGAACACGTACGACACGTATGCGAAAGGGCGGTGTTTATTTATTGCGACGAACTTTGAGCACGATGGCTTTTTGGTCGGTAAAGTGAAGAGTGAGTGGATCGGGTTGCAGCGGTCGTAGGTCAAAATTTGCAAAGACGTGGTCGATGCAGGTTCCGCGAACGGTGGTCGGCTGGGGGTGTTTGCAGTCGTCGTGCGTTGCGCGTTTCAGCGAGTGTCGCGACGCCATGTATTCGACTATCCAATCGTCCTTGATGACGTCGACGTTGAAGTCGCCAACTAGCATGAGCGGTCGATGTTGCGGTTGTTGTTTTCTGTAATCTTGCACGGCCTCGTCGACGTACTTTTGTACGGCGGCACGAGAGAGGTTTGGCGCGAGGTACATTGTCAAGACGTCGACGCCACAGACGGTAGCAACGCAGTGCTCGCCATTGGCGCGTCGATCATTGTGACCTCGGACGTCGACGCGCCGTACAAACTAACCGACGAGCGGCAACTGAGCGAGCGAGCACCGACCTTGAGTATATATACAGCGCGACGGCGCATGCACTGTCAGCTGTCAAATGTTCGAGAAGGGGGAGAAGCGCAACGGCGCATGCCCGCGCGTCAGCTGCAGATGTTCTCGAAGCGCGACGGCGCATGCGCGCGCGTCAGCTGCCGATGTTCTCGAAGCGTGACGGCGCATGCGCGCTACATTATACAGCTAGCGAACGTTCGTGAAGAGGAGAAGCGCACGCGGTGTGTAGAGGAGGAAGCGTGCACAGATGGTGGAGGAGTGAAGCGCGCGCGGTGTGTAGAGGAGGAAGGGATGCACAGATGATGGAAGAAGGAGGAGGAAGCTTGCGGACGGCGCCGCACTACAAGCCTCGAGTATTAGATGCTCCGCATCTAAAACTTGTTTTCTCCGCTCGTAATGAACCGATTCGAAAACTTTTTGTGGCAAAACGTTGCTCATTGGACACCCAACAATTTCCACTGTCGTTCCTTATCGGACATCCAACAACTAAAATTCGCTACGGGGCCTGTTGAGTGGCCCTTTAAGGCACGCGTCATGCTGCGTTGCTTAGACGCATGCGCGTTTGAGTGTGGCCGGCGTCCTTCCGTCACGAAGAGAAGCAGACACAGTGCTCACTGGCTAACTTTGTCAGCTGAAAACGTACCATGTCGCAATTCGCGAGGGTTGCCGCCTGGCTGCGCTCACGGATGCCAGTCACACCTCGCGTCAGACTATAGAGTAGCGTTCATTTATACTCATTGCGATTTAGAAGTCTGTTTTGCCTAAACCATAATCGACTGTCGTTGCGGCTTTCAATGACCAATAGGGACGAGTAGTACGTTGTGCGTACATGCCGTAATATCGTAGTCCGTTTGTTTCGGTACTTTTTAAAAATGGCGAGGTCATCTGATGATCGTGTGTAAAGGAAATGTTATTTACAACTTGTCCCTGAGTTTCATTTCCTCACGTAGTTCAGACGTTACCCAAGTTTTCATGTTTTTTCTACTTTTTCTACGTGTTTTGGAAGGAAAACTTTGGTGATATATGACAGGGAATATGGTCAATAAACTTATTGTAAGCCTCACAAGCATCGGTGCTTTTAGTTATCACATCCCATTCAGCTTTCAACAACGAGTCACAAAAATATTGTAAAGTTTTTTTTAAATTACTTGGTAATACATTGCAGGTAAATGTTTCCCTTTTAACCCACGTATTTCGGCACACAAAAATACTACCAAGTGATCACTGACAGAACAAGATAAGACACCAGATTTAATTGGACTGCGAGAAATTGGTGAATAATAAATCCAGGGCTGATTGACCTTCGGATGTGACCCTGCTAGGCATGTTGATTAAGTTGGTAAAACCATTCGATAATATAATCTTATTGAAACACATGTCGATATTAAAGTCTACACTAGGCATTGACGTTTTTGATATATGCTGGTAAACCACATAAGCAGAAATTCCTCATAGATTTTATGAACATTGGTATGTCACCAGTAGGGGGTCTTTAGCACCCAGAAAACACATGCTTAGCAGTGCATAGTGTCAATATTTCATAGTCAGGTGAAAGCACAGTATAACCATTAAAAATCTGACAGTGAACGTCATTCGCAATGAGCATTGATACACCGCCTTCTCGGAAATTTGACCTGTTTAAATAGTAAGTATTTTAATTGCGCAATCTAAATATATCACATTCGGAAGTACTCCATGTCTCGCTTAACATGATGACTGAGAACTGAAAAGAAAATTCGGCAAATAGTTCCTTTAGGCATGATGTCCTATTTCTCACAGAACGCGTGTTTAAGTGGGTGCATTTGATGAAATGGGTGGTAAGTGCTGCTACTATCTCGTTTACATCGCAAATGGTGTAAACATTTCATTTCATTGTGCACCATTCATGTATTTAGGTGAACTATACTATTTACAGTACTTCAAGGTCATCCTTATTCCTAATGTGAACTACGTACCAAACGCAAATACAGCCATTTCGCTTCGCTGATGCCTTGGTAGTCTTTAGAAGGTCCCTGTTCTGTGGAGTCAAGTTTTCCTGTAGGAAAATTTGAAGGTTGCAGTCTGCGAGCAATTTCTTGTTCTTAAGCCACGTGTCTCTGGTCTCTTCGTTTGTGAACCAGATAATAAGTCCTAGTATTCTGTCTTGCTTAGCCTGCAGCCGATACACGGATGCAATATCGGCTTTTGTAAGCCGAGGTACTGCAAGCTTGTCAGCGACGACGTTTAAAGAGGCCATCAAGTTCTCATCGTTAAAAGCAGAGATTCCGTGAACTTTCAGGTTGAGCTGCTTACTTCGGTGTTCTAGATTCTTCACTTGCCGTTGGAGGTCACATTCCGCAGATACATGAACCCTTTATCTTTCCTCTAGTTCTATAACTTTCTTTAGTTCCTTTCTTTAAGTGTCTTGGGTCGAGAGCTTTTCTTGAAACTCGTCAAATTTTTCGGACATATACTGAACTGACTGTTCAAAAGCGTTTTTTTTCCTATTAAAGCCGGTAAGCTCTCATGTTTCGGCTTGATCGACTTCACGGTGCATCGACATCACTGGGTGCATCGACTTCACTGTCATTTCGATTAGTCCGTGGTCTCACGCTCTTTCACGTCGTGTACATCCACGACTGCTTTGCTGCCTCTGACTTGGATTTGTAGGATTTTTCTTGCAAGCTAGCACATTTTCCAAAATGGCACATGTAAGAATTACACTTCGCCGACACTTCTTCACGTACAGGTAATGGACACGATAAGCAAGTGTCGAACATAGCACAGACAAATCGAATAAAGATATATAAAGCGATGCGAAGAAAACTCTAGATATGCTCGTTAGATTACTGTATATCAACCATGGTAGCAGTGACAGCAGCGGCAGCATAAAAAGAAAAAAAAACCTCTATGACAAAGGGAGAGCTATTAACCTGCAAGAGTAGCATACAGCGAATCAGACGTGTTTCCAGTGCTGCTGCCGCGCCAAAATGCCGCCGCCTGGGATACGCCCCTCTATATGAGGCTACAATGCACAAAGAGCACCTGCACAGTGAACGTCCGTGAAAATCTCGAAGCAAGCGGAGCAGAGCTGAGCCACCAAGTGTCGACGTAATACGTTGGTAAAAGTGTGCGTAGAATCAGCCGATCCAGCGGTGCACCGGTAGAATTTAAATTACAACGGCTCCAGCAGGGCTCCAATTCCGCAACTGCAAGAGAATCAGACGTGTTTCCAGTGCTGCTGCCGCTGCCGAAAGTTTATCACGAAGGAAGAAAAGGAAAGAAAATTATAGGAAAAGAATGAAAGGGAGGTTAACCATCCTATAGGCAGCCGGTTTGCTACCCTGCGCTTGGAGGAAATGGGGAGATGAAAGATAGATAACAGAAAGGGAAGAGAGATAAACACAGCACATTCGGCAGCACACGTGCGCACACCAACGTTTTCGCTAAGTTTAGGGGAACACTCAGGTACCAATTTTGGCCCAGGGCACCTCACTTTTCTCTCTTTCCAACCAACGTCTCGACTTCACTCGCTAAGCCTCGAGTAGGCTTAACATTACTACGGAGCCCTATGCTGGTGCGTCCCACCGCTGCACCGTCATCACGCCCGAAGCTATGGTGGGTGGAGAAACGATCACTGAAGAGGAAGCTAGTGCGCCTAGCTTGATCGACACAATTCGGCGTCGAGGAAAGTCCAACTACTACCACCGGCAAGCCAGCAGGCGCCCGCATCGGCACCCTGCGAACCGGAGCTGTAACGAGGGTTGTAGCCGCCAGCCGGCTCCCCCCGCTCCCAACGAATCAACACCTTGTCATCATCCGACCCGGAGGTGGCCTGGATGTACGTAGGTGCAACAAGCTTCAGTTCTTGCAAGCTCTACTACTTGCTGCATCACTCCCGCCAACAGCGGCACAGTAGGATATTGTTTGCACTAACGACACAGAGAGTATCTGATCAGCACGCTGAACCTACAAATGGCTGAAGCGTACGCCAAAGTATGAGAAATTGTTCTCATGAAGCGAGCACATCCAGTATCCGCTTACGTAGCGGCGTATGGCACCGCCAGCCGAGGCGTAGTACGAGGGATCGACGCTGACCTTCCAGACTCAGAGCTACAACGCCTGTTCCTCTCACAACACAACCCGACGTTTTGAGGGTACGAAGAATCAAGGACACAACCACAATCTTTCTTCACTTCTATGGACCTAAAGCCCCAATTATGTGTGCTGCGGCATGCTCCTGCTGAATTGAGCGCTCTACAAGCGACAGATTCACACCCTCCGCAACTGCGGCCGTGTCGTCATCGACAAAACGTCTGCCCTACCTCATCTGAGAAAGTCTGTGAACACTGTGGTATTGAACCCACGGTACCCAACCATGAAGCCAGGCCCACGTGACGGGTGACCGCACATAGCCAAATTGCTATCAAGTCCTTTACGTTGCTCGACGTCGACGCCGCAGACGCTGGCGTAAAACGAACCAACAGAACCAAGGAGGCTCGGCCACGCAACTGCTGACGACCAAGCAACTATCCTCAACACCAACGACAAAGCACCTGTCTACCACCACCAAGAATACGACTGCAACGCCTTCTTGGGCCGATCGAGTCGCCGGTAAAGGTGATACTTGCGGTTACGAGCGGTCTCACAGCATGAAAACGCTTAGATTCGTGAGCTCAAGCGTGAGCTAGCGTTGCTGCGCGAAAAAAACCAAGAATTTAAAGCACTTATTAGTGCTGACTGGTGTGTTCATTTTAGGGGGAAGCTTCTTAAAGCGGCAACCGTTCGTCCCTCGTAGTCGTAGTCGTAGTGCGTAAGAAGTTTTACATTTTGACCTGAAAGTTGGTGCAGGTGGGAGATTTCTCCTGGCTTTGTTTAACAATAAAGAGTTTGCGGCGAGCGCGTTAACTAAAAGCCGAATGCTTTTGTCTTTCATTCCCCATTAGCAGCCGTTCGCATGTTCCAGTAGGAAACGTTAGTAGAGGTGTTAAAAGCCGACTTCTGCTGTTTCTCATTCCCAGTAGCAGCCGTTGTTAACCTTCAAGGTAGTGCCTGGTGAGATTTTTCCTGTGCGTGATTAAAGAATAAAAAGTTTTGTTCAAAACGCCGTATATTGATGAAATAAACCAACGAAAAAAGACGCCAGATGTTTCTAAAGCCAAACAAAAAGAAGACGCTAGCTGCTTAACGAAAGAGACCAGGTGTTTTCTAAAGCAATGGTTTTATAATCAAAACCATATCGATACAGGTTTGTAGTTGCTGATGCTCGTTGCCATCGGTGTGCGCTCGTATGGTACATTGAGCACTATCTGACAGGACAAGGTTGCTACGTTATACTCGCTGCGCGTAACCTCCTTGGTTTTAGAAAGGTTTAGCGAGCGTAGGGCCGCAATGCCATGAATACAGTGAACTAGTATATACCATGAACTCGAGCTGGTTAAAGGTGGGAAGTAGACCCGAAGCGCAAGCCGTAAGAAAGTGTGCGTGTGCCACCTCTCGTTTAGTCCTTGGAATGTCCGCTGGATGGCGATGCTTCTATATGGGGAAAATAGGATGAAAAGATGCGAGATGGCGGTACTTGGAGCGTTGAAAAGATGAACAAACGGACACACACACAAATGTACGGACGGACGCATGAACGGACTCAGTGGCCGATGCATGGACGAACGCAGGGACAGACGCACTAACAGACGCATGCATGGACGGGCGGATGGACGCATGGACGGTCACACAGACGGATTCATGAACGGACGGAAGCAAGACCGAATGGACAGACGAATCTTTCACCCCACTCTCCAACATTCACTCCGTGGATATGCTGCCATTTTTTTTATCATCGTCGTCAGCATGAACAGTACTAAAACATTTAAATCATTATTTCCAGCAAACATTCGTCTAGTGCGGATGATATGGTTGCCAGGCCATCGTAGTATGGCTATAAATGTGATGGCTGACTTACTAGCACGAGCATCCCGTATTATTTCGATTGTAGCAATCATGCCTCTTACAGCTTATGTAACAACAGCGAGGTTCAGAAAACTTCTCCTTCTTGAAGACTCATGAAAAATTACGATACCGAATCCGAATTTTTTCGTATTATCCGCTGCAGTCACACCGCTTTCTAGCTTGAACCAGCACCTAGTACTCTCCGACAAGCTTTCTGCTGCTTCCGCTGCACAATGAGAAAATTCTTGTATCCTTCAGCGGGTTGGACTAGCAGTTTGCCTTGTTATGAATGGATATGCATGAATCCGGCCTGCAAGAGTCTCTCATCGGCGTGGTCTGCCGACGCAGTCTGCGTCCGGCAGGAACGCAAGAAGTGTCTGTGTGCGCTGCAAAAAACGCACATCAGTGTCGATGGAACACACACCTTGCGTCGTCTGCTTCGGTGCCCTCACAATGACGGCGGACAGTAGTTCGCCTCCAAGGCGCTGGAGGCACCCTTTTTTGAAAAGGGTTTATAGCATAACATGCCTGTATGAGGAACATATCTTACTAGTCATAACATGAAAACCATGACATGTATGTCATGAATGTGATCATTTACATTTCAGAGTCCTGCAGCTCTTGCGGTGGTTTCGTTCACGTGACATGTTGCAAAACGCGTATGATACGACATGATTGCATGCCGAACACAAGCGACTGGCCCTAACATGAAAATCATGACATGCGTGTCGTGTAACATGACTACATGTCACGCTCATGATGCGCTCACAATCCTTTCGCTCGCTTCACATATACAAATTCGGTATAACGGTACGTGAATGGATGGCGAAGGTATGTGGCTGGTGTAAACTTAATAATCATGAGATGCGTGTCATTTAACAACATGACTACATGCTACGCTCATGATGAGCTCGCGGCCGTTTCGCTTGCTTCACATATGCCGAAGTTTGTACTACGTGACGTCAATGGAGGACGAAGGTATGTGACTGGTGCAAACAAGATAATCATGAGATGCGTGTCACGTGAGAACATGACTACAAACTGCAATCAAGGGGCCAATATATTTCGACATGACGCGTGCGCATGCTTGCCGGCGTTCATTTCGTCGCGCTACGTCAGCGTTCCCAAGCCAGGCGCCGGTCTTGCCGTATCTCGAAGGCGTGCATCGCGCTGCGTTGCTTTGACGCATGCGCGTTTCAGTGCATTCGTCGTACCTCCGTCACAAAAAAGGGCGACGCAGTGTTGTCTGGGTAACACGTCAGTACGAAATGCAGCTTGTCGCATTTCGCGCTGGTCACCGTGGGGCTTCGCCGACGGACGCTGGTCGCACCGGTCGCGCCTGGCGTCAGACCATAGGTGTGTTCCAATACTCACCATAGACGGATAAGTAGACAGCTAAATGGACGGCGGCCATCTTAAGTCTCATTCCGATTTTCACGTAGCCGGCAACATAGAAAGCTCCGAGAAGACCGCATCGTAGACAAATACGTTGTAGGCTACTTTGCTGTCTAAACAAGATAGCGGCTCAGTGAATCGCTCAGATATATGAAATCTCGCCCGAATGATCGTCTGCACACAAGCAGACGCTTTCGCAGACGCTCAATGTGAGTAACGTTTTTTTAAATTCAACACAAAATAAGCCAGAAATTACAAACTGTTACGTTTGTTTATTTGAGCTTTTTCTTCTCGACGCGAGGTGGTGCATCGTCACGTAAAAGTCGTCTAAATGTGTTCCATTTCTCGGATTGCATGGGCTCGATGCTGTCTTCCAAGAAGTCTTTGTAGACTGTCTATGTGATGTCTAAGAATTGAAACACAGCCTATAGAGTGCTCACGCTTTGCTCATGTAGCGTCGCTGTTCACAGCGTGCGCGCTCGTCAACGCTACATTTGAGTATATTGGGCCCTTCGTGATGCGTTAGCGGCTTTTTTGCTAATTCCACATATACCAAATTTGGTGTTACATGATGTCATTGGATGACAAAAGTATATGATTTGTGCAAAGATGATAATGCTGACAAGTGTGTCATTTAAGAAAATGACAACATACCACGCTCACAGCGTGCTCGGGACCGTTTCGTAGCTCCACATATACTAAATTTGTTATCACGTGGCGTCGATTAGTTACGAAGGTAAACGACACATCCAAAGATGGTAATCATTAGCGTAAATCATCTACGCCATCATTTACCTCAACCCCGTAACATTGTGTGATTTTAGCGCGACATATCAACCTTCCCCATCCGTGCTTCGCATATCATTGATTTCTCTGTACGTGGGATCTGCCATTTTTTTTACCTCTACCTTTCCCCTGCCTCTTTTCTCCTGCTTCTTTAATTCCCATCCCCCCATCGCCTGCGCAGAACTGTGGAGGGAGGTTCCATCGTTCGAGAGAGGCAGTAACAGAACAGCGCTTATTTCTTTCTTTTTTCCCCTTTTCAATGTCACTTCAGGCTGCAATGGACGCCTCGCTTTCGAATTCGACAACCACTAAGGGAATTAACTGTATGTGATACCACAAAAATAAAGTGTCAATAAACGATGTTGTTTTGTATATCAGTTAAACACGGCTTAGAAACAGAGCTTAAACAAGTATAGCTAGCTTTCGCTTCCCTCAGAAGTTGGCCTAGCTGAACTTAGATGCAGACACCTTTCTGAGTGATGTTTCGAATTAATAAAATGCGTTGAACAATGTAGATGTGGAAGATGTTTATGAAATCAAGAGCAACTAGAAAGCAGCCAAATGCCAAACGGAACAGGCGCGAGCACGAATCACACGTGCCTTCAGCCTTGTTTTTTAAAATGCAAAGCATTTCTTAGCGAAGTTCGGCAACCTTTAGCATATTGTCACAGGGTCGTGACGTGGCCGAAGACAGGAGACTTCGTGTTGGGATTTAACTGTTTATTTGGGCAAACCTGTGCCCAGTAAACGGAAAGTCCGAATACAGCAGCAGTCTTGCACAGATAGAAGTCTCGGACTGATAGCGGCGAACGAAGCGTCGCCCTTCGTTCAAGAACTGACAAGCGGCGAAGTGCGTCGGCATTTAAACTCTTGCCATCGAATGTTCTAGTGTTATCGCTGGCGGTGGCGTAGCTTCCAGAACAATCTGTACCGTTCGCACAGTGGGCGTGATCTTATCGAAATGATCTACTACAGTCCGGAACCTTCTCGAAAAGAGCAGGCGCGGTTGCACTGAGAATCGTGTGGTGTTTTGGGACGATAACAAAAACTTGGGAATTGGAACGTGGCATCGCCCCCCTCGGAAAAAGGCATCGTCTCGATGCTTTAACTAAAGATGAACGTACAATATTAATGCAAGAAAGTACAATGAATAAATTACGATGAAACAATAATACAGAAAAACACTGTTTCAGTTTGTTAACGCGCATGAAACGGCTTGAGGCGCACGACGTGCATGACTTCAGGTCGCGATCGGCGTCGTTGAGAGTTCGTGATGCCGTCGGGGACAACCTCGTAATCAAGTGGGCCGAGACGTCGAACCACCCTGTACGGTCCGAAGTAGCGTCGCAGAAGCTTTTCACTTAGTCCACGTCGGCGTATCGGCGTCCACACCAAACACGTTCACCGGGCTGGTATTCCACGAAGCGTCATGGAAGGCTGTAACGGTGGCTTTCTGTCGTGTGTTGATTCTTGATACGGAGACGCGCAAGTTGTCGGACTTTTTCGGCACGTTGCAGGTACTCGCTCACATCGAGGCTTTTTTCGTCGGTGACGTTGGGTGACATGGCATCGAGCGTCTTTGCCGGGCTACTTCCGTAGACCAATTTGTATGGAGATATCTGCGTCGTCTCCTGCACCGCCGTGTTGTATGCGAAGCTCACATACGAAAGAATGGCGTCCCACACCTTGTGTTCGACATCGACGTACATTGACAGCATGTCGGCGATCGTCTTGTTAAGCCGCTCGGTGAGGCGTTGGTCAGTGGGTGGTACGCTGTCGTCCGGCGGTGGTTTGTTTGGCTGTATGCCAAGATCGCTTGAGTTAAGTCGGCAGTGAATGCCGTTCCTCTGTCGGTGATAAGGACCTCCGGGGCGCCGAGACGTAGGACCATATTTTCGACGAAGAACTTAGCAACCTCGGATGCACTGCCTTTTGGCAGGGCTTTTGTCTCGGCGTAGCGGGTGAGGTAGTCGGTAGCTACCACGATCCACTTGTTTCCGAAAGCCGACGTCGGGAACGGCCCTAGTAGGTCCATACCAATCTGCTGGAAAGGTCGGCAAGGTGGATAAATTGGCTGCAGAAGTCCCGCTGGCCTTGTCGGCGGTGTCTTGCGTCGCTGACAGTCCCAGCTTGTCCTCACATAACGAGTGACGTCGGTGGTAAGACGTGGCCAGTAGTACCTCTCTTGTGTCCTCGCGAGCGTGCAAGAAACACCGAGGTGCCCTGCCGTCGAATCGTCGTGCAAGGCCTGCAGGAGTTCTGGTTGCAGAGCTGAAGGCACCACAAGGAGGTACTTAGCTCGACGCGGTGAAAAGTTTTTCTTTTGTAGAAGACCGTTTCGTAGGAAGGACGACGCAAGTGCGGGCTTGAATACCTTCGGGACTTCGGCGGTCCTGCT
Organism: Rhipicephalus microplus; assembly: GCF_043290135.1. Classification (NCBI taxonomy): domain Eukaryota; kingdom Metazoa; phylum Arthropoda; class Arachnida; order Ixodida; family Ixodidae; genus Rhipicephalus; species Rhipicephalus microplus. The sequence continues at coordinate 124,031,514 of NC_134700.1, forward strand.
TTCGAGGTATTCTATTAGGGCCTTAAGTTCCGGGTCGGCCCGCTGTCGTTCAGCGAAGTCGTCTGTAGTTATCGTTCCCAAGAAGTAGTCGTCATCCGGGTCGTCGGGTAGCGGTTGGTCGACAGGCGCACGAGAGAGACAGTCGGCGTCGGAGTGTTTTTTGCCGGACTTGTAAATGACAGTAATGTAATATTCTTGAAGTCTCAGGCTCCATCGTGCGAGGCGACCTGAAAGGTCCTTCAAGGTGGCTAGCCAACACATGGCGTGGTGGTCGCTTACAACTTTGAAGGACCTGCCGTAGAGGTAGGGGCGAAATTTCGACGTAGCCTAGATGATGGTGAGGCACTCCTTTTCTGTTGTGGAATAATTTACTTGTGCTTTGGATAGCGATCGGCTGGCGTTACTAATAACCCTTTCAAGTCCGTCAGCCCTCTGCACAAGAACGGCGCCAAGACCTACGCTGCTTGCGTCAGTATGTATTTATGTCTTGGCGAATTCCTCGAAATGGGCAAGTAACGGAGGCGTCTGAAGGCGATGTTTAAGCTCCTGGAAAGCGTGTTCCTGTGGCGTTTCCCACTTGAATTCTACCTCGGCCTTGGTAAAGTTAGTGAGAGGATCGGCGGTGCGATCGAATTTTTTCACGAACCGCCTATAATAGGCGCACAGGCCCAGAAATCGGCGCACGGCCTTCTTGTCAGTGGGCGGCCGTAAGTCGGCGATGGCGGCTGTTTTCCGTGGATTGGGTGAACTCCAGACTTGTTGATAACGTGCCCCAGAAACAAGAGCTCCTCATACGCAAATCTGCACTTTTCTGGTTTCAGTGTGAGTCCGGACGTCTTGCGGGCCAGCGCAGTGCGCCGAGGAAAACCGACGTTTGGCGCACCTCTGACCACCGCCCACTGTGCTACCACTGCAGCGAGGCCGGGCACACTTACCGCCGTTGCCAGTACCGACAGATGGGACTGCGTGGCTTCGCCATCGATGCACTAGGTCCACATCCAGGGGAATGGCCACGTTACATCGCTGACTAACTGACAGGAACTCAATGGACACCACGAAGTCCTTCCCGTTCGCCGTCGCCCAGCCGCCGCATGTCACCGCACCCCCGGCAGTACTCCGGCCCAACGCGGGGCCAGTATCCTAGCCCGTATCCGGGAAACTAAGGGCAGCAACCGGTGGAGGTGCAGTTGCTGTGCGACGAACTACCGAAGATCCTCCGACGACGACGACGCCGCGACGGAGTTTTCCAAACACAACGCCAACCAGGCAAAGCCCTGACGGCGAAAGCTCACTTACCGAAGGTGGCCTGACGACGCAACATGGAAGCAGCGGAACAAGCCGACGCAGCCGTGACCTGACGCCACCCCCTAACTGTAATGCGAGACGGCGAACTAGCGACCTCGACGTTCTTATCGACGGCCACAGTGTGACCGCTCTCGTCGATACTGGAGCTGACTATTCTGTCATCAGTGGGTCGTTCGTCGCGAAGTTGAAGAAAGTTAGGACAGCTTGGAAAGGCCCTGAAATCCACACAGCTGGAGGTCGTCTCGTAACGCCTGCAGGAATCTTCACAGCGAGAGTCACCATTAACGGCCGTATTTATCCTACAGACTTCGTAGTCCTACAGCGTTGCTCGAGAGATGTCACGGGGTCGTGACGTGGCCGAAGACAGGAGACTTCATGTTGATATTTAACTGTTTATTTGTGCGAACCTGTGCCCAGTAACCGGAAAGTCCGATTACAGCAGCAGTCTTGCACAGATAGCAGTCTCGGACTGATAGCGGCGAAGGGAGCGTCGGCCTTCGTTCAACAACTGACAAGCGGCGAAGCGCGTCGGCATTTATACTCTTGCCATCGAATGTTCTAGCGTTATCGCTGGCGGTGGCGTAGGTTCCAGAACAATCTGTACCGTTCGCACAGTGGGCGTGATCTTATCGAAATGATCTACTACAGTCCGGAACCTTCTCGAAAACTGCCGGCGCGGTTTGCGCTGAGAATCATGTTGCGTTTTGGGACGATAACGAAAACTTGGGAAATAGAACTTGGCATTTCCTCCCTCTGAAAAAAAGGCATCGTCCCGATGCCTTAACTAAAGATGAAGGTACAATAATAACGCAAGAAAGTACAATGAATAAATTACGATGAAACAATAATACAAAAAAACACTGTTTCAGTTGGTTAACGCGCATGAAACGGCTTGAGGCGCGCGACATCCACGACTTCAGGTCACGATCGGGGTCGTTGAGAGTTCGTGATGCTGTCGGGGGCAACCTCGTAATCAAGTGGGCCGAGACGTCGAACCACCCTGTACGGTCCGAAGTAGCATCCTGCAGGTTGCGCTGAGAATCGTGTGGTGTTTTGGGACGATAACGAAAACTTGGGAAATAAAACTTGGCAATATCTATCTATCTATCTATCTATCTATCTATCTATCTATCTATCTATCTATAACTATCTATCTATCTATCTATCTATCTGTCTGTCAATCTATCTATCTAGCCGCCTACGACTTGTAGCTCTCCCGGCGATTTCGTTATTGGTATCAATACCAAATTCAGTATGGCATAACATAACTGTAGCGGGATCAAATCCCGCCTGTGGCGGCTGCATTTTCGATGGAGGCGGAAATGTTGTAGGCCCGTGTACTCAGATTTGGGTGCAGGTTAAAGAACCCCAGGTGGTCAAAATTTTCGGAGTCCTCCACTACGGCGTCTCTCATAATCAATTAGTGGTTTTGGGACGTTAAACCCCACAAATCAATCTTCAACAGTAACATAACTCTATGAACACTTTATTTAGATAGTCATATTACGACTTTCATGTGATGTATGTCTTGAACGTCAAGATTTATGTTCCATCTTCTTGCTGCTCTTATGGTGGCTTCGTTCGCATGACATATTGCACGATTGCTATGGCCTGACATGACGACATAAAGAACACAAGTGACAGACCCTTACGTGGAAATCAAGAAATGCATGCAAGTCATAATTCATGACTACAGGCCACGCCCATGGTACGCTCGCAGTTGTTTCGCTAGCTTCGTATATATCGAAATTGGTGTTACGGGGCGTGAGTGGATGACGAAAGTATATGACTGTTGTAAACATGGTAATCATTAGATGCTTGTCTCGTAACAACGTGGCCACACGTCACAATCATGATGCGTTCGCGGCCGTTTTTCTAGCTCCCCAATTACGAAATTTGATGTTGCATGACGTGAATAGACGACATGGAGAAATGACACGTCCGAGCATGATAATAATGATATGCGTGTGAAGTAAAACATGACATGCTACGCTTATAGCAGGCTCACGGCTGTTTCACTAGTCCCCCATATACCAAATTTGTTATTACGTGACGTGAATAGACGCGAAAGTAAATGACACCTTCAAACATAATAGTCATGGCATGCCTGTCATGTAAAATGTAACTACATGCTACGCTCCTAGCACGCTTGCGAGCGTTTAGCCAGCACCACATATACGAAAAACAATATCAGGTGACGTGAATAGATGGCGAAGGTAAATCACACGTCCAAACGTGATAGTAATGACATAAAAGTCATGTACGGCATAATTTACTTCCGCCTCGTAACGTTGTGCTGATTTTCAAGTGACATACGAACCCTCCTTATTCGTGCTTCGCATATCATTGATCCCCGCTGTACGTGGGATCTGCCAATTTTTGTTTTCACTAGTACTAACATTTTTTACTGTAAAACCGCGGACCAGCAGAAAAAGAGCGAACCTGGCGAACTATAGCACAATTACTACAGATGTGTAGAGGCTGGATTTCGTCTATACGGTCCACGTGAACAATATCGCTCCCGTCATTGCGTCATTTTACCCTTAGGAACCCCATGGGCTCAGTGACGGTAGTTCGAGGGTGACCTCTGGCGTTACAGCTTTTGGGGACTGTCATAGTTAGGCGCGACTTTGGCGTAAAAGCAGGGAGCAAATAAGGGAACTTGTGCCACATGATTGTTGCAGGTGAATATGATTATCAAGTTTTGGTGTTGCTGGCATTTCTGGCAGCACTGGTCGTGCATGGAAAATCAACGTGCGAGCAGCTCAAATTCTGAGACATAACCCGTTCAGGGGAGAATGATGAATCAATGTCTACAAACGTGTTCAATTCACCTACCATAAAGTCTGTGCGCTCAATGGTACATTTCAAGGAAGAAAATGAAGCCATGCGTTGTTTCGTGGAAGTTGCAGTCACTATTTCTAAATAGCCCGTAATTCGGTATTTAAATATTCAGCACTGAGTCATGTTCTATGCTAAAAATACTATCATAGGCTCCAAACGTGTGCGCAATTACGTTCAAGTTGCGTTCATTTCGAGAAACTTAAGGTACTCTTGACACTGGTTCTTGAACATGGCATGTCGAACTAGCCGTCAAACATCGTAGTGCTTTTACAGAAGTGATCTACTGTACGGCAAAACACAATCCGGTGACATTTACTAGGATTACTGGCTATTGAAAAAGCTCAATGCGTGCGATCACAACCGTATCCTGCTCTCAATATACCTGAAGTTGACGCATGAGAAGTCCGTTGCACAAACGCAGCCACCACCGCTGAAGGCGATACGTGGCGGTTCTGGATAGAGTCGCACTATGTTCTGAAACCTTTGGGTCATAAAGATGTATGGTGTCCTTAAACTCTAATGTTTCCCGATGATAAAGAAGGAAGACGGAGAGAAGTCCGCGATAAACTGGGTGGCATTGTAGTAAGCAGACGTAATAAGTGACAGTATGCGGTTTCATCTGTGGGAACTTTGAAAACTTGCGTACAGATTATGTCACCTGCAGTTTTCCGAGTAGTTAAATGAATAGTTCGATTGATATTGTTGCGTTTTTTGTCGATTTTTTCCTCGGCTGGCACTCGCAGTGCCACTACAGGGGTAACATAACGTCATTTAAAATATTGCATGGGCCGTTGAAGCGCAGGCGACTGTGATTGAAGATTTACGGGTATATTTTTATTGCAATAAAACTTTTCTCTATATTATCTGACGCATATCGTAATTGCAGTGTTTAAGAATGATTTCTTTGAAGAAATACATGAATAAGTCATACCATACCAAGTACAAAAGAAAGTTGTATAACTGACTGTCATTTCAAGTATTTATTCGGTGGTTATGAAGTATTACCAGAAGGAAGTAAGAAGTTTTACCGAAAATGTTCGCAGAAAAGGTACACCTGAACTAAAGTTTTCATGAGGGAGGCATTGCCTATAGCAGGCAAGGCATAGCAGGCACGGCGGACCTGCTACGGGCTTGTGTCCTCACAAGCCATTTCTCTGCTTTATGCTGGTGCACGTTTTTTCTCTGACAGGACTGACGTATCAAGCAAGCTTCTGTTCTACCCGATCTGCCAGCTGTCAAAACGTGCCTGTTCCTTCTGCGAGGCTTCTTAACATGGGAACAACAACGAAGGCTTATCAGGAAACTTCGTCTTCTGCCTTCCTTGGTTAGACTCACGTCGACCCCAGCGCCACCTTCCTGTAATCTGACATCAGTCGACAACTCTGTAAAAGAACTTGTCTCTGTGTAGTCGTTCTGTTCTGGCGCAATAACTTTCGTCATATCCTACCAACTAGCCCAAGCTCCCACACTTCTAAGTCAACCCCGGCGCCACCTGCCCGTCATGTGACATTGGTCGTCAACTCTGTATAGAGACGACTGAATTTGCACACCTTCAGTGGGCACGGCGGACCTGCTACGGGCATGCGGTCTCACAAGCGATTTCTCTGCTTTATGCAAGTTTGATATTACTCTACTTCATTTAAGAGTAATTACCGCTGCCTTTATAACCTGCCGTACTCACGTCGTTGTGCTAGTAAAGTTTTGTGCTAGTAGAACCCTTTGTCAGGCCACATGACCTTTACCTTCTGCTTCCTTTCTGTTCTATACAGAAGAAATAAAGTCATGGAGGCGGAAATATTGTAGGCCCGTTTTAACAGGTTTTGGTGCACGTTAAAGAACCCCAGGAGGTCTAAATTTCCGGAGTCCTCCACTACGGCATCTCTCATAATCATATGGTGGTTTTGGTACGTTAAACCTCCCATATCAATCAATCAGAAGAAATAAAGTCAATTAAATTCATTTGAATTAGGAGATGTGCTGTACGTGGTTACTTCTGCTGTGCGGTGATATTGAGAAAAATACAAATAGCAACGCAGAGAAATGCTACAAGAACTACTACTAGGGAAGCCAAATTGATTAAGGATATGGCGGCTGTTTGAACGCACCAAAAATATGGAAAAGACTTTCGCTGAGTGGGAGCATTGGCTCACTGACTTAGAAAAGCGTGCTGCCTGTGTCGATCATCTTGAACGAACTTTGAAGTCTCTAGAATCCAGAATCGTGAATTCAGCGGACAGAAGTATGTGTTCTGACTTGTTGACCTTCGGCCTTCGAGAGCAAACCGGTGAATCAGAAACCGAGCTCAAGCAAAAAGTCGTTACCAGTATATTTTCCAAGAAATAAAAAGTAAACTCAGTTAGATTGGAAGAATACAACGTCTGGGGAAGTCAGGTAAATCAAGAGCAGTTATAATATTTTTTCAAGACTTGAAAGAAAAAGTGATGTTTTAAAGAATGCCTACAAGCTTAAAAAACAAACCTTTCCGTACAAAACGATTACTTGCAATAAACACATAGAAAACGTAAATTGCTGTGAGACAGCGCAAAAGTAAAAAAAAAGGCAAGAAAGTCACTTTGATAGACGAGAAACTTTGAGTCGATAATGAATAAATCAGATGGAGCGATACCACAAACAGCAGGGCTAAAATTCATAATTATCATAGTACTTCTAAAAAGAAATGACTTCCTCCATCTCGTGACTTCTGAATTTCGAATAATAATGCCCAAAGTATTTATAATAAAACTGATAAGCTTGAAGCGGTTAATTTCAGGCATAATCCGCACGTGGTTGTCATCACAGAAATTCGGCTGCATGAAGAGGTAGATGATACGGACGTCTTTTTGTCTGGTTATTGTGCCTTCCGTAGGGGTAGACGCACTAGGGGTGGTGGTGTTGCTGTCTTAATGTGGCAAGATATCAGCACTGTGCTCCTGCGTCAGGCAGGTATTATTAAAGTGCTGTCTTTAAAATCTTATGCCGTAATACATCATTTGTATTTTTTGCTGTTTACCGAACCCTTGACTCCACTCCACAGTTTTCGCAAGATCCGCACCAACACATGGTGTCTTTTGTACACAATAAAACTTTAATAGGTAATTTTATTCTTACCGGCATTGACTGCAATTACGGTACATTCAGCACTGATGTCAGCGTAAGTAATGAACATTTGCGGGGCAATATTTTGATGCACAACCTAAAGCAAGTGGTTACTAAGCCTAGACGAATTAGCACTGCCTCCAGTTCTACTACTTGACCATATACTTAGTAGCCAGACTTTCCAAGATTTTTTTGTTTCTTTAAAACAAGGTATTTCTGATCATTAACTTGTATCTTTTTCCTGCAACATTGATCTTCTCTAGTCTACTAGCATTAAAACTATTTCTGCAAAGGACTACTCACGCGCCAATGATGAGAGCGTACTAGATTACCTTGACGATTGTCTAGATGGTTTTCGAGAACATGACGAAGTCAAACTTTGGGACGAGCTTAAGAATACTTGCATGCACTGTACTGCCAACGTTATTCCAAACATAACTTTAAAAAACATCCAAACCAACTTCCTGGATTACGTGAGAGATATTTCATGCCAAGAGAAAGGTCAAGCGTCTGCGATGGGTATTTCTTTTAATGTAATAGTACCATACCGATGTAAACTTAACAAGGCTGTTAGAGCTGCTAAACTTTGTTACTTTCAGTTTACTCTGCCAAATTTCATCTGAACCGCTTTGAGTGAGTTTTGAGCTTTCTCAGAAAAGAAAGTAAACCAGTCGACCATATTATGCACGAGGGCAATCCTGTCGTCACTAAGCAAAAGATTGCTGATCACTTCGATGCTTATTTTAATAGCAACCATTTACGTTCAGATGTTTTCTCTCGCATGAATAACACACCAGTAAGGGATGACTGTAGTTTTGTTTCCTTGCCTGCCGCCTTTTCTATGCTCTCGAGTATGAAAACAATATCATCACCCGGGCCCGACAACTCATCAAACGTGTTTCTTCGCACATATGCCAAAATGATGTCACATGTTTAGGGGCGAACCTCCTGATAGCGGCACCCGTTCATACATCATAGCCGTTGTAGTGTGTAACAAGTACAACGTTTTGAATTCCAAGGTGGTGCCGGTGAGAGATTTCTTCTGTGCGTTGTTCAACAATAAATGATAGTGCTAATTTACATGCCAATGGCTGCTAAGGGGCAATGAGAAACAAGAGCATTCGGCTTTTAGTTAACGCGCACGCTGCGATCCCCATTAGCAGCCATTGGCATGTACTTTGAGCACTATATGACAAGAAAGGGTTGCTACGTTATACTCGCTGGGTGTAACCTTCTTAATTTCAGAAAGGTTTAGCGAGTGTTGAGGCGCAGTGTCATGAATACAATGAACCAGTATATACCATGACCTCGAGGTGGTTAAAGGTGTGAAGTAGACCCGAAGTGGAAGTCGCAAGAAAGTGTGCGTGAGCCACCTCTCGTTCAGTCCTTCGAATGTCCACTGGATAACGGTACTTCTATATGGGCAATATATGATGAAAAGATGCCAGATGGTGGTACTTGGAGTGTTGAACAGATGGAAGAACGGACACACAGACAGATGCATGGATGGATGCATGAACGGACGCAGGGGCGGATGCATGGACGAACACAGGGACAGATGCACGAACAGGCGCACGCACGGACGGGCGGATGGACGCTTGGACGGTCACACAGACAGACGCATGAATGGACGGAAGCGAGAACGAATGGACGAACGAATGCTTCACCCAACTCTCCATCATTCACTCCGTAAATATGCTGCCATTTTTGTTATTATCTTTCGTGCATCACTTTCCTCAGCTGTGTTCCCAAACTACTGGCTATATGCTCGTATCATCCCAATCCCCAAAAAAGGGGATCCATCACTATTTCCCAACTACCACCGCATATCACTAACCACCTTATGTTGTAAACTCTTAGAACACACAATCGCTAATGAAATCACAAGCTTTTTTGATGATCGAACAATTCTAACGACAATGAAGCATAGTTTTGTAAAGTTGCTCTCTATTGTAATCCAATTTACTACTGTGATTCATTGTCTTGCTAGCGTTGTCGACAAACCAGGACAAACTGACATTATATTGGATTTTAGAAAAGCGTTTGATTTCGTGTCACACGCAAAACTAATCGATAAACCTAATCATTTGGGCGTTCTTTCATAACTATAAAATTTGATTTCTTCTTACCTCACTACCCGTAGGCAATCCGTTGCAATCAATAACTGCTCTTCGTGTAACTTTTCGGTAACTTCTGGTGCTCCCCAGGTAAGTGTTCTTGGACCTTTATTATTTAACATATATATCAACGACAGTGTTGACTCTATTTCTCAGCCTGTTCAGATAAAGTTACTCGCAGATGACTGCCTACTCTTTAGCGAAATCACCTTCCAACAGGATCATGTCACCTTAAGCTCCAGCCTTCGAAGTATTCAACATGGTGCAAAAGCTAGGATATGCAGCTTAATATTCATAAAATAGTATTTGTGAAAATAACCAAAAAATAATATAGTATCATTCACTTATAATCTTGCACCCATGCCCCTTGAAGAAGTCAATGAATACAAGTACTTAGGTGTCATCATAAGTAATAATATCAGTAGAGTTCTCACATCTCTCATTTTTGCAACTCAGCTTTCAAAAACTCTGCTGCCTCAGACACAAGTTAAAACACGCTCCTTCATGCCAAAACCCGTCTAATCACCTACACTTTCCTTGTCCGTCCTAAGCTAGAATACGCCGATATCGTTTGGGATCCTTATACTAAAACTAACATCGATGAGCTAGAAAGGATCCAATGAAAACAGAAAGGTTTAGCTTATCAAAATATTGTACCAGTTACTCTCCAAGTTTCTTAATGGCCCAACACAACATTCAGTCCCTACAACTAAGAAAAAATCACAGGCTTGAATTTCTGTTCCTTTTGTATAATAATAAGTTCTCTATTCCTCCAGAACCTCACATTAGGTCACTCACTGCTCGCCGAACAAGACATCGCCACTCTGACACGTTAACGCCTTTCAATGCCGAAAGCAACATATTTAGGAATCGCTTTTCCCTCGAACAGTAGCAGATTGGAACAGCCAACCTCTTAGTGCACTACACAACACCGACTCTATCGCATCCATCACATCATAAACGTGGCCTTGCACAGATACCTTTGTACATTGATTGGATAGTTATTTTGTTCATGATACTTTCATTCTGTATACTTTGTTTCACAGTTTTCTGTGCTTGTTTACTTGTTGGTTGATTCATTTTCTGGTCAGTATATTATCTTTTATACCTGAACACTTGGAAATAGTGATGTTGCGGCTGTTTAAAGACGTACTCACTGGTTAATTTTTGTGGCATATTTTAGAACATTTACAAGAACGGTGAGTCGTTTATCGTAAAACTATCAAGGCCTGTAAATTTTGAAGGAATACTGGCAGTGACACAAAGCTTCAGGTACCTTCCAAAGCTGCAACAAAAATTCCTTATCGCTCTATTTTTTTGCCTGATCAATATATTGTTGTGGATTGAACCATTTTAGAAACCGTACCATTATTCAAATCTTCAAGCTGTTCGGGAAATATCTTAAACATTGCGTCCTTATCATCGACAATTTTCATAACTCGCAAACGCGCTACTCTATTTGTCAAGTACAGGCAGCACCTGTCGTGCTTCAAGCCGAGACGTGGTACAAGTTGAACGAGCTGAAGCTTAATTATTATGAGTCTTTACTCATCATTGCGTAAATGAACCACTCTTCAAGAGGTTATTTTCAGCGACTCGCCGCCAGTAATTACCAGCGGCTACTTCGCAGTAGGAAGGCTAATTTTACAATTTCAAAAGAGGTCTAATACATCAATGTCTATTTTCCGAGCTATTTTAATGTACAACTAATTATTCAAGCGTATCATATTGTAAGCAATGATCAATTACTAATTCACAATAATTTTACAACTCGGCTCAATATTTGTTTTCAGTTCACATGGAACTGAATGCAATGTATCAATAATCAATTGTACAAACCAAAAATGAATGTACAATTATTCTTCAAATTACTTAATGCAGCAATAAATTAACTTCTGATAAAATAAATTACAGCTTAATTTACACAACCTACGCAGGTATTGAAACTAGATGGTCACTTATCACAGCCCTTGGCGGTACTTTCGGGAGTTCCCCAAGGCTCTGTGTTGGGACCATTATTGTTTCTCATGTACATCAATGATATCAGTAGTGTGACAGAAGAGATGTTCATGTTAAAGTTTTCGCAGATGACTGCTTAATCTATTCCGCACTTATTAAACTAGACGACCAAATAAAATTCAGAACTCTTTGCAAAATTTAGATAACTGGTATAGGAAATGAAAAATGGCAATAAATTATTCTGAATCTACATTTACACACATCAGCAAAAAGAAAACAATCCATTCCATTGTGTACTGCATTGGTGAAAACTTGTTGGTAAATACGACCCAGATCAAGTACCTTGGGGTAACAATCATGCAAATATTAACATGGAATAAGTATATAGATAACGTTTGCACGAAAGCCTATCAAAAGTTGTATTTATTGAGGAAGAAGTTGCAGAATGGAACTTCTTCCTCAATACGACGTAAAACATATTGCATACACCACCTTCATTACAACAGTATCAGGATATCCATCCGTTGTTTGGAGTCCCCATCAAGATACTCCTAAGAAGAAGCTAGAAAGAATACAGAGACTAACGGCGCGCTTTTTTTGTTCAACGTACCGAAGAAAAGAATCAGACAAACTTATGTTACAGCGATGCAACCTAGATATTCTTCAACTACGTAAAGATAAATATAGGCTGAAAGTATTGTTTTAAATAGTGAACGATCAACTGACTATATATAAGCTCAAATATTTACATTCTCCAGACAAAAGAAATTCCCGAACTAACCACGATTGCGTCTTAAACTATACCATACAAATACTGACACATTTCGATATTATTTTTTTTTTGCAGATGTCCTAGAAATGTGGAACGAATTGCCGAACAAAGTTGTTATTTTAAAAGATGTCACTGATTTAGAAAATGCTGTAGAATTCATATACGTGATTGCTAAATTAATTTTTTTTCAGTGCCAAGTGATGTAAGGAACTTCGTGTTCATAGCAAGTATTTTGAAAAATGACTGTGAATTATGAATTCTTCTTGAATTGTTATTTGAATGTTGAATTGTTAATTAAGAAAATGCAAATTTTCATTGTGAGTTGTGAATGTATTAACAAACATTAGGAACATTGTACATTCTTTATGTGTGTCCTCTCTGTTATGACTCTCAATGAGGGTTGGCAGTATTACCAAATAAAATTAAAAATTAGAGCTAACAGAATATTAATAATGTTGTTTGAGCTGTTGCTCTGAAATGAATCTTCATTGAAATTTTTATCAGCTACTGCGTAGAGTTTCCACAGTAACACACGTAGGTCACCACTTGAGCGAATATTTAACAGTGCGTAACGTACTGTTTCTTTTGTCTGTATGCTTCATCTCGTGCTAATAAATCTGTGTTATACTACCATAGCAACCCTTTTCATGTCACAATGCTTGTAATTACGTTTCACTAATCGCATGTCGTTTGTCACGGGAAATAAAAAATTTGACAGATCCCACGTACAGTGGGAACTGATGATATGCGAAGCACGAACGAGGAACGTTGATATGCCACTTTAAAATCAGCACAACGTTAAGAGACGGATGTACCTTACTTCCATGTCATCATTATTATTATTGCACGCATCATTTAGCTTCGTCATCTATTCACCTCATTTGATAATAAAGTTGGTATGTATAGTGCTAGTGAAACAGCCGCGAGCGTGCATTTATTGCAGTATGCAGTCATGTTGTTACATAAGACGCATCTCATGATTATCATGCTTGCACCCTTCACATACCTTCATCATCAATTCACGTCCCATAATACCAAACTTGGTACACGTGACGCTACCGAAACGGGCGCGAGCACATCATGAGCGTCACATGTAGTCATGTTCTTACATGACAAGCACCTGATCTGATGATTTTCATGTTTGCATCAGTCACAAACCTTCATCATTCATTCACGTCTCTTAATACCGTATTTGGTAGAAGCGAAACTAGTGAAACTAGTGCACCATGAGCGTCGCGTGTAATCATGACTAGTTTTAACATGAAAATCATGACATGCACCACCCCGGCGTGGAGGAACAGAGTTACACAGGGTAGTAAAAGCGGTGCTTCGCGTCTGAAAATGAAATATATTAAAACGCGCTTGCATGTGCCCCGAACGCGCATTCCACTCCCCCTCCTACACACACACACGTGCGCGTGCGCGCAAAAATACGTATAGCAGTTGTGCTAACTAAGCAATGCGGCAGCAAAGCTTACCGAGGAAAACACAGATGACAGCAGGTCCTCCACCTACATTTTGAATATGAAAACTTAAGCTGCTGTCACTCCATCGTCGAGTGCCAACGTACTAGAAACATGCGTCAAAGCATCCCTAATCATCCTGTAGGACATCGCGTGCACACCGCGCGCAGCAGGCACACTAATGAGCATCTCGACACGCATCACGCATGCATGGAGAACTGCATGGACAAGTTCTCATTACCCCTTTTTTCAAATGCCTCCTGGCGCTCACTCTAAATTACTGAAAAAAAAAGGAATTGGAATAATTAGAGCCTATAGCAAGCCCTTTAATTTTCGCCTTTGCGTCTGCGATTGCACGTCGGGCAATGGAGTACCTACTCTGCGGGAGAAGCGAGTGTGCTATCTAATTAGGCGAGAAAAGAAATTCAGCCTGCACGTCGAACATTCGCTTGAACAAATGAAGCGTGTTTTTTTTAAGTGAGAACTTTTGCTGCCTCGTATAGGTCAGGGAAGTGCCGTTATTACGTGAATTTGTTTGTGTACGCTCTAATTGGCGTTCGTGGCCTGCTCACCAGCGCAAACGTGTAATACGACGTTTATCAAACAGGCTGCGATAATGTTACCTCGCGTGGAAAACGGCCCACATATTCCCTCTGTGTACTGCTACCTACATGAGGCGGACGCGGCTGCTCATTTGCGGTATATATGCCTCTACTGCTACCGGCATTTCAAGCTTTGAGGGTTTCTCCTGCATGTCTTCCCAGACCAGTTCTTCATTACCAGGAGTCTTCTCCGCTTTCGTTAGTTTATTTGAGAGTACTTAATTTAGAGGCTGTGCTGTTTCTACCCTAATCGGTTCGCATCACTGTGGTTCTTTGGAAAGACTGCGATGCGTATTCGTGTTTGCATTCTTTATTGCAAGCACTATCTTTTATTATATGCAATAGTTGCAGTAGGTTTCTCAAACGTATAGATGGGATCATTTGATATATAATAATCAGAACCCAACATAGCGAGTAAAGCAAGTGAAGGAAGAGTAAGAACAGGCTAACTTCTCCGAGGATAGCCGAAAAACGATCTATCTATCTATCTATCTATCTATCTATCTATCTATCTATCTATCTCTCTATCTATCTATCTATCTATCTATCTATCTATCTATCTATCTATCTATATATCTATATATCTATCTATCTATCTATCTATCTATCTATACGTCTGTCTGTCTGTCTGTCTGTCTGTCTGTCTGTTGTGTGTTCGCGCTGTTTTTCGCAAATCAATTTTGGGTTAATAGCATTGTTGATATTTACAGCATATATTGCTACATTCTCCGTGCGGTTTCTACTTTGTGCATCATTTTGCCTCTGGGCCACGTTGCGAATAAATGTTGCGTGGGGTGCGTCAGCCCATTAGTCTGCTCACGCTACGATACGATAATAAAAATGGCTAAAGAGCAGCAGTGCGTGTCCTTTCACGGCACGGAACACTATAAAACAATGTTAACGCGTCACTGTGCTTTTCTTTCTAAGGTGTGCCTTCTAGGTATGTTTTAAACATGATAAGCTACGAGTACTCCTGTGATGTTAGTATAGGTCAATGCAGTCATTAACTTCAGTGCAGTGACTGTAGAGTATGCTACAATGAGCGGTTATTTTCAACAAACTTTATGAAAAGGCTTTACGCACATGCGTGTCAGTGAAGTACCACTCAAAAATTCTACCGCTGCACATATCTGTACAATGAATCACTAGTTCGCCACGCTCTCAATTCTGGATGGCTAGGCGTATCTTTAAATATATACCATAACCTTCGCGAAATTGCTCAATGCAGTGTGTCCCTTGGAGTGTCAACGCGTGTTATTGATCATAATATTGTTACGGGAAGGAGACTGACTCAGAGGGGTAGTCATCGATGTATTTACAGTCAGTTAGGCGAGCAGCGCCAGCCACACAGATTAGCTCGTGCCAGTCTATCTGCTTTCTCTTCTTCAGCTCCATGTACTGGCACGTAGCATGACCCCCGGTGGCGGAGGCACCGTCCCGGTGCATTAAAGTTCGTTATCTATCGCATTATTGTAGGGCTTCATCCGCGAGACGTGTACGATATCACTGGGCCGCATAGTAGATGATGATGGAGAAATGGGGCTGATCTCGTAGGTGACAGGTATTACTTGACGCAATATACGGTAGGGTCCCGTGTAATGAGACAGAAGTTTTTTGGACAGACCTAGCCGACGATGAGGGGACCAGAGTAAAACGAGGGTACCGGGAGCGAAATGTACGTCTCTATGTTCCGCATCGTACCGCCGGCATTGGTTGGTTTGCGACGCCATCAGCCGAGCGCGAGTGAGCTGACGGGCATGATCGGCTCGCGCAATCGCGTCGCGGGCATACTCGCTGGTGGACGAGGTGTGAGCTGAGATGACTGTGTCCAGTGGTAAAGTCGGCTCTCTTCCGTACAATAAGTAGAACGGCGAAAAGCCCGCTTTGTCGTGACGGGATGAATTATACGCGAAAGTTGCGTAGGGTAAGGCAAGGTCCCAGTCTCTGTGGTCGGGCGACACGTACATAGCGAGAATATTTGTTAAAGTGCGGTTAAATCGTTCCATGAGCCCGTTTGTATGAGGGTGGTAAGCGGTTGTCAGTGTGTGTTGAGTGGAACAAGAACGGAGAAAGTCGGCGATGACTTGGGATAGAACTGTACGGCCACGGTCTGTGATAAGCTGTCTCGGAGCACCGTGAATCTATATAACGTCCCGTAACAAGAAGTCAGTGACGTCGGTTGCACAGCCAGTCGGTAGAGCTCGCGTAATAGCGTAGCGTGTAGCGTAGTCTGTAATAACGGCTATCCGTTCGTTTCCCAATGTGGATGTGCGAAAAGGACCAAGCAGGTCTAACCCAACACGGTAAAATGGTTCCGCGGGTATGTCAATTGGTTGAAGATGGCCAGCGGGTAGCAGCGACGGTGTCTTAGGACGTTGGCATAGGTCACACGTGGAAACGTATCGGCGTACCGAACGAGCAAGGCCTGGCCAGAAAAAACGGCGCCGGAGGCACTCGTACGTGCGGAATACACCAAGGTGTCCAGCCGTGAAAGCGTCGTGAAGTTCGGTGAGAACACAGCGGCGCAAATGCTTAGGCACAACAATGAAAAGGTCGGGTCCGTCTAGTCGGAAATTGCGACGGTATAGCACACCCTTTTGAATGACAAAGTAGCGGACGGAAGCATCATTTGTGGAGGATTCCATACGGCTCATGATGTCAAGCAGCTCTGGATCACGCTTCTGTTCTTCCCCAATTTTAAGGAAGTCGGACACTGACAAGATAGAGTTCTCCGTGGGCTCGTCAGTGTCCTCAGGATCGTCGACAGGGTACCGGGAGAGGCAATCAGCATCACGGTGTAGGTGGCCAGATTTGTAGACCACCGAATAGGAAAACTCTTGCAGGTGCAAAGCCCAGCGACCAAGGCGGCCTGATGGATCTTTCAGAGAGTTGAGCCAGCAGAGTGCGTGGTGGTCGGTAACTACCGAGAATGGGCGTCCGTATAGATAAGGTCAAAATTTCGCCACCGCCCATACAAGAGCCAAGCACTCACGCTCTGCTATCGAATAGTTACGTTCAGGGGCAGATAGGAGGCGGCTGGAATATGCAATAACGCAATCATGGCCATGTTGTTTCTGAGCCAGCACTGCACCAATGCCATGCCCACTTGCATCTGTACGGATTTCCGTAGGGGCGGCAGGGTTGAAGTGTGCCAGAATCGGAGAGGTAGTGAGAAGAGCGACGAGAGCCGAGAACGCAGAAGCCTCTTCGGAGTCCCATGAAAACGGGACTTCTTTCTTGAGGAGCTGCGTAAGCGGCCTCGCTATGTGCGCAAAATTTTTCACGAAGCATCGAAAGTAGGAGCATAGTCCGATAAAGCTACGTACATCCTTCGCAGATCGTGGTACAGGAAAGTTTTTGACGGCGCTAATTTTTGCCGGGTCTGGCTGTACACCGTTGGCGTCTACTAAATGGCCAAGCACGGTGATTTGATGGCGTCCAAAGTGACATTTGGACAAGTAGAGCTGCAGGCCAGCGCGACGGAAGATTCTCAGGATGGCTGAGAGGCCCTGTATGGGAGTTTTAAATGTTGGTGAAAAGACGATGACGTCGTCCAAGTAGCACAAACAGGTGGACCATTTGAATCCTCTGAACAGGGAGTCCATCATTCGTTCGAAGGTGGCTGGAGCGTTACAAAAGCCGGAGGGCATGACCTTGAACTGATATGGGCCATCGGGGGTGATGAATGCCGTCTTTTTACTGTCCATTTCATCTACCTGTATCTGCCAGTAGCCGGAACGAACGTCTATGGAGGAAAAATAGTGGGACCCATAGAGGCAATCAAGCACATCATTTATTCGTGGCAGGGGGTAGACGTCGTTTTTGGTAATTTTGTTTAGGTGGCGATAATCCACACAGAAACGCCATGCACCGTCTTTCTTGTGGACTAGCACTACAGGAGAAGCCCAAGGACTGCAGCATGGCTCAATGATGTCCTTGGCGAGCATTTCGTCGACCTCACTTTGGATGATGTGACGCTCGGCCGCCGACACCCGATATGGACGCCTATGAATAGGATGCTCATTACCAGTGTTTATGAGGTGGCTCATACCGGTAGCTTTTCCAACAGACGGCCACTGATGTCAAAAATGTCGATGTACGACAGCAGAACCCGGTGGAGCTCATCAGTCTGCTGCGACGTTAAGTTGGAAGCTATCATCGAAGTAATAGCGCTGTCGGAGCATGTGGCAGATTGATGTTGAGCATGGTGGTCAGAAGGGGCGGCCATCGCGAAAACATCTACACTATTGTCTTCTCAGGTGCAGAGCAACGCCAAAGAGATCCCTTGTGGCAAAACTTGAGGTGTCAAGCTAAAGTTGACAACTAGGAGGCACGTAGAATTTCCTGCGACGGACAGAATGGTGTGCGGTAATGTAATGCCACGGCTTATGAGAACATCGGTGATAGGGGTCAGAACATAGTCACCATCGGGAACTGGTGGTATTGAGACGAGCTCTATCTAGGTCAGTGTCTGTGGAGGGAGGCGCGCGTGTCCCGTTGTGCAGAGGCGACTCGGCCGTTGTGTGAGAGGTTCTGTTGCGGGCAAGTGTAGACGGAGCATACTGGTCGAACAGTCTATAAGGGCAGAATGCGTGGACAGGAAGTCGAAGCCTATGATTACGTCGTGGGGGCATTTATCAAGGACGGTGAAGAGAACAACTGTGTGTCGATCCGCAATGCTCACTCGAGCGGAGCACATTCCAACGATAGATGATATTCCACCATCCGCAACACGGACGAACTGAGTGGTCGCAGGTGTGAGAACCTTCTTAAGCTTGCGGCGAAAATCACTCGTCATCACGGAAAGTTGGGCGCCGGTGTCGACAAGAGCAGTGACAGCTACGCCGTCTACTTGTACGTCTATGAGGTTCCGTTTTGTCGGTATCGTCAAAAGAGGATTTGTCAGTCCGAGCGATGCAGCGCCACCTCCGGGGGCTGCAACGCTTAGTTTTCCGTCGGGAAACCTCGTGGGAAGGCGGAGGAAGATGGTTGGCAGGGCTGTGGAGAACGAGACTGGCGACGTTGGGGGGATTGAGAGTGGGAGTAGCGGTGTTCAGAAGCAGGTTCCTGGGCAAAATGGTCGCGGCTGGTCTCATGGCGATAGGCAGGACGTGCATAGAAGGGACGAGAGGACGATTGTGCAGGAGAACCCCAGCGACTTCTGCAATGGCGAGAAATGTGCCTGATTCTGTGACACGAGAAGCATATCGGTTTGTCATCATGTGTTCGCCATGCGGACGAATTACGGAACGTTGAGGGAGAGCTGATAGGGAAGGGACGTGCAGGCGTGTATCGGGCCTGGTAGTCGGTGCTGGAAGGCGGTGAGATAGAGTGAATTCCCAAGCTGGCGATTTCCTGCCGGACGACTGCTTGAATGAGAGGCAACGTAATTGGCGGAGAGGGTCAGTGGACGTTGGTCCCACCTCAGCTGGAGCAGTTGCTTCAAGCTCCCGCCTGACGATTCGCGTTAAGTTGTCACAGGTGTCTGGTGTATGACATGTGTCGAGACACGAAACGTCGCAGTGGTGTTCGGGAGGCGCTGAAACTGATGGGAGATGCGTCTGCTTTTAGCTTGTCGGAACCGGCGGTATTCTTGAAAGATCGCATCAACAAATGACACATTGTTGAATACCAACAAGTTGAACGCATCTTCGGTGATACCCTTTAGGATATGCACAACTTTTTCAGTTTCAGACATATTTTCGTCAGCTTGGTGGCATAGTGAAAGGACAGCCTGAATATAACCAATGTAGGGCTCCGTGGAAGATTGTGCGCGAATCGACAACTCATTTTTTGCAGCTTCACGACGACCAGAGATGTTTCCAAAAAGCTCACGGATCTTTGCCTTGAAGCTGTCTCAGCTTGTTATGTCATGCTCGTTCTTATGAAACCAAACACGAGGGGTTCCGTCGAGATAAAAGATGACGTTTGCGAGCATAAGAGTGGGATCCCACCTGTAAGTGGGGCTGACTCGTTCGTAGAGGCGTTCCCTCGCTGCCCGAGAACACTCCGGGGTCTTTGAGCGCGGGAAGCGTCACGAAAGTTGTCGCGGGCGCTGGAGTGACAGGTCGGGCAGAAGGGGGAGCGACCGGAGAGGATGTAGCCGAGTCTTGAGTTGTATGTTGTAAGCCGCGAGGGAGTGTCCGCTTCGGTGTTCCGTGGAGAGGACGGGAATCGCACAACTCCACCAAATATGTTACCGGAAGGAGAATGACTCAGAGGGGTAGTCACCGATGTATTTACAGCCGGTTAGGCGAGCAGCGCCAGCCACACAGATTAGCTCGTGCCAGTCTATCTGCTTTCTCTTCTTCAGCTCCATGCACTGGCACGTAGCAATATATTTACAAGTGATTGGTATAGGTTTAGGTGTGTTAAAAGTTTATATATAACGTTACATCTGGAGTCTCAAACAAGCGGCTTATGGACAGCTCGCTAGTGACCCGCCATGCTCCTCGCCATCTTCGTCCTATATAATGTTTTCTCAGATTTTTCATGTGTCATGTAGACGGGCTTGGTCTCAATCATTGTTTATTTGAAGCACCTCATGCGGGCACCATGCCGCAAAAGTGCAGAACAAAGCCAATGTGTATAAATCTTCGCCAATAAAGCAGTTATGCTGTAAATGACTATAGATGATTCTATTAAAACCTCACAGCAAGTCCGCTTGAGTACTGATGATGAGAATATACCTTTGTTAAAAATCCCACGAATAGAAGCGCCTTGGACCACCTAGTTGGCAAATTGCAGCTTTTATTGCGATAGTGTTAGAAAACTTGTGTCGCAGAAATTCCGCCTTTGGTGTCGGCCCCGGTGGCTGTGAGCGAAAAGTCGTCCGTGAGTGAAAATTCGAAAACGCAAATGAAGTAAAGAATGAAATTTTTGGTCCTGTTAAGAATAGAAATGGGGCAGATCGCGTAGCAAGCAGGTGTTCTACCGTAAAACCACGATGTTACTTGCAGCTGGTTCAAACCAGATCGAATCAAATCAATTCTTTATTTTTTCTTTTTCATAACAGAATGTAGCTGCCGCAAAGAGCTACTGTGAGAAGTAGGTTGACGAGGCGGACGCTCCTGAATTGACAGCTTTGAAAAACACACCAATAAATCACAGAGTAATCATTGGCACAAAATAAACAAAAAATAGCAGTACTGTACGCAGAGATGATCGCGAATGACCGACGAAAATACCAAAAAATCAACACCACCAAGAAACACTGATACCTACAATCAAAACGTTCTCTCAGATAAAGCAGTTCATGATCAAATTCATTTCAAAAGTGTACATCAACACAAATAATAACAATATACGGATCGCACACAATTAGAAATAACATAGCCAGGCAGCAGAAAATACGCTTAATAAACTGCTGTTTGGTGGGCGACATATATCAAATTTCAAAAATTACACAGTCAGGCGACAAAAATAAGCTTCGGGAAAAGACACTGCATAAATGCCATGTAATGAAAGGAGTATCTTGTTCGAAAGGTGTCACGACGGAAACGAGCCCATTCGGTGATTTGCAGGCGCATTTGGGAGGCCATCAAACTACGTCTAAAAAGGCCAGGGTAGTGCATTCATCACCGCTAAAAACACACAGAAACTTTCAAACAGCTCTAAAGATAAACAACTATGTCCATCTAGCGAAAAACATGTCATGCCTTTCCGGAGGCGTTATGAAGCAAAAAGCAAGCACTGTATAATTTGCTTCTATCTGTGAAGCATTGTGAGACTTTTTGAGACCTCCGAGATGGTGATCGCGCTGTGTGTATCTTAGAGCCTATACGACTCTTAAACAAGGAAAGGGATAAGATTGCAGAGAGCATCCAGACTTCCAGCTCAGACTGTGCACTCGAACCGAGCACCTCAATTCGACGACTTGCGGAAGAGAATGCGGCGCTGCGACAAGAAAATGAGTCTGCGAAAGCTGAGTACGAGAAGCTGCTCCCTGAGTGAAGGCCCGCCTGAAATACATAGGGAAGGCTGTCCGCACAGAGTACGAGTCCACGCTACAGAACCTCAGGGAGAAGCTTCGGGAGACCAAGGCCGAGCAAAAGAGGCGTGTAGAAGAACTTCTTGCGAGCCAGGAACGGTACCAGGAAGAAGTGAAGTTGAAAGACAGAGAGGTGCTTCGGCTGAAGCACGAGTTAAGTGGACCAGTACGCCGATACGCTGGGCTCCCAGAGGCTCGAGTATGCCCAGGTGTGGCAAAATATCGAGAGAAGGCTGGAGGTCAGACACGCCGTAGAGATGGAGGCACTGAAGTTGGAGCACAGAACAGACATTGAGGTGCTAAGAGAGAGCCTGCAACAAGAGCTGCAGGACGTCAAGACCGGCTCTGAGGAGGAGCAGCTGAAGATGCACAGAAGCCTCGAGACCGAGCACAACTTGGTGGCTAACTCGCAGAAGGCACAAAAAGCGCAGATTAAGAAGATGAAGGAAGTGCACGCAAGTGTCGTGAAACAACTGGCCGTGAAAAGAGTGCAGATGGAACAGCACATGGCCGAGAAGACGTCTAGCATCCAAGAAATAAAAAGCAAACCATAGGCTCACTACACAAATATCGTGAACACCGCATGAGTAGAGTTGAGCCACAGCAGTCATGTGGCTGCATGCCTAATTGGCGAAGGCGGAGCAGCAGCTGCGCTCCTTGCGTCAGCAGCATGAGAAGGATCCATCAAAAAAGGAGAAAGGGTTGGCTGCGACAAGCAGTCTGCCTACAGCAGAAAAGCCTGCGATCCCTGTAATGCTCGATAGTTTAGATGGGAACCTTCCTGAAAAAAAGCCAAGAAAAGAACCACTCAGGAAGCTGTTAAGGTAAAATTTCACGCTACCGTTTCTGTTCCAAAAAATATAGAGTCCTCAGCAGAATGGTCGGACATTTTTGTAAAGATCATCTTGTACGAGTGGTCTGAACTGTTGAAGCAGCTGAGGAGCCTCAGCGCCACTGTGAACAAACTGCAGGCAGAAAAATAAGACTTCGAGGAGTCCTTGGAGAGAGTGACAGAAAGGGGGGACACGTTCAAGAAGAAACCTGCGGCCAACGCACAAAGAGGCTGTACTCGAGGTCTGAAACTACATCTAGAAAGGCGATGCGAGGCGATCTCGCATCTACATGCACGAAAGTGGAGATGTGAGCGCCGAAGGCTTCAGCAGTCAGAGCCTCTGCGGGGACGTCACGCTTCTACGGTAGCCGAGCGCGACAGCGTTCAAAGACTATTACGTGCAGGAGTGGCCGCCACCCAGAGATGACAGGTCCGGGTAGCTACAACGGTAAAAGATGACATTGCTGACACGTTTACCACGACCATGGCACCGTGCAAAAATCTCAGCGCCAGAAGGTCTATTTTGACTACTTTTGACGCGTTAGCTCGATGGGACCAGATCTGCACCTGGAGCATCGCATTCTTGTCATGTTGCCACTGACGACCATACTCACTAACTTGAGTGAGACCGGTGCACCTCCGTCTTCTGGTGGCGGTGGTGTTCACCTCTGTGCGTGGATCCACTGTGCCGACATGTAGTCTTGTGTGTCACGTGCGGTACATCGTGGCCTGGGCAGGCAACTACCACATAACGTTCCCCTTTCCACTTTTGCCGAATGGGACGGGGCAGTATGGGAGTGTCAGCCGCGAGCCTGCCGATTACAGAAGGAAGAAGACAACGATGATCGGGTGTGCGCTGTGTGGCCCGCGGCACCCGCAGAATGCGGGTATTTGCGGCCCGGGTTCCGGTCATTAAGGAAGGTTCGTGGGCTGGCTCCGCATCTTCCGAGCGCAGTTCTTGGCCGAGAAGCCTCGAAGCCTCCTAACAGTATGCACTTAGCTGTTGAAGGGCGCACTATATAGGGGCCGCATTTCACTATCGCGCTCAACCCTTAAAAGCAAAGCTTAAGAATCCGCCAATTTCTTTCACGCGTCGCCTCAACGGCTCTTCGGACAGCCCTAACTTGATCCGTGAGTTACGAACTGATGAAAATGGACGAGCACAGCAGCCGGCGATCTAGGAAGACCGATATATGATCATGCTAAATTGAACATCCCCCCAATTTGGCTTGAACGATGGCTCTAGCAGACTGGCGTAAAGCTTGCATGTGTCACTTGAGTATATCTTGGCGTAAAAAGAATTTCATTGCAAGGAAATAGAATCCCCTTCAGTGTTGACTCACATATTACATAGGGGAAGATGCTTGCCAGCAAATGATAACTTTCGCTAACACTTGTTAGCATCATCCGCCCTTCTCACTCTGAACTTCTTCACTGTTTTGTCATTATCCAGACTTATTTTTTATTTCTGCCCGCTAGATAAGGTGAGTTCAAATCCTGTGCAGCAGATAGGGTTACACCATTTCTTTTATTTCTTGTTGGAATGAGCTAGCAGAGGATAGGCATGGAATAATGAACTTGACTACAAGTTTGTTTTCATTCTGGCGCACATATAATTTTAAAATGCTGGAGTTGGTCTTCACTGTGAAAGTGGACCAGCAGTGGAGCTGATGGGCTCTCTGTCGTTGGCACTGTTCAAGAGCCTGCTGCTGCTCGGAAATTCTTACAGACTGTATGCGCGACGCATTGCCGTGCCAGCATAGCACCTGTACGCTCAACAGACGGGGAGAACGACAACGTCAGTCAATTCCGCGTGACGAGTAGACGCAAACATAGCACAGTGCTTCTGAATTCCCGTCTAAGTGTTGTGATGCTATGGTCAACCGTTTTAAGTTTTATCATTAGACTGATTTTTTGCGCCCTGCTTTGTTTTCAACAAATCTGGAACCGGCCCATTTTAGACCAATACAAAATGCCAGATAGTGATGCCAAATATTGATGACGAATATTTCTTTTTTTTCTTTTTTTAAATGTGCAATGTCATGTTGACATCCTTGAATACTGTCATTTTTATAGATACGTCACACCGTTTTTCTTTATGCCTGTCGGCTGATTTATGCCCCTTACTCCGTCCCATTGAAAAGTTATTTTACGGCGTAGACACACAATCATGACTTCAACCTCATCGGAAGCATGTACTACAATTTAGGTAAATTTGTGTATCAGGTTCGGCTAAGCAGATAGTATGAGCTGGTACAGCGCACAGATATATCCGAGAAAGCCACTGTTAAAGAAGACTAGTTCTTCCTACTTATTTGAGAGAATGAGAAGATTGCACACTGATTGCCTACTTCGAATATCTCATCCAACGATGTGTGGTTTAATTACGAAGCTTAGGCTGAGGGCGCGTTTTTTATTCAAAAGGGGGTTCACAGGCTCATAGGTACAGGTAGCAGCGTAGCTACATTAAGAAACAGCTCTTTTGTTTCTCTAATCTTCATCGCCATTGTTGCTCCGCCGTACACCTATGTACTCCATAGGTAGCAGAAAAAATATTTTAAATGACTTACTTCAATACAACATTTAAAATTGGCTTTCGTTCACCAGCATGCCTCAAAAATACAGAAAAGAAATATACCCATAGCAATAAACATATAAGAGCCTCGATCACTTGAAAGCATTGCTCTTCTGATCAGAATTGAAAAGCGCCTTGATTTCGAAAGTGAGTTGTTTCTGCAACATAAGCGTTGTTTCTCTACACTCTCTGCTCTTCCTGCTAACACACGCATACAAGCACGCACGGAGACGCACGAACAGACACGCGCACACCCACATAGGCGCAATGCGTACGTGTTTTCTTTAATTCAGCTGCTTAGGGCAGCTGACGCATCCTCAAAAACTGAATAAGAAGATCAAAATTGCATATTTTATTATTAGGTTATGTGAAGGGCCGTTCATTGATTACCAAATAACGACTGCCATGTAAAGGTGTAAAGCCAGAATGGGTGTAAAGCCAGAAGCTTGTTCAGGTACTTTAGGAAACTTCATTAAGAAAAACCATTAGAGATTTTCGACTACTAGCTCTTCCTTTTTGAATAGGACGCGAAACCTTGGCAAACGATCGTTTATCAATTTCTGCTATGTTATTATGCACAGCATGCGCAATGGAGTGAAAAGAAAGCGAAGAACACGATCGACACAAGACATAATACTAAATGTTTGGATGTCACGTCCGAACACAACGACACGGTAATCGCAGACGCCGCAGTGGAGGGCTCTGGAAATAATGGCTCGTGTGGTCTATCAACCTGCAGGTAAATCTAAGCACACGGACCTCGACAGTTTTCACCTTCATCAAAATGCGGCCACCGCAGGCATAATTTCATCCTGTGACCTGCGGTTCCACCGATGAGCACCATACCACTCAACTACCACAACGACTAAGGTGTAACACGTAAGAAACAACAAGTATAGTTGACCTAGCTAATGCTTTTATTGGTGCGATGCATGTAGGTGGAGAGATTGAGGTGCGCTCAACTCTCAGTGGTCTCTATTGTCTTTGGTAGTGCGAAGCCTCTGCCGGGAGCACTTCTTCTTGGCCGCCCACACAGCTCGACACGTGCAAAGGCGTCGTGAAACAGAGCCGAAGGAAAGAAATAGGGCAGATAGGCGGTTGCTTGCTCTGGGACAATCATTGAAGAACAGGAGACAAACAAAACTCTACGAGTTTGGAGAACGAAAACGCTCCGGGTGTACGAGATTCTTTTCTATCGGGTGCCGCTTTTCTTTTGTTGTGTGAAACACGAGGTACAACCCGGCGACAAAAGAACAGATAGGATGAAGGTAAACGAAGGGAAATGGTGATTCGTTTCCGAGTCAAAAAAGAAGAAAAATACAGGAAACGGCGGAAAAAAAGAGGCGAGCATTCGGCGTCTTGAATTCAGCAATGGAATGAAGCGTGTTTGCCTTCGGGACACAGAATAGCGAGCGTGCCCAAACTAGAGTACCGCACGTGTATGGCCGGCCAGAAAGCCCGGGCCCGGCCGTGTAGGCATTGTTGGATCGGGTCCGGGCTGGGCTTGGGCGCATTAGCTTCCGGTTCGGGTTGAGCCTGGGAATGAGTCAGGCCCGTTTTAGGTACTGGTTGTATAAACAGGGCGTTTAAAGCAACGGGTCCAATAGTATATTGAAATTAGAGAACGTGTGCATATGCGTGCTACCTGTGACGTTTTCTTTACTTTTGCGGAAGGCATCTTCAGGTGTGTACAAAGAAAAATTAGTACTGAAGTTAAAATAATAAAACAATAAAATTTTTACACATTCTAACAAAAATAGGTTTTATTGAGGGCATTTTTGTTGAGAACAGTAGATGCGCAGTTTGGAGAGTTGGTTTCAGTTTCACCAGCTAAATTAGTCATATTTCATCGCTCCATGGTTGTTACCAGTGGCCTCATTTTCAAAATTTTGAAATGTCCATAGATCTATGGTATCAAAATCTTTATTTAGCCCACCTTTTGATGAACTTTTTTCACTGGTTAGAAAGTTAATTGTTTTATATCCTGCAATTTCAGTTCTAATTAATGTCTAAACATGTGAAGATGCCTACTGTCTAGGTAAAGCGAACGCCACAGGTAGCACGCCGATGCCTCCTTACTGTAATGTTGCCATGTTCCTTTCCTCATGTTTTGTTATCATCCCGTTACAGTACGTTTAGCGCATACCACGCCTACAATGTTGGAAAAACGTCGAGGCTGTAGTAAATCGTTTTGTTGAGATTACACCCACGTTGCGAACGCTACAGATTATTCTGGAACCTACGTCGCCGATAGTGATAACGCTAGAACATTCGATGGCAAGTATATAAATGCTGACGTGCTTCTCCGCTTTTAAGTTCATCCAGGTTACACAGGATGCCGTAGTTGAGGGTTTCGGCTGAGTTAAAAAACCTGGAGTGAATTCGCATGAACTGAAAACTAAAACCACAAAACGTCTAGCAATTTGCTCCATCGGTATATCCGACACGTAATTTCAAGAAACTCGTAATATAAGTTCCCGCCATTATATTGATTTAAAGACGCTTTTGCATACCGTAAGGAAAAGATTGCCAGGAGTTACTGTTGCAACAGCAACGGTACACACTGCCAATTTTATGTAGTGTGTATAATGTGTGTGCGCTTGTGTCTAGAGAAACAGTTTACTATGAAGGTACTCTCGCGTGCCCGCCATGTCTTTTAACGCCTGCGTTTTCTGTAGACTCGTGAACAAGACTCGTGAGTCTTTAATATCTCAGGAGCTGCTGTTGGCGCACCTAAAGTCAAAAATGCGAAGTGACTCTTATGACGGATGCGACAACATTAGCAAATGTTGCCTATTTTTTGTATAGCAAGGCTGTTGCAAATATTTAGCAATGGGCAATTAGCCAAAAAGGCCAGGCTCAGTTGAAAACTGAACAATCGCTCAATGTTGAAATTACTCTTCAAGCCTCACTTTCTTGAACGACGAATCCCCTAACGAGTAGCGCAAGGAAATCTGGAGTCACCACACTCCTTTCTATTATAAGCTCTATAAGAACAGGTTTTTGTTGACTAATCTAGAGTGGCGTGCGAAAGACCTCACACCATGCTCTCCAGCACATATAACTGGCTCCACTTCTAGGTGTTTCAAACTAAGGGTACTCCATCAAAGCCATGGTATTCCATGGCAGTTTTCTCCAAACACCTCCATGTGCGGCAAAGAAACGACCCTTTTGGATCTGTAGAGAACACCAGGCGAAAGAAAAATGCTGGTGCGTAAAGCTCGGACGTGGTAGACTGTTTTTTGTGGGTATATAAAACTGAAAATAAAATTAAGAAAAACTTCGTTCTTGACACCCCAAACGCGACGAGCGTACAATTTGAGAGGGCTGATTTGTAAATGTCCAGGGGCTATAATACCCTATCCTTACGCCGCTGGACTCCCGAACGCTACTGACAGATTGAGCGATTAAGCCCTCCGGGCTGTCGTTAAAGACCGACATGAAAACGTGAAAGTGCTAAGTTCACCGTGTTATAAATTTAAATAACGCATAACTTTTAAGGGGCAGGTACCACCAGAAAGATGAGGCGACTACAATATGCGGAGGTGGCACACAAAATTTCAAGTTTAGGACTCATCAATTCTGAATGAGTACTTTAAGTAAGCTGGTATAGTAACACGTTATTGCCATGCCTGTGATTGTCTACAGTACAATATCTTGCGGATACTACGGAATCAGGTTTAAAAAGCAATAGCAATCGGTGGCCTATTTCTTCCTAAACCAGCCTGGTCGACCTCAAGTTTAACTTTAAAAAGACAGTTTTTGCCGATGTGTTCACACCCCGATAATGCCTCAAACTTGTATTGCGGTAACAACTATGTAGATCATTATTTATAAATTAGCTTCGCACTCACATACGGTTCCCGCACTCCCACAAGACCATACTACATGCGGAGAGACTCTATATGATTATCCCTGCGTGACATCACAGGTGGCTATGGTATTGTTTACCCTCTTCCTCCCTCCTTTTAACCCCCATTTTGCTTTCCTGTTATCTTTCCACACGACAATATGCATGGCATTGACAAGCATAATTTTGCCGGCGGTACACGAGGCATGGCTATGCTATGCTTGCCTGTCCCCTACTGATTTCATCCTTCACCAAACTCCCCATCCTCCTCAGCAAATATAAGGCGCCATACCATACATAATTGAGAAAGCTTCGCTGTGGTCGTTTAGTGGTTACGGCGCTCATAGATTCGGATCCCTGCTACCGCATTTGAATTTTCGAAGGAGGCAAAGTGGTCAGATATAAGCGTGCGTTGGTGAACCCCAGGTATTCGAAATTTTCGAAGCCTACTGCTAAGGCGTCTGCCTTAATCATATGGTGGTATTGGGACCTCAAACCCATTTTGTGCTATGCATGGTTTTGCATGTGTGACAAACATACATATTATTGTTATGCTACACTTATCTTTTCTCCTCCCACTCTCCCACACTTCTTTGTACGAACCATACAATACCATACTACACATGTCTCTGCTATGCAGAGTCTCGCTTGCTTCAGACCACACACCGTTTCCTACGCTTTATCTTCTGGTTTCCTCCTATCCCTCCTTTCTATTCTCACTTTACTGTACATAACATCCACAGCTCTTTCCTGCCTTTCAGCTAAACATGGATGTTTCACAGATGGCTGTGCTATGCATGGTTTTGCCTGAGTGGCTTCAAGCAATAAAGGACGATGACAACAACGTGCTAGAGCTTGAGGCAAGCTTCGACAGCCCGATCACTTAAATGCTCCGCAATTAAAAACTAAGTATGAACAATAAAAGCTCAAAAAGACCAAAAAATATTTACCATTGGGTGTGGCTGGAGTTGACTTTTTGACAAGCAGACTTCTCTTCAAGAAAGGTCTGTTGTCCAAAAGTTTGCAGCTGCGACATCCTGTGTTAACAACTTTTATAGCTTGTAGGTAAACAATAATGCGCCTAAAATTATTTCAATAACTCAACGTGCGCTTACATTGCCTCTCGATTTCCGCTTTTCGAGCCGACTCTGTTTGCATGATCAATTACCTGGACATAAAGCGTTCTTTGTCAAGATGCAATTTCGTTCAAGGCAAACAACATATTTTCACTGACGCCCCCTAATTTTTGTGCACTGCCAAACAATGATACAATTCCTCGAATTGTATAGCCATTTATGCTAGATGTGAAGTACTCTCTGCCACAATATGATCGCCTTGAAGGTAAATCATCTAATTCCACTGACGTCAATATTTTTTGTGCACTGGCAAACAATGAGACCACTCTTAGAATTGTATAACCGTTTATGTCTAGACTTAACACGTGCTTTGCCACGATGTGATCGCTTTGAAGGTAAAGCATCTATTTTCACTGAGTCCCCTTATTTTAGGTGCACTGGCAAACAAAGATACAATTCCTCGAATTGTATAACCACTTCCATCTAGACGTAAAGCGTCTTTTGCCACGATGTGATAGCTTTGAAGGTGACATTATTTTTGCGCGCTAGCAAACGATGATACCAATCCTCGAATTGTATAACCATTTATGTCTAGACGTAAACCGTGCTCCGCCACGATGTGATCGCTTTGGAGGTGAAGCATTAGTTTTCTCTGAGGCCTATTATTTTTGGTGCACTGGCAAACATTGATACGAGAACTGGAATTGTATAATCATTTATGTCAATACGCAGGGAAAACTTTCTGTGGCAGCACAGACAAGGCTAGGAAGTCCTAGCACAGAATTTTTACTCCGCTTCTGCATAAAGTCCACGAACGCTCACTTTAGTCTACTGCGTAGCGTAATAGGAAATATATACAGAAAATATGCACATATTATGTTGAAGATTGTTCACCTTAATATTATAAAGGATCACCCGCGTGGGTTTCTCGTTTTTAGATGTTTCTAGTTTCTGTTTATCGGGTGCCATTTCACCTTTTCTCTGCAACAAAATGGCGTCGCCCGGTTGCAGCAAGTTCGCATCGAAGCTTTTGAATGAGCATGACTATGTGTTCATTACGTAATCTGTAATTATCGAGCAGGAAAAAGCGAAGACAGTAGTGCGTCCTGAATTATTTTGTTTTCCGTATGTGCAATCACCGAAAATTTGTGTGCAAGTGAAAACTCAGCGAAAATGAAACTCTACTGTGACACCAGTGACCTGTCACTCTTCAGCAACACCAGCGGTCCTTAGGAAAAAAAGCACGACTGGAAGCTTTACGTAAAACCAATGACCCTTTTCCTAAGTTGCGTTGCATATATGGTTATTGTTTCGGCTGCCTAATATTGTGAATACGATAACGCTAAAGATCGCGCGCCTTCACACTGCTCCCGCCGGTTTCTACGGAGGGAGTCATTTCTTTTGCTTTACCTGGGTAACAAACGCACTCATGTATGTTACTCTGTTAAATGTGCAAAAACAGCGTTCGTGGCCGAGTACAGGTTGCGTTTCACCAACTTGGACTTACAAACGTCAGAGCTCACACACGACTGATCGGCACCAGGTTTTCTGCTTTCCATCCTTGCCTTCGCGTCCTCTATATATAACGTGAGTGTCTCCAGAAAGTTTTTGCATCTCTAAAAGAAGGCAAAAAATGATGCCGACCAACCATGCACCATAATTTAGGAACTGGTTTCCTGGCTCTGCATTGTTCGAATCGTCCAGTACCTTTTCGGCCATACCTTTTTTTACTGAAATACATCTCAATGCTTCAAAAAGTTTTGTGTTCTTTTCCATAAAAATCAGCCTTTTATTCGTTTTCTCTATATGAGTGTAAGAGTCATTGCATGGTAGTTGTGCGGAAAAAAACATGTTGGATCCGCCTGAGAAACCGAAAATGAAATCACACGAGAACGAACTACTTGGCATAGTAACGTCTGTGCAGAAGCTCCGTCCCCGTAGCTTTCGCTGTGCTGCAAAAGAAAGATGTCGCCGAGTATATACGCAAAGCGTGCTTTGCGACGATGCAATGGCAAAGCACGCTTTACCAGTGCGGAAAAAAGATGATTCGCTTTGAAGGCGAATCATCTTTTTTCACGGACACCCATTGCTTTTTGTCCACTGGCAAACAATGATACTATTCCTCAAATTGTATAACCATTCTTGTCTAGACGTAAAGCGACCTTTGCCACGATGTGATCACTTTAAATTTGAAATATCTATTCTTACTGAAGCCTATACTTTTTTTGAGCGCTGGCAATTATAGATACAATTCCTCAAAGTGTATAACCATTATTATCTATCCGTAAAGCATGCTCTTCCACGTTGTGCTTGCTTGGAAGGTGAAGTAACTATTTTCAATGACGCCAATGACATTTTGTGCGCTGGCAAACATTGATACTATCACGGGTTCATGACGTGGCCAAAAGAGCACACTGTGAGTCGGATAATAATGTGTTTATTTGGACAAACCTGTGCTCAGTAAACGGACAGCCGGATTACAGTAGGAGCCTTTCGCTGATAGCGGCGAACGGAGCGGTGGTCATCGAACAAATGAAAACAAGCAAAGCGTGTCGGGATTTATATCTTTGACATCGAATAATTTAGCGTTAATGCTAGCGGCATGGTAGGCTCCGAAATTTTCTGTAATGTTCACGAAGTGGGCGTAATCCTCACAAGGCGAACTACTACAGTCTCAGAGCTTTTCAAACATTGTATGTGCGGTTTACGCTGAATGCAGTGTGAAGGGGTGATAACAAATTTTGAGTAAAGGAAGGTGGCATTGTCCCTCTGTAAAAGGCATTATCCCGATACTTTAACAAAAGGTGAAGGTACAATAATAGCTACAATAAACGATAAGTACAGACAATAAAGCACAGCAACAACAACAAAACACAATCCTCAGGTTCGCGCATGAAATGGCTTGAGGCGCACGACATGGCTGACTCCTGGTCGATACGGGAGCCGTTTAGAGGTCGTGATGCCGTCGGGAACAACCTCGTATTCAAGTGAGCCGAGGTGTCTAACTACTCTGTACAGCCCGAAGTACCTTAGCAGAAGTTTTTCACTGAGCCCACGTCGGCGTATCAGCGTCCATAACTAGACACGAACCCTGGGCTGGTACTGCCCGAAGCTTCGTCGAAGACTAACGACGGCTGTCGATCACCTGTTGATTCTTGATGCACAGGCGAGCGCATTTACAAGCTTCTTCTCCACGGTGAAGGTAGGCGGTTACGTCGAGGTTCTCTTCATCAGCGATGTTTGGAAGTATAGCGTCGCGCGTCGTTGCCAGGAACTTTATATAGACCAACTTGTACGGCGTGATCTGCGTCGTTTCTTGCAAGGCCGTATTGTATGCGAAAGTCACGTACGGAAGGATTTTATCCTACATGTTGTGCTCGACGTCAACGTATGAGGCCAACATATCACTGATGTTCTTATTAAGACGTTCAGTGACGCCGTTGGTCTGTGGATGGTAGGCAGTGGTCCGGCAGTGACTTTTGGCTGTACCGCAGGATGGCCGGAATTAGGTCCACTGTAAAGGCCGTATCTCTATCAGTAATCAGGACCTACGGAGCTCCGTGACGCAGTAAGATGTTGTCGACGAAGAACCCCGCTACCTCTGAGGCAGTGCCTATGGGTAGGGCCTTTGTCTCGGCGTAGCGTGTGAGGTAGTCAGTAGGTACGGCGATCCATTTGCTCCCCAGAATTCGACGTTGGGAAAGGCCCCAGTAAGTCTGTGCCGACTTTCTGCGACGGCCGGTGAGTTGGCTGGATGGGCTGGAGATGTCCGGCTGGCCGAGTCGGCGGCATCTCTTGTCGCTGACAGTCGCGGCAGTTCTTGACGTAATGAGTGACGCCCACAGCAAGTTGTGGCCAGTAGTACTTTTCTTCTATTCTTGGGAGTGCACGGAAAACACCGAGGTGTCCAGCCATCGGGTAGTCGTGTAGAACTTCAAATAATTCTGGTTTGACTGCTGAAGGAACCACTAGAAGGTGGTTGGCTTGAAGGTGCGAGAAGTTCTTCTTTAAGAAAACTCTGTTTTGCAAGAGCAACGACTTCAGTGCTTTCTTGAAAACATTCGGAGCAGTCGTGCTGTTACCCTCAAAATATTTGACGAAGCTTCTGAGTTCCGGGTCAGCTCGCTGTTTCTCGGCAAAGTAGTCGGTAGTTATCATTCTCAAGAAGCTGTCTTTATTCAGGCCGTTGGGCAGTGGTGGATCAACAACGGGGGCACGAGACAAGCAGTTGGCTTCAGAGTTCCTTGTTCCAGACTTGTAAGCGACGGTCACGTCCAATTCTTGAAGTCTGAGGCTGTACTGTGTGAGGCGACCCTAAGTGTATTTCGAATTAGCTAGCCAACACAAGGCATGGTGGTCGCTCACAATATTGAAAGCCCTGCCTTAGAGGTAGGGGCGAAACTTTGAAGATGCCCAGATGATGGTAAGGCACTTCTTTTCTGTTGTGTAATGATTGGCTTCCGCCTTTGATAGCAACGCACTACCATAACTGATAACCTTTTCCACGCCACCAGTTTTTTGCACGAGGAAGGCCAGCACTGAGTCATACGCTGCTTGTGTAAGTGTGTACTTCTGTTTCGGAGTATTCGTCAAAATGCGCAAGTGTTAGTGGCACCTGGAGGCACTCTTTACGTTCCTGAAATGCTTCCAATAGTGCCGATTGCCACATGAATTCGACCTTGCTTTTCAATAGGTGGGTTAGCGGCTCAGCAGTCTGCAAAAAACGTTTGACGAAACGCCTGTATTAGGCGCAAAGTCAGAGGATTTGGCCTACACCATTCTTGTCAGTGGGCTGCGAGAAATCAATAATGGCGACTGTTTTCGCCCGCCCGTATGGACTGCAGACTTATTAATGACATGTCCCAGAAAATACAGCTCCTCGTACGCGAAGCGGCACTTTTCTGGCTTCAGGGTTAGTCCAGAGGTGTTAATACGTTGGTAGCCTGAAGTAACGTTTCAAGGCTTCAAGGCACCGGAGATTCGCACCGAAGCAGGAGGAAAACACGACGACGACATCCAAGTATACGAGGCAAGTCTGCTATTTCTATTGAGCTAGCACGGTGTTCTCAACGCGCAGGAACGTCGTAGGCACTGACAAAAGACCAAATGGCATGACCGTAAGCTCGAAGAGGCCGTCTGATGTGATAAAGGCCGTCTTCTCTCGATCTCTCTCGTCCACCTCAATTCGCTAATAGCCCGTTTTGATGTCTATTGAGGAAAAGTACTTCGCGTTGTGGAGTCGGTTGAGGGCGCTGTCTACACGTGGAATAGGGTACAATTCCTTCTTTGCGATTGTGTTGAGGCGGCGGTAATCGACGCAAAAAGTAGGGTCCCATCCTTTTCTTCCCCAATACCACGGGTGACACCCACGGACTCTTGAACGGCTGAATGATGCCGTCGCGTAGCATTTCATTGACTTGTTATTTTACGGCGTAGCCTTCGCACGTATAGACTTGGTACGGGCTTTAGTCGAACTGTTCGGGCCGTTTCTTGTGTGATAAAGCGATGTTTCGTGACTGGTGTTTGTGGGATTCGCGATAATAACAAGCAGCAGTCCTTCAATTGCAAGAGAAAGGACTTTACCTGTTCTTGCTTGCACTTTGAAAAGCTCGTGTTGACATCGAAATCTGGTTCGGGACGTTGATTCGTCGAAGTAGCATCGGCATCATCGAAGTGGGAGAATGAATTGCTGGCCTCCACGAATTCATGAATTCATCCATGTACGCGACGTTGTACCACGGTTGATGTGCCTGTATTCGTTACTTAAATTTGTCAGCACCACCTTTGGTTTTCTGTCACGTAGCTAAGCTTTGCCTCTTGCGACGCAAGTGTGATGGCCAGTATTACGTCGAGGTCACTGGTTCGTCGTAGTGCGTTTTGGTTGGATTGTGGTGTCGGATCAGGGTTACGTCTATATTCTCCGCTGCTTCCACGTTGCGTGGTGACGTCTTCTTCGGGCTACAAAGGTATGACGTCAAGACCCTTTTTATTTTGCGGCGGGTGCTTCGAAATTTGTGGTAGTGTCGTCGGTGGCGGAGGACCTTCGGTAGTTCGTCGCTAAGCAACCGCACCTCCATCCGTTCCTGCCCTTAGTTTTCCGAGTTAGGGATAGCAGATCAGCTCAGAACAGGGCCGGTGTACTTCCCGAGGGTCTTTGAGGCATGGCTTCTTGGCGACAGCCAACTATAGGGTCGTCGGTTTGTAGACTGCGCTACCGCGAAGTAGTCAGCGATGTGATATGATCGTTCCCCCCGTTGTAGACACGGCACATTGATGTCGAAGCCCCGTAGACCCTTCTTTTGGTTCTGTCAACCGCAGTAGGTGTGACTGGCTTCGCTGCAGTGGTCGCAGAGCTGGCACTTGTCAGGATCACGCCAAACGCCGGTTTTCATCGGCGCACTGCACTGGCCCGCTGGTGATTGGTAGGACGACAGTGGTGGTGGTGGTGACGGTGGCGTCTGACGATGAAAGTGCGATGGGGCGGTGTCTTGGCGTGGGCGTGGAGGAGGGGCACGACGGCCGGCTACAGCAGCATAGCTCATAACTTGCAGCTGTGGCTCTGGAGGCTGAGGAACACCCAGAAATTACTGGATCACCTGGCGTACGACGTCTGCGATGGAGTCCACGTGAGGCTGTGCTTAAGGAAGCAATTTTCGCAGCTCTTTTTGCATGATCCCTAGGATCGTCTCGTTCAAGTTGGTAGTTCCTAGCGCTTAGAATCTGGCATAGCTTGTAGACAAAAAGCTACTGTTGTATAGCCGCATGCACAGCTAGAGTGTTTTCTCTATCATAGATGCTTGTGAAAATAATTTGGCGCACGCCTTTGGCAGGTTCCTGATCAGCCCGGTGAAGAGTTTTTGCATGACTCCTCGCATGATAACACAGACCTTCTTCTGCTCGGGCATGTCCGAGTTAGTGTGGCGGAAGAGTTTGATTATGTCTTCAGTGGATAGCACCATGTTTTCATTTACCATCTGCATATGGGTTTCGAGATGAGCAGCAGACCTCACTTGCGAAAGTGGTGAGGATCTTTGTCCAAAAGACGTCCCCCTTTGTGAGGCTTCGCTCTTGATTGTCGAACCGAGTTCGAGCAGCATTTTGTAAGACAAAATACACTTGCCAGAGCTTGTCATCGTTGGTCCAGGTAATGAACGTGGCAACGCAGTGGAACTATTCGATCCAGTTTTCCGGGTCTTTCAGTAGCGAACCGCGAAAAGTTGAGGGCTCTTTGGCTTGCCAGACCAGGACTGTACAGGCGGCACAGGCACTGTCATTGTCGCCATGGTCAACCTCAATGTCTTGTTTTTCTGATTCTTGTCATGTAAAAGCCCGTACTTCAGTGGCAGACCTTGTTAGCTGCTACTAACTCGCTGCTCGTGGCTGGTGCCAGACTTCTTCGGGGCATGTGCTGCGTTCACGGCTTGACGGGGGTGTCTAGTACATGAAAGAAGCTGCACTTTCACCAGATGTCACGGGTTCGTGACCTTGATGAACGGAGCACACTTTGAGTGGAATAATAAACTTAATCTCGGCTAACCTGTGCCCAGTAAACAGAAAGTTGGATTACAGTAGCAGCTTTGCACTGATAGAAGAGAACGGAGCATCGGCCATCAATCCACT
Organism: Rhipicephalus microplus; assembly: GCF_043290135.1. NCBI lineage: Eukaryota > Metazoa > Arthropoda > Arachnida > Ixodida > Ixodidae > Rhipicephalus > Rhipicephalus microplus. The sequence continues at coordinate 124,069,615 of NC_134700.1, forward strand.
GACAAGCGGCGAAGCGTGTCGGCTGTTATACCCTCGCCATCAAATATTCTAGTCTTATTGCTAGCGGCGACGTACGTTTCTGAATAATGTTTAATGTTCACGAATTGAGCGTAATCTTAACAAAACAGTCTAATGCAGCCTTGAAGCTTTTCAAGCATCGTAGGCGTGGTTTGCCCCAAACATAGTGTAATGGGACGATAACATAACTTAAGGAAAGGTTCGTGGCGATACAGTTCCTCGCATTGTATAACAATTTATATATAGTCATAAAAAACGTTTTGCTACGATTCGATTGCTTTGAAGGTGAGGCATTGATTTTCACTGACGCCTTTTATTTTTTGTGCGCTGGCAAACAATGACACAATTTCTTGAGTTCGACAACCATTCATGTCTAGACGTGAATCATGCTTTGGCACAGTGTGATCACTTTGAAAGTGAGGGATGTATTTTCACTGACAACCATTTTTTTCCGAGATGGCACACAATGATACAATTTTTCAAGTTGTATAACTGTTTATCTGTAGACTTGAAGCGAACTTTGCCACGATGTGGTCGCTTTTAAGATGAAGCGGATATTTTCATTGACACTCATTGTTTTTGTGCGCTGGCAAACAATAATACCATTCAACAAATTGTGCAACCATTCATGTGAAGACGTGAAGTATTCTTTGACACGATGTGATCGCTTTCAAGGTGAAGCATCTTTTTTAAGACACACAATACTTTTTCTTAGTTGCAAAAAAACGACAAAAACCTTTAAATTGTGTAACTATTTATATTTAGACGTGATTGTTCTTAAGGTAAAACATCTTTTTCACTGAAACACAGTATTTTGTGCGGTGGCAAACAATATTACAATTCTTTGAATTGTATATCTATTTGCGTCTAGACCTAAAGGCTGCTTTGCCACGATGTGATCATTTCTGAGGTGAAGCATCTACACTATACGACGTGCAATATTTTTTGTGTGCTGGAAAATAATGATACAATTTCTTAATTTAATAACCATTTATGTCTTGTCGTAAAGGTAGTTCACCATGACGTGATCACTTTGAAGGTAAAACATCTATTTTCACTGATTCCCGATATTTTTTGAGCGCTGGCAAACAATGATACAATTCTTCGAATTGTATAGTCATTTATGCTAGATGTAAAGCGTGCTTTGCCACATTATTATCGATTTCAGTGTAAAGCATCTATTTTCATTGATGCCCCTCATTTGGGAGCGCTGGCAAACATTGATACCAATCTTCGATTTGTATAACCATTTATGTCTACTCTTGAAGCGTGCTTTACCGCGATGTAATCGTTTCTAAGCTGAAGCATCTAATTTCTCTGACGCCCAATATTTTTGTTCACTCGCAAACAATGATACCAATTCTCGAATTGTATAATCACTGATATCTAGATGTAAAGACGATGTGATTGCTTTAAAGGTAAAGCATCTATTTCAATTGATGCTCTTTATTATTTTTTGCCCTGGCAAGCAATGATACTAGTTTTCTAATTGTTCACCATCTACGTCTAGACGTACAGGGTGGCTTTTCCACAATGTGTTCACTTTGAAGGTGAAGCATTTATTTTCACTATGGCCCATTATTTTTGTTCACTGACAAAACAATAATACATTTTCTCGAATTGTCTACTGATATTGGTCTAGACGTAAAGCATGCGTTGCCACAATGAGATCACTTTCAAGGTGAAGCTTCTATTCTAACTGACAGTTGTTATTTCTTGTATGCTGACAAACAATAATACAATTTCTCGAATTGTGTAACTTTTTATGTATAGACATAAAGAGCGCTTTGCCACGATGGGGTTGCTTTGATTGTGAAACATCTTTTATAACTGACACCGATAACTTTTTTGCGCTTGCAAATAATGATCCATTCCTCGTTCTGTATAATTTTTTTTGTCTAGTCGTATGGCGTGCTTTGCCACGTTTTCATGGTTTTGAAGGTGACGCGTTTATTTTCACTGACACCCAATATTTTTTGTGGGCTAACAAACAATGACACAATTCTTCGATTTGTATAACCATTAATGTCTAGCGTGCTTTAACCATTAGGCGTGCTTTTGCGCGTTGTGATAACTTCAAAGGTGAAGCATCTAGTTTCACTGACACGCATTGATACTGCGAAGCATTTTTTAGCGAACTTCAGTGACTACTATCTATCTATCTATATATCTATCTATCTATCTATCTATCTATTTATCTATCCAGCCACTTACATTTGGGTGTTCTCGTGGTCCCCCCTTAAATTGGCCTGCACCCAAATTTGCATGGGAGGGTAAAAAAGTTTGACGACAATGACGCGCTGTCAAGACACGAATAATGTCTCAATTCCGTCATGAACGTCGCAAAGAATTCCATCTAGACAGTGGCACATATGCATGGGCTGGTATGCGCCGCTGGTTTGCGAGTATGTGCGGCAGGTGATTGCCACCTAGTATCTACCAATGAACGACGAGAACACACTAGGGCAGTTTTAAAGTGTGAGCATTAAGAAATACCCAGTATCAGTAGCGTCGACCCAACGAAGGCATAGAACAAATGTCAGTGCTAAGAAAAACCTGACATAGCTAGCGATGAGCCCCGACGATCCAAGTTATAAATATCATGGTACAAGCAAGAATAGAATGCAAGCATTCTGTGTGGCAGTCAAGCATTCTACCACAGAGCTACGTCAGGTCTCGCAACTACTTTTCAAATAAACGCTACTCTTTGTGAAACGTTAATAGGAGTTGCCATGCTGTCTACCCAAAAGTGTACATATGTATTCCACTGATACAGCCATCACGTCGTGTTAACGTCTATTGTTTAGGTACCATGCAGTGAAGTTGATTTATGCAGCAGTGTCCAGGGCGAGCATCTTCACAAGCACGTGCACTTCATAGAAGCTTCTGGTGTTGCTATTACGCATGTTCCGGTTAAGATCATTATGCCAGGTCAAAAACTGGATATATAAGCCTGTGAAACTCTTGAACATATGGCTGTGCGTGCATTGTTTGCACATATATATAGCGCCATTATTTGACGTGTCACTCAATAAAGAAAAACTGCAATACGGTACCTTGCCTCCACATGCTTTGCATAAGGTTGATTCCCATTTACTTGGAATATCCGGATTTTCCTACTCTATCTATCTATCTTTCTATCTATCTATCTATCTATTTATCTATCTATCTATTTATCTATTTATATAGCTGCCTACGATTGCTAGCTCTCCTAGACGTATGGAGAATGCTATCAATAACAAAATTGATGTGGCATAACTTGACGGTATGACAAGCATAACTGAGTAGTCCCATTGTGAAAATCGGGATATGAAGTCATGAATCTCATGATTTGCCATACGTGGGCTTGCTGCTCTTGCGGTGGTTTCATTCACATTACGTTTTGTAAAAATGGTTTTGTATGAAATGACTACATAGTTACCATAGGTAACAGACCCTAACGTGAAATCAAAACATGCATTTTGTAATTTCCGTGTTATGACTAGCAATCAATACACGCCTCACTCCTGGTGCACTCGCGGTCGTTTCGCTAGCTTCACATATAACAAATTTGTTTTTAAATTACGTCAATGAAGGACAAAAGTACACATGTCTAAACATAGAAATCATGGCATGCGTGTCATTTATTAACAAGACTACGTCCCACGCTCATGATACAATCTCGAACGTTTCGCTGGGTGCACATATACCAAATTTCATATCAGGTAACGTGGAGGATGACTATGGTAAATGAGACGTCTATACATGAAATTATGACATGTATGTCCTGCGAAACATGTAAAATGCTACGTTCATGGCGTGCTCGCGGCGGTTTTGCTAGCTGTACATATATCAAAATTGCCATTACGTGACGTGAATTGATGATGAAGGTAAATGACATATGCAGACATGATAATCGAGATATGCGTGTCATCTGAAACATGTTTACATACTACGCTCATAGCGTGCTCACGCAGGTTTCGCTAACTCCATATGTGAGAAATTTGATATTACGTTACGCCAATGGACGACAAAAGTAAATGACATATCTAGACATGATAATCAAGATATGCGTGTACTGTGAAATATGAAAACCTGCTACGCCCATAAAGGATTGCGGCCGTGTCACTAGCTTCAGATTTGTCTATTTTGGCATTAAGTGACGTTATTCAATGATGAAAGTAAATGACACGAGCACATATAATAATCATAATATGCGTGTCAGGTGAAACATACAGTCTCTGCTCATAGCGTGCTCGCGGTCGCTTCGCTGGCTCCACATATGTGAAATTTAGTATTACGTGACGTGAACAGACAACGAAGGTAGATGACATGTCCAAACTTGACAACCATGGCGTGAAAGTCATGTACGCTATAATTTACGTCTACCTCGCTACATTTTGCCCATACAAAGGGACATATTAAGCTTTTTTCAAAAATTCTTCGCATATAATTGATTCCCACGGCACCTGCGATCTGCCATTTTATTGTGCGCTGGCAAAAAATTATACAATTTCTCCAATTGTATAACCATTTATATCTACACTAAAGTGTGCTTTGCCCCGAAATGATTGCTTTCAAGGTAAAACATCTATTTTACCTGAGGCCATTTATTTTTTGTGTGCTGGTAAACAATGATGCAATTTCCCCAATTTTATAACCATATATGTCTTGACGGTAAGCGTGCTTTGCCACAATATGGTCTCTTTGAAGGTGAAGCATTCGTTTTTACTGATGCCCATCATTTTTTTTTGCAACAGCAAACATTGATAGAATTCCTCGAATGATATAACCATTTGTGTGAACGTATAGCATACTTTGCCACAATGTGACTGCTTAAAAGGTGAAGCAGAAGCATATGTTTTCACTGATGCCCAATATTTTTTGTGCGCTGGCAAACAAGCACACAATTTCTTCAATTGTGTATCCATATATGGAAAGGCGCTGCGATTGCCAAAGCTCACGAAGTTGTCTCGCATGGACTCTGCGTTACTCGCTTTGCTGCATCGTCATAGCTTCCTTTTTCTACGTTTAAAACGTTACACAGGCTCCAATAAGACACCTGGCATCATTGGAAATCAGCATTCCATGACGCAAGTGATTGTTTTGCTCTTGTGAGCCCACAACGCCAAAGTTCGCTACGTCGCCGTGCATAAGGTAACCTTAGTTTCGCTGTATTATGAGATGCCACCTTCTTCTGCGAGTCCTCGCTTCAAGAGCACGTCCCAGGCAGAAGAAGGAACGTTGTTGTTGAAGGAACGCCAATAAATGAGGAAGACCTTAGTGACGGATTATGGTCACACACTGCATTGCCCATGCAAAGCAGATATTGCTGTCCTGATTGAGAGCACCACTAAGACGCGTCCGACAATGCAGCTGCTGAAGCCCAACGCTGAAAGCGCACTTATCGCCGTGCGCGGCCCTGCCACCACCCTCTCCATTATAACGCCCACTACTCCGTTTACCACCAGAAAACTACAACAATGTCCTGCGACCACAAGGTTCACTAAACCTGGCAGAGTTGGGCCCAGCCCGCCTCACTGAAGCCTTGTGTGTCATTGCTTGTTTCGACTCTCCCGCAGTCTTGCCAGTGTTATGGGTCGGAAGGAAGTTCGCTGATAGGATCCAACCGATAACACCAGTTGTAAGTGATGGGGAACTACCCGGTCTCTTGTGGTAGCGTGGTGTAACTGGGTGGAGGAAACGAACGCTGACATGAAGAGGATACGAAAACAAACAGGCTTATGGCATTATTTACACGTATTTACAGCAAAGAAGGGTTAGTGGTTTCACAAACCACGAGCGTGGTGGTTGAACCGTTACATGGTTCAGAGCGACGTCCAGCACTCTGCGGCGTCGTTTTAAGACCTGTCGGGCTCCTCCTCTTCGAGTGGAACACCAATCACACACACAACAGGGGAGGGAGACAAGCATGCACGGTCCACGTGAATGCCCAATATTGAGTCGTGAACACTGCACTGCAAGGTGGCGCCAGCAGGGCTCTTCCTCGTCATGTGTGTGCCGCTGGTCGAGAGGTCCCACGATCCTAACAGCATACAGCAAAGGGTCCGCCACTCGGTTCGCTCAATTAGCGGCGTGATTTGCGGCGGCCGCCACGGTCTCTTCCAAGGAAGATGCTGTCTTTGTTGTCCTCTGTGGAACGGTTTAAGGCGTCGTGGTGACACGACGTCTCATCCTCAGGCTAGCACGTACAATGACTGACGAGCATAGGCAGCCGACCGGTCGGCTACTTGATTGAGGATTAAAAGAGCGCCGCTCCCCCGTCATATCTGACGCCGCTCACAACATCTTCCCCATCGCCAGATGAATCGCCGAGGTCATGAGGTACCGCTGCTGCTTGAAGGGACGACGAAAGGGTCCGCATTTGAAAGTCAGGTACTCCTCTTTGCTTGCCACATTGTCTGGGTAATGGCCAATATTTTCGACTGCGTCTGGCAGCTGGGCGCCGATGGAGTTGAGAGCCTCCCCAGTAGACCGCCTTACGCACAATGGCGTCTGTCCAGACGAATCGCCGGGCCAAACGTAACAGCTCCTCCGCCGCCTGGAAAATCTCGGCTAGCCAGCGCTCCCAACCACTGGGCACGAAGAGAATGGCTGGTGACGAGGACAAATGGCCTGGCTTTGACCCTCCAGCTGCGAACTCGAAACCGACTCCCAAACCAGCTCACAATGATCGACAACAGCAAGGTGAACCAGACAACACAAAACCATTCTGAAGTCAAGCACATTTGACCGGCTTAAAACCCTCCTATTCAGGTAAAAATTGCGCTGAAATAGAAAGGACACCACAAAGAAGGAACACTAAAACTGTTTTAGTGTTCCTTCTTTTTGGTGTCCTTTCTATTTCAGCGCAATTTTTACCTGAATAGAATGAACCAACTAGCCCCTCAAGACGTCCTGAACGTCCTAAAACCCTCCAGGCTTCTCAAGAAACGCAAACAAAAGAGAAACCGGTACGCTAAAATTTTGAGACAATTTTGTGCCGCCAAAGTTACAGAAAACATAGACGTGGAGATGCCTACCAAAAATGGAACAATTTGCCGTGTGAGAAAAGCACACAAAGGCAAACACAATTTGGCCCCATATAACCGTAATCCCATTTTTAAAAAACTAGCTTTCTCCTACCATCCACACTACTAAGTTGTAACTTACATTTTCACATGACTATTTTTATGGAACACAACCAAATACAAAGGTTTCACACGATTGCTGCCAGAAGTTATCTGGGCGCATTCTTTATTCTCTCAATATATCGAACTGTGTAAATCCTTAAAACGCATCCCTAATCTCAACGTTCGGTATAACATAACGCTCGGCTAAAAAATTCACCTGATGCCTGAGCACATACTAAAATAATAAAGGGAAATGCAATTCGTGTACTAACACGCTCACTTGGTGAATGTAGTTTCATGTCAGCCCATATTTTCAAAGAACGCACATGACTCTGCTGTGCGCCCTAGCATGACAACATACTCTCATCCAAAGAGCGTTAGCATACTAACACACACCCAACCATAGGTCATATTGCTATAACCTATAGCCACCACTCTTTCAAATTTAGCGGGCGTACCAAAACTTCATTTGCGACTTACGTGCTCTTATCTGAAAGAAAAACTCATTGCACGCAGTCGGTTGACTGATGCGGGTAACTGCTCCCGCATAACGCTTAACAGTTTAACTAAAACTCTTAAACACTGCATAATAAAACAAACCGAGAAGGGAAAAACTGTAACCAAACAAACTAGCCGTGGAGGTGCCACAGGAACACCACTTTAAAACCAAATATAAACAAACAAATACGTTTTCAATGAAACTCCTGTTTCAGACTCTCCAGCCTACAGCTGTCGTTCCCTCGTCAGTCGAACACGCGGCGGTCGTGGTCTTGGCGGAATTTCAGAACGCCCGACACCACATAGTGCACGTCCTACAAGCTGAACAGCGCAGTCACATTCATTTGCGATTTCAGCCTGCCCTGATCAGGTTCGTGAAGGGGACACCAGCGATCCGCTGAAAAGAGTGAGGATGCCCTCTTTGGACTTGCACCTGCGCGGTGCTTCGTTAGTGTGACCGTTTTCCTAGGACCCCTTCGACACTCCTGTCCGCGGAAAGCTTTTAACCTCTGCCGTGAATTCCATCGCGAGGACCATTGTTGCGGCCTACCGCTTCGCCGCTGGCGTCTCACTGTATGCCACAAAGGACCTTTCGTTGAACGGGCCGTTGATCTACCCTTCTTTCTTTCGCCTGGCTGTTTGCTACTTCTTTCATGCCTTCGCTTTGTCGCTCGCGTGCGCTTACCTATTTTACGGCGACGTTTGCGACTGACCTGTCCCACACTGCTTTGAAGTTTGTCGTGGGTTGAGTTATCGATGGTTTTACAGCTCGAGGGCGTCGCCATGAAACTTGATATTAATAGAACGCCCAGACTGGCACTTTGCAGGTGATTCCATTTGCGAGCCGGCGTTCTTTCTACTTTTGGTTCGGCTCCTCGCACGCATGCAGACCGGCTTTGACGCCAAAGCAGAATTCCTGGTCCTATTTGCTACGCTAAAAGATTCATTGCCTTTTTTCCGCGTAGTACCTTTTTTCTCTCTCGCGGCTTTCCGACGTCTCTTGCGTCTGCGCCGCTTGTGCGACTCTTTTCCGAGCCTACCACTCGCAGCTCAAGGTAGCTAACACTCTCAGTGCACTCGTCAGCTGTCGACGCTGCTCCGTCTAAATGATTTTCGAAAAAATCACCTATTTCACACTCTAGACTGGCGGACAGCTTGACGTTCTTATGAACAGTGCGGCTGTTTTCCTTCAAACAATCTTGTTCGCCTGGCTGTGAGCAGTCTACAACCGTACTGTTTTCCTCACCCCCTGCATTCTGAGCTTTCTCCGGTGTTCTTGATCACTTCCACATTATTTACAAGATCCACCGTCACGACAAACACAGCTGAGGTCTGTACCAGCTTTTCTACAGCTGTCCTAGCTGTTTCACTAGCATTTAACTGGCACAGCACCTCGTCGCACTCGCTCTAGCTATCGTCGGGCTCTCTACGCAGCGCAGCATCTTTAGCAGCACTCAAACTTGGTTCTTCATCGAACCTGCTGCTGTCCTTAAACGTGCAAGCCTTATCTACGGTTACCAACTGCACCTCACTTACGTTTTTTGCGCACTTTTCGTGTGCTACACTTACGAATAACTGAAACTTCCGCCGCATTGCTTCAATTTTACGTTTCGGAAGTTTAACCTCCAAGTCGCGTGCTTGATCACGCTCTTTTCTATCCCCTCTTTCCTTTTCTTCTCTTTCTTTTCTATCTCTTCTTTCCTTTTCTTCTCTATCCCGTTCTCTTTCTCGCTTCTTATTTCTTTCCTCCAACCTTTTCAAAGCTTTTAATGCGTATCCAATAGCCTCCTCACTGGAGTTTTGCAAAATTTGCTCTAAAATTTGTGACCTGCCCACTCCATCCCTAATCTTATTACCTAGGTCTCCACAAATGTACAAAAGACCATCCTTTAGCAGTGTCTTCACCTCCTTGATTGCCGTTGTACTTTGGTCCTGCATTTCACACACAATTAGGTGATCCCTACAACTCAAAACTCACAAAATGTGATCTCCCTAATTCACACACAATGCAATTTCTAATAAACTCACACAATTATAATGAAACCTGGAAAGTCAAAGCAAAGACCAAGCACTCTCCACAGCACAGCACCATGTCGTGAAGTCCATCTCACCACTGCCAACCAGTTGTTCAGGGTCGAAGGAGGAAGTTGCTGATGGCATCCCACAGCTGCCACCAGTTGTTATGGGTCGGAAGGAAGTTCGCTGATGGGATCCCACCAATGTCACCAGTTGTAAGGGATGGGGGACTACCTGGTCTCTTGTGGTAGCGTGGTGTAACCGGGTGGAGGAAACGAACGCTGACAAGAAGAGAATACGAAAACAAACAGGTTTATGGCATTATTTACACGTATTTAAAGCAAAGAAGGGTTAGTGGTTTCACAAACCACCAGCGTGGTGGCTGAACCGTTACATGGTTCAGAGCGACGTCCAGCACTCTGCGGCATCATTTTAAGCCCTGTCGGGCTCCTCCTCTCCGAGTGGAACACCAATCACACACACAATAGGGGAGGGGGACGAGCATGCACGGTCCACGTGAACGTCCAATATTGAGTCGTGAACACTGCACTGCAAGGTGGCGCCAGCAGGGCTCTTCCTCGTCATGTGTGTGCCACTAGTCGAGAGGTCCCACGATCCTGACAGCATACATCAAAGGGTCCGCCGCTCGGTTCGCTCAATTAGCGGGGTGATTTGCGGCGGCCGCCACGGTCTCTTCCAAGGAAGATGCTGTCTTTGTTGTCCTCTGTGTAATGGTTTAAGGCGTCGTGGTGACACGACGTCTCATCCTCCGGCTAGCACGGACAATGCCTGACGAGCATAGGCAGCCGGCTGGTCGGCTACTTGATTGAGGATTAAGAGAGCGCCGCTCCCTTGTCAGCTCTGACGCCACTCACAACAGCTTCCCAGTCGCCAGATGAATCGCCGAGGTCATCAAGCACCGCTGCTGCTTGAAGGGACGACGAAAGGGTCCGCATTCGAAAGTCAGGAACTCGTCTTTGCTTGCCACATTGTCTGGGTAATTGCCGAAATCTTCGACAGCATCTGGCAGGCTAGGTGCCGATGGAGTTGAGAGCCTCCCCAGTAGATTGGCTTACGCACAATGGCGTCTGTCAAGACAAATCGCCGGGCCAAACGTAACACCAGGTGCGAATTCAACCGGCGAACAACACTATGACAGTGAGCATGCCTGACAAGACCCGCACAATGTCTTATTTGAAGATAACACGACTGAAAGTAGCTGACCAATGCTGTTTCATGGCGGTTTATGCCCCAGCACTGGACAACACAGCAAGGGCATAATATTCAATGTACAAATCTTCAAGCGTGACGACCAGATATTTACGGAGCTTCGCTCCCGTAACTCAACTATTGACATCGTAGGAGCCCGGCGACTGAGAAAGACCAAACATTTCGTTATAACCCTCGCTGGCCATACCCTTCCGAAGCATTCCAGTTACTTCGTTTTAACGCTTTTGTTGTATCTCTTCTACGAGTGGCTAGAGTTGTGGTGTTTGTTGACGAACTGGTCACAAGACCAACGTGTGTCTGAATTCCAAGAAAGACATGTGCCATCCTTGCGGCGAAAGTCTCCACAACCTACAGACAGCAAAGAACTCACCTGTCCAGCGCAATTCGTCCTTTGTAAAGGTGGTCATCTAATCGGTAGTGGAAATTGTAAATACCTAGTCCTGAAAAGGAGCGCTTCAACAACCGACGAGAGCAACGACAACCTAACTCAAAACCACTCCGGCTCCCAGACGAAGGAGACTACTAACGACCGTGAGAACTATAATGAATCTTTCCCGCTACTCAGTGCTAAAAGTATCAGTATCTGTAGACTCTACCATAGTTAGCACTACCGATCTAAGTCAAGGACCCGGAATAACCTCAAAAAACAATGGGCTATCCAGACTGTCAAAGATCGTGCCTGGCAGATGAACAAACAGAAACACCTGCAGACACAAACTAGAGATTACCAACAGGTGCTGGAGCTGGAAAAATCGCTAAAACAAACAACTGTAAGTTATTCACGCGGGATTTGCCGTAACTACCACAAACGACACCTAACAGATCACAGCCTGTGCCACTCAGACTGAAAACACTGCCACAATAGACTTAGATGAGGTCAGTGGCTCGAAGCGAAAGAATGCCGAAACAACAACCTTATTACTATGGTAGACCTGAAAGTCACGCAGATAAATGAACGAATTGAAAAAGCTAGAGATCCTATTCGACAAAACGTCTAGAGAGCAAGCACCTCAGAACAAGCAGCCCTCGGGTAGTGTCGCATCCCTAGGTACAACTCTCGCTAACCTTACAGCTCGCTTAGGTTCGCTTCCTACAATTACAGAGCGTGCAGTTGTGGCATACTTAATCACATCACAGACAGCAATCGTTCTATCTCCTGCTCATATGCAGATTTTTTTTACGAAAGATCCAAAACTGTCTTCAAACCAGTCCGTCAGGGCAACGCCATATAAACGACAACCTGGCCAACGTGAGTATAGAGAAAAAGAGACATTTATTGAGTACATATATGCAACGCCTGTGGAAGCGAACCCTACTCCGGCTTCTCAATGGTGATCTCGTAGATCAAGCGGGCCCGTTGAACCAAGACCTAATGGACCTCGGGAGGTCCGTCGCAATGGGCATAATCCCACAGCTGGTTGGAGCGAAAGGCACGCAGGATAGCGGGAAGAGAGGAAATAATTTTGTGATGCACTCCTCCGTGGCATGAAATACTGTTAGGGAGCTGTCACATCCCGGGCAAGAGTCTGCGTAGTGGTCAGAGTAGCATTTATGCATAAAGAGGAGGCTCAGAATTGTATGCGTCTGGAGTAGGTGGAGTGCTACCTCTTCCTCTCGCTTGAACGACGGTGGGGGCGGGTGCGCGGTGCGTTTAGCTCTGGTGTATTACGCGAATATGTCCCGGTATTTAAGTGGAGGGCCCACTTCATCTAGACTCTCGGCCTCGCCATGCCGGGTGGTTCGTTGGGTAAGTTCTCGAGCTGGCGTGTGAGCGCGATAATTACCCGGCATGAAGGTGTAACCAGGGGCCCAGGGGAAGTGTATATGGTTTGGGCTGGATGTGTCAACGCTTGACGCCTTGAGTAGGATGTAGAGAGCTGCATTGGGAAAACCGCGTCCCAGCAAAAACGCTCGGCATGCATGTTGCGAATCGGAAAGTATGTAAGCTTCCCCAGGATTGTCAAGAGCGTGTCGGACAGCGAGCGCTACTCCAAAAACTTCGCCGTCCGCAGGAGTAGAACTCCGCAAAAAGGCAGCTGTAAGTCATGTTGCGTCGCCATCCAACACTACTGCGGTGCATCCGTTGCGGCATCGTACAGAATTGGTATATAATGTGTTGGCTTCAGCGATGTTTAAGAGCATGGGCATCAGCTACCCAACATGGGCGCGTCGTCGTCCCACGTCATGCTGAGGACTCATGTTCCGGGAAAGCGAATGCACCTACAAGGTACGAGGTACTCAAGGTGGAACCCCAATACCGGTGTCTTCGAGCTGATTTTGCAAGACTGGGCATCCCAGTCATAAAACGATGTCGGTGTGAGCAAAAGCCTTTGCCTTTTGGCTGGTCCAATGAACATCCAAAAGTTGCTAAAGTGGGTTTTGAGTCCCTAGGGCTAGTAGACGTGTCGTGGTAGTGTAGCGTGAGAGGCCGCCTTCCTTGGTCACCTTTCGCAGCATTACGTCAACCAGCGCCTGTTCCGACTGGGTATGTGTCTGGAAAGAAATATGGTATGTGATGCGACTGATTACACTAGCCTGCACCTGCACCAGCAGATCATGTTTCGTAGTTCTCAGCGCCTGTTTCATGCTTATCGTATAAAGCGAGAATCTGTTCGGTTTGCCGGGACAAAAAAGAAACAGTGTAGTCAACTCTTCCGTTCGCTTGAACGTGCAAGGCAAGTATGCGAGCACGCTCGACCTGAGAGACGGCAACGCCACCCACGTGCACAACGATCTGGGGTAGTGGAGTGCTGCTACTCTCCCATGTAACGCAAAGCTCGGACTTTTTGAAGAGAACAGGTCAAGCTGCATTGTTCTGCATAGGTAGTAATGATGTCGGCAGTCTGCTGTAGGCGATCTTGATTAGCCCCGTCTCAGCTTGGCGTCGTGCAGATCGTTATGTCGTCTGCTTAAATTGCATTGGTGATGTCAGTAATCTGATCGAGCTGCTTTGGCAGTCTTGCCTGGGCAATATTAAGGCATATAGGGGACCGAACGGATCTCTGAGATTCTTCGTGACCTGTAAGGCGAATCGTGTCCAAACAGTGTGGTCCTATCTGTCCTGTAACGCAGATAGGAACGAACATTATTACACATGCGGCTGCAGCAATAGCATTCTGTTAGATTTTGGCAAATCAAATTGTGTGTCACGTTATCAAATGCTCTTTTTCAATCAAAAGCTAGGATGGGCAATGTATGGGTACACGACAGAAGTCCCAGAAGCTCGTTTTTGATATGTAGAAGCACTTCCTTTGTACAGAGATGTGTCCAAAATCCAAATTGTGAGTGTGAAAAAAATTACTGTCGCTCGAGAAAAAGCGGAAGCCGCCGCCACAATACAACGTGTTCCAACAACTTCCCAATGCTTGAGGTAAGGAACATCGGCTGCAGATTTTCTATGACTATGAGTTTGTCTGGTTGAGGTGTTAAGGAAATGTCCGCATGCCGCCATGCTTGGGGTAGTGTACCCTAAGGCCAACAGTCATTGAAGAGGTTTGTTAGATAAATCACATCTGAGTCACTGAAGTTGCGAAGGGCAGAGTATTGAACGTGATCAGCACCTGTTGCGGTATTTCGACTGAGATCTTGAATACGTACGCGACCTTTATCAACCATTATGTCCGCGTCAAGTTACTTGTTAGATTCTGCGAGGTGTGGGTAGTCGAGATACTTTAGCATGTGGCTGGAAGTGATGAAACGTCGTTGAATTTCTTTGAGGAGGCTCGGTGAGTCGTTTCTGTACACGTGTGTTGTGCGACGTAGTCCGTGAAAAGCTTGCGTTTTGGTAGCAGATGGAGTTATAAGGGCGGAAAGTATCAACTATATTTTCGCAGTGCCCAGGGTGCCTGAAAGACGCTCGCAGAGACGCCGCCAGTTGTTGCGGATGAGGTGCTCCGACTATTCTTGTGCCTCGTGCGACAGTTCATCGATATGCCGGCGAAGCTTGCCATTGAGGCGTTGGCACTTCCAACACCGCGCGAGCCCTCTACGCGCCTCCCACAGATGCAGAAGGTGTGGGTCCACGTTTGGGTTCATGGTTGTGGTAACGACTGCGTGCGTACTCGCATCTAAGTCATCAGAAAGAGACTCTAGCTATTTTTCATACTCTGGCTATTGGTGACGGTTCGGTCGGCGCTTTATGAACCTCAAAGTCCATGATACACACCTTCCGCTCGGGACAGCGCACATTGTGCAGTATTGATATGGTGACCACATTATAGTGGTCACTGTCAAAATGATCGTCGAGAGGACCATGTGCTATTACTGCTTTTGTGTTGACGGGAAGAGAAAAGGCGAGGTCGGGGCAAGTGTCTCGTGAGACACTGTTTCCTATGCGAGTAGGATATCCGGGTTCCGTATGCAGTGCGTATAGAAAGTTGCATAAATCATCCCAGAGCCTAGTTGATTTTGCTGCAGATTTGGGGTAAGCTCAGACTGTGTGCGCTGTGTTGAAATCTCTGCACACAAAAATTGTGTGTGCAAGACGCCCAAATTCGATCAGGAGTTGATGAAGTTAAATTGTGCGTGAGCGGGGAAACTGTACACATTGAGAATTTAGAAACTGCAACTTTTCTTGCCCTGAGTGACTATTTCAAGGGTTTGATAAAGAATACCAGTGCTCTGTGTGTGAGTGTTGCATGTGATGTTTTTGAAAACTAAGGCTCCAATAAGTGGAGAGTTACCTGCAAAAGAGTTGAAACGAGGTGGAGTTAGGGAGCAGTATGGCTCCTGTAGGAGAATGAAATCTAGAGGGTTTGTGGTGATAGCAACGTACTGTTGCAGGGAGCCCCTCTTTTGTCGGAAACCCCGGCAAATCCTTCACCATACATAATTTGATGGTTATAGTACTCCTTCATCATCATGAGAGAAGATGCTCGGGTGGGAATATGGGTGCGTCCGCCTTGCCCCTATAAGGGGGGGGGGCGCTGGGCCGCAAAGCTTGAGAATTTGTTAGGGAAGCGATAGACTGAAACCATGAGACTAACTCCGCAAAGAGAGAGTGCGTGCGCTCCTCTGATGCCTGTATGACGGTAGTTATTTCCTGCCGAAGTGTTAGAGACTCCTGCCTCGCACTCTCTATAGGTGCTTAAATTCTAGTATTCGTATGTTCTAGTGCTGACTCCAGCTGTGCGTAATGCGCTGCCATGCCATGGCATAGATGTGTGATTTCCGGGGAAGCATCGGAACTGGTATTCAGGGCTGGAGGGGTCGGGGCGTGCTGGATGTGCCACGGGGGGCAATGTTGAGAGGTATGGAGCTTTCAGGTACTCGAATGTGCTTCCCAAGATACCACGTTGGCATTACTGGTCCCCGAAGACTCTGGTAGCTGATGCTCCATCGGATCGGCTGCAGTTGCCCGCTTGCCTAAGAGTGTATTCTTGTAGGGTGACGGGGACGCTTTTGATGCTGGGATAGCAGGGCGCTTCGTCGGGATTCTTAGTGAAGTTGAGTGGGAGTGGATTCGGGATCGGGACTTCGATTTTGTCTGTGCCTTGGAGCAGGGTGTAAACCATGGTTTCAAACAGGAACGCCCACTATTCGTCAACAATGTTGCAGACGCATCAGTTGTCAACGATGGTGTAGGATCCTCATCGGTGGATTTATTCAATATTTGCTGTTCGTAGTGGAGGAGTTTTTGAATCGAAGATGTGTTGAAAGGCTTTCGCTAACGTCGCGGGCACTGTAGATCAGTTGTGGCATAATCCAAACCACAGGATTTGCCCCGTGTAGAGCATGGATGCGATGGCTTTGGATTATCGACGCCGCACTGCTCACAAATGGCGATGTCCGGAGTGGGGCAATGGTCAATTTGGTGTCCCAGTTTAATTTAGGTTTTGCAGACCAGGTGTCGGGGACAGTGGGAGTAGCAGCAAAGGTCTGCTCCAACGAAGCAGATGATGGGAGGCAAATGAAGGCCTTCAAAAGCGATGAGCGCAATATTTGTCTGACCCATCATCCGGCCTTGTAGTATCTGGATTCCAGTCGCTTTCGTTTCCTCTACCAGCCTGACCATATCGAAAAAACCAGTGGCACTGGCCCAGCGCCTTCCCTAATTACTGGACCAGTGCCAGTGTGGCGCTGACACTGGGACACTGCCACGCTGCACGAGGCACGCTGGCGCTTGCCACTGTGACACCCATTATCAGCCAAAATATGGCTTTTAAATTGTGTTTAAAATTTGTGGTCATGCGCACAGAGTAATTAAGGCTAAAACACGCACGCATTGATAAAAGAAAAAGAAAAAATGAAAAAAAATTAGTGAGCAGGAGTTGAACCTATTACCTTAAAACATCACGTATTCTTAGCCAGACTCGCCGAACACTACACCGCACCTGAAGCAAGAGATGAGTTCATTTTTCTTCATCTTAAAAGCAATTCAGGTATCCAATGTTTTGAATTTGTTGTTTGTATAAGCAGCGTTTCGTCTTTTCGTGCTCGAGCCAATCTTGCGATTGTAGCTAATTTTTGTAGGTTGCCTTGGATCACATTCATATGCACGTTTTGTCGCAAAGTTCGTTAGCGTAGCTGCAGATGTGTTATGGCAATCGTAGTCACTCGCTATGTGGGTAATATTACCTATGTATAAAACAGCGTTAATCTGAACTGCTTAGTGAACACTGTGCATTTCGTCCCTCGATAGTTTGGAAGTATTTTCTGTCCTCCTCGTTTACTTTCCGCGAACGACAGCCACAGCACTTCACTCTATCCAAAACGACCCCAAGGCTTAGGGCCGTATTTCTTGTGCCGCGGTGGCTGTGAAGATCGTAGATACTTAGTTAAAAAGAGTCTAATAATTGTTACAATGTAGTTTTGATCATAACTGACCCATAAGTGGTCTTATTTTCACCTTCGATTACAAAGATCGGAAGCTAAAAACACCAAGTTTGGGCATTGTAGCCGATAACTGCTGCTGGGGACGTGCGGTTTTCTGTGGTACGAGCCGCAGCGATCGACTCACTGCTACAGTAGGTTGGTCTTGATTATCACACTGATACTATTGTCATTTTGTGTTGCGAATTATCAGTTCTATCGATGCCGTTTATGAAATACATTGATCAAACTCAATCAAACTTCAAGGAAAGCGCACCCACGCCAAGGGGAGCATCCATGGGTGGGCTGGAACATTTTTTCTCGAACTTATTCCATGTCCTGCTTTGCTCCCCACCCCCAAGAGCAAGCATGGGTAAAACACGACGCATAAGTTCTGTGTACCTGCCTCCCTGCCGGAATAATGTTGTCGTTTGTCCACCTCAGCAAAATCCTGGCAGCGCTCCTTACCGGCGCGATCAACATAATAATGCTTTAGCGTACTCGTATCCATAGCCTAAGTAAACTGAAGCTACATATGTGTACTACTTAGATGAGTATACGTTAATTTTTACGCTCGACATGTCGCGATTCAATATGAAATCTTACAGAAAGTGCGCCGATCACGCCTAGTTTCTTCCAACGTGCCGCAAACGTTATCAGTGTAAGGTACAGACTGTACAGCATGACCAGTGCCTCCCAGCGGGCTTTAAGACACATGCCATGCTATACAGTGTGTACCAGTGCCTCGCAGCGCGCTCTATTACGCTAAGACACACTGTAGAAAGTTTCCAGTGTCAACCAGTGAGCTGAAACACACTGGGGGATACTGGAAACGCTGTTTTTTTCGACAGGAGTGTGAGGTGGTACCTGGATCCAGTCTCAGAACAATACCTTTGCACAAAATGTCGGGGGCTGCCAGATATGCAGATACAAATAGGTTAGGTGCGCTGGCCGATCGGCAGCTCTTTGACATTCAGGAGGGCGTCTGCGACGTGTGATGCTAGAGTGCTTATGACGGCAATGTTTAGCTCTGGACGGGTTCGTAGGATGAGGTTTCTGCAGTCACTTGGACTCGCTCTGGAAGCGTCCCAAAAAGCGGTGACCAAAGTTGGTCTGGGCCATAGGTCTAATCTGAGACCTCCAAGTGGACATAAGGCAACTTTTTATTTCTGAATGAAAGAGGAGTTAGGCGCTTTGCCACACTCGACCTCGGCTTTGCCTGAGATTCGCCGAGTCAGTCGGGAGGGGCGTCACTCCATCGAGAGCTGTGGCGTTGTGGGAGCGTCGCATTTTGCCGACCACGTTCCAGCAGGCACCATTGTGCGCGTCTTCCTCCACCGTGTTTGCGACATCGGCGAAAGCCGTGGAATTTTCGTCCATACCTTCCCCAAGTTGATGGTCATTGTTATGGGCGGCGATAGGAACACTAGTAGCGTTGTGGTCTGGTGATGCCCCGATAGCATCTGCATTGTCGTTGTCAGTGAACGTCTCCTCAGCGTCGCTGAGAATCGTAGGTGCCGTTCGTTCACAGTCGCTAGCAAGAACAGTGCATAATTGCGATCATGATCCTAGACGCTGCTTGCAATGAATGTCGTGTTGGCTGTCACCCGGAGCGTTAGCTTGAAAGCTGTACACTGCAAGCGCGCGGCATGCATCCGCCAACGTTAGTAGCATGCTCTTCTGGCAGGATCTACTGAAATAAACGGCCGGCCTTGCGATTTCATCTCCAAAACGCCGACCAATCAACGCACATAATTGCGTTACAAGAGATAGGTTACCCTGCAAAATGGACTGGATATGCCACTTTCAACAAGCCTACTACTTCCTATAAGCGACTGGCCAATACTGGTGCAAAACATACTGGTGCAATGGAACCTCACGGAAACCCAGCAAGACATGCATTATTCAGGGATAGCTCACACTTTTGTTGAACTTCTTCCTATAAAACGTTCAGATCTTCTCCTAAGAAACGTCTACAATTTATACTTGTATAGTCCCTGAAGAGACACAAGTATCCATAGCGCCACTTTCCTAAGAACAGTCAGCTCACTAGCTGGTCACTCACACCAGATAATAATAAGCAATTTTAAAGCAAAACACACTGAATGTGATTACATAAATTGTGACCGCAGGGAAAATAAATTTTGGGAAACGATTAGACACCTTGGACTTACCCTACTCACGCTTTTCGACTGACCAACCAGGATTGAAAACAGCGTCAGTCGGAACACATCTCTTCACTTAACACTTGATAAAAACGCCTATTCAGTTACGTGGTAAAACACAGTACAACACCTAGGAAGTGATAATTATCTAGTTTCCATTCAGCTACCCACTAAATGCTGTAAAGGAAAGTATTCACCACATAACACACAAAGTGGGACAACTTTAGATTCTCAAGAAACAAGCGCTCCACCACATCTATCGAGGATCTTGATCAGTGGACTGCCAATTTTTGTAAGGATGCTAAACGACCTACTTGCGAAACCCCCATGAAGCGGGATGGCCCCGTCTCGGACTCTAAAGTTGTGGACCTATGGGAAGCACAAGCCAGTTTACATCACCGATGGCTGCTGAAAACCCAAGAGAAACCTTAAACGCCGGACGCCGGATGATAAATCACGTTACCGAATCGATAGAATTCCGTCAATAATCGAAATTGTAAGGCCGGATTAGGTTGTTGATGCATTGCGGAACGTTCTGAAGGCGCTACCCGGACAATGAGCACGTAGGAAGCGGCTTCTACCGCTTCATTGCCTTCGAGACCCTTGTGAACTTTAGCAACGCCTCCCAGAAAAACTATGCCTAAAAACGTGGCTCTCTTCACTTGAGAGCTTCCTGCCAACACAAATTTTCGGATGTCATGCCTCCTACTGCGTGTTGTGACCGTCCACCGCGTGGCGCCGCTCGCCTCCGTCCCGCTCTGTCACGTGACATTACCGTACAGCTCTGTCACGTGACATCACAGCTGCTCGGAGGCGATTGTGAGAGCATTGCTGTGTTCACAAGGGGATGCCGACAAAGCCGTTCATCCTCGTACCGCAGAGGTATGGTATAATCCGAGGGTAGGGCGGAACGTTCGCGGTTCACGTTTCAGGCATAATTTTTCTAGGAAGCATTGGCTCGAGCCCGTAGGATGCTACGGGATGTGGGAGTCGCGACGTATTTACTATTTTGGAAGATGCGGTACGCCAGGTGTGGGACGTACCCGCGTTGAACATTTCTACAGGTCCCTCTAGAGTCTGCAATGATGACGCGCAAGTCCTGGTCAGCGGCAGCTAGCGCGATGGCGACTTACCACGTACATGTTATGTCCTGTGCTCTGAATGTGAGACTATTCATCGCGATGTTTTGGTGGACGACTGAAGCCATGTACCACCCCCCATGGTGAGGGCCGCAGGCGTCCACGTAAAATATGCCGTGTGTGTTCCCATAGTGGTGGGCTAGTGCCTCCTTCCGCGCAAGGCACCTCCCATTGTGGTCTCACGTGTCATGTTGGCCAGAAGAGGGCGCACGTGCAGGGCGTACCTCCAGATTTCTGGGGTGCATAAGCGTTCTTCTGTCTCTGTTGGGTGGTGGATGTGTAGTCAGGTTATTAGGCGGTGACCTGACGGAGTGTTCGAAAGTCTCATGTATTGGTTAATCAAGTGTGCCTCTCGGTGCTCTGGGAAAGTGCTTACCATTTCAGGCTCATAAGTCGCTGGTCGGACGTGATTATTGGGAGATCGAGGGCACGCTTGTACGTCTTCCTGGGGATCACTTCAAGGACGTTCTCATCAAACTTGCGCAGGTGGAGGTAAGGAGCAGAGTAGAGGACTCGACTGGTTACGAATGCATGCGCCAGCTGCAAGCCATCTTTTCAACGTAACCCCCCACGCTTGTTGAAAACCCGGCGGATCAAATGGACCGCATAGTTCACCACCTAACGCTGTTTCGTCAATGTTGTATCGACTTGGAAATGTTTATGAATAAACAGACCCTGCACTCTGATTCATCATGTTCTGGAACGGGACCGCTTCGTAAGGACAGGTAAATATACACTTTGCCGAGGGGCGTATGTGCGCTAATTCCGATTTGGTATGATAGCATTGGA
The DNA here is from genome assembly GCF_043290135.1 of Rhipicephalus microplus. Taxonomy (NCBI): domain Eukaryota; kingdom Metazoa; phylum Arthropoda; class Arachnida; order Ixodida; family Ixodidae; genus Rhipicephalus; species Rhipicephalus microplus. Next base: position 124,091,392 of record NC_134700.1, read on the forward strand.
GGCCGCAGCGGCGGTCGTAGGCGTCCACGAACTCTGCCGCTTGCTGCAGGTTGGCTTCTAGGTCTTCTACCGATCCATGTTTAGCCCATATGGCAATATAGTCAGCATAAAGCGCGTGCGGCTTGCCTTTAACATTATCCAGCTGAGCCGGCAGTTTCATCATAGCCAGGTTAAACAATACGAGAAGCTCCGCACACCCTGTGAGGTGCTTCTCGTACGTAATTGTTAAGAGCCGTGTTCTTCATCTTGTATTCGGATGTATGACTGCAAAACAGAGAGAAATTTTCCAATGTATTGAAACATGCTGTGTCTACAGTTGGTTTGGGAAAGGTGCTTTTCAATATTATGTCATGTGTGACGTTGTAAAAAGCCTCCTTCTAATCAAGGGCAAATGCTTTCTTGTTATAAGCGGGTATTCGACAGGATTCAGAATTTCGTGGTCTAATTGACGCCGGAATTCCTGTCCGGACCGGTGTGGGTGGAACCCGAACATTGTTTCAGAAAATATATGCTGGTTTTTCAAAAAATTGGACAAGCGATCTCGCTTTCCCGCACAAGCCTTGAGAAAGATTTGGCGAATGTTGTCCGTGTTTATGGCTTTGCCGGCTTTCGGAATGAAAGTGACCAGGGCAGTCTTCTATTCAATTGGAAAGGGCGCCCCACCAAGCCATACTGAGATTATGCACCCCAGCAGTGCGTCGTAGGCCGGGTCGGGAAGGTGCAAGTATTTTCGCTGTTACTTCGTTTTTCCTCAGCACCGTTCCTCGCTTCATTTCAGTCAGGGCCACCTTCAAGTCATGGAGCTAGAAAAGTTGATCCAGCTCCGTCTTCTCGGAACCTGCATACGAGTATGCTGGCCCTTGGGTGTCATGTCGGACACAGAGGTATTGATCGGGTAGTTTGCATGCTAATTTCAAGGCGTCTTCCGCAGGTAGAGATTTCCCGTTGGAGACATTTTTCTGTCTTGGCTCTGGTTTGGGTCAGATCAATCAAGGCACGAAACAGACGCCAATTGTTCCGGCTGGAAATTTGTCTCGCAGCCATGTTGCAGCGGTCTACCTAATCCGAGTCGGCGAGCTGGGCCACGTACTTTGCCGCTCGTTGGGTGAGCTCGGCAATGCAAATTTTGGGATTCTGATTTTGTTTTCGGTGGCGCAATCTGCGGATGAGGCTGTGCCGCGCCTCCCAGAGGTGAAGGAGGTGAGTGCCCACCCCCGGTGTAGCCTCCGAAAGTTTAACTTAAGTTTCCATCGAATGAAGGTGTGTGATCGATTCTCGGGACCTTGCGTGGTAACCTGTTTCGCGAATAGGGGCCACATTAGTGTAGGTTTTCCGAATCCCTGTCCAGTCGGGTAGGTGGGCTTGGGCATAGGGTCTTGCCATTGGTTTGGTTGTGACAGCGTTGTTGAGTATGCATTGGTTACTGCTGAGGGTTTTCTCTGTGTTGGCCCAGTCTGAATTTCTAATGTTTTTGGTGAAGCTAATGTCCGAACACGTGTCCCGAATAATGGGGTTACCTACCACGTTGGATCTGCAGGGTCGGTGTGAAAAGTGAGACCCAGTTTGGACAAAAGTTCTGCTACCTTGCGCTCACGCTTCTCATTGCGCACATATCCCTATAGTGTGTTGTGAGCGCTGAAATCACCTTCGATCACCAGGGTATCCCTGCCGGCAGCCTTCAGGGTGTGACTGAACAATGCTGTGAAGGTTACATTTTCAAGTCGGGGGGAACAATATATGCTTGGTACGTGGAGGGACACATCTTGTTTCTTGAGTGTAAGAACTTTCACCATCACATAGAAACGCAAAGTCTGAAGTTCCAAGTCGACAAGGTTAACGGTATACTTTTATGCACACAGACGCAGGAACAAGGGTCCTGTTGGAAAACGATGCATTTTGTAAGGGTGGCGCCACTCCCTCTCTCCTCGAGAGCAACCACCGCCGGAAGTCAGTCAAGAGTTGATGGGGAAAGTCAAAGATGCGCCCGCCTTGTGCGGCACCGAAAGCCTCGACAATTTCACTCAAGAATGTTAATAGGAATGGCATGGCCGAATTGGTTTTTGGGAAGTCCCTCACCTTAGGGCTGCTCGCCATGGTGAGTTACACTGAGGTGAGATGGATGTGGCACTGCTGTGGAGCTAGCATTTGCAGTGTGAGCGGAGTTCTCAACACCTGAGAGCGAGCAGCTGTCGTCATCATCGATCTCTACGTTGCGTCTGAAAGTTTTAACAGAGCGGCCAGGTACGTCCTTGTAGGGACCGCCGATTAAAAGCGAGGGGTGCAAGAAATGTGAAATTTGCTGGGCTATCATCGCGAGAATTGTCTCCTGCAATTTGGACATGGCAGTGACCATAATAGATATTTGGTTTTTTATGGTGGTGAATCGGGCGTCTATGGCTCGGATACCTGCCTTGTAACGCGCCTCAAATGCGGCGTCTGCGCTTGTTGCTCCTCTGAGGCCACAAGCTCACTTTCCATTATTTCAGCCACAAGGCAGGAGGGGGGAGAAGGATGCTGGTTGATTTTGGATTCTGACTGCATAACGTTCTTTAATAGCATCTCGTTTTGGGCCCTGAGTGCTACTACTTCATTTTGTTCCGCGCTCCATGCCAATAGGAGGGGGGGAGGAGTGAGTAGGGGGTACGAAAGGCAACCCCACCAGGACCACTGACCTTTTGCCCATTTTTAACGGCGTTGATCCAGGCCCAGGTCTTGCCATTCGCCTCCGTCACTCGTTTCTCAGGGTGGCCGTGTGGTCGAGAATCCGTCGACAGACGCATTCCAGCACCCGCAGAAGGTGGTACTGGCTTGTCAGTTTTCGAATTGCCCGGCTAGGATGGTCGCTGGGTAACCCATGATGGCGGCTTTTCTTCTTGGGTGATGGTTTATTTTTTCCGCCTTTTTGGGAGGTCATCTTCGGCGTGCGGAATTTCGCCACACATTCGCGAGAGTTAGTGGCATGGGCGCCACCACACACGGAACACCAGAGAACACATACGTGAGGGGCCCGCACCCCCTCCACTAGCGGAGCGTGGAGTCCGCAGGGTCCGCATGTGTTCGGCTTCACTGTGGGGCATACATCAACACAATGCCCGACGGCTGGACACCAGCTGCAGGCTGAGATAGTTTTGTAGTAGTTCTGCACAGAGACGACCTTATATTGTCATAGTGCACGTAACGAGGATTCACCTTACCCGCGAAGGTGTTGCGTGCCTTGTTGGATGTTCCAAATTTTCGCATTTCCACAATGATGCCGGCCCGCCAGCAGAATCAGTGTTGAAGAGTTTTTGTGGTGTCCGTGTACAAACGATGATCACTCCGTGGCAGATGTTGCCGCCATCTTGTCTTAGGTAACCACGGAGCAGGACTGACCGTTTCTCCGAAATCACTACAAAGACCCCAGTGAGCAGGTCCGCCGCCTCTATGTCTGGGGTATGCACGACAAGGACGTTTTGCGCTTGCGATGGCAGCATAGAGAATTCGCGCACCCGCTCCAGCCTGAGGTATGCCGAGATAGCCGTGCCGTAGCAGGTTTCCGTGAACGCGTTGAGAAAAGAAACGCGTTCTCTGGGTTTGATTACTATAACGTAGTATTCGGGAGCCGGTTTCAGCACTGGACGGGGCATCACTTTGTGAATGTCTTGCCCTTGCGTCCCGTGGCACGTCGCGGCAGCGTTTGTGTTGTCAACAGACGAGCCGGTGGCCAGAGTGGCATTAGACACCGTCGCCTTCGTTTTGTTCTGGAAGGGGCATTGCACAACTTTAATCAAAGCTAGGCTCCGAATTTTTTCATAAAACTTTGAACTTGGGTCTCTGTTGGTTGGGACTGAGGTCCACGCTATCGCCTTGGTGTCATATCCGCGAAGTTGGAGTGCGGAATCAGCCATGTTTCAGCCAGATGGCCTATTCCACAGGGCCGAGCGCCGGCGTCGCTGACCACTGCACCTCCGTGGTCGGCAGACAAATGGCCGTAAACTTAGAAGGAAATGGCCCACCTGGTTGAAATGGGTATCCAGTTGTGCCACTTGGTATTTATAATCGCACGAGGCTGCTTTTGTCTGGGTATGATGATATGGGCCTCAGCCCCCGCCAAGAGTTGGTCGAGCCGATACACTGCAAGTTCACTCACGTCGCACTCTTGCAGCGCCCCCCCTCCCATCGTGCAATACATGCATTCAAATACGCACTCGAATGCACTCATATGCAACGTACCACAATCCGAGGATAGTAGTGCTTGGGAATTTCCCACTGCAGCCAGTACAAGAACGTCTCTCGCTTCATTTCATGGACCACAAACTTGTAATAATAAAGAGAGCTCAAAATCTAGCCGTCATGACAACGAAGAAATGAAATGAACAAAGAAACGAAAAAACAACCAACCAAGAACAAAATGAATTTTGATTTGTATATAATACGCAGAGTATCCTGTCTTTATAATAATATAAAGGGCTAATGTTTCATGGGAGAGTTACGGTTTACCGATGATATTTCCTTCTCAAGCTTCGCTCACTTATCATCATTCATTCCGTAGATATGGCGTGATTTTTAGGGGCGAACCTCCTTAAAGCGAAACCCCTTCGTCCCTCGTAGTCGTAGTCGTACTGTGTAACAAGAGTTACATTTTGAGCTGCAAGGTGGTGCAGGTGGGAGATTTCTGCTGTGCTTGGTAAACAATAAAAAGTTGGCGGCGTGCGAATTACTAAAAGCCGAATGCTCCTGTCTCTCATTCCCCATTAGCAGCCATTGGCATGTACATTGAGCACTATCTGTCAAGAAAGGGTTGCTACGTTATACTTGCTGGATGTAACCTCCCTAATTTTAGAAAAGTTTAGCGAGCGTTGAGCCGCAGTGCCATGAATACATTGAAGTAGTATATACCATGAACTCGACCTGGTTAAAGGTGAGAAGTAGATACGAAGAGCAAGCCGTAAGAAAGTAAAGCCAAATTCTCCTGTTTCTCATTTCCCATTAGCAGCCATTGGCATGCACATTGAGCACTATCTGACAGGAAACGTTTGCTACGTTATACTCGCTGGGCGTAACCTCCTTGGTTTTAGAGAGGTTTGGCTAGCGTTGGCCCGTAGTGCCATGAATACAGTGAACTTGTATATACCATAAACTCAAGGTGGTTAAAGGAGGGAAGTAGACCAGAAGCGCAAGCCGTAAGAAAGTGTGTGCATGCCACCTCTCGTTTAGTCTTGGAATGTCCGCTGGATAGCAGTGCTTCAATATGGGGAATATATGATGAAAAGATGCGAGATGGTGGTACTTGGAGTGTTGAATAGATGGACGAACTGACAAATAGACAGATGCATGGATGGACAGATGGACGGACGCAGGGGTGGATGCATGGACGAACACAGGGACAGACGCACGAACAGACGCACGTATGGATGGGCGGATGAACGCATGAACAGTCACACAGATAGACGCACCGACCGACGGAAGCAAGAACGATTGGACGGACGAATGCTTCGCCCCATTCATCATCATTCACTTCATGGATATACAGCCAATTTCTTTTTCAACTGCCTTGAATTCGATAGCACGCGGAACAGTGCTCGCAAGTCTCGCGTTTCGCCGCAGACGGTGGCTGGTGAAAGTGCGCATGCGCTGGAATCGCTAATTAAAGGTCAAGATAGGGTATTCATAGTGGCAGCGCACGTGATTTGTACCTGCTTAACACTGTGAAAGTACCATCGGAGGTTATTTTCACCAAGCCCTGCTCAGCAAGGTAACGTTTATGGTGACATCAGGTGGCTTCACTTCGCTGAATGCCCTCCTACACAGACATCCTAGAAGAACATCGCATCTCGTGGAAGGCCAGCGCATGACGATAGTTATAGCGCGAGAGCAAAACGATGACACAGAGATAAAAAGGACTCGAAAGACATGACCTCGATAAAACAGACACATAAACTGTGAGGCAGCGCCGCCTTTCAAAGCATAATCAAAACCTAAAATGGTTCGCCTGCAGAAAAAAAAAACTCTGCCAGATATACAGACAAGAAAATTTGAAGGTATGCAGACTGTCCGTACGCGCTTTTAGGCTAGATATTTTTACCTGTATTGGTTTTAAATACAAAGCATTTCTTAGCAAACTTCGACGACTTTGAGCGCACTAATCTATCTATCTACCTATCTGTCTATCTATCTGTCTATCTATCTATCAATCTATCTATTATCTATCTATCCATCTATCTATCTAACTACCTAAGACCTCTAGCTCCTCCTCGCCGTTTCGATAATGGTATCGATACCATACATGGTATGGCATAACATGACTGCAATAAAAGCATAACTGACTAGTCATAATATGGCAATCATGACATGGATGTCGTGATTTACATTTCTCATTCCTGTAGCTGATGCGGTGGTTTCACTCACATAGCTTGTTGCAAAACTGCTATGGTATGGCATGATTGCATGGCGATCACAAGTGACAGACCTTAACATGGAAGTCATGACATGCGTGTCATGTAACAACATGACTACATGCCACACTGATGATGCGCTCGTGGCCGTTTCGCGAGCTTCACACATGCCTATTTTAGTATTACGTGACGTCAATGAATGACGAAGGTATGTGACTGGTCCGAACATAATATTTATTCGATGTGTGTAATGTGAGAACATGACATGCCACAATCAAGGCGCCAATTCATTTCGACGTGACGCGGTGCGAGTGCTCGCTAGTGTTGCCACGCCAGGCGCTGATCCAGCCATATACTCGCAGGGGGCGCCGTGCTCCGTTGCATTGACGCATGCCCGTTCCAGCTCGTGTGGCATCCCTCCGTCACGAAAAGAGGGAGACGCTGTGTTGTTTGGGTAACGCATCGGTGCAAAATGCAGCATGTAACATTTCGCACCGGTTACCGTCGGCCCGCGCCGACGGACGCTGGCCGTGCCGGTCGCGCCTTGCGTCAGACTTTAGAGTGCTCGCGTTTTGCTAACATAGCGCCGCTCTGCACACCATGCGCGCGCCTTAACGCTGCATTGGAGTTTACAGAGCGCTTCATTATGTGCTCCCGGCCGTTTCGCTAACTCCATATATACCAAATTTGGTGTTACGTGCGTCAATGTATGACGAAAATATATGACTGGTGTAAACATGACAATGCTAACAAGCGTTTATTTGAAAAAAAATGATAACATACCACGCTTATAGCATGCTCGCGGCCGTTTTGCTAGCTCTGCATATACTAATTTTGGTATCAGGTAAACAAAACATCCAAACATTATAATCATGACACGTAAGTCATGTACGGCATTTTTTACCTCCATCTCGTAACATTTTTCTGATTTTAGAGTGACATAAAAACCTTCCTCAATCGTGCTTCGTATATTATCAATTCCCAGTGTACGTGAAATCTTCCAATTTTATTTATAGTGGCAAGTTTACTATTTTGGGTCCCAATTTAATTCAAGGTGCCGTAAGCTACAAGAATGACAGTGTGGCTGGCATACATCGTCGCGAAGCTTCATATGCTTCAAAGAAGCATCGCCGCTGAGCTCCCCCGTAACCTCGCCGATGTTAGGACTTTGGTTGTGTGGTCGGTGTTAACACGTGTTGGTGTCGTGCCCAGAGCAGCTTTGAGGACGAGTCTAAAGACTGAAAATAATTCATAGTGTAGCAACAAACGTGAGGGATGGGAACGTAGCCAACGTGGCTGTGCCAATCTGACCACTTTATTTCGAACTGCCGGAGAAGAGTGACGGAGGCTGACGGCGTCCTGTCCAGCAGAAACGTGAGTTCATTTAGCTTGAGCTCCGTGAGAGGTGCGCCATGGTGGCTACAAAACTGACAATGATAATGACAATAGTATACAGCTAAAATAGTAAGCAGCATTTACAAGGTTTCTTGTACAGCACTGTGCCTTCGTGATCAGGCACGATGCTGTTGAGTGTGCCAGATTTATTAAGAACTTGGGATGCAACCGCACATTCTTGGTTGGTGTTCCTGTGCCCCTTATGGTGGCCAAAATACCACCAATCATGCACTACTTGCTGGTGCATAACGAATACTATGCATACGCCTCCAAGAATCAATACCTGGTCGATGACATAGTACCACGAGGTTGGTGACTGACCACTCTGGTGTCGCTGTTGGAGAGTCAATGACTTGGTGGCAGCGCTGTCGACGCTTGACGGAGTGGCTTCAATGAAGCGAAGATTATCATGGCGTCAGACAGGGGACACCACATGAACGCGAGGCTTCATTGTTTCTCGCATTTATTCCCCTCAGGAATGTTACCTTCCAATCTCTGAGAAGCGAACGATGATTAGGTGGCTGGCATCCGTGATAAGGACCAGAAATTTAGCGGTACAGCTCCTAGGAGGTACGCCATAACCAGGCGAAGGCTTCGAGGAACGGCTCCAATCAATGCCTTTTACGGGTACCCCTTGGGAATCAATGTCAATGATGAGGGATGACTTAATGTGAAAAAAAAACTATGGAAGATTCTAAACTAACAAAACATTCAGCGTGAAATGGGTGCCTTTGATTTATTTCTTGTAAAGATTGGTTCAAGTGCCATGTCATTTCAAGCTCAATAGCCTTGTCACTAAGTAGCGTGGTCTGCAGTCATTTTTCACTTGTACTTACGTATGGTATTTCTTGATTAGGGTGGGTTTTGTCGATTCAAAGGATGGCTTCGCTGACGCCCACTGCAGAATCTCTGGTTTGAGAGTGCTTGACTGGTAGTTGGTCACTCATTCTCGCCACTGATAGCTCGCCACCTAAGTCATCTCTGTCTGCACTGGAGCACAAAAGACATAAAAACGCATGTCTTCAGCAGACATAGCTAAACCTTACGCGAAAAAAATCCCTAAGCAAATGCAAGGTAGCCTGCTGAAGTCATCGCTACACATTCTTGATCTACACAGTGATCACATTCTTCAGAGGCTTACCTTGAGTGGAAGCGTGCCAGGATCGATGGTACTGCAGCTGCTATTCTCGTTAAGGAAGATGAACACGGAGATACTGTTTTTTCATTGCAGCCATCTGTGTGTATAATCTATTTAAAACAAAGAAAAAAATACTTATCACTTGTGATAATTAAGTTGAGAGTTAAAGTCTGCCTCTTTTCCTACATGAATTGGTTCATGAACATCAATTTTAGGTGACGCTGTAGCGATCACTTCCGTGACAACTTAAACTGCCAAAATAAAAATATAGTTGCCTTCTTCATGAAACAAGATCGTTTCGGACATTGTGAGAAAAAATCTTTTCGCTTACACAATATTCAAGAGAAAGTTTGTCGGTGTCAAGAAGTCCATTCAGAACACCCGCGACCATATTGGTCAAACTGATGGCAATATTCCTAATTCCTACGATAGAATATACTTACATTTCAACTCCGTTCATAGCAGGCATCTGGCTTCAAAAATAAAACAAATATATTAGAGACTTTTAAACTTCCCTTGTTCATATGCAGTCGTTCATTACAAGAACGATCGTGGATGATTTATGCTTCAGTACTCGCCATAGGTTTAAGAGGAACCGTTAGCGAAATCACCATCAGTGCTACTGAGTCATAACCTGTACCCGGCCTGTAATAAAACTGTAAATAGACGTATTTTGATACATCATAAACATTACCAGATCCCACGTATAGCGCGAATTGATGATAAGAGAAGCACGAATGAGGAGGTTCATCAGCACAACGTTATGAGGTGGAGGTAAATTATGCTGTACATGACATGCGTGTCATGATTATCAAGTTTATATGTGTCGTTTACCTTCGTCATCTATTCACGTCACGTGATACCTAAATTAACATATGTGGAGCTAGTGAGACGGCCGCGAGCATGCTATAAGCGTGGTATGTTGTCGTATTCTTAGATGACACGCGTGCCAGAATCATCAATCACGTTTGCACCAGTCATATATTTAGTCATTCATTGACGTCATGTAACACCAAACTTTGTATATGTGGAGCTACTAAAATGGCCGCGAGTGTATCATGAAGGGCCCAATATACTCCGATGTAGCGTTGACGCGCACGCACGCGCTCGGCGCAGTGGCGCTACGCATGAAAACGCGAACACTCTATAGTCTGACGCTAGACACGACCAGCGTCTGTCAGCGCAGTCCGGCAGCAACCGGTGCGAAATGGTGCATATCGCACCGACCACGTTACCCAGAATGCACCGCGCCTGCCTACCTTCCTGACGAAGGAACGCTGGTGTGCACAAAGGCGCATGCATCAAAGCAAGGCAGTGCGGCGCATACCTGCGAGTATATGCCAGGCAGATCGGCACCTGGCGTGGCATCGCCGGCATGACGCGGCGAAACGAATGCTGGAGCACACGCGCACCGGGTTGATTGATTGATATGTTGGGTTTAACGTCCCAAAACCACGCGCACCGGGTCACGTCTAAGTGTTCGCCGCCTTGAGTGTGGCATGTAGTAACGCTCTTACATGACACGCATCTCATAATTATTATGTTTGCACCAGTCAGATACCTTCGTCATCCATTCACGTACTGTAATGCCAAATTTGGTATATGTGAAGCTAGCGAAACAGCCGCGAACGCATCATGAGCGTAGCATGTAGTCATGCCGTTACATGACACACATGTCAGAATTTTCATGTTAGGGTCTGCTGCTTGCGTTTGCCATGCAATGATGCCATACCATACCAGTTTTGCAGCATGCCATCTGAAAGAAACTACAAGAGCTGCAGGACCATGACATGTAATGCATGACATTCAAGACATAGATATCATGATTGTCATGTTATTACTAGCGAAATATATTCTTCATACAGTCATCTTATGCCATACCAAGTTTGGTATCGATACCGTTATCGAAACGGCCAGGAGAGCTAAAAGTCGTAAGCGGCTAGTTAGTTAGATAGATAGATAGATAGATAGATAGATAGATAGATAGATAGATAGATAGATAGATAGATAGATAGATAGATAAATAGATAGATAGATAGATAGATAGATAGATAGATAGATAGATAGATAGATAGATAGATAGATAGATAGATAGATAGATACGCTCAAGGTCATCGAAGTTCGCTAAAAATGCTTCGCATATAATAGTTTTTGCCCTGTGTCAGTATATCCGGCGGCTCATTCAACACGCTTGGATTTGGCGTTGAACAGTGCGCGATATTTAGCGACACTTACGCAATTCCAAGCTTTTTCAACCTTTCTGAAGTTTGTTTTTTGTATGACCACTTCACCTATTCGTAACCTGTGCAAGACATCATGTAAAACTCCAACAGAGTTACTCTTAAAGAATGAATTTTCTTTCACATCATAGGCTAAATGTTTTTTATGCCGGCACCAATACGTGCGTTCTCAGTTACATATCAATAAATAATTATCTAACAATTCGAAAAACTTTACCAATACGGAGGATTACTGCATATTTCATTCCTACATGTCTGACAACATACTGCTCGGGCAAGGTTTTGGCGAAACACGATACAAGCGTGATTCTCGACCATCTGTGCAGTTATATTTGGGAGATATTTTAGTACATAAAGAAATTCTTCACATGTCACAGACCTACAACAATTATTGCGTTTTCGAACACGACGTGCGTACCGTGAAGAGATTGTGGCGACAAAAACGAAAACGCGATCGACGACACAGGCTGATTTCTTTCTCTGTGCTCATTTTATTCAGTAAATACACAACGTCTGCAAAAATCATGACATTTCTAATTGTCAAACAAGCAATGCTGGCCTTAAATTTGAATTCACATACTTTAAAAACCTGGCTTTCTCATACCGGCAATATGTGTCAAAACTAGTGTCGTCCGGAGGCAAAGAAGCTTTATATATTTGCCCATCACAAAATAGGCATTTGAAATTGTGTAAAATATTTGCCTTTTTTCCTCGCCAAATAATGTTCCGCTTACAAAGAGTGGAGCATAAAAGGAAAGAAACAAAAATAAGTCGGCAAAGAATCAGTTTGCAGGACTTTGACAGCTGGGTCTATTAGTATTGTTACCTTCACCTCGTAACGTTATGCTTATTTTAAAGCGACTTGTCAACATTTCTAATTCATGCTTCACATATTGTTGCGCATGCCTGGGAAGAAAACGAAGATGGTTGAACATGCGGGCTGTCCCAAGCTGGAGAAAAAAAGAACACGACGACACTGCGATCGTCAACCTATTGACTGCTCCGGCGCTTCTCTTCGCGACCGAAATAAACAGCCCCTTCAGCCGTATACGTCCTGGTCCTCCTTGTGCGTAACAGATTGGTGGAGGTGTTGGGTAAGACAAGCCCAACGACAGAAGCTTCACTACCAGGACTACGCCGCAGCCGCCGCCTTGCTGAACTCCCGCCTGCGCCGATCGTAATGGCCCAAGATCAGCCATCTAACACTTCAAGGCCAACTTCAATGGGTTCCGTGCCCTGCTACCGAGTCCCGCCAGCCTTCGGAGGAAAATCAGGAGAGAATGTCGACGCATGGCTCGTCCAGTACAAGTGAGTCAGCATGTCCAACGGCTGGGATACCGCCGCTCAGCTAAGCAATGTGGTATTTTGTCAATCAATCAATCAGTCAATCAGTGTTTCTTTATTAGCATCAGAAGTGTACATTGTGAGTAAGTATGCAGGAGGAGGTCCCAAGGTAGTAAACCGCAGGCGGGACCTCCTATGTTATTACAATGAAAAAGCTAAAATATGAATATCGAAAGAGCAAGTCACAGAACATTTTAAACTTTTTTTTAAAAACAAAGCAAGATATCAAAACTTAACAAAATCCAGCAGTTATACGTTTAATAGAGACCTTTTCAATTTCCTCTTAAAGACATGAATGTGCAATAAGTCTTTCACATCATGTGACAAAGAATTCCATAATGAAATTGATGAAAAAACAATGCTCATTTTTCCATAATTAGTGCGAACTTTAGGTAATAACAGGTTATGGGCGACCGCGAATCTAGTATTATTGGAATTATCCAACAAGGTAATAGGAAAGATGTCGATAGTGAGGGTACGGTGGAAAATTTTGAAAAACAAAACACACACATTGTAAACGTACATTTGGGAGATCGGTAATACGTCAAGCTGGCGAAAAATCTCATGTGATGGCGCTTGACGTGAAGCGAAAGTTATGAGTCGAATTGCTTGTTTTTGCAATACCTTTAACGGCCAAATGTGCACCGAATATGAATTACCCCAAGATGTAATGCAATAACTGAGATGACTGTGTATGAATGCATAATACAATGCCTTGAGAGTTTCGATACGGATACTGCGCTCATGTGGTACGAAAACCACGAGGACACACTGACGACGTGGGACGTTTTTGTTGCAGAGCTGAAAGCGTGTTTCGGCGAATGAAGCGTCAAAAGGAAGCGGACAGAGCAGACATTGTCTCAACGCGCGCAGCTTCCAGGTGAGACATGTAACACGTGTATAGAAGATGTGCCGAAGCTCTGCAAGGTGGTCAATGATCAGATGTCAGAAGACAAACTAGGACATTTGCTGATAGGCATAGCTGTGGATGTCTATAATTTTCTCATCGGAAAAGAACACCTGAGCTTGGTGGTCGACGTCATACGGCATTGCCGAACTTTCGAAAAGCTGAAACTGCGCAGGATTGCTCCAAATTTCGGCCGGCTCACAAATGTTACAACGGTTGCCAGCATCGACACGAGCACCTGCCCAGACCTGTCCTCGACGATTCGAGAGATTGCTCGCGAAGAACATTTTCGCTATAGAGAACAGACTTATTCAGCAGTTGATGACCTATCTGTAAACGACCAATATTCGGTATATTTGCCACGTGAGGCTGTAACTACGCCGCCGCCTCATACGACCCCTTGGCAATCGATGGTTAGTGCAGCAGTTGTTGAGTACAGCGCAACCCCACAGCGAAGGAGAGCACGACGCTTGCTAGCTCCTCGCCATGACCGGCGCCCCCAGCGTCCGCCTTCTTCGCGACGGCCGGTCTATCCCTGAGATATAAGGGACGAACCGCGCCACTACGCCAGGGAAGACGTTGTTCGATTCATCGACGAACAAACCGAGTTTCGACTTCTCACAGTTTGCTACTCTTGTGGTGTACCAGGACATATTTCGCGATTTTGCAACCGTCGACGTGTAGCCTCAAGGGTATGGCCACCCACCGCACTTCGCACGGCTTTCCGAACAACTTCGCGATGACCCGCGAGCAACGTCCTATGGCGCACCACAACACTCCACACAATTATCTGATCGACCACACGACGACCCTAGGGCAACACATCTGCTGCCTCGTGAAGACTACTGTACACGCAGCTTCTGGAACCACTCCCCTACATCTGACAAGAGCTTGACGCCTCCACCGCTTCGTGTTCCCCGTTCTCCATCACCACGGCATCGCAACACGTCTACTTTGCCACAGGAAAACTACCAAGCGCGGCCCATGGAGGTGAGGTCGCCGGACACGTGCTAATATCAGAAATACCTCCTGTGTTGATGCTCAAGAACAAAGTACGTGTTTTTGTTGACGATGTGCCTGTGATGACTTTGGTGGATACGGGGGCAACAAGTTCTGTCATGAGTGCGTGTTTCAAAGATACCTTAGGACGGAAGGTGTTATTTATGTGGAATCAATCTTCAAACTTCGGCGGAGTGTGTGGTGAGCCACTGCATTCTGTTGGTCTGTGTCAAGCTGGCGTGTTTCGCGGAGGCCATGTTATCCCAACGGAGTTCGTGATTATTCCGCAGGCAACACATGACGTTATTTTGGGTATGGACGTTTTGAGGGAGTGTGGTGCGACTGTCAACTGCCGCACAGGGACAATATTCTTGAGTGATCACGTTCCGCCAGCACTCTTGGAAAACCCTGTGGATGGTGAGCCAGCATTGTGTGTCTGAGGCGACACTATCTTACCACCGTTATCAACCGTTCGTGTACCTGTTGATTGCAGTGACAGCTATTCCACCCAACTTTGATGCCAACGTTGAACCACTGTACACCAACTGCATGAAAAAAAATGTGTTGATCCCACATTGTGTGGTGTCGATTAGACGTGGACGCACTGGTTTATGGACTGTCAATTGTTCCGCAGAACCAGTCGTGTTACCAGATGGTCTAAAGTTAGCCGTCGTCAGTGACAACATGAGGCCTTTCTGGTTACCGAGCTTAGAGATGCGCCAAAAGAACATCGTAGTCACAGTTTGGAAACGGCTCTTCTGTCAATGGTTAAAAAGTCGCTGACCACAAGTGAACGCCAAACATTGGTGAATGTACATTCGAAGCACGTTTCTGCATTCGACTTTGAGCTGAAAGACTGAGCGCCCTTAATCCCTGCTTCTCGGACATGTCACACCATCAACACTGGCGTGGCCAATCCGATTAGACAAAAGCCAAACCGTGTTTCGCCATCCGAGCGGCGGATAATTAATGAGCAGGTGAACGAAATGATTAAAAACGGAGTCATTCAAGACTCAGCGAGTCCATGGGCAGCCCCAGTAATTCTAGTTTTAAAAAAGAAGGATCCTGGAGATTTTGTGTCGACTATCGCCGATTGAATGCTGTAGCAAAAAAAAAAAGACGTGTACCCCCTTCTACGTATTGATGCTGCCATAGACACTATATATTGGCCTCTTATATTTTCTCTGTAGACTTAAAAACCAGCTACTGGCAAATTCCAATGCATCCTGAAGATAAAGAAAAGACAGCCTTTGTAACCATCGTCGTCATCTTTGGCGGCACCTTCAGCGAACACAATTCACGCCTGGATACTGTACTAACTTGTATAGTAAACGCTGGCCTTGTTCTTAACTCAAACAAATGCCACTTCGGAGACCGACAAACCCTTGTTCTCGGGCACCTAGTCGATCAGGATGGCATCCGTCCAGATCCTCAGAAGACAGCTGCCGTTGAAACGTTCAGTGCGCCGCGCTCTGTTAAGGAACTCCGAAGTTTTCTGAGGCTTTGCTCCTATTTACGCCTCCTTATACAAACATTTGCCAATGTCGCGTATCCGCTGACGTTTGCTACGGAAGAATATTCCCTTCGAGTGGACTCCGGAGTGTCACTCCTCTTTTCGTCGACTGCAGTACCTCCTGACCTCGCAACCTGTTCTACAACACTTCAATCCATCAGCTCCAACAGAACTGCACACGGATGCCAGTGGCATAGGAATCGGAGCCGTCCTAGTTCAACGTCATGGTAACCACGAGCACGTGATCGCATACGCAAGTCGCTTCTTGAGTAGGCCCGAGCAGAAATACACTGTCGCAGAACAAGAATGCCTCGTGGTAGTATTTGCGATTCAGTGGTTTCGGTCTTACCTATATGAACGCCCTTTTACAGTCGTCACCAACCACCACTCATTGTGTTGGCTCGTCAACCTTCGGGACCCTTGCGGCCGTCTAGTGCGCTGGGCCCTACAGCTCCAAGAGTATAACTTCATAGTCTCGTACAAAAGTGGTCGATGACACACCGACGCAGATTACATTTCACGCATGCCACTGAGCACTACAGAGTGCGACGCCGATGACACGACCACCTCTTAGCTTCGGTGTCACCAAAGTTTCCAGACCTCAGTTCTTTCAAAGATGAACAGCGAAAAGACACCAGGCTATCAGCGCTCTGCACAGCTACTACGGCATGCCACTTCTGTGTACGCGACGGACTCCTGTAAAAGAACTTTTCCAGCACTGGCGCACGTTTCCTCCTGGTAGCGCCGGAAAGCCTTTGGACAGCGATTTTAAGTGCTATGCACGCCGATCCTACGTCCGGACATTTAGGTTCTGCGTGGACGCTTTACCGTGCTAAGGAACGCTTTTATTGTCCAGGAATGCGACAGTCAGCCGAGGTTTATGTGGTCAGCTGCACGCAATGTCAACGCCACAAACGCCCATTTATGGCTCCGGCTGGTCTTCTACAGTCTTTCCCACCTCCAAGCGCACCTTTTCAAGAAGTGGGCATTGACCTCGTGGGCCCTTTTCCAAAGTCGGCTAAGGATAAGCGCTGGATAATTGTGTGCGTCGATTACCTCACGCGCAACTGCGAGACGGCGGCGATACCAACCGCAACTGCCAGCGACGTTTCTGTGTTCCTGCTGCGGCACGTTATCCTCCGACATGGCTCACCTCACGTGATCTTCAGTGATCGTGGATGACAATTTACGGAAAATATAGTAGAAGAGCTGCTTCGATTGAGTGAGTCCCGCCTTCGTCACTCGTCGCCATATCATCCGTAAACAAATGGGCTAACGGAGCGCACCAACCGCACAATTGTAAACATGCTCTCTATGTATGTGGAATCCAACCACAAGAACTGGGGATAACATGCTACCATTTCTAACGTACGCGTTCAACACCGCTAAGCACGAGACAACAGGCTATAGCCCCCTTTTCTTAATGTACACACGACCACCACGGCACACACTCGACACAGTTTTGCCATTCTTGGTGCACGAGAACCTCTCAGTCACTGAAATCTTCTGCCTTGCAAAAGAGGCGCGTCGCATTGCTCGTCTACGCACTTTGGCATCACAGGAAAAATTAAATGCACGCTACGACGTCCGCCACCGGCCTGTAACTTACCATCCAGGCGACCTAGTGGGGCTCTGGACTTCGGTACGAAGACGCTGGTTATGCCAAAAGTTCTTGGCCACATATGACGGACCGTTTGTTGTTCTCAACAAAATCACTGAAGTCACCTACACAATAGCTCTCCTCACGGGAAGTGGTAGAAGAGCCGCTAAAACGCAACCAGTCCATGTCGCTTGACTGAAGTTGTACACACCAAGGTGTATCAATTACGTCGCCCGGCGGGCTTCGTCTTATAGGGGAGGAATGTTGCGCATACCTGGGAAGAAAAAGAAGATGGTTGAACATGCTGGCTGCCCCAAGCTGGAAAAAGAAGGAAGACGATGAAACTGCGATCGTCAACCTGTTGGCCGCTCCGGCGCTTCTCTTCGCGACCGAAATAAACGGCCCCTTCAGCCGTATACATCCGGGTCCTCCTTGTGCGTAACAATATAATCCATTCACACTTTATTGAGATCTGCCTATATTTAGGAACAACTCGTAGCAACAAAAAAGAAGTGCCCCGACAGTGTGCACCTTGGTTATCAAAGACGGTTGATGCGAACCGCTGTGCACCGTGGGCACCGGTGCGCTTTCTCGAATGTGCCATTGGACAGCACCGCGTCTGCCTCTTTTCGTGACAGAGGAATTCCGCGCGCGCTCAAACGTGCATGCGTCAAAGCAACGCAGCGTGGCGCGCACCTGTGAATATATTGCATGAAGATCCACAATGAAGGTCAATGGGCAGATCCAGTGATCTATACTATGTGGGTATCGGCGCCCAGCGTGGCACCGCTGTCGTGACGCGATAAATTGAATACGGGCGTGCGCGTGGAAGTGTATTCACGTGATGTAATACCAAATTTTGGCCTTTGTGAAGGTAGCGCAACGGCCGCAAGCGCATCATGAGTGTGGAACGTAGTGATGTTGTTACATGACATGGATGTCATCACCATCATGTTTGGACGTGTCATTTACCTATGTCGTCCATTCGAGTCACGTAATACCGAATTTAATACATCTGAAGCTAGCGAAACGGCCGCGAGCGCATCTTGAGCGTATCATGTAGTCATGTTTTTACATTACACACATCTCATGGTTATCATGTTTCCACCAGTCACATACCTTCGTCATCCATTCACGCCTTTAATACCGAATTTGGTTCATGAGAAGCTAACGAAACGGCCGCGTGCGCATTGTGAGCGTGGCATGTAGTCATGTTGTTGCATGACACGTATCCCATGATTATTATGTTTGCACCAGTCACATACCTTCGTCATCTATTCACGTCCCTTAATAACAAATTAGATATATGCAAAGTTAGCGAAACGTCCGCGAGCCCATCATGAGTGTGGCATGTAGTCATGTTGTTACATGACACGCATGTCGTGATTTCTATGTTAGGGTTAGTGGCTTGAGTTCGCCATGCAATCATGTCATATTATTTCAGTTTGGCAGCATGTCATGTGATTGAAACCACCACCAGAGCAGCGAGACCATCACATATAAATCATGACATTTATGAGATACATATCTTGATTTCCATGTTATGACTAGTCAGTCATCTTCGTCATACAGTCATGATATATCACACCACGTTTCATACCGATACTATTATCCAAATGACCAGGACAGCTAAAATTCGTCGGCGGCTAGATAGTTAAATAGATAGATAGATAGACAAATAGATAGATAGATAGATAGATAGATAGATAGATAGATAGATAGATAGATAGATAGATAGATGGATATAGGGATAGATAGATAGATAGATAGATAGATAGATAGATAGATAGATAGATAGATAGATAGATAGATAACGAATTCGGTAGATCCCTCTTACCTGGGAAACAGTGTTATACGAAGCATGTGGAGGGAACGTGGCTGTGTTGCAGTTTTTTGTATTGAGCAATACAAATACGTTATGAAATGACGCTAAATATATGTTTAATTCTTGCACGCCCAGACATATGTCGAAAAATTGAAGATGTTTGTATAACCAGTTGTTTCGTGTCGCGCAACAATGTCAAATATGTAAAGGGGGTTTATTGAAGGACTGAGCAAGTGCGTGGTAGCTCTAAAGGAACGCAGGCGGACCCAGATGAAGGTGCTTGATCGCCGATCTTGTGCCTTTTTCTTGTGTTGATGATCGCTGACCTGATGGTATCAACGTCTTTCTTATTCACTACAATTACTCCCGGCGAAAAAGTTGAAGCCATCATGGCAATCTAACACGTGGGGACAATCGGGTCAAAGTAGGGCTTCAGACGGTTTACGTGAACGATATCACATCCACGCCGACGACGGTCACTCGGTGGCGTGAGGGGTTCAATGGCGTAGTTCACGGATGAAGTACGCTCGACCACGCGGTAGGGACCATGATAACTAGAGAGTAGCTTGGGGGATACACCAGGGGCACAGGGCGGTACAATAGGCCATACAAGTGCTCCGGGAACGAACGTTGGGGCAGAAAGATGGTCGTCGTCACGGGTCTCCTTCTGGCGCTGCTGGTCAGATGTAGTAAGCCGCTTGGCTAACTTGCGGCACTCTTCTGCGTAACGAGCGGCTTCCGAGACAGGCTTCCATTCGGAGGGATCTTGCGATTATGGCAGTAAAGTGTCGATGGTGTGCGATGGTTGGCGACCATACAGGAGAAAAAATGGGGAAAACCCGGTAGTGACTTGCGTAGCGGTGTTATACTCGTATGTCACAAATAAGAGAACCAGGTCTCAGTTTGTTTGATCAGAAGCGACATGCGTAGCGAGCATGTCCCCCAGAGTACGAATAAACCACTCAGTCAAGCCGTTTGTCTGTGGGTGGTAGGCTGTACTCTTCTGGTGTACAATATGGCACTGTTGAAGAAGTGCTTGGATTACATCGGAGAGGAAAACACGCCCTCGGTCACTGAGGAGTTCTCGAGGAGGACCATGACGAAGCATAGAACGATTGAGTATAAAAGTTGTGACGTCTTGTGCTGCAGCTGTGGGGAGAGCAGCAGTTTTAGCGTACCGTGTTAGATGATCCACTGCCACGATAGACCATCGTTTGCCTGCCGTTGTTAATGGTAGTGGTTCGTAGAGGTCAATTCCTACACGGTCGAATGGGCGGTCTGGGCAAGGAAGTGGCTGCAATAAACTCGTTGTAGGATGTAGCGGGCTTTCCCGCCGCTGACATTCGTAGCAGCCGCGAATGAACTGGCGGACGAAGGTAAACATTCCGCGCCAGTAATAACTTTTTCGTAGGCGCTCGTAGGTCTTGAAAACACCGGCGTGAGTACATTACGGGTCGGAATGAAACGACGCGCAGATGGTAGAGCGCAGCGTTAAGGGAATGACTAGTAGCCATTTCCTACCATCTGCTGAATAGTTGCACCAGTACAAAAGACCGTCCCGAATACTAAAGTGCGGAGCCTGGCGGCGCAGGGTTCGAGTGGTTGGAAGTGTCGGTGCCTGAGATAACGCGTCAAGAAGCGAAGCGATCCATGGGTCATTGCGTTGTGCAGAAGAGATGGTGTCCTCGTCAAGAGCTGACAACGTGTTGTCCGAGGAAACAGATGCAATGTCCGGGGATAGGGGAGATCGTGACAGTGCATAAGCATTGGTATGCTTGTGGCCGGAACAATATACAATGCGAATGTCATATTCTTGAAGCCGAAGAGCCCAACGGGCAAGACGACCCGATGGGTCCTTAAGCGAAGATAACCAGCATAATGCGTGGTGGTCCGTTACTACATCAAAAGCACGGCCATAAAGGTATGGGCAGAACTTGACAAGCGCCCAAACGATCGCAAAGCGTTCCTTCTCGGTGACGCTGTAGTTTGATTCAGCCTTGGTGAGAGTTCTGCTGGCGTAGATGACGACATACTCGGTTAATCCAGGCTTGCGTTGCGCGAGAACCGCACCGAGGCCGACACCACTTGCGTCGGTGTGGACCCCAGTTGCTGCCGTAGGATCGTAGAGACGCAGTATTGGTGGCGAAGTGAGGAGACGACGAAGGGTACAGAAGGCTTGGTCGCACTCAGAAGACCATGACGAAATATCAGTGGTGCTGCCTATAAGTTCGGTCAAAGGCGCAGTGATAGAGGCGAAGTTGCGCACGAACCGGCGAAAGTAGGAGCATAACCCCACGAAGCTCCGTAACTGCCTAATAGTCGTTGGTTTGGGGAAGTCGGCGACAGCACGTAACTTAGCCGGGTCTGGAAGTATACCGTCCTTTAATACGACGTGCCCGATAATCGTAAGTTGCCGAGCAGTGAAGTGACACTTCTTGAGGTTGAGTTGGAGCTGAGCATTCTTCAGGCACGTGAGGACGTATTTGAGGCGCTCTAGATGTTTTCCAAAGTCTGGCGCAAAGACGACAATATCGTCGAGATAGCAGAGACAGATTTGCCGTTTGAAACCCCGAATTACCGAGTCCATCATGCGCTCGAATGTGACAGGCGCATTGCAGAGGCCGAAGGGCATGACATTAAATTCATATAGACCGTCCGGTGTCACGAAGGCTGTTTTTGGTCGATCAGCATCTGCAAGGGGGACCTGCCAGTACCCTGAGCGCAAATCTATTGATGAAAAATACTCGGCACCTTGTAAAGTATCAAGGGCATCGTCAATCCTGGGTAAAGGATACACGTCTTTTCGAGTGATCTTATTTAGGCGCCGGTAATCCACGCAGAAGCGAACGGAACCATTCTTTTTTTAACGAGCACTACAGGTGAGGCCCATGGACTTTGTAAAGGTTGAATGACGCAGCGTTGCAGCATATCGTTCACCAGTTTGGTAATAACTTGGCGTTTCACCGCAGAAACACAATATGGTCGCTGTCGTAGTGGTGCATTAAGCCGGTATTGATGTAATGCAGAGTGGTAGAAGTGCGGCCAAGTGAAGGTTGGACATTATCGAAAGATTCGCGGTAATGGTACAGCAGTTCGTGGAGTTCAGATCGTTCAGATGGTGACCGTCCGTCTGCGATCGCCGAATCGAACACTTTCGAAGCCTGTAGATCAGAGTGGTTAAGAGCACTGACGGCGGCGAGGTCACTTTGGGATGATTCTTGCGGCACGGTAAAATTTTGTCCGTTATCAATGGGCTGGACGCGTCCAAGAAACTCGCCTTTAAACAGTTTGATGGTATGCAGAAAGTGATTGGTAAGGCAGAGAGCACTGCCTTTATTAGAAATTGAGGGGGCTGAAAGGGAGAAAAAGTGGTTTCCGACTTAGAAAGAGGCTTGATGGCTCAAAAAATGCTACTTCATCACGCATGCCGTCGGAGACCACAGGGAGCAAAACAGCTGTTTTCGGTGTTATGTCAGTGCTTTCTTTGACAACTAGCTTGTGCGCAGCTAAATTTGTGTGGTCGTAGGGCTGGTCGAACAACGGAAGCAGTTCAAATTCGGAACGGGAACAATCTATAACGGCACGATTACGCGATAGAAATCCCAGCCAAGTATGATGTCATGAGAGCACGTGGAAAGGACGATAAACTCAACAATGTAGTGTTCCTCCGTAATTGTGAGTCGGGCAGTGCAGGCGGCAATAGGTCGAACAGGTTCTCCATTTGCTGCACGTAAGGGCATCATATCAATTGGCATGGTCACCTTTCAGAGCTTGCGGCAAAGTTTGGCGTCTATAACAGACACAGCGGCACCGGTATCCACAAGAGCGTATGCACGGGAGCCGTCTACAAAAACGTCGACGATATTTGACGGCAAGGTGCGAGGACTTGAACATTCCGATAGCGCAGTTCTTGCCCCTTGAAATGCGATGGCTAGCTTCCCTCATTTTGAGGGGCTGGTGGTGGATGCATGGGTGACAAGGAGCGTCGATTGGGTGAAGGTGAGCGACGAGACGAAGTTGCCGGATAGTCACGGGAAGACGTGTTTGACTGACGATCCGAACTTTCATAACCAAAAGGGGTTCGGTCCATGTAGTTGCTTCGTGGTCGGGCGTCTGTGTAGGCGGGCACGCGACGACGGCAGTATCGGGAGATATGGCCAGGGCCGCCGCACGCTAAACAGATCGGCCGGTTATCGCGCGTTCGCCAGGCATTTGCAGCGAGGGGCGCCGCCCACGCAGCATACGGCTGAGTCGAGGCTGTGGTAGCGAGGGGAGGAGCCCATGCGACGGGAGACTGAGTAGGAGCGGTGACATGCGGCAGTCCATTGAACGGCGAGGGCTGGTGTGGCTGCTGCCTCTTTACTGCGTAAGCATAAGAGGCGCGGCGACAACTTGCTGCTGAAAGGGCACTGGCATGGCCTCGGCAATCTGGTCCGGAAGTGCATGTCGGAGCATGGGAGCTAACAGTGTCGGTGGTTACTCTTGCTGCTGCTGCGGGAGCTCTTGGCGCTGACAAAACAGCAGGAGGGAAAGCTGACGTGCGACCTCCTCGCGCATAAAGTCTCATTTTTGCTAGAAGGCGGGAGTGGTCAGGTACGACGTCCAGTGCAGCGAGTGGTTGGTTAGGCTCAAATGGACGACGGGTGCGAGCTCGTTGCCGTCGCTATTTGTCGTAGTTCTGGCACAGAGTTACCACTTCAGACACGGTGCCAGGAGACTTCGCAAGGAGCATTTGAAATACGTCGTCATCAACACCTTTCGTAATGTGCTGGATCTTGGCACTTTCGCTCATTGCGGCGTCGACGCGCCTGCAGTGATCGAGTATGCCTTCGATATAGGCGGTAAAAGTTTCACCAGGTTCTTGTGCCCGTGAGCGCAGGAGTTGTTCGGCGCGCAACTTCCGCATGGCAGGGCGACCGAAAACCGAGGATATTGCCTGCTTGAAAGTAGCCCAGTTTTGAAACTCGGTTTCGTGGTTTGTGCACCACAGTTTCGCCACATTAGCCAAGCAAAAGTTGACGGTGCTCAACTTAGCAGCGTCATGCCACCTGTTTGGTCCACTGACTTTTTCGTAGGACGACAGCTAGTCCTCAACGTCCTGATTTTCGACGCACGAAAAAATCGGGGGGTCTCGCTGGTGAACCGGGCCGGGGTAAGTAGCGGCCGTGAGAGGTGCTGTCTGTTGGGCGGCTTCAACTTGCATGGTCAACAGAAGGGTGCGGGATCGGAGTTCCAGGGTGTAGGTGATGTAGTTACTCAGCACAATCCACCAAATGTAAAGGGGGTTTATTGAAAGACTGAGCAAGCGGGTGGTAGCTCTAAAGGAACGCAGGCGGACCCAGATGACGGTGCTTGATCACCGATCCCGTGCCTTTTTCTTGTGTTGATGACAGCTGACCTGATGGTATCAACGTCTATCTTATTCACTACAAGTAGAACATGCGTATTAGCCACACCAGAAGCTGACACGAAGGGCTGATATTCGCGAAGATACTGGTTCTGGACACTTCTACTTAAATTAACCTCAGCGCATGACACTTAACCACAATTGACGTTAACCAGATGTGACGGCTGTATCGAAGGAGTACATATGTAATGTTTATAAAACTGGACAGACAGCTCTGCCAACACTGTTGACGTTTCAAGAAGATTACCGTCTATTTGAAAGAGGTTCCGAGACCTGGCGTAGCTCTGTGGTAGAAAGCTTGACTGCCATGCAAAATGCCTAGGTTCGATTCTTGTTGTGACTTTGAAATCAAATATTTGCTTCGTCGGGGGTCAACGCTGCCAATGTCAGGGTTTTCTTAACACTGATATTTATTCTGTGCCTTCGTCGGGTGAAGGCTAGCGTTCTCGGGAACTCCTCAATGCTGACGCGTTAAAATTTCTCATGTGTGTTCTCGTCGTTCCTGGGTATCAGCGCTCCCTGCCAGCCACCTAAACTGCAGTGATTCAAGAGCTATATTGCGGCTCGAGAACATTACACCACCAAGATTCTCTTCCCCACGTGTTCCGGAGACACCTCCGTGGCTCCTGTCTAGACCACTTGTCATAGTACAGATTCCTGCGATTATGAAGAAGTCCCTTGTATCATCGATCGGCCTAAAGCAACTTAGACTGCTGCACATTTGTACTATGTATGACGGTGTGGCACACGTATAAACTGATGGATCTACCACGTCGCCTTACCCCCCCCGCAAGCCTTTGTCATCCCGCAGATGAAGATAGCTCGACCTTTCAAGATAGATCACAAGACGACATCAACAGCCGTGGAACTTGTTGCTATTCGGGAGGTAATACGTTTCATGTCGACAAAACCCGCTAGTAAATGGACGATACTGTGTGATGCCAAAGCTGCTCTTTAAACCATCGATGGCTTCATGAGACAAGGTCTATATATTTTTTTATTGATTGAAATTGCAGAGCTTCTTGGCATTCCTACAAAAAATGGACATCATGTAACATTTCAATGGATACCTGCTCATTGTGGCTCAATGAGCAATGAAGAGGCGGACGCTGAAGCTAAGAGAGCTTTAAATAGTGCCCCAGAAGTGTGCATCGCATTTTCTCGACAAGATACTAACATCCTACTTCGACGCGTAATGCGCAACTCCATCTTAGAGCACTGGCAGAAACCAGAACAGCAGCACAATGGGCTGCACAAATGGGACCCGGAAATAAAGTTCTGTATGCCTCACAAGTTAAACGAAGCATCTCATGCATTATTCACCGCATTTGCCTCAGTGTGGCTTACACGGGACGTTACACCCACTTGATTGGCTGTAATGACACAGGTCCCGATTTTGGTCACTGTCGGTTGCCAGAAATGCTCGAACATATATTTTGCGACTGTCCAGCATATGCAAGCGAGCGTCAGCAACTGATATCTTCGATTGGCCGATATATTAGTCGACCATTACCGATGAGGTTGTGTTAGGTTCTTGGTTTACACCAGCAGCACACATGTGGTAATACGAGCCATTATCGCTTTCTTAGAAGCCACTGGAATGGATGCACGTCTTTAGAGTTACCCAGCCTAATAGAAACATATCATCGCTCTACCTTACCATCATCATTATTCACTCTTTCACTCCCTAGTCACCTTTCCCCGGTGTAGAGTAGCAGGCCAGAGTAAACCATAGCTCAGGCCGATTTCTCTACCTTTATGTAAATAAATTCTCTCTCTCTCTCTGGGTATCAACTAAGTGTCAATCACCTGCGTCACATACCCGCATACCAGTGGCGCATACCCACCCACTGGTATGTGCCACTGCCCAGCGGGAAGCATTTGACGACGTACGCGACGGCATTCTGTCAGTATTGATGTCTCTACCAGCGCGTCATATTCGTCAAACCATATTACCCTCCCACGCTAATTTTCGTTCACGTGAAGTTAAGGGGGTGACCACGAGAGCACCCAAACGTAAGTGGCTAGATAGAAAGATATGCTCAAAGTCGCTGAAGTTCGCTAAGCAATGCTTTGCATTGAAAAGCACGAGAAAGGGCCTGACGCATGCGCTGCCTAACAACTCACGCTTTATTGAAACAAACGTGTCCTATATATGCACACATGAAGGCCCAAATCAACATTGATTCCCCTCCCCCCTCTACATAAGCGTGAAATCATGTATGTTGTAGATACGTAGTCTCATCATCTGGGAGAGTGATTAAAGGTTGGTTCATGCACCTGTCTCCAGCTTGTATGATTTCATACGCTTGAGCGATTTCCCGCGTGTTGCTGTTCAACCGAGGTGAACCTACGTGCGGCACTCTAGGCGTGACAGTTTACAGTGCTGATTTGTTCATGTCATGATCAGTTAGTCACAATTGTAACACAACGAAAGAAATCTTCAAACAGGGACAAGTTATTGTCGTGTGGTCGTAGGGGAAGTGAATTTATGTCAATATTTTGTACAAACCTATTCACTAAAAAATAAGAAATCGGAAACAAATTTTCAAGTTATTCTGTGACAGATTGATTGATTTATATGTGAAATTTACGTACCAAAACTATCATATGATTATGAGGGACACAGTAGTGGAGGGCTCTTGAAATTTACACCGCTTTGGGTTTTTTATCATGCACTCAAATCTAAGCACACTAGCCCCAAAGCATTCTAGCCTCAATCCAAATTGCGCCCCGCCGCGGTGGTCTAGTGGCTAAGGTACTCGGCTGCTGACCCGCAGGACGCGGGTTCGAATCCCGGCTGCGGCGGCTGCATTTCCGATGGAGGCGGAAATGTTGTAGGCCCGTGTGCTCAGATTTGGGTGCACGTTAAAGAACCCTTAGGTGGTCTAAATTTCCGGAGCCCTCCACTACGGCGTCTCTCATAATCATATAGTGGTTTTGGGACGTTAAACCCCACATATCAATCAATCAATCATCAATCCAAATTGCAGACCGCCGCAGCCAGTAATCGATTCCGCCACCTGCGGGTGAGCAGCCGAGTACCTCAGCCACTAGACCACCGTGGCGGGACAGTCTGCGACAGACGCGTGGCCTGTTGTACGGGCCTTAAACGCAGCAGATTAACCAAGTAAATAATACTTCAGAATTTTTTATATTATCCCCGTTGGTAGTTGGACATCAGGCGGGAGTGTGCGTTTTTGTTTATCTGTATATAGCCTTATTGACTTGCTGTCACAATACAAGAAATTTTGAATGGGCATCTCTCTTGAGATAAGATGAATGAAGAGAGAGAAGTAGAAGTGGAATATTTAGCATGAATATGAGCTTCACCCAACATTCCATAATTGAGCCCATTCTTATAACGCATTTATATGTTAGCCCTCAGGCTGTGGAATAATGCATTTTTCTGATCATACCATCTCTGTTTTATTTCCTTTTTCTTATACGAGTGCATCAAGAGGGACGTGGATACAACTTAGCGGCTTTACTAGTACGCTAACCTGCTCTACGAAACTTCATACAACTATGCATGTATGTAAATACGTTAGCCATCTTTATTATTGAACGTTAAAAATATAATTTGTTACTTTTATTATTGTATATTGTCAGGACATCATGAAAAAAATACTGTAAGCAGCTGCTAAGCTGCCTTGCGATAGTATGGTATAAGATAGAGAATAAATGTAGGAAAGGTAAGGAAGTTAACTAGACTATGCGTCCAGTTTGCTACCCTACACATGGGAAGGGGGAGAGGGGAATAAAAAAGAGACTGAAGGATAGAAGGATAGACACATGTCACATCACACACACAATGCAGAGTTTCACAAGTGGTCCCTCAATGAAGTTGCTGTCAAGTATCTCAGGAGGCTCGTGTGGCTTTCTGTGCTGATGTGCTGCGCGACCAGGCTACTAAGATCTTTGCTTCATTAAATGGCTGGTCATCGAGTCTATTCAAGACACACTGGAGAGACCGACGATCTTCATCAAACTGGGCACAGTGACATCAGAGATGTTCACTAGTCTCTATACAGTTGCAGCTTTCACACATGGATGAATCTGCCATGACAATGCGATGGTAAAAGACTTAGTAAACGCTACCCCAGTCCACAGCCGCCACAGCATTGTAGCGTCACGTCGAGAAATCTTGGATGGCAGTTGTTTCTGGGGTAATGACTTACAGTACTTAGGGCGATGATTAGAAATGAGTGGAAAATTCCAGTGCGCAAGCGTGGCACTATGCGCGATGTGACGAAGTTCTCTAGCTGCGTCTACTCTTGACAAGGGTATTAACAGTGTGGGCACTCCATCGTGGGCACATTGGGCAGCGTCGTCGGCGAAGTGGTTACCACTGATGCCACAGTGGCCCGGTAATCATTGCAAAACTATGTCAAGTCCTTGATCAGTTGCGCAATGACAAATTTAATTAGTACGATACACCATATGGTGGTAGTTTCCACGTCGAAGACTTCGCACTCATTGAAGAGCTGTCTTGGAGTCGCAGAATATGGCCTATCTACTAGGGGATTCTTGCGTAACAAACTTCAGAGCGGCTCGAAGAGTGGCAAGCTGAGATTCCGTAGATGTCGTAACGTGTGATGTCTTGAATTTGACGGTGATTGATCTAGATGGTATGACAAAGGCACCTGTCGAACTTCCCGAGACTGAACCGCCCGTGTAAACATAAATTCGGTTAGCATACGACAACAGCAAAAGCTACAGTGAGATCTGCTTGAAGACTGCAGATGACAGGCTTGCGTTTTTAAATATTCCCGGCGATCCAATGTGCACAGTAGGTCTTTTCATGTACCACTCTGGAGATAGTGGTATGATTGCGGGTGAGAATCTCCACGAGATGGAATTCTGGTTAGCCGCAACAACTTTGAAAAACGCTGCCTTCGGTCTTTCTAGTGGCAAGCTAGCAAGGTGGTGGTTAGACACACAGGATATGTGACGGATATGTGTCCAGAGTGTGTCGACAGTTGTATTTGTCGTGATCGGAATGTCCTTAGCAATACCAATTGTTGCTAACGTAATAGCGCACCGAGGTAGTCCCAAGCATATGCGGAGAACTTGGCCTTGAATTATTTGCAGGACCCTGATGTTAGTTTTTCCAGCGGTGGAAAGCACGGGCGTGCTATACCACAAATATCAGAAGAATAGCGCTCTGTACAGCTGGAGCATAGATGACACTGTTGTGCCCCACGTTTTACCAGCGAGAAATCTCATCACGTGTGTGATAGAGCTGAATGTCTTCTTCAAGTGTGAGATGGGAGCACTCCACGAGAGATCTTTGTCAATAATGACGCCCAGGAATCGGTGACGTCTCGTATACGAAAGGTTCACGTTGTCGATGGAGACAGGACAATAGATCATGGGCTTGCGGGTAAAAGGGACTAAGGCGCATTTCTCGGTGAAAATTGTGAGGCCTCGAGCATAAAGGTACGTCGACGTTATTCTCGCTGCTTTTTGGAGCTGTGCGCGTACCTGGGGTGGTGTCACTGCGGAAGCCCAGATACATATATCATCAGCGTAAGTAGAGATATTGACTGATCTAAGTAGACTTTGTACAAGGCCAATGATCGTGAGGTAAAACAGCGTAGGGCTGAGAACCCCGCCTTGTGGAACGCCACAAGCGGTGTAATGATCAACGGTGCGACCTTTCGCAGTAAGCACGAAGAAGGATCTCCTCTGTAGGTAGCTCCAGATCCATCAAAACATTTCTCCACCGATTCCTATGTTCGCCAAGGCATCTAGTATGATATAGTGCGTTAAGTTGTCGTATGCACCTTTCACGTCTAGGAACCTTGCAACCGAGATGCGCTTGAGGTATTTCTGTACTTGCACAGAGGTTACGAGGTCAACGACATTATCAATAAAAGAGTGGCCTCTTCGAAAACCAGCCATGGCGTTTGGCTATATACTATAGTGTTCAAGGTACCACTCGAGGCATATCAGAATCACTCTTTCCATCATTTTCCCCACGCAGCTGGATAGCGCGATGGGTCGATATGATGTCAGATCAAGCGGCGACTTCCCAGGTTTAAGGATTGGTACCAAGCGGCTCGATTTCCACCTTTCTGGAACGACGCCATCGTTGCATGACTGGTAGTAGCATTTTAGTAGCTGGTCTCGGCCTCGTCTTCTAAGATGGCGTAAAGCAGCGTATGTAATACCATCCGGCCCAGGTGACGATGAACGTCTGCACGTGGCAAGAGCTGCATCCAGTTCCTCGAGTGAGAAAAGCATATTCAGTTCAGAAACTCGTGCTAAAGGAACATCCCCGAGAACTTCGCCACTCATGGTAACCACATTGCCCGCATTCCTCACGAAGAAATATTCAGCAACGTCAACTTGCAGGCGCCCTCGATGGAGAGCCAAAATTTCTTCCATGGTTGGTCCTCCAGCTTGTCCATTGAACGTTCGGTTTTCTTTTGCAGACGTCGAGCGTCTCTGAGGTCATGAATCGAATTAGTGCGCCTGTTCCTCCTCTCAGCCCACCTACGAATCATTCGCAGTCGTTCAAGTTCTATATCAAGTTCTGTACGCTTTGATGTCTATATGAAGGCGCACGTAACCTCTTCCATCAGATTTTTCATTACCTCCTCGAGGCCGCACCCGCTATCATCGTCTTGTATATTGTCCAACTAACTCTTCTGTAAGTTGAGGAGGAAGTTGCAAAACCTGTGACCCTCAGATACGTTGGAATATAATCACTGCCGTGAGTCTCGATATCAGTGAACCATCACACTTGTTGGTGAATCACCGTGAGACCAATGAAAGATCCAAGCAACTGATATATCTCGAACCACGCAAATACGGTATGGTATAATGAATAAGCGCACCTAAGGACGTGATATTTCACTTTGCTATCACTCTTGCTGGCGCATTGAAGTAGTTTTTTAGGTTGACTAGTTGTCAATGCAGTGCAATTCTGAACTGCACTTAAAAAGCGAGATGAACTATGCAGGTGGCCTTCACCTGAAAACAGAAAAAAAGCGAAGCATGGGGATGCTTTGTTTATCTCCGAAATACTACTATTTACCAGGTCACGTTTTTTATTAATAATGAATGTTATTCAGGTTCTGTTCTTGCTTCAAGGAAGAGTCTTGTAGAGAACAGTAAGAATACACGCAAATTCGTCGTTCAGTTCAAGGGGATATGCGTAAGAAACGCACTCTCAGCACTATCAGCATTTCGGCTGCGGCTGGCACATGAGTAAATTGGTATTTCGCAGTGTTCAAAGAGACAAAATGGCTCGTAATGTATGCCGTAATGAGCGACGTAGCGGTGAAAGCTATTTGGTGAATGAGATAGATGCTTCAAAACTTTCAATTGGTATTCAAAGAGAGTGAAAATGAAAGCGGAGCGAAAAAAAAACAAAACAAAATCAAGGCATATGAACGAAGTGAATGATGTCGAACTGGGCGAAGCTTCGAAGAGTTTTATCGGCAAAACGGAAATCATCCGCTGGCGGTGTCTGTCTGTCAATTCATCAATGCATCCGTTTGTCCATCAATCCGTCTGTGTGTCTGTCTGTTCGCCTGTCTTTCTCTCTGTATGTATGTATGTATGTATGTATGTATGTATGTATGTATGTATGTATGTATGTATGTATGTATGTCTGCCCACATGTCGGTCTGTCTTCATGTCTGTCCTTCCATGCTTTTGGTGAATACTCCAAGTACCACCATCTTACATCTTTTCATCCTATATTCATTATATACAAGCACCACCAACCAGCGTACATTCCAAAGAATAAAGCAAGTGGTGGCTACAGCATAGAAAAGACGCACGACCCACGCCTTCAGGAGCTTCGCCCCTAAAAACACGTGGTTGATCCCTATTTTTAGGAATTGGTACAACTCCAAAGCTAAACAGGTCCTCGCCGAGGCAGTTGTTCGTTCATTATGTATGGTTTCGCAACAGGGGCGAAGGAATGAATGCGACAGTAACAATCCCAACATCACGCTTCTCGAAGCTGGAAGTGCACACCTCAAGCAGAAAGTACCCACAGACTGCGTATACACATGATGAGTGTAGGCAAACAACTTTCAAAGCTTGACACCTACAGAACGCTGCTCAAACATGAAGACAGACGCACGAACTAAATGCACAGGTTCACACAGAACGAGTGTGAACAGCTCTCACTATTCTTACTTCGGCGGGTGTGAGCAGCATGCTCTTATCGTAAACATGGCCGCGGCATGCAGCGAGCGAGGTGACGTTCATGCTCTCTTTATTTTTGCAACATTAAAGCGAATTTGCGGTGAAAGCACAAAAGATACAGAGCAACCGAATCTCGAGATGAGCACGCACAGTTATATGCCGCCATGCAAGAGAACATCTGTATGCCGCTTGACCATGGCATGTGGACGGATAAATGGATGGATACTATCAGTGTCAATTTCATAGCAGGGTGGTGATACCCGTGCCATCAGATTCGCAAGAAAAAAAGAAAACTGCCTTTTTCTTTAGGCCTGATGCCTTATCTACTTCGAATATTTGATCCTAATATTGTGACAGTTGAGGTCGAGGGCTCATACCCGTTGATATTACAAACAAAATTATAAGTTTGTGTTCTACCTCTCTGCCTCTTCAGGTAGAATGACCTGATTTCTGCACTGTTTCGGTCCTTTACGTCAAGTTGTCTACCACCAGTACTCTACCCGACTTTTACTTGCTTCTATCATGGACGTTTTCAGCTTTCCCTGTTTGTCCCTAAAACCCAAAGCGTCATTTAGGCTTGTACCCACACGCATGCGTGGATATTGCCGCATTCAAATAAAACACGTTCCTTTGTTGCTTAGCTCCCCTACAGCATGTACATTGTTCCTCTTTTAGATGCGGAAGCATCTTATACTCGCGCCTTGTAGTGCGCCGTCCGCGGCGTCCGCACCGCTTCTCGAACATTCGACAGCTGACGCGCGCGCATGTGCCGTCGCGCCGTCGCCCACTCTTCCACCATCTGTGCATCCCTTCCTCCTCTACACACCGCGCGCGCTTCACTCCTCCACCATCTGTGCACCCTTCCTCCTCTACACACCGCGTTCGACATCTACAATTCTCCTGATTCTCCAGTGGACGCGCGTGTGGCGTCGCGCTTCGAGAACATTCAACAGCTGACAGTGCATGCGCCGTCGTGCTGTATATATACTCAAGGTCGGCGCTTGCTCGCTCAGTTGCCGCTCGTTGGTTGGTTTGTACGGCGCGTCGACGTCCAAGGTCGCGGTGAAATGAATTCTAATGAATCCACAAACACAATGATCGACGTCCCTTCGACCTGCGCCGCCCTTTCGCATACGTGTGTACGTGTTCACTCATTTAACACCCCCTCCTACAACCACGTTAACCAATTTAGCCATCGACCCAAGTAAGTCGCAATTTAACACCCCATTTCACAACCACGTTAACCAATTTAGCCATCGACCCAAGTAAGTCGCACTTTAACACCCCGTTAACCAATTATATGCTCCGCATCCTCCTCAGTGTTCCCCCGAGGGAAGCTGCGGGCAATTTTTTTTATTAAATATAACTTTATGACAACGCGTTCTAAGGCAACACGAACTCGCTTCGAACAGTAAAGCGCTTTCTTTTGTATTATTATGAAACCTCTCCCGCCTTAATTTGTTCTTGCTCATTCGGAAGCTAGTGAGAGCTTGCTTCGTATCTATCGCTGTCACCAAATAAATTCTTCCCGTCTCTCTGACTTTCCGCTTAATGTGCCTTGAATCCCCACATTGCCAGCTGTGCCGTTACTCGTGAGCCTCCTGGTTCTTTTTTTCCAATTTGTGTCTACGATTTTCCTATAGAAATACCTAAACACTTTGCCTGCTCATCTACTCTTCTTCATTTTCCTAAGCCTCTTTCCAAATATCATTTTGCTCTGACCTTTCCTTACTGCAATGCCCGCCCATCCCATATCCTCTTTACAGCCTCATTCTTTGTCTTCCCGTGAACGCACAACGCGAGGCGTCCGACAGTCTTTTGATATACATCCATTCCTAATCACGCTTCGGACTTCAGCACACCACTGAGTTCCCAAATATAAGCCCTGAAATTATTACCCCTGTTCAAAAACATTGAAGCGCTTCGTACTTATTCTATTCACATAACTCTCTGTGCTTCTGTATTACAGCATCACTCTTTCCCTTTGCTGCCTGTGCTTTTTCGTGTACCTCCATGTATCTATCTTCCTCATTTACCTATACTCGGAGGTACTTGTACTCGCTTACCCTAAGTATTTCATGGCCCTGTATTGAGATCGCCTGGTCTTAGTGATCATTGAATGCAATCAATTCACATTTTGTTACACTAAATCCTAGTCCTAGATGCTCCCCTTCTTTCTCGCATATATTTACCAGCCGCTATATATCGTCTTGACTGTCCACAAATAGGACAATACAGTTGGCATAAAATAGAACTGGAAGTTTCTGCTCAAGCATCGGGCCAGCATATTTATGTGACAGTATAAGCACAATTTCTATCTTCTAGCTCTATTTTCATATTAACCATGTACACAAAGAATAACAGCGGGGAAAAAGACATCCGAGGCCCCGTTGACATCTCAGCCCCTTGTTAATTTCAGCGCTGTCATTGCTACTTATTCCTTCCTATTAATGCAAACTAGAGTTTCTTCGTATATATCTCTCAAAAGCTGTATGCACTCGTAACCTATGCTCACTTCCTTCAATATGTTCCAAAAACATCCTCATAAACATTGTTATACGCACCGGTGATGTCCAAATACGCTACGTATGAAGAGCCTGTTGTCTGTGAAATACGAAGCATTTCTTAGTGAACTTCGGCGACTTTGAGCGTATCTATCTATCTATCTATCTATCTATCTATCTATCTATCTATCTATCTATCTATCTATCTATCTATCTATTTATCTATCTATCCATCTATCTATCTATCTATCTATCCATCTATCTATCTATCTATCTATCTATCTATCTATCTATCTATCTATCTATCCATCTATCTATCTATCTATATAGACGCCTACGACATTTAGCTCTCGTGGCCGTTTCGATAGTGGTATCGATACCAAACTTGGTATGGCATAACATGACTGTATCAAAAACATAATTGACTAGACGTAACACGAAAATCATGATATGAATGTAATCAAGCTCATGATTTACATTTATTTGTTCTGAAGCTTTTGCGGGTGTTGTTCACATGGCATCTTGCAAAACTGGTATGATTCAACATGATTGCATGGGATCACAAGCGACAGACCTTAAGATAAAAGTCATGACATGCGTATCATGTAACAACATGACTACATGCCACACTCGTGATGCACTCGCGGCCGTTTAGCCAGCTTTCCCACATGCCTAATTTGGTATTACGTGACGGCGATGGCTCACGAAGATATCTGACTTGTGTACTTGATAATCTTGAGATGTGTGTCATGTGAGAACATGACGACATATCAGAGTCAGGGCGCCAATACATATCGACGTGACGCGGTGCGCGTGCTCGCTGGCGTTCATTTCGACGCGTCACGCCAGCGTTGCCACGCCAGGCGCCGGTTCTGCCATACACTCGCATGCGCGCGCCGCACTCCATTGCTCTGACGCATGTGCGTTTGAGCGCGTCTGGCGTCCCTCCATAACGTAAAGAGACAGACACTGTGTTGTCTGGGTAATGCATCGGTGCGAAAGGCCGCATGTCGCATTTCGCACCGGTTGCTGTCGGGTCACGCCGACAGACGTTGGTCGCGGTGGCATGCGTGGCGTCAGGCTATAGAGTGCTCACGTTTTGCTGACGTAGCGTCGCTGTGCACAGCGTGCACACGCGTCAACGCCACATTAGAGTATATTTGGGCCTTCATTATGCGCTCGTGGCCGTTTCGCTAACTTTATATATACCAAATTTGGTGTTACGTGCGTCAATGGATGACGAAAGTGTATGACTGGTGCAAGCATGATCATGCTAGAAGCTTGTCATTTAGGAGAATGGTAACATATAACGCTTATAGCGTGCTTGCCGTTGATTTGCTAGCTCCACATATAGTAAATTTAGTATCAGGTAAACGACGCATCAAAACATGATAATCAAGACAAGTAAGTCATGTACAGCACCATTTACCTCCACCTCATAACGTTGTGCTGATTTTAGAGTGACATATCAACATTCCTCAATCGTGCTTCGCATATCATCAATTCCCAGTGTACGTGGGATTTGTGATTTCTTTTTATATTTCTATCCGCTCAGTAAGAACAAACGTGTTATCGTCTAACAACCCGTCGATCGGCATTTCATACAGAAGTTCTTGCAAAATATGATTCTATGCCAACGTTTATTTTTTATTTCATTTTGATTTTACTGCCTGCATCGCCAACCTCTAAAGCGCAGATGTAAAATAGTCTAATTGAGCGAATGCTAATCTTTTCTCTCTTGCCTTTATTGATGAAGTTCGTTGTACTTTTGCGCCCAGTGTCTGGTATTTTCTTCTCCTGTAAGCACTTTTATACAGATTTCAGCAGTGCTTTATTATTGCTGTTTCCTAGTTCACTTATGAGGTGGAAGGGATCTCTATGTAAGCCTGGAGTAGTGCGTTTAGGAGTTTTTCCTTCCGCCCTATGCCAATTCGAATTTCCGTGTTCTACATCTTCCACCAGTGCTCTCCACACTTTTATTCACCAGGAAAGTCGCCTGGTGGCCTTTTTATGAGAATCTGTCGTAAGCTTTTGCATATATGCTAGTGTTTTAGCCTTCTAATTTATTTTTTCCTTCATCTACCATATGATTTTTCAGTGTGATTGACTTTTTACGTAGCGCTTTTAAGTGGCTTCAAAATATTCTAGGCGCGGCCCTCTTTTCGCGAATCTCTGTCATCCAGCGTTGACTTTCTCCTCTAATTCTCGGCTCAGCCCATTTCGACAGAATTGGCTTTTTCACTAAATATATAAATATATTTCTCATACTTGGTTGACTTTACCCTGTGATTGCTTGTGCCTTTTTGCCTGCCTGTGCTCCCGTGATGCCTCACATCGCTTTTTGACTGCTTCCCGGATTTCTCATTTCCACCAACTTTTAGGCGTTCTTTCTTGTCTCTTTGCACCTCCATTGTTATTACATTTACCAGCTCACTATAGTCCCAGTATTGGCTCAGTACTTTTCCTACTTTGTCCTCGAATCTTGTGGCTATATTTTTTATTGTCGGATCACTTAAATAGGAGCTTCTATATTTTGACAATGTGGTCTTATTATACGTTTTATATGGAATTGTAGTGTTACGCGTTTAAGCTCACTATACAAGCTGCTAATGCCTCCCTCGTCTAATTTCATCTCTCTAAGTATGCCATACATGCCATTTTCTTAACAGAATCATCAATGATCGATTGCCTGTGTCTGACTTGCCACGTATTGCAGCCTTCCCACTTAGGCCCCGCATTAAATATCTCAAGACTATGCTGCTCGCAGCAATCTAGCAATTAACTGTCATTGGTGTCTGCATATTCGTCGAAGTCCTGTAAGTGAGTATTCATGTTCCCTAGAAGAAATAATTTGACCCCATAACCAAATTCTTTTGTAATGGTGCCTATGCAAATCGCCATCTCCAAATTCTTTTCCTTGCAGTTATTCCTCGTCCACAAGTAAGCTACACCTAGCCACGTTTCCTTTCCCCTTACTATGCCCGAAGCAAAGAGGTGCTCTGAAGGCGTTTGCTTTGCTATATCTTATTTGGCTTTGCTATAGATAAACATTCAAAATCCCCCACCCTTCTTTTCTGTTATACTCCTATAAGGGCATATCAGCGTAAGAGCACAACAACACGCGTGGCGGCGTGGCACAAAAACCTTTAAAGTGCGCGTGCGCCCATCGTGCCCTCTCGCTACTGATGGCGAAAATGCGCTGAAATACCGAGCTCTGAGGACCACCATGAGTACGTGGTGTATATCAATGGCTCGCCATTAGCACGTTGCATGCGGGACGTTCTTTGTGGCTTTTAATGATGCAAGTTGTGCGTAGTTCACCATTTCTGGTGATTGTTTCATGCAATAAAGAAAAAAAACGTTCTTTATGGCTTAGTGGTTAGCGTCGTGCACTGAGAAGCGTGACATCGGCGGTTCGACACCCCGCTGCGGAATTTTTTCTTCTGATCGTTTTTTCTTCTGTTTTGCAATCTATTACTAAAAACTTCGCAACGTCATATGCGAGGCTGAAATACGTCACGGAGCTGCTATAGGCCCCAGCATAAAACACTTTCATGTTAAAAATGAGAGACACGAAAACAAGCGAAGCTCCCGTCTTGTCTTCTTGCCTCTTTTGTCCTGTCTTTTTTTGCACTACGCCTTATTTTCAGACAGTGCATCAAATGGCACAGCAACGCATTGTGTAATTGAAAGAGGCACGCTGAATCTAGTTTATTGTTATTTTTTTGTTTCTTTTTCTTCTTCATTACGTTAAATACAGAGTGGCGTACCGATATCGTTTGCTTAGTTTAAATATAATGTGGTGGCTCAATGTTCACCGAAGCAAACAGTCATCTAATTTCATCTTTAGATCACGCTCGTGTCTTGTACAATGCAAACGTAAGGCACGCTTTCGCAAACAGCCGCCTCGATAGATGATAGCGAACATGTGAAGACAAAAATGATCCCACCATGCAGTGAACAAACCCTAATGGCTGCATGACACTCCATCATCTCCATTGATTAAACGATTACCAAGCGGTTTCCTGCCTCAGAGATATGAACAACGCACTCATGATGCCCTGGATGTGAAAGTGACGGTGGTATAACTTAGTGCTAAACAAACTGTAACATATTGCGTTCTGTAATAATGTAATTCTCTCTGTGCTTTTTATGTCTGCCGCACAATTCATTACCGGGCCTGCCAGATCATGCGACCGTAAATAAACACCAACGAACGTAAAATAAAAAAAAATCACTCTACTGTCTCAGTTGCTTACTCGTGTTTTCAGGTTCATCAGGCATGGTAGCACATGAATAGTACATGGAAGCAATATTATATGAAATAGCGCATAGAAAAGTGAATATCAACTGCAAGCGTGATAACACGCCAGCGAAGACCCGGCTGCCGTGGTAGACCCACAAGATCCACAGACATTACATTGATCTCAGTTTTAGGTCGTTCGATTTGCATAATTAGCTGATATGCACTTTTCATGACTGGAAGCGCTAACACTTAGCCATCGATCTATACGGTGGGGATTTTAGGAAAATTAATGTGGCCCGAATCGGCAGGAGTCATTGTAGTACGAGCTACTGCCGCAAAGAGGCATCGAAGCGTGTCTCGCTGCATGTAGCCGTTCATATGCCAAGGCATGCTTCAGCAAGCACACGGTGTTCGTGGGCTTGATCATCTTTGGCCGAGGCAACGTCTTGATCTTCTTTGCCCAAGGGAACGACCAAGCTTTGGTCATAGAACACCGCTTTATATTGATTACAAGAGTCACTCGATCCCTGATGTGGAAGAATTATTAATAAATTTAACACCAGCTATTGAGTTTACATTCGGCAATCGAAATATATTTGTGGCATGTTGTCAATGGGAATTACGAAACCTTTTTATTAAATATGCATAGAAGTCTGAACTTGATCTTTCTGTCATTTCGGGCCCATTTATTGGCACATAGTGGTGCGACACACTATACCTGCTGACCTGATGAAGGGTAATATTTCATTTTTATTTCTGTTACTGTTTAATTACATAAAAGAGAGATTCGCCTAGGTTGAAGAGACTCTAGGCAAAATACCACTGCCAAACTAAGGTTCCTCCACCCATACATTTGCTCAGCTGAAGCGAAGCGTTTTGGTGGAGAGAAGCTGATTTTTCGAGGATGTGAAACACATGTACAAGATAAACTACTAAGAGAATCGTGCTCTTCATGACACATAATTGTTGCACTAAGCAAATTTAGTGAAACATTCAGAGATACTTGCTCACAAAAGGACTCCCGTCTTCCTTTGAACAAGCAATTGGACAACCTGATATCACTTTCTCTGGCCGCTGCATCACAAGTTGTAGCATGCATACTGTTCGAAATTGCTGTCAATACCACAGACTTCATGACGTACTAAATTTTAATCCAAGGCATATCGGAAGCGCTGATTTCTCAAAAGCATATCTAAAGTGCTATTGCATATTAAAATATGGGCGTGGTTTTTGTCCTTACTGGCAATATTTACAATGTGTGCTTTTTTCGCAACTTCTTGTAATGAAAGCGCCAAACCACGCTGTAATCTTCGCAAGAATCAGAGTGAAGGTTAAGGGACAGAACAGATGAACAGGGGAAAGATCAATTATGTTCGTTGGCTTCAGAATCTCTAATGGCAAAACTGCCGTATTGTTATACACATTGGGAAACGGTATGAAATGTGTGAAACAAAGTAATTTAGACGCCTCTAATACAGCACAATGGTTATATGCATATTTTTTGAACACACACACACATCATATATGCATCCTTATTCTGGAACGTACGGCCATCTCAGAGCGATAAGAAGTGTCTTGTGAGGACTACCAAACAATCCAGACGAAAATAAAGCTACCAAAACACCTCACTTCATGACATGACGCCCACTATTTCCATATCACCAGTATTCGTTAACACAGGCTAATAATGTCTCCAGTCGGCTAAACTGAAACTAACGTTTTCAATGTTAGGCCGTCTTGTCTAAACATTAGTAAATAGGAGAAAGCGCTAGGTAAGATTGGTCAGAGATTGTTATATGAAAGCTATGTTAGCTTACACTTACAACAACAGTGTTGGGTGAGTCTTATTGTAAGGGCAGTGGTTCTCTTCCGTTATTTGCACTCTATACCATAAGAATGAATGAACACACATGCGTAAAAGTTTTTTGCTCCTGATCTGTAAGACAAGATCGGTCTATGGTGGCGCGAGCTAACTAGAAAAACACCACATGACGTTCACTAAAGGTGCAAGGGTGTGATCGTATCACGTCATCATGCTATCTTGAATGACCAGATATGCTGTGTTGTGATACAGTCGTATGATATCGTCTATCGGTCAGTGGATCGCACAGGTAGTGAAAACAGTGCAACTAGTGGTCTTAGCGTGAAGGCTGCACTCAGAACTCAAGTAAAGTGGCACGGCTTTCATACCTGTTTCGCCACGTCACCTAAAGTAGTGCTTTAAGGCGCCAATTATTATTGTCAGCAGATGCGTTGAACTCGCCTAGAATTAGGTCGAAATCTCGGTAATACATTTCGAAAAAGAAAATGATATGTCGTACATTATTAGTTTCAGTAATTACAATAGTTAGCAAGCAAACAAATGTTTAAATATTCAAAACTGGGCAGCTTGAACTCTGGCGTAAACTCAATTATTGAGCCGGAAATGCATGCGCAGATAGTTTTTTTTTTATTGTATTCGTTTCGACCAATGCAAAAAAGATATATACTGCTCACTTTGCTCGAGAAACGCAGCACGTCGAGCAATCGTCAAACATGGTAGTGTCTCAATCAAAGTGAACTTCAGCAGCAATATGCAGCACAATAAAGTTAAGTGACCTCTAGTCATGCACAGCCGCATATGTTTTACATCGCCAGTTGTCTCCAACTGCTTAACGACGCCAACAGCAACATAGATATTCGCAACACCAGAAGCGCGAAGCTAATCTAAATCGCTGCTGCTCGCGAGGATTGTAGCCCAGTGCACTGCTACATAAATAAACTTAAGCGGACGATACCCAACTACAATTGATGTTAACCCAACATAATGGATGTATCATGATAATGATATGTGAAGTTTAACGTCTCCTAACCACCAAATGATTATGAAAGACGCTGTAGCGGAGGACTCCGGAAATTTAAACTACCTGGGGTTCTTTAACGTGCACCCAAATATGAGCACACGGGCCTACAACATTTCCTCCTCCATCGTAAATGCAGCCACCACTGCCGAAATTCGATACTGCGAGCTGCGGGTCAGCAGCCGAGTACCTTAACCACTGCACCACCGCGCTGGGGCATGAGGCTAACCGTTGCGAAGGCACTGCCCACGTGGCATGCTATCGCGTGTACTTATGATCGCTACAATCAAATGTTCTCCAAGGCTTCGAACCCATACCAAAGTACCTCATAAGAACAACTGCAACGAAAAAAAAATCATGCATGCTTACTTTGGAGGTGCTCCTACTATCGTTACTTTAACTACTAAGTGCAGATATATTGCAGATCATACAAAGAAACGTCATTAGGCTGTTTCTGCGACATCAGACAAACGACAGCTCCACGAGTTTGTTATGCCCTGATCCCCACAATATCTGCCGAAATTTCCGAAACCGCCGAGTAAAAGTGTGCCTCGCGCACACTTATGAGTATATTCTTGTCCAAGTTGTCAGCTTTAGCCATCGGAGTTGGTCATTCAAGATTAGGGCTCACAAGATAAAATGATATAGAGCCCGCTTCACTCGATATTTCCGCCCCTATTTTTCGTCTCTGAATGTTTTTGTCTGCTGCTGGTAGATGAACAATACCGGCTGATGACTGTGTGAACGAGTCGATCTAAAAACGTGCTATGAAGAATCCAATCAAAGGCAAAGCGCAAAAAATGGGCCAAAAATGAATTACCGGTGACGGGCTCTAGCAACGAGCACTTTCCGTTGCTCAAATGACAAAGGTCATTACGACACAGGGTTAAGGTGATAGAGGTCCAGAAAGAAAGAACTAAAAACGCTGGGAGACATTATTCGGGGAGGTAATAGAGAAAGGAAACGCTGGAAGCAAAAGTGCCTCAGCGAACGGCAATAACACTTGTTCGTAAAAAGCAGCACAATCAAGTGTATGCTATTGCAGATCTCATCCTCGACACTTTCTCTTACATTGACATGAGTCTCTTCATTGTCTTGTTGTTGACCTAGGTACGCCTGCAGTCAGTTTGTTCGAACCAATCTTACGGCTATTTTTCGGACGAGCTACTTAGTTCTCTCAAACCTCATTCAACGCTATTGGTACGTTTCAGATAGGCAGCTCTAGTTGCGATACCTTTTTGTTGCGTCTTAGACAGAGCCTTCGCGAATAACAAGAGGCAGATAAATGACAGGAATGCATGAGGTGTTCATGAGTCAATGTCACATGATTTGAAAGGAAGAAAAGTTTTTCTGACATCGCCTGCACAAACGCTAAATGAAGAAATTTTGCCGGGCTGTAGCAGTACTTGAACGCGGGCACCATTTGTACGCTGGAATTGTTATCTTTGTTTCCTGAATTTTCTTCGGTGCGAAATTCCGCTTGGAGTCATAAAGACGGCTTCTTTTGAGGATGTAGCTTAGAAGAGCAGTGACAGCAAGTTTCAAATACGACATGTTGCGTTTATTCGATTGCTTGATATGCACGACTTTTTTTAGCGAAGGATAAATTACGTCCGATAGGTAGAAGTTATTTTATTTTGAGCGCAAAGGGCGTCCATGGCTCATCGGCACGTACCAGGACATGAAAAATCGACAGTATCCCTACTGAAACGTTCCGTATGAAATCTTACGGAAAATATATGGACTCCGTAACATTTCCTTATGCTACATATGGAAAAAATATGGAGTTTTATGGAAATATACGGAAGTTGTATGGCATTTACGGAATGCTTCTTATGGAGTATAAGGAAGGATAAAGAAATGGTATGACGTATACGGAAAGCTTTTTATGGAGTATACGGAAAGATAAGGAAAATGTATGGCATATATGGAAAGCTTTTTATGGAGTATATAGAAGAATAAGGAAAGATAAGGAAACTTATAGAGCATACAGAGAGTTCATGATAGAAGATATGGAAGGATAAGGAAAGTGTATGGAGTGTACAGAAGCTTTCATAAGGAAAATGCTGAATGTAAGGTCTTACGGAAATATACAGATTTTGTAAGGTGCTTACGAAAATGTGCAATAGTGTATGAAAGGCATGTGGATTGTTGCAAAAATGTGGAAACTCTACAGTTGTTGTCACATTTTCAGCAGGAAATCCGAGCTCTATAAAGTTATAAATGAATGCACAGTGACATATATAGTACAAAAGAATAACGCAAGCTAGTCTGTGTTGTCAGTCACCACTGTTCGAGCTTTTCCAGAATGAATACAACTTCTGCAGATGACCAGGTGCTAAAGTCTGTCACACGGAAAATGTGTCATTCACAAGGAATGACAATAA
Organism: Rhipicephalus microplus; assembly: GCF_043290135.1. Taxonomy (NCBI): domain Eukaryota; kingdom Metazoa; phylum Arthropoda; class Arachnida; order Ixodida; family Ixodidae; genus Rhipicephalus; species Rhipicephalus microplus. The sequence goes on from NC_134700.1 coordinate 124,136,280, forward strand.
CTGTCATTTTACTTGCATGCTGTCACACGAAAACAAATCAAGCAAAAAAGCATAACTTCAAGGGCTCGTTTTTTGGTAGAAACAATAATAATGAGAACTAAATTCAATGTGAATGAACTTGTCAATATTAGTGAAATTGTTCTCATTAACAGTGGCAAAGAGAAATGTCATTTTAAAATATCGACCATGAGCATAGCTCGCCTGAGCACCGACAAAAGAAATGAAAATCTATGAAAACTAATTGCGTGTAGCCTAAAAATAATTTTTTATTGATAGTATGTGCTCCTACAATATAACTACAGCTATACACCACTTGCCACAGCTTCCCGACAGAAACGAGGTAGGGGCAGAGGGAGTGGTCAGAAAAATAATTAAGTATGAGAGCACAACTGATATGTAAAAACACACAATGGTGCTCATCATTGATGCACGGATGGTCGTGTGTAGAGCTGGATCGTTTTGAGATTTTCAGAAGCATTACGTTTCAGACCACCCTGCAGATTACGCTTCAATTGTAGTGCTACATAAGACACAACTTATGGGCCAGCTTTAATGAATAAGAAGATTATAGGTTAAACAAATGCTTTAAAATATATCATGGCTGCATGGACGCATACAAGCTATGTAAAGCGCAATAAAGTGAGGACGCATGAGCTTCTCCTGATGTTTCAGTTCTACATAGAGGCTTCAACTGTGCTGCAAAGAAATTTAACCAATGCCTGTGTGTGCAACATTGTCCATTTTAAACTATCTATATGTATATATAAAATTCCTACTGCGACTTAAGCTACGTAGCACTCCATAACTCTTCCTTTTATTAAGGGCAATTTTTCAAACAATCAACATTATTCGTTTTCTGTCTCATGACTTCGTGCCCGCAATTCTTGGTTTGGCTCGATCACAATTGTGCAGTCCTTATTTTGGAGGAATCAAAAAACATCAACCAAAATTTTGGAACTGCTTCTCGGTGATATTGCCTTCCCTCAACTGCCACAGCTTGAGATGAGTCATATAGCAAGTCTCGCGCATACCTAGGGCCTACCCTTGAAGAAACTGGTCCGACTGTGAAATGCTCAGTTTTTTCTCAAATAAATTTTTTGGTTTGAGTTTCCTCACTTCTCGAGCCCCTTCACAATCAAGCAAACCCAATGTTCCCCTTAGTTCTTAATTTTGTTATATTATGAAATAAATAAAAAAATAATAATAAAAATAAAATTACTAATAACTGTTGCGCAAAAAACACAGTCCCACATGCGTACTTGAACGCAATATTGCTTTTATTTTGTTTTAGAACCTAAGGCATTAGAAAAGATAGCAGTACAATAAAAACGTTGAAAAAAAAACAAAAAAAATTACACGTAGCGGGACTCGAACCTGCGTCACCAAGTTGTACTCGCGTACGTGAACTGAGTGTGTTAGCTTGCTAAGCTATTCGCGCTGAGGGGTACAGACGAGTTTAAGTTATCTATATAAATTTGCTTTTTACACGCTATGTGTTGGCATATTTATGTACGATATGCGATCGTATCTAGTGTTGTGTGCATATGTTTTGGGATTGTATATACGTCACATGCTTTTCGCATGTCTTTCAACTATAGATTGCTGCCCCGCCGCGGATGAAAACAAGTATTTTTACACCCACACACAAGCTTAAGCGGTTGAAGGTTGTTTCCCGGGGCTCTCTTGCGATTAAGTCGGCCACCACAGGGAATTAGAGTGATACGCCATTAATCCCTGCATCTAGCTGTATTCCACTTAGTAGCTCTATTGCTTGATGGCAAATCGAGCGCGGGGCGCGACGCTATTGCGCACGACCATGCCTCGCGTAGCGGCGACATCAGCTGATTGCGCCGGCCGGCTTGCTTCGATTTGCTTCAGAGCAAAGAAATGTCATACCTTGAAAGATTGCGTACTGCACTATGTCAAAATGTTACTGCTTTGTAGCCATCCTATGATTCATTGAGAATTGATAACTCTGATATCACTACTGTAGAGCTTTGCGTCGGCGACACGCACCGAACGTGAAACCGCACTACGTCTGTCGTAGAAGCAGTAGGAAGCTGTCGTCTGCTAGAACAAAAACAAAACAAAGACCTGGAAAATATTCATAAGTTGTAACTTGTTTTTTGAATAACCGTTTATCACTTTTAAAGTTATTTTGCCAGATAACATACAGTTTTTTTTTCGGTTTATAGCAGCGACAGATGTTTTTTTTTTCCTAACACAGATATTCAAGTCAAATCCATTCACAACTAAGCCACATGTTGTTTGTCTTCTTTGTTTTCGTGGGCATGCCGTGTCGGTGCGTTTATGTGTTTGCGCTGCTACACACGAGAGCACGAAATGTTAAATTTACGCAAGGAAGCGCCGTTCCTCGTTCGTGTGATGTGCTAAGATTGCGCCCTATTCCCGCGGTTGTTCGAGTGCGGATCAAGTGCGAGTCGTCCAAGGAATCGGCGGGTTGGGCGGGCGCTCGAAGGACTCCGAGGTGACGGCTGATGCCTGTGGTCGCTTCCCTCAGGACAGTGTGAAAGAAACTAAAGATAAGGGGGACACTTTTTTATGTAGATCAAGTATGCCACTCAGTGCAAGTGTGTGTTGCTGCACTCGAACGAGGCGTCGTCAAACGGCAACCTTACGCGCCTTTGCGAGTGCGGTTGCCGATTCGCTTTGACAATGCTAACGCCAGCAGAGCCATGGCGCATCGGCGCGGCCTTACTGGAGCTAATTCGAGACAACTGCGGCAACATGCATGTGTATGGTGATCGATTTTTTTCATATGTGCAATGTAGTGAGGAAGACGCACATGGCACTTGCTACGTTGTTGATTAAACGAAGCCTGCAGTGCCATTTGATGCAAAGCAGCATTTTGTTTACGTTCGCGGGCGATACAATTTGTAACTTGGCTCGATTCACGTAGCCAACCGCCAAAGTGGGTTGATTAGCATACGTTCATGGTAGAGCGTTATTATGCCCCTAAACAGTGGCGTGTGCTTGTTAAAAGACATAATGTGTGTGCCTAGTGTAGAGAGAGAGAGAGGTGTTCATGCAATCTGCATGTGTACCTGCAAGACGCCTTTGCTTGTAACTAATAATGTACCGGCCAGCACCTACATTGTACGCCTGACTTTGAAGAAAACTTGCATGCACAATGTGAGATTTTGTAATCTGCCAGAGTTGCTTTTTATAAAATAATACACTGCCAGCATGTTCAAAATATGTTTCGCTGCTGTGTGGCAGGGGTGCGGTTATCACGCTGTTGTGTAGTTGCTGATGCAAGCACTTATAGTTTTGATGCGTTAATATTTCTCATCTAACTCATCAGGTGTTTGGCTGTTTCAGCACAAACAAGGCAAAGAGAGAAGGAAGACGGGTAATGACAGGACCAGTGCCGACTTTTGTTTGCAGGAGAATACCCATGTTGGTGTATTTATTGTGACAGCCTTTCTGTGTTGCTTTTTTGCCCAATTTATGCAACAACACAGTTGTCAGCAATATGAGAGAGAACACTGAAATTTGCTTTTAAAGATCATGGAGACTAAATGCCTAGTAACTCACAGCACAAAGTAACAACAAAAGACATCAGTATGATCAATGTGGATGAGTACAGTCTTGCATCTAAAAAATATATTGTGCAAAATGTTGCCTAAGTAAGAAACCTCTCTATGTTTGCAAATATTGTGACGTCACTTCAAGCACCGTGCCAGCCATTCCCTCCCTCTGTGCAAGGGCTGGTTGGCAAGGAAGTTGTTTGTGACGTTCCTGATAGACCACTGAGATGTATGCGATTCTAAACCTGTAGCCTAATATATACGTAATCTTTTGTGCAGTTACATCGCTGCATCTGACACCTACAACTTATTTGCATATTTACATTGCTCCCTTAGGACCTAACAAACAAACTTGTTGTTTGCATTGTCACTTCATGAATATCGAGCGGTAAAGGTACTGAGTATATGTGAAACAAGAATCTCTGCTTATTACATGAAGACATATGAGGCCTTCGATAAAACGAGTTATACCTTCATTGAGCTTGCGTACTCGTCGGGGCGATTCATACATTCAGCTTCAGCAAATGGTATCTTCCAGCCCGGTGACCTTGCAATTTTTTTCTGCATACAGCGCAAACACCGAGATGTACCCACTCGCAGATGGGCGCGTCAAGTGCATATTTACCTTGACTAAAATGTCGAATCAAGTTTTTCATCGACCAGTCCCTGCCATGAGTGCTAACGTCTTCGCAAACAAGACACATTGTTATTGACACTGCACACACCACACACAGTATTCTCAGTTGAACCGATATTCTCAATACCTTTCAATGCACACTACATGCCGCAATCAACAGTGCAAATTTTTGAAGACTATGCCGCTGTTGCTAGCACAGGCCACCACGTGTGTTCACTTCAAGATAAACAGACAGCGTGGCAAATATTTTACCACACAGTTTACCACACAGCTGGATGTTTGCTGACACATACTACAGCTAATGTCGACATTGTAACGTGAAGTGCAAGCTTTGAAAAATTAAAACTTGCCCAAACACCGCACGACTGTACCGGGCTGAGCCACCAGCGGTAGTGTTTTTCCAGCCACACCTTTTACATGTGCCAGTGACATCATGCTGTGACGTACCTCGGTAGGGGCCTATCGCTGCATACTTTATGTGAATGAGGGTCCTGTTAGTGAAAGCAGGCATTGTTGATTTCGTAACTTGTTCATGCCCAACTGGACCTTCATTTGCACAAGTTGTCTGACTGATATTCAGGCGAACTTTTGTGTAATAATGTATACAGATTGCAGTCTGTGCTTGCCCCATACTGTTGTTACTGGTGTTTCTTGTTGTTACTTTGCACTGCTCATTACTGCTAACCTACAGAAACTAGCCTATCTTGCCGCTGTTTTGGACAAGATGCAGCTGGCAAGTGCGATAGTGTTCATAACTCCAAATTCTCGAGCAAAAATTATCGTTTCATATTCAGTTAGTTGCATTCATATAAGTACATTATAAGAAATCATTGATTAAACATGAATCCGTGTTCCTTTACATAATGCTCACAACTTTTATATCAAATTGAATGGTGTTTATAAAAAACATGGGTTTTAGCTAAACTTCGTGCTCTTTTCTCGAACAGCTGACAAAACCCTATTGCATGCTTACTTGCCATGAATCGGACTGTGTTCGAAATACATTGCAATTCTTCACCGGACTGCCAGTACACTTCACATTGGGGGAACATTTATTAACCATGGATTGTATTAATTAAGAACGGAAAGAAAGAAGCGGCAGGCCGGGATACTTGATATTGGCATCCGTTTTGCTACCCAGCGCATTATCATGCAAACTTCCTATAGAGTGGTTATGCGTCTTGCATGTGTGTTGTAAACCAAGAACTTTGGGTAGAACTATATTTCTCTTACAAATGGTTGCAGGACTGTGGAGGCTGTAGGGCTGCCTAGGAATGGTGGAATCCCTGGACATGTGTTCAACCTTGCTGCATCAGCTCCTTGGTGTTTTCACGGCATATTTACAGATGTGTTGGGTGAGTAAAGCAAGCAGGTTTCAACACAAGGAAAAGTATAATATGGCAGCACCTCTTGGGCGTGCCTTACATCCCAAGTATATCAAATATTTATCTTGCCTTGTGGCCTGTAATTTTTAAAGAGACACTTTTTTTTGCTTTATATTTGAGTCTTGATGCTTCGACAGCAATGTATTTGTGTTTGACAGCAAGTGTTCTTGAACAAATAACTGATCTCAATAATGACAAAACACCCTTCATACTTGGTCCTTAGCATAACCTAGCACATATCTGTAGCAGATTCAACTATTCATTTTTCGCTGGGATGATAATGGGCAAGTAGCAAAGGCAAGTTCAGATTGTAGTGGTCGGTGACGTCTGTTTAGGCTCTGCCATATTGCTTTGCAACCAGAGTTACTTGTGGCCACATATGCAATGAAGCCACATGACGTGCATTCTAAAGGAGATTACCATATCACATTTCACTGCATCTTAGTATGTGCCAAACAAATGCAGATATCATTAGATTACCACTATAAAGGGATCCTAAACCAACACAAGGTTGAAATTTAGTCGTGGTGTTGCAGCTGTGTATGACTCTACAATGGATGCATAGCCGTGATAATTTGTCTAAATGTTGTCGCAATAGTAATGTTACACACATTGTACGATACAAAAGAGGTCCTCGCTTATTTCGCTTTTTTTCGCTATGCTTCTTTCTTGTCTCTTCTTGCCATGTGTTCCTCCTCACTGTACAAGGGGCAAGAGCAGTGGGCACACAAACACGTATTTAAAAAAAAATGTTGTAAGGTGAGCACTGAGAAGCTGAACACTTCCAAAAGGCTCAAAAAGGTAAAGGTATTGTTTCTAGCTACTTTTTGGGCACCCATAGCTAGTTGTGCTGCTGCAGTTAAAAAATAAGTTAAGTGTTAAAAATTAATTGGAGATGGTTTAGCACCCATAATTGCAGTTACATACAGAACTAGGTTTCAATGCGTAAGCAAAATCTGTTGTCTTTAAATCAATCTTAATGATATCTGAAATTCAGAAAATATTCACAGAAAAGCTCAGGAAAAGGCTAAGTGGTTGCCCCTTGAACGTGAAAGAGATACCCTTCTTCTAAAAGGTCAATAGACAGTCTAGTAGTCTCGATATTACATGCACTATAAAATATTCTGGTGTGGTGCTTTTCATGCATGTTAGAATGAGAGGGGTTTTTAATAGAACTGTTGTCACTTTGCCCTGCATTGCTGAAATTGTTCACATAGTTATAATTCATGAATCACTTTATGCCTTTTGATTTTATGCAAATGGTTTGCTTACCCAGTCAATTTAACTTGATCTGGATAAAATCATAAATGCTCTAAAATTTTTTTTTACTATACAGCAGGTTTATTTTTAAAATACGCGACCATTGATGTGAACGCAGTTGGTGGCGTGCTTGATTAATCCTTCACTATCACCACTCTAACTACACCTGCTACAGTGCATAGTGCGACAAAAGTAATGGTACTTAAAATTACTGGCAGCATACACTTTCATGTCTCAAAATAGGTTAAAAAGCCAGGTAAAAATGTGTGTACGTTTTTTTTCGCTCCAACTAAATATTCTGGTCTACTCAAAGTAGCTTCCGCTCTTTTAAGGTCCTCAAACTTTTAGGTGTTCAAAAGAAGTATCAATGCCATATACTTTCTTTGTCAGCCTACTGACCACTCTAATAATGAGAATTACCCGACAACATTACCCAGTAAAATAAAGGGATGTTATAAAAAGTAATGTCAATTCAATTGTCAAAAAACGTTGCCAAGTTACGTTTTTGTTCACTTTTTTTCACAATTTTGTTAAAGTTACTTTTGATAACTTTCCCTATAATTTGTTTGGCATCATTTTCTACTAGTTCTCATTATAATGTGTTCAATAAAGACAACAAACCCTTGAATTTATAGTTCTTTCCTTTACTAATGAGTCTGAAACAGTGAATCTCAGTAATCTTAGCGGTGTGTGACTTGTTTTTTTTTTGATCAGTTGTGCATGTGTTCAAGTACATGCATTTAGGTGGGAGGGCAAACTATTGCCTCCTCCTGTGACTAGCAGGTTTTCTGAGAACTGACAGATGCATAATGCTGCCAAAGAAGTATAGGGATATTGGAAGTAATCGTAACGTAATTGCAATCGTAATGTAATTGCCAGTAGGCAAAAAAAGCTGTCCCACACTCGCCATAATGGTAACAGGTAGCGCTGACTGACTCTTCCATGTATAAATTCAATTCAATTCAATTCAATTTTATTTCATCCCAAGGATGAGGGCAGGCTCGGGAGAAAAGTGACGTTTTGTCACTTGAGGAGAACCCGAACCTCCCTAATACATGGCAAGCAACGTGGACATGGGTGAAGAAACATAGGCCATGAACATATAGGCAACGAACATAAGCCATGAGATGTTTAGCGCAGTACAAGTCGGAAGATGCACGTACAGTAATGCTATATAAAGAGACTAATATGCGTAAGTAGTTCGGCACAAATTCCGAAGTACAATGCAAAATATGACGGAATACAGAATACTATATATATGACAACAATGCTATGCATAGAAATTGCGTGTACACACATTCACATAAATATACACACACATATGGAGATGCATATACAGACACATATATATACACATATATACACACATATACATATATATATGTATATATATATACGCACATATATATACACACATATATACACACACATATACATATATAGAGAGTTCCATGAATACTGTACATACATATATACATATATACATATATAGAGAGTTCCATGAATACTGTACATATATACTGTACAAAATGGAAGAGGGATAGCCGCCATGGTAGCTCATTTGATAGAGCATCGGACATGTTATTCGAAGTTCGCAGGCTCGGTCCCTGTACAGGGCAGGTTATCTTTTTTTTTCCTGCCCGCCACGGTGGTCTAGTGGCTAAGGTACTCGGCTGCTGACCCGCAGGTCGCGGGTTCGAATCCCGGCTGTGGCGGCTGCATTTCCGATGGAGGCGGAAATGTTGTAGGCCCGTGTACTCAGATTTGGGTGCACGTTAAAGAACCCCAGGTGGTCAAAATTTCCGGAGCCCTCCACTACGGCGTCTCTCATAATCATATGGTGGTTTTGGGACGTTAAACCCCACAAATCAATATCTTTTTTTCCTTCTACTTTTCTTTCTTCACAATTACAACACTTCTGTTCTTCTTGAAGATTTTCTGGTGTAAAAAAGGTACCTTATAATCTGAAGAGGCAAACAGAATGTGCCAGTGTGCGAGTTAGCTCTTGTAGTGGTTACAAGTAAGATATGTTTTGAAGAATAAATCATTCTGCCACTTGCCTAAAATGGCTACAGGACATGGCGCTGGATGCACTTTGTTATTTTTGAATCAAGCTATCTTGTATTCTATATTTATAAATTACATGGGATACACATGACGGTATCACACACTTTAACGCCACAAAGATTATGCAGCGAACAATGTTATAAATGCGAAATTGCAAAAGGATAAGGTGAAAACTGCACCCTCAACGAGAATGTACAGAAAGCACAGGGTGCAGGCGTCATTCCTTCTGCCCGTGCTTTTCAAGTGCGAGCTGTTTTCACCTCGTTCTGACCAACTAACTAGATTGAGATGTGTTGTTATAGTGCAAGAGGATGCTCCACGAGAAACTAGGTTTGTCTCAAAGTCTGTGTGTGTCTTTCAACCTATATGGTGCCCGGTTGAAGAGTTCATGCAGACCAGATCGTGTAAAACAGGACCGTGTAAATAAAATCAAATGGACCATGTAAATAAACAGGATCGTGTAAAATGTCGTTTTCATGTGCAACTGTAGTTGTGGTTGTGCTGAATGACCTTTCTTTATATACACTACATAACAAACTTGCTTCTTTAGAGTCGAGTGCATGTTCGGATCGATTGTAAATGTTTGCATATGCGAGGCCTTAAGTTTTATAAGAAATTCCTCAGTGTGCCACAAGGAAATGTGTGTTCAGCGAAAATTTGCATATCGTTATATACAACTCTTAAAGCCTCGTCTACAACTTTACGCAGGTTGACCTTGAGCAGAAAACGAGGAGCGGCAGCAGCCCCCAGAAAAGAGCAAGCACCCTCCAAGCTCCCGAAGCTCTCTTCGACAGGAACAGCAAGGTCACTGTGTGGCATTGAAAACCATTGCAAGGAGTGCCTTATCAGTACACTGTGCTGCTCTTTCATCGCAGAATACGAAGTTGACCACTCCAGAGGAACTTCACGCTGTGTATTGTGAGTGCTTCAGTGGTTTTGTTTTTGTCCAGCCAGCAGTTAAGAAATCATGTGTCAGATTCAGCCAGGATGGCTAGAGGGAGTCGGGCAGGCATGTTTGGACATTTATCTAGCCAAGTAGTGCCAATTTTTGCACTGGTCCTGTTGGAGTTACTGCCACAATCACAGTAGCTACGTCACCTCTCTAAATGTAAAGATGTGTCGGGGAAGATTAGCTGCATTAGGTTTTTCTATAACTGATAGCTGCGAACATTCTTCATTTACAGGAGTTTTGTTGTTCATTTATGGGTCTAAAGCCCTCTACAGAAAAAATGCAACACGTCTACTTCCAGAAGACTCCAAGGCCCTACTTGTAGATTTTTTCGGCTTGTATCATAAGCACCTCGTTTGGGGTACATGAACATTTTCTAAACATGTACAGCGAAAATTTTGGGTGGCTGGTCATTTTGTCGTTATCTTGTTCCTCACAGTATTCTTAAGCATGTTGTGCATTACGTTGTCAATCTGGTTCATGTGCATAGAAGACATTACGAAGTTTCAGGCTACAGTATAAAAAGCCTGGAAGCAAGCTATCAATAGTTTTTTAACAGAGTTGCTTAATCTGATACATGATACATCACTAAACTTTCGTGCGTATTCATCTATGTAAGCTCGTCTTAGTGTTATCCAAAATGAAGATGTGAGTCGACAGATGGAAACATCTAGTGGGGTAATCAGGGTGAACAGTAGAAGTGCTTCAGACAGGCTGGCGATAGGAGGACCTATTTTTTAGAAGTCACCTTGTCATCCTTGGCGTGTTAGTTTAAATGGGGTCAGTAATGACATCATCTTTTGGTATAGGCGTGTGTGCCTGTTGGAAATGTTTGTCTGAAAAAAAAACCTATAACGCAGAAGAGTGCAGCCCTTGCTTCTTTTCAAGTTAGGTTGCGCTGATACAAAGTGTTCTCCTGTTGGAGGTTGGGGGTAAGGGAAGCAAAAAAAAGATAAATGATAGAAAAGAAGAAAAAAGAAGAAAGAAAAGGGGAATGCAAAGTAAAAGTAGTGCTACACTGCTCCTACTTTGCATCCCCCTTTTCTTCTTTTTTTTCCCTTGTTTTCTTTTTTCACCTTTTTTGTTACATTTGCATTGTCCCATCTAGTGCATGAATCAATGACACATGGCCTTGCTATAGCAAAGATGCCTATGTGGTGTTGGATTGAACAGTGCATTGTACTTCATTTAGTTAATTAAAGACTGATCAGTCTTGCAATAAGTGCTTCCTGTCTATCACCACACATGTTCAATTGAAAAGTTTGTGCTTGGCTCTTGGTATGCTGGTATGTAGCTTGTGTCTTGGACTACTCAAAATGAATGTTATTTTGCTGCTGTTTATGGTAATGAATTTATCCAACATGAAAATATCTTGCCTTGTGAACTTTGTCGGACCTGCCTTTCTTTTTCTTTCCTATGCAGGCATTGTATGTGAGGGAGGCAGTAACAGAGAGGTGATAGCTTGAGCTTCGGAAGAATAAATGCTGGCAGTGAGGCAATTACGCATCAAACATCCCAGCCATTTTGCCAACCGTGCTAAATGTGTTTTGAAAAAAAATATTGTGCTCGTTTACTGTATTTTTCTGAAAACAGCAAAATGCTAAAGTATATCGCAGAGAACAAAATATTAGGCCACGTTGGTGCCTTCTGGACTTCCCAGGATGTCGTCTGGGTGTTGTTTGTAAAAAGTAAAGTGTTTCAAAAATACTGCCTCTTCTACACCAAATTCGGTCTTGGTATTAAGTAAAGGTGATTGTGTGTAGTGCATGAAGCTCAGTAATATTAGTGCAATTTTTTCGCCACATCAAAAGCAAGGAAGCAGTTCTCTTTATATGGCAAGTTATATGATTACACTTTGTCTTAAAGTAGAAATGAATTTTTGAAGTTTTCTTATGATGGCTGTTTTCTGCATTTGATGTACGACAGCTTCCGTTCCGGAATCCCCATGGCCCTCAATAGGAGACTTCAAAAATTATTTTCCTCGTTTAAACAAAAATTGTAATGATCACAGTTGCCATATAACAAAAACTGTTTATTTGCTTTCAACTTACATATAAAAGTAATTTTCAATTAGACAAACACACAGCTCAAATTGCATTTCAATGTGGACAAAAACGATTATATAGTGATATTTGTAATCTGGACCTAACATTATTTTTTTTCGTAAAATATAACTTCTGTGCAGTGAGTATTTGTGGCTCAAATATTCATACAAAATGCAGTATTGCCATACAAGAAATGCAAACGATAAACAGTTTGGCTGAATTCTTCAAAGCCTATGTAGCAGAAAAATTGCATTAATGTTACTTGACTTCAAATACTTTAAGAAGCATCTTTACTTAATATGTAGATGAAATTTGATAAGGCAAGAAAAAGCGGTACTTTGAAGTTTTGCTCACAAATAACACCCGCACGACAATCTGCGAAATTCTGAAGGTACCCACGTGACCACTACTCTTTTCTCTTCAAAACATTTCTGCAAATAACTATTTTCAGAAGAGTAAATTACCATCATTTTTTAAACTGTACATCTGATGGTGGCCAGGCAGTATGGTTTGTATGTTTGGTGTAGAATAGCCCAGTGCAAAAAACAACAAATGGCTGAGCATCCTTTGACGCTCGGGCAATTTTGAAAGCATTTGTTTGTCTGCAGCAATTCAGTTAAGCCCTTGTCTTTATGCTTAGGCCCAGAAACAAAACACAAGTAACTAAAATAGTCCTAAGAGTCATGTAGTCTCACTCTTCCAAAACTTGTGGAGCCTAATTTAGTGCAAGCTTCACCATTTTTTAAAAATTCAGATTCAACCAACAGGTTTTGGAGGCACAGTGCATTTTCAGCTAACTTGTTTCACACCAGTTACTTAGATAAAAAGCGGAAAGTAGAGGTAAAAATACCATTTTAAAGGCATTGTAGGTAATAACAAAAAGGACTGCCTTCTTTTTTTGTGTGGTGCTTTGCCTGAACGCTGTGCTTTTTGTGGTATAGTTCATTGTCTAGTGAACATAGGCCTTAAAGACTAACATTAGCCATGTTGAGGTCGATTTCTTGGTTATAGTCATAGTAGCGATATAAATAATTATGACTTCAAACTTGATTGTTCTTTTGAAGATTTTTTTCCTTGCATAATGATATTTGAGAGTCTTAGTCAATTTTGTTATAAGAAAACGTGATGTCATAATAGGGTCACTTTTTGTAGAGTCGTTCAGTTCTACCTTACCTTTTACATTCCTAATAGAGGAGTTATTTTCAATATCGGTATTTAAAATGGATTGAGCATGCGGTATGTAGTAAGGTGTAAGCACTTACAGATAGCACATGCACCCAACTTTTCTGTTGGCAGTTTATTTCTGTTATTCTTGATTTATATGTGGGGTTTCACGTCCGAAAACCACTATATGATTATGAGAGACGCCATAGTGGAGGGAACTGGAAACTTCGATCACTTGGGGTGCTTTAACGTACACCCAAATCTGAGCACACGTGCCTACAGCATTTCTGCCTCCATCGGAAATGGAGCCGGGGTTTGATACCGCGACATGCGGGTCAGCAGTCGATATTCTGTTACTCTTGCTCCCCTATATGTGTGCAGTTCGGTTATAGTTATCTGGCTTGCACAGATTTTTAATGGCACCTGCCTGGTCCTGCTTGCTTTCATGTTGATTTTAACCTTCATAAGTTGCATAGGTTTAACTCTCAAAATTGTTCAAGATGCCAATTTTGTGCACAAACTGTATAGTATAAAGGCAGCAGATGTACATGCACACACTACTAAATGAACATTGAGAGCTTTCACTTGCAGTTCCTAAAGTTTTAATGTGCAGGAAGCGTTTAAATCATAATTTCATAAGGACATAATAATCGATTATCTCTACCATTGAAAATCGTGACAATCTAGTTATTTTCACTCTGATAAGCATGCTGTTTTTTTTTGATGTGGCAGAACTAATTGGATTGTGTGCCTTAAATTTTCAGTTTCATTCTGTGTGTTATATTTCTTGTGCATGTAAACCATTGTGCTAACATGTGTCTCTGACATTATTTGTGCCAATTATTTTCATTTCCAGGTGCCTATGAAGGACACATAAGTTCTATCGCATTGACCTTCGAAATTTACAGTGGTGCCGGAGCCTCATGCAGCATTTCGCCGATCCCCACAAGGAATTCATGAGATAAACACAGCGCCGCACTTTCACAGTGCTATGATTATTATTTATGTTTAAACATTTCGTTCTAAAATTGCTGTTACATTGTGCCACCATCCTGTGGCTTAGGTGGAGCTTGTGAAATTGCGGTGCAGTCACCTCATTTGTGTACGATCAACACTGCAATGTCACTATTCACAGCTGGAGCATTCAGACAAATAAAAAAACATATTGATTGTAGCAGGGCTGATGTGTATATTAATGCTTCTCTATTGATAATAATAACTTTATAAGTTCTTTAAGTCCTGCATAGAACACTGCATTAATGTGTTGCAATGTGACCACCATTTATTATCGCTAGCATGTTAATTTAGTAGTTTTGTAATGTATTTTATTTAAAAGGTAATTTTGCTTCCGCATCACGGCAATTAGTAAGATGCCGATGATTCAATCCCTCATCATGCACATTTAAGAAATATTGTGATTTGTACACAGTATTGCATGTACTCAAGATGTGGACGTCTATTCAATTTACACATTATATTGCTTTGCACTAGATTCAGACGTAACATGCACACATTTCAGTAATTTCCGCACGATACGTCTTTCCATAAGATGCGGAGTCCGCATCATACGTCTTGTGCGGAGTCCGCATCATACGTCTTCCATATTCCAATAATTCCGTATGTGAGGTCTCCGTATGTGACGTACGGTCTCCGTATAATTCCGTATGTGACGAGTGACAATGTGTGAGCAGCAATGACGTCGACAAGCTTAGTGTTGTCATCGCATTGTCTACATGTGGCACTTAAAGTCCCTCAAAAATAAACTAAAGTAGCGCCATTCGTGTCAATGTGCACACTCCTCTCCCCTCGCGTGCATTGCAGATAGTAAACGACGCTAGTTGAGGGGCTGTATGGTTCCTGGCCGCAAAGATGAGCTTGTGCTCATGTTTCCGTTAAAGCACATCTGGGCGCTGCGGTTCTAGGCGATGCACCGAAAGAGTGATTGAGAAAGAAACAAAACTATAAAAAGTAACGTTAAATTCAACGATGTCACGTGTATATAAGCAAGTGGCATGCAGTGGCAAAAGACATCACCGCAAGCACGCAATACTCAACGCGATAGCCCACCGTTTGCATGCAGACGCGCTCAGCGGTGACGCTCTCGATGGCAGCGCCACTGCTGTCCGTGTAATAAACTCGGCGGGGCTAAAAATCGGCAGCATGACGCACTAGCCTTTTGTGAAGGTATCGCAAATGCCATTTTCTTTGTCCACGTTCGCGGTGTTTGTTTGTGGCTAGGCGTGCGCGCTTGGTATTGTTGTGTAGCCGGAGTTCGACCGCGCGTGAGTGTGTGCACGGTAATCCTGCACGTTTCGGGATGCCGACCTGCTGTGCCAGCGGTTGCAAAAGCAGGTACAGCAGAGAAAAGAAGCTATTTTTTGCTTCCGCGAGGAAAAGACAATGCCGCTCGGCTAGAAGTGTGGCTCCAGCGTATCGGAAGGACTGACTTGGACCCTGTATTGTCACGGCTTTGTGAGGTGAGTACCGGCGAGCTAAACTCTATCGTTTCGCTTGTATTCGTGTTTACAGTGTTGCGGTACTGTCAAGCTCCAGCATCACACAAAGAGAGTAACCGCGTCGATGGTAAACGTGCATGCCAGTTGAAACGCGTGCCGCGTTTAGTGCCGTGTAAACGTTGCGTCTATGGCTTGATCCATTCCGACCGCGGCGGCTGCATTTTCGATTGAGGCGGAAATGTTGGGGCCTGTGTACTTAGCATTATATGCACATTATTGAATACCAGGTGGTCGAAACTTCCATGGCCCTCCAAAAAGGCGTCCTTCATAATCAAATTGTGGTTTTGGAGCGTTAAACGCCCGATATTATTATTATTATTATTATTAATATTATTATTATTATTATTATTATTATTACTCGTTTGATCCAAAAATAATCGTTGATTATGTTACAAAGTAAATATAATGGATACATTTAAGTGCTAAACTAAACTTTGTTCATTGGCCGACGTGTAGTTAAATGAGTCCCGCGTGTATGTGTGTATGGGTGTAAAGACTTTATGTGTAAAGGCATGGGCAGCGACCTGACTGTCGCATCATTTCGTTTAAGCATGTGCTCCAGCGCGCTCAGTATTCAGAAGTTCTGTGGTTGAAAAAAGACACGCAAGGCTAAATGGTGCGTATTTCTACATACTGTACGCACCGTGTGCTAGTCTGGTGGAAAGAGAATGTGGCAAACAGTGCGTAGTCGTGTACGTGTTGACACTAAAGGTTATTTTAGTTTCTTTTAGAGCGTGCTGTTTCATTGTGTAACAGTAGCCGCGAATATTTCCTTACCTAGGACCACTTCACTGTGGACCGATTCGAGCCGATACTGCTGCGCAAGTTTGGTACTAAAAAGTTGAAGAGAGACGCGGTGCCAACGATCTTCAGTCAAGAGCATTTGCAAACGTCAGGTAAGCCAATCGCGTTAAAAACTGGAGAATGTTTAGTCCGTTTTCATTGTTTTCTGCATCACCTATAATTACTTATCAGCCTTTCGCAACCTGAAACATGTCGTCTTGCATATAGGGGTTGTGCACTGTTTGTGTATAGCTAATGGCTTTTATTTGGTATAATTAATGCATTTTTTTCATTCTCCAGAATGCAATGATTCAGCCCGCTCATCTTGTGGCCTTAATATACTACTAACAGCAGCTACTCTTGTTGATGGTGAGTTGACGGTTAAGCACATCTCACGCCTTTTCCCTCTTCATTATCCTCAATACATGTTTGGATTATGCAGAAGCCAAAGACACACACTGCCCGTCAGCTACGAATGTGCTTCTGACACCAGCTGCTGTTGATGGTGAGTTCTTACTGCATTTATTACTTACCGTAATTACAAACGTGCTTTATGCCTTCATTGATGTTTTATAATTCGCAGGCTATGGAGCCAACAGCGATGCCACTCAAGCAGGGATAGGTTCTTCACAAGGTAACGTAGCTAACACACATTCTGCATGTAGTCGAAGAATTGTAACGGCTTGTAACTTGTATCCATTGGTTTATATATTTTACAATCATGTATGTGGGGGTGTGCTGCAGATCCACAACATTTTGCTCCGCAGTATGGTGTTCAGCACATTGCAAGCATTGAAAGCATTATCGCTTGGGCTTTGGCATGCATTCTTATTACTGAAAAACTGTAATGCACCTGTGCGTATTGTAAATGCTTCAAGTAGTGTTGATGCTTGTTTGCCGAAATGCGATGTAACAGAGATGATGGTCTTCTTCAATTTGTCGTTATTTTTTTTAAATCACACTGCCACTGATTCAGCACCATCCTATTTTCCAGAAGGTAATGGCAGTGATATGTCGCTTTGAAATTTTACATAATTTATTGTTGATCTCATGTTGCAGATGCACCTTCAAGTTCCAAATGTGACGCACTGCCAGCTTGTTCAACAGCTTGTTCAGCAGGTGAGTGCTACTTTTCATGATTTGTATAGGCATGTGTCTGTCAGATGGTTTTGTTGGTTCCAACTATCATAAGTGCGCAGGTGTGGAAACCACCCATGAATCAAGCTGCCAGCCATTTCAAACTTTGACGGTGCCTGTTGAGTGTGAGAGAAATTTCTGTGCAGTATCAAATATATTTTTTTAATTTTAGTCACTGGCCATCCCTCTTTGCCTGTGCTGAAACTGTGATAATTTAAAGCTTTGGTGGCTGTACCGGTCTTTAGTACTACTAATAAGATTATCCGTCATTTACAGCTAAGCAGAACTTTTGTGCTGCCTGTGGAGGATTTTTGTCTGCTGAGGGCACAGCTGATGTCACCGGTAAATGTTCAGTGCTACTGTTCTCACACACTCTGCAATATACACTTGAGTGTGACACATCGCCGCCTACACAAAGTACGTGCACGCTCATAACAGATTGATATATTGGTGCATTTAGTAGTGCGGATGCGCTCCAAGTGCCCTGTTTTGTTTCTTTTGCTGGTATACTCATTCTTGTAAAGCGAGAGTAGTCGCACACAACGTAAGTTTATTGGAGGAACATGTAAGCTGTGTTTTGTGTACAGTAATGCATAGCATACTGCTACACACTGCGCAACATCATCACACTATCACTTGTGACACGCAATCAGCTGCCGTCTTGCAGCAGCTCTGTCAAAAAAGCTACAACAGTGAAACCATGGCACTCTCCCCACTTTGTTTGAAATAGCTACCGCCATTGATAACCCTACGTCATAACCGAGAGTACATGCCATATATTCATGTCTTTACTCATTACTAACTATTGGCATAGCTAGGAGGTGGTACACCGGACACTTGCTGCTCCCAAAATGTCTTTCTGCCTTGACACGCAGAATACAAATTGAGACGTGACCACACTTAACTGTCCTGCCCCTATTTCGGATCAAGGACACGCCACTACCAAAAAAATAGTTCAGCTGCATGCATTGCAGGTTCTGCGCAGCTCCATTTGCCCCTCTTCATTGAGCAACAGTGTCAGCTTACGCTGTTTGTTAAAACCACTGTTGTGTTCTCAAAAAGATACGCTTACACTTTTCTGCTGAATAATATGGAGTGGCACTGAATTTTTTGTTTCTTTATATCCTTATGGTTCTCCCTCACATGCTAGTCTGGGTTAAATAGTGAAATTTTCAAACTCTTGTCACTTCCCGCTCAATCTGTGCTTTGCAGGCTCCAGTTCAAGTAGTTGGGATGCTGATCAAGCAGTAGTAGCTGCCCTTCACAAAAGAATAGCTACAATGTAAGAGTGCTTGAACAACATGAAACGGAAAGTTGCTATACCCTGCAACAACAGAAAAGCAGAGCAAACCGTAGAAACCATGAACTCACGCGAAACATCAAGAAGTACCTGTCACCAGATCAACTGCAAGGCATGTGGACTTCCAGTATGCGAGGGAAGCAATGGTCTACAGAGACTATACAGAAAGGCCTCAAGCTCCGTTTGGCATGTGGATCCTGAGGCTACAATGCGGTCAGGGAGCATGCTGTACCCCTTCCGAGTGAAAGAACTTTACAACGTCGTGTTGAAAACTACAAGTTCTACATGAGGTTCTACATGAGGAATTCTACATGAGGTTCTGAAGTCCCTTGCTTTAAAGGTGAAAGGATGATGTAGCTGAATATATTTGTTACATTTATTCTCGTGAGCATCTCCTTCAGCAGTACACCTTGAGCAAAAGGTGAAGCCTTTTCCAGAGCCTTCCACTATGGCATGTCTCATGATCGTATCATGGTTTTCACACGTAAACCCTAATATTTTTTAAGCTTTCATGTGTTGCTAGTGCCAGTGTTAGTGCCTGTCACTGCGCTCTTTGTCGTGCGCGTTTTAGCGGCCATTCATAAAGTTTCCTCAACATATTCTCACCTTTCCTTCACTTGTGACTTCAGGTCCTCTAACTAGGCACAATTCCACATAAATTTCAATAGGTGATAATCTTCTTGCATGAAAACATTGTAATACAGCTTGCTCTGTGCACTGCCTGTTTATTCTTGAAAATCATTGTATTTTAAATGTCTTTATTAATGCCTTTGTTGCCTAATGCATGTTGCATATTTCAGATAACCACCATGAACGAGCATGAGAGGCTTGCTGTTCTGATGCTCGATGAAATTCAGTTGAGCTCAGGGCCTGCGTTTGACAAAACGACTGGCACTGTTATTGGAAGGCCAACTTTACCTTTGGCCGACGGTTCTCTGCCACATGCTGCAGTGGCAATGCATGGACTTGTTTTCATGCTGGGTGGGGTTAAACAAAGATGGAAGCAGACAGCTGCTTATCATCTTACTGGAAACTCATTCAGCAGTGCTGCAGTTCAAGAACAGTTGATTGAAATTATTCAGGAATGTGAAATAATCGGGGTTCGTATAGATGCATTCGTTAGTCACATGGGTGGTGGGAATATGGCGCTCTGGAGAGAATTTGGCATTGTTGTGGGAAAGCATTTGTGTCAAGAGTTTCTTGTTGTCATCCTGTTGACCAAAATCGCAAGCTTTATTTTATGGCAGACCTCGCACATTTGCTAAAGGACTTGAGGAACCACCTCACACGTGGTCAATCAATTTTCCTTCCCGAAAATGTGGTCGAAAAGCACAAGCTGCCTTCGAATGAGGTTAACCTTGTGCCGATTCAGAAGCTGGTGAAAATAGACTCTGAACTGCAATTAAACATAGCACCGCACTTGAAACCATCCTTCTTGGACCCAGGGCACTATGAGAAAATGAAAGTGGGGCCTGCATTTTCGTTGCTAAATCACGATATTGCAGCTGCACTACGTTTCCTGGTCCACAGGGGAGATTTGCACCAAGAAGCGTTCACAACAGCATGGTTCATAGAAACCATTTATAGGTGGTTCAAAGTACTGACATCACGTACAACGAAGCTTGGCCTCAGCAAGTTAAATGATCAGAAATATGAGAAATCACTGATTTTTTAAAGGATATGGTAACTCTTTTTACAGATCTGAAGATAGGCTCTCCATCAAAACACGTGTGGAAGCCTGTGCAGGCGGGCATAATTTTGGGGTGTAAAGTTGCATTGAAACTTCAACAATATTATCTTAATGAGAAGGGCTTCTTTTTGTTTTGCTCA
The DNA here is from genome assembly GCF_043290135.1 of Rhipicephalus microplus. Taxonomy (NCBI): domain Eukaryota; kingdom Metazoa; phylum Arthropoda; class Arachnida; order Ixodida; family Ixodidae; genus Rhipicephalus; species Rhipicephalus microplus. The sequence goes on from NC_134700.1 coordinate 124,156,904, forward strand.
GCCGATTTGCCCAAGATGCTCTTGAAAATTTGTTCTCCACTCTGAGGGCAAAGAATGCAGTACCAAAAGCTCTTCAATTTCGTAGTGCTATTCGAGCTGCTACTTTGGCACAGTTCTTTCGGCCCAGTAGAAGTAGAAGCTATGCTATCGACGTTGCTCCTTCCCTAGCTGGCATCGAAAATTGCCACGCAAGAGCTCCTAACAGCAATGATACAGAAGCTGGTAAATATCCCAGTGATCTTCTCGACATAAGCATGATGGAGCATGAGTCTCTTATATACCTTGCTGGGTTTGTGGTAAAGAGTGTTGCAAAGCACACAGGGATTTGTGAACAGTGCAAAACTGCCACAGTGTCGAACGAAGCTAGTGTGCTCACAAATTTAAAATCCTACACTGATGACAGCAAGCTCGTATCACCAGGGCCAGCAGTACTTCCTTTGCTCGAAACAGCTGAGAATGTCTTTAGAGTGAATAGCAACAAGCTTCTGTGCAATGAAGTTACGATTGGTCAACTTGTGGCCACCACTAATGACAGTGTGCAAGCTGTCAATTGTTTTCCACCTTGCCACAACATTCAGGAGAGGTTGCTGAGAGCATTTTGTAAAAACAGAATTAACATTCTTCTGCGGAAAGAGAATATGCGTTTGGCAGCTGATGAAGCTAAAGATGCAAAAACTGGTAGTCGTAGCATTGGAAAGCAGGCTTCTACAACCAATGTAAAATAGTGTGTATGACTCATTTCTTTCGTGTTTTCCTTCCGTTTTTCTATGATGCACATGTGGTATGGCCTCTTAACCTAGTCTGTAGGTACAGTACTCACGGATTGAAATGCAGGAATTATGGTGTCAGTAAGGCACATACTTTTGTTGACACTGCGTTAAGTTCGGGTCATATTGGCGTAATTTCGACTAGAACGTGTATATCAGAGCCAAAATTATTTTTAGAGACTATATTTGCCACGACATGACGTGGTTATTCCGATCAGGTGTACATACCAATTATCCTCAAAAAATTGATGTTGCGTTTGAATCCCCAAGTACCGTACATGAGGAACTGCAGTGTTTTGTCCTATTGTGATTTCATTTCAACAGTAATTACTTATTTTTCATCCGTACAGTTCAGAGCAGATGTTTTCAGTTGCCTTCATAATGTCGTTGTAATTGCTAACACGTTTGCCCTGTTTGTTTCAGTGTGTACATTTTGGTCCTTTATAAGCATTTCCCTTTAAGTAGCTTGGGTGTTGTCTCGATCTCATTCACGTTGTAATTCTGTGTGACTAGAGTTCTTGATGAGAAGCTTTGTTAACTTAGCGAAGCCTATTTTTAATATTCTGTGTCAAGTGTCCCTGTTTTTCATTATGTTTCTCGTCACTCGGGAAATTTCGCTTACTTTCTGCCTTGGTGGTTTACTGCTTTAAATTTCTGCTTCAGATGTCAGTGTAGTAATGGTTTTGTTCATTGCCTCTGTGTCTGTTTTCTCGTTTTTCCTCCTTTGCTTTGCATTTCTTGCCAAACACAATTCTAAGCTCGTGTATTTTTATTTTGACTTCTGCTAGGTTGGCCTGTGGCTGATTTTCCTCTTGTTGTCTTGAGGCTGAAGCTATTGTTGCCCTATGATTTTGCAGCTTTGCACTTGTTGTTGAGGACAATTATAAGCTCGTGTGTTTTTATTCCAACTACATCTGGGTTGGCCTCTATTATAGTGGCTAATTTCGCTCTTCTTCTCTTCAGATAGAGCTGTTGTTACCCTCACTAGTACATGATTAGGTCCGTGGTTTTGCTGTGCCTATCACATCTGTTTTATTATGTCTTTTACGTGTATGTCCTGTTTCATGCCTACATATCTGCATATTATGTTTTGCATATCCCCAGTAGGGGCTTTCCATGTCTACTTCCTATTCCTGTGCTTTCAAAAGATTAATATGTGTACTTCAATTCATTCTCTAAATTCCACATGTGGAGTGTTAATCATGATAAAGGTGTTTGGCACAAATTGCGTCCACTTGTCACTAGTTGTGAGTGCACCACGAATGCCATCGCTTTTCTTTACTCTTGTCATTGTGATGTGCACGTATAGCAACAAGTCACCGTCAACACATATTTCATGTCATTTATTGTGTACACTGCATAATTATCAGGTATGATTGAGGCAGTCCTGCATTTTCATGAAATGTTGAATAAATGTCATGTTTTGTGCCCTTCATTCAGTTTTTGCATAGAATCAACTGTACTTGAACTTTGGTGTTTATGAATAAAGTGACAGTATGGAATGGAGTTTCCTAATGAATACCAGGCCTTTTGTTCGCTCGACATATTGCATGCTGTTATGATGGCATATGCATAAGAATTTCATGCCATGAACATCCCAAGTATACGTGTGTACTCAATGCTGCGTTCCCAGACGCAGTCATTCTTATGTATTCATGCCAGGGAAGACCGAGGTGTGATGGATGTTGAGTGGCCTAGAGCTGGTATGTAAGTGTAAAACATTATTCTAAGAGGGATGTATACTGCCTAAACAATGGGGACAATCATATGTGCAAAGAAAGAACTTCATGTAACACTGGACACAAACGGTATGGACCTCACCAGAACACAGAGGAGAAACATTATGCACATTATCGCACTATCCCGACCTCTGTCCTTGTGAAATGCGAGCTGTTCATACCTTAAAATAATAACCAAGTAGCTTGAGATGCGTTATTTTTTATAGAGCAAGCTATGCTTACTCAATTTTATTGATTGTATTTTAACACACCTATTAAAAGAATAAAGGCATGGACGAGAACATAGGTAGAAAATTTCATTGGACACATGCTGGACTAACAACTGCAAGTCTCCAATTGGAATATGTTTTACATATACCTTCTATACCTTCAATATCAATATACCTTCTATGCGGACTGTAACAAGCCACGTCTGTCAATATACGCGCACGATGTGCAGTAGTTGTTTAAATTACTGTACATCGAATAATGCGAGCAGCATATAACCTCACAGACCGAAGAAAGCATCATCATGACCACGTGACCTGATTTTGTCAGCACTTGCCAGTAGTATCACATGGCCTAACTCACCCACGCAGTCGCTTCATGCAATTGACGGTGAACTCGAACTGGTCGGCCACGCGCCGACAACGTATATCTGAGTCTTTACTTCGGCTGCGCACGGCGCTGTATTAAATATTACTGCGGCGACCTTTTAAAGCTTTCGGTACCGACGGTCCAAGAAGAGCGTGCCAAAGTCATAGTTGCTTTCGTAGTTTTTTCTAGAGTAGAAACGTTGGCTTCTTCGCACAAAACGCTTGCTTTGAAAACGTAAAACGATCCATTGCCTGTTTTGCGAGGGGTAGCTAGCTTTCTATTCCTTCGAATCCACCAACGAACGAACGAGTAATGTCACCACACTAATGATACAAAGAACTGTTCAGCGACGAATGAATTGCAAAGGAAGTGTACCGAATACGAAATACTGGAAACGCCGCACACACGCTGGGGCAGCGATGAAGAATCTCGGAACGATGGCCGCCGTAGACTTTGCTTCTGTGAAGCGAGCGCGCGCTCCCCAAACAGACGCCACCGGCGTACCCTTTCAGCATACCCGAGGCACGGACGCTTGGGCAGTGCGCGAGCTGCCCAAGCGTCTGCGTCTGGCACATCCAGGGCGCCCGCGTGCTTTCGCATTCGTAGTTTCCTGGTGGACACTCCAAGAGGCGCTGCTGTGGCTGCTGGGAGAGGACGTAGAGGCGAAGGGGTGCGGTTGGCGCTACTTTAGTTTATTTTTCAGGGACTTTAGTGGTACTGTCTCGTGGGGACGCCTAGCTGCATGGCAATGTCTTTGCTTCCTTTCTTTTGCTTGACTTGTGAAGCGCGTTCGTGTGAATCCTGCGTTTTCGTTGTGCCACTTCGGTTGATTTGTCATCAATGGATGAATGGATACAACTTTATTTAAATAAAAAAGTCAAAGGAAATGTGGTTGGGCCCGTGTACGTATAGGAGCCCCTTTACTAACATCTCTACGCAGTCTCGGTGCACCAGCCGCAACTGGTCGTCCAAGCCAGTGGCCTAAAGAGCGACCTCGCACGCGGAAAAGGAAGGATCAGGAATAGGGTCTACCGCCACGGGCTTTGGGCAGCTCCACAAGCAGTGGAAAAGATCAGCCCGGAGTGCCGCGCAGTTGGTGCAATATGGTTCGGCAAGAGCGGCGTAAAATAGGTCTGCCAGATTGGTAGGAATCAAAGCTTTTGTCTGGAGCTGGTGCCAAACTGAACTCTGATTACGGGGGAGGGAGTAGTGTGGGGCAGGTAATTATTGTGTGCCGTTTCGGTAATACATCTAATCTCATGGTACAGGTACAGATTCCCTCCTGTGGTTGTCTCATGCGTTTGCGTGAGCGAGCCTTGGGGGTCTGGAGCGAAAGAGCTCGGACATGTGCATGAACGTGCTGATTCTGGGGGTACACTCGTGGCCAGGCATTCACGTGATAGTCATCGGATGGGAGGTGATGGTGTGTTGCTCAATATGGTGAGACTGTCATTGGATCAAAGCCGTGTTGGAAGTATCGAGAAGCGCTTTGGAAATCAGTGCAAATTTCTCTAATGGCAGCATGCACCACTGCTAAGACTAATGCAACCCCCTCAGCCATGTCGGAGCTTGCCCTTTTAAAGAACGCGGAAATGCTTTTGCGCCCGTCTTCTGTATTGGCAGCAGCTGCGACCGTTCCTTAAAGTGGGCCTACCGCAGCGTCGACACAAAGGACGTCTTCACAATTTTTTTTACCGCCGTATGTAATAATCAGTGCGTACCTTGCGTCGGCCCGGGTGGCTTTGTGGATTCACATTGCGCGGCAATGGTTTGAGTTGCATGTGTGTTGTGACCCTTATTGTAATAGACGACCACGCCTCTTCGTTACGCATCGTGTCGCTTAATTCGAGCCTCAGGGTTCGGAGGAGGTTCCGCCCTTCGGGTGTCTGAAAAAGGCGCAAGGGTTAATGGCTTCTCTGTGCCTCTATCATTTTTGCACTGTATTATACAGACTGGTTCGTAAGAGGAGAGTAGTGCTGGTGCCCCGCCACGGTGGTCTAGCGGCTAAAGTACTCGGTAGCTAACCCGCAGGTCGCGGGATAGAATCCCGCCTGCGGCGGCTCCATTTTTGATGAAGGCGAAAATGCTTTAGGCCCATGTGCTCAGATCTGGGTGCACGTTAAGGAACCCCAGGTGGTCGAAATTTCCGTAGCGCTCTACTACGGCGTCTCTTGGAATCATATGGTGGTTTTGGGACCTTAAACACCACATTTGAAATAAAAAAAATAAAGAGAAGTGCTGGTGCGCGTCGGCAATCTCAATGCGGTTTTGACCGACCACCTGATTAGACAGCCCGTTCCATTTGCTTCTGAGGGAGCTGGTGATACGAAAGATGACAAGCGAGGCGACTTACCACCAAAGCTTCAACCATTTGCATGGTGTTGTTTTGAGATAGACCATGATTGCGCGACCCAATCCGGCGTACCACTCGTGAAAATTTTTTATTTGCTTATCCAGAAGGTTCCAGATGAAGTTTGCGTCTATGTTTGATCGTATGTGTAGACCCAGTACCCTGCTCTTATATATTTTATATACTCTTGGCACAGGTTGACCATGCACGTACAGGTGTATGCGTGAATCACTTATGTGGGATTTAGCTGCAATTACCTCTAACTATTCTGGCGAACAGTGGTGACCTATTGTACTAGTATGCCACTCAATGACGCTGATAGCGGTTTGTAGAAGGTCTTGCGGGTGCCCATAGAGCCATGGCACAACCACATAGTCATATTATTGGTGTAAATTGCGTGCTGTATATGGGGTTAATCTACACTGAATGAGAGTGGTGATAGACAGCTCCCTGGGGTGTGCCCCTTTTTCGGATGGCAAAAGTGGTGAATGGGCGCGTACCTAATCTGAACTCGGTCGTGTGATTTTCTAATAAGGATTTGATATATGTCAGGTCCTACGGCCACAGCCAGTGGTGGCCAATGTCCGAAGAATGTGTTAGTGTCCTACATTGTCGAAAGACTTTTGCATGTCTATTGCGATAATGGTTCTGGTACGAGCTGTCTGTTGTTTGGGATGAAATAAGTTATCTTCAAGGTACATGCTTCCTGTGCCATTAGTTTGGGGCTCAAGTGAAACTGTGTTGGGAACGAAATTACTATGTTTTAAATGTGGCTTTGGTCGACGGAGAACTACGCGCTCAAAAAGTTTGCCTACACAGCTCGTGAGCGACATGGGTGTTGTCATGGAGTCATGAGTGTGAAATAGAATATTTGAAGTGATGGTAATCACAAACATGTAACACATACGCAACGTTCATATGTCTTACCAGTCAGCCTGGGCCAAGCGTGCGTCGCCAGCTGCCTCGTCGCTGCTTGGTCCGGCATAGATTTAAGAACCACTACTCAGAAGAGGATTGAACCAGAAATGACTCACCACGGCCTTAATCCCCATGATTGCATATTTTACTTAGTGTCACATTATCGCTTGTGGACGGTGATGACGGCGGAAAGAAAAGTGGGTGTGGCAAAGACATGCCCTATAGACGTGCGCGCGGAGAAGGCGATATGTCGACTGAAAATCGCGTCACCATTTCGTGTGATCACGTGATCAGACGGGGTGGAACCATGAAAGGTGGCTGCTTTGCAGCGCTGAAACTTGGCGGGCATGGAACTTTTTCAGTTTTGTCAAATATGGGTCATAATATACAATGATACATATAATATTTAATCTCTATGTTGCATTATTAGTACAAAATTGTCTCTAGGAGATACACAGCTACACGTTGACGCAAAAAAACGCGACATGTGTCACGTTGATAGCACGGCTCCTTTCAGAGAACGCCTTGTGCTAGTGCCACATCTTCGACCACAGCTGGACGTCTGCGAAGGTCATCGAGATTGGAGTTTTAAAGGTTTTTTTCTCAAATATTGTTGATGTCATATAGGTTTAGGGCGTCTTGATTTGCGATCCTTGAAGGCATTTTTCGCAAATTAAAGAGATTTGAGATTTCCGCAGTTGTGGGACAAATGGATGGGTGGATGGATGAATGAACTTCATTTGGTGCTTCAGAACGTGCTTTTTCACGTTGCAGGCCGCTCCCACGTCGTCTTGGAAAGAACAGGTTTCTCTGCTGCTTCAGTGGGCCCGATGGACGGCCCATAGCTGTTGTTTAAGTCCGGAGCTTGCAATAACAACCTCCTTTTGAACGGCGTGATGACTTTTACACAGCACAACGCATATGTTCCAAGGTAGCTACATCGTGGCAGTAGTAACATGTATTAGCTGGCTGTATTTCGGGATAAATTTTCTTCAATAGCGTGGGATTAGGGTACGCCCTGACTTGAAGATGCTTTAATGTCCGATCCTGAGGTCTGCTTAGTTTTCTGTGCGGTGGAGGCTATTGTCTCCACACCATGTAAAAATGTTTTGTTAAATAATTATCTGAGATGGGAGGGCCACGGTTCTCAAAGACATCACACCGCGCCCCCCGTTAGCTACGTGGTTTACTAGTCCTAGCGCAGCTATGTGAGCTCACTCGTTGATATTGGGCACGGCTCCCTCGATGCGTCCCATATCAGCTGGGAACCAAGCGAGTGTGTGTCGCTCGATGTTTTTGTCCCTAAGAATTTGCAAAGCTACTTCCAATATTGTCCTCTTGGCAAATGTTCAAACCGCTGATCTCGAGCCGCTGTAAGTAGTGAACCTTCTGTTCTCCAGCAAGGCCAACGCAATCACCACTTGCTCTGCTATTTCAGCCACCGTCGTCCGGACAATTGTCGAGTCGGTGATATGGCAGACAATATTGGGTAGGTGGTCAGATGGGAAAGGTGAATTCTGGTGTTTTGGTTAATGGTAAGAGTAGTGCTTCTCACCCTCTATATAGTGGCCTGTCCACGGAAAAGGCCGGAGGAGATGTTTCACATGTGATTTTTTCAAGTCAAGTGACTGAGTTAGTGAAGTTAAGAAAACAAAAGTAATGTACAACAACCTTGGAAGAAAACAGCGCTTCGAGATAAATAATAGTGCACGTGAAGTTGTAAAAGCCTATGTCTACTTAGGTCAGGTAATAACTGCGGAGTTAAACTACAGGATTGAAGTAACTAGAAGAATAAAAATGGGGTGGCGCATATTTCGCAAGCACTCCTAAATTATGAGAGGTAGACTGCCACTATCCCTCAAGAGCAAAGTATACACCAGCTGTATTTTGCCGGTACTTGGCTGCGGAGCAGAAACCTGGAGACTTATAAAGGGGTTTCAGCTTAAATTGAAGAGGACTAAGCGAGCAATGGAAAGAAAAATGTAAGGTGTAACCTTAAGAGACAAGAAGAGAGTAGGTAGGGTTAGGGAACAATTGGAGGTTAATGATATCATTGTTGAAATCGAGAAGAGTAAATGGACATGGGCCGGGCATATAGCACGTAGACGGGATAACCGCTGGTCATTAAGGGTACCTAACTGAATTATCAGAGGACGCAACAGGTTTAGGGGGAGACAGAAGGTTAGGTGGGCAGATGAGATTAAGACGTTTGCGGGTATTAATTTGCAGCAGCAAGCGCGGGACGAGTTAACTGGCGGAACATGGGAGGGGACTTTGTCCTGCAGTGGACGTAGTCAGGCTACTGCTGCTGCTGCTGCTGATGATGATGATGATGATGACGATGATGATGATTATGACTTTATAGTACTTGACTAGAAGGTGCATACGTGCGTACTTGCCTTTCTAGGTTCAGGCTCAGATGGTCGAAATTCTGGCTGCGAGGTGGGCTATGGCGTGGCCAGCAATGCCGGGATCAGCCGCTGTCTAGATAATCATGACTGACATTGCTAGTAACTATTGTTGAACGATTCCGTGCGCGGTGGTATGTGTCTTGTCGTTTCAGACGTTGAGACATGCTTGTGAGAGGTCGGAGGAGCAACGAAAGCATTATTTGCGCAAAACGATTCGTGCATTAGGGTTATGGTGCATGGCTAACAACTGTGGACAGATACCCTGATGGGGGCTTTTTATTGTCTTTTGCTATGAAGTGGGATGAAGGCGTACTTCTCAGGCGTGTGACTTTTATAGCCCGACACTTTATATAATCCTATCACTTTGGAATCGATGACCTCTACCTGGGCGTGTTTAGGAACAGCTGCACACATTTCCACATTTCCTCCTAAAGTTTTGTTTTCACCTCATTTCGCTGTTTTGGACTGCTGAATTTCCACCACTGCCACTTACGAGACGGATTCTTCAGCCACTCACCGACATGCTTAAGCCAATGAAAGCACACTCAGCTTCGTTAGAGTTGACCAATGTAGCTCATACAGCGATTTAGGTGCTAAATGTGCTCTCATAGACGCGACGCTGCTCCTGCATACACTACGTAACACGCCGATGCGGCTGATCACCAACGCTTCTCTGATTGCCGTTGGAGCCTTCCAACGGCAACTCCAGCAAGACTCGTTAGCCCGCTAGGTTTCTTCTCGCGAAAACTAAAACCTGCTAAAACTGGTTACTGCACTTTTTATTGTGAACTTCTCGCCATCTACCTCGGTATCCAGTGCTTTTTCCACCAACTGCAAGGTGCGTTGTTCCACGTACTAACTGACCACAAGTCCCTACCATTCGCTTTTCGTGCAAACCACAGTGCTTACATGTTTTGTCAAAATCGGCATTTTAGCTTCTTTTTGGAGTACACTGTTGATTTGAGGTCAATGGAAGGCCCCATCAATGCTGCTGCCGATGCCATTTTGCGTGTGGGTGCCGTAACATTTTACGTGGTCTTCAAATAATGCAGACGTACAGAGTTTTGACACTGAACTTACTTAAAATCACCACTGCTCTTTCGTTGACTGATTTTTCGCTGCCATTTTACTCAGGTGCGATTGCATGTGAGGTGTCTTTCGGCTGCAACTACCCATTCATGCCATCCTCATACCGTCTTCAAATTTTCGTAAAGTTTCACGAAACAAGCCGTTTAATCATCCGTACTCTACAGCGTCTCGTCAGCTTTTATTTTGTGTGGCCCGACCTCAACAAGGACCTCCTGTGTTGGACTAGCGAGTGTTTGCATTGCCAGCGTACAAAGATGACGTGGCACACTAAATCACCGCAGCATTTCCGCCCGCCAGATTGTTGCTTCGATCCTCTACATATACATCGTCGGTCCGCTTCCTTCATCGCAAGAAAAGCGCTACCTCCTCCTCACTTGTGCCAATGCTACACACGCTGGCCCCAGGCGTTCCCGCTACATGATATCACAGCAGCATCCGAGATTTTATCATGCTTTGCTGCATGGATTTCTCGCGTTGGCTACCTCACTGTTGTAAGTGTAAACCAGGGTCGTCAGTCTGAGTCGGAGCTGTTTAGAGCGCTGACACGTATCCTCGGTGTACGTCCCATTCAAACATTTTCATACCACCGCTGCGCGAATGTATTGGTAGAACGATTACGCCAGCATTTAAAGGCTCCACTCAACGATTGCAATGCTCTAACTTCCTGGGTTGATGATCTTGCCCTCGTGCTGCTCGGGATTCGCTTGGAGATGAAAGAGAACGTCGGGTGCACTGCAGCTGAAATAATGTACGGCAACACGCTCCACCTACCTGATGAATTCTTCACCTCTACAGCAACGAAGCTTCCATCACTTGACTACGCCAAACACCTGGAAACGCCTGCGGCCTACAATGGCCCGATTACCTTGAACTTATAATGTTGTTGTAGGCAAGGACCTTTCTACATCGAGTAACGTCTTACAGTGACGACAAGGCATCCCGGTCGCGCTTACGGCACCGTACGAGAGCCCATTTAAGGGGCTCATTGGTACAGAAAATACCTTTGAAGTGGCTGTAAATGGCCGCATGGGTGTTGTGGTAAACGACTGAATGAAACCAGCGTTCACGCCGAACTCAAATGTAATAGTTTCACTTCTCCTTTGGTTTAAACTGTCGCATCAGTTATAATAAGCCTGGATGTCGTTAATGGTAGCATACTCTTAAAAAAAAGCCCTATTTTTATGGGGGGGGGGGGAGTCTTTCTTTGGCAGGTCCCCATTATTGCTTACAGCGCCACGAATCCCGAGTGGTGCACTCAGGCAGCTTCCCGCTTACAGCACCCGCACCGTGCGTGACGTGATCCGTGATCAATAAAAATCATGTTCTCTCTGCCGCATTCGTCATGGGCTACGTACCTTCCACCGCTCTCTTCTACACGCGTCTATATATATAGATTTATGTATTTTATTTTACATTTTGAACATCCGTGAGCTTTGTTGTAAAAAATTAAGTTAACTTTGCGGAAATATCAATTGAGCAAATAACGCCTAAACCTCTTCCTTATAAAGTGAGTACAGTGGGTATAATGGAGTTTAAACTGATTTAAGAGTAAGCAAACATAAGCTTACCATACTCACGTTTGCCTACGAAGAAACGGAGTTATCTAGGCTTTTCTTGTGCGTAAGCATTAGAAAAATCCTGTATGTATGTTTGGTCAAATGTGTTAAAACTTGAACGTCACCTATGAGCAGGGGCTGTAGATGACACCTCTACAATAATTGAAACACATTGCTGAACATTTGTTTCTTTGTTGCCTTGTTTCATTTTCTACAAATAGAGGAGTATTGAGTACGCTATATTTTGAAAGCAGGCCCCTTTTGTAGGACTTTGAGAATTTTCTGTAGTATGCTACCCTATTCCTTAAAAAACTATATGACAGTATTGCTAATGGTGCCTAGATATTCAATAGTCAAAAGTTGTTATTTTTTCGCATTTAGTTTATGCGATATTAGGCTATGGACAATGCATGAAGTAGCTGTATGCAGGTACCAGTTCAAGTTATATGTGTGGCAAAGCGGGATGTAAACCATGCTTCTCGCCGAGCTGCACTAGGTTCAAGTATAGTGTTGTTTTAGAATGCTGAATATTTGTAAGAAAAGCAAGAGTAGTGCCAGGTTTCTAGCTAAACAGACGTGCCAGATGCAAACACGACCTCAAAAAGACCTGCTACAAAAATATACCGGCCATTTCTAAGTAAATGTATAAGGCAATTTCGGTAGCTAGTTCAACCCATGTGCGTTTATGGCACTGTACCCGGCGGCACCAAGTTAACTGTTAGCTCCTACAACAAATTTCTCGGGTGAAGCAAGGTAAGCTTATATGATACTAATATTAACTGCTCACGTGAAACGTTAAAGCTTTGGATACGGTATATAATTCACACCTTGTGGTCATAGAAAGGGAAATGCACACGCACGCTCGTGTGATATGTACTGATGTTGTATGGCGGTCATAAAAAGCACTCCCCATTTTGTGCAGTCCGTTTCCTGGAGGAATCTAAAAAAAGAATGGCATATTTGTCCTCAACAGAATAACCAACTTTGCATTCTGCTTTTACAAAGAGTGTTCATTCAAATACATTTTAGAATTGGCATTTTAAATTTAGGCTTTTATGATTCACATTAGGAGCTGGTTTTCGTAGCAGTGCTGTCCGCCATGGTGGCCGTTCGTGCTCGTGGCCAAGTATAAATATTTCTAGTGCAAGGCGACGGGGTCAGAGATCTATGTTGTGCCTGAACGTTGTAGGCAAAGCAAGCGCTTGGCCGTGGTGCTTGATAGTGCAGCAAATTCTCGGCGACCGTACTATTCTTGTTGCTCGTACGGAAGCGGCTATGACCCCTGCCGGAAGGAAATCTTCAAAATCACGAATATTGCCTTTGAATATCGCCACCGGCCATAACCTCCTTCATGGCACGGCGAGCCTCGACCGTAGTGATAATAGTCATAGACTCTTCTTTGAGATCATCTTTCAATGGCCTGATTCAAAGTTTATATTTATGAAAGAAAGTCCAAAATGTCAGAATAGGTGCCCTTCTATATATATTTTGCAGTACACAAGAAAGATTTGACTGTTTTTGACAATTGTATACACAAGAAAAATTTATTGTTTATGCTCAGCACGTTTTGTAAGTGCATTCAGGCAGTTTAGGCTATAGGATGCAGAGGCGAGGCCCCTCTAGTGGCATGTTTGTCTACCCAGCTTTACTTCGTTGGCCTGGCAACGTTTTCTTTCCTAAATGGTAGACTTTTGTTGATCGGAATAGGAGAATAGACACCTATAAACTCTGCTGCATGGGTACCTTTTGCCACTATTCATGCATGGCCAACATAGAGCGCCTCATTCTACAAAGTCGTGTCCTACTTCTTTATCGAAAGAACAACGCAATCTCTCTATATCCCGATTTGGAAGTGATAGAAAAAAAAAAAACCTCGACAACCGTTCGGAGCTTGTCTCATTAGCTCACTTTAAAATTATCAGTAGCTCGGGGCACGTGATTTATTGTGTGCCTATCACCTCAACGCTTCTTCCAGTTTCCCCATAAGTGACATTCAGTCATCTTTTTACTTATAAACGGATCTATTTATGCATCTTTTTCTTGCAAATGGTATTTAACAGAGATTTTAGGGTAAGCAACACGTGATCAATAAATAAAACAACGTAGCGAAAGAAAATTTTTGAATAAGCCCTGGAACATCACAAAATGATAGTTACTAATCTGCGAAAGCAATTCGTATACCACAAAAAAGAAACTTCCCCTAAAGTAATAGTTGAATATCACGGTATATTATAATAGAAAAGCTTCTTTAAGGAAACACTAAAAAGCAATAGCAGACAAGAATCTACCAATGTAGTGGATGTTGAAATGACATATCGTCGGGTAAATAGAAGAACGATACCAAATACTTCTTCGGTCTAAATTGAAATAATGTGGCTAATAAATAAATGAACATAACATAATGATGCACATTACGGTCTCAAGGAACAGGAGTAGCAGAAGCCTCGTCTAGGCACTAACCCTTCGTGAAAAGGTTTATTTAATAAAAGCTGTCTTTGTGCAATTATGACACAACTTACAGTAAAATTAGTAAATCCTCTGCATGAAAAGTTGTTTCGATGCACATATGTGACACAAACGCACATTTTACGCCAGCGCCAGTACATGGCGCAACGATTTTATACCGACATCGTCATGAAAGCAGCTATCTAGGTCATGAAAAAAAATGCCTTTTTTTCGCATTTGAAAAGAACTGCCATGTGCTAAATATGCTGTTCTAGGCAATATATTTGGCTGTTTTTCTGTGTACTATTTTTCTATAATAGTGGTTGCGGTACCTTTTTGTTTCAACTGAATTTTAAATACGTTGGTGTAAAAAAAACTGATCCTTTGTATTACATTATTTAAGGCTTATCATCTTCCATCTCCACACGAGCGTAGTCAGTACAGTTGCTTATTATGAAATGAGTATATCCTTATGCAACTATCAGCACAGCCTGCGGCTCATGCTGCAGCTTGACAAGATTGTAATTTTTCCTGCGTTCCGTGTATAAAAAGATATTTTTATTCTAGTACTTCCGAACGCTTTGCGAGAATGGCTACCAAGTAACTCTGGTAGCAACAAATGAATATTTCAGTTATGCCGTACATATACGTTTTAGACAAAACACCGTAAATTACCGACAACTCTCTTGCTGGCAGGCAAACCTAAGCCAACGTTGGTTCGGAGAGGTATGCCCGACCGGTATGATGGCTGAGTGCGCCCTTCTTCCGAAGCTCAGCTCATCACCTCCACTCTGCCCGTCCACTCTCCGAGGAGAGACGACCCGCATTCGACACTCTACTGCACAGCGTCCAACAGCATATCCTCTACAGCGGACACATCCGCCACATTGACGCTCAACCATAAGCCACTTCGGTTTGTCAATACAAAATAAGGTCAATATGTGCGATATAAGACACAAGTCAAGCGCATTCTCTAAATATGTGCCCATAAAGTGACGCTTACTCGAGACTGCTCAGTTATCAGTAAAATGCAGCAGAAAAGTATTGCGATACATTTCGCAGTGTTTATTGAAATCAATTTGACAACTTCACTGAGTTTTATGTCCTTTACCCTGGCTGCATTTCAGCATGAAAACACAAACTTCCCCATATTTTCAGCTGTTCTGGGCATGAAAGAGCTCCCTGAACAGTGGGCAAATGAATATTTGAAAGCCCACCACGACGTCTGGCTTAACGCTTTGTTGGTCAGTGTGGAGCTACAACTGATATTTATTGTAACAAGATTCTCATTATCAGTCTTTTCTAATTGACAATGCTGGGCGCTTTATTTTGAGAGCAAGTTCATCTTATCTCGAGGGATTCCCTTCTCACCTGTGACAACGTTCCTGTTCCAGCAGTTGATCCGCGCATGTGGCCACCACCGTGACGTAAGTTTTCACTCCCGCCTACACCAGAACACAGAGAGCTCAGTGCTTGCTGACGCATTGAAAAGCTAGTGGCGCCGTCTGTTGCAAGCGTGGCGATGAAACACCCTCAACTGCCACACGAGCAGACTCTCTCAACCCGAGTCCGGCTGTAAGCATGGTTCGCGCTGTTCCTTTGCTGAAATTTTGTGCTGATTTCGTGTGAAACGTCGAGGAGACTTTCCTCAACAGTCCAGAATGTCTGCAGCACGTGCATTGAAGACTGCAGAAGCAACTTCATGAGGTACGTATTATCCGACTTAAAGAAACGCGAAAATCGGAAAGCGTCAACTGCGGTGTGCCTTGGCTGTGACAAGACAGAATGTGAGCTGTAAGCCGGCGTCAACGTAGCGCTAGAATTTGGTTCTAACTTACGCTCATGCACCGCATGTGTATCAGTTGCCAGTCCTGCCGGGCACTCGGAACACCTACGCGCTGCAAAGGTGCCAGCCTGAATAAGATTTTGAAATGCTAAGGTGACACTGGCCGAAAGCACATGTAGATTTGCCTAGTGACAGTCAAGTCATGTCATAGTTCGACTGAGTCGAAAGCCATGATTTCCACGCTGTTCACGTCTCTTTGCATCGTGATACAAGGCCGTTACAGTTGATTTAAACATGCGCGGTGCGTGCATCCACGCGAGAATCGTAATACGTTTATCTTATTATTGACATCTGGCCTGCGAAAGTGTGCGGCAATAGTTTTGTACCGCATACTGCAGGTATACTACATGCAAATATCTGCTGTATTGTGGAACAGCTGGAGTTAAGCTTGAATAAACACAGTAAACATACTTACTCGTACACTTACTGGGCTTGTAGTCTTTCCTGTCAATTGTGATTATATCCTAAGGCGGCGAAGCACAGCGTTTTTCGATGTGGACGGAAATCTGTGCAACTTCACAGGCAGTGGTCAGCAACTTCTTTCTCTGGCGCTGGTTGTTCTCGCATCAGATGGAAGTGCAGTGGTATACATTAGACGTTTTATAGGCGGGCGCAGCGTGAACAGGTGTTTTTCGCTTTTTAAGCTCCTAGAACCACTGCTTGCCGTGCTAGCGAGGCGCGCCTTAGCAATTTCAAACAAATTATGGTGTCTCTGGGAGCCAGGGTATACCGCCGAATGCGTCTGGGCGCGAGATCGGTGTACTCTCGTCTATAGAGCACCTGCAGCACTGTTCCTCTACGTAACTAGGCCGGCGTTGCGCGCCCTCGCATTGGGAGGTTCACTACTTGGCCAGCATCAGTGATCTACACGTAACTCGGCTGGGTTGCACAGGGCATGCGATTTATCTTGGCTGCAGAAAGGGTTGCGTCGTTTTAGATAGGCAACGGGAAGCAACTGCCATGAAATCTCCGAGACGCCGACATGATGCTTGTTCGTGGGTGGAGAAATTCCCGTTAAAAAAAAACCTCCTTAGCTAAGGTTCACTTAGAATGCAAACACAAGGTAAGTACAAGCGAAAGTAGTGGAATATTTTCATCATCATCATTATTTACAAACCCTTAAAGGCCTATACATGGCATTACATAAGGAGGCACAGTATTAGCGACACGCCATGACAGAAATGCAGTGTTCAAATAGTAAGCAAAATATCAAAGTAAACATACAGGAAATAAAAAACACACAGAGTAAGTTGGAATAGTCTGAAAGCTAATAAACGTTGCAGATAGTCGGATGCGAACACCAATGAATACCTTAAAAGAAAGAACAAAAAAGAAACTTTATTGTTGAAAAGAAGTTAATTGACGAGCAGAATGGCGGGAGAGTTAACTAAAAATAGAAGACAACAACACTTTGAATTTATCTGGGTCACGCACCTGAACAACATATTCCCGAAGACTGCTCCAGTGTTCAATTGCTGAAGGCAGGAATGATTTGTTAAAGGCTTGAGTTTATCCATGGAGGCGTTGAACACTTTTAGAGTTGAACAGCCGATGAGAGGTGCGAGTTGGTGGAATGAGTAGAGGGCCATGCAGATGAGAAAATTTGTGGTACAGTTTACGAAACAGGCTTATCTGCGCGGTTTTTCTGTGATCATCAAAAGGACTAAGCTGAAGAGATAATTTTATCTAAGTGACGCTTGCATGTATGCTGTACTGAGATGATATGAACCGGATTCGCGATTTTGACCTGACAAAAGGGAAGAGATGAGTTAATCTTGATAGGGACTCCGAATGGTGGAAGCAAATTCTAGTTTGGTCCTTGCGAGCGTTTCGTAGGCAAGTTTTCTGATGGCGGGAGGGGAGGGATGCAGGGATCGTTTTAGGAATTCAAGGGTCCTGAACGCATCTGCTACAAGTTTTACGATGTGGTCTGACCAGGTCAGAGTACTCTTTAGGAGGACAACCAGGTAGCGGTAGGAATCCTCTTGAGATATCACAAAGGAGTTTAAGGTGTACTGAAAAAGAAGAAAAATGGTAGGTGTAACCTTCAAAGACAGGAAGAGGGCAGAGTGGATTAGGGAACAAACGGGGGCTAATGATATTGTATTTGAAATCAAGAAGAGAAAATGGACATGGGCCGGGCATGTAGCGCGTAGAAAGGATAACCGCCTGTCATGAAGGGTAACTAACTGGATTCCCAGAGAAGGCAAGCGGGTTAGGGGGAGACAGAAGGTTAGTTGGGCAGATGAGCTTAAGCAGTTTGCGGGTATAAATTGGCAGCAGCAAGCACAGGACCGGGTTAACAGGTGGTTCATGGGAAAGGCATTTGTCCTGCTGTGAACGTAGTCAGGCTGATGATGATGATGATGATGATGATGATGATTAAAAAGAAGGTTGGATTTTTTGCGAGAAATGAGCAGGTGGTAGCATTTGCAGGAGACATTCGGTTTCATGAGCCACCATGATCACCATGCTTCGGTGATGTTGATGTTATGCAGCAGTTATGATTGATCCGTACTATTGATTTTCCTGCGATACACAACAAATTCGTCATCGAAAAGACGGATGGACGAGGTAATTCGAAATGGCAAGTCGTTGATATATATGACGAACAGAAGAGGGCCAAGGACCGATCCCTGAGGAACCCCGGAAAGTACATCTGTTTTGGTGAAAGAATCCCCGCCAATGGAAGTGAATTGTGAACGAGCTGTCCAAAAACTTACTAATAATACCAGTGTAAGTGGGTCGAGATTTAGAGTGCAGAGCTTAGTTATGAGACGACGGTGGGCGACGCGGTCGAAAACTTTTGAGACGTTGATGAGTATGGCATCAGTCTGATAAGTATAATCAAGGTTTAAGTGCAGGTCAGATGTGAATTTGGCCAACTGCGTTTCACATGATAAGCCAGGGCGGAAACCGTGCTGCTCGTTGTAAAAGAAAGAGTCATTTTCAAGATGACGGGCGATATGGGAAAATAATATGTGCTATAATATTTTGCATGATACGCATGTCAGTGATATGGGGTGGTAGTTGGATGGATCAGAGCCGTTACCTTTTTTAAATACTGGCGTGACTTTGGCCGTCTTCCAGTCCTCAGGAATTTGGCCCTATAGGAGTGACTGGATGAAAAGAATGCGCAAAAGTTGCTCGAGACAACTTTCGTATTTTTTTAGAAATTTGGATGGGTTGTTATCAGGTCCTGGGGCACTTAACGTTTTCATGTTGTCGATGAGTTGAAAAATTCCCTGAGCTGATATAACAATCGGTGCCAGCGAATGGACACGTAAAGTAGCCTGACGATGTCTTTAGCAGCTATGGTCCAACGCGCCATGCGAAGGTGCCAAGAAGTGGTTCTTGATTAAAATGTTTAATGCATTGAATGAAAATAACTGGTGTGAAGCTGACGCATAGGTAAGCTATCGTATGCTTTCATTAGAGTGTAAACGATGCACTGTAAAATATTTGTATGATACGGAACTACTTGATCAATAAAGACTCCGAAGAAGCAATGATTCGACTCTTCATTTCTGACATTGCCATTCTGTCCTAATTACTGCTCGGTGGTTATAAAGAAGAACTTAAGAGACCGTGTATTAATAAAGGTTGTGCACAGGAAATATCTACAACATATAACCTCTATCTGGCTGCCAGCAGACCCTCACCGCAATTTCTTGAGCGTTCTTCCTCAGGAATTTCCACCGACCATCACTTTTGAACTTCTCTTTCGCAATTCACTGCACAGCACATACAAACACGGGCATCTCAGGTGAACCCGATGCTTCTCCGAGCCGACTGAATGCGCTCAGCTTCTTTAAGATCACAACACTGCTTCAGCGCTCAATGATCCACGATGCAGCAGGCCGCTTATGACGCAACTTCGGTTAAGTAAATTTTGTGTGTGCACACTACTGTATTTCGGTTTCGGTTTAGTATTGCAGAGCATGGATGGCAGGGGCAGTGCTTTGGCAATAATGAGAAAATTCATGTTCAAGAGATGCAAGGATGGCTATCGCGCAGGTTCTGAGGAAATCAAGGCCGCCTTGAATGAAATATTCGCTGATCCTCAAGAATGAGTAGATTGAAAGCATGAGGAAAACTTTTGCTGTAGGCAATATGAACACTGAAAACCGTGCTGATGGCCAAGTTTTGGAATAAAGTTTTGAAGCGCTTCAACATCACCAGCAATTAAGGCACTTCGAAGTCCCACACTGCTGTTGAATGCCACCGTCAGTCTGATGAAATCATTGTGTGAATATGTATCCATCCTAAAACAGAGGTGTGACGAAATCGAAAGAAAATGCGAAGGAAGCGTCCGACATGGCTTCGTACAAAACAAGCTCGCAAAAAAAAGCGAAAGCAATCTGCACGGTACGACAGCACTGCAGGTACAAGCATGCAAGAGCCACAAGAATCTGCCGCCAAATTTCGCTGTAAAACCTTCTTTGTCATGATTGACAATCTCGCACGTGCTCTCACATCCCACGTAAATGCTTACACCGAGGTCTGCTCCCAGTTTGCCGGTATTAAAGACTGCTGTTCTTCACCAGAGCCGAGACGCCTGCGCGCTTGGGACTTCGTGAAAAGGTGCCGTTCTGATGCTTCTAACACATTTCCCGATGATCTTGAACAGTTAATTTATATGCAAGCAACGAAGGTTGTTCTTCTGTGGCAGACGTGTGGAAACTTCTAATTAGTGAAAAGCATGAAGGTTTTTTTTTTCTGATGTCTATGTGGCTCATAGATTTTTTTTTATGCCTAATGGTCACAAACTGCACTGGATAACGACCATTCCGCAAAACAAATTTGATAAAAAACCGGCTTCCATCAAGGATGACCGGCAGCCGTCTGAGTTATTTGTCAATGCTGAGCGTAGACACGCAGATTCTTAGAAGGATAAATGTTGAAGAGCTCGTCAACAAACTGTCTCAGCAAAAGGCACAAGAAAAAATGCCGCCATATCCACGAAGTGAATGATGATGAGTGGGCGAAGCTCCGGAGGTAAACCTGGTAAACCATGAATCCTCCGTACATTTTGCCCACTTGATTTTATTGGAACGCTCCCCCTAGCGTACGTGGCCGCACTATATCGAACGATGACACGCGCCATATGTGGCATCATTCCTATTTTATAACACCTCGCATCTTTCATAATCAACTACACGTACCGCCGTCTAGTTTATAACATCTTGCATCTTTTGGACGGACGGACGGACGGACGGGCGGACGGGCGGACGGACGGATGGACGGATGGACGGACGGACGGACGGACGGATGGACGGACGGACGGACGGACGGACGGACGGATGGACGGATGGATGGATGGACGGGCGGACGGACGGACGGATAGACGGATGGATGGATGGATGGATGGATGGATGGATGGATGAATGGATGGATGGATGGATGGATGGACGGACGGACGGACGGACGGACGGATGGATGGACGGACGGACGGATGGACGGATGGATGGATGGACGGACGGACGGACGGACGGACGGATGGACGGATGGATGGACGGATGGATGGATGGATGGATGAATGGATGGATGGATGGATGGATGGATGGACGGACGGACGGATGGACGGATGAACGGATGGATATGGCTGTACACTTTAGATCGGGCGGTGGCTAGCGTAATACTTAGAACTGAACGAGAGGTGGCTACATACAGGGGACGCACAGCCCACGCCTTAAGGAGCTTCGCTCCTAAAACAGTTGTAGAATTTTACATACCTTCTTTCTCAACCCAAAAAAATTATCAAAACAGAGAACAAGTTTACAGACATGCACACTCCCTTTCAAGCTACAATTTCTGCGAAAGAGATCATCAGTTTTCTACACTAAGCTTAAGAAGAAATATTTCGTAAAATATGAAAATATTCCGCAGTTTAACCATAATAAATATAGGTGCAATGAATGTGTTTCTTTTTCCGATAGCCCTATGAAAGGGAATATTGCCTGCAAAAATGTAACCCTCAGAAATGTTTAAAAGCGAACAATTTGTGCAATAATAAAATTATGTGTAGTCGTTTTTCGGGTGTTAATAAAAACTTTTTTGAAAGCCCTTCATAGATCTCATTTTTTTAGGCGTCAGTTTTTCCGAAAGATTTGCCCCACCCTCTTCCCATATTGAAAATACTATCGTTTTAAACCATCTGTGTTATCGTTGTAATCATTAGGCACATACAATATGCATATACGCAATATATCAAAATTATAGATAAGTAGAGCTAAAACTTGTTGTGTTTAAGGAATAAAAAGTAGCTAGACGCTTGGTAGCTTATGTATTTTAAGTACGTGCGAACGGCTTTTGAAAAAGGCCCACTTGTCAACTTTCACGGTGCTCGCATGCAGGCAACCAAAGCGTGTGCTACCAAATCATTGAAGCTGAACCAGATAGAGGAAGCTATTTTAACAAAGGCCTTTCTAATTATCGAGGGAAGGTGTCCCGTCTTGAAATAAGGGTAAACCACGCTATACGTTAAGACAAATGGATAAAACACACGGTGCTTGGACAGCACTTCTATGTGTCGTGTGCATTCCATATTTCCGTCTTAACTGTTCGCTCAGTTTAGTCTTCTTTCAGTATGATCCAACAAAGCAGACAAGTCCTAATGCTGTTCGTAGGTCTTTTGCTAATGCTGTTCGTAGGCCTTTTGATATAGGTAACTATTTCAATGATTACAATCTCTCCACGTGATCCGCAAGAAAGAAAACGCCTAGATGATAATAATTTTTTCCTGGGAGGCCTAACTTAAACATGGCTAAGGTTGTTTGAAGATAATTCAAAAAGCGTCAAGTCTCAAGCATGACCACATAAAAAAGCGCGAAAGAAAGAGGGAGGGGTGAAAAGCCGCCATTATTTTTTGAACCGGGCCCTCCGCACTGTCAATCCTGCCCTGCCTCCATCCAACTTCTTTATTGTACTACGACTGCAACGTAGCAGCTTTTTTTACAATTCTCATAAAAAACTTGCAGTACTTCAAGTTCAATAGCCCCATTGTGCATCTTCATCACAACATCCCATTTTTGAATCACTAAAGCTATCTGAAAAGTGCTTTAGTAACCTGTGCTTTGCCGATGACACTGCCTTCCTGAGTAACTCAAGGGACAAACCTAACTTCATGATTATTAAATCAGACAAGGGCAGCAGAAACGTAGGTCATAAAATTATTTTGCATGAAACTAAAGTAATGTATACGGCACCTTACCACAGGTGGATGGACGTTGGATATTGTGAAGGAATAAGTCTGATGATGATGAAAGCTATCTACAAGTATATAAAATACATTTTCACTGATAAGCTACAATTCCTCATTAGGTAATCAGGAGAAGCAAAATAGTTCATTCCAGCGCGTAAGTTTGCTTAATCGAGGAATAAATATGTGAACATTTTTCTCCGCAACTGCGGCGCCTTCGCATTAATGCTATGTTTTTCACCTGCAGCCTATGAGTAACTTTGGTAAAAGGAAAAAAACTTGTGGCTAAGTTTGTTTTGTTCTGAAGAAAATTGCTAGAATCGCTATGCCTTGTGCGCAGCAAGGCTACACTTTTAGCCTTATTTCATGCGGCTGTCTTTCGGAAATTTGGCAGGTAATATTATATCAAGCAACCATTTACTTTGCTTCAATATGAATGTAGTAAAGCAGTCACTAACAGCGTCGAAGTATATACATCACAATATAATTTCAGTGCTCAGCACAGCAATTTTGCAGACATGCAGTTTTGTTGTTCCAAATTTCAAGCACATTATTACTTCAGGAGACAACGCCTTAAGACGAGAAAAATCTTGAAGCTTTTTTGGTTCTTTTTTTACCACTGCAACCTTAGCGGCATTGACAACTTATGATGTGGCTGGTACGTTGTTCCTGATAATGAGAAACAAGAAAACAAAATGATCACATTTATTAATTTAAAAGAAGCTACTACCACAGACTGTAACCCTGTTGAAATGTTTGACAACGGAGCATCTACAAGATTCAGGGCATTTCATGACACCAAATTTATTAAGCTGGCTTTTGAGTAAAGCGACACCATTTGAGGCATAACGAAGGTGTTTGTTCACATGTACACAAGCAGAAGAGGTGGAAAGGATTTTTAATGAGTTGTGGTAAGACTCAAACCCACTATATATATATATATATATATATATATATATATATATATATATATATATATATATATATATATATATATTAATATTTATATATTTAAAGTGAAAAAGTGAATAACGGAGAGCTCGCTTTTTCATGTTTGACCGAATATTATTGAGACCTAAACGGATGATAATGCCAAGTAAAATATAGTGGAAGTTATTAAACTAATAAACCAAATTGTAATGTAAATGGGAAGAAAGACAAGTGGGTGAAAAGGTTACTTGCCTTGGACAGGAACCGGTTTCTGCTCAAGGCAACTTACCTTTTCACGAATTTTTCTTCACATTTACATTCAATTCGGTTTAATGGTTTAATAAGGCATTATTCTTTACATCTCATCAATATATATATATATATAAATAAATAAATATATATATATATATATATATATATATATATGACATAAGAAGGCATGGATGGTTAGGAGAAGTAGATGAGGAAGAAGTGACAATAGAATAAACGTGTCGTATGAGCCAGGCCACGTCTCTCATTCATCACAGCGTCACACGAGTCGACAGGATGAAGACCTGGCCGTCGCTTATCTGCCTCACATCACTCACGAAGCCACCGGCAATACGCTTCAACTGAATATCGACCACAGAAGAGGCAATCTCAGGCGCATGCAGTTACCGTCACCATGACAGAACCATTGACTAATCTTCGCATGCCCAACTACACCGGAGCAGCGGACGATGGACCTGTACAGGTATGGTTTGACCTGTTTGAGCTCCACGCTACCACTGCATCGTGGTCGGAACGGGAGATGGTTACAAACTTCAGTGACGACGTCACCAGTAAAGCATTAAATTTTACCTAACCCACATATTTCAGAACGACAAGTCATGGTAAAATATCAAAGAGGAGATGATTACCCGTTTTAACAACTATGATCAAGACCTACTCATTGTCAACCATCTAGAGACAACCGCTCACTATCGTCAATTTCCTAAGCAGTCCTCAAGCATTCGAAAGCACAGTGCGAATGAACAACTGCCTCAAGACGAAGTGGCACATGAGTTTACTCACAGAAGGCCATGCGTACATTGGGAAAAACCCAACCGTCAAGTGCGCCTCCTTTCGCCACTAATGGAGGCAATTCCGAAGTCATCATTTCGCCATATGACACGAGACGTTGCTACACCACCTGGTGCCTTCACTCTTCGTCTCGCATACGTGGTCCACCACCTGGGTGTTCGTCACATGGTTCTTCAAATGTTCCTAACAATCACCACTTGCCTTCTAAGGACGCCGCATTTATGGTAGATGACCTAGCGTATCGGGAAAATACCCTGTCAAGCCATTCTCCTTCCGTACGGTTTCATGCATCACCGTCTGGAGCACACACTCTCGACAGTCCAAACAAAACAGAAAGCTCAGCCGCATCGAACGTCGCACGCTACCAGGTGCAAAAATCGCTCATAGTGAACAGCGAAGAAGAAGCCCCTGATAAACTATCTGTCAACTCTGAATGTTTTTTGTCACAGGACTTTTTTTCCACGGCCCCGCAGTCTTGCCAAAATCTGCAGTTCGAACCTGCTGATGCCACCAATTCTATGGTCCCGAACAGGCGCTCAATCGAGCTTTAGAGCCTTGTCGACTACCGCCAAGCAGCCTTCAGCATCAACAAAACCGTCGAAAAAAGCGAAAGCCGTGCCGTTTGGAAGGTGCCGGCACTCAGCTCTAAAATTTGTCAGCAGTAGTTCCGTGCGTCCAGCAGCAACTCTGACGATACCTCGTGCGGCAGAAATACCGTGGGTGTATATAACCGAGCTTATTTGGTCTGCAACTCCTTCGGCGTCAAACTGAACACTGGCGCCCACAGAAACAAGCGTGCATGACCTAGGAGGGAGGACCACGTCGTCATCAGTAGGACGCAGTTGATTTGCTCGCGCCTCTCGAAAATTTGTTAAGCCCGTAATGTTGCAGAAAGTAATCAAACTCTTAGGGATGTCGATGACGGTGCCATATTCTTGTAAAAAATCTATGCCAAGGATTGCATCTCTGCAGCATGGGTTGATAACGTTGAACGACGCAGTGAAAGGAGAACCTCAGATGTCAATTCTTGCTGGACATCTTCTAAAGGGCGTCAACAACTGGCCCCCTGCCATTTTTATATGAGGGCCCATTCACGGCGTCTTCACTTTTGTGAGGCTGTCGGCGATGTCTTGATTGAAAATAGAGAAGTCGGCACCGGTGTCGACTAAGGTTGTCACTTTCTGGCCGTCAAGAAGAATACTCAGGTAGGCAGTCACAATTTCATCGCTTTCACGGCTTATCGGCTGTACGACGTCATCCAGTGGGGCTTTTTTTTCGTCGTCTTCATGGCCGGCCACCTTGCTCTCGGAGATCACCGCCCTCAGTTTCTCTGGCATCTCCCCTGGCGTCGATGTGGATGGCGTGGCTGTGGACGGCTGGTTGTATGGCTGTGGCATGTGTGGTCGCTGTAGTGTCTGCTGTTGTGGCGGTGACCAAAGGGCCATTGGTGCCTGGTGGTACGGCATCGGCGTAGCAGGTAGTGGACGTCGGAGAGTGGCAATGTAGCACATGGGACGCTGCTCAGCATAAGAACCAGCCGTATACAACGCTTGGCAGATTTCGTCGCGCACGACTTCAACGAACGACGCGATGGGCGTTTCAGCAACCGGAGTCCGGAACGTCTGTAGTACTTCTCGAACTATCTCTCTAATCAAGTCTCGCAAGATCTGACTCTCAGACGTCATGGCGATAGTATCGATTGGGACCTTGCTCGACATGCGGTCATATTGCCTGCAGTGTTGGTGAAGGGCCCACTCGATAGCCGTAGCCTTCATTATAACGTCAAACACGGTACTTGGAGGGTGGTACAGTAGCCCGGCGAAAAGCTGTTTTTTGACACCACGCATGAGGTAACTCAACGTTTTATCTTCCGTCATGTGCGCGTTAGCTTGACGAAAAAGATGAGTCATGTCTTCGGCAAACATTGCTACGGTTTCGTTAGGTTTTTGAACCCGTAGCTTCAATAACTGCTGTGTACGGTCATGTCGATCGACATTGGCGAAGGTATCGACGAACTGCTGTTTAAAGTCGGGTCAAATTGATAGATTGGCTTCTCTATTATCATACCGAGTTCGAGCACCATCGTTAAGGTAAAAATAGGCTCGAGAAAGCTTTTCCTGTTCCGGCCACTGATTTATCTTGCCAACACGCTCGTAGCGAGCAAGCCAGTCGTCAACGTCTTCATTGGTGCCGCCACTCAAGCGATCAGGAACGAGTGGTTGATAGATGACCACCTGAGATGGGGGCATCGAAAAGCTGCCTTGTTGCACCTGTTGGGGGCTTGCGTTGGCCATTGGTTGAGGAGAGCGGTGCCTGGGAAGTTCCGGTAAGAGAGTGAGCTCTGGCGCGAGACCTCGCAACCGTCTACTGAAACGATGCACGTGAGTTGCGATAGGTGACAATGCGTTTGAACTGAATGGACGGCTCCCAGCGGGAGTGTGGAGCATCAGGCAGGGTTGCGATCCAGCACGTTCATCAGTGTCGCGCTCCTACGCGAACAAAGCACAGGTACGCCATGAGGGAACGAAAGCAGCGTGCATCAAGAGCTGAGATTGTTTGTTTGTTTCTTTAAACCATGGCTCGTAGCCACTCTGGAGGATTGGCCATGAGAACAGCTGAGATGCAAAATTGTCTTCTTCGTTTTCAAATCAAGCCAGAGGCCCACTACCTGGTGTCCGCTAAATCTCTCATCATTGTTTTCGTCCACATGTTAGTTAGTTACGTTGAGTTTTATGGTGCAAAAGCAACAATGGCTATGATGCGCCAGACACTAGGTGATTTTGATAATAGGTTTAAAATATGAGATGAAAAGCATATTTCTGTTTACAGCTTGTTTAAAACGCCTACGGCCTCTAGAAACCGGAGAACGTCCTCTATGGGGATGACTTTATTTTCCTATAGTATTAACATTGGGTGGAGAGGTGTTTGCAATCTGTAAATTTGTTTAAAGTAAGCCTGTCTTCTTTTTTCAAAGACTGGGCATGTTATTAAAATATGATTATAATCAGAGGTTTCTTGCAATGTTCGCATTCTGCTTCATTTTCTCCGCACAACAAGAAGTTGTGGGTGAAGTGAGTATGACCTATCCGCAGGCGGCATAGTGTTTCTTCGATGAAGCGCTTTTGGTGATTGCATGACTTCCATTCTTGTAGAATAGGCTTGACAATTTGCAGCTTGTTATCCACTTGAGCCTGCCACTCTTCTTGTCATTTTGCCTTAAAGGCTGTCCGACAACTGTTGAAACAGTCTCTGAATGGTGCCCTTATTTCTGCTGTTTTTTGATGACCTGCCCTTGTTGCTACCCTGTCTGCCTTTTCGTTTCCAAGGATACCAACAAGGCTCGGCACCCATACAAGCCGTATTGTCTTGCCATTTTTCTCAGCTCTTTCTAGCTTCTGTAAAATGTCCCCAAGAAACGGTTCATTTTTCGACCTTAAATGTAGGGCTTTTTATGCGGTAAGTGAGTCAGGGTATATGACAGCTGTTTTGTAATTTCTTGATAAAATTTGTTCGAGAGCAATCAAAAGAGCATATACTTCTGCTGTGAAGATAGATACGAATGTTCGCAGTCTTATACATATTTCTGAGTGTTTTGATAAGACAGCACTTCCTGTATATTCTTGTGTTTTTGATCCATCAGTGTAGTATTCGGAATGCGTGTTATATTTTTCTTGTAAGGCTAGCATATCCTGCATAATTTGTTCCTGTGGAGTTTCCTTCTTCTTTAAACGAGTCAAAGCAAGGTCAGTGTAGTGCGAAAAGTCCAAGCATGGAGCCAGTCTTTCCGGCATTTGGACAACGCTTAGTGCCTGATTCGGTACTTTGCAGTCTAGACATATTTCTTCAAAGCGCAGGAGAAGGGGTCTTATTGTGTGCGGTATGTAGTTGTATTGTATTCTGGTACCGATGTGAGAGACAATATTGTGACATATGTGGCTTGGTTTTGATCTGGTTCTTAAAACATAGGACACAGTATGTAGCGCTCTTCTTTGTTCTAGGCACGGCTCGTTGCTCTCCGCATATAAGCTCTGGACAGATGAGGTTCTATACGCTCCAGTCGCCAAGCGCAATCCATGATGATGTATTGGGTTAAGACGTTTGAGGTAAGATTTTCTGGCTGAACCGTAAATAATGCTGCCGTAGTCAAGTATGCTGCGCACGATCGAGCAGTATATGCGTGAAAGGCAGACTCGGTCGGCGCCCCAGTGTTTCCACGATAGTATTTTCAGAATGTAGAGCGCAATGTTTGCTTTCTTTTTTGTGTAAATCATGTGGGAAATGAAGTTTAGTTTCCTGTCAAAGACTAAGCCTAGGAACTAGTGTTCTGACTTGAGTGGCAGTACATTGTTGTTGATTTTAAGAACAGCGTCCGGATACAAGCCGCGCTTTTGTGAGAAAAGTAGGGTAACGGTTTTCTGTGTAGAAAAGCGAAAGCCATTTTGATCTGCCCATTTGGTCAGTTTCTTGATGATTAGCTGCAGCTGCCTTTCAAATGTGGGTATGCTTGAGGCTTGACATGCTATCTGAAGATCGTCAACATATAATGAGTGCATGATGGAGGGCGGGATTACTTCGTTAACTGAATTCAAATTGGCTACAAACAGTGTAGGGCTCAACGCGCAACCCTGCGGCACACAATTTTCTTGGACGAAAACCCGCGATAGTGTGGAGCCCAACCGTACCTGGAAGTTTCGGTTTGATAGAAAGTCAAAGAGACAATTAAGCATTTTTCCGCGTATTCCGAGATTTGCCAGGTCTCCTAGTATACCGTACCTCCACGTAGTGTCGTAGGCCTTCTTCAGGTCAAAAAACACTGCTAGGCAGTGTTGCTTATGCAAGAAGGCCTCACGCACTGTGCGTTCGAGACGAACAAGATGATCGATCGTTGAATGACCTTTCTTATACCCACATTGATGATCATCTAGTAGGTTGTCTACTTCAAGGGTGTACGTTAGTCTTCTGTTTATTACGCTTTCGTATGATTTTGCCATTCAGCTTGTAAGTGCTATGGGTCTATAGCTACCCGGTAAAGTCGGTGGTTTTCCAGTCTTTAGAAATGGTACCATGGTTGCCATTTTCCATTTTGCGGGGATTTTGCCAGTTTTCCAAATCACGTTAAAAACTTTATTAATGTTTGCACGGCAGCTTGAGACAGGTGCGCGAGCATTGCGTAAGGAATTCTGTCTGGACCGACTGCTGTGTTTTTTCCCGCCGAAAGCACTGTGCTCAACTCTTGGAGTGTCAAGGGAGCGTTGCACGCCTCATCTAGGCCACCGGTTATGGGTAGTTTTTGTTTTTTGGTTGTCTGTTTGTATGCCAGGAAGGATGGCGTGTAATTAGCGGAACTGGATATAGTGTAAAAATGTTCGCCTAAAATGTTCGCCTGCTCCTCTAGAGATGTCTGTGTGCCTGGGTCTGTAAGTATGGGTAACGCTTATGAGGAATAGTCGCCGCTGAATTTTCTAACCTGGTTCCACACTTTCTTGGGTTTGGTTGTGCTATTGATTGTAGATATGTACTTCTGCCAGGACGTTTTTTCTGCATTTCTGTGAATATATCGTGCTTTTGCTTTTGCTTTAGCTTGTTTGAACGCAAAGAGGTTGTCACATGTGCGGTACGTACGGAAGTTGCACCATGCTTTATTCTGTAGTTTTTTTGGCTTTTGACCATTCACTTGTCCACCCTGGCTTTAGCTTTGTTCCCACTAGTCCTGAAGACTGGGCAATAGCTTGCTCTGCCGCAGACAGTAGGCAATCGCTGATCTTGTCATTTATTTCATCTATTGTTAGGTGTTCAGAAAACTCACCCTGTTCATTAGCTCTCTGTGTGAACAAAGGTCAGTTAGCTTTGTGAAGCTTCCAACGCTGCGGTAGAGAGCGTATGGTCGGAAGTGGTGATGTTAGTTTCACAATCGACGGTAGATGGTCACTACCGTAAGGTTTGTTTATTTTTTCTTATGTAAAGTCAGCAAACAGTGAGCTTGAGCACAGTGCCAAATCCAAGCAACTCATGGCTCCTGTGCCTGGAGAGCAGTATGTTGGTGATCCAGTGTTTAAAAGACACACATTGTTAGTAAGAATAAAGTCTTCGATTACCTGCCCTCTACTGTCTGTCTTTACACAACCCCATAGTATGTTTTGCGCATTGAAATCTTCTGCCATTAAAAAGGTTTAGCTAGCTGTTCTTAAATCAATTCTAGATCTTTCACAGTAAAAAGTGTATGAGGTGCAATGTATATGGAAGAAATACTGATAGTTTTATGTGATAAAATGGGGACTGCAGCCGTTTCAATGAAACTGTTAACAATCACTTCTCTTACCGCAATACCACTTTGGACAACAATGGCGACGCCGCCCGACAGCCGGTTGCTTTGCGAGCGGTCGCAACGATTACAGTGTAACCTTTTAGTATTTTAGTGTTTTTTGGTCCCAGATTCGTTTCCTGCAAGCATAACGCTACAGGAGAGAAGCTTGTATATATGTCCTTAATGTCGCTTAAGTTTCGTGTCATGCCTCTGCAGTTTCAATAGAGGATGTATGCCATTACGTGAAATGATGTGTATAAACTTTAGTATTTTGACTTAGTTGTGTATTAGCTAAAAGGCTACGCTATTCGTGTGCTTCCTCTCTTCTTTTTTGTGGGGCCGAAATTGTGTTTCGGCTCCCTTTCCCTCCTTGGCAGGGAGAAATGATCGGCTGCCTGATCGCCCTGCTGGTTGGAGCTGGGTCTGTCAGGCTTTCAGTGTCCGATAGACTTACCTCCATGCACTCAGCATCACCAGGGTGCTCAACAGTGTTGGTGCCTGGCGAGGATGCTGGCCTCCTCAAGAGAGGCTGGCTACTCGGCACCGTTGTTGAGGCCTCTTTTGCCTCGTCATTAGTTTGGCTGACAACACTGGTCGAGGCTTTGGGGCCTCCCAGAAAAAAGGCACTTGGTGCCTTTTTTTCGCTATTGTCTGGGGGACGGACCGTGGCCACTAGGTCTTTGAGGTCGACCTGTGTGCTTACAGAGACCGTCGGCGGTGCCTTCCCCCTTCGCACCGCTTCAGCGTAAATGCCCTTTTGTGCAAGAACCACTCGCTTGCGCGCTTCTGGATACGGTATGTCTTCTTTGGTTTTCAGTGTAAGTATGTCTTTTTCTTTTTGCCATTCTGGGCAGGAGCGTGAGTACGCTGCATGAGGCCCCTTGCAGTTCACACAGTTTAAAGGGTTGGTGCACTCGCCATCATCATGCTCATTCTGGACACATTTCATGCAGGTTGGACTACCACGACATGAATGAGACCCATGTCCAAACCTCTGGCACCGGAAGCACCTGCGAGGATTAGGTACGTAGGGCCTCACACGTAGGTAAAGGTACGCTACCTTAACTGCAGCATTGATTGATATGTGGGGTTTAACGTCCCAAAACCACTATATGATTATGAGAGACGCCGTAGTGGAGGGCTCCGGAAATTTCGACCCCCTGGGGTTCTTTAACGTGCACCCAAATCTGAGCACATGGGCCTACAACATTTCCGCCTCCATCGGAAATGCAGCCGCCGCAGCCGGGATTTGAACCCACGACCTGCGTGTCAGCAGCCGAGAACCTTAGCCACTAGACCACCGCGGCGGGGCGCTTAATTGCCGCAGGAAGCGTCGTGCTTGCGAATGTTAGTATTACATTCCTTGTGCGGGTTTCCTTCTTATCTCTACGAATGATGATTGCTCGTGCGGCAAGTACACCTTGATCCGCTAAAGCATCCTCATTTTCTGCGTCAGTGCACTTGAGCAGTTCATTATCCGATATTACACCTCGCGTGGAATTGAGAGGTCCGCATGCTGTTACGCGGACTTCACGTTGTCCGATTTTTCAAAGGTGTCTAATTTTGTCACTTTGTTCTTTGTTTTTCACTTCTATGAGGAGATCTCCTGATTTCATTTTTTGCACTGTAATTGCTTCCAATGCATTCTTTGATTGCTTTTGCAATCAGGAATGGTGATATGTCCTGAATCTTAGTTTCAGTCAATGACGTTACAACAAAGAATTTCGTGTAATCGCTCTCTTTAGTAAGAAGGTTTCTATTACCTTCGGTGCGACTCCCTTTACGGGACTGATCATTGTGGAAAGGGGGGTACTTCTTCCCCTAGAAAAGCATGTTCATTCAGTAGCTATGCTTGCCACCTACCATGGAGTCCAACAAGGGGAACGTATACACACGTTAGCCATACATTGCTACTATAACCCTGTGGTCCTGACCAAGGGAGGTCAGTCCCCCTGGGTAAACCCTAGCCGCCAAGAAATTTGGAAGTAAACGGAAAAGAGAAGACGACAGGACAGGTAAGAAGTGAGCGATAAAGAAGAAGATGCAGGGAGATAGAAATAGGAAAAGGAGACTGCCGATTTCCCCTCGGTGGGTCAGCCCAGGGTTGCCATCTACGTGAAGCCGGAGCCCAAGGGGTGTGTTGCCTCTGTCGGGGGGGGGGGGGGGCTTAAAGGTCCAATCACCCAGCGTCGGCTCAACCCCAGGATCCCCTTTTCCCCGGACCCGGCCAAGCCACGCACAGCTAGGCGTGGGAGGGAGTCAAAACTCCCCCGTTAGCTCGGGTCCCTGGTGTCGCTACACACCGAACGCCACTTGCGCAGGCGCCCCTGCGGGGTCTGGTGAACTGCATTACGGCAATACGTAATTCAAAATTCGCAGAGTGCACAAGCTGTTGGCTGCTCCCTCCAACGACAAATCATTCTGCGAGCGGGCACAAGTTGACGCTTGCCATGCTCCTATGCCTAGAATGGTACGCGCAAATAGCGCCTCTTCCTCTATTCAAGCTCTTCTACTAATTCATTTGTGGTTACGGCGTCTGTCGAGACGCGGAAGTGGCCCTTGTTTGTTAAAACGCATGCATTTCTCAAGGAAAGTTCTTCATGCGTTCCAGTGCATTTGAATGAACGCGGGGGCTTCATCAATCCCACAATTTTCTGTAATCGCGTCGACACAGAAATTATCAAGAAACAAAACAGCACTTGTTTGAGGCTAGCCCATATAATTCATAATTTTGCCTGTACCCAGCGAGGCTATATTTGAAAACACTTTTTAATATCGTTACACTTTCACGCTTTCACTTTAAAATTAGCCTTGAATCGTTTCGCGCAGATTCTTTATTTTTGAACCACGTCCTTTATTTCAAATTTGTTGTCTTAAGAGCAAGGCGCTGAAAACTCGAGAGAAAACAATGGGTGTCCAAAAAAATGTCCCCGTATCTGCATGTAATCTGCAAATGTCGTTGGAAGACGATAGTATTGAGTCTGGAGAGATTGAACAAAACGTTTATTTGACGTTCTGCGCAAGAAAATTGGTGAATGGTATTTCGGAAGCGCTGCGTTAGAGTGCCACGAGCGTGCAGCGGAGGCGAACGAGCGCGTCAAGTCACGCCACTCATGAAACACGAGCTCCATCTAGCCGTTTGTTTTTTGTAAACAAAGCGCGTGTTTCTGAGACGTGCGCGCACGTCTCAGAGGTGATAAGGTGTAGAATACAAGGCGATGGGTAGGGGCCATCACCGTGTCTCCTTAGGAAAGCATTTTTAACACTCGCCTTTCCGGGCAAGTGTTGCATGGTCAGCGCAGCATGATAAGCGCTACGGTCCTTACGATTGCTTATGTATGCCTTGTTTAGTAAAAGACGAACATGCAGAATATATACGTCTTGTTATGGTGCCTCATATATGCGCACTAATTACTTTTTAACTGACAATCGCACACGTATGAACGCTGAACCTTGAGCAACATTGGTGGGCGCTGCGGATGGGGTCGGCCGTTCGAGGCATCGGCTGGTGTTGTTTCGAGTATTCGGTTCGCGGTAACGGTGGACAAACAGACAAATATACAGACAGACAGACCAAACGTATTGCGTCGAAGGACCCCAAGAAAGACTATCGTATTTAAAAAAATCTGCACCATTTGTCATCACGCAACGTTGGTTATCAGCCGCGCCCACCGACAGAGGCAGTGTGCAAAGCCGCCGCGAAGAGTTTTGCTCGCCACGCGAGCCGAGTACGAGCGACGAAAAGCCCGTTTGTTTATCCGAGGTGCCAGAGCCAGCTTTTCACGTTAATGGCGGTACTAAAGTTCGGACACCCTTGCATGGTCTGTGCCAAGCTGTGATTGGACTCTATTTTGTATATACGCTTGAGAAAGACCTAGCATCACTCATGAAGGCTGGGTTAGGGCTGTAAAGGGCTCGAGGTCGCTAGCAGGTACGGCGGCTTTCTTCACGGTAGCTGGCTCCCTGCCGTCGTCCACATAGCTGGTCTTCGCCAGTGAGGAGACGCGTTCGTAAGCAAGAACGCGGGTTTATTTACATGGTAGTTGAAAGGTGGAACTGTACAGAAATTCAGTGCTTATTTCCTAAATGTCTTCAGCTTTCATAGCCCGCCGTGTCCTTACACGGAGGTCCGTTGAAGGCGATGTCCACTCTTGCCACAAATCAGGTGACGAAGTCTATGTGGTCCACCCACCGAAAAGGGTGCCGAATTCGAACCACACGGCTGGGCGATACGGTTCATTGGTGGCAGGAGCGCATCACACACGCGAGAAGGTAGAGTCATGAGGGGAAAAGATGAGCTCCTCCGGGGAGATGGCCGCTGACCCGAACCTCAGCAGCGGTCCCTGGCTGTTTTCAGCTACTGATTTTCAGAACTCTCTCGAACGTGGCAGCCTAAGCACTCGATCCCTGAAAACAGCTTCTTCAACGCTCTCCACGTTTTCGAACTGAGGGAGTTTTGCGATGGCCTCGTGTAGATAATAATAGCCGACTCGAGAGGTTGACATAATGAGACCAGCCAGAGTTTGAGACCAGCCACGCTGTTCGAGCCTATTCAACAAAAAGGGTTGTCTAGCGAAACTTTCTTTGAGACCGGACCACTACCTGTAACCTCAACAGGAACACGCCATGCAGACTGGGCGCCGATGGAGTTGAACGCATCCTAGCAGATCGGGTTACGCACAATGGCGTCTGCCCACACAAATATGCCGGGCCAAACATAACAGCTTCTCCGCCGCCAGGAAAAACTCGGCTGGCCAGCGTTCCCAACCGCTGGGCACGAAGAGAATGACTGGTGACGAAGACGATGGCCTGGCCTGGAACCTCCAGCTTCGAACTCATAACCAACTTTCAAACCACCTCACTATGATTGCCAACAGCAAGGCGAAACACACAGCACAATACCATGCCGCAGTCAAGCGCATTGGACTCGGTCAAACCCTCAAGGCTTCTCAAAAGCGCAATCAATTGAATACCTTCTACACTAAATTTTGACGGAATTCGGTGCCGCCAAAGGTAAAACACTGGTGGAGAAAGACGTGAAAATTAAAAAAATTGAAACAAACTGCTTTGGCCATATAATGCCAAAAGGTGTAAAAATGAAGTGGCTTTTCATTCTCTAAAACGGCTCTTTTCAGACGAGTCTACTCAGATCATCCACATTGTTGTGCAATTTCTCTTTCTTATATCGAACCTCAACGTTCTAGTGCTGAAGGCGAGGCTTCATCGGAACAAGCGACCATTTTTGTGTGACATTTGATTGAGCTATGTCAGGGGAGAGCGGTCTGTTTCAAAGATGAACCTCGCTCCGTACAAGTAACATGACAACTTTTGGGCTGCCCAAACCAAGCAGGCACATTCCTTTTGGGAAGCGCTGTAGGCTTCTTCTCGGCCCGTTAGTTTTCGGCTGGTATAGAGATTAGGATGCTCTTCTTGATCATTGTTAACTTGGCTAAGCACAACGCCCATGACCCTGTCACTCACGTCACACTTAACTACAAGTTCCTTACCATAGTACGGTGTACACAGCACAGTCGGGAAACGAGTAAGGCTTTCAAAGCCTGAAATGCGGCTTCTTTGTCCGCATTCCATTTTACGTTATTAGGCTCCGCTTCTCTCAACGCGTCTGTTAGAGGAGTTGCTAGCTGAGAAATAATTGGGGATGTAATGCTGGTAGTACTCCACAAGTCTCAGGAATGAGCGAATATCGGTCTTTTTACGTGGCCGTGAAAAGCCGGCAATCGCATCTGTCTTTAGTTCGGCTGGCTGTCTCCTTTGCTGCCCCACAACATGACCAAGGTAAGTGAATTGAGAGCAGCCAAAATTACATTTTTCAGCTTTCCCTGTCAAGCCTGCCTCTTTCAAGCGCAAAAATATCTTTTTGATGCACTTGAGGTAATCCTCCCAGCTGTTGGAAAATATTGCGACATCGTCAAGGTACGGGAGTGCAAACACTTGCAGTTCTTTCAGTACGATGTCCATTAGGTAGGAAAAGCTGAAAAGTGCGTTTTGTCGCCTGAAGCGAAGAACCAAAGGTCAAAAGTTGCCGAAAGGTAAGATGAATGCGGTATAACAGCTGGCACTTTCTGAGAGAGGAACCTGCCTGTATTCTATTACGAGATCTAGCGTGGAAATGTACCTCGCCGTGCTGGCTCTTTCGATGCGCTCCTCAATATTTCGGATAGGGTAACACTGATCCCTAGTGATGTGAAACTAATGAAACGGCGGCTAGCGCATCATGAGCATAGCATGTAGTCATACTGTTACATGACACGCATGCCATAATTTTCATGTTAGGGGCTGTCGCTTGTGTTCGCCATGCAATCATGCCTCACCATACGAGTTGTGCAACATGCCATGTGAACAAAACCACCGCAAGAGCTGCATGACCACGAAATGTAATGCATGACATTCATCTCATATAGGTCATGATTTAATTGTTATGACTAGTCAAATATGTTCTTCATGCAGACATGTTATGCCACACCAAGTTCGGTATTGATACTATTATCGAAACGGCCAGGAGAGCTAAAAATCGTAGGCGGCTAGATAGATAGATAGATAGATAGATAGATAGATAGATAGATAGATAGAGAGATAGATAGATAGATAGATAGATAGATAGATAGATAGATAGATAGATAGATAGATAGATAGATAGATAGATAGATAGATAGATAGATAGATACGCTCAAAGTCGCCGAAGTTCGCTAAGAAATGCTTCGCATTTAAAACGAAGGCAAGAGATTGGGTATTACACAGGACTAGCAGTGAACGACCAACTGTAAGGTTTATAAAATAAACTCGACACTTGTTAATTCAGCGCCTGTCCCGTGTCTGTTTTTATCACGTGCATTTATTTTTTTATTTGGACGGCTTTGCTAAGATGTATATGTTAAGAAAGGTGTTTTTTTTTTGCCTCGATGTTTCCACACATCGCTACTGTGAGAAACAGTATCACAATGAACGTTTTCACTCAGTCTCTTTGTTGCAGTCTTTACATTTGGAGATTTCTGTTTAAGCCCTCATACACAAAAACGTGCTGCTGTGCTTTTTCTGAATGCGCACTAAAGCATTCCAAGTTCTTTTTGCAAGATATATTCAGTTGTATAACTTGCTTCTGCCCCTGTCAGCATCTCATTCTGATGGCCTGGTGAACCTCGTATTAAATCGAACTAACGACAAGGAAAAGTACTTGTACGGTCGTCATCAGGACGATGAGTGTACCGTCCAAACATTCATTTCGTCCTCGACGCTGTTCCACAAAGTGAAAATAAATATTCCTGCAACGATTGCACCCGGTATGGAGACATCAGTGTGTGAAACACGTTTTTCATTGAATGTGAGATCCTTATGTTTCTTTCGGTGTCGTCGTTTAATTCAGGAGAAAACGCCATTCTCAGACTCCTATGTGCGACAAGCTGCACCTCCTTTGACTTACAAATAGATGCTGACAGCCGTATGCGATGCCTGCCTTTGAATTGAATAATCAAAACCGTGGATACATCGGCCGGAATAAACACAGCTATTTCATT
The DNA here is from genome assembly GCF_043290135.1 of Rhipicephalus microplus. Classification (NCBI taxonomy): domain Eukaryota; kingdom Metazoa; phylum Arthropoda; class Arachnida; order Ixodida; family Ixodidae; genus Rhipicephalus; species Rhipicephalus microplus. The sequence continues at coordinate 124,195,630 of NC_134700.1, forward strand.
TCACGCAAAACAAACAAGAGAGCGTCTGGACGACGAACTGTTTGTGCGATACTTTTTGAAGAAACTTTTCATGGTTGTTTCCAGGCACCTCAACTGGGCCCGTCAGTTTTTCGATAGCTGTAGGGTCGTTTCTTCAGGCCTAAAATGGCAGCCATAATGACTGATAATATACGGCTAGACGTGCAGGTGTCTTAAGGGTATTAAAGGTTAATGTGTAAAGAGGAAGCAAGAACGCACTTTTATTCAAAAGATGATCGGCTCACTAGAGCCATTAGAGCGAGACGCCTCAATTAGAAATAATTCAATTTTGATTTGAATTTCGGTTTATTTTCAACAACAAGATATAGCGCACCGTGACGTTGTGGGCAGTGGACAAAAAGTGTCTAAAATGGCCTTGAAAGCGTTCACTGATCATAGGATTTGCCAGACAGCAAGCAGTATGTAGCAAGCAACACATTGCAGTACAGCAGTCAAGTAAATAATAAACAACATAATACAAAAAGAAATTCAATAATAGAAATATACATAATACAGAGTTCTAACAACAGCGGAAAATGTAGTCATTTCAGGAAGTGTTGAATGATGTCAAACCACTAAATAATTATTACAGGCTAAGCTGCACGAGTAAAATTCTGTCGCTGAAAACAATAACTGAAAAAAACGAAAAATAAGAAACGGAATAGCAACAGTAAAGACTTGAAGCACTAGAAGTGAAAGTCAACAACACGAACACGCTACAAAACGTGTTTGTTTGGAAGACGTGGTAACTGTATGCACAACCTTTGTTCCCCAAAAGAAGTTCTGCAACGCGGGACCTCTCACATTTCACGCAATCTGGTGTCACGTGTATGTACCTTAACTGAGAACTAAGTGATGCATTAAGGAAATAAGACTTTTTCTAATTTCTCATTCATAGAGTTCAGTGAGAATATGTTCGTATTGGCTTGGAAGCGAGACAACATGTAACTCGTGGAAAAGTGGTTCTGAATGATTATCGTGTGAAGAATTTGCAATGGCTCGAATGACACTACCTATATCAGAAAGAAATAGTTCCTTGGGGAGAAAAATACCGCACAAAAAGGTGTCTCTTGAGTATTTTATCTCAATTTGTCGCTCTCACCAATTGCGAATAAATCAAGTTGGGTGCGTGTGTTCTTCCGGCAGATACATTTCATTTATTCTGACAGCATGCGTTCTTTCGATGAATGAGCAGGCGCAACTCTGCGAACGTACTTCATAGTTCACTTTAACAAGTGTCGGAGATTTTCAGACTACCTGAAATCAAGATGCATTGGGCAATATAAAATAAATAAATAAATATATATATAAAAATGACTGTGCACACACCTACTACCAGTGTCACGCAGTTTAATTGTTATAATATATAAAACATTTCAAGCTTAAGTGTGGTGTAGGACTTGTGACGCTATGTGCCTGCTTCGCGCATGAAGTACGCATGCTCACTGTGCTTTTAGGCTTGGCGGTCACTTTGCACTGCAGATGTCCTGTGACTTCAGAGGTAAAATCTTGTTTGTCACATTATTGTTAGCGAGACTCGGTGGGTCTTATCACGCCAAGCGTACAGACCCTTTCGAAAACAGGTAGCAATTCAAGGTCGGAAACTTAGGTACAATCAGTCTATATTGCTTAACTAGCGAAGCGCATAGCGCTGGAGAGACGGACTGTCTACACGTTGCTGTCAGTAGAAATGTAGATTCAACACTGACCCAACCCTTAGCTTTTATGCAGACAAAATTGAGTGGTGAAGGATATTGGTAGCCAGTTCAGACAGCTTTTTTGTAAAAAGTGTTGTTTGAAACCAACAAAAAAATTGTGTACACAAATTTTACAATAAACACTACGGTCACCAAGTCAACACTCTATACACGATGAACTTTTGGAAATCGTAGTAAAGAAACCAGATTGACGGTGATGCATTTAATTTGAAGCACTTCAAATTTGTGGAAATAGATGAAAAGTGACAAGCTAGCGGCAGTAGTTGCCAACTTTTCACAGTGAATCCAACGGTTCAGAGCAACTTGACAGAAATAATTTAGAGAACCATGCATACCGCAAGTGGTAATTCTTTGTGGTGATCAAGCAGCATAATTTACATGGAGGCCTCAAGGTGGTATGGGGTACGGACTGTTTTTCAATAACCACTTACGATGATTCAAACTCACTCGGAAGATTTTGCCAAAAAAAAAACATGCAGCAAACGTGCGATAGTGATAATATGTGCCATTGCAGCTCCAAGTTTAAACAAAATGCTGATGAGGGAAGTAATACAATACTCGAAGTGGTGATTTTATGGTTATGATGCTCAAATGCAGACAAATAGGCCCCGGTATCGATACCCAAACATGACTGCCACATTTAGATGGAGGCTTACTGTACTCTTAAGTTTAGGCGTGCATAGCTACGGCATCCCGTCGCAATCGCAGTGTAGTTTTGGGACGTAAACCTCAACAATAAGTGCTGAGGCGAAAGCCTCATGTGCCTCTTCAAAAACGAGAACTGACCGGCGCCCTGCATAAGCGGCGTCAAGGCGGGCGATGCATGCAGTTCACCATTAGTCATAAATACCAAAATTGGCGATGCCATTTCAATGTCTCGATGAGACACTGTGTTTCATCTTATGTAATACCCCCTACATGGGGGTCTTTAAGGTATTAAAGTGATGAGTGATGAGACATCATCACAAGGCATGACATCACAATGTCGTCACGTGACGTCACCCCTAGACTTAAGGTGAGCAGACCATAGGGGTGATGCAAAAGCAGGTAAAAGTTAACAGCCGGAAAACAAAATAGGCGCAGAAATATTGAAAAATCAGCCAGAGAAGAATCAATGCATCGAAGAAGCAAAAAGAAAAAAAGGAAAATGCCAGGCCTGCGCGGAAGGCTCAGCACAGTCACAGCGAAAGCTAGAAGATTGGACTTTCAGAGCCTTTGAAAACATTCAGTGGGTAAGTACTGCGAGCACACTTTCTTGATACCCACAAGGGCATTAACAATAAAATTTTTGAACAGTATACCGGCATTCGCTATGCTATTTTTCGCCATCCTTCTGAGAAGCGTCGATCCACTGAATACTTGCAAGCACTTCTGAGCCATACGTTCATGCAGTGGCTGAAAACGATGAGGAATTACGCCTGAAATGGGTATGCACCACAGTTAATAACTGAACAAAAACAAACTTTTGTAATGAGTTGGAGCATTGGACGACCCATTCGTTACTCTATTCGCATTCTGTGACGACTTCTTGTTAAAACGCTTTATAAATCGCATTAGCGCGAACGCTTTCCCGACATCAAGCTTGCCTAAAGCAAGTTTGACCACAAATCTCAAGCACCGGTGTGGTTCAGTCGCAGAGTACTCGGCTAGCACGCAGCGGACCCGGGCTGGAACCCCACTGTGTCATCGGTGCTAGGTTTTTTTTTCTAATTTCGCGCGGTATGGTTACGGACACCGGCGGTGGTCGTGGCAGACAACTGCACGTAACCCGAGTTATGATCTCTTAACAGCTTTCGCTGTAAATAAAAAAGACGAATACGACTTTACCCTTTGAATCATTTTATTGAATGCTAAGAAAGCCTCTCAGGTTTACGGAGCGTGACCTGAGTATAAAAAATATTTGTAATTGTACACCGCCACGGTTATGCATTTGCCATTTCTGGCCCACCACAGTGGTCTAGTGGCTGAAGTACTCGGCTGCTCCCGCGCAGCTTGGGAAAACATTCCGGCCACAGCGGTTGCAATTTTGATGAAGGCGAAATTGCTTGAGACCAGTGTGCTTAAATTTAGGTGCATCTTCAAGAATGCAGGTAGTCAAAATTTCCAGAGCCCTACATTACCGCGTCTCTCACAATCATATCATGGTCTATAGACGTTAAACTCCAAAATATATAGGTGGACATGCATTTCACAACTATATCGTTATGCCCCGGTGCGATAAAGTTATTAAGGGTGAATCTCATTCGGGCGTGGGTCTGCACATCCTCCAATATATTTAGTAAGAAGCCATCACCTGTGCAACAAGTTTAGTTCTTGGAGTGTTGAGTGAATGGTGGTTCTTGTATTTGATGAAAAGATGTTTAAAAATCAGATGGTGGTACTTCCGTGCTTCTGTTCATCCATCCATGTGTATGTCCGAACTTCCACCCGTTGTTACATCTGTCCGTTCTTCTGCCTCTCCGTCCGTGCTTCCCTTCATCCCTGCTTCTGTCCACCCATTCACGAGTCCATCCGGGCGTCCGTCCGTCTCTGCCTGTCCGTCCGTGCTTTCGTTGCTTCGTGCGTCCCTCCGTCCATGCGTGCGCACATACTTCTGTCTGTTCGTTTGTGCGTCCATCCGTCTGTCCGTATGTGTTTCCGTCCGTCTGTCCATGCTTTCGCCAGGCAATCGATGCTTCCATCCATTCGTGCGTCCATGAATACGTCCATCCGTCCGTTCTTCTGTCTGTCCGTGCATGCTTCCATCCGGCAATCAGTCCGTCCGTGCTTCCGTTCATGTGTCTGGATGCTTCCCCCACTCATGATCAATCACTCTGTAGATATCCAGTGACTTTTGTCAGCAAGCAGGAATAAGACAGCACAAGAGGGAATGAAATCTCAACTTTCAAACAAAAAGTACAGTAGATCTAACAGTCACACATACCATCAGTGCATCAGTAACAGACCTGGTTCTTCGATTGACTGCTCAATACTATGTATATGAGCTAGATTATCTTGCGCCACATAAACTGTTGCAGTTATTCATGGGTACGTATACTAAGCGGACCATCTATCAGTGCCGCCCCACGTCATCGTGTATGTGTCTTAGAAATATGTGTCCTTTACTTTGATGCAAAATGTGCCCTTCGAGAAGAGACGCCACACCGCAGTGTTATCTTAGTAAAGCGACAGAAAGAACGTTGGTCTTTGAAAAACAAGGACCAGGAGCCAATCACTACTGAATGGCTTTGTTTAGAACAACACCGCCACACGCATGGCGATAATGTACGTTATTGCTAAAAAACACCATTAGCCACGTGATGGCGAAGCAAACAATCAAGCAAGCGAACAAGATACAGAAAACGTGCATGCACCCACGCCGAGAAAACAAAAAATAAACAATTGATTTTACTTACTTTCTAAACAAGCATCCTAACATTAGGAGAGCGAGACGTACGGTTGGCTCTCACTATGTAGGGGCGTTGTTTCTAAATAAACTTTCCAGCTTCTAGTAGTGCCTTGTCATGTGTCGCTGACAAGTCGAGGCTTTTTGCAACGTTTTACCGTCATGAGCCTACACCAGGTCCCAAAAACTAAGTGCTAGTTTCGGTTTCAAAGAACATGCATGCTCGTATGCCGGTTGTTTGGCATCCTAAAATATGGTTGACCGGAGTGTGGTTGTTTTGAATGTTCGCATTTATTGGCGTTCACGAACTTTACAAATAAAAAGTTCAACACTCCTTTAAAAAAACTCTCCTTTATTTGCATGCATTTTGTTATTCCGTATTTTGAGAATTGTATACCAGGCTAAGCGCGGGAAGTGATTTACTTGCGTTCGTAGAGCTTGCCTCCGCTACCTCTCGCCCCTCGCTTGGGGTTACTATAAGTGCAATCGCGCTCAGTCATCTCGCTCGGCTGGCGCGTAAACTACGGGAAGGATAAAGACAGCTAGCTGTGGCAAGCAGATAACAGTAGCGGCTGTGAGCTACGCCATATAGGCCAACCATGCATTCGTCGAACATGGCTTAATTAGTCAACACATGTTTTGCGCAGCTGTGCGGTGTCCTAACCCGGAGATTTCTAGTTATGTGAAAGTTTTTGGGCATTTTGTAGAGGCAACAGGTGAGCACAAGTATTTGGACCCAAAACTTGAGCAGGTGTTGATTTTGAATGAGTACCTAAAAATAAATCCAGTTCTCTGCAAGCCTGAGTGGACTGATAGAAGTGTAGTGTCGCTTCACTATATTGTGATGACAGCAGCCAAGCTCCTATCGGGAAAATTTGTTTTTTGAATTGCTTGAACTCGAGTTAGCTCGGCTACCCAACTTCATTTTCTTTTACTTTCGACGTGTAGTTAAAATGACGGTGAATAATTTTAGGTTGGTTCCTACTCAAGAATTTCTTGCAGCAGTGACTTGAAACTTTGTGAGTCTTTACTTCTAATAGTGCCACTCAAGTACACGTTATAGACTGAATGTTTCTAAAAATTATTACAAAGAATGTCGCAAAGCCAACGTTTTGACAAGCGGGCCTTTCTTCATCAAGGCAACGCTGTTGCCTCGACAAAGACAAGTTATCTTGCAAAAACAGTTTCCAGCAGCATTCTACCTCGAAAACTTCTGATCGCTTCATGCCTCTGAACTTTAGTCTCATTTCGCATTCAAATTTTGTAAGAAAACTATGATCGTCGTCGTTAGAAACGTGATTGAGTCAAATACAACGTGTCCTACTCGCGATTGCTGATAATTTTCGCATTCTTTCGGATGTTTCCGGTTCAACGCTTGTTCATTATGTCCATATGTCAGTAGTAAGAGAAAGCTGCTTTTCTATGTTTACACTTTCACACCGCGCGTATGCCTGTTTTTTATAGAACACGTGCAGTGAAAAAGTTCAATTTACTTGTGCCGACAAAGTTTCGCCTTAATAAGAAATCAGTCTTCTTAACTTCCACCTCCTCAGAAAACATTGACAAAATCAGAATTGAAAAAAATACAGAAAAGAAAATTTTACAAATGGTCGCATCACCCGAGTAGCCAGCGGGCCTGAAAAAAGGCACGAGTGCATTCTGCTCGCAAGTGAAGTGGGAAAAAAGAGCTTCTGCGGCAACCTTCTTGCTCTCATTTTTTTCGCCCTTTATCTCAATTACTGGACGTTATAAGTGACGTTCTGAAATACAAGTTTTTTTCCTGATTTATTTCAAGTAGGACGCCCGACAACCGCCAGGGGTATATTGTGCTGCCGCTGCTGAGAGCGAATACATAGGAGGTATAGAGAGTTTCTGCCCCCTGCTTACAACAACTCACCTTACTGGCACTCTGTCTAAACAAAACACTTTTTTTCGTACGGCTACAACATTGATGCCACCATACCTATCCTACGCGCCTCTTTTGAGTACCCGTCGCCTTGTTTCAAGAGTCATCGTTCCCGCTGGAACTCTCGGTGGGCTGCCGTTGCTATGTTTGAAAAAGGGCTTTTAAAATTTAGAGAACCTGCTATCCGCCGATAGCACCGAGGAGTCCGCTCAGACACGTGGATCGTTAAAGCTTAGTTTAAGTAAAGTGACATTCGTTTGGTGGCAGTCTCACCGGAAATCTAATTCTGTTCACTTAATTAAGAATATGGCCGCACGAGCGCACTCATGCGTGGGCGCATGGATGAATTCTTATGCGAGGTTCATTTACCACGGAGCTGTAGCGAGAGTGAAGCACGGCATGTTTAGCGAACAAAAAAAAAACAGTGTACTAGTCGGCAGCCGTGACTCTGTTCTTGGTTAATTTGATTAATAATGAAATGACACGCTCAGAACGCATACGAGAGGCGTATGAACAACACAAAACGCACAACTCGAGCCATTGAGATTGATTACATTTGGTTGGGACCAGTGTTAACATAAATGACCAAGGCTGCCCCGTAGTGTTTTAGTAAGCAGTTACTGAAGTTCGTCATCCATATACACATCGCTTCTTTTTCTGCATATATATAAGAAACACTCGAATGGTCAACAAAAACCAAAAGCAGAAGCGTGGCTTTCCCAAAATTGTGGTAAAAAGACTGTAACACGCCTAAAGGAAAACACGAGGAAATTGCGTGCTGCAATAGCCACCCCGTAAGTTACGCACACACTTCTCCCCACTGCGGAACGAATAACTGGCGCTTCGACACAACACCTGCCGGGAACCAGTGAGGTGGTACGCCGTCAGCGGGACATTATGCGTTAATGTGGACTCATTAGCGAGTGCATGTGGTCTTTGCTGGCAGTCTTAGTGTAGTTGCAGCGGTCCACATATTGGTCCGAAGTGTCGCATTCTTTTTTCTGCCCTTCGTTCAGTGCTGCTATTTTCCATGCGCATGAAAAAAAAACCATTCAGCGCCGTTCGTCTTTTCTGCTGGCCAGCCGTTGACCCCGGAAAAGCCCCCTAGAGGATATTTCAAGAAATCGTGTTGCCACCACTGTGTGCACATCCGCTTATTAAATGAAATGGCACTAACTCTAAATACAGCATGATAAGTAGATGTACAATACTAACATCTAAGCGAAGGAACATACAAAGAATTACGTTCTTTCATATTCTTCTATTGCAAAAAAAATTGCGTGCGGAAATCTGTAGCTCTTCATTGATAGCAGGTACCAAGTAGGCACTTTAAATGATGTTTTCTTTAAGTTTATGCTAAAGAGGAAAATGATAAGAGCATCGCGTTGCTCCTACTAAAATTGCAGCAATTGTGTCTACTAGCGATAAACAGCAAACGTTTAATGCTGTAATCGTCAAAAAGATTGTAGCTATATAAATCAGTTTAGCACTTGCTGCTGTGCAAAGACCTGTTCCTTTTGTTACTTATACAACTCTATCTGCAGTCGATTGTTTTCAGTTTTATTTGAGGGAAGACCATACCGAAGAGAAAAAGAAATGTGTTGTGAAAATTGAACACTTCAAGATTTCAGAAACTATAAATTGAAATACAGCGTCTCAGAGTAGTAAGTTTATTTCTGATATCACGAAATTTTCATTATTTTAAACACTCGGTTTAGTCTTTCACGACGAACCCCAGTATGCTACAAGATAACCCGTACAATGAAGAATTTCACAAGGCCAAGTCCAATTCTGAATTATTCTATGTATTTTGAGTACCCATGCTTCAGAGAGTATACAACAGTGATTTTGTCTATTTAATGAGGAATTAGTGCACGTACAAGTGCGCAATTTTACTATATGACGAAATTGCATACATGTAACGCCACATATATATGAGGCCCCACACATGTAACGCGCAGCAGCCTTGGGGACTGAACAATTTATATATCGAAACAAAAATATAAAAAAGGACCTATTTTGTAGCCAAAAGATGCCGTGAAGGGCACGCCTGTTTATCTCTGGGCACCCCTTGACTTTGACGGCACGAAGTTTGATGTTGTTGAGCACTTATCAATCATAACTCTATGCAGAGAAGCACTCCAGAACTTTATTTCTTCCGCCGGCGTTTGAATCTGCTGTGGATAAACATTGTTACTCAGTACGTTTTCCTGCTTCGTTGTTCTCATTTAAGTGGAGGTTGCCGTCAGCGAAGTGTCGTGAATATTGAGTAATTGTCACTTGTTTCATATATGATTCAGTATTGAGCCTTTTGCTGCATCATCTCCAGAATGTGGTCGTGAATAGGCGGCTATAGCTAAGGCACAAATTTGCAAACGAACACAGAAAAGTAGTTCCGATCGTCCCATACAGACTTCCTATTCTGTTTTTTTTTCGCTCATTTTTCATAGTTCAGTTTTTACGCTTTGTTAACTGCTTTTAGCTGACACATGGTTGGTGGCATTGCCAGCGTTATGCGCGCAGCCTAAAGGTGAACGCAACTGCAAAATCTACTGTAAATGCCTAGAGTAAAGAAATGGTACTAAGGCATGCACAGGTGTACTGCAGCATGAAAGCAGTAGTGTGTGTGCTGTTGCTGATATAGCGGTATCCAAACATAAACATTTTTGTGTAACATCGCAAGGAAACAGAACAGTCTCTGAAAGAGGGAACGTGTACGCCTTTCCCTATATGTGGTTTTGTATGTTTTGCTTATTTTTCTGTCGTTACTGCGAGCTCAATTTGAGGTGGCGGGAAGCGACAAGAGCCTACGGTGGTGGCCGTTTCAAGCGAAGTTTGGCATGGAAGGTGAGGGCAAATACGACGCTAGAATTCGATGTCACTGCAGAGCTTGCACTTTCTTGAGCAATATATAACTGCTAAGATGGATGGATATGGAAAGAAAAAATTGGCAGATTCCATGTACAGTGGGAATCGATAATATGCGAAGCACGAGTAAGAAACGTTGGTATGCCAGTTCAAAATCAGCAATACGTCACGATGTGGAGGTAAATGATGCCGTACATGAATTCAATGTCATGTTTATCGTGTTTAGATGTGTCCTTTACCTTTGTGATCTATTGACGTCACGTGATACCAAATTCAGTAAATGTGAAGCTAGCGGAACGGCCACGAGCACGCAATGAGCATGGTATGTTGTCTTGTTCTTAACTGACAAGCGTGTCAGGATTATCATGTTTGCATCAGTCATATAGTTCGTCATCCATTGACGTCACGTAACACCGAATTCAGTACATGGGGAGCTAGAAAAACGGCTACGAGCGCATCATGAAGGGCACAATATGCTCTGATGTAGCGTGGACGTGCGCACACGCTGGGCACAGCGATGCTACGTTAGCAAAACTCGAGCACTCTATAGTCTGACACAAGGTGCGACCAGTGTCAATCGGCGTGGCCAAACGGCAACCAGCGCGAATTGCGACATGCTGATTATCGTGCCGATGCGTTACCCAGACAACACTGCGTCTTCCTATTTTCATAACGGAGAGATGCTGGATGCGCTGAAACGCGCATGCGTCAAAGCAACGCAACACGGCGCGCGCTAGCGAGTATATGGCAGGACCGGCGCCACATGATGATCATGTTTGCACCAGTCACATACCTTCGCCATTCATGAACGTCACGTAATACCAAATTTCGCATATGTGAAGCTAGGGAAACGGCCACGAACGCATCATGGGTATGGCGTGTAGTCATGCTGTTACATGACACGCATGTCGTGATTATCATGTTTGAATGTGTCATTTTTCTATGTCGTCCGTTCGCGTCACGTATTACCGAGTTTGTTATATGTGAAGCTAGCGAGACGGTTCTGAGCGCATCATGAGCGCAGCATGCAGTCGTGTTGTTGCATGACACGCATCTCATATTTATCATGTTTGCACCAGTATCATACTTTCGTCATACATTCACGTCCCGGCCGTAATACCAAATTTGGTAAAGTCAAGCGAGCGGATTGGCCGCCAGTGCATCATGAGCGTGGCAGGGGTCATGTTGTTACATGACACGGCATCTCATGATTATTATGTTTGCACCAGCCACATACCTTCGTCATCCATTCACATACCATACTACCAAATTTGGTATATATGACGCTAGCGAAACGGCTGCGAGTGCATCATGAGCGTGGCATGTAGTCATGTTGTTACTTGACACGCATGTCATGATTTTCATGTTAGGGTGTGCCGCTTGCGTTTGGCATGCAAACATGTCATACCATACCAGTTTTGCAACATTCCTTGTGAACGAAACCACCACGAGAGCTGCAGGACCATGAAATGTAAATCATGACATTCATTACATATCTAATATGATTTTTATGTTATGACTAGTCAAGTATGTTCTTCATACGGTCATGTTATGCCATACCAAGTTTGGTATCGATACCATTAACGAAACGGCCAGGAGAGCTAAAAGTCGTAGGTTGCTAGATAGATGGATAGATAGATAGATAGATAGATAGATAGATAGATAGATAGATAGATAGATAGATAGATAGATAGATAGATAGATAGATAGATAGATAGATAGATACGCTCAAAGTCGCCGAAGTTCACTAAGAAATGCCTCGCATTTAAAAAAAAACTCCCTTAAAAATCAGATGAATGGATGAGGAGAAAATTTGAGTTGGTGGGTGAGGAGGCTAAGAAAGGACGCCTATGTGCGGGGATACCAGTGTTAGCCTTCTCAAGTTAAGCCCCGGAACTATCATGTATGCCGTGGCAAAGAAGCGTTGCTTCGAACACACTTTTTATTGTACCCTTTGCTGGTTGATGCTACTACTAAAGCTATAAAATAAAACGCAGAGCAGCATCCCAAGTGGGTGGGCAACAGTGGCCTCAAGTTCCACATATCTAGGCTTTCCGCGCGTTTTCAGTTGCGAGGCTAGAATGGGAACCGATGCCACTAAATGGTCGTTCCAGGTTATTTCATGAAAAGATGGTATGTTTGTATAGACCTGTATACATGCTAAGAAGCATATAGGCAGTTTAATAAGAAAACAATTATGACGTAAAAAATTCGGCAGATCCCCCGTACCTTGGAAATTGACGTTATGTAAAACATGCGGAGGGAAAGTGACCGTGTTATAATTTGTTTAGCGTCATTCTGTGTCTGAGCGACACGACACAGAATGACGCTAAATATATGTGTAAATGTTGCACGCAGAGATATAATGACGCGTTGCGGACGTTTTTATAACGAGTTCTTTGTACTTGCGCAATGATGCCATCAGGAACATGAGTCTTAGCAATACCACAAGCTATAAGCTAATATGAAGCACTGGTACTCCCGAGGATGGTAGCCCTGGACACTGCCATAGAAATCAATTTCAGTTGATGGCACCTAACTACTGTTTTCACGTAAAGCCGAAGTGGCGACTGAGTGACAGCGGTACATTTATACTATTTATCAAATTGGATAGCCAGTACTGCAATCACAACTGACATTTCACGAACATCGGAGTCGTCGTGAAATGTAGTTCTAGACTTGGCGTGGCTCTGTGCTAGAATGCTTGATTGTCATGCGATTTCATGCTTGGTTTTGATTCCTGCTCGGACATTGACATTTTTTCTTTGCATCCGTGGGGTAAACTCTGTCGTTGTAAGGTTTTTCTTAGCACCGAGAATTTAAAATTGACCATGTGTGTTCTCGTCATTCCTGGGTAGATACTAAGTGTCAATCACCTGTGGCACATACCCGCATAACAAGGGCACTGTTTGACTGAAAATGCTTGACGACGCACGCGACGGGATTGTAACACTATTCATGCCTTGACTAGCGTGTCGTCTTCGTCGCACCATCTTAACCTCCCATACTAATTTTGATTCACGTCAAGTTAATTAAGGTGGTATCCCGAGAGCACCTAGACGTAAGTGACTAGATAGATACATAGATAGATTGATAAATACGCATATAAGCACCAAAAGTGCTTGTAGTTCACAAAAAATGCCTTGCATTTAAAATCTCAGTAGCACGTACAATGAAAATTCGTGGCTGACCTATAAAGTAAACCTTGTGCACAAGTGCTCGCTTATTACCATGTTTAGAACTACGGGCTGAGAGCACAAATCACGAAGAAAAAAAAGGTGAACTCCACAACTAGTGCTTCTTGACATTAGTAATCAGTATGATACAATGAGAATCCATTGTTACCTCGCGGTTGTTGATATTTCGTTCAAGTAGAGTAGACCGCACTTCAAAATATATGCCTTTTAGCCCCCCACCCCCCCCCCCCCCAAAAAAAACAACACAGTGATTTCAAGCAGACAATAACTGCCGTGGATAATAACTTTGCCGGTTAGTTAATAATAGTCTTCTACTTCCTTACTATGTACATTAGAAAATAGTTACTAGCTGTCACCGCCCTAATAACTGCGGCTGTAGTAACAAGCCAGAAACGTCGAAAATGTGCGTTGAGCCATTTCCAACTAGATAATTTCAGGCCTACTCACTGTGTCTTCCACGGGCTGTGACGTAACTCCGTTTTGACTGGTGTGTTTGGCTATAAAGACGTGCCTACGCTTGCTCTCGTCGTTTGACAGACATGGATTGCCAAGGCTGACGAACGTTTTTGTGGCATGTTGGTGTGCTTGTTGGCGACTCGAGAAGGCAGTTTTTTTGTTTGTGCGTGAACTTCAGGGTGTATATGTGATGTGTTTTGTGCACTGGATATTCGCAACCTGTACGGATGCAGGTCCGCACGGTTGGGCGATGCTGCGTGGCGAATTGTCCCATCAAAGGGACCGAAGTGGTGAGTGGTCTCGTTTCCTAAGGACAAGCAAAAAACGAAATGGGAGCGTGTCGTTTGTCAAGCTGATGTCGACATCCGTTTTCTTCGTCGTCCGAAGGTACATATGTGAGTCCGTACTACATATTTATAAGTGTTTTCAATGTCTTCATCTTGAGCATGTTCGTTTCTTGCTCTAAAATAATAGTGTCATGTGGGCTTCTGACTTGTTGGCGTAAGTGATGGCATTAAATAACAAACACGCGTAACACTACGTTTTCAAGCAGGCACTTTTATTTCAAAATGAATATGTTGCTATTGGCGATTACCATCGCAGACTTGTTGTATTACCTCTGTCACTTGGTTGAGAAAAATGGAAAGAATGATGTTGCAATACCTCTAGTGCTTGTTTTCTGCATAGTATTTTCTTGCCGGGGCCCCTACGACTTTATTGCTGTATTATTGTGGCCAGCACCGTGGCCTAGTATGTTTTTTGGAATTAAGATGCGTGTAGGCCCTTACGGTAAAGGGCTTTCTTAATTGATTTACAGGTGTGTGATTTCTACTTCAAGCTAGAAGATTTCAAAACCACTACAAAAATATACTTATCCCGAAACCAGCAGTTCAGTAAAAGCACCTTCGGGGGCTACACGGTTTATTACAGACTAAATATCAAGATTTTTGCCAGGCATTGAGTACTGTAACCGACCAGCACCACTTTAAGAAAGGCCAGATCTAAAGAAAAACCACTCCTTGTGTCACTCACAAGAAAATTTTGTGAAACGACAGATTTTATTTTCTGTTCCAGAGGTCATAACCTTGATATTGTGCTGGATACCATACTTGTGACCTCAGCACACAGTCTCCTAATTAACTACCTGTCTATGAAGAAGGATGTTCGGAAGAGTACAACTTAAACTGCAGAAACATTGCAAATGAGTAGCAACAGTTTCTTTGGATTATCTAGATAGTGTGTCTCCGTGTGTGTGGACGGGGGAGGGGATAATAAAATTTACTTTATTTTTAACGTCACTTTGATAGTCCATAAAATCTTGCTTTTATAGATCGAGCACATGGTCAACAGCGTCCAATTTTTTTTTTTCGTAGAAGAAATGGCTCACAGGTCATTGTCTATGGGTCCAAGCAGTCTGACGATCCTTTGTATTCTATGATTCAACAAATAGAAAAAAATTTGCCGCTAACGCTTTCTCTTTCAACGGGAGATGATGGTGGCAATGAATTCATAGCCTCAAATACGCGTGCTCACTCGGGCAGAGTGAGTGACGTCACGGTTGGACTTGGCAGGCCTGATAATACTCTTTTAGGTGGCATGGCTCGAGAGGTCATACAGGCATGAGTCTAGAGTTAGTTAGGATGTTGTAGTTAGCCAGTGGAACTAGCCTTGCATAATTTCAAGGCAATCGCCTCGCCCGGTTTTCTCTTCTCTGATTGCAATTAATGTTTTTCGTTTTTTTAACTATGCACGAGCAGGTTCTTGAAAAAAATCGTGCATAGCGCGACGTAATCCCTATTTCACATGCAGTATTGTGCCGGTACTTAACTCGCTGCACCATACCCCAAACATAATTGTCACTTATCACAAGTCACTTGCGACGTCTGTAGCATTTAAAAATTTCAAAAGAAGTTGCGACACCTGTTTCCTGAATATCTAGCGACCACGCGAAATTACAACATCAGTCACACTGTCACATGGCGAGCCTAAACGTTGCAGTTCCTCAAATAAACCTTTCCGTTCCCTCTTAAGCTCACGACACTTAAGCAAATAGCGTTCTATATCATCATTTTCCTTGCACTTCGGTAACAAGGGCATCGCGGAGAGACTGATCTTATAGAGCCATGCTGGTGCACGCGCTGATCCAGTTCGGATGCGATGAAGCAAGCAGGCCTCTTCCCTTCATAGCCCTTTTGTCACACATGGCTGGTCAGGCGTCAGCCATAACGAGTGAAAATGCTTATTGGCAGCTTCTCGTACGATACGCTGATTGTCTTTGGGAGCCTTCTTAGTTGGTGTAAGCTTCAGAACACTTCGGGCAAATCTGTCAGCCACCTCATTACCCGCTATATCCACATGTGATACAACCAATTGAAACCTAATGTTTATACATATTCGATGCAGGTCTTTAAGGATTCGCAGGGATCTTTGACTGCCTATATCCAAATCCAATCCATGTTTTAGACGTTGCAAAGTGGGCTTACTGTCCGAAAAGAGCACGACTTGTTGCTGCCTACAAAACTTCAGTTTCGTCAGGGCTGCCTGAATCACCACGTTTTCACATTCTGTTGATGAAACAACGCACTCGAGTCACGCTGCCCAGAACGCTTTAACACTCTTCATCTTGTTGCACGTAGGTTCCAGATAAATTATTCGTTAACCAGGAGAGACGGAGCTGTTATAAGGTTCAGAGTGGTTTGGTGAGGGTTATCTGAAACAGGTGCTGTTTTTGAAGACTATAGTCTTTCTTGGAGACTTTCGACGCAAAAACTTTGGTCTGTCTGTCCAGTTGTCTGTTTTTGCGTTTAGAAAAAGTTGTTAACAATTTCGAGTACTTAGTACTCGACTATGGGAGAGCCTAAAGCCGTCCTTTATGAATTCGGTTTAATCTACACACCCGATCCAGCACTAACGGTACTAAGCACTCTAAACGGCACTCTAAATGGCAAATGGCCGACCCCATCGAAAGCGCCCACCAATGTTGCTCAGGGTTGAGCGTTCATACTTGTGCGATTGTCAATTAAAAAGCAATTGACCCACATATCTGAGGCACCATAAGAACACGTATATATTCTGTATGTATATCTTTTATTAGAAAAATGAAATGAGGCGCATGCCCGTCTCAGTGCCGCACGTTTCATTTTTCAAGATAACTGCCAGATAACGCTCATGTCTCACGTGTGAAGTGACTTGGTGCGCTCGTTCACCTCCGCTGCAGCTCGAGGCACTCTAACGCAGCGCCTCCAGAATACCATTCAGCGATTTCCTTATGCAGAACGTCAAATAAACGTTTTGTTCAATCTCTTCAAACGCAAGACTATCGTCTTTCGTGACATTTGCAGATTAACATGCAGATACGGGGCCAATCGTTTTTGTCAATGCTATGAGAGTGCCCGAATCGATCAAGCTTTCTGGGTAAAAAAGCGCTCCTTGACTGCTCTTGCCTGTAGAAGTTCTTACGAAACAGCCTTTACATAAAAGGCCGTTTCTGGGAACGATCTCGAAAGCCCTTTGACCCGAAGTACTATCAAATGCGGTAAGTGTGCCTTAAAAAAATTGAACGCAGAAAAACCCCGCAGATAGAAGAGCCCCGAAACCGTTAGAAGGGCATATATAGAAAGAAAGGAGACATTACGAACGCACTTAAACGTTATCTTTTTTTCCCCGAGTTTTACAAAGAACACATAAACTTCTCTATGACGCTTCCTTTTATTTCCCATAGGGGTCCACCAACACAATTAGGTTTGAAGGTAAAACGCATTATGTGCTCTACTGTGCTGTTACGTGCATCGTTCTATTGATCTCTTCAACCATTCTTTTGCTCGCACTCCTTTTTAAACGAACCTTCTAAATTTAGGCCCATCTTACATACATACACTTCGTGAAAACTTCTTGAGCACAACATACTTAACCATATAACCACCTACATCTTGCAAAATAGCATTCTATCACCATCACAGCATGACTTCCAACAGAGATCATCCACAGTCACTCAACTTGTTGAATTTATAGATGAAATCTGAAGTGGTATTGATCACGAACACCTGAGGGATGTCATCTTGCTAGATTTTTCAAAGGCATTTGATCACGTATGACATCTAAAATTAATGCTAAAATGTGAACAGCGATTAAGCGAGAGGCCCGTAAGAAGATGGATGAAATGATACTTCTCGAAGCGAAAGAAATTTGTGCAAATAACCAAACTAGTTTTAAACTCACTCTTGTCACCTCTGGAGTTGCCCCGCATAGCGTTCCGGCTCGAGCTGTCTTTCCCATCTTCATCAAAGTTTTACCCACCGACATCCCCATCGACGTAAGACTTTTTTGCTGACGACGGTGTCTTCACAAAGAAATTACTTCTCCAGTTAACCATATCACTTTAAATAATGCCATAAGGAGTTTTGCATTGTGTGGCAACGGACAAATGAGCCTTCTTGTAAAAAAAAGTTGTTTTGTAAATAACAAGAAAACACCTCTTTGATGAGTTTCCTTATACCATAAATAAGAATTCAGTTAAAGTGTTTTCACAGCACAAATAAATTAGAGTAACGATAAATTTTAACCTCCTTAGGATTGCCATGTCAACGATATTACCCTCAGGGGCGCTTAAGCAGCTCGATTTCTTTAAGCAGCGCCTTCATCAAGCCCCACGTGAGACTAAATTACTAGCTCATATAGCACTATATACAACAGCATTGAAATATGCTGCTCCAGCGTGGTTTTCATAAACCAATAAAGTATTTGCTATTATAAAGGCTGTACTAAAGACAACAATGAGATTCAGCTTCAGCATGTATCAGCTCACAGGCTCTTCTATTGCTTTATTCCAATCGACCGGAATACTAACAATTCAAAACAGTGCTACGCTCGCACGACTGAAATTGCCTCATCAATTATTTAATCACTAGCTAATTGTCAACACTTCTAAATACATGTGTATCGCAGACAATAAAATAACTTGACTAAAGCGTTCATACAACCTAAATGAATATAATTTTTGCACCTGTCGCTTTGAACACACCTTCTTCCCGATAGCCATAAAGCAGTGGAAAAACTTACCTTCCGCTACAACCTAAACCTACTCTGATACCTGTTTTCAATCAATACTTGAAAAGTACCTACATCAAATGCAAACATAAAACTACAAATATTTTGCCTGATTCCTTAACGATAAACCTTACCCATAATATTTCTACCCACATGACACCAACTAACATTGCAAAGTATGCCTTTTTGTACTTTTCCGCTAAAACTTACACTTGGGTGACTTTGTTTGCATAACCTAATTGTAAATAAAGTGGCGTGTTATAATGTACCAGAGTTTTACAAATATGTTTCACAGTTGTGTACAGATGTTTTGCATATTTAGGCTTTATATTTATTGTTACATTGCCAGTAGCAAAAAAAACTGTTCTGGTATTTTCATGAATTTTTCTTTCATCTTTCGAACTTTTAAATACTTGTATAATTTGTACTTTTCCTGCAATAATCCCAACTGGGATTGTCAGTATGTACTAAATAAATAAAAATATTAAAATATATAAAAACTTTGGTGTCTTTTGGTCGACAAAAAATAACAGCCCTATGGTGAAGAGTGTGAAATATGCAAATGACCTCTGCTACAATAATTTCATGTCATTTCATCCTCAACTAAATCATCATCGTCATCATCATCAGCCTGACCACACTTACTGCAGGAGAAAAGCCTCACCTATGATCCACCAACCATCCCCTTCTTGTGCTTTCTGCTGCCACAGTGTATCAGCGAACTTCTTAATCTCATCGGCCAACCCCACTTTCAGTTTGGCCTTCGTGTGTTTGCCTTCTCTAAAAAGCAGGCAACTACCTTTAATAATCAGTGGTTACCTTGCCCCCAGGCTATGTGCAAGACTTTTGTACAGTTCTTCACGATTTCAACTATAATATCCTTAACCCCAGTTTTTTCCCTTACCAAATCTCCTCTCTTCTTGCCTGTCAATGTTACACCTATCATTTTCCGTTCCGCCACTCACTGCGTTGTCCGCAATTTAAGCTGAACCCTCTCTGTAAGCCTCAAAGTTTCTGCTCCGTAGGTAACTACCGGCAAGATGCAGCTGGTATATGTCTTCTTCTTCAGGGTTATTGGCAGATTACCATTCGTTATTTGAGAAAGCTTGCCGAATGTGATGCACCCCATCCTTACTATTCTAGTTAATTCACTTTCATGGTTCAGTTCTGTGGTTACTCCCTTTCCTAAGTATACATCTGCTTCTACAAATTCCAGTGTCTCTCCCCCTACCTTAAAGAGTTGTTGTCTGCCAAGACTGTTGCACATTACTCTAGTTTCATTCATAATATTTTCTGACATACTCTTTCGCTTTCATGTCCAGTTCAGTAATCATGAGCTGTAATTAGTTCCTTGAGATACTCATTAGGGCGAATGTAATCAGCGATTTGCAGGTTACCATGATACTCTTCATTAATTATTATCCCCAAGTCTTCTGACTCCAGAGCCCTGAAAACCTTCTGGAAACACGTGGTGAATAGCATTGCAGAGTTAGTCTCTTCCTGCATTACACCCTTCTTTATTACAATTCTGTCAATTTCTTTACAGAGAGCTATGGTGGCTGTGAATCTGCTGTAGACTTCTTCCAGTCTCTTTATGTAGGGTTCGTCGATATCCTAATTACGTAATGCCTGTACCACTGCTGATGTTCGAATGAGGAAAACACTTTTTCGTAGTCTATGAAAGTTATGTGTAGAGATTGGTAGTATTTCACACGTATCTCTATTGTCTGATCGATAGTATGAATATGGCCTATTGTGGAGTAGCCTGTACCAAATCTTGCTTAGTACTTTGCTTGAATTATTTCTAATGTCGATTGAATTCCATTAGCTGTTATTTTTGTATATAGTTTGTAGAGAACGGACAGCAAGCCGATTGACATGTGACTAAGTCCTTGACGTCATTTTTCTTATAGATTAAGAAGGCGTTGGTGGTTTTCCGAGATTCGGGTACCCTTCCCGTCAAGAGACACTTCGTATATAGGGTGAAATGTCTTGCTAGCATAATTTTTCCTCCATCCTTCAGCAAGTCCGTTGCTACGTTATTCTCACCAGCGATTTTGCCTTTTCGAATTACTTTGAGAACTTTCATTACTTTGACCGATTAATTGATAGGTGGTGTTAAAAGTCACAAAACCACCATATGATTATGAGAGAGACCGTTGTGAAGGGCTCCGGAAAATTTGACGACCTATAGTTCCTTACCTTGCACCCAAATCTGAGCACACGGGCTTACAGCATTTTCGCCTCCATCAAAAATGCAACCGCCGCAGTCAGGATTCGATCCCGCAACCTGGACTTTCGTTACTTTTTTGACGGTAATCGTAGGACGTCAAATTCAACGTAGCTATAATTGCATCTTAAGCCATCATCCTGGTTGTTTCGGCTTTTGTACACCTGTCTTTAGAACTCCTCCGACATGCCAATTATCCTGTTCATATTAATTATGACATTGCCTTCCTTGTTCTTTAATGCATACATCCGATTTTGGCCAATGCACAAGTTTTCCTTCACATCTTTTAAGTTTCTGTCACTTTTTGCAGTGAGCTCGTTTCTCTGCATGTTATACCTTTTGATACCACCAACACTACACCTATTTATCAACTTCAAAAGCTCCACTAGCTCAATTTTATCGGTTGCATTTGAGATTTGCGTGGTTTTTCTTCTATTATTGAGATTCTTTCTCTCCTTAGATAGTTTGCTGTGTCTTATCTAGTGACTGTATCTCTGACTTCAATCGCACACTCTTTGATGATACTAGAAAAATTATTGTCGATTGTATCAACGCTAACCTCGGGTACCTCTATTAAGGACGCGAATCTTTTCTGAAGCGAAACAATGATTTTCAGTACTTTTTCTCTCAACGCTAGCTCATTCATTGCGTTCAATAGCTTCTTGCATATCAGTCTATGGCTTTCCTTTTTAGGTTTAGGTTAATTGGAGATCTTACCACTTTGTAGTCATTGCATCAATATTTTTGAACTACTTCTGCTTCCTGTACAATGCCTGGCTGTGCACGCACAACGAAGTCTATTTCCTTTCTAGTATCGCCACTAGAACTTGGCCACGTCCACTTTCGGTTAGCCCGTTTTCTGTAGGAGGTATTCGGCGTGCATAAATTCTTACACTCTGCAAATTCTAAAAATAGTTTTCTTTATCGTTTCTGGAGCCGATTGCATATTCCTCCACTGCATGCTCTCTGGACCGGTTCTCGCCTACGTTGGTATTAAAGTCGCCCGTCAGAAAACTGCAATGTGACTTTAGTAAAGGCTGCCGCTACGTCTTCATCATTCAACCAAATGATCATCATGACTCGTAGGCGCGTAGGCCTGCACCACGTTCACCTTGTACTATTTGTTAACGTAATTACTATACTTGCCACACCCTCAATGATACTACTCTATTGTTCTGTGTTGCCAGCGGTATTCTTTTGTATAAAAAGCCCTCCTAGTTGTTTGCTGTCAACTAATTCACGCTAGCAAAGAACGTGTCCGTTCTCAACTATTGTATGAGCCTCACGTGCCCTCCTATCATCGCTGAGACATATTAAATCCAATTTTGCACCATATATTTCGTCGAATAGCATGGCTAGACTTGCCTCACTAGATATCGTTAAATCGTTGAAGGTAGCTAAGTTCAGCTTCCAATGGTGGCCTATTTGGACGGAGAGATTCTCAGTATCTTCCACTGCATCACAGATCTGACCTCCGACTCCAACTGTTGCTTTGCAGCTGCTGGAAACTGAGGGACTAGGTTCAATTGTTGTGTTCAAGGGAAGGGTTGGTCAGGTACCGCACCAGGATGACCAATACTGCTCTGGTGAGGGAGTGCATTACCGGCAGGTGGTCGCCAGTGAAGCCGTACCCGAGATGCTTTTTTTATTTTTAACACGATTTCCTCATCACGTGATTTAAGTAATTATACGATTGTAAATTGTCCGCAACCGGTATTTGCACCAAATTTTCACATTGTATGCTAGGCTGCTGAGCTATCACTAAGTAGGGGTTCACTGCACTTTCTTGGTACTGTAGGTTACCAACTGACTGCCTGTCAGCTCTGAACTTCACGTTAGTCGTAGCTTGCCTGGCATTCTGTTAGCTGTTTGAAACTCCATTTTTGTTATAAACAAAAGAGCTCCTTCGAAGTTCTGATCTTCCGAGGTAAGGGCAGGTTAGTGCCCTGATTCGCACCCTCCCTCTCACGCGTTTAATCGCTTCTAACGTAATTCTGTCTCTTTCAATTTTGACATTGTGAGCCTCAAACTCTCTGTAATGTCGAATTTTTTCGGATTTCGAGAGGTAGCGCTCCTACTTTGACGTTTCCACTCAAGTGAAAAGTTTTGTGAACTAAGCTACTGCTTCTATGTGATTTTTGACGCTGAGTGTATACGCCGCGGGCGGTTCGAGTGTTTGAAAAGTGGACGCAAAAGCTTGTAACTGCTAAATTATACGCTGGTGCTGCTGAAAGGATTGTATCGTGTTTCGTTTGTGTTTCGTAGTAGTATTTTAACTTCTTAGAGATCACATAGCTTGCAAGAATTGCAAAGAAGGGGAAAAATTTATTTGAAGCAAGCTGTTATGCTCTTTATATCACGTTCGCGTGCCTGCACCGTGGTTTGTGTCGACTTGTGGCAGTGATTTCGCACTAAGTATATCAGACACGCCATGCTGAGAGACCGAATTAAAATTGAAAGTTGTTGTCAATTGTATTTGCTCAGAAAATGGCAATATTTTAAATATTTACTTCGTGCCGTCTTGCATCAAAATAGTGTATATTCACATACTTCATTAAATTCCGTTTTATATTCGTATGCCTTGTGAAAAATGTTGGTGATAATGACAGCAAAGACAACCAATTCTTAGCAGAAAAGGCATTTGTTACGCCGATGTTCAGAAAAAAAAAACATTCTAACGATTGTTCAACCAACTACTTGAGCATTTTTACGCACTGCACGTTTAAGTCATGCGGCCTGCTTTACTGATATCCAGCTATAGCTCAAATGAGTTCCACATGTGGCTTAGTCATTCCACGCACCTTTAAAAATTCACAATACCCCAAATCATAGCAAATAATACCGGATTATTGCGAAGATTATCAATGAATACTACACTAGAGAATGTAAAAAAGTAACTGGTTCGCGGTGGCGAGGCACTTCATATTACGTAAGCGTAGCAGCACCAGGAACTTGTCTGCGTTCTTAATCACAATTTCTTCCCACCCGTTCAGCAGCCTTCATTTACATTGTTTTTCGTGCACGACAAGTTTAGCCTTATTCGTGTTTTTTGCTCATCGCAATTTGTGTTGTTTTTTGTGATATCTTGCGTCTTCTCTTACTGCTTCCCTTTTTTAACTGCTCACCGTTACCCAGCATATAGGAGAGAAAATTAAGGCGCACTTGTTTCTCCCAAGCAGGTAACAAACTCGGGGAACAAGCATGCCATGACTGCGCCGCTTCTCGGCTGACAGCTATGACTTTTATGGTGGTTTGTGCGGACGTCAAATTTGGTTTTCTGGTGAGATTTCCCGAGCCTTCTTTGCTTGTGCTGCCTAATTGTTCCTCAAATTGGGGATAGGCGCCTGACTTTTTTTTTGCGTGTGTTCAAGTTCGAGCAATGTACGCTGCCGCGGATATGGTGTGAATCGTCAGCAGGCGTAGCTTGTTTGGAATATCATGGAGAGATTGGAAAAGACAATTATTCTTTTTTACACGTGTTGCGATGATATAGTGTGCTTGATTTTGGCGTTGTCTTACGTTAGGTCCAATTTTGTTCATAGAGGTGAATAATCAAGCTGTTTATAGTTAGATCACCCTAGAAAAGTGTACAGTCAATAATATTCCGCTAGCTGCTTAAGTTGCTACTACAATGCAGTTAGGCGTACTGTTACGAATGGGGTGACTTCTGATTGTTTGGCAACTTATACGTTAAAGCCTTTTTGGTAATACATGTCAACATTAGGCAATTTAATGTTTGCATCTGTCTTTTTCTTTAAAGCAGCATTCCCTAAACTTTGTGGGAGGATGAACTTTGAACTGAAAATGCTTTGTATACTTCCTAATGAAGCCTTGCCTAATTAAATTTAAACTAATTGCTTTATGCAATAATGCTGAAGTGAAAAGAAAACACTCAGAAAATAACTTTCAGCAAAATCTAGCTAGAAAAACTGTAGCCTGTCCTCACTCAGCGTGTTACGTAATCACAGTCTGTCACAAAGAGAACACTTAAAAATACCAACTACACTAATACTACTGTAGCTAATTAGGCGCGACTATGGTGTATAAATCTGGAAATCTCTGTTTCGGCCAGTTGTGCCTTCCATTGCTGAAACGTGTGTGTTGGTATCCGGTTCGACCATGTGCAGCTGATTGACCAGGTAGGATGAATGGCTAATACCAGTGGAGTCGTTCATTGAGCCAACCGCAATAGGAATGATTCACGTTTTAATGATGTTTCACTGCTCTGTTCTTCCGCTGATGAATGCTGCTGATGATTGACCTGTTGTATCAGCAGTTTATATACAAATCTTAATGCCAATTATTCTCTTCACTCGGGCGACCACAGACACACGTCGAAGCACCGAGACAGAGTGGCTTTACGTAATCATCCCCACACGTAACCACCTAAAGGTAAACTGAAGAGGAATATCATCTCCTCAAAGTCCTCAATCCACAGCAATTCCAGCCTTACCATTGCATAGATAAGTTAGTGTTCCACCACATATAGCTTCAGCCATAATAAGTGGTTCTTCAAATGGTTCTATGAAAACACTCAGCCAGTCTTCTCTTCTCTGCAGGACACTGATGAAGGTTGTGTCAGTTTTGTGTATCTGGTTTTTCACCTTTGAGCTACGCTGATCCACGTTTGATGGCGAGCAGGGCGGAGATTCTTGTGAGGAGCAGGATCGCTACGGAGCCTTCCAACATCTTTCTCACGCAAACTATAAAGGCTTTGATTGTCCCCTTTGGATACATAATTATTTCAAATTAATTCAATTTTTATTTTTGCAGTGTTTACGTGCCGAAGGACTCTGTTGGCTTAAACCTACTTAAGTAGCTTGACGAGACCCAACGACCAGACTAAACTAAATTATACAAACATTATAGAGGGCAGGGACGACATGTGCCTAATTTTCCACCATTAGCATGGAAACTAAGCTAGCATGCTCCACAACTGCCATATCTGTTTGCAAGGATGGTAGACAAACACAGTATCGCTAGCTAGGGGCACGCAAGTTTTTCCTTATTCAGATGATGCAGTTGCATCTAGAGTACATTACCGCTTGCTGCTTCAGGAGTTCAAAGCTTCTTCTCAGGGCCTTTTTTGTTACAGTAAGGTGTTTGAGACACGCTAACTGCTGTTTAACGAAAGCGGACCTTCGAAGCTCTTTATTGCCCGTACAAGGCCTTCTATTGTCCATGCTGCTGAAGACTGTACAAAGCTTTGGTAATTATTCATAGAAAAAACAACAATCGTTTAACAGAAAATTTATTGTGGTGTTGTGATTTCACAACACTGAGATTTTACGGGCTATACTTCGAGCGTCCTGCACTACCAAAAGTACAGTCAGACGTCTATGCGCTACCTTCTTAGCTGTTTCAAGCAGTTTTCGGCGCTACCTGTGTAGTGCTCCTGCCACGTCACAGACTATCACACTGCCTTTAGCCGACCCTAATTTTTACACAGGATATTTCCATGAATATTGTATATATCTGGCGGGAGCTTAGAACGTGTGGGCTTTGTGGAGTGCAAAAGAGAAGAGAAATTTTACCTGCTGCGTGTCATTAATTGTAGTTCATGATTTGGAGGTGCCGGCAAACAGAAATCAAATACTCTCAGTCGGCACTCTGTTTTTCTCGACACTTTTTCAAATGCTTTGCTGTGCTCGTTCACTCAGTAATGGCCATAATTGATGATGCGCGAAGTGCTCTGCCGTTGAGCACTTCAGCAGGATCTTTAGGCTGTCATTTACAGAGCGCGTTAGGCCCTTTTTGGTATTGGTCTAGCTTGGATCAATGTTAGTTAAAAGAGTGAAAACTTCCCTTTATTTTCAATGATTTTGATGCATCTTCTCAATGATCACGTCACGCCATAGTTTCAACTGAATCAAAGCCCTCAACCAGGATCAATTTTCACATGCTAAACGGCATTTCATTTTCAACTGTGAATACCTCTAGCAAAAACAAGGCTTTTGTTCCACCTTTCGAAAATGAATCACTTTGTCTTACATACTTTGGCTTTATAGTGACAGAATCTATCAGTAATACGGTCACCAATATTTCGTGCGTGGGACCATTCGGAAATTTGCAATTTTTGCTGATATTTTTAATTAGCAGTTGGCGTATCTGAATCTCATACCGAGAAGGTGACGCACTGTAGAGTGATGGCGATTCCGAGTTTTGCACGTTTATATTGCGCAACTATACAAAAAAGTGAGAGAGTCATGCATTACAAAAACATGAAAGTGCGCCACGCACTTGCTAAGCCTTCTCGCTTGAACACTAGTGAAGAGAATCGAGTAAGGAGGGCAAGTTCTCCCGCCATTATATTTGTTTTATGTCACTCTTGAAGCGATATCAGTCACCATGGTAGTTAGCCGCAGTGGCCAACTTACGTTCAAGTCTTGTCCATAGGTTGGCAAAAAATGTGGATATCGCTCACCGAACTAATACATATTGAACCTATGGCTCAGTCGGGCTCTTACTAACAAAAGTTTTTGTCATCTCGACTGATTTGAACTCTTGTTTACTCAACGTTTTTTCAAGCGTATTTCCAAGCCCTCAAGGTCACATGAATATAACCCACGCACACTCAGACTCTCCTCGAGGTTTGATGTATGCTTTATTGAGCCTGATTGAATTGACCTATGAGTGTGGAAGAATATCATGTGCATTATCAACCATTGTGTCAGCGCTCTTTACCAGCAAACGTTCGTACAATCTCAGCTAGTTTAACTCACAGCTCTAATTATCATGCCTTCAAATACGGGGAAAATTGATTCAAGCTCAGTGACTTTTTTTTTGAAAGACGTGTCTCATGTGGCATAGCTAATCAAGGACTAAAAAAGTGGGGGAGGTCTCAGCTCACGGCGTGTAATATATGAACTGAGGTGGCACTTGAATGGTATTGCGCTGAAGTATGTCTGACTAAGCGGGAGTGGACGTGTGGATACACGTTAACTACTATAAGGCTCATAGCAATGCTGAAGTTCAGTAGATGGGGTCTGATGTCGGCAAATAAATGTTGAACTCAATAGTGAAATATATATTGCCCTTATGTCTCACTTGGACTCATACTCACCGTACGATTCTTAATTCATGGCGAAGCCGTCAAGAGAACAGCAAACATTCTTGTTCTTGACGTACAGTGCAAGAAACGGGCAGCGTTTGCATGGTGCTTTTAAAACTCAAGTGCGCGGTACCCGCATTTTCGATGGAGGCGAAAGTGCTTGAGGCCAGTCTGCTTAGCTTAAGTGCACGTTCAAAACCTGGGGTGGGTGAAATTTCTGGAGTCGTCTACTGCAGCGTACCTCATGAATTCATAATCATATGGTGGTTTTTGGAGGTTAAACCCACACAAATACTATTAGCAAATGAACTGCACAATTGGCAGCAATACCTACCTATAAAACAAAATCACACGCTGCAAGAAAGAAATGGAGAAGGCGGATACGTGTCGAATAACACACATTTGTTTTCCTATTCGCATAACTTCTGCGCTGCCCTGTCCATTCACCCGCCACAGTGACCCGGTCAACAAATTAGGTGAAATCGCACGCAAGGCCCAGGGCACCAGCCCGGAAGGGCAACTCAAGTTAAGAATGCACAAAATTGATGAGGAACTTGCTGCAGACACGACTATCACTCAGCTGGAGCCCCTTATAGCGACACCCCAGGGCCATTGTCTGTTAAGACGCCTGCACTATTTCGCGAGAACGAGACCAAACTGCTTTGACACGCGCTGCGAACACTCATAGGTGCAGATTCTAATCCGCGTATCATGCACACTACACACCATGCTAGACCAGAAGAGCCATGGCGACAGCTCTGCAAAGAAGGCAGGACTACCAAGACACTTTTTTTGTGCACGCGAGTACAACACGGAGCTCCAATTTCGCAGTGGCCATGACAAGTATGGAACGCATCATCGCGGCTGCATCATTACGCTTTTCATTCAAAGCAGTAACAAAAATCGTGGCTATCACTCTGGCTATACGAGCCACCGAAGTCAAGGAACAACCGGTATGTATGTAGACTTGTAAAATGCATGTCTACCTGTGGGGAGTTTTGCCAGCCAACGTCCAACGCATCTTGAGACGACCATTGTACAGGACCAACGAATTACCTGGTGCCCGGCACATGCCAAATTTAAGGGCAACAAATGGGTGTTTCGCTGGCTTGAGGCATGACTGGCTGAGCCGTGGGGAACTTTGCTCTTAAGAACGTCCCCGCACCCAGTACGCCAAGCGAAATGATAGAATTTCAAAGGTGG
Organism: Rhipicephalus microplus; assembly: GCF_043290135.1. Classification (NCBI taxonomy): domain Eukaryota; kingdom Metazoa; phylum Arthropoda; class Arachnida; order Ixodida; family Ixodidae; genus Rhipicephalus; species Rhipicephalus microplus. The sequence continues at coordinate 124,224,708 of NC_134700.1, forward strand.
TTCACGGCAAATTCCGACGTTGAGGGCAACTAATGGGTGTAAATCGTGGCTCGAGGCATGACCGGATGAGCCGTGGGGCGTTTTGCCCTTAAGAACGTCCCCACACCTGGCACGCGAAGCGAAATGATAGAATTTCAAAGGTTTGGCTACTCCTCACGCCAAGCTCCATAAAGGCTAGGCGAGGGACTGGCGCCGACTGCACACCAACACAAACCCTCATTAGCCAATACTAAACCGGATGTATTACCACGGTCACGAGAGCGAATGTAATTGGTGTCGAGACACGGCAACACTCCGAGATGCGCACAGCTGGGTGCCGTATCACCGCTAGTTCAAGGCTCTCTCGCAGACGGGTCATGGGAGACTTGACTTTCTGACCTGGACTTGAGCTGTAAGTCAGTAAGCGAGCTGTAAACCCCCGTCTAGATCCAGCGTCCCGCAGAACCAGTGGGGTTCTGTATAATCCTGTACCGCCTGTGTGCATGAAAAGTAGTTTTTTTAATAATTGTCTGCTGCGCTGTGCCAGAAACATTTAGAAAACTCAAGATAAATACTTCAGAAGTTTACAACACCTAGTACCAATGATGTTTTGTTTTGCTCTGTACAAGTTTTAAAGAGTTTTTCTGTGGCGTGCAAGATATTTAAAGTTCTAGATTGAATTTTGTTTTCCTGTTCTGGTTTTCCAGATGTCTCCCTAGTTCAAGTATGAATTTATGGGAAGTTTTTTGAAATTTGGGCAGTATATCAAGCAATAATCGTGCTAAGCCTAATCAAACGAAAAATGCAGCAGCTTGTTGGTAAGCCCAGCTGTAAAACAGGCTTCTATATAAGCTTTTTCAGCTCTATGACCAATATTCGCAATACATGGTTTCTGGCAAGAAAGCCACGAAATTTTTGTCAATTTTTCTAAATACATCGGGCGTGTTAATAAGACACAAAGCTATCACTAAGACATTTTTCCTAAAACTAGGTTCCAAAAAACTGACGAGAGGCATGTTATAAACAGGAAGCACGAGCAATGAGGAGTATACAAGATACGAACGAAACCCTAATACTTCCGACACACATTAAGATCAGATGCTTCTGCAAAATTTAGTCCATTCGACGACACCACGTCGTTGTGGCTTGCCTTGAGTTGTAACCGCAATTTTATTTATTGGCGAATATCCAGGCACACCTGAGGTGCTTTTCCTTGCCAGCACTGACATAAGAAATAGAGAGGGGATACTAAGGTAGCTGTAAAGAATTGTGAAACAGAGGTGTTTTACCTGTTTAACATAACAGGTCGGGGTGCCCATTGTATACCACAGCCGGAAGTGTGTTGTAGTAGAGGTTTTTTTTTCTGCAGTTTGTGATGTGATCATCCTTACCCCTCACGTCGAGGCTTTTTTGCGACCAATTTGGTGAAAACTTAGACTTGGTGGGCTCATCAGACAACCGAAAGGTGTTCTCCAACTTCTTCAAACGGCCTTCTTGGGCATTAAAAAACGGCTAGACTGTACATCGCTCTGCTACGCTTGAGCTTCATGACGTCATACGTTGGTATGTGCTCCTTGAATTCTTCCCTTCCACCTTAGTCTTCCCTTACCATCGCTTGTGTCCTCGTCCCCCTAGTATATATACATTTCGTGGCTGCCCACTCTACGTAGTTTGCCCGCGTGACGCGAAGTCACGACATGAATCTAAAGCGTGTTACAACAGCGTACGACATCAGACTGTAATATACAAACGCACTGGCCTCAGTGCTAGCAACATTCAACACTTCATCGTACATAAAAGTCAGAATTCATGCGCTGTACACAGCCATATAAAGAACAACGCTGGAGATGGATGGATGGATGTATGGATGGATGGATGGATGGATGGATGGATGGATGAAAGGATGGATGAATGGATGGATGGATGAATGGATGGATGGATGGATGGATGGATGGATGGATGGATGAATGGATGGATGGATGGATGGACGGATGGATGGATGGATGGACGGATGGATGGATGGACGGATGGATGGATGGATGGATGGATGGATGGATGGATGGATGGATGGATGGATGGATGGACGGACGGATGGACGGATGGATGGATGGATGGACGGATGGATGGACGGATGGATGGATGGACGGATGGATGGATGGATGGATGGATGGATGGAGAGATGAATGGATGGTCGGACGGACGAACGGACGGGCGAATGGATGGATGGACTTGGACAAACTTTATTTGGTTCTTCGGAACGAGCTTTAGCATGTTGCGGGGCGCTCTCACGTCAGAATAGACAGACCACCTGGAGATGGAAAAAATAATTTTTTGAGAAAAAAAATCTCACTGTAGCAGAACACTGCGGAAAACAGAAGGGCCATTATTCAGACTAACGATCTTGAAATAGAAAGCAGGAAATCGATAGTATGAAAGCGGCAGCACAACGCTTTGCAATTAGAAAAAGAAAACGCTACATACGCTTGCGCAAACTGTTTTTCATGGAATACTATCAAAGCGCTTTCACCACTAATTGAGGTGATGACTTAAAAGGCCCACTTTTGAAACATGCCATAAATATACTATGCCAGGCATAGCGTTCACAAGCTCTGCATGATATCAAATTTTCTAACACAGGGAAGTAGTCTTGGTTCCTGTAAATATTGTCGGCAGTAATGTTCGTAAATACTTATTGGTACAATCAGTTTTGAAGTGTACTATATTAGCAAAAGCTGGTCTTCAATTATTCGCTGAGTAAATACTGTGTTATTCAGGTGTTATTAGTATTAAGGAAGTTTTCCGAGAGCGTCCGCCGATTTCGTGCATTACGAATGCGTCGTGGGCTTTCCATATCTCACCCTATTTCCTGGAAGAACTGACTTACGGCTAACTTTGCTGCTATCTTTTGATCGGCATATCGATTTCAATAAGCAGGAAAGCTAATATCAGAGAAAGGAAACAGGTTTATTTACTTCATGCAGAAGGAAAGAAATGAGGTTTGTCTCGGAGCCTGCATATGCGTATGTCCATGTATCACGCACCAGCCACGACGGAGGCAGTTTCAGCCAAGACGATAAATTTCGAGCACAACGTCCGTGTTGCCCTTAAGTTTTTTTCGTTCCTCGTAACCATTCGGCACAGATGGTTTAGCACTGTAAACACGAACATCCTCATGTGAAGTAGGTTAGTTGATCCAGCCTCGTTTAGTCGGCCCACGTCAATCGTGCACGCACACAGGAGAAACTCATGAGGCGGGACGAATGCCCGAAACGCAATTGCCGCAGAAGTCGAAGCGAAGGTTTTATTTCGAGATTCGCCTATTTGTTGGGCCAACGACTAAAACGCAAAAACCGGAATCAAGGAAAGAAAACGAAACAGGTGCGTCGCATAGAATAGGCAGCACGCCCAAATACACAACTGTGCAAAAATCCTCCCTCCGTGGTTTACTGTTCTCCAACTTGGTTTCATACCTAAGAACTGATCGTTTCCCGTTTCAAACTTCGCCGAGATTTACAGCTTCCGAGCGCAATCATTTCGCGGTGGATTTTCTTTGACGCGAATACATAGAGATGGCAAAAAGTATGAAACTTCTATAAAATAAAGAGTCTGTCTTGGAATGCATTTGAGCTTTAGAACGGCGTGTTTTACGGCGATTTTCTCGGCATGTGATTTGTATATCCCTCATATAAGGTGACAAGATTTTGTATATTTACTGCTTCGGTTTCCTGAACGAGCACTCATGACCATTTGTTGCGAATCGCGGGCCAGTAGGCAATGTTACTGCCCAAATCTTTTTACGTGACTGCTATCGAATGTGAGATTGAAAAAGGACACAAAAAATATGGCTTAGCAGCCACTAAAACTAAGCTGTAAATAGTTCATTTAGGCAGTCTTATTTGAATAGGTTCAATCACGATAAGAAAAAGGGTATGTTGAACGGTATGTATTATTAGCACCATCATTGTGGTTTATAATATTTCGAGAATGCGAACGCAGTGCTTATAGCCACAATTTTTCTTAGCACTATCAGCTCACGCTGATAGTTGATAGTTGGTAGTTGGTTGAAAGTTGGTTTTATTCGTGACGGAACTTTTGTACCATAACATTTTGTTGCTTTTTATTGCGTCATCGAGGACTTTCTCAGTGACACAATCGGATGCAACATTCAAAATCAGTAAGGTTAATAACAGTGTTACGTCGATGTGCAGATGTGGCGATGCATATGCGTATTAAGAACCTATAAGAAGGAAAAAGTTTATTTGACTTCCGCTATGTTTTAACGCATATGAATATAGGTTAGTATCCCGTGGTATAGATGTTTCCAATAACAGTGCACTTCGTTTATATTCTAGGTTGAAGGCTGTGTTGTAATAATTTAGAAAGTAGTAGATTCCTAGGAAGGCCACTCGCTAGCAATGAGGCGGCTGTAATGGGTGCTGCAATGATGAGGATGGTTACACTTCTCCACACTTATGTACACTGAATATTCATTGGGGCTCTTCCGAAACTAATTGTCCCAGCTGTCCAACGTGAAATCCGTACAGCCGGCACTAGCACTCCTGATTTCAAAGGTTTCCCCAACCGCCTTCACTCCTTTTCACACACCATGGTGACATCTCCGCTGATTACTGTCAAACTGACACAAAAGCGGCAATACTTGTCTCTTGGCACCAAAAAGCAGGCTCGATTCTAGCTGTGGTACTTGCACTTGCATGGTGGCATGATGCTTGAGGGCAGTGTACTATGCGGTGTGATTGGACAAAAGAAAGCCAGGTTCTCAAAACCGCCAAAGCCCTCCACCACGGTTACTCAGGGAAGTCTTATACACTTTAAAACAATAAACTCCAACAATAAATTCATTCGCTACTAGTTGCACAGCAAGTGGATTCAGTGTCGTAAAGAGCGATAAACTTGATGTCATTCGTGGGAACTTCTTTGTCACCAGTTAGCGCGGAATTTATCGATATCCTATTCATGACGCAAACAAGTCACAGAAGTCTCGATGAACGGAAACATAAAACAATTTTGTTTTATACAGTTAATCCAAGAAAGAAAAGCAGCAAAACGACCTAATGCTTTCTTTTCACTTGGTCGTGCTAGAGTGTACAAATTTAAATAACTCATACAGAGTATGAGTATGCATCAGTGTAAAAAATTGAAGCCCAAACACGGTGAAGTTGCATGGAGTGCAGCTACTGCTAGGCTGCAATAACTCGTTGTTTAAGATTTGAGCGTGGTTCTACCAAAATAGTTGAGAGATAGAATACCCACTTTTTCATTAAAAGACGCTGGGTTGAATCATAGAATTTCGTGGGTTTTTTTTTTGTTTCTTTTCACTTCTTTCAGCTGTTGCGATATTTCTTGATTTCTCAAAACTGGCTCAAAATGCTACTCATTGTTAATGAAGAAATATAATGTGTCAAGTTAGGTTATTAATTTCAATTTTTTTTACTTCACTTCAAATTTCACATTACTTTTTGTAGCGATACAGCAATTAAAGATAGCTTTAGGAAATAACAGAAATTCACGCAGCTATTGCAAGTAACACTGAATACATGACACCATCATCTACAGCTGCATTTAAAACTTCCGCATTTGTGTGACAATTGCGCACTCTACCAATACACCACTTCGGTGGACCTTCATGCAGCCTTTACACAACGACACGTTAAATGTTACTGATCGGAGCACCAGAAATGGCGTGGCCTTGTTTGAGCTAGACTTTTTGGAATTCACGTGGAGCACTCCCTTGTTTTACTGCACTCTAAGCGTGAATGTCGAATCACAACGAAGCCCATCATTTTCATGCTTATCTATGGCTGCATATAGGCATAACTTTGTTGTAGTGAGGATGTTGCAAATTGGGTTTCCTTCTTTTCTTTTCCTTCCTTTTCTCCACACGTCATACACGTTAGGACAAGTCAGTCTGTCAGTCGTTCGGTCAGTCGGGCGGTTGGATGGTTGCTCAGTCGGTCGTTGTGACGATCCGACGGATAGATGGTCAGTCGATCAGGTGGTGAGTGTGTGAAGCAAATCATTTTATGGCGTCACAAAAGAGATTGCGGTGTCCTCATGATGGCTTTATGACATCATAGACACTTGTTGGGCTAACTGTTTCATTCTTCATATTTGAGTTTCAGTGTCAATTTTCTTAGTTACGTCGGCATCAAGTACATAACACTTGTTGACAGATGAGGGTCCCAGATTATGAATAATGAAAACGGGACCCTGAGTTCAAAACTACAACAAAAATTGATTGTTTGATATGTGGTGTTTAACATTTCAAAACCACCTTATGAATATGAGAGACGCCATGGTGAACTGCTTTGGAAATTTCGACCACCTGAGGTTCATTAACGTTCACCCAAACTTGAGCACATGGGTCTACAGAAATTCGCCTCCATCGAAAATGCAGTCCTCAAGCCGGAATTCTATCTCGCGACCTACGGGTCAGCAGCCGGGCACCTTAGCCACTAGACCACCGCGGTGGGACAAAACTGCCACAAAAGAGGATTGAACACAATTGGCAGATTAGCAAGTGGTATTATTCATCTCATACAAGGCAAAAGGAGCAGCAACATGATAGAACAGTTTAAATGAAAACTTAAGTATTACAGCAGTACAAAAACCACAATGCGAAATTTATAATAATAAGCAACACAATGCAATTTTAAATTCGACACCCAGAAGTAATAGGAAATAAAACTAGAAACTGTACGTAAAAGATGAAAATGAAAAATAAAAATTTACACGGGAAACAGAAATGCACACATAAGTGAACAGCGACAAGTAGAAAAGAAATATATACCATAACTAAGGTGAGCAATCAGGAGTTAAAAGGATAAATTTTGCGGATGTTTTGTAAGGTGAAAATGAGGGCAAAGATTTAGGCTCAGCCTGCAAACGATTCCGAAGATGAATAGTAGAGAATTTAGATACCGTGTACGTAGTGCGAATGGGCGGTGGCAAGTAAATATGATTAAAAGCAAACCTGGTGGGGTTACTATTTACGATGTAGCTATATTCAATATATGCAAAGGAGAGCTGCGAATAAGGTAACCTCTAAACAATCATACCTATGTTTCACTGAAATAACTTTTTTAAAGATAAAATTTTGTGCTTAATAAGCAGACTACAGCTTCTGAACGCAAATAACTATAAGTTATGATGCGCATGGCTTGATTTTGAAAAAGTTGGGAGGAATGACGGCAAGGAAGCGGCAAGAAAAACTTGATTGTATCCGGGACTTACATTTTTTCATTGTTCGCCATTGTCGTGAAGCTGGAGCTTGAAACGTTCAAAGCGTACGTTCAAAACACGCTGTGTTGGGCGCTCGTTGAATGTGCGATGTTCGTCGAGTGCGTTACCAGCCTATATAATGTTGCACGACGCGCACCGCAGGCGCAAGCCCTGCAGCTGAGGTCTCCTATACGCTTTTCCACTAAAGATAATAAATACGAAGATAGGAGACCCACACGTTCACATTTACTGATGTGACAAAACACAAATAATTTGGCTGCGAAAAGCACAAGTAATTTGTGTCTGTATCCAGCGTTCTCGCCTTTCAACTTTTGGACAGCTATAACACTCCGTAAAACTGAAGTCCTCTCTGTCCGTAGCAATTCACAACAAACCAGTCGCGTTGACTAAAGTTTTTCTTCGCAGAGTGCGGTTCTGTAACATACGTTCTTGTTTTCACCTTCGTTTTGTCGACAAACCCAGCAAGCACGTCTTGGCGGCGCGGTGGCGCGTCCGAGTAGCGCAGCAACACTCGTCGCTCTTCTGAATGTTGAATGCGCGAACACACTCGATAATGATCTAAAACGTTGTTTCGCCCACGCTTGTTGCACCGGGTTGCACAGCAAACTGTGCAAAGGAGTGCGGCTTTGAACTATTCAAAACTGCGTCAACAGGTAGCGCTATGCGTCTGCAAAACTTCAGAGTCTGACGGTTACTGTGAGCGCAGTCACTGACTCCACTTAGTAAACTTGACGCCTTTTCGTTTGTGCAACTTCCTCATCTGTATATATCATCATGAGGGTGTGTATGCTCTAGCTCATCTTGAATAAACTGCTTGATGAAAAGTTGTGAACGGCGCTTCTCGATCCACAAGTCCTCTCGCACGTTTTCCCTCGAGCTACCTACGATGGCAGCTCAAGAGAATCACCGTTATTTCGACGCTGCCGGCCCACTGCAGGTTCCATCGTCCACTCTCGACATTCACAACCACCAGCATGATCCACCCGTGTTCTCGGGTACCCGAGGTGATGACGCTGAAGAATGGCTACCCGCAACTACGACCTCGTCAGCAACTTGAACAGGTGGATAAACCCTCATAAGTTACGCATCATCCCCTTCTACCTGTTTGATGTCGCAAAAACCTGGTTTTGCAAACAGCACCAATATCACCTCGATTAGGGCACGTTCGTGCGGCAGTTTCGTCAGATTTACGGTGCTTCCACCGTTCGTGTCGAGGCAAGGAAGAAGGTTGCCGAACACTTTCAACAGCTAGGTGGATCGTACACTTCCTAAATTGAGGATATTCTTTCCTTGTACAAGCGCTCAACTGCTCCACTCCCCCAACAGTGACTAAATGTGCCATATTATAAAAGGCATAAATGCCGTCACAGTCAACGCCCTTGCATGGCGAAATTGAACTGCAACTCATTAAAGATGTAAGCGCCATTTGTAAGACACTAGGCAAAATTTAGCCTCATCGCTCCTGCTAGGACTCCTCGCACATTCCTCTTCATGTGGCCCTTGACATACGTATAATCTGGTCCGCAACATCGTCTGTGAAGAGCTTCTTGTGCGCTGTTCTTCCTGTGCTCCACCATCTCCTTAGCCTCAGCTCCAACCAACATGCGGGGTGTCATTAGGTAAGAGATCGCGCCGGCGTCGCGTCTACCATGTCTTGATGGTTCGTGCCCTCATCAGGGGCCGAATTCACAAAGCTTTCTTTTGGCTACGCTTTTTTTAGCAAAAAAATTCTCTTATCTGGAGGGATTACTATAGCGCGGGTACGAATTTAACTTATTCGGCACTTAAGAGGGCGAGGAGGACACACGATAGCCGATGAAACGACAAGGAAAGAAAGAAGTGTGTGCCGATAATATCAAGGTAGCACGCAAAGCGTCTAGCATCGAGAGTATACGATGATAGCCAATGATTTGCTACATCTAAGTTTAAGTTCCCTGAGCGTCTGCTACAGCGCTTACGAGATGCCGCGTATGTTGCAAAAGATATTTTGGTGTGCTGTGAAAGCCAAGCACTTGCCTTTTATCAACGACTGTAGCTAAAAAAGAATTTGCTCGATGGCCTTCAGCCATCGAGCAATCCATGCACTATCAAACCAAGTATAAGTAAACAACACTCCAGGTGCACCACATCAATGAAACCACGCATAAAGCGATGCATGCAATGTTTGAAATTGTGCCTCAAATGTCTTCCCCTGTTTAACGCGACAAGTTACCTGACATTTTAATGAAGCTGCGCTGCTACTCAACTAATCTGGTGTAATCGAGCACGCTATATATTGGTGAAGGTAAGGGTGTTTTGTACCTAGACGTAAAAGGTTGCCTTTCTTACAATATTTTTATTACAAGACACAGGAGCGACTTTGGTGCCTGCGGACAAATTGTGCAGAAATAGAGAACAGGAGTAATCAAATGAAGTTTTGAGTGGTATTTCGCTGGTTTCATGCACACCAGCATTTTTATAAAGCCGGAATGCGAGAACGTGCATACGCTTACGCATAGATATGTGTCTACGTAAAACGAGGGAGACTCGTCGGGAGGTGTTTTCGTGCTGATGCTTTTCACAAAACATGGTGCAAATATTTCGTCAAGCGTTGTTTGAATGAGAAAACAAAGCAAATAACGTGTACACGAGTCTTAAAGTCGAGAGACGTTATCACACGTGCAAAAAGGACGAAAAAAAAGAGAAAGAGAGATTCGTTTCGTCTCCGCGAAAGCTTGTAACCGATAGATAATAGACAATTTTCTGGCCCAGCAGACGTCAAGGAAAATTTCCGCAAAGCAGCGTCGGATGCTTGAAGAGCATTAAAAAGAGCAGTACGCATTTTTTGGGAGCGACAGCCACACATAAAGCGAGATGAAGTGTGACTGTCTTTAGATGTGACAAAATCAATTCTAACTAGGGGCGTTGTGAGTTAATGAGCCAAATCTTCCTTAAATAACGATAATGGAAACAAACTGAGTATGCATCTAGTGAAAGTGACACTAGTGACAGTGAATTCGTAATAGTTTATTAGCATTGTCGCCGCCCGATATATATTTCTATTTTTATTTATATTTGGCAAACTATGAGAAGGTAGCGTGCGTAAGAGCCGGCTATCCCAACATCATGACAGCAATGTACAAGATAAATAGTGCTCGGTTATACAGCCACACGTGGCGGTTTCTTTCTTTTAGTAACCCTGGGAAAACACATTAGAACTATTTTTTATATTTTTGACCAAGTTTCACCACACGTTTTTTTTTTTGCATTTGGTGTCATTCGAAGCATTGAAGATATATCAGCAATATAATGAATGCAAGCAGTGTTGCAATGGACGAGCGGTTACAGCGCTGAGCTACGCTCTAGGAGGTTCTGGGTTCGATCCGCAGTGTCACCGAGCACTTTTTTTAAAGAGGTTGCCCGGCCTGAGATCATGCGTAGCAGCGGGTACTAATTTTTTTGAGAAAGTGGCTGTCGCGCATTCTTCTTTCACTCCCTTTATGACCCAAAAGTGTTATGCCGTGCTCCTTCATAAATTACATAACTCAGGGTTCATAATTTTTTCTTCCATCCTCTCTTATCGCAAAGGTGCCCAGTGCTGAAATACCGAAATCATACCTGGTATATTACTTTTTTACGTTTGGATATTCGACCAGCGATCAGTCGTCACGGTGTTTTGAAGAAAATGTCCACGTGCAGCGAGCTAATTGCTTGCGGCCAAGTTGACTGCTTTTGTCGGGACACATTTTCGTGCTGATTTGGTGGGCATCAATTACATACAGCAAGGCCAAAGAGCACGGACAGTTAGAGAAGACACAAACAGGGTGATTAATTTGTGTCTTCTCTCCCGCTACCTGTCATGCTGCGCGATTCAGTGTAATGTCACTAAGAATGATTAAAAATTAACTATAGGAGGTAATCGAGTTCTGCTGAGAGGGTCCCCTGTTGCCCAGAACGGAACAGAACAATGACAATTTGATTTGTTTCATAGAGAGATACTCTGCTTTTGGTTAGTACAATAAATATTTGAACCAAACTTTATTTTTTATTAACAACAGTCTCAGTAGAGATGTAGGGTGCATGGACAAAATTCATGTATTCAGCTTGACTAGGTTTGTGACATTACACTAATTGACAACCGGCATTCGAATATGCATAAATATCACACACATGTACAACGACGGGTGATAGCTTGCTTATTCCGATTAAAATTTATATGTAAATCGACATATTCGACCAACGCAATGTGTACAAGATATTCCATGTAGAGTAGCTATGATCTAAACTAATCTTCGCTGGTTTGTTCCATTTTACCCCGTTTCTTGCTCATGACTGTACGTTGGCAAATGAAACAACTTTTTGAATGCACATATTTTGTGTGAGGTTACATTTATCTTTATGCAGTAAAAACAAATTTAAACGTATAATGGCTCAGAAGAAAAAGAACTAGAAAGAAATTCAGCTAAATCAGTACCAAACTTACCCATCACTGATACACAAATTATCATTTAAAAGATACATACATACATACATACATACATACATACATACTCTGAGGGGTAAATATTAGGATGAATGGCTATAAAACAACAATTCTAATACACTCATTTTGAATATGCAGAAATGAACTTACAAGAGAAATCCACCAGCACTGTTATGTCTGAACTCGGTGTTACTCGAACCATCTCGGAAAAGCTTGATGCATAGTTTCTGCTGCAGCCCAATGACAAGCAGTTGTTTAAAGAAACACAAGAATAAAGCCCTTGAAAATGTCATGCTAAAGAAAAGGGCTGTGCACCAATAATTTGTACATGTCTGCAATATTACTCTGTTTATTTACATAGCTTGGCTCATTCACAACACACTAACAAAGCGTGTTAGGACACATGGCTGAAAAGCGGCACAGCGCAAAGAAATTCTAGACAATACATGAATAATACAATTCTAAGCTACTACGCTCCTTGCTGCAAACAGTGTTTATAGTGACAACTATAGACCCTCTTTCGTTCCCTGAAAACACTCCTCTAAAAGACTTTAAAGTTTGCACATCAACACATTTCCCATGCAACTGTCTTTTAGTATGCTTGAAAAAAATTCAGTTCACTGGTGGGTAAAGGCTGTACACTAATTATGTGAGGTGATGCTCAAGTGCACTGCATTTAGGTGTTGCTACACATGTGGCAAGACTTGCAGTGGCATATTCTATGCCACTGCAAAGTAATTATGTGTCATTTGCATGAAACAGGGGCCACAATAAAAACAAAACATTTACCTTCACACAGTTAAAAAGATGACAATAAATTTCCATAGAGTTTTCACAGCACATCCGAGGATAGTAATATTGGTTGTAAAGACAATGTTACTTCCACTATCAAACTAGTTTAAGATGCCAGCTTCAATATTAGAGTATATATCAGTACCTTTGTAGGGCTAAATGATTGTACAGGCACCTAGAAAAAGATAAGTAAATGCACGCTATAGCTACATATAAATAAAAATAAATACTTTTATTTTTAGTCTGAGTAGAGCTGCATAGATGATAAGTCACTTGCATTACATTATGAACAAACCTATTCGAGGAAAGTATACATTGAAAAAGTTACACTTACACAGTAGAAACAGATAAGTAGACTGTTGAGGGACGGACAGGCAGTGGGATAACAATACACAAGCACTAAAATCTACTGTTAAGATATACTAGGAGTAGTGATGATCCTCTTCCTTCCAAATACAATAATTCACATAGATCCACTTCCCAGAGCCTATACACTCATGGCATCATTGGTGCTATACCAATGAGTGTAGACTGAAGGATTACATCGACTAAGTACAAGAGTACCGCATTCAAGGCTTCACTTCTTGTACTACAAAGAATGCAAACACCATTACAATTGTCGACCATGAATGCTGTGATTCATGACAGGCAAATGCAGAGACACGCAGGCACTTAACACGCATGTTAAAAACTTCAGCTCAAAACTATTTGCCCACTAACCCTACATCAGCCTTTAAATTAATGTCATAGTTTGGTATCTTCCATGCAAAATTTAAATAATTTAGAATGCAAGCAAAGGAACTACTGAATAATGCACTGCTAAAAAGTTGAGCTGCAGATGTGCAGATTGGGACTACGTATACAATTCAAACTGCTCCTGACATCACAATGTGCTCTTTCTACTGTCGTAAACTTTGAGCAGGAGAACAGTCACTGGCAGTCCCTTTATACTTGTTGGTCTTCTGTGCTCTGTTCTTGATACACTGTACATGAGCGTGGAGCACTGGATCCCTTGGTACTGCTGGAACTTAGAAAAATACAGATCATTGTTACAACCATGCTACATGAAAGAGTTTAGAGTTGTTAACTATGTGCTCATATTTACAGATGTCAAATTTTCAGAAGCCAATGACAAGCCTCAACACACACACACACAAACAGTGAAGACTGAAAATATATTTTATTATGATACAAGAGCAAAACTACAATGTTATAGATGAAGGCATGAAACTTCTGCCAGGCATAAAAAGCCAATAAAGTTTCTTCTATTTTGACTTTACACTAGGTGCGAGAAGCAGACCACGAATACGTTCACTAAGAAACACAAGTTAGACTGCATTACAACACAACAGTCAATGTTCATAACTTTAAGGCTGTCTAACATAGCCAGCTCACCATACTGCGTAAAGGAGCAAATGGGCAGTCTAAAAGACACAAAGCACTTGTGGATTATAAGTGTGCTTGTTGCTGAAATCTATTATTTTAAAAGAAGAAAACCTTTCAAAAGTTCACTTCATCAGGGGAAATAATCATACACAACAAACACAATGGGCTCCTATAGGTGCCACCAACACTCACCATTATTGTTGATTCCAGTCTCTTGCCGGATGGATATGCTGCGTCCTGCACAGAACACCAAAGGAGCGCTCCATGACTTGGCTTTCATGTGTGCTGGCTGCATCGCACTGCTGCTGAAGTAGGCTAGCCACAGACAGATGAGGAGCCATGGCTTTGAAAAACACTGAACGACACCTTTAGAAATCAACAATGCATACTTAGGTCATGTATAATTTGTAGAAAAATATATATCAATATGTATTCGTGGTGAACACGTTCGGCTGAAACAGAACAAGCCACATCACTAAGAGAGAAAAAGCTACATGAAGTAAAAGATGCAGTTACTGGCCCGATGTCATCTGAGGCTTGTTCAATAGGTCTTTCTCCTTGCAAGTTGTGAACAGCTAGGTGATTTTCATCCACCTGCTATTCCTTCCAGAAACTCGAGCCACTGAGGGAGTCACAAGTTGGAGAGCTCAATAAGGAATCAAATATTTGTGCTCGTTTAAAAGCACCAGCTTTTGAGTCTCAGATGATTGCAGTTTCATTCATAAGCTGCAGGCTAACAACTTTCATCATTCTCAATTATCTTGCTATTTAATTCTATAAATGTTGAATAAGAGTTATGTGTGAGAATAATACAGGTGTCCACTGCAAGCAACCATGCTTGGGTTTTCAATTTGTGCACAGTAAGTGGTGTTCACTTAATCGTATGTATTAAAGAAAAACTAACCTTGCAGTCAGCCGTTACGCAGTTTTGTGCCCTCGAAGCTCCCAAGCAGATCGCAGTCCTTCCAGATGAGGCTGCCATGCATGCTTCCAGGCCACATCCGCTGAATGATAACAGTCCCAGCAGTGACATAGACTTGCACAGTTAGGGAGCACGTGTCCTTCCTATTTTTGTACAGGTGCTCCGAGTCATGATGAGGATTGATGTGCCAGTGTGTGCAACTGATGCATCACAAGACCTTAACAAGCCAATCTTTGCGATCTGTTAAGAGCCAAAAAACGAGATATTTAAAAGCAATCAATAAAAGCACTCACTTCTAATACTTCTTTGACGAAGCTATCACTTGGTCAAAGTGACCAAAATCTGCTATAACCACTTTGAAATAAACTGAAGCTTCGTGCAAACTTTACGCACTGCAATATATATGTCCTAGTGAAGTATAGCGCTACCTCAGTAGTAATCGTCCATAGAACTAATCTTCCAAAATAACATGAACTTCTTAAGTGCTACCTGGCTTCTGGAAAATAAATTCAAATTAACTTTCCAACTATCAAACGTGGTAAATCGACAAGCCCAACCTCATAATCAAACAAGAGCTCACTTGTATGAAATCACAAAATCTTCTGATGTATTTGCTCCATAATATATGTATGTATATAACAGTAGTAGTAAATTTTTCATGCTTCAACTTACCATAGGGAAACATTACATCTGATGGGCTCAAAAACTTGCACATGTTATAGTACTGCATAATTATAGTACCGGTGAAATTTAGTTCTGCAAGGTGAACTCACTGATGGCAGCATTTAGTAGCCGTCGGTGTCATGAGGAACCAAGTGTGCTCTACGGCTAACAGGCAAAGGGCATCTGCCGACTGGAAACTGCCGATGACAGCAATGAAGGACTGGCCAGGCGTGCATGTTCATTGATGAAGTGTAAGAACTCGCCATGACCGGCTATTGTCAGGGCTCTAGTGCCGTGCCAAACGATGGCCAGACGAACTCGGAAACCTGTAGTTAGGCGGTATTGGCCTACAACTTCATCCAAAGCAAGGAACCGGTGAAATATTTGCTCTTTAAGGGGGCCGCAGAGAAGCTAGACGTTCACGGGCTCTTCCTGCCACATAGAACTCTCAAATTCTTACCGAAGAACAGTCTAGGCGCGCTGCCAAAGTAACACGATCCACTACAAACTGTAGCATCTCGCAGCTTTGGTTCATCACATCACAGCGCTAGGACTATGGTTATCACAAAAAGGAGAAGTGACGAGTTAACAAACAAAAGCGCCAAGCTCCACCACCACAACGTCACAGGGCAAAACAGTTATGAACGCTGTTTTTTCAATTTTCGGTCACACGAGCACAGCTTGTTCACAAGTCTTGGAACGTCAACACAACACCACTGTTCACAACGAACATCGTTTCACTCCCGAACACTAGATTGCTCTCAAGAAAATAGAAGCGTACGGGCTAACCAGTGGCGAAGCAAGAACCAAACACAGCGCGTAGTTCATACGTTTCCGTACGTACTTGGGGTCACTCAAGTAACGTGCCAAAACGCTGTCAATCCGAAATGTCGCACAGCACCCAACAGAGACACTGGAAAGTCAAGCAAACGAACTGTTACCGGCACACAAACACATACTGCAGGCTTCTCGAGTTCTAGTTGCCGTCGATACACCGACGCCGATCCCCGCTTTAAACCACACCGACGCACAGGCTTCGCTGCGCTTCACCGTTCACCATTGCACTGCCGCAGCTTTCCGCACTGCTTACACGCACCGAAAGAGCTGCCGTAATCACAACGCATCCGGTCGAACGCAGAAGTAACTCATGCGTGAAGCGTTTGCTGAAAGTCGCACCGACCGATATGCTGTTTACGACGCCATGTTGGTTTCGACAACTGCGCAGCACGTAAGAGAGCTCTTAAAAAGTACTTGCGCTATTTTCACGGCATGACAAAGTTTGCTCTCACTTGCGAGGGGGGTGATATGACGAACACGACAGGCGTGCCAGATGAAAGAAGTGTTTTGGCAACGTCACGGAGTGAGCTGATGTAGAGGGTATTGCTTCCCAACCAATCACAAGCATTGCCCGAAGGCCAAGCCTTCGTCTGCTCGCGTATGTCGTCTGCTTCAATCAGAGCATGCGATAGGACATTTGCCTTCGCAACGCTATTATTCTCAGGTGAAGTGGTCGCTGCGTCACACAAAATACATGTCAGTGGCTCGCTCTACCTTTGAATGATGTTCGTGCGCCAAGTTAAATGGCTGGTAATTGACGCAGGGATTAATTCAGCCAAGGTTTGCTCCAGAATCGTGAGGGTTTGCATAGTTTCGATGTCATACAAAGTTACTAGGGTCGTTTTATTCTGACTTCTGGCCATATTATCATGGTTCATATCGGTGTCTGAACAGTGAAGGTGAAAATGCATGATTTGTTTGTAGTTCCATGCGTAATCACGCGCACCCCTAATACGCTTTGGTTTACAAAGTACGCTTTGTTCCAGATCGTCCCAAAGTGTATCGACAGCTGTATTTCAGAGATCGCACCCATTGGACCGTTAGAGCCAATGAAAGTACACTAGAGCACAAGCTTAATGAACCACTCACTAAAATCTTCCTCTCATTTTAGTTTCCAATAGCGTGCAAGGAATGTGCTTCCATTAACCTCTTCGGTGGTGATTTCCACCAATGAGGCAAGGATCTCGAGTCGCACTTTTAATTGGATGAGATGGGGCGCAACACAGCAACATAACAAATAAGGTTGATCCTTTGCCATGCCGTGTTCTAATGCGCCAACCATTCACGTATCACGTTGGTTTTCATCCAACCACAAATCTTACATGCATAGTTTTACGCCATTGACGCCCAGTAGAATTCTTGAATTACTGTGACTTCGAACTTATTGGACGACGGTGGTTGTCAACACCCTCCACTGCGTACAAGGAAAACAACACACGAAACTCAAAGCGCCGAAAGAAATAAAAACGCACCAGCAGTCATCAGGCTGCCCTTCATGGGCGTGAATTAACTAAAAACCTGCCAGGGCACCAAAGTATACCACCGCGGCGGCAGGGTCTAAGTAGCCACATTGTTCCTTAGAGTGGTCCGGACCACTCTTAGGATTTTTTCTCAGCCGCGCTGTTTTTACGCACAATTTCGCTTCGTGAATCTACTTACGAGCACTTTTCGGTGACGTAAGCAAATATTGCAGCTGCATCACCATCGCTGACGTGTTCCCGGGCAGTCACAGCGCACTTTATAGCAGCGGCCGATGTGACAACGCTGGCCTCTTACGACGTTTTTTCGTTTCGTGAATCGAGCTAAGCAACAAAATTTCTCTTGCACAAAAATGTTTTCGTAAGTGAGTTTTGTGAATCCGGCCCCAGGTGCCCACGTACACTGAAGTTGAGGTGCTCCCAGCAGCCACCACGCTCCTAGTGGCTACACCAGGTGATCATGTGCCTGTGACTTCGGTGACATCACTGACGCGTTCACAGCCGTATTACACTATGTCACACCCTCCGCGTCCTCTATGTTATTACTGTGGCTATAGAGCCCACGTATCGCGATTTTGCCTAAGGCACACAAAGGACAAGCAACGTGGCTACGCTCCAGAGGAACGCGGAGACTTCCGTCCTCCCATGAATCACCAGTGGACAACTTAACCGTCGTCCTTTCACCAATCGCCATCTCCTCCTTACAGTTAGGTTACGCCTGTGAAGTCATGTGAGTCTCGCTACTACTCACCTTCTCCACATCACCGTTCCTTGTTGCCTCTGCGACCAGCCACGCACATCCGGAATGCCCACTCGGAAATCTCCCCAGTGCAGTTTCAGGAGAAGAAACTACCTCCACCGATATCCATTGGAGGGCTAACTAATCCTTCATAGAGACCTTCGAACTTATTAAGGGTGTTAGAAAAAAGTGTGCACGTCGAGGCTCTAGGGCATAGTGGCGCTGACATTTCGATTATCTGCTCTGACATTTCTTCCCATCTCTGCAAAATGACCACACCTTAGTCGTTCCCGTTTCCCGTTTCTCCGTGCCGCGACCTATGCGAATACTCGCTCACTCCACTGGTGGACAGTTCGTGTTTTCAAAACCATGATTCGTCATCATATTGTCATTGCGGTTTTCCATGAGTGCACCCACGAGCTCATTCAGGGGTGGAACTACTTGTTTTTTGCAACCGCTTCTACAACGTGTTGTCAGCTCCTGAAGCATCCCGATGCCAATGACTTTTCTTTGCCTGAACACGAAGGACGCATTCGCCTCGTCACCACCTCTGATTATGTTCTTTTGCAACACAACAAGAAGTAAATAGCGATTACCTTACTGCTACACCCTACATCCGGTCATGCTGATCATCCGAGGCCTCTTTCGTTTTTCTAAAGCTCTGCTTACCTCGTTGACCTAAGTCAGACTCATGAAACATTATTGTTCTCCTCTAGATGAACAGTCACTCAAGTTATTGACCCCCATCCCGTCACCATTGTTGTTATTACAAGCGAAGAAGACCTGCTAAAGTTCAGCTCGCCGCCACTCAGCTCTTCCCCACCTTCTTTGGTGACGATAGGCCCTTACTTGACTGTAGCCCAACGACGAGATTCACTGAACCTATTGACCCGACATCTTTCTTTGTGGGTGTTCTCTCTGTTGTCGCCCAAGTGACCTTTTTCGCTTCTCACCACTTTCAGTCTAGCAGCTCTCCGATTATGCACTGGTGCCCATAACACGTGCCTTCTGCAGTACGCAAGATAAACAAAAAACAACCCAGATACACTCCGACGAAATATCATTCGTCCTTCCACGGGTCCGTGGTTCTCCCCAGTTGTTTCGGTGCAAAAGAAATACAGAACAGTGCGTGTTTGCGTCGACCACCAGACACAGTGCAAAATAACGCACAAACATGTTTACCCCTTTCCACAAATTGACAATGCACCGGATTCAATTCACAACACTAAGTATTTTTCTAGCCTTGATCTGCGATCATGCTGGTGGCCAATTTCTAAGCTCAAATCATACTAAAAATAAAAAGACCGCTTTTTCTTCCTCAGATCGTTTGTGAGAATATTGACGCAAGGCAGGCTGGGAACTATAATGGCGAGCCTCTGAGAAGGATAACGTGGTAGTTTAATGGGCGCGTTGCCTGGCGTTTGTGCATTTGGTCTTTATTGCCGAAAGTAAACGCCCTGTTTTTCCCCTGCGTCCTGGGTCCTTGTGGCATTTTTTGGTGGAGGTGCGGGGTACGGCAGGTGATACGGTCCCCAGAGAGCACCCCTGACGCAAGCCCATTGAGTAGCTCAGCCGAGCTTACCCCTGTTTACGTTATAGAGCTTACGTTCTTGCCAAACACTCTTTAACATCCCCACGCCAGCACCAGCGTACTTGGTTGTCAACTAGCCCAAGACGACTAAGACATTTCAAGGAGCTGCTTTTGAAGATGCTTACGACTGGCTCGAGCATTTCGACCGGGTCGCCGTCATCAACCATTGGGCCCCTGCGCATAAGCTACTCCATGAGTACTGCTTTCTCGACGACTCCACGAAAACGTGGTTTGAGAACAACGAAGCGACGCTTACGTCATGGGATGAGTTTCACCGAAAGTTCCTCAAGGACTTCGGCCGAGAGTACAGGAAAGAGACAGTGGAGCGGGCTATAGAGACAAGGGTTCAAGACCCTAATGAAAGGGTGACGACCTACATAGAGGACAATGATCGGCTTTTCAGACATGCGGGGCCCTCTATGACCGAATGCAACAAAGTTCGCCACCTAATTCGTGGTGTTAAAGAAGAGATATTTCAAATTCAAATTCTTTATTTCTGCCTTGTAGGGGTACAGACAGTGGAGGCGCAGAAAAAGCTGTCAGAGACAGCTTGACAAAGCCGCGACACCCTTTTGCTTAGCAGCAGCTTCACAGCAATGTTCATTAAACAACAGTATTAACATAGTGTAATGGCAAATAAACAATAATCGACACATACAAAAAAGACTCTAAAAATAGAGTATAAATATTATTCAAAAAAAACTAAGTTTACATATTAACGTACATGGCACGCAAAGTATTCTTTGACGAACTGAAGAGATCAAAACCACTATGTAAATATGAATTTAGAAGGGAAGGAAGAGTAAATTGCAGGCGTTGTCGACCTAAGTTTATTCTGGGTGTCGGCACAACCCAAGACTCTCCATGCCTTGTCATAAATGTCATTTTTCGTGCATGCAAATCAGCAAGGTATCGTAGATGGTTTATATTTTTTAGAGTTTCGAGTTGAAACCTAACACTCAAACGGAATTTGTACAAGTTCTCGATCTTTATTACATTACTTTGCAAAAAGAGATCTGCACTGGGCGAGTGCCAAGGTACATTATGAACATGACGAAGGAATCTCTTTTGCAGAATGTAGATACGCTGAAGACAGCCAGGAGTAGTCGTGCCCCAGACTAAGTGGCAATAGTTTAAATAAGAGTAAAAAAGGGAATTGTACAATAGTAGTTTTATTGGTTTTGGGAGAACGTATTTGAGCCTGCCTACGATCCCAGTTATTTGAGCCAGTTTCGTTGAAATGTGATCCACATGCTGTTCATTTGCCGGCCTGATTCAAACCCCGCCTGCGACACTTGTGCAGTTCCATGAGGAAGCCACTGCTAATGAGAGTGCCTTTCACCAGCGTGACAGGCAGTGTAACTGTGGTGTGTATCCCAGTGAGGTCAGTTCTGCCACTCTCGGCAATGACATCAGTGCGTTGCGAGAGCTCATCAGAGATCTCATCAAGGAGGAGCTAGAAAAGATGCAGATGACTGCTTCACCTGTAGAGCAGCTCTCCGTTGCGGAGATAGTATGCGCTGAGCTACGGCAAGCCATTCTCACTTCCCAACAGTCCGAGGTGCCACAACAGCGGCACTTCGTCAAAATGAGTTACGCGGAAGCAGTGTGACGTCCTACAAGTAGCAGTTTACCCAGCGTGTTACCCCAATGAGCGACGCGCTGAGCAAATGGGGGTTGGCTTCCTTCCTCGCAGACAGCCGTTAATCGCCGAAGCACGACCCAGGAAGAGTGACATCTGGCGTACACTCGAACACAGGCCCCTTTATTTCCACTGCAGAGAAGCCCGATACGTCTACCGAAAATATACATACCACCGTGTGGGTCTCCGTGGATTTTTGCCTAATGCCCCTCGTCCACGGCCATGCGAGTGACCACTGGAAATAGAGACTTTCATCTCGAGTCGTCGTATTATCGAGCATCGGTCGCACGAGCCCCACTCCTCGTCACCTGCTCGCTACAGGTAACCAAGCCCAGCATATTCACGCGGTGCTCCGAGAAACCACTCACTCAGTCCTGCAAGTCTGGAAAATAGAGTTCAGCGAACTCCGGAGGCGAGGCCGCTGACACTGACTCTATAGAAGAACCTCCACTACGACAATAGCGACGGCAGCAAAAAAGGTGTACAGACGCAATCAGACGTAGTACGAAGAGTGGTAACATTAAACATTTCTGTAACCATGGACGACGAAGTAATGGCGCTAACCGAGACTTGAGCAGACACTTCCGTTATGAGCATTGGTCTTGCCTGCAGGCTGAAGAAGGTTTCTACTCAGTGGGCTGGGTCCCAGACATGTACGGCAGGAGGCCACCTATCCACTCCAGTGGGACAATGCACAGTGCGATTCAGTATTCACGGATTTACGTATCTCAGAGATTTTCTAATACTGCCAAGTTGCTCGAGGGTCCTAATTCTCAGGCTGGACTTTCTGCATGATAATGGAGCCGTGATTGACTTGCAACAGTCGCAGGTGACGTTTTGTACGGCACACACTTTAGCAAGCAACCCTCATGACAGTTACGTCGATGCTTTCAGGATTGTCGACGATGATGTCGCGTTACCGCCGAAACGTAGCGTGCTGACCTTGGTAACCTGCGACGTTTTTGATGAATTCAAAAACTATGAATGTACTGCAGAGGCAAATATCCCGCTCATGCTCAAACAAAACATCTGCATAGTTCGAGGCTTCGTTCGGTTAGACAATAAACGCTCTCGAGTTCTGCTGATCAACTTCAGCAATGAGTTTCAGCACGTCCCTAGAGGCACCACTGTCGCTTTCTTCCGCGAAAGTGCCGACTTTTCTGATGTGGGCACAATGAATATGACTTCACCACTTGCAAAAATTTATGCTGACCTGGGCAGCCGCCTTCACGTTAATCCAGACTTGCCAGATTCACGAAAAGAGTGGCTGCTAAACCTTGTGACGGAATTCTTGGATAGGTTCTCCACAGCATCGCAATTTCAACGTACCACCGTCACAAAACACCACATTGTTATCGAGGAGTCGGCGCGGCCTATTTGCCAACATTCATACCGTGGGTGCCCGAAGTAAACAGAGCTGATTAAGCGTCAAGTTAAAGAAATGCTAAATTATGACGTCATTCAACCCTCGACAAGTCCATGGGCGTCAGCTCTTGTCCTTGTAAAGAAAAAGACAACACACAACGCTTCTGAGTTGACTACCGATTCCTTAACAAAGTCGCAAAACGCGAAGTTTATCCTCTGCAATGGATGGATGACGCCTTAGACCGTCTACGCCACGCCCAGTACTTTACATCACTAGATCTCAAGTTATGGCACTTGCAAATTGAAGTTGACAAGGGTGACCATAAAAAAACCACGTTCGCGACTTTCAACGGGCTCTACGAATTTAAAGTGCTGCCTTTCGGTCTGTGTACAACTCCGGCCACATTTCAACGCATGATGACACTGTGATCACTGGACTAAAGTGGCAGACGTGTCTTGTATACTTGGATGATGCCGTTGTGTTTTCAAACACGTTTGAAGAAAAAGTTTCCAGGTTAAAAAGTGTCCTCACTGCAATACGAGGAGCAAACCTTACTATCAAGCCCGAAAAGTGCAACTTCGGTTATCAGGAGCTCAAGTTTCTCGGCCACGTGGTGAGCCCTCGGGTGTTCCACTAGATCCGGCGAAGTTGGCTGCCGTTGCCGGGTTCCCTCGTCCTGGAGACAAGAAGAATGATCTGCGATTCTTCGGACTCTGTGTCTACTGCCGCCGTTGTATCGAAGGATTTTCAAAAATTGCGGAAGCTCGTACAACACTGACACGGCCAGTTGTGCCGTTCGGTTGCACGGAAGAACAACAAGCTTTTGTAGAGCTACGCATTCGACTGCAGACAGCTCTAGTGCTGGCAAAGTTTGACGACACTGCCGACACTGAGATTCACACGGACGCCAACAACGTAGGAATCGGAGTTATACTAGTTCAATGGCAGGACGGCGCAGAGCGTGTGATCACTTGCACGAGCCGCAGTCTCACAAAAGCAGAGTCTAGCTACTCTACCACCGAAAAAGAGTGCCTAGAAGTTGTTTGGGCCATTAGCAAGTTTTGACCTTGTCTTTACGGCCGGCCATTTTAAGTGGTCAGTGACCATCATTCGCTCTGTTGGCTTGCCATTCTACGGGTTCTCTCAGACCACCTCGCCTGCTGGAGCCTCCGCTTTTAAGAGAACGACACAACGGTGGTCTACCGACCAGGACATAACCATACAGATGCTTACTGCCTGTCTCGTGTTCCTATTTCCCTGACATCTTCCGAATCTGAACTCGATTTATTGTTTCTTGGCATCGTCGATGTGGTGCGCTTGGCTGAACTTCAGCGTGAGGACAATGAGCTATTTCCTGTTATCCAGCATCTTCGAGGAGACGACGTTATTGTCCCACGCCCACTCTCACGTAGATTAACATTGTATTGCCTGCGGAACAATGTTCTCAAAGAGAAATCGTGAGAGCAGCCGGGAAACTTTTCTCCTCGCCGTTCCAACGGCACTGCGCGTGGAAGTTTCGCAGGCGTGTCACAACGATCCTTCTGCCCGTCACTGAGGCTTTGCTAGGACATTAGCGCGCATTTGACAAAAGTACTACTGGCCACAGCTGTATTCATCCGTTCAGCGCAATGTCCGAACCTGCCATGACTGTCAGAGGTGTAAAGTACCACCCGCAAAACCCGTCCGCTTCCTCCAGCCTTTAGATTCACCTCGAGCACCGTTTGAGCATGTCGGAATGGATCTTCTTGGTTCATTTCCTACGTCATCCTCAGAAAATAGGTGGACAATCGTCGCAGCCGACTATCTGACTCGCTAGACAAAAACTGAAGCTGTGCCTAGGGGAACTGCAGTTGAAGTCGCCAAATTCTTCGTCCACGACATTGTTTTGCGTCATTGTGCACCTTCTGTTCTCATAAAAGATCGTGGAGCAGCATTTACGGCAGAGCTATTGCAACCGGTCGCCAAGCTGACGCATACAAACCACCGGAAAACAACAGCTCATTATCCCCAAACGAACGCCTTGACGGAGCGGTTAAACAAAACACTGGCCGACATGCTATCTATGTATGTTGATGTAGAGCACGAAACGTGTGATGAATTTTTGCCGTATGTCACGTTTGCTTATAATACCACTGTGCAAGATACCACGGACCTAATACCATTCGCATTTGTTTATGTCCGTCATGCCCCAACACCGTTAGACGCTATGCTCCCCGGGGACCAGGACACCAGTAGAAATGACAGCGTTGACGACTTCGTTCAGAAAGCCGAGGAAGCCGGCCAGCCAGCACGGTACCGCACTAGCACGCACCAACATATCGACGCTCGCCACTACAACCAAGGTAGAAGAAACGTCCACTATCAACCAGGTCACTATGTAGGAGTGGGGGCACCACTTCAACATAGTGGGCTTTCGGAGAAGATATTGCGACATTACTTTGGCTCTCACGAAGTTGTGCGTGGGCTTGGTTTAAACAGACGACGTCCAAGTCCAGAAGTAGTCCACGTAGTACGGATAAAACCGTATCACGCCGGCGAATTATGAACACTGGGAACGTTTTCCTTATTATCTACAGCAGTGAGGATTATTTGTTTTGTTGACGTGACCATCTTTCTCCATGGCCATCTGCAGCCTCTTTGTCATTCAACTGGGATGGTCACTCTTGAAAGCGGGGAGTTGACGCAAGGTAGGCTCGAAACTACAGTGCCCAGTCTTTGAGGAGGATAACGAAGTGGTTCAGTGAGCGCGTGTTCTGGTGTTCGTGCTTTTGGCCTTTATTACAAAAAGTAAAAGCCCTGTATTTTTCCTCAGTCTCTGCGTCCTTGTGCCAATTTCAAGTAATGCCTTTCAAACTTTCTAACGCACCCGCTACCGTAGGACGCATGATGAATAGCGTATACTGCCTAGCCTGAAGAAGAAAAGCTGTTTATGCTGCCTCGACAACATTATAGTGATTTCATCTACGTTATCGCAATGCCTGCAACGTGTCGAAGACGTCCTAGCCTCTATCATAAAAGCTTGTTTATAGCAAAATACGAAAAACGCACCCTCGCAAACAAAACTATCTCTGCAGTAATAATGAAGGTGAACTATATTAGTTTGGTGGTTTAAAACCGGTCACCAAGTACAAAAGGCATCCAAGCTACTGCGCCTAAATCCTTAAGGCCATACAGAGGATGCAGAGCAAGTTTGAAAATGTTTCATGATGTATGTATTTAAAGGACGCACTAGGAACGGGATATTTCTATCGCGTTCAACCCATAAAACCGAAGCTGTAGAGTGCTTAGGTTTTTGAAGTGATTTTGAACTCCCCAATGTGGAAATCTTTCTCCTAGTAATTTGATGCGATGCCCAATGTCCAATGACAAAAACTTTTGCTCAGTATTTTGATATGTCGAACATTCATTTACAAAACGTTTCTCTCAGTATATTGATGCACAAAATGACCAATGCGAGAACGTTGCACTGATAGTTTAAAGGTGGTATCAAACGTCCTAATGGAAAGCGCTTTTTTTTGTATTTTCGAAGCAGTGAGAGAGGCAGAGCCCATGCACTATTTTGATAATTATTAGGCCTTTACTTGAAAATTTTAAATATGTTGAGCAGCCTCCTTATCCCAAGAAACAAGGCAATTAAGTACAAGCGAGCAATCTGGTCAGAATATAGAAGCGGGTGTTCTCGGAAAGGAAGCCTAGAGGTCAAATTAAGTCCGGCCGTAAGCTCTCAAACGCTATAAGAATATATATCTGCACACAAAGCACAGCATGGTGGCCCAGTTTTTTGCTCCACAACAGAAACGTTCGCAGATGCTTTCACGTTGAGAAGTAAGTTCGCTCCTGCAAGCAAGCTGTGATTTGAACCACTACCTATCCACGATGCCACCACATGTTTCGCGCTCACCGGGGCACGCCATGCTAAGGCCTAATTATCAAAATAGCTCAGGCTCTAACACATTTACTAGTCCGCACGCATATTCTCGTGTAATTTGCACGGCTATTTCACCGTTAAATATATATATATATATATATATATATATATATATATATATATATATATATATATACATTGTTAATGATCTTTCCAGAAGAATGGTAACTTATCGCTCAAATGTATTCAATGGTTAGTTGTATATAAAAACAATAACACCCAAACTTTTTTTACCTTCGTTCTGAACGAAATTCTTTAACGCATGTTCGACTGCTGCTGGACTTAATTAGCTAGAACAAATGTCTGCATAGCTTTCTTGTTCTTCAACATCCACGCATCAGGTTCAAATGACGCCACGCCAATTACCCCCAAAAAAGCATAGCGAAGTAATATTTACCGCTAATCAGGCGAATCTTGTTCTTAGCAGTGCATTCATTCTGCATCACAGTTTCGGTTGAGTGGTTGCTACAACGACGCTGCAACCAGCGAACTCACGCACATGGTTTGGACATCTGGTTCAGAGGGCAATCATGTAATTTGAAAATAAGTAAATAGAAAAAGAGTTTCGAAAAAAATTCTTTTTGCCTAAGACGGAAGCCAAAGAGTTTAAAAGTTATTTCCTGGTCATCGCAAAGCGATTTGATACATTTTGCATGAGACTTGCAAATGTAATTTTATGGCTGCCTGGGCACGCTCGTATACTATGCAGCGCCATGCACTAAAACAGCACTTTTTATCAATTTATAAATTGAACGAACACAAAAAGTAACTATGGCCAACGATGAGCAAAGGTACCACTAAGAATTTAGGCAAGTGTACTTTCTGCAATCTATTTTTTAGAAAACAGTTCAGGTCTTCATCTTACACACAGAAAGCATTCCTTATGTCAAGCTTTCAGGGCGTTTTTCACGCAGAATGTGCTTGCTTAACTTGTTTTCATTTGCCTATAGAACACCTAAAAATTCAGCTTACATCCTATGGCATTTTGAAGCATCACGTTTACACTAATAGATATCTGATGTCTAATGTTCTTGCCTAGCCTTGTATTCACCCATTGCGTGCTCGTTCCAAGTAGCACAGATCGCTTTTGTGAGCTAGGCAGTTTCAGAGTCATTTGGAACTGTTCAAAAAGTGTCTTATCGTGTTCAGGGAATTGTTTACAAATGCTGTGCGTACTTGAGCCCTATTTTCTAAGCAGGAAGAAAATGTTTTTTTTTTCTCTTGCGCGTTCAGTGACGTATTTACGCTGAAGATGCCAGTAGGTTTCATCCCGCTCTCCTAAAGGTAAAGCAGCAAACTGCCTGTCATTTCGTCTTTCTAGAATGGAAGTGAACTTTGAAAAAATAGAGCCGATTATTGCAAAAATCTTTATTGGACAGAAAGATACAAAGATTGACTGGGGTAATCATGCTCCAAAGAGCATGATTCCTGGAAACGAGCACAGGTCACGCTTTAGTATTGGAAGCGTTCCTATGCCATACCATGCAATTTGCTTTATGTTATTGTCCAGCCTATTCATGGTTTTCGAAAATGGCTCGCTATTGTCTGGAATAAAACAAGGTTCTTTCTCTCAGCCTTGTGTCCTCTCCCCCTGTTTACCTTCACCCTAACGTTCTGTACGAAATATGCCAAATCCATTTATAAGCTGATTTATACTTAACAGTAGAGGAATACGTCGCATGCATTGCAATGATGTTGCGGCGCTTCCTGTATGTGTGAAACAGCTTGCACGTTTCTTAACGATATATCACACTTAGTAGCTTATTGGTACACACGTCATGCTGCCTAGCAGATATTCGCAAAAATAAAGCCTATATTCAAGCTTACACATAAACCACAACCACGTGAATGCCACATGTGGAAATAATTGACCTCATCCATGTGTTTCGCGTACCATACGCGCTTCTGGCAGTAGCCGTAAATGAGTAGCAGCTACAGTGGGCCAGTTCTCGCAGTCCTTCCTTTGTGGCATGCAATTCGGTGGATTGGTTTACCCTGCTCATCAATCACGATTTGTTTACCTTTATTAAAATTGTGTTCTAGCGTACTGATGAAATCAGCAGCATAACCGACAATGTGGCCAGCACGCACAACGTCACAGACGTTGTGGTTCAGTTGCTCGCTCCGCAAGAGTATGCGCTAGCGTGTGCTGCTGCCAGCGTGCGATTGCATTGCAAGCCGCATCACGGTGTAATCTGCTCCGATATGTTACTTAAGTGTTAAATGTGCTGTACATATAAAATTTATTATTATTAATATTTCTCTTTCTTCAGAGAGCACTGTACAACCCGAGGACATCATATTGAACCAAAAATTTTGAATAAGAACTGGTATTACTAGGATATAAAAATTTAGCCCACACAATTGTACAATGAATTAAAAATGTTTTCAAGAGACTCAAATCTTCAGGTAAACAAGCAATCAGCAGTTAGAAATTTTTGAAAATTTCTTTTTCGTGGTACTACCCATGCCCATATGAATATTCGATCAATCCCATAGTGTATAATCACACAAAATTCAAAGGGGGACACGTGCAAAGAAGGCCAGCTGATACGCAGCTGGTGCAGCTGCGTTTTCTGTGTAGTATGTGCATTCATTATGAATAACATTAAAGATAAAAAATAAAGCACAGAATCAAAATTCTATATAGAGAAAACAACAATCTATACTCAATGCTTTGGCTATGAAATATGTATCAAGGCTTTCAAAATCAGAAATGGAAATGAAATAAATGATCACTAAAGTGAGTCAATCCTTCCATTTAAATCCACTTTTTTCTCTATCGCGCGTTGCGAAAAGTACCAGATTTGAGGGGAAGAAAATAAAGTTTGGAGGTCCAGGGCTGAATGTGACAAAAAACAATGTAATATAATAAAGCCAAAAGAAGCCAGTGAAAAAAAAGACGACTTTAAATTTGGAAGTTATAAGCCTGTTGCCGAGTCTTATCTGTAGCTGCTTGCATGATTTTTTTACAAATAATTGTCTTTCCGCACAGGGCTCTGGCTGATATTGCGCAGTGCCATGACAACCGATCTCAAAGAGAGGGCCTTTAACGCAAGACATATAACTGCAGCCACATATGTGACACAAATATTTGTTCCTGAGGAAGTTAAAAAGGCTATTTTATGTGGCGTTCGGATTATAAGAGAAATGTGACATGTGGCGTATGTTTATTGATATGTGGGGTTTAACGTCCCAAAACCACCATTTGATTATGAGAGACGCCGTAGTGGAGGGCTCCGGAAATTTCGACCACCTCGGGTTCTTTAACGTGCACCCGAATCTGAGTACACGGATGTGGCGTATGTGTGCTCTTTGCTGTTGCTAAAGGGTCCCCTTGCGGAAATCGTGCTTACTTTTACTAATATTTTAACAAAAAAAATGTGTTGTGAATCCAGCATTTCAACCAGTCTACATTGAACGTCTCACCCAGAAGAAGGAGCTGTGAAGATATCGACGCATGAACAAGCCCTCTGTTTATTCAAAATTACATGGAAGCCTCTCCAAATTAAACTAGCTTTCGGTGGTGCTGTACAAATGTGTAACTTTACGTATAAGTTGGGTATGAAAGAGAACATTCCAGTACTAGCTCATACCAGCGCCGTTATTTGTACGAGAGGGTTTTAGAGCGAAAGCTGTTATGAAATCACTTTCCGGGTCGCGTGAAGTAGCATGCTGTCCGCTGCCTCCATCATTAAACACAATCCATTATGACTAACTCAATAAAGTTTTAGGAGAAAATACACTCCTACCACACAACGCCTAGTATGCACCTTATCCAGAAGTCTCGCCAATTTACAGTGATGCTCTTACCTTTGACGTGATTCAAAATCATTGGTTTTACTTCTGCTAATGGCAGTACTTTCACCCTGCAAATATAAATATGGTCTGCTTGAGTTATATCAATACCGTAAACATTCTCCTTCATACATTTAAAAAAAATTAAGCCCGCAGTATCAGTGTATAGTGCTGTCCTTTTTTAACACGAGAGTTTTGTATGCCGGTTCCACAAAGACATGAATTACGTAATTTCGTCACAGATGTAACGCTAGTATATCTTTATTTCCTTATTTCATCCTTTATTAGTTTATTAGGAACAATCACAGAATATGTGGAAGGATACTCGGCTGAAGGTAAGCATGACCTGACTGAGCCATGCTACCCATGCAGCAGGAGCAGCAGCAGCAGCAGCGGTGGCGGCGGCGGCGGTGGCGGCAGCAGCAGCAGCAGCAGCAAGCAGCCAGCAGCAAACAGCAAACAGCAAACAAACACTAACCCTAACCTTATTCACTAAGATGAAACACCCAATTCATCGAAATGAACACAAACAAACGAGAGAGACAAGAACATCAGTGTTGTGCAGTCATTCTGGCAATTAACACCAAAAAGTGTTATCAAAATGGCTCGTACCAGATAACAAAGGAAACGCTGAGATAAAACGCTTCATGGACGGGAATCGCTTTGTGGTCGAACCCATGACCTCTCAGTCTACTGCGGTATGGGCCCGCCAGACTGCGCGTTAGAAGCTTCTTACCGACCCGCACGTGCTGAGCTTCCACCGCGCATTTCACCATGAAGTTTACCACTCTACCAACGCACAAGTACAGATGTTCACGAACAACTAACGACTCTTTTAATAGGATTGATTTACCAGCGCATCCGAGGAATCAAATAAAAAGGAACTCACACAGACAGCAATAAAATTGCAGCTGGTGTATATAACTTTCAATGCAAGGTCTTTTTTCAAGTCCCACACCAACGCAACATAAATATATAATGAGTAAAGAAATCCTGATTATCAATATCTATAAATATCAAAAAATAGAATTAGGATCACCATCTATATTCATCGTGACTGAACTTATCGAAGCAGCCGCTTTAGCACAGCCATATATCTCTCAAATTTTCTCAAGCACATTGGTCGTGATCGGCTTCGCAGTGTCACCATATGAGATCAATAAAGTAAAGTACTGCGGAATGAAACCAACGAGTACCGATAGGTAACGATTTAGTGAGGGTGAGGTTAGTCACCGCTGCCTAGAAGAGTGCCAGTGATGGTAACATAGGGCGCCTCGACAGCAGTAAAGGAGCATTGCCAGTGCTTGTGTCAAAGAGGTGCACTAGATGAAGTTACGTGCTTTGCCTTTTGTGTGGCGTTAGCGAGTGACGGCTGGTTGTTATAATACAGCTTCACTATCATGGTTTTCTCAACCATCTACTGGTTAGAGTGCGATGCCAACAACTAATAAAACTGTTGCAATAGGCACAGGAAAGCAGTGATCTCTACAAGCTAATGTCAAAAACTCGCGAAGCGACATGCAGGCAAGCGGGAAGAGGAACGCCATGACTCTACCTGCGAACCTCTATAACCCTCAATACCGAAACTCAGTGCGTTGATGTGAGCAAGATCACAGGCGGAGGCTAACCTTTTTCTGTAGAGCACACATTCAGCCGCTTTTTATTTAATGTGATGATGCTTTGAACGAGTGTATCTCCAATAGCAGTAGTTATGTAGTTGTTTACTTCATCTTTGGGGGAAATTTACTGTTTGCCTGACATCAATTACTATATGTATGAAATAGCGATGATGGGTGTTAGTCGTCATGACTGAGATGTGCCCCTAGGCGACTACAGAGATACATTCACGTGAAACGCTGCTGTAGCTGCCTAAGACCACTACACAAAGTAAAATGCACATTAACAATCGAGTAATTCTTTATAGACATGCATTACATTCATGTTGTACCCATTTATGTAAAAAAGCGAGGTAAGACATGCGAAGCATGAATAGCATGCGAAGATGCGAAGATGCTTAAGTCCAGTTTAATCTGGTGTGCCGAGTGATCACCTTTACTACGCATTCACGTCTGCTCCGCCTCTATCGCCTCGCAACTCTGACTCAGGTAGCCATTGATAACCTACGCTCGCTCCCTTTTCTTCTCTCGACATCTCGACATTCCCGTGCCATTTACGACCCCATTACGCATGATCTTCCTCTCCCCCTTTTGCTCATTTCATACAATCCCCACTTTCGCCTCCCAACGCCAACGCAGGCAGAGCTTCTTCTCTAGGGAACTGCGCTTGAGTGACTCGATCCATGCAGCGAAGGTGAACGAGCGCATCGAGGCACGTGAGACACGAGCGCTATGTGGCAGTAATCTTCGAAAATGATGGAAAGCTTACGCGCCTGTGTCGGAGGTGATATGGTGTAGAGCGCAAAGCGACGGGCAGGTGCCAACACCGCGTCGTTAGCAAAGCGTTGTAAATACTTCCCTTTTTGAGCACCGCGTCACATTGTCCGTGCAGAGTGACAAACGCTGCGGTCCTTAGAATTACTTATATATGCTTTTTCAAGAAAAAAGACACACATAAAAATGTTTACGTGTTGTGATGGTGCCTCAGATATTCGCAACAGTTACTTTTTAATTGTCAATTGCACAAGAATGAATGCTTAAACTTGAGCAATATTGGTGGGCGCTGCAGATGGGGTTGGCCGTTCAAAGTACCGTTGGAGGTATTGTTACAGCGGAGAAACAGACAAGTGTACAGACAAACAGGCCAAAATTTTGGCGTTAAACGTCCCCAAGAGAGGCTATCGTCTTTAATAACACGTTTTCATACTTTTCTGCCGTGTCAACCGGTGCGCATGTACGTCCCCCCGGCTCCTTCAACAGGCTGATGCGCTTCAAGCTAACTTCAGTGCAGCGCGTGCTGAGCCTAGAAATGTTGCGTGGCGAAGTGTTGTGCATGCTAGCAAACGCGTTTAGCACACTTCTCAGGCAGCTGACAACTGTGGTTATTCTATGCACAAGTTTTTGAGTGTGATAGGCATCACTTGTCGTGTGAGAGCTTGAACGATATGAAAACTCAATAATTAAGCGATGAACTAGGTGAATAAGCAATGAACTAGGTGATAATTAAGCAATGAAAGATAATTAGGCGATGAACTAGGTGACTGGAATGTTCCTTAGCAACTGCATACTTGGCCGGAGCTCTATATATTCTGCACAAATTATGTGCAGGTGCATATAAATTGTTATATATTTGTCTAAATATGAAACTTCCAGTAACTTTTAACACCGAACAAGAGGAGAAGCTAGAGCCTTAGTTTGCACTGTCTTCTTTGTTGAAACGGCATTATTCACTATGTAAAAATAAAACTATTATGACAAATGTACCTCTTATTTTTCTGACCGGTTCGCCACGCTGCAGCAATGGTTATGGTTCTCAGGTGTGGAAGCAGAAGGTCCCGGGTTTGGTCCCTGCTTCGACAGTCACATTGCGATGAAGGCGAAATACTGGAGGCACAGGCACGTGTTGTTTGATATCAGTGTGCCCCACTGCGGCGGCCTAGCGGCTAAAGTACTCGGCTGTGGACCCGTAGTTCGCGGGATCGAATCCCGGCTGCAGGCGGCCGCTGCCTTTCCGATGGAGGCGAAAATGTTGTGGGCCCGTGTGCTCTGATATTGATGCACGTTAAAGAACCCCAGGTGGTCGAACTTTCCGGGGCCCTCCACTACAACGTTTCTCATAATCATATGGCGGTTTTGGGACGTTAAACCCCGCGTATCAATGATCAGATATCAGTGCATGGTAAAGAGCACGCGATCGTCAAATTTTTCAGCGTGATTCACGGTATGCAGCGTCTCTCATAATCATGTTCGAACAACAAGGTGTAAAACACTACATGGAAATATTATTCGTTTAGGCTGTAACGTTGGCAACAAAAGTTTAACGCCATAGGTACTATGGCTACTGCTCGCTTGAATTTCGGCTCCTTTTTGAATCCATCTTGCGGCAATCTGGCATGAGGCTGAAACGCGCAGTTTCGCACCTGAGAAGATTTTGCGTCTGATGCCACAGGCCACAGGATTAGTAGTTGGCGTGGTTGCTTCAAAAATAACTAAATGTGTTCATCATAGCAGCGCCTAATTGTGGAAATCAATACTTGCAGGGCTTCTGTATCTCAAGCCGAATAAGAATTTTGAGTGACCTAATTGGGCGTTCGCAAAAAGTCTAGCATTATGTTTATTTCGCGCATGAATGACGGCTGATCCGCGCGAGTGATATAGCATCCGCAAGTTTGCTAACGAATTCCGTGGAAAATGAATTTATTGACGCCTGGGGAGCAGAGAATTGCCGATGCGGAGAAAACGATCCAAGTAAGAAGGCAACATTCAATGCGGGTGAAAATGGGAATTATGAAAGTAGCGATGCTTGTAGGGTGTGCTTTTGCCATTGTGTTGTTCTTTCATTTTACAAAATAAAGAATTTATTTAATGTTTGGTGCTCTTTAAAAAGTGCAGGCGCAAGCATTCCAAAGGAAACTGAAACGACCACAGCAGCAGCAGTTAAATGGAGATACTCCGGATGGAGCTGGTGTAATATCGTTCTCAGTTAACGTTTTCGCTTGGGTGTGTGTTTTCGGCCAGCATCGGAACGACTCCGGCTCTGTAAAGCGGCAACAGAGTGATAGTGTCGGGTAGCGCTTAACATAAACTCAGAAAAACAGCAGAACTGAGCTTGATACAGGCAACGGCTTGAGTAAGCCCTGAGCACTGTTTTATTGAAGGCCTATTACGCTACGGGACACTGGTTATCGCATCGGTATTTGTACGTTTCCGTTTTATGGTTTCGTTTACGTGCCTCTCACCACTGTCTCAATTTGAAAAATGGTCAAGTACAAATGATAAGCTAATATGCATACGTCGTTCAGGCTGGGTCCAAGGTAACTGCAGTCTCTCAATAACAATCACAGAAATCCAATGAGTGAATGTCGATGAGTAGAGAAGCGACCCTCCATCTGTATGTATGTATGTATGTATGTATGTATGTATGTATGTATGTATGTATGTATGTATGCATGCATGCATGCATATATGTATGTACGTATGTATGTATGCATGCATGCATATATGTATGTATGTATGTATGTATGTATGTATGGATGCATGTATGTATGTATGTATGTATGTATGTATGTATGTGTATGTATGTCTGTGTGATTCTACCGGTTGCGCCTGGGGCAGTACATGGTTAGACTAAGTTGGCTTCGCTGCTTAAAATGATATTTAGAAGCTGCCTTGCAAAATTACAACTCCAGTAATCGCGGTGGTATGACTTCCTATGCACCGTAACAGTTTAACGTTCTATTGAATTACTTTTAGTTTCCAAAAGCAGACGTACGTCTACTACAGTGCATGCTTATAAGTAGTACCAAAGCCTAGTTTATATGGCATGTTGAGCAAAAAATCACAACATATTCAGGTAGTGAATGATGATGAGTGGAGCGAAGCGCTTGTTCGTCCTGATGTCCGTGCATCCATCTGTCGGTGCATGCGTCCATGCGTCCGATCACGCTCGAGAATGAGGATGGCACGCGGTTAACACTGACGAGACACGATCGAAGGAAGCCGAGCACAAGCGTCTTCAACGCACCCGCCGCTGTGCTTCGTCCATGTGTCACGTACGGCGAGTATTCAGGAGACCGAAAGAGGCACTCTTTATCCGCGCCCCCCAGCACGGCCCACGCAACTTTCAACCCGAGAGTAGTGGTACAGCGCCATTTAGATTATCCCCACTCAACTGCAGCTTGCATGAATGGATGGATGGATGGATATGGCTGTACCCTTTAGATCGGGCGGTGGCTAGCGCCACCAAGCCGTAATACCTAATGAACCGAAAACTATATTTAATTTTTTGCTTAAAAAGTGAGTTTGAGGATTCGTACTTTGCAGTGAAGAGTTTAATTTTCACTCGTGCCTTGACTTTAGCCACCAATCAGATAACCTCCTTCTAGTTAAGTCTACCCGCTTAAAGTTTATTTTGCCCTCCCGGTCCCTAAACCCCAGTGCTTTGAAAAACTCTGCGCCAGCATCCTGAACTATAGGGTGAAGCCCTTTACAGAACATTATCAAGTGTTCGGCAGTTTCTTCTTCCTCTCCACACGCACTGCATACTTTGTCTACCCCTTCGTATTTGGCTCGATATGTCTTGGTTCGCAGTACACCCGTCCTTGCCTCAAACAGTAGAGTACTACCCCGAGTATTATCATAGATCCTTTCCTTGGCAATTTTCTGCTTAAAAGTTCGATAGATCTCTAGTGCGGACTTCTTAATCATGCCCATTCTCCACATGTCAGTCTCCGTTTCCTTCACTTTCTTCTTAACCAATAGTTCTTTTTGGTTTGGTCACCTGCTGTTTTCTAAGTATTTACTAGTCAACTTCCTGGTTCGCTTTCTCCATTTTGTATCGACATTCTTCATGTACAAGTAGCTGAAAACCTTCCTAGCCCAACGCTCTTCTCCCATTTCTCTCAATCGCTTCTCAAATTTCATCTTGCTGCTAGCTTCCCTGCCCTCAAATGATGTCCATCCCATATCACTTTGTACTCCCTAATTTGGTGCATTCCCGTGAGCTCCTAAAGCAAGCCTTCCTATTCCACGTTGCTTAATTTCTAATCTGGCTTGAACTTCTGATCTCATGCACAAGACCACATTGCCGAACGTCAGCCCAGGAACCATGACCCCTTTCCATATTCCTCTCACAACATCATACCTATTGTAATTCCACAGTGCCCTATTTTTCATGACTGCTGCATTCCTGTTACCTTTAGTCGTCACGTATATTTCGTGTTCCCTTAGATACTCGGTCCCATTGCTTATCCATACGCCCAGATATTTGTATTTATCTGTTATCTCTAGCGTGTCCTCCTGTATTCTAAGCTCACTACCTTCGTTATCATTGAAAATCATGAATGCTGATTTTTCCTTACTGAATCTAAAATTTAACCTATCTCCCTCATTACCGCAGATGTCCATCAATCTTTGCAAATCTTCCTTGTTGTTGGCCATTAGCACTATATCATCTGCGTACATTAATGCTGGTAGTGCCTGATCAATAAGTTTTCCTTGTTTGACTAAAGAGAGGTTGAAGTCCAGTCCACTTCCCTCTTCGATGCACTTCTGTGAGGCAGCGCCATCTATTGTTGAATTCCAATGGCGGAGTCGGAGCAAGTTTTTCTGCTCCTGTGAGAGCAAGTGTGTTCCAATGACAGGGTGAGAGCGGGAGTCAAAAGTTCCATTGAGAGAGCTGGAGGGGGTTCAGAGCGGGAGTCCCTCCGTGGAGCAGGAAGAACTGCTCCGCCGAAATCGGTGGAGTGGACCGGAACTCAGCGTGACGCATTTCCTTCAACACGTTTGCCTGCTTGGGGGCGCGACTGGCGCGGCGCGAGTTGTGTTGATAATGGCGGACGGCATGGACGGCTCGGCTACCTCGGCAAAGCGTGCGGCAATGCTTCTGCTACTCGATAGCGACAGCTCTGAGTCGGAAAGCTCAAGTACCGACACGAGTGATTCGTCGGACAGTGACAGCGATGCTAAAGCTTACGCTTACGAGCGGGAATTCAACAAGTTGTTCCGCATTCCCGCGAAGAGGCCCAAAGTCGTCGGTTTCATCGAGGACGTCGTTCGGCAGTACTCGGACAACGAGGTGAAAAATGGAAAAAAAGAAGGAAAGCGTTATGCTCAAGGTTTAACACGTTGTGGTGTTTTCGTTTGTTTCTTTTCTTGAGCAGTTCCGGAGGCACTTTAGCCTGGCTCGACGTGTGGCCGAAAAGTTGGTCGCGAAGTTTGCTGTCTCGTCAATGTGACCTTCGAGCACACACGGAGGAGTTCAGGCGAAATCCGCGGAAACGCGTGTCTTGACATTTATCTGGTTAGTTACACCTCCCCACCTTCACCTCCTTTTTTTTTTCTTTGTACGATGTCTGCACAAGAACGCATTCGACTATGAGCCCATTGCTTACAGTTCAGTGTGATCTGAAGCTGTTTTTTTTCTTTCGGGTACCTGTAATCCCCCTGCGCAGGTACGCGGCCAACAAAACCTGCATGCGAGACGTGGGAAGCCGTTTCGACATGTCAGAAAGCACCATGTACAGAGTTCTTCAGAGAGTAGCGCAGTTCTTGATGACGCTGGGACCATCGGTGACCAAGTTTTCCGCAGACCTGGAGAACCTCACCAGCAGTTTTGAGGTTTGTTTTGATTTTATTTATCGTGAGGACCAATGATATTGGCCGGCCAAGCTCTATCAATCAAATCACAAACCCGAGTGCTCATTTTATTGTGGGTTATTTCAAGCTCAACTGTACGCTGAGGTGGGACTTTATTAAAAATGGGATAGGTCGTGATGATAATACCGAGCTTCATCCAGTTGTGTTTGAAACATTCAACTTATGTCTCTCCTGCAGTCACAGTCGATTCCTTGCATGCGGATGATGCTGCATGCTTTGTCAATTCTGTTCAGATGTACGATACAATATTTACGAGGTTTGGTTTAAATTTAAGAATTAAATTCTAATTACGTACTTCAAC
This sequence comes from Rhipicephalus microplus, assembly GCF_043290135.1. Classification (NCBI taxonomy): domain Eukaryota; kingdom Metazoa; phylum Arthropoda; class Arachnida; order Ixodida; family Ixodidae; genus Rhipicephalus; species Rhipicephalus microplus. Next base: position 124,264,125 of record NC_134700.1, read on the forward strand.
TCCCTTTAAGAAAAAAACATACGCAGGCTTTGTTTTGTTTTCTCTCCCATTTTACCGTTGTAAAAAGAGAGGTGGACAGAAAGAAAACGTGTAGTATATGCTGTGGACAGCAATGTTATCTTAACTAGTTCTCAAAGTTGAATTTGGTTCGCGTTTTGCATCTTTAACATAAAATATATTGTGCTGAGTCATGAAGCGTATGCAGTGATTGTGAGTTAATGGGCTTGAGCACCAGTATTTCCTGTTAAAACTCCCCGCAAATGCTCATTTCTTGCTCAGGCATGGATAATATCACTCATTAGAAGAGTAGAACTTGCTTGCAGGTGTCTGGAATGCCTGCTGTTATTGGCTGTATAGATGGATCGTATGTCAAGATACAGTGCCCAGCCAACAAGGTTGCCTCCACATACTGCAACAGGCACCATTACCTTTCACTAACGCTGCAAGCCGTCTGTGACCACAAGAGGCGCTTCCTCGATGCGTTCACTGGAACCTCCAGCAAAATGCACGATTCTCATGTGTTTAGCTTATCGCCTCTTTCAAAGAACATAGCTTCAGTATGTCAGGGCCGTTATCATATATTAGCGGACGCAGCATATCCGCTGCGGGAGTACCTGTTGACACTATACAGGGATTACGGTGCAATGAATAAGCAACAAAAAGGCTTCAATTTTAAGTTTTTAGGCACACGAGTGCTCATTGAAAATGCATTCAGCACACTCAAGAAGCGCTTCAGGCAGCTCATGTACCTGGAGTTGCACAGTATCCACTGGCTCAATACGTTTATCATAAGCTGCTGTATCCTTCATAACTAGTGCATCGATTACCGTGATGAAGAGCCAGATGATGATAATGATGATGATGGAACACTTAATGCTATTCAGTGAGAGAACTGCACTGATAACGACCGTGATAAAACTGATGAGGAGCGAGCTTTGAACAAGCTTGGCGAAATTAAGCGTGCAAAGGTCTTGACTAAGCTCCTGCGAAGTTATTGTGGGAAATAACACCACAATTATCTGTTTTGTCTGAACTAGCCCTTTAGTTCCCCACAGTAGTTGGGAGGCTGTGTGTGTGCACCAATGCGCAGCCCCCTTTAAATATACAAGCACATCTTTTGCACTCTACATTTTATTTCAACATGCTAATTGTATTTTAAGCCACTAAAATCATTCATTGTCTAAGACAAGAAAGCGGCTCAAAAGCTTCATTTTTTCTTCATGCTGTTTTGCTTTTTCTTGCCGAATGCGCTTCTTCTGTTCTTGCCTCTCTTCATGACGCTTCCTTCTTTCATTCGCGCGTTCAGTTCGTTTTTTTCTTTTTCTTCCTGAATTTTGCTCATTTCATCAAAGAAGTGAATAATTTCCAGCATTCTAGAAGCCGAGAGTTTCGGCTTTTTGGGCTCAGGTTCTTTCGTTGTGCTGGTCAACTCCTGGCTAGTTGAACCCTGGCTTGTCAGCTCCTGGCTCCTCGATGCTTGGCTTGTCGACGCTTGGCCAGGCGGTCTTTTAATAGAAACTATTCCATAGCTGTCCCTGAGCTCTTCTGACTCAAGGCTATCATCTAGCCAACGTATTTGAGCTATGTCGTCTTCAAAGGAAATTTCGCAAGGAACCTTCCCCGATTTGTTGTTGTGTGCTGCAGCGCTTCGTTCTCGTCGCATGACTGTTTTGTAGTGGCTGCAGCACTGGTCCCCTGTTTTAGGGACCCCGACCACCTCTATGATCTTGGCCGCTATTTTGGAAAACATTGCCTTTTTATTTTTAAATTTATTCATTGGCCCTATTTGGGAAAAATACTGCTGGTAGTAGTCGAGCAACAGCTTTGTTTCTCCCGCCGTCCACTCACAGCCTGTACCTGAAAAGAAAAAGTGCTTCAGACATTTGTACAGACGTTACTAGTTGCACGTCACCCGACAAAGGTGTTAGAGAGTTGTAGTATTCTGCTGTGTTGGTAATAATTGTAGAGCTTATAGGCATATATAAGCACCAACCTGTTTTAGTTTGTCTTGATATCGATTTTTGTGCCTTGATTTTTGTCGTTAGAGTGCTTGGTGTTCTTTGCACTGATCTAACTGTATATATCATGTATAATTCATTACTTGAATGCATTTGTATCCTCTCCTGGTAGGGCCTCTAAATGGGCCTGCAGTATTCTCTAAATAAATAAATAAATGGATTCACTGCGTTGCTTGCTCTTTCGGCTGTGTTCCGGCACTGTGAATGGAAAAACGAAATGCATTGTTTTATTCATACAGCTGGCATACATGAAGCGACATAACGACCAACGATTTCTGTTCTGGGACACAAATTGCTGCACATTGAAGCACCATGTGAATTTCATTCAAATATGTATGCAATTAAGCTAAGCCATGTGAGGCTTCCTAACACAGCTTCACAAAACAGTAAATCTATGTTTGCTATGCTATCGAATCATGGCACAAAGTTTTGAATAACAATTTCACGTAAGCATACATGGTGGCATGCAAGTTCTTCAACAGTAGCTCAACACATTGTGCACAATCTTGATTGAATTACACACCCTCATCATGATGCACAGAGTTTCTGATCAGCTGACTGTTATTCAAAATGAAGCACGATCTTGCAGGCCTGAAACAGGCAGTGACACTCCAGGAAATACAACTTAATTTCTGTGGACTGAGACCGATTCCTAATTTGGATGTGCTCAATGTCCTGACCTTGGTACCATTGCCAACCCATTAGATAGCAGAACACGCACTCACGCTGCTACCTCTGCAGCTAAAATTTCCTGTGACTCAAATTCTCGGGTGCGTAATACTAGCTTATAGTTTCTTCGAGACATATAAAGGCAGACAACTGCTTCTGCGCCGCTCCACTGAAAGGCGAGCGCACTGGAACTTGCCACATAGAAGTGCAGTACTGAAACGCTTGCGGTGCGTTGTGCTTGTACGGTAAAAGCGTTACTTTAGAGGTATCTCGCCGCAAATGCGCACCTGCCAACCTAGGGACTTTTGAAATCGGGAAACTCGCCGCGGGAGCGCAGTAGGGGGCAGAAAAAAATTGTTTTGAACGATCGGTCAAATTGCCCTTATACCAAACACGCTTGTCACCAACGCGGTTTGTTTCTTTTCGTGTGGCTACATTCTAAAGTGATAGGAAGTCGCTTCTTACTAATGACGCCGTTCCGTGCAAGAACAGGGGCGTCGCGCCCCCGTTTACTTTTGGCTGTATATTTACAGTGGTGTTGTGAAGTCAATGCGTCGAAGGTTTTCGTTCTCCATGGACACAGGCAAACGAACAACGGTATGATGCAAGCTATGCGTTTCAGTGACACGATCGCATCAGCAGTAAAGCAACGTTGCAACATGAACATAGCACGTGCAGACAATCGCTCCACGCGACACGTGTGTTGCATTCAACTTACAACTACAGCACAGTGTTGAAATTGAGGAGACACTTACCATGTTGCTCCGCATACTGTGTGGTCACCATCGTAGACATCGTGGACAATAGCTGTTGCACGCTTGGCGTGATATCCATTCCACACAGGTGAACAGCGCTGAATAAGCCAACGAACGATGCGGCGATGCTGGTAAACCAGCTGGGAAACAGACAGCGGAAGAGACCACGCGCAAGGTATCCTGGGTAACGCGGCAGCTTCCGCCTGGCTCCAGCAGGGCGGGTTGTGTTCCGATGGCGGATTTGGAGGATTTGCTCTACGCCAGAGTCGAGTGCTCGCTTGCGAAGTCAGTCGGCTGCACCGACTCCGCCATTGGCTTCTGTTTTTTCTCGTCTATTCATCTTTCGGTTACGCATGACGCATGGCAAGCTTGTACTAAAAGACGCTTCGCTTCTAAAAGAAGGCTGGGATGGCTGCGGACTGAAGGTACGGAGACTGGGAAAACAGGAAAGCTGGTGGTGTTAGCTTTCTCGTATTTCGACTCTTCTCGTGTACTTCGGTTTTGCACCAAGTGCTTTACTATACTATGCGGACTAAGGTGTGCTTCAACTGCTCGCCTCCTTTTTTTTTTCTTTTCGTGGCTTTCCAGTACTACACATGGCTCTGTATCACCCTTTCCACTTCTCCTTTTCTTCGTTTTGATCACACCGATTTTATATGACGCTCTCACCGTCTACAAGTACAGCTACTAGAAGGTTTTTTTATAATTGATTATGATCGCTAGCTGTTGGGAGGGAGATGCACGAGCAAGCGTCAGCGTGCGTGTAACGCTAAATTACCCAGAGACACTGTGAAAGTTCTTGTAATATTGAAGAGTAAACAATATTATTTTTTATAAAGACTCGTTTTACTTTCTTTATACCGACTCCTATGACGGAGGAATCAACCATATTTCTTTTTCTCTTACCTCGCTTTCTATGCCGTTCATATTAGAAACTTCATGCATGTTGTTTAGCTTATAATTCCTCAGTGGATCAAAGATGCAGCTCGTGGTCTGGTCGTTTATACCACCTAGATAAAATAGCTAAACGAGAGTAGAATCAATAATTGTGGCTCTATGTGTATTACCTACTGTGGGATAAGTGAACTCTGGGTAATTTGAGCGGACGATTTTGTACCGCCCAATTCTTTTTCAGACACTGGTGCGCAGGGAGCATGTTTTGTTGGTTAAACTACTCGGGTTTGAATATTTGATGTAAAACATAAAAATTAGTTAACCCGACTTCGGGAACCACAAAACACGTGTAGAGGTCTTACAAAAGCTAATTCTTTTGTGCTGTGTTACTACGGTCATCTAGTAATCACTCTAGTGCAGGTAATCTGTTTTTCAGGAAGTTATTTATCCAATTAAATGTCCACCTGCAGCTCAATCATAAGAGAGAGGCACGAGAAGAAACGTAGATATCGTTGGCCTGAACACTGTGAGCGGCAGGGAGATATCAGAGCCTGTGAAAAAAGAAAAAAACACTGATTCATAGCGTTGAGTGCTCTTCGGACATGCATTCCTCGCACAGAAAAGAACCTTGCAGGTCGTGAAGAATCAAGACAGACTTCCAAAATAAAAAAAAACTCGAAGACGAATTGATTAGGTGCTGCAACACCCTGTCATGATGGTCTTGTGATTAGTGTAAGTGCTGCAACATTACAGCTAATTCGCACAGGCGTTATAGCCGGGAGTAAGAAGAAAGCGGAAGTGATTACCGCTTTGCTTATGGCTGCACTGCGCCACATAACGCACTCAGTGATGTTCTGTGCAGGGAAGTTGCTCTTTTCCGGGGAATTTTCAGCAATCAATTTGGAGGAGAGGAAAAAATGGTATCTTCAAGATATGGCACGGAATTTCGTAAATAGTCAAGTTGAGCAACGAGAACTGATTTACTGCGGTCAGAGTGCGCTTTCGGCTTCTGCAAATGGTTCTGGTTCATGCAGCATGCAAGCAGTGCACTTAAGCTTGGTTTGATATTTGTTTTAGGCCTCTTCTAGTTCACAGCTGCTGTGGACTTCAAACACACTATTTGCAATGCACTTACAGCGTTTGTCATGCCGGATAACAGCTGATATTCGTGATTTCAGTAGTTGCAAACACGTCACACACAACTTTTAATGCAAGTTGTGCGCCTCACGGGCCGCGCGCATGTTCAAACTAATGTGCAGAGAAATGTGCTAGTAAGTTCTTCAGTGTATCCAGGGAAAATACCAAAATAGGAAGTTTTTGTGTCTCGAAATGAAAATTCTTCAGCGCAATACGGAACATCACTGAACGCATTCCTCGTGACATAGGTCTTAATAGATACAACCCGATACGGTAATCGGTCGACGCCGGATAAGGCTAGGCTGGCTTTCAAAATGTTCCTCATACGCCCCAAGCGCTCTTGCTCATAAGAAGAAATTGGAGATAACCAGTAAATGCTTTGGTCAACTTGAATTTCCGCAATCACCACAGGGATCTCACGCAACCCATGTTTTTTGTGTTCCCTGATTCAGCCGTGTGACTGTTTGTTTAATATGTGACCTACAAAGTAAGCTCCCTTTTATTTCGATATGTGTTTTCCAAATGAGCTAACAGCCTATTCCTTAACTAATAACAATACTCTAAAACTACAAAGCCACCACGATGGCAGACGCCCATGAGAAAAAAAACGCAAATACGTTTACGCAATAAAAGTGATGTCACAATAACTTCACAAAACATCCGCTTTCGAATGATGTTTGACACTTGAAGTAGGAAATGTACAGGTATCCGCAAAATAATCAGGAGCGCCAGACCGATGGTCGCTACACGGCGGAGTCCATCCACGGAAAAATACAGCCATGATCTGCAGCGTTCCATCTTAAAAAACAAGCCTCGCACCCTGTTTTTTCTAGATAGGGGCTGTCTGGCGTTAAAACATTGTTGTTTGTCTTTTTAGCACTGTGAGAACATATCCAGAGGAGGGGGTGGAGGAGGGACGGTATAGGGTAGAGGGTACTGGTGCTCTATGCGACATATATTCAATCACATGCATCGTTCTCATCGCACAACCTGATATGGACTTTCAATAGACCTTTATATAGTAATAAATTGTAGTGATCTCTTCGTTAGCCAGCCAATATTTTCCGTAACCAATCTCATCATAGAATGTCGATGATAAGTAGTTGCGATTGGTGTTCACACTCTAATTACAATTTTAATAGTGACAATGGTGTTCATTTACTTATAGATTGTACTACGCTATAATAAACCTTCCCTTCGTTATCAATGTTTTGGTCTCGTTGTTACCCTAATTTTTGAAAGCAGTCTTGGGAGCCTTCTTTCAACACTAAACTGCTCATGGAATACGAACTCTCTGTATTGCTGTCTTGATCATCATGTGTTTCATTGTCCGCAGTCATTGTTTTATATCGGGGCTATGCGGTGTCCTAACATAGTTTTACATTTTGGTGCAGTGTTCCGATTCTTTCCTTCTTCGAATTTGGGCAGGTCTTAAACATAGTTGTCTCTGTTCAACATTACGGAGCACAAACTGAAATAACTCTGATAGTTTATTTTTATGTTCTTTAGTACTTGCATTGACTTCTTTTTGTTCATTCGTTCTCGCTATTGTAAAAAATGTTTTTCGAAGACTGTGTTCTTTTGGTAATTTTTATTGTTTTATTTTTGAGTTCACCTGTACAAAAACCTCACGGTTATTCTTAATCATGGTGAAGGCCTGATTGGTTGATTGATAGGTAGATAGAATAAATGATTGTTTGATTTCATTCATTGATTGATTTGCTGATTTATTGAATAATTTATTCATTGTTTGATCGTGTTTAGTGCACTGTGGTGCCATGTTTTATATTTACGCATTTTATTGCCTATAAGCTACATTGCAGCTTGAGATAAGTACTGATTAGTCCGCGAGAGGGTAGTGTTGAGGTAGTATGTGTATTTATATATGTATTTTTACTATATATAGTCATGCAAGCGTCATACGCAGACACATGATTGCTCTATTTTGTGAAACAGTTCATGAACAATTATTTCAAAAGAGCTTGGCTGTGTGCTCTTTCAAAGCTGCATCAATTGATTCTTTCATTTTCAATCACATGACGTTGACATTCACCAACAAGAAGCAAACCAAATAGAAGTATTATTCTTGATTGACAATCCGCTCTATTAATAAGCTGCAGAATCCCTGGAAACGTTTCGACCTCGTTTACAACATAAATTGTTTGAGCTGATTTTGCTCAAGAAGACACACTATTGCACAGCACTACCACGCTAATTAGCGCTGATCTCTTACCATCGAAGTTCTCGCTTGACGGGCACTACAAAACAACACACCAGTACTTCTAATGCTCAAAAGCGGGTAACGCTGTGTTCATGGTTGTTCCTGTTTACTGTTTTCTTTTTTATGTAGCCTTCGATTGGAAGCACTAGAAGAGTGACAGAGTAATTGGTCTAACAAAATGCTCGGCCCAGTGGAACCATGTTATTGAAAACTTGTGGCCTTGTCTGTCACTCTAATCCGCTCAGGTTCAAAAGATAAATGTACCTCTTGTTTTCGTGGGGTGTTGGTAACTGCTGCATTTGGATCGGAAAGCGGGCTCGCGGACGTCAATTATCATTAACGAGGTGCATACAAAACTAGACAGAATGCTTGCGCTACCCTGACGTTCGTTTAACCTTCCAAACAAAGACATGTTTCACTGGCATTCGTCTAACAGAGAAGTTAGTCGGCTACCACGAAAAAAATGCAAAACTGTAAGAACAGTAATTTACAACACTAGCACTGGTACGGGCTTAGTGTTAGTTGGTATGCATGAGAAAAATCCGTCTACACGAGCTTTATATTTCCATATTATTGCCGAAATAAATATGGTACCAGTTGCTTTCGACAGTTTGGCCTGCCGACTTTGTCTAGGTGAATATTCATATGTTCACGAGAGTGTGTATGTTGAACGGAGGCTGATCTTATTTACGAATATGAAAGAAACATTGTTTGTAGGAAACAATCAAAGCTAATATTTACAATCAATTCGCTACGTGCTTACTGCAGTAGTGCCAACAAATGAAGCAAATATCAGGGTGCGTTTGGCTATATATAGTGACACTTCCTTGACCCAAATCAGTGCGTTTTACTCGCTCAATGCAGCCCCGTCTCAGGAGATAACAACGATTAATCAGCAAGCAACTAGAATTGAATCTTCTTTATTTTGTAAATGCAAAGACGTTTATTCCGTTTTTAAAGCAATGTTTTGTGAAATAAAAGCACTTTATTCTATCTATCTATCTATCTATCTATATGCCTGCGACCAGGTGCTCCCGTGACCACCCTTTAATTTCGAGGGAACAAAATTTGTGTGGAAGACAAGATGGTTTCACGAATATCACTCGCTAGTCATGACACTGACTAGACAGTTTGAGAATTGGAGCCCCAAGAACCTTGGAACCCAAGAAGCTTACGACGCGCCAGGGAACATGCGCAGAACCCAAGTCTATATTCGGCTTTTGCGTTCAAGTTGACCTAAATCGGAAACAAGCGTGGGCCCCCAAGGCGTCTTGGGTTAACAGTGATACCAGTCAAGTGCAGTGCCAGCCACTGTGCTGTATGGCCCGCGTCTCACATAATTTTAAATGCGAATGCATTTCTTAGTCGGGGCATGCCAGGCATCTGTCGGTGTCCGCGACCAGGCAGGTGTTATCCCTCTGTTCTCACTCTCTCTCCCCCAGCAACAGCTGTGGGCGCGCGCGCTTATCTTCACCCCTGAAAACCAGAGCAGGTGATGTGGGCCGAGTAGCGCATAGTGGGTCGAGAGGGGCGGCGTGCTCTGACTTGTGAGGGCACTAGCATCGCGGGAGCTTGGTGGAGCTGCCTCGTGTGTCGAGAGAGTGTAGGAAATATTAGGAAAGTGCTTCGCCGCTCCTTCTCTCACCGTTTGCTCTCTCTGTCTCTCCTCCCTGCGGCCCACTTTCGCGTCCACTCGCTCAAACGTACATATAATTGTCGTGAAGTGCGCGCCTTACTCTCGACCGTTCCCATGTTGATAGTTGTGTAAATAAATGGTTGCGCTACAAATCATCGTCTCGTCGTATTTTACGCCATAAAAATTGCTACGCTGTGTACTCTCGGTGCAAGGAATGTACTTAAATTTCCTCACGAGTCCCCTAAGGGAGTTACGGGAATTTTTTTTTAAATTTTGCCATGGGTGGCGCCTCGTGCATTTAATCTAACGCAACCGGAGTTTGACTCAGTTCTCAAAGGCTCCTGATTATTCAAACGCAAGAGCTACCCATAGAACGCAGCTTGCGGACCCAGTGTCTTGAGCCCCTAGTTCTAAAGTTTTTTAATAATGTCCCAATTCCATGGAGTACGTCGACATACCTGATGAACTGAAGACACCAGGCACGTTTAGCACGAGTCTGTATACCGCGTGCGGGTGGGTGTTCCAAGTATGCAGGTACGTATCACACCCGATTAAAGGCCTATATTTACCCAGGAACTACGAAAACTAGCTATAAAAATTTTGACATGAGAGCGTTAAGTTAAAGCCGAAATGGGTAGCGTTGACCCGACGAATAGAAAGGATGAAGTCACAGTTGCAGCAGGAATCCAACCAGAGCACTTGCACGACAATCAAGCAAACAGCAACGCCAAACCTCGAAACTGTTCTTCGAATAGACTTTATTGTTCTGGAACGCCATCTGTGTTTGCAGTGCTGGAGATTCAATTATATAAACATTACATATGAACTCCTACAATAATACCGTCACAACGGTTTAAGGTCAGTCGTTTAGTTAAGCGCCATCTACTGAAGATCATTTTTAGAAGTGTACAGGGCTACCAACCTAGCCAGCACCAGCGGTATATGTCAACTTGCCGCTTCTGGTGTTGCTAATACACAAGCTGCTGTTGTCATCATTGCGCAACAGAAAAGAACTGGTTACAAAAACATAAGTCGCTGCTCAACATATGTCTGTGCGTTCAACAATTGTTGACACATTTAGCATCAATTCATAAGGTTTCACCTAAAAATAAAAAATTGAAACGCTATCGCTTTTCTTTTGAGCACTTCGTATAACATCGAATTTCAAGCTACGTGGGTGGGGATCTGCCGAGTTTTTTAATAGCCCTAAGGTTAGGAACATTTCAAAAATGATGAAGAATAGAGAATAAAGCACCGCTGCACGCGACATGCTCACTGTAAGGAAATTTTAAACAAGCCTCATAAAGCTGTTTTTTTGTTTCCCAATAGGGTCACCTTATCTAGCAGCATTACGTAATCACTGCGGATTGTTTATCTTTGTGATTGCCTTATTTGCAGCATGTCTTTACCATGCTCGATTGGGCATAGAATATAAGAACTGCAATTTCAGATAAGCTTTCCTCTGCTGTTCTTTTGTTGTCCTGAAGAGCGAACAACAAATGTTGCGAAATTGCTTTGCAACAGCTGTATAGGGAAATATAGGTTCAACGTACTTCACGAATTCCAAGGTTTATGCAAAGCAGATGGAAGCTACATTTATATGCAAGCACCTCTTGGTAAATTCAGAAACGTTGAACTTATGCAGGGTATATGCATGTTCGGGGTAAATGTATGGCAGCACTGAGCCTTCGTTTACCGATGCTCACCAAGAGCAACGTTCCACCTCAAGAGTAGCTTGCTCTTACTTATAGAGAACCACTCCACCAAACAACTGTCTCAGACCGCAGTATTGATACGACTTTATTCCTATGCTGACTCACGAGCAGATTATAACATTTGATGCGAGAAACCAAGACGGCTTTCCAAGCCTAGCATCTGGTTTTGAGAACGCAATGTAGTCATTTGGCATATTCTAGTCTCAGTTTCATGGGCAAAACACCTTAAAACAACTGCACATTGATAAAAAAGAAAACAATGTGATTCACAAGGTTAAATAGCTCCTTGCAAGATTATCTCGCACACGTAAAAAAACATAATGTAATAGCCACTGATGCTTCAGTAATAGGCGAAAAGGCAAGAGTAGGTAGACACTCTCCTTCACTTGAGTGGTCGTTTTCAGTAAGACTATACCAGACTTCACACCTATTTTGAAGCATAACCATTGCAGCTGCTTTAGCACTACGCAAACTAACTTTGGACACCCATACTGCTTTATTATTTACAAACTTCCTGTTTGTATGTACGTCACACAAAGTTTTATATGAATAAGATGCCTTAAATACATTCCTTACGCTAGTTCTTCAACAGCTAAAGCTTTTAAAATGTTATGGCTACCTGGAGATTGTGGGTTAGCATTAAATGAATGGGCGGAACCGTTAGATCGAGCGGCATTAAATGCGCCAATACATTTTGTCCTTTTTGTAGTCGCCAGTATAACTGCGATTAGATATCAAAAATTTTTGCTCAGTGCTAATGCTACAAAATCAGTAACACCGTTGACTGAATTTCGACAGTTAAAATATTAATAAAATACCGACTGGTGTCATACCAGACAATTGGAAGTCATGCTAACTAGATTACGATTTCCTGTGCCCCTTTTTAGTCTATATTCACACAGGGCTGTTCCGGTGATATCTCAGCTCTGAAGCTTCTGTTCAGATATGTAATTAATATAGCATTATTTTTGGTCTTGCTTTCGTTACAAATTCGCTAACCTTGGGCTCCCTTTGGTGCTTCAGTTTTGGGCTACAGCCACAGGAACGCTTTTGATACCGTTAGCAGTTATGTGTTATGTTCATGAAGCAAAACGAATGCGCCTATATATTTTTAGTTCAATATTTGTTATTTTATTATTACTAAGCGAATTCTCAACGTGAATTTGAAACGTGTTCAAAACTACTGTAATTTCCAATCAAGATATAAACTACTCTGTATGGTTGAAACGGCCAAAAAAATGATTCCACTCTTTCTGTTCTTATGTTTCTTCTTTTCCCAGTTTGTTAGGATTTTGTATAGCTTATTGGGCCTAAAATTTTATGTCGCCAATTTTCGGCCAATCCTCTTGAGTGGGAAAGTGCCTTAAGGGAGGCATCAACATCATCATCAATACAACGCTTTTGCTGAAGATGTATTATTCTACAAAAAAAGTGTCTTGTAGAAAATAGTAAAAATGTATTTAACAAGATTTTCAACTGGATATAGGCGTTCGCTTCTCTGCAGAAGCTGTCTGTGCAATAAGAGGATCTACACAATAAAGAATTTCTAAAGAATAACATACGAAAAAAGGAAACAACAAAGTGAGTACAGAACTTCATAATTCTCTCCCGTGAGGCGGTGTGGGGCCAGTTTGTTTGTGAGCTAGCACCAATGAAAAAAAATTCTTTGCGGGCGTATATAAAACATGCTATATTTGCAGCTAGCACTTAGTTGATTTAAGTTCCAACTGGAGCAAGAGCAGATAGATTGTTTCAAAGCAACGCGGACCGACAGCGCACTAGGCCCACATCGCAACTGGGCTGTGTTTTGTGTTCGCAACTCGGCAACACGGCGTTCGACTGTGTTCTGTTGATCGCAGATTCCACTTGACGTTCTCTTCCCATTTCAGTTTTCACCATAAAGTACCACCATAGAAACACCACCAAAAGCTACCACCAAAGAACACGTCATCATTGTTTTTGAACATTTACACTTCCTTTCGTGCTCTATGCGTTCCTTAGAAGGAGGATAATAAAAAAGGTACAACAATGTCGTTGAAATATTTGAAATGATGAAGAGGAGGCGTAATAAAGGGAAGGAAAGCAAACCTGTACTGAGTGGGATTTGAATTCAGAGCCTATGCGTTGCGGTTGTTGATTCTTCCACGTTGCTACAGCGACACTTGAATGTGCTTCGCCAAAAAAAAAAAAAGCAGTACTTGCGTTTGGAGGATGAGAACCACGCTGAAAGGCGAAGTGTGTAAAATTAAAACCATGCGTCCTAAAAGCTGACTTGCGTAATGATCGTAGGTGGCTGAAAGCTTCGCACTGATTACCACTACTTAGCCGTTATTTTTTCATTTTTATGAGCAGTAAAAAGAAGTGCACTTGATGACTTATAAATGTGTCGTGGGGCCTTGATATCCACAGAATGATGAATATAGCATACTGTCGCTAAGCTTGTGGATCCCTACGTCACATGATTATTTCAATTGTAATTGATTTTGTTTCTAACTACAGATATTCAAATATCAAGAAAGTTTACAGAGGTTTTGGAACGGTGTCTCGTTCAACTTTATCTGTGACATTACGGTTTGTTGAGCACAGGCAAGACACTTTTGTATGGAGTACGTCATGCATTCTCAATGTTTTAACAGGCAAGCAAAGTGGGGACATCCGTGACAAATTTACAAATTTTTACAGGTGAACTTGATGAAACTGGGAGTTCGCTCAAATTGTAGATGAAGAAGAGCCATCGCACTTGAAATGTGAGGACATTACTGTCTTTGTCATGCTCAATTTTGGTGTGCTTATTGATACGCTATTATGGGGAGACTGTGATAGCTTGTTTGGAAGACAAAAAGGCAAAACTGATAAAAAAATAAAATGTACCTAATTTGACTCTGTGGTTAGAATTTTTGTGCTTATCTGCCTACTTGTATAGTGAGATTGAATGCTTAGTGCAATAAAAATTCAATTTCATTCACTTCCACCCGGAAATGTTTGTTCATACTTTCAAACCCAATCGTAGCAATACCAGTTCATTATACTTATAACTTATATCAACACTGTATTATTTATGACAATATTAAACTGATGAACCGTGAAGGTTCGCGTGTCTTCTATGCTGAAAAATCACTGACGGCATCGCGCGCATGCCGCATTGCGGGCTACAACAATGAATTCAGGCTGTTGAGTGTCCGTTCTAAAATGTAAAGAGCGCTAAGTTATAAAAATTAAGAAAACCGCTGCGTCAACCCGGCTTTAATGGCCAACATCCTTAAGCACCCATTCTGATACACAATGTGATTTACTGCAGGGTGTTGCGGCAAAGCGGTTTTACGGTAAAGCTGTATATAAAGCCCACTTTGACCTGATGCGGTGGTGGCTTATGTGAATGCACTTTATGACATAGTGGGATGATCAAGGTGAACAGTGGAAGTGCCTCGGACAGCCTGGCCGACGTTTCGGTAGGAGGACTCTTCTTTGTCAAAGGTAGGCCCAAGACAGGTCCTCTTATGTAGGCGTCGGCCAGCCATTCTGAGACACGTCTACTGTTCACCCTGATTATCCCACCACATGTTTCCTTCTGTCTGCTCCCACGTAGATTCTGCACCTTATGACATAAAATTTGCATAAACATTTGAAGTTTTGAAAAGTTTCGCCTTTCGAAGCATCGGAAGTTATGCATTGGCTGTATGTGGGTTCTGGAAGCCCCTAAAGGCATTTAAATTTTCGAGTCTATTCAAAAGTCTGGCGGCTTTGTGATATCTATCAATCATGTTTGTGTTTCAAAGGTTATTGTTGTTTTCGCACAAGAAGCTGTAGTTGCGTAGCTTTGCTTTGATTTTGTTCAGACCATTCATAGCAAATACTGGTTATAACAACATAACAGTTTTCATGGCATTCGAACTTTTATAAGTGCGCTCGACTATATTGCCGTTCTCTGCCACTCATTTGTTTACTAAAATCAAGTCATCATTAGCAGGAACAATGTCCAGCTCCAGCCATCTATCGCATCAGCTAAAATCAACATCGATAACGGGGGTCATAACTGATTGTTCAATATTATCTTGTCATCGCCATCTATTACACCAGCTAAAATGACCAGGGATTAACTTGGATTTAGATCAGTTCCAAATAATCGGCTTACTAGAGCAGTGTTTACCAACAATATACTGCAACTTATCATAAGTTCGCCTGTCTTGTGGGTTTTCTAAAAGCAGGAAAGCCACTTTCGGTGCTTAAAAAGCCAAAAAACAATGACTACTGCATTGACAAACTTACTGTTACTATATCTGATATAGTTTTTCTTTGGGCTCTCCTGGTCTCTTGATTCGTCAGACTATCTTCGGAATTTGTCTGCACTCTTTGGCAGCATCTCAAAACACATGCCCAAAGTGGTTAAGCCCACTTTTCTAACCGCTAATACTTCAGTTTTTTGGCTGTTGTACAAAAGCTCGAAATTCCGGTGAGGAAGCAATGAGAGTGTGGCAGAATGAAAAAAAAAATATATATATATTGGCCGTAGTCAGTAATGCAAAAGAAACCTATGAGGTCCTAATTGGCGTCGTTTTAGCTCTAGACAAAATGATGAGGATGCAGCCTGCACGGGCAGATTCCGAAAGTGATTGATGATAAAGCGAAATAAGTAAAGCAAGTGTGTGATGAAGACATCGAAGTTTCATAATTTTCATGAAGGCCCTAAAAATGATGAATCGTACCAGATGAAGTGTATGCCTGCGTTTACTATAAGCAACATCAGCATGATTTAATAAAAGCACAAGGTAAAATTATTGTTTTCTTTTACTGTATTCAACTATCTTCTTCGTTACATCAAATAATTCATATAGAAGAAAAATTACGTTTTTTGTTGGTGGGATCCTAACTTACAACCTTCAAAATCGACGCAATATTATTTGAGCTGCAATAAAGGACACTCATTCGCCCGCATTTTCGTAGGGTTTTTTAAGCCAGGGGCACTTAAATGCATGTTCGTGCGCGTGTAACACAATTTTCATCCCCACTAAAAGATAGGGTCACGTGCTCATCTCGTGAGGTGGTTACTGACCAACAAAATGACGGAGGCAACGTTAGTCGTTAAGTCTGCCGATGTGAAGCCCTCACAGTTATAATTGGGTGATGGAGGTACTCCCGGTGGTGCGGATGATCACGACGACACATTGAAGAACAGGACAGGCCCTGTGAATCAAATCCTGCCAAACATAGCAGTTTATATACACATTGACACCCATTTAAAAACAAATCCATGGCGGCCACGGAACTGCCCGCGCAGTACTAACTTAGCTATATCTTTGTATGCGGTCGTTGCTGAGCCCTTAGTATACTGCACACATCGACACCAACTTCTCAATGTAGTATTCAATTCTTGGATCAATCGGTGCCAAGCACGGCCTCTGTGCACACATTCTGATCGCCTTTTCAAGCATCAAGCTCCACTCTTCTTTATTTCTTTGCTTTAAATATCCACCGTTAAATCTGAGACCATCTTGTGTGACCAATTCCTTCTTGATGCTCCATCAATGAAGCTAAAGCTTTCTTTTTCTCAGAAACGTGTGCTTTTCTCTGCGTTTACCCATTTTGTAATCCCCCCCCCCGCAAAGGCGTCTGCATAAGCAGGCGTCTGGTGCGTGGCAACACCACAGACCCGAGCCAACAGGGAGTTTCGACCTCCTCCCACGCTTCGCCGTGCGTGGCTTAGCCGTGTCCGGGAAAAGGGAATTTTGGGGGTTGAGGTGATGCCAGGTGATTGGACCTTTAGGCCCCCCGGCCGAGACAGCACACCCCTTTGGCCCCGGTTTCACATAGATGGCACCCCTGGGCTGACAAACACAGGGGAAATCGGCAGTCACGTTTTTCTGTCTCTCTCGCCGCCTGATCTTCGTGTTTTTCTCTCTTTCAATCTTTCCTGTCATCTTCTCTTTTCTGTTTACTTCCTAATTTTCTGGCGGCGAGGGATAGCCCTGTGTAGTTACCCAACCTCGGGTAGGTATATTCGGTTATAACAGCATTGCATGGCTGATGGCCCCAAGTGTTTACTATTGAACCTTGTAGCGTCCCCTTGTTAAGCTCGTTGGTGGGTGACCACCTGCGCCGCCGAACATTTGTGTATGGCACACTTTTTTCCCGCACTCCCGATCGTCAACCGAAAAGGTGGCGCACCGAAGAAAGCTTCACGCTCTTAAAACCAAAGCAGTCGTTGCCAAAGTACCATGTCGTGCACAGCCAAAAAGAAAACAAAACAGTCAGATCAATGTCACCTTTTCTCGTTTCGAGAACACTCAAAGAAGCCATTGGCCAGGCTACAGTGTGACCAAGTTGGGAAGCGGTGACCTACTCTTGGAGGTACGCAACAAACTACAATATGATAACCTATCTAAACTTGTAGCATTAGGAGACGTCCCAGTCTCAGTAGGTCCACACAGGTCTGGGAACACAGTGCGTAGTGTGGTGTCGGATGAAGACCTCCTCCAACTATCTGAAAGTAAATTATTATAAGGCTGCCAGACCTGAATGTAGTGAAGGTTCAAAGAATAGTCATACGACGAGACAAGAAAGAAACACCAACAAAACACATATTTATCTCCTTTCGTACCAGCGACTTCCCCAACACGGAAAGTCGTACCAGCGACTTTCCGTGTTTTAACACAATAATAATGAGATCTAACAAACAGTAATGCCAAGGAATGTACAGGGGAAGTTATTAGAACCAATGGAATGTAAATAGGAAGAAAGAAAAGTGGCTGAAAAAATAACCAGCCGTGAGCAGGAATCGAACCTACGACCTTCGAATAACGCGTTGAGCCATTGAGCTACCACAGCAGCCTACCCCCTTTCACTTTTTGTGGTTTATATGTGAATGTCGTATATGTAGGTCTTAGGTTCAATTCCTGCTCGCGGCTGGTTATTTTTTCATCCACTTTTCTTTCTTCTTATTTACATTTCATTGGTTTTAATAACTTCCCATGTACATTCCTTGGCATTACTGTCTGTCAGATCTCATTATTATAGTGTTAAAACACGGAAAAACGAGCCCTTAGGTATACACTTCTTTCCCTTATTTCATTGAACGAGGGTCTCGTACTGGCAGACTTGGTGTGTTTAGGTTGAATAAGAGGGACAATTATTCAGCTGCCCGCTCATAATAAGTTCACGTGCTACGTGACGCCAAACATGCGCATAAGAGTGTTTTTACACTCGTCGCTTGGCTTATAGATGGCGCTGACTGTCACTCCTACTTCTAAATTCACATATAAACCCCAAAAAGTGGATGGGGGGAAGGCCGCTGTGGTAGCTCAGGGATTCTGCTTTCGGCCACGGTAGTGAACAGACGCATGATGCAGGGCTCCGTCGGAGCGGCTTCAGCGGCCCTTGAGGGCCGTGGTAACAGGTCAACTGAAGAGTACCAAGTGATTCCGCCTCATCTGCCAAGAGGACGCGTTGCCATAAATACTGTGTTTTGGCACGGAGACGTTCGAGCAAGACTCTACAGGGTAGAAGACTTCAGAGACGCGTTGGGCCCCACGGGAGTGCTAACGGACGTCATAGCACTCGGAGCGTACCAGATTAATCACGTCTGGGCGGTTACACTGAACGGAGAAGACGCGACGAAGAAACTGCTGGCCTTCGAGGAACTTCAGGTGAAGGGACACCGGTGTCTCATCGTTGATCCCAAGGACCGGCAGATAAAACTGCGTCTTCATTGGCTGCTTTGCGGAGTCGCCGGTGAGAATGTGCGGACGGCGTTCGCGGCCTTCGGCAATGTTGTCGAAGTGAATCGAGAGCGCTGGAGAGTCGACGGCGTCAGCGACAAAGCGTCGACGACGAGAACCGTGCTACTCAAGTTAAAGAGTGGAGTTATGGTGGAGGACCTTCCGCACCAAGTGCGCGTTGCAGGGGAATTGGCTCTAGTTGTGGCGCCGGGCAGGCCTATGCAATGCTTGCGGTGCAAAGGGACTGGTCATGTACGGCGAGACTGCAGGGTGCCACGCTGTTCAATATGTCGGCGATTTGGACATCGAGACGCTCAGTGTGTCCGGTCATATGCAGGAGTTACGAGCGCTGCAACGTGCGATGAGATCGAAGAGCAGACAATGGACGCCGCTGAGGCGGAAGACGCGGCTAAGGGGGAAGGAGACGCTGCTAGATCTCTGGTTGAACGCGGGCCGGTTTCGCCTGAAGATTACGATACAGCGTCGGAACCAGAGGAGAAAGAAACGGCTAAGGCTAACGACCAGCCAAGAGAATCCCACTGAAGACGCACAAAGCCAATTGGTGGACATGTCGACGCAAGCGGCGAGAGGACGCGACATGCCTGCGCACGGAAAGACCCGCGGGATCAACACGAGCTCGGCGGTCAAGCGTTCACTGGAGCAATCTGCGGGCACTGCTCACGAGGGCAAAGTTGAGGGACCACCAGCGAAGGCGACACCGGGGCGGCGCTTGGGCCTCAGAGCGGATACAATCTACCTGTGGACCGACCGGTTGGAAATCTAAGGCACCAGCAGCTAACTGATGTCGGACCACCGGATGGCCCCAGAGACGTCTAGCAGGGAGCTAGACGTACACGGTAAGCACCATGCTCCGGGCCTACCCCCTCCTTTTTTTAGCAAGTAACGATGGCTAGTCACTGGGCATTGAGCTTTGCAACCTTAAAAATGTCCGTGGTTTGGCCTCCAGGAAAAAGCAGGCTCAAGTGTATCGCCTGTTAATTCACCAAAATATTGACGTGTTAGCCGTGTAAGAGACAAAAGTGGAAGGTGAGGAGGAGACCCGGAGCATGATGCTGCGGTTTACGTCTCAATATTGTGCCATAGTTAGTCACGCAAATGGAACTTCGGCCGGTTGTGTTCTTTTTGTTAAAGAGATGCCGGGATTGGTTGTTGAAAGTCATGTTTCTTGTGACTTGTGATTTTAATACTAGCGAAATTGAATGGCGCGTCATTTTTGTCCATGTGCCCAACGTGGAGGTATATGGAGAAACTTTGTTTTCGTTAATTAAGCAACATTTACGGAACAAAACAGCTTGTTTTATTGGAGGATTTCAATTGTGTATTGAGCGCGAAAGACAGAATTAATAACCGCCATGTGCGAGACAGAAGTGTTGAAGTGCTCTATGACTTGCTGAATGAATCTGACCTGGATGATGTTGCGGAGTGCCTCGAAGCAGGTCGCGAAGTTCGATTTACGTATTTTCAGGGAACCATTCACGCACGTCTTGATAGGATATACATGGCAGGGGAGACGCTAGCTAAAAGCAATAGTTACACAGTCTTACATGTCTCTTTCTCTGACCATTGTCTTGTACAATGCAACGTTGGACTTAAACAAAAAGAAAACAAATTTAGTTGGGATTTATGGAAGTTTAACGCTAAACTACTTCGGGATGACATTTTTAATAATTTTGTGAATTAGGGAATTAAGAACATTAAAGTGATCGGAGCCTGTAATGTTGGCGAGGAATGGGAGCTTTTGAAGCAAAGCGTTAAAATGAAAGCCATATCGAGATCTAGTACTTTAAAATATTAGGAAAGAATGAAAGAAAATGAACTCAGAACAACGCTTAAGAAATTGATAGCATTAGAAAGCAAGGAGCCCGGTGCATATAAAGAAGATATTCGAACGGTGAAACGACAAATTGAGCTAGTAGAGCAGGAACGCTACAGAGGAGCCCTTATTCGAGCAAGAGCAGAGGCGTGGGCTATGGGGGAGACTCCTATCAAGCGCGCACTTGGAATCAAGAAATCACGAGCGCGTCGTAATCACATCGACGAAATAGAGGCAAATGGAATTCTCCTAAATACTAACAGCACTATCGCTGAAGCTTTCTTTCGGTATTGCAAGGGTCTCTTCGCAGCCGCATTAGTAGATGTTACGAAGTTCAAGGACACTTTCTTGAGCCGGATGCCGCAATTATCCATCGAAACGAAAGAAGCGTTAGAGAGGCCTAAAACCGTTTCTGAAATTGAATATGCAATAGGTAGTCTCGCCGCTGGGAAGTCGCCGGGGCCTGACGGTCTCGGTGCGATGTGGTATAAAGCTTTTAAAACAGAAGTTTCACCAGTGTTACAAGCTGTGTTCGAGGAAGCCTACGCAATCAAAGCGTTACCACCTTCATTTGCCGAGACGCGCACTATTCTAGTAGCTAAATCGGAAGACAAAGCAAAATTAAAACTAGTTTTGTCATATAGGCCCATTTCGCTAACCAATACTGACTACAAAATACTCATGAAAGTATTGGCAGGTAGATTGCAGTCCGTAATCACCGGAAGAGTTGGGGAGCACCAAACGTGTGGCATCAAGGGGCACTCAATATTGATGAACACACAATGCGATATGTCCTTGAGAGTTGCGATGCTTTTAATTCTCATGTTGCGATCCTCCAGCTTGATTTAGAAAAGGCTTTTGACTGCGTTCTACAAGATGTGTTATTCTCCATACTTGAACATGTCAATGTCGGATCAGTGATTACAGGGGGCATAGTTTTGGCGTATAGGAACTCTACTACTCGACTAATTATTAGCAAGATCCCGGGGTCTCCCATTAGGCTGGAACGTTCTGTAGGCCAGGGATGTCTGGCAAGTCCACTCTTGTTTGCATTGTACATAGAGAGCTTATGCTTGGCCATAATAGAAAACGAGACCATCCGTGGTTTCAGACTGCTTGACGCCGAGGTAAAGGTTTTCGCATATGCTGATGATGTAGCAGTGTGTTGCACCACCAAAGAGAGTGTACAAGAGTGTTACATTGCAGGGGGTGTTATAGCAACGTGCAGGTTCTTAGTTAATGGGTGTCCGAGCCGTCGCCCCAGACTCCCACGAAAAGACGAGGCCGTTTGCACGCCACACTTTATACACACGAAAAACGAACACACATAACATGGACAGGCTATTTAAAGAATCCTTCACTGTCTCTGTGAACTATCAAAGTCCTAAACTAACCGTCCCTCCTTTTTAACATGGACACAAGACATGAGGTCGGTCTCACCGAGGTTCGTTGCTACGTCTTGAGCTGGCTCGCGTTGTCCGCACGGTCAACCAGGCGACTAGTTGATGGGTAGGCTCCGCCCCCGCAGCCACGTCGCGGCTGGACACATCTGCTGGAGCTCGTGCCCGTAGCCCGACAGCTCCGCGTTGCTCGCACGGTAGACGAGGCGGCAACTTGAAGGGTATACGCACCACCACCGACCACGTACAGGCCGGACACCTCCGCTGGAACTCGTGCCCGTAGCCCGACAGCTCCGCGTTGCTCGCACGGTAGACCAGGTGGACCAGTTGGCGCGGTAGACCAGGCACTACCACCGGCCGCGTCCCGGCCGGACACCTCTGCTGGAACTCGTGCCCGTAGCCCGACAGCTCCGCGTGTCCTCAAGCACAGGATGCCTTGAAGCCGCAGCACGTCAGCGACGCACGGCCGTGGCAGGTAGAACGTGGCAGGTAGGCCGGGCTCGACTGTTACTAGGCTCGGGTCCGGAACCCAACGGCCGAGTCGAGAGCCCCGTCTTCCTCGTTCCTTCTCGTACCTTCGCCGCCACGCTACTCAGCCCTCGTGCTACCTTCGTCGTTGTCTGCTTCAAGCGCGCACTTTGTATGGCGCGCACTTTGAATGGCGCGCACTTTGAAGCTTCGCGCACGACAACATATCACAAAAGCCCCCCCTTAAATGAGTTTTTTTTTTTTTTTTTTTAAAAAAAACTGCTGACACGTGCGCGGTCTGTAAACCCCTTCACTGTATATGTCCTCTGTATAGTTCACATGTCGAGGTCCAATATTTACTAAACACACAAGAACACCGTTAAATACACTGACATACTTTGAGTGTCCAACACCCAATATCACAGTGCATGAAGTCCGAACTCTTGGCTCACAATCTACTCATGAAGTCCGCACCGGTATTCTCCGACCCTTTTATATGCTGAATGCTAAATGAGTATTCTTGCAATGCCAGGCTCCACCTCAGGACCCTACTGTTCAATAGTGTAAACTGGTATAGGTGAATCTGCCTCCTCTTCTTCCATTACTACGAATGACGCTGTTTGTGTAAACCTCTCCGGTTCGCGATCCTCGTAACGCTTTAACATGTTGATGTGGAACAACTTGGTGTCACGTCCCAAGTCCAACCAGTAGTCATGACTGCCCTTTTTCCCTGTGACCTTAAAAGGTCCTTTCCATTGCATGAGTAATTTATTTTCCGTAGTAGGGAGTAGAATAAGGGCCCGGTCGCCTACTTCAAGCTGACGTTTCGTGCTTCGCTGATCATAGTATTGCTTCTGTGATTTTCTTGCTCGTGTCAAGTTCTCATGAGCCAACTGCAGTGTTTTTTCAAGACGATCTCGCAGATCCAATACATATCCGTAAGTTGTCTTCGCCTCGTCGCCGATGTGTTCTCCAATCCATAATTCTTTTAACAAACTAAGTGGTCCTCTGACGTCACGCCCGTAAATAAGTTCGAAGGGAGAAAATCCCGTGCTGGTCTGAGGCACTTCACGATAGGCAAAAAGGAGTGGGGCAAGCAACCGATCCCAGGATCTTGGTTCCTCCTGGCAGAGCTTCCGCAACATCTGTTTTAACGTACCGTTAAATCGTTCCACCAACCCGTTACACATAGGATGGTAAGGTGTAGAACTGAGGTGCTTAATGGCCAGTAACTCGTTGACTTCTTTCATCAGTTCGGAAGTAAAGCAAGATGCTTGATCACATAGAATTTCACGCGGGAATCCTACGCGTGAGAACATCTCCACCAGGCCCTCTGTTACTGTCGCCGAATCGATTGCTGGCAGGGCCACCGCGTCCGGGTAGCGCGTGGCGAAGTCCACCATGGTCAATATGTAGCGGTTTCCGTTTCTCGACACAGGTTTTAAAGGACCGATAATATCGATTGCCACTCGCTCGAAGGGGGTGTCGATCAACGGCATTACGCCCAGAGGCGCCTTGCCCACTTTACCTTTTGGATATGCTCTTTGGCAAATGTCACAGGATCGCACGTATCTCTTTACTTCTTCCTGAACTCCTGGCCAATAGAATGATCCTAGTACTCGGTCAATTGTCCTCTTGATGCCTTGATGGCCCGCCATCAGACTTTCATGAGCTAGCTGCAGTACTTGGCTCCGCAGTTTGCGAGGAACAACTACCTGCTGTACTATCTTGCCGGAGGATAACCGATAATGGCGATATAAAACTCCCTTTTGCATAACAAACGAATATTCTGTCGATCCTCTCCCAAAAAACACCTGCCCAACTTTGTTCCTACAGAGATCTAGGCTCTTGTCCTCCGCCTGCTCAATCTTGAAGATTCGTTGGTTGATATTCAAAGCGGTTGCTTTCACCGAATCCAACGAAGTACTTGAATTCTTGACTACGCTGATCATTGGTCTCTCGTAGCGATCTGCTTTCATCACCCCTAATCTCTCCTTGACGCTTTTAGACTTCGTCTTCCTTTCCGACAGTCCCTCGCTCCACCTGCTATCTGGATCATTGGGATCACGGGATCCTGGCACGTTTCCCACGATGACGTCATACAATGGGGAAGTCATGCATTTAACGATCACCGTGCCAGAAAAATAGGGCGAAAATATCTCCACTTTTGCTTCGGGAACTTTTATTCTGCTCCCATCGGCTAAAAATACTGTCGTCATAGCTCCTGTCAGCACTTCGTCGGGCACGAGGGAACGTCGCACAACCGTCGTGTTACTTCCTGTATCCCGAAGAACAGAGACAGGCTTACCAAATAGGAGACCCTGGAGAACTGGCATCTGATATCTCGTTGCCATTTGTTGCGTGTTTACTGCCCCCGACACATTATTCTCGGGCCCGCCGCCGGATGCGTTATCATTGTCTTTAGAGTTCTCTTCGGACAATATACATGAAGCCTTTTTATACGTGGCGGGTTTCTTGGTGCAAACTTGGGTATCGTGTCCTGCCCTACGACAATGCCCACAGTAAGTTTGCTTCGTCCGAGCGCGACAATCTGAGGCTTTATGGCCGATTTTGTTGCAAACAAAACATTGCACTGAAGTTTTTGAGGTCGTGCTCCCACTTTTCACAGCCATGCCGTTTTCAGCCTTTTCTCGGAAAACAAGCAGGTTAGACTGTCGCTGTGCCTCTAAAAACTGATCTGCCGCTTCAGCCATTTCTTCAAGTTTACGGCAATTCTTTTCACGCAAAAAGAGCGCCACTCGATCATGACACTTACTGATGAACTGTTCAGCTACAATCAGGTCACGAACTGACGCGTATTCTTTGTCTACTTTCGACATTTCCACCCATCGGTCGAAAAAACTCATTAATCGTGCAGCGTACTGCCGGCCGGTTTCTCCCTCTTGAGGCTTACTGTGCCGGAACTTCTCACGGTACCCTTCCGCTGTGAGGCGAAATCGCTGAAATAGAGCCAGTTTCACTTTCTCGTAATCAAGTGCATCTTCAGGGGATAGGCGACCAAACACTTTTAGCGCTTCTCCGCTTAGGCACAAACTCAGAGCCGTGGCCCACTTGTCTCTAGGCCACTCTTGCCCTGTCGCCACATTCTCGAACCTTTTTAAGTACGCATCTAGGTCATCCCGGTTTTCATCAAATCCTGGTATAAAATTATGAGGATTGACGTTGGAAGACACCCTTGATGATCGACCTATGTCTGCCCCGACAGGCTCTCTGGCGGTTTCAGTCTGAGTCAGTTGAAGGCGCAATTGGATCGTCCTTTGGGCCTGCTCCTCGACTTGTAATTGCAACTGCATTTGTTCCTTCTTCGCCTCTCTTTCTGCCGCCCTTTCCTCACGAGCTCGAGCTTCTCGCTCATCAATCCAAGTTTTCAATTCCGCACCTTCCAAACCCATGCGCATGGCTAACGCCATTAAATCTGTCGAGCTCATCTTTTCCTCACTAATCGTCAGCCTGACTCAAGCGATACAAATGGCCTCGTCCTGTCGCAGCGGACGCCAGTGTTACATTGCAGGGGGTGTTATAGCAACGTGCAGGTTCTTAGTTAATGGGTGTCCGAGCCGTCGCCCCAGACTCCCACGAAAAGACGAGGCCGTTTGCACGCCACACTTTATACACACGAAAAACGAACACACATAACATGGACAGGCTATTTAAAGAATCCTTCACTGTCTCTGTGAACTATCAAAGTCCTAAACTAACCGTCCCTCCTTTTTAACATGGACACAAGACATGAGGTCGGTCTCACCGAGGTTCGTTGCTACGTCTTGAGCTGGCTCGCGTTGTCCGCACGGTCAACCAGGCGACTAGTTGATGGGTAGGCTCCGCCCCCGCAGCCACGTCGCGGCTGGACACATCTGCTGGAGCTCGTGCCCGTAGCCCGACAGCTCCGCGTTGCTCGCACGGTAGACGAGGCGGCAACTTGAAGGGTATACGCACCACCACCGACCACGTACAGGCCGGACACCTCCGCTGGAACTCGTGCCCGTAGCCCGACAGCTCCGCGTTGCTCGCACGGTAGACCAGGTGGACCAGTTGGCGCGGTAGACCAGGCACTACCACCGGCCGCGTCCCGGCCGGACACCTCTGCTGGAACTCGTGCCCGTAGCCCGACAGCTCCGCGTGTCCTCAAGCACAGGATGCCTTGAAGCCGCAGCACGTCAGCGACGCACGGCCGTGGCAGGTAGAACGTGGCAGGTAGGCCGGGCTCGACTGTTACTAGGCTCGGGTCCGGAACCCAACGGCCGAGTCGAGAGCCCCGTCTTCCTCGTTCCTTCTCGTACCTTCGCCGCCACGCTACTCAGCCCTCGTGCTACCTTCGTCGTTGTCTGCTTCAAGCGCGCACTTTGTATGGCGCGCACTTTGAATGGCGCGCACTTTGAAGCTTCGCGCACGACAACATATCACAAAGAGACAGTTGCAGTTGTTAATAATTTTGGAGAAATTAGAGGAAGTCGGGCTAATTGGGGGAAGTGTCTGGTGTTGTGGCACGGAGACTGGACATCAACCCCAGATACCTATGCTAACGTTCACTGGTTTAATACTCCAGTAAAACATCTAGGGGTGCCTTTCCAGCACTACAAAGACACCAATGATTACTGGACTGAACAAATAAAAGAAACGCGCGAAAGGACAGCGCTGTGGAATGGCAACTGTCTCTCAATGTTTGCCAGAGCCACTGTATGCAACATATTTTTAATGAGCAAATTATGGTATGTGATGCAGGTTTAATGTTGCTCACGGGTGCATGTGCAAAAGCTGCATAGGATATTTGCTGTGTTTATATGGGGGTCTACTTGGGAAAAATGTAGTACGACAAATTTGTTCCGAAGAGTAAAACAGGGGGGACTAAGTCTGTCGCATCTGTTCGTGCGACAACTAGTTATTCGTTTTATTTTCTTTCAAGATGTTCAACACCTCTTCTTAAGAACAGTGTGCCAGTTACGCCTTTGTCGTGTTCTGCCTAGCTTTGTGGTTAGCACCGCAAGCATGCCGGGAGCTACGCGAGGTTTCTTTAAGGAAGTTGCAGACAGTGTCCGGTTCTTGTCAGTTCGGTTTTCCAATGAATACTTTTCCTCGGTCGGGTGAAAGAAATTGCATAAAGACATATGCGACATGATTTTTCCAGTTCCTATGTATAGGTTACTTAAGAGCGGGGAAGAAGGCAATGATGTTCTTAAGCGTGTTAAGGAAATGCAAATTCAGCCTAGCGCAAAAAGCTTTTCTTTAAATTACACTCCGGAACACTACCGGTTAAGACTTTTTAGAAGATAGAGGAGTTTATATGCCATGCGGTTCGAACTGTTTGATCTGCTGAAAGCCGGAGACAATAGATCACGTTTTTCTGCATTGTTGGGAAGGGGTATACTTCTAGGATGTTTTACAGAGAACTCTAAAAAAGGAACTCCCCTTACAATCACTGGGTATCAGGTTTTTAACAGTAGAAAAAGAGGAGGGACTGTCTTTAGATCTAATAATGCTGCTTGGCCTCCATTGTCTATGGCGGGCAAGAATGGCCGGTTACTACTGTGACCCTGACAGGCGTCCGGCTCGTATGCTGTTCCGCGAAAGCATTGTTCAGTACATTGATATCCTCAAACAACAAGATTTTGTTCCGGAGAGGCTCTCCAGGGTCGAACCCCTGGTGAAACTGAAGGAATTTTAGCACTGTAATCACGAATAGTTCTGCGGCTGTTTTGTCATCACTTGTGTTTGTATGTTACTGTTTACAGTGACTTATATTGATGTGTGTACCTTGTGGGAAACCGGTAATAAAGAAAGAAAAAAGCTGTGGTAGCTCAGTGGTTAGAACATCGAACGCGTTGCTCGAAGGTAGTAGGTTCGATTCCTGCTCACGGCTGGTTATTTTTTCATCCACTTTTCTTTCTTCTTATTTACATTCCATTGGTTTTAATACCTTCCCCTGTACATTCCTTGGCATTACTGTCTGTTAGATCTCATTAATATAGTGCTAAACACGGAAAAACGAGCCCTCAGGTTTACACTTCTTTCCCTGATTTCATTGAACGAGGGTCTCGTACTGGCAGACTTGGTGTGTTTAGGTTGTATAAGAGGGACAATAATCAGCTGCCCACTCATAATAGGTTCACGTGCTACGTGACGCCAAACATGCGCATAAGAGTGTTTTCACACTCGTCGCTTGGCTTATAGATGGCGCTGACTGTCACTCCTACTTCTAACTTCGCATATAAACCCGGAAAAGCGGATGGGGGAACCGCCGCTGTGGTAGCTCAGTGGTTAGAGCATCGAACGCGTTAATCGAAGGTCGTAGGTTCGATTCCTGCTCACGGCTGGTTATTTTTTCATCCACTTTTCTTTCTTTTTATTTACATTCCATTGGTTCTAATAACTTCCCCTGTACATTCCTTGGCATTACTGTCTGTTAGATCTCATTAATATTGTGTTAAAACACGGAAAAACGAGCCCTTAGGTATACATTTCTTTCCGTTATATATATATATACATATATATATATGTGATTGTTAATAATGACATAAAACAGACAATAATGACTAAAGGTATATAGGGAGTTATTAGACGGAATTGTATTGTAAATTTGTAGAATAAATCCCTTACGGCCTGCATATAAATATAGGTCACAATTCATTTTAGGCCACCAGGTTCCTCCCCACGGCAAGTTATCTCTTCACCCACTTTTCTTTCTTCACATTTAAATTAGGATTCGGGTTCATAACTTCCCCTATACTTTATGTGGCGTTATTGTCTGTCACATCTCAGTATTACCTTGTCGAAAACACGAAAAAACGATTCCTTAAGTATACACTTCTCTCCCTTAGTTATTAACGAGAGTCTCGTACTAGGAGACCTAATGCCTGTAGGTTGTATACAAGGGCCTATTAATCAGCTGCCAGCTCGTAGTAAGTTCACCTGCTACGTGACGCCACACAGTTTTATAAAGACTGTGCCGCATTCGCCACCATGGCTACTTGTGGCACTGACTGACACACCCACGTTTAAATTTACATATATACCCAATAAAGTGGATCGGGGATAGCCGCCGCTGTGTCGGCCGTGAGCAAGAACATAACATGCCACCTTCGAATAACGCGTTCGATGCTCTACCACTGAGCTACCACTGCGGCTATCCCCCCAGCCACTTTATTGGCTATATATGTAAATTTAAAAGTGGGAGTGTCAGTTATTCGAAGGTCGCAGGCTCGGTTCCTGCTCACGGCAAGTTATTCATTCACCCACTTTTCTTTATTCACATTTCATTACAATTCGGCCAAATAGCTTCCCCTGTACGTTCTTTGGCAATATTATCTGTTGGATCTCTTGTATATATATATATATATATAATGTGGGCAGTCATTAGGCGCTTCTCATATATGCATTGTCATTATCAACAACATCCGTCTGGGTCCCTGTTATCATCTTCACTGGGGGTCACCGCAATCATCGTCGGGTGTGTGCACACTCGGTCTCAGACTGCCCATTCGTTGCTGAGCACTTGGGCTGAATAAACGCTGTCTCAACCCAGACGTCATACGTGGTGGAGGTGCATTTTTGGCCCTCGGTCCTCTCCCACTTCGCTCGAATCTCTGGAGCTGCGTTCAGGCCGCCGATCGCCCCCACTGTCTGGCAGCATGTCACAGAACGAGCCTGCCGGCGCTGCTACCATAACTGCTGCCATCTCTCCACCGCCGTCTTCAGCCGCGCCTCCAGTGTACCTACACAGCCACCAGCGTGATCCGTCCAGCGTGATCCGTCCAGCGTGATCCGTCCGGCTCACGTCCAGTCACCCTCGTCTCAGCTCATGCGAACCTACGCGCAGGTCGCTGCTATGCCTCCCAGCGAGGTAAACACGACGTTGCCGCTAGCATCGTACACGTCGGTCGCTACCGCTCCCCTGGTGAACTACCGTTCGATGCCCCCTGACCCGTCTTCGTCCCACCTGACCGCGCTATCTCCAGGGGCCCCGAACGCCTTCTACTCCCCACCCTGGTGCTCGTCCCGCCCTGTCTGCTACTACATTGGCTATCGCGGCCACATATCTCGTTTCTGCCGAAAGCGCCAGCAAGATGAGCGTCGGAATGACATGCGTGAACGGGATTTGTACAGTGGGGCCTCTTATCAAGGTCGGCGTTATTCGTCGCCCCCGCACCGGTCTCCATTTCCTCCGGCATCGACTGCACCAAGGAACAGCCGAAACAAGAGACGCCGCTCGCCTTCGCCCTTCCGCTGTTCCACTTCTCCACTTCGGCCTGCCTCATTCTCCTATGATATTCACTCGGACAACTAAATGATGCAGTTTGTGGAGGAAAAACTGCATTCGAAATAAAAACTGAAATTCCTCCAACAGGCCCGTACAACATGGTTTCTGTGGAAGTAGGAGCGCGAATCGATGCCTTGGTGGACCCTGGTGCGACATTGTCCGTTATACGTGCTGATTTGTGTGAACATATAAAGAAAGTAACGACGCTTTACGATGGTCCCATGTTATTCGCTGCCCAGGGGAACATCCATCGCCCTTCCGAGTTCCGTACTGTGCGTGTTTTCATCGACGACATCCACCATCCTATTGTAGCGAAACGTTGGGGTTGTTCAAGTTAGGCGCATCGGACGACCAAGGAGACGAATAAGTGTCGGTGAAACTCCGCGGAGGCAATCGATGTCAACACGATGTCAACACGATGATTTCGGGGAGCACTCATTGGGGGTTTATTTAGCTAACACAACTTCAATTTACAAAATGCACTGGGTCACAAAGACAAAACATAGAAAATGGTGGCATACCCCTCGGCCTGCATAGCTGGTCTCCGGTGGTGAGATCTGCTGTTGACCCAGACTCCGCTCACCTCAAAAAGAGACCGAGTCGCTGCTTAAATAGGGTTTTTGTTAGCGTCCCCACTGGCGCGGACCAACCCGGCCCGCCGAGGATAATCTACTCAACATGTGGTTGCCTGCAGCCTGTCTGCGACAACACTGTGGCAGCTTCTGAAACGGGCACGTTCTCCGAAACGGCCTTGACGCGCTAACGACTGCTCAAATTTAGGCGCCCTTTGTCCCCGGAGGACTGAAACGGCGGCTCGTTCGTTTGAAGCGTGGGGTCTCAGTGGTTAGAAGAAGGAGAAAAGCACCCAATCTCTGCGGCCTGGTCCGAAGAACGGCGCGGGGCCTGCCTTGGAGCCAAGTGCACAGAGACCGACCAGACGCAGCCCTTTCTGTTCACTCCCTCTTCCTCAAGGCGCGCTCTCCGAGACAGGTTAAACGGCGCCGCTAACAAGGGCGTCTGGCAAAGAACAAGCTCCAGCTGCAGCCGAAAAAAACAAAGTTTTCCGCGAAACATTGCTCTAGCGACACTATTGTCACGTTACTCACGACACTTGATACAATGGGCTCATTGAGCCGACTAGCCAAGCAGCGGCTCAGAGAGATCGTCTTTGTCCTCTTTTACTCTTCGATCTCACGCAAGCAAACCATGTGGCAATAGTCGCCCCCTTTGAAAGCATCGACTCTATGCTCGTGAATAACAAAAAATGAAGGCATACACACGCAGATGTAGAGAACCAAAAGAGGGAGAGTGCCAGTAGTCAGAGCGCAAATGAGGAAGTTTCGTCAATGCTTGCGCCAAGCGAAAAAAGAAAAGGCATAAAAAAACTCCCAAGCATTTCCCCGAGGGTGAACATGGTTAAGTGCGAATACACGGGTTGATGCTATGAGGGGTATTTATTAATTCTAACTATTATGTTTATTAATAACACTATGGTGTCTTTATGGTGTAATGGTTCCTGGGAATCGCAATTTGATCACACGGGGGAGTTTACGGTAACTCACTGGCGAATGGCAATGGATTTTAACTTTACTCCCCCTCACGACCCACTCTCGACGGGAGACTGAGAGAGAAGGCGGGCGCGCAAGAGAGAGGGGTGCGCGCGCAGCTGCAGCGAGCGAGGAGAGCGGAGGAGCGAGCGAAGGGGGGGGGGGGGTATAAGGCGCGTTACTGACACCGATATCAGCGTCACGTCGGTGGCTTATTCGGTAGAGCGTCGCGCTGCGGCCCGCCAAATCCTCTTTCTTTTAAAGATAGAGAGAAGACTGTGGACGCCGCCGACGGCTGTGGATGGTTTGGGATCGCTTATAAAGTGTATCCACACTTAAAAGACAGGAGAACACAAACAGCAGCAGACACGCAAAGTCACGGCATGTCATAGCACCTGAAACCACAAGGGCTACTGTGTGAAGTAGGGCTTCAGCCGAACGACATGACGGTTTCGGGCCGAAGCTGTCGACGAGAAGACGCTGCACCGTCCGGGAATACCTCGTAGGTAACATCTCTGACTCGTCTAAGAACCTTGCACGGTTCAAAATAACGGCTTAGGAGTTTTTCGGATAAGCCTGGTCGTCGGACAGGGATCCACGCCCACACTCGGTCCTCAGGGTGGTAGGTGACATTTCGATGGCGGAGGTTGTAACGTCGTGCGTCTGCATCTTGTTGGTGACTTGTCTTTATGCGAGCTAGCTGACGAGCTTCTTCGGCGTATTGATATATACCAAAAGGCCACGCCTCTGCTTATTCGGCGTATTGAGTGTATTGCTCAGCGTCTTGAGCAAGTTCATTGCTTTGGTCGCACGGAAGCATAGCATCGAGCATAGTTTGCACGTTGCGTCCGTAAACAAGTCGGAAAGGCGGAAATCGCGTTGTTTCTTGCGTTTCCGTATTGTAAGCAAACGTGATGTATGGAAGAATCTCGTGCCAGGTTTTGTGTTGTACATCCACGTACATTGACAA
Organism: Rhipicephalus microplus; assembly: GCF_043290135.1. Lineage (NCBI taxonomy): Eukaryota > Metazoa > Arthropoda > Arachnida > Ixodida > Ixodidae > Rhipicephalus > Rhipicephalus microplus. The sequence goes on from NC_134700.1 coordinate 124,297,376, forward strand.
CATGTCTGCTATGGTCTTGTTAAGCCTCTCTGTCAGTCCATTGGATTGCGGGTGACAAGCCGTTGTTTTTCGATGACTTGTGCAGCTCAGTTTAAAAATGTCCTCCGTCATTCGTGCTGTAAACGACATCCCTCTGTCCGTAATCACGCATGACGGGGCACCATGCCGTAGGACGATTTGGTGCACGAAGAACTGCGCGACTTCAGATGCCGTGCCCCGGGGAAACGCTTTTGTTTTAGCATAACGAGTAAGATAATCTGTCGCAACTATAATCAATTTGTTCCCAGAGGACGACAAAGGGAAGGGCCCGAGAAGGTCCATTCCCACGAGGTCAAACAGTGACCGTGGTGTTGCGATTGGCTGGAGCAGGCCCGCGGGTCTCACAGGTGGAGTCTTGCGGCGCTGGCACTCACGGCTGCCTTTCACATATCGATGTACACTAGTTGATAGTCGCGGCCAGTAATACTGTTTGTGTACTCTGGCGAGAGTTCGCGAATAGCCCAAATGTCCTGACGTGGGCTCGTCGTGGCACGCAAGGAGGATCTCATCACGCATGTCGGTAGGAACAACGAGTAGGAAGGCTTTGTTGCTACCACGGGCGTTTTTCTTGTGAAGAATGCCTCTTCTTAGACAAAAAGAGGACTGTTCGCGAGAAATGTGTTGAGGGACCTGAGAGTTGCGGCCTTCCAGGGAATCAATGACTGGGCGTAATTCGTCGTCTTCCCGCTGCTTTGACATAAATTCGGAGTCGCTAACTGCTCCGAGAAAGGCACCTTCATCTTCGGAGCCCCTGACAGCGTTCCCCACAGGCACTTGAGAAAGAGCGTCGGCGTCTTTGTGTTTGCGCCCTGACCTGTACACAATCGTAATATCGAACTCCTGCATACGCAAACTCCACCGTGCGAGACGACCGGATGGATCTCTCAGATTTGCCAGCCAGCAGAGCGAGTGGTGGTCAGTCACCACCTTGAAGGGACGACCGTAGAGGTAAGGCCGAAATTTAGTCGTCGCCCACACGACTGCGCGGCATTCTTTTTCTGACGTAGAATAGTTGGTCTCGGCTCGAGAAAGAGTATGACTGGCGTAAGCTATCACATGCTCAACGCCGCCGTGTCGTTGTACAAGGACAGCGCCAAGTCTGACGTTGCTGGCATCTGTAAGAATTTCTGTAGCAGCGTCCTCATCAAAATTGGCAAGAACAGGGGCTGTTTGCATTTTCTGTCGTAACTCTGTGAACGCTGTATCGTGTTCTGCGCCCTAAGTAAAGGGCACGTCATCTCGGGTAAGTCGCGTAAGAGGTTCAGCTATCTTCGAGAAGTTGGCGATAAATCGGCGATAATACGCGCACAAGCCGAGGAAACGGTGTACATCACTTTTATCTGATGGAACAGGGAAGGCGGCGACACCAGCAGTTTTGTCTGGATCAGGTCGTACTCCATCCGCACTAATGACATGTCCCAGAAATTTCAGCTCTTCATAGCCGAAATGGCAATTTCGAGGTTACAGCGTGAGTTCAGCTGTGCGAATGGCTTCTAGAACCTTTCTCAGATGCTTCAGATCTTCTTCAAAGCTCTCGAAAAAGATGACCACATCATCGAGGTAAACAAGGCAGCTTTGCCACTTCAAGCCAGCGAGAACTGTGTCCATCATCCTCTGAAAAGTGGCTGGTGCAGAACAGAGGCCGAAGGGAAGAACTCGGAATTCGTAAAGTCCACCTGGGGTCACGAACGCGGTTTTTTCTCGGTTTTGTTCTTCAACTTCAATTTGCCAATGGCCACTCCTCAGACTGATGGACGAAAAATACTTCACGCGTCGTAACCTGTCGAGGGAGTCTTCGACCTGTGGAAACGGGAGACGCTTTTTTTGTGACGCTATTAAGCTTCCTGTAGGTAATACAGAATCGCAGGGTTCCGTCTTTTTTCTTCGCTAGAACGACTGGCGAGGACCAAGCGCTGCTGGATGGTTGAATAATCCCGTCATCAAGCATCTATTTGACTTGTGTCTGAATAGCCTCGCGTTCTTTGGCAGAAACGCGATAAGGCTGCTGCCGGATGGGGCGGACGTCATCGTCGGTAATAATTCGATGCTTCATGAGGTGTGTTTGACGGACTTTAGAAGAAGAGGCGAAGCAAGATCGAAACTCCCTTAAAAGGTCATGAAGTGCAGCCTTTCCCTCGTCTGACAGCGTCGGATTAATTTCGATGCGGTTTATAAATTCCTCATCCTCATGCGTTTCCTCGGACGCGAAGCACTCCATGACATCGGCAACAGGGTCTCCATAAGCTGGGGTGGTTCCGCGGAAAGGATGCCGGTGCTCGTAATTGAAGTTCGTAACTAGTATCGTTGACTGCCCGTCACGGACGCGCACAACACTTCCGGCGGCGCACACACCTTGGAGCAGCAGAAGTGATAGGTTGCTTTCAGCCACCACGTCGCCGTCTTGGAAGTCCTCACAAGTGACTTCAATGGAAACAGTTGCTCGAGGTGGCAGCGTCACACTGTCGTCAGCAACACGCAGCGCAGGTCTACGGCAGTTATCAGTGTCTCGATCTGTTGCGCCTTGAGTCGAGAAGGTTACGATGCACTCATGGTGATTTATGGTGGCACCGTATTCCCGAAGGAAGTCCATGCCGATAATCAGCTGACGCGAACAGTCGCGAAGAACGAGGCAGCTGAGCACAAACGTTGACGCACGAATTTTCACTCTTGCGGTGCAGCGACCCAGCGGTGTTACAACGTGTCCTCCAGCTGTTCGAATTCGCGTTCCATTCTACGGCGTGATCACTTTCCTGAGATCTTTCGCTAGCCTCCCGCGGATAATCGAATAGTCTGCACCAGTGTCTACCAATGCACTGACTTGAAGACGGTCAATCAGCACAGGTATGTCGAGTGACACGCGGTCACTAGGTTCAGATGTGGATGTCGGCGTTTCTTCGGTACTGCGATTATTCTCTGACAAAATGCCTTCGGCGTTGCGTGCAAGCGTCGATTTGAGGTCTTCCGCACTTTGAGTTCCAGCGACGTTGCCCCCGAAGGCCGCTGTCTTTAGTTTTCCCGACGAGGGCTCAGGGAGCATTCCCGTGCCGTCACCCCGAAACGTGGCCCAGTGGCTGTGGGTCTCCTCGGAGATGGTGACCGCGATTGCTGTCGTGTAAAGGGTGCACGCTGTTGCGCGAGATACTCTTCGATATCCCTTGGCCTTTGACCGATTCGGGGACGAATGGAATTGACGGAAAATCCGCGCAGTCCAAGTTGCCGGTATGGGCATTCGCGGTAAATGTGACCAGCTTCACCGCAATGATAGCAGAGGGGTCGTCTGTCTGGCGTACGCCAGTGATCAGACTTGCGCGTCAGTGCACGGCGACTATCGATGTCTAAATCAGCGTGCGCTGACTGAATCGCGACTGACGGCATCATTGTCTGGAGCGGGACGTATAGCATTGTCTGGATCGGGACGTGTGGCACTGTCTCATTCGGGACGCACGGCACTGTCTGGGTCGGGACGTGAGGCACTGTCTGGGTCGGGACTCCTTGACCAGAAAGAGGCGTGGCAGATCGCAAGGCTTCCGCGTACGTACGACGGCGACTGTCAGTAGACACACGAGCCGTTTCCGGATCAACCGACGGATGACACTGGTGACAGAACCAACATCGATTTGACTTGTCCCGTACATCTTTTCCATTTCTTCCCGGACGAAAGATCGGATGACCTCACGAATCCATTAGGGGCTCTTGCTCCCAGGGGTGGCGAAAATTTTGGGAGTTGAGGCAGCATTCACTTGATGGTCAAACAAGGCAAACCTGTTGGTGCAGTACTCGTTCTATTGTTGCCGCTTCAGTAAGGAACTCAGCAACACTTTTGGGGGGACTACGCACCAAACCAGCAAAAAGTTGTTCCTTCACACCACGCATGAGGTGGCGCAACTTTTTTTCTTCTGCCATAGCAGGATCCGCTCGCTTGAAAAGCCGTGTCATGTCCTCGACGTACATCGAGACGGTTTCGTTGGGCATCTGGATGCGTGATTATAGTGCACGCTCCGCCCGTTCGCGCAGATCGGGACTCCTGTAGGTCTCCAGGAGGTGACGCTGGAACTCGCGCTAAAATGTCAGAACATCGTCCCTGTTCAAAAACCACGTCTTGGCACCTTCTTTTAGGCAAGTGTACACGTTCCGGAGCTTCGCGGCATCATCCCAGTAATTGATCGCTGCGACACGTTCGAACTCACTGAGCCAGTCGTCAACATCTTCATGCTGCTCTCCGTGAAAGGGGCTAGGCATGAGCGGGTTCTGGACGGTGCAGTAGATCGGCGTGGAAGGTGTCGGAGCTTGCACGGGATCATGTGTCGAAGTCATAGTCGCTGCGTCAGTGGTTGGTGTCTCAGGCGGTAGGCCTCGTTGGCGGCGGCTTACCATTGAGAAACCATTGAGAAACCGAACCGGGGGAACCATTGAGAAACCGAACTACACCGGAAGTGAGAATGATGCCTTTACCGACGCATCTAAATGATGGGGAGACCAAGACGTCGCCATGGTCGATGTCCTTGGAGGTAATAAATACAATTCGCTCTTGACCTGGAGGTAAATCGGTATCTTCCGCAGCTGTCAAACGAAGTGGCCTCTGGGGGTCGTCGCTGAGCGTGCAGTTCGTGTCGGTGAGGTGGACGACGTGTGGCCCACAGCAAATAGCCACGGAGGCAGAAGAAAGACAATCCCATCCTAAAATTGTAAGTAACGTGCGTTCCAGATACTGGCGAATTCCTGTGCACGAAGACAATAAAGAGAAAACGGCATTCGCAACCCCTGACGGGCTATACGAATTCAACGTATGCCTTTCGGGCTGTGCAACGCGCCCGCTACATTCGAGCGCATGATCGATACCGTGCTACGCGGTCTCAAATGGAAGACCTATCCTCTGCTACTTGGACGACACCGTCGTTTTTTAGTAAACGTTTCCTCCACACCTGCAACGTTTGAATGACGTTCTGCCGTGCCTTGCCGCTGCTGGTCTCTAACTCAACACAAAAAATGCCGTTTCGCCACAAAATCTATCAAGGTTTTGGGCCACGTCGTGACCAAAGACTAAATTCAGCCGGATCCGCACAAAATTCCTGCAGTGGTTCACTTTCCCAGCCCCGAAAGGTCAAAGGAGTTGCGAAGTTTTCTTAGTCTCGGCTCAAATTTTCGCCGTTTCATTTGAAACTTCGCATCGATAGTGGCTCCACTGCGCCAGATTCTGGCTTCCGACGTGCCCTTTCTGTAGTTGGAAGAATGTAAAACAGTATTCGACCTGCTGTGTGGCCTCACGTTCGAACCTGTACTCCGCCACACTGATGAGGCCGCACCGACCATCCTACATACGGACGCTAGCAGCCGTGTTATAGGTGCCGTTCTGCTCCAACGCGACACCTCTTCACTAGTGAGAGTAGTCGCATATGCAAGTGGAGTACTTACCGCGACCGAGAAGAACTATACCATAACTGAGCAGGAGTGCTTGGCTGTAGTCTGGGCACTGCGAAAGTTCCATCCTTATCTTTACGGGCGTCATTTCACGATCGTTACGGACCACCACGCCCTATGCTGGCTTTCCACGTTGAAGAACTTGTCTGGACGCTTGGGTTGGTGAATTCTACGTTTACAAAAGTATGACTTCGATATCATTTACAAGTCAGGTAGAAAATACCAAGACGCCGACGCCCTTTCGCACTGCCCGCTACCAAATACCCAGGAGAATATCGGTCAAAGTTCAGCCATCACTTCTACTGTAGCGCCCGCGCTCGCCTCAATAAACCAGCTATTATCGGACGACAAGCGCACACTTCACTCCTGCCAGTTGTCTGATCCGTACTGTAGACGTGTTTTGGACCAGCTATCAGGAACTTCCCTTCCACCTAACGCGCTGTATCCTCGTCAACTCTTGCGATTTAAGCTGGAGAATGGAGTCCTGTACCGTCACATTTACCACCCTGATGCTCAACGCAGGGTCCCCGTGTTACCACACTCTCTTCGACTTGACGTGCTTAAAGCCTTCCACGATGACTTGCCTGCCGGACATCTTGGTATTCAAAAAACTCACGATCGCATTTGAAGCCGCTTCTACTGGCCCGGTATTTCTACCAGCATCACGCGCTACGTCGCTTCCTGTGTCCCGTGCCAGCGTCGTAAAATCCAGACAACTGCACCGGCCGGGCATCTACAGCCAATTCCGTGCCCCACAATGCCATTTTAGTTTGTAGGTATCGACCTTCACGGCCGTCTTCCCGTCACATTCACTTGCAAACGATGGATAGTGACTGCCGTAGACCATTTGACACATTCCGTGGAGACAACGTCTGTATCAACTGCCTTTGCTTCGGAAGTTGCTGACTTCGTTCTGCACGCCATCGTTCTGTGCCACGGTGCCCGTCGTGTATTGTTGAGTGACCGTGGAAGGGTGTTCCTGTCAGAAGTGCTAAATGAATTATTGCGCGCCTCTGGAATAACAGACAAGACAGCTACAAGCTCCCACCCTCAGATCAATGGTCTCACCGAGAGGTTTCACTGTACTCTTGCTGATATGATAGTCGTCTACATCAGTCCAGATCACAAAAACTGGGGTACTCTCCTACCAATCCTCACCTTTGCCCACAACACGCCCGTTCAGCGCATCACCGGTTATTCGCCGTTCTACCTCGTTTATGAACGTTCCCCTACTTTCTTCCTCGACGTTTCCTTTTTCTACAATGACGTCAACTCATCTCCGTCTTCCAGCGAGGAATACATGTCCAGACTAGCTCGGTGTTGCGATCGTGCTCGCATCAACACGGAAGCGTGACAGCAAGATCGAAAATTCATTTATGACGCATCCCATCGCTTTGTACTCTTCCGACCTGGTGACGAGGTGCTCCTGTTCACACCTATTCGTACACCTGGTCTGTGTGACAAGTTCCAGCCACAGTTCATTGGGTCTTACATAGTTATCGAACAGGCTTCGCCCGTTAATTATCGTGTGACCCCACTTGTCGTCCCAACAGACCACCGTCACCGCTCCACAGACATCGTGCACGTGTCTCGCATGAAGCCTTTCAGGCGACGTTCGCTGCTACATTAATTTCCTACGGCCAGGTTGGCGGCAAGTTGTACGTTTGACTGCTTCGATATGGGGGGAATCAGTGTGGGCATTCATTATGCGTTTCTCATATATGCATTATCATGATCATCATCAATCGTCTGGGTCCCTGTCCTCATCTTCACTGGGGGTAACCACAATCATCATAGGGTGTGTGCACGCTCGGTCTCGGACTGCCCGTTCGTTGCTGAGCCCTTGGGCTGAAGAAACGCTGTCTCAACCCAGACGTCATAATATATATATATATATGTATATTATGACGTCTGGGTTGTATATATATATATATATATATATATATATATATATATATATATATATATATATGAGATATGACACAACGGGAGCGTTGTCAACAAGGATAAATATATTTATTTCCCAACAGTTTCGGGAGCGGTCCTCCCTTTCATCAGGGGATGAGTTATATATATATATATATATATATATATATATATATATATATATATATATATATATATATATATATATATATTGTAAAGAAGAGGAAGTACTCCGGCGCAGAGGCAGCAGCATCGAGTGTGCAGCAGCGGCTCGAGCTCGGAATTTGCGGCTGGTGCATCGCCTTCCAAGCCTTCCAAGCACCAACCTTTCTGCTTAATAAATCTCCTTTATAATTGGTGGAGACGTGCCGGGTACCGTCCCTTAGACCTTCCCGCTACCATCCTGGAACTGCGTTCTCGACGGCTACCTTCTGCTATGCCGGACGCCGATCAGCAGACGCTTCCATCTCTTCCGGCCACCTGTCCAGGCAGTGTTCCTCAGCGGGAGCCTCCAATCTTCAGTGGAACAGATGACAACGACGTTGAAGAGTGGCTCTCGACTTTCGAACGGATGAGCGCTTTAAACAGATGGACGGACGCGGACAAGTTGACACGCGTTTCGTTCTATCTCGCGGGTGTAGCCAGCCTTTGGCTTAGAAACCACCAGGCAGACGTCCGAACGTAGCCGCAATTTAAAACGTCGATTGTAGCAGTCTTCGATCGACCTGCCGTCCGAAAACTTCGTGCCGAGCAACGTTTACGCACACGCGCACAAGAAACGGGTGAAACCTTCACAAGTTACATAGAGGACGTCGTCGATTTATGCAGACGCGTGAACGCCGAAATGACGGAAGCTGAGAAATGTAAGCACATCCTCAAAGGGATTGACGACGACGCTTTTCAAATGCTCTTGGCGAAAAGCTCGACCACTGTTAACGACGTAATGCCAAAGCTACGATGAATTGCGGAAGCAGCAAGCTCTGACAAGACGTCCTCCAGCGCACGATTTGGCATCGCTGTCTAGTGTGATCAGTGGTCATGACCACGCGTCAATTATAGCCGAAATGAAAGCATATGTCCGCGAAGAAGTTGCACGACAGCTTTCCTTGGTGCCTTTCACACCAGAAGCTACCACAACTTTAACATCGTCTCTACATGACGGCATTCAAGGAGTGGTCGCCGAGGACTTACCAGCTGCTCGCGAGCCTAATGTTGTGGCTGCTCCTCTTACCTACGCCGAGGCTGCAGCCATGCCAACTCGCAAGGCGCCTGCGCCTCCGTTCCAGCCTCGCGCGAGCTATCCCCCAGCTCCAGTTCACTGGACCAGCACTAACACCGCCAACCCGTGGCGCACCCTCGATAATCGCCCGATATGTTACGCTTGTCGATACCCCGGACACGTCGCAAGGTATTGTCGCCACCGGACGCATATCACCAATGAAAACCGCCGTGAGCCTTTCTTCCCGCTTGACTCCAACGCGCGATACGGTTCCTCCACTCCAATGCCAGCCCGCTACCAGGACGACCACCGCCCTCGGCCGGGACGTCTTCGCTCGCCTTCTCCTCGCCGCCGCTCGCCTTCTCCTATGCGTCGACGGCCCGCACCTAACGAGGAGGAAAACTAGACGACGCAGTTCCTGAGGCAAGAACTGCGCAAGTTTCGGTTTGCCCAAGTCCTCATTTGTCACCTACCAATGTTATTGATGTGTTCGTCGAAAATATCCCTACTGTCGCTCTTGTAGATACCGGTGCAGCTGTTTCGGTTATAGATGCTGGATTTTGCCGCTCAATTCGTAAGGTTACGATGCCTTTCTCCGGATTATCACTTCGCACAGCCAGTGCTCAACCTGTTCAACCAACCGCAGTATGTACAGCCCGCGTGACAATTCAGGACGTTCTGTATACGATAGAGTTCGTGGTTCTTTCATCATGCTCCCATAATATTATTTTGGGATGGGACTTTTTGTCGCGTCATAACGCCGTAATCGACTGTGCTAGGGCTGAGGTCGAGTTTTGCTCACTGGATGACCAAGCGTCCGTCGACACCCAGTTTGCCGCTAAACTTGTCGTTAGCGATGACACCTACATCCCTCCATGCTCTTTTGCGTTCGTGCCAGTTTCATGCAGCGCCATATCCGACGGCACGGTCTTCTTCACACCATCTCCAATATTCGTCGCCCGAAGAGCTCTCCCCCTGCCTTTTGCTGCTTTCGATCTTGTAGAAGGGTCAACCACAATGCCAATTTATAATCATGAGTCGTCGTCTTTATCCCTACTTTGTCGCGAGTGCCGTGGCCACGTCGAGACAATCAGTTCTTCCAGAATTATATCCGTCCCCGATGAGGTGCCTTCTACCTCCGTCTGTGAACTGGCTGCCGTCTCAGCGCCTGACTCAACGTCGGCAAACATATTTCAACCATTCATCGCTGCAGATTTGACATCTTCGCAGCGTTCACAACTCCTCACTATTCTTGAGAGCTACCGCCACTCTTTCGACGTTGAACAAACACCTCTCGGCCGTGCCTTAGCAGTAGAACACCACATCGACACTGGGTCCCACTCACCGCTGCGACAACGACCATATCGCGTGTCCGCTACAGAACGCCGCGTCATTGCTGACCAAGTAGACGACATGCTTCGCAGAGGCGTCATTCGACCTTTACAGAGCCCATGGGCGTCTCCAGTGGTTCTCGTCAAAAAGAAAGATGGTTCTATTCGTTTCTGTGTCGATTTCCGGCGATTGAACAAGATCACGCTGAAGGATGTCTATCCACTACCGCGCATTGACGATGCTTTGGACAGTTTGCTGGGTGCCGAGTTCTTTTCCTCGTTAGACTTGCGGTCAGGCTACTGGCAGGTGCCTATGGCGGAGGCCGATCGCCCCAAAACCGCTTTTGTCACGCCAGACGGCTTATATGAATTCACCGTCATGCCCTTCGGACTTTGCAATGCACCTGCAACGTTCGAACGAATGATGGACAACATCCTGCGTGGACTAAAATTGAAGATATGCTTGTGTTACCTCGATGATATCGTGGTCTTCGCCCCTAACTTTGACACACACTTACGTCGCCTTCAGCACGTCCTTACTTGCTTAACTAACGCCGGTTTGCAATTAAACCTCAAAAAATGTCGATTTGCCATGCGTCATCTGAACATTTTGGGCCACGTTGTCTCCAAGGAAGGCATTCTCCCGGATCCCGAGAAATTGCGAGCTGTTACGGCGTTTCCTAAACCTGCCACCATCAAAGAACTTCGAAGTTTCATCGGCTTGTGTTCGTATTTCCGGCGATTCGTCCGAAACTTCGCGTCTATTATATCACCTTTCATGCAACTTTTCAGCAGCTGTAAATACCTCTTATCGTGGTCCCCTGCCTGCGACGAGGCTTTCACCACCCTGCGACGGCTTCTTACGATGCCACCCATTCTATGCCATTTCGATCCTGAAGCTCCAACTGAAATCCACACCGACGCCAGTGGTGTAGGCCTGGGTGCTGTGCTCGCACAGCGTAAACCGGAACATCAGGAATACGTCGTGGCATACGCTAGTCGCACACTTACCAAGGCTGAGAGCAACTACAGCGTCACAGAAAAGGAGTGCTTGGCCATTGTGTGGGCCCTTGGAAAGTTTCGCCCATATCTATATGGTCGTTCTTTTGACGTCGTGACCGACCACCACGCGCTGTGCTGGCTTTCGACGTTAAAAGACCCATCTGGCCGCCTCGCTCGCTGGGCGTTGAAAATTCAAGATTACGACATACGCGTGGTTTATCGGTCGGACGGAAGCATGCTGACGCCGACGCCCTTTCCCGTTCCCCCCTGTCCCAGAATGCCACAGCTGACTCCGCTTGCGATTCCACATTGTCATCGCTTGACTTTGACACCATTGCTATCGAACAACGCAATGACCCGTGGACTGCGTCTCTCCTCAACCTTCTCTCCGACACTTCTGAACTCCCAAAGACGCGAACGCTTCGGCGCCAAGTTCCACACTTCTCGATACGTGACACGCTTCTCTATCGACGTAACTACGCACCAGAGGGACGAAAGTGGCTGCTCGTCGTTCCACGAACCCTGAGGTCGCAGATTTGTTCCTCTTTTCACGCTGACCCACAATGTGGCCACGCAGGAGTCTTCAAGACCTACGAAAGGCTTCGACATCGCTACTACTGGCGGGGCATGTATACCTTCGTCCGCAACTTCGTCCGCTCTTGTTCCGAATGTCAGCGCCGAAAATCTCCACCACACGCCTCCGCCGGTGAACTGCAGCCTTTACCATGCCCTTCCCGACCCTTCGAACGGGTTGGAATAGATATTTATGGGCCACTTCCATTGACTCCGACTGGCAACAGGTGGATAATAGTTGCTATCGACCACCTAACGCGCTATGCTGAGACCGCTGCTCTTAAAACGGCTACAGCACAGGACGTTGCCACTTTCCTACTGCGTCATTTTGTGTTGCGTCATGGAGGCCCTCAAGAACTCCTCAGTGACCGCGGCCGCGCCTTCTTGTCCGAGGTCATTGAAAGATTGCTCGCTGAGTGTGCTATTGTACATCGCACATTTACCGCTTACCACCCACAAACCAAAGGGGCTACCGAGCGCTTTAATCGTACTCTCGGTGACATGCTATCTATGTATGTGACGCCTGACCACTCTAACTGGGACTTAGTTCTCCCATTCATTACATACGCCTATAATACGGCAACGCAAGCGACAACAGGCTTCTCCCCTTTTTACCTCCTCTACGGCCGTCACCCCTCCCACACCATTGACACCATTTTGCCCTATCGACCAGACGCGTCCGAGTGCCTACCGATCTTGGACGCCGCCAGACACGCAGAAGAATGCCGCCAGTTAGCTCGTCGCTTTACCTGCGATGACCAAAACAGGCAAAAAGCAATTCGTGATGCCCAGACCTCAACTCCCGTTTTTCTTCCGGGTGCTCTTGTATGGCTGTCAGTGCCGCATCGCACACCTGGGCTCTCTTCCAAACTTCTGCCAAAGTACGATGGGCCATATCGTATTGTCGAACAAACTTCGCCAGTAAACTACCTCATTGAGCCTCTTACGCCACCATCAGACTTGCGACGTCGCAACCGCGAGGTTGTACACGTCCAGAGGCTCAAGCAATACCACGGTTCAACGCCGCCTGCCCAGGACTAAATCGCCAGGATGGCTCCTTTTTTCTCCGTGGGGCCATTGTAAAGAAGAGGAAGTACTCCGGCGCAGAGGCAGCAGCATCGAGTGTGCAGCAGCGGCTCGAGCTCGGAATTTGCGGCTGGTGCATCGCCTTCCAAGCCTTCCAAGCACCAACCTTTCTGCTTAATAAATCTCCTTTATAATATATATGTGTACATATATATATATATATATATATATAGCGAATGTCTTCTGTGAATCAAGTGATGAATAGAAATTGGCTTGAGCGGACAAACGTGCGAAAACTTTTATTGCTCCTACGTTTCGGCTGGGGTCCGGCCGAAACATAGGAGCAATAAAAGTTTTCGCACGTTTGTCCGCTCAAGCGAATTTCTATATATATATATATATATATATATATATATATATATATATATATATATATATATATATATATATATATATATATATATATATATATATATATTGCCACGCTGTGTTGATGGCAGAAGACGAGAGCGAAGAAGTGAACGGCAGCTGTGGCTGAGTAAACAGACTACCTTAATGCCTGGCTTAGCACACTTGATGATCCTGCCGCCCGGTTCTTGAACGATCCCCCTTTGTGGGCGAGTGCCAGAAAAGCCGAAGGCTCATCGTCATCATCATCAGTCCTCCACTTCGAGTTCCTGCCTATCGTTTCCTCTGGCGACCGACTGGTGGACGTGCTGGATACTGTACTGCAACGTCTTATGCCTGCTGGTCTTGAACCAGAAGCAACCACCGCCAGTGCACCAGGGACTGCTGATATCTATCGAAGCAGCCACCGCCTTCAAGAACTACCACCACAGTACGGCCCCTTGGCAAGTTCCGTGAGCACAATGTTTGCCAAATCCGCAACCCAAACCGAGCATGACCCACTCGCTAGCGTACCCTGTGTCATCAACACGCCTCGCACACCCAACCCTATCAATGGTGACGCCGGTGCGGATGTTGAATAGTGGCTTGAGCATTTCAACCGGGTCGCTGTCATCAACGACTGGGACAATCGCCGTAAGTTGAAGAACGTGCATATCTCCCTCTTAGACGCGGCAAGAGTGTGGTATAAGAACCACGAAATTTTATTCACAAGTTGGCAGGAATTCCATCGGCAGCTTCGCGAAGCTTTCAGTAACCCCGAACGAAAAGAGAGAGTAGAGCAAGCAATTTCTTCGCGGTTTCAAATGCCGAACGAGAGCGTCGCCACGTTTGTCGAAGAAATGTCGCGATATTTTCAACGGACTGACCCCCACATGCCAGAAGACAAGAAAGTGCGCCTGCTAATGCGAGGCATAAAGAAGCAACTTTTCGCGGGCCTTGTGCGCAACCCCCCTACGTCCGCATCCGAGCTCATACGTGAGGCCACAATTATGGAGCGCATGCTTCGGCAGCAGCTGTCGCAGTATGAGCGTCAGACGGCCATGTCCGCTTCGTGCTCGCTTCTACCAGGAGGTGATAACAAGGAGGTCCTCACAGATCTCATACGGCAAGTTGTACGCGAAGAACTTCGGAAATTTCATGCAGCGTCCCCTCCCAGTAGCACTGCTCTTACGAACGTCGTTCGTAACGAAACAGCCAGTTCATTCACTCCTCACCACCATCGCAAGTCGAACCTCCCACGCTTTCCTACGCGGATGCCCTAAGCGTCTCTACGCCGTCGACGGCACATTTTGCTCATCCACCTGCTGGGACCCCCAGACGCTTTACAAAACGTTCGTCAATGGGAAGTGGCGAGGAAGCGCGCATATAACCCGGCGAATTAGCGGAAGAAAATTTCACGGTATTACTTCCAGGAGCTTCGCCTAATCTCTTCATCAATCACCTCGTGGATCTGCCGTCAATTTTTTATTCTTAGCTTGTTACCGACGATTCATAAAGTTTTTTTATTGAAATTCCACCCTATTCAATTTTCCCACAGGCTGAGAACTCAGAATAAAAAAAAAGTCACAGCTTTGCCGCAAAGGTGAAATAATCAACGCGATATCAACAAATTGGAAGGTCACGTGCAGAATTGTAAGCAGATCCAAACGTGTCCTGCGTTTCTCATGCACAAAAGACGCACGAAACGTACTCACAGGTACAGAATAACGAGAATAATAGTCTCACTTGTTACTTCGCTGTGTCTGAAATGCGCACGCCTTTCGCAAAGGGAGGCTGTGCGACGATTGCAGGGACCCTTGCTCGCCCAATAACTACAACACAATCGTTCCGACAAAACTCAAAGGCTAGCCAAGACGTACGATTTTCTGAACTGCAAGATAAGGGCGCGCTATCGAGCGTACACTCCCTTATGCTATACGCGGGCCAAAGTACGAGTGAGAGATGAGAGCCGCCGCACACTCACTGCGCCATCTTGCGGATAATGATGAGAACACAATAGTCCCCCCAAGATGTCCACAAACAGCAGTAAGTGGTAGATTTTGTTACGCTGAAGAGGCAACGTGTGAAGAGAGGAAGAGGAGAACGAAGTAGTCGGTTTTGGAAGCAGCTCGGTGCCGGCGCTGCTACCCTTCGCCATTCACTCCTCAACAAACACGCCTCGTCGTAACAGTTTTTGTGAGAAGTGCTGGGTACGATAACGGCGCCCCCGACGAACGGTGACTCATCGACCGCTGAGGTGCAATACACGGAGCTTCGCCGAAGCCGACGACTTGCTGGTCTGCCACCTTCAATGGCGTCTGCCGACAACAATGACAACGAGCCACCTGCTTCACGCATTCCGTGGCAGCCCTACATTCAGCCTCCATCCTTCGCTGGACAAGTTGGAGAAGATGTCCACTCGTGGCTCAGCTCCTACCAACACGCGAGTCGGTTTAATGAATGGGATGCCACCTCTGAGCTCAATAATGTGGGACTCTTTCTCAAAGGAACCGCATCTGTATGGTTTGAAAACCACGAAGAAAACCTGACAACGTGGCGGAAGTTCGTCGATGAAATCAACTTGTGCTTCGGGAATCCGGCAGCGAAGAAGAAGCGTGCCGAGCAAACTCTTACGCAACGAGCGCAAGTCCCCGGGGAAACCTGCATGACGTATACCAAGGAGGTGTTCAAGTTGTGCAGGGCACTGGACCTTGGATGACAGAAAAGGACAAGGTTCGTTATTTTCTAAAAGGGATCGTGGAGGACGTTTACAAGTTCCTCATCGCAAAACAAAGTTTGGAGCGTGTAAGTGACATTATCAAGCACTGCCCTACGTTTGAATCGCTGAAAGCGCGCCGAATTTCGGCCGCCTGCACAACGTCACTGATGTCGCCAGTGCCGACGTGCATCCAATCCCGTCGGATCTCGTGTCCATGATTTGCCAAGTAGTGCGCGAAGATGATGATGGTGAGCCTTTAGCTTTGCTGGCACTCGCCCACAAAGGCGGATCAGCCAAGACCCGGGTGGCAGGATCATCAAGTAATTTAGTTATTAGTCAGGCAATCAGGTAGTCTCGTAGCCGGAAATAATAATAACACTAGACTAACAAGGTAATCTTTTTGTTGCCATTATGTACGCACACATGGCAGAGCAAACCTCCCTGTGGCTATAATCTAATGTAATCCCTCCGAAGGATGAAAGTTATTGCCACGTTTATTTTATAACCTGGCTTTTCAATTGGTTCAACCAGGTATCTATTCCTTTTATAAGAATATTGTTGACAGGATAAAAAGAAATGATCTATTGATTCATATTCCTTGCAAAATAGACGTAACAGAGATGCTGTGAGTCCAGATTTGTGTGGGTAATATTTCAAGTGCGGAATTCTGCATCGTAATCTGGTAATTGTAATTTCTAACGGCCGAGATACACACCACTGTATGTTCCAGCAAAATCTTTGATGTACAAAGTCTCTGACTTTATACAATGATAATTTTTCTATTTTCTTGTGCAAACAAGCAATTCTATATTTGAGTGCTGTTACATAGGCGAAATCATGTAAAATAGGTAGGAGTGGTCCGCTTAAAGGTGCTTTGGCTAACGAGTCTGCCATCTCGTTTGGATAAATCCCGCATTTGCCAGGTACCCATAGCATGTGGAATTTTTTCAGGTTTGTTGGTAGTAAACTGTTATACATACCTAATAATGTCATTTTATTCTGTATATAGTACAGTGCATACTAAGAGAGAATCAGCAAGTATGTCTGCTTCTGATTCACTTGTAGGAAGTTTACGAAGTGCTAGAATTACAGCAAATTATTGAGCGCTGAATATAGACCTGTAATCTGGCAATTGAACTGAAAAAGACCAAACGAGAGAAGTACCGAAGATGCCTACTCCAGCCTTTTCGTTAATTATGGATGCATCTGTCACAATAATGTTGTTTGTGGACAGATGAGTCAAGTAATCTTGTAACTGATTATTTAGACATCAAAGGGCAGTTGTTTCGCATCATGGGAGAAAATATCATCAAATTTAATCTCAAGTTTTGAATGAGGCAACTTCGTTAAGGCAATCTGATAAATATTTACATTCAGAGGTTCTAGCAGCGCTTGAACGAACCTAATCTGAGGGAAATGTCGTCTAGACCATTGTGTTCCGTTGAGTACAGTTGGTTCTTGAATAAGAACGTAAGGCGCTCGTCTCAGCAGCAAAATTGTATATTTTTAAGAAAGTTTGAACCGTAAGTAGTGTAAACAGGGTTAACAAAGGTGGAAGACACGCTTCCACATACAAAACTTTATTTGACGAAAATTTGGGGAGTCCGAGAGACAAGCGCAAAGCTTCTCTTTCTAATAATATTAACTGTTTGATCTTGTCTTCCGTGCTGCCAGAAAATATTACGCACCAGAATTCCATAATAGGCCTCACATACATCTTGTAAATCATTATCAATGAACTCCTTCGCAATCCTGTTTTTCTGTTTTCCAATTTTCGTAACCACTTCAAGGCACTTGACGCTTTACAGCCAACCTCGTCTATATGACTTACCAGTTTAGCGTCCTAATATATTCGATGCCTAGGTATTTCAGGAAATCGACCTGGGGAATAAGCTCGTTACGATGCATCAGGGAAGTGTTGACAGGATCTTTAAAAAAGAACGGCAGAAGCGCACTTTTTTGACGTTCAATGACATATGGATATTGTCAAGCCATCTTTTTAGCATGTTCATGTAATTTTGTATTGCCTGATACGATGAGTGCAGATGTTTGTTCATTGCAAAGAAAGAAATATGATCTGCATACACGTAAATTTGGGTATCTTGATGAGTTGCAATGGAACTTAGTAATATGTTCAATAAAACAGGGGATGATACTGACCCCTGAGGTACACCTCGTGTCTAGTTATATCTTTTAGAAGAGCATCCACCCAAGAAGAAATAAAATTCTCTGTCTTTCAAAAACTTTGCAATTAATGATGTTATTTATTTTGGAAAGAGATAGTCTTGCATCTGCTGGATTAGAATAGGATACTCCACTTTATCGTACGCTTTAGCTAAGTCTGGAGTTACTAATGCACAGTATTCGGGCCGATGCCGAGCCAGCTGTATGCGACTTTAAAATCCACATGTGCACACCAAATGCAGTATCCAGATCTAAAGCCAAATTGTCTGGGGTTTAATATTGTATGTTCATTGATATAGTTCGTTATACGCACCTCGCTGCCGTGGTCTAGTGGCTAAGGTACTCGGCTGCTGACCCGCAGGTCGCAGGATCGAATCCCGGCTGCGGCGGCTGCATTTCTGATGGAGGCGGAAATGTTGTAGACTCGTGTGCTCAGATTTGGGTGCACGTTAAAGAACCCCAGGTGGTCGAAATCTCTGGAGCCCTCCACTACGGCGTCTCTCATAATCATATAGTGGCTTTGGGACGTTAACCCCACATATCAATCAATCAGTTCATTATACGGGCATTCAAGGCTCTCTGTACAAGATTGACCAGGTTAGGCGTCAATGAAATATGCCTTACGTTATCCAGAGTAAACTCTATTCGCTGTTTCTTAAGTATTGGAATTATTTTGGAAAGCTTCCAATGTGCCGGAATCCAAGAATTTTCAGTGAATAATTAACTATATTACGGATTTTATGTGGGGATATTTCGTATAGCACTTTCATCATTGTGGAGGTCACCCCATTAGGTGCAGAAGCAGCAGGCGGTAAGATCTTTATAACATCCGCCAGTTCAGCTAAAGATACCTCCAAGAAATCATAATCAACCCTTATTTCACTATGGGCTTTGGCATAATTCTTGTAAACCTGGTTTGCAACCCTTTAGTATTACTTTTCAAGAAATCAGAGAGTTCGCGAGAAGACATAATGGCGGAATGAATGCTTTCTGCCTGTGGAATCATTTTTCTCGCACCCAAAAACCTGAGAAGCGCTTTCTTATTTTTAGACTTAGACAGATAATAAATTTATTCATATCATAGTCTTCTTTTGCTTTGCACACTACACGCATAAATCAGCGGCCATGAATTTATAATCACTTCAATTTTTGGGGCATTGGTTAATTAACAGATTTTTTCAAGCCACTTTTCGCTTTCTATACCCACTGACACATTCTACATTCCACCACGGGATAAAAGATCCCGCTGTGTCCGAGTTCAAAGTAAACTTTAAATTTTTTAATGATCGTTTCAATACCGCACATAGACTCATAGCCCTAAAGTCTGCCTGCATTTACTCGAAAAAAACTAACGTTGGTTTTAAGTCTTTTTGTAATTTAGCATAATTTACGACTGAGCCAACTTTCCCGGCCAAACTAAATTTCGGGAACATAACTTCAAAACTAATGCGAAGGCGGTCGCTGTTTGTAGCACAATGTAAGATAGTTCATGAGAATATGCTTAAAGTGGAGCTGGAAAATGTTAAATCAATAGTCGATTAAGAGTTATCTCTTACAAATGTAGCAACGTGTGAATTCAAGCAGGAAAAGTTATTATCAAGCGTCCATTCCCTCAAACGTCTTCCACATACATCAGATCTGAAGCACCGAGACACATGGAGTGAATTGAAATCACTACACAGTTATATTTCATTTCTGCATGAAGCTAACATGGTATCGAGGCATCTCGTGTCCTGAACTCCTGCATGAAAGTATACATTCGCAAAAGAAAAAGGCGAGCAGTCAGGTGGTGTTATGTCTAACACTAGAATTTCGGAATTCGTATTCATACACTGATACAATATCTTGGCTCTGTCACTAAATTTCGTTGATATTAAGAAAGCCAGAACACCACCTCTACTCGGCCAAATCATCCGTATTAATCGATATTTTTCATGTGAATTTTTTTACCATTAGCAAGCCAGGTTGCCTGAATGGCAATAATGTCGGGAGAAATTTGCGAATAAATATATTGTAAATCTGTTCTTGCCAGCCAAATAGACAGGTAATTCCACTTCAGAATTTTTAGTGAACCTATTTCGGTGCTATATCCGCAGTAGAAACTGCTTGATCCTGAATATCTTTTTCAAGAAATCGTTTTTTGAAATGTTCTCAAACAAGTCCTTCTTTCACAGGTATTTCTTGGATGCTAGGTTCTAACGGGGCTTTTTAGAAGGGGGAAATCTGTTACGTTTCTAAGTCTTTTGAGATTCTGTGTCCATATCTGTAAAGTCTCCTGAATCATCTGTCACAGGTTCTGACTCAACCTGAACTATACTTTTAGAAGGTCCTGCTTTCAGAGAGATAGATCTATGAATAACTGTCGGATTTTCCTCCTCTGTACTTGAAATCAAGAGAGCCTGCAAATCCTGATTTTGCTCAGAAACTGTACAAATGATTTGTGTCAGCTGTTGTGTTAATCTATTAGCCAAGGCTTCAAAAAGAGTAGCTGCCAGACGCTGCATTGCCTTTTCAGTAGACTTTTCAATGGCCTCAGTAATCGGCTTTTCGAGCAATGCATTCATTGCCGCTGTGTGCCGAGATGTTATGCCTGCGTATCCTTTCGATCTTTCATGCATTTCTGCTACCGCCTTCCTCCTAGACCAACGTCTGCGTTCTATGATTTCTAGAACACCTATTTCTCTTTCTTTTGCGCCACATTCAGCCGAGTCTGCAGGTTGGGCTCCATTACACAAGCAGCACTTCTGGTCATAAGATTCGCAATCGCGGCTGTCATGACTCTCTCCGCACAAACGACATCTAGCCTGCGATCTGCATCTTTTCATGTTTCTCAACATGAAGACAGATGAGGCCAAGAAGACACTTCTGGACGCTGGCCTACTCTCCATGAAAGACCGGTCCTGCGTCGTCGTCGATTGAGAGAGGCAAGAGGTTCGTCTCATAAGGTTCGTCTCAAGAGGTTCGTCTCAAAAATACAAGTATGGAACTATCAGGAAGCTTGGCAACAGCACATATGACCGAAAATAGTCTCTGACATGAGTCAGACGACTCAGGGATCTAGTAGTGCAATATAACTCGATAATGCACTATGTAGCCCTGGTATCAATCACACCCCCCGTGAACTTGATGCTTCTAAAGAAGCAAGCAGAGCACTTCTACCTTTTTTCAAGCATTTAAATGGTGTCCCTAGATGAACTAAGTATGGTGCTAATCCTGCAGGCAGACCTATATTTAGAAGAAGAGTTACACTTACAATACCATCTATTCTGCCATGCCTTATTCAACACAATCAATGTCCTTCTTACATTAGGTTCTATTACGAAAGAGTGCCTGTATCAAACCATGCCATTCAGGTAACATTACATCTATCGTTCTTTTATAGGAACATTGTAAGCATCAGAATGCAAGTTCTCATTTATACAAATATGTAAGCAGACGAAGTTCCACACTCACGACGGCCGAACAAACTACCCAATCATGGCTACTGCAGGAATGCCTGGCTGGTTTAGGGCTTCACAAATGCTTTGTCCATATCTTCACAATCGTCATTTCGCAGTAATTTTGTGCGACCAAGCACTGTGTTCATTGTCATCGCTGAAGAATTTGTTCGGGCGCCTTGGACACTGGGTGCTCCGGCATTAAGACGACACCTTTGACGTTGCTTAGAAACCCACATAAAAAGTCAGTTTTTCAGCGAAGTCGAAGCAATGAACGTGACTCACACTTTCAAGCACCTGTAGGTGGCATAGAGCACGTTCCAATATGGCGGGTTGAGAGGTGATGGAGGCTACCCAAAAGAGTGCGCGTTTCGAGACTAAGGCGGCTTTCGGGCCTTTGGCATCTTTCAGCGCTAAACACAGAGATGTATTGTCAAAGGAGAGGCAGCGTTTAACGCTGGTCACGTCGTATGATGTGCAATGCGGAAAACAACAAGCGCACCAGTCCATGTCGAGTCCTTCTACCTGCAAAGAAGCAAAATTAAGAGCCCGCCACATATCATAAAAGTTCAAGTCGGGAACGGAACCGGTGCTATAAAAGTCGAAACTTCTTAATACACTTTTCAAACTGTTTACGATAGGCGGAAATTTAGTTGCTGACTCTGTGTAAGTTATTCGCTACGCTTCATATGCCGTCAGTTAAAAGCAAGATACATACTGCTGTCGCATGTTTTAATGACTCTGCGAAAAGTCCCACCAACTTTTTTAAGTTGCAGCGACAACTCAGGCAATTTAA
Organism: Rhipicephalus microplus; assembly: GCF_043290135.1. Taxonomy (NCBI): domain Eukaryota; kingdom Metazoa; phylum Arthropoda; class Arachnida; order Ixodida; family Ixodidae; genus Rhipicephalus; species Rhipicephalus microplus. The sequence continues at coordinate 124,319,433 of NC_134700.1, forward strand.
ATTTGAAAACGCTGTGCTAACCGATACGTCAACAATAATGATGGACACCGGTGGGTTCCCTTCCTTCCACGTTTGCTTCTTACGCAGTTCCTTGAAGCCTTTCACGATGACCCTTCTGCCAATCGCTTGGGATTTGACAAAACATACAGCTGCATTACGAGTCGCTTATTGTTCCTGTTTTCACCGTTCTGTTGCAAAGTATATTTCTTCTTGCGAACTCTATCAAAAGCGTAAACACCCAACTTCACCTCCTATTGGCTTGGTACAATCAATGCCATGTCTCGAGGAACCTTTTGTCATTCATGGAATTGACCTCGTCAGACCTTTTTCGTCCACAGGATTCTGATCAATCGCGACGGTGGTTGGTCATCTTACGCGGTACGCGGTGATCCCTCCTCTGTGTTCTAATTCTGCACCTGACGTGGCTACCTTTTTTTCTCGAAGCCGTCGTCTTTCGCCATTGTGCGCCCCACATTTTTTTAAGTGATCTCGGCAACACATTTCTGTCCATAGTAATGGATGAAATGCTTAAAAGTTGCGGCACAGTTCCCAAGACAACATCAGCGTACCACCCACAAACTAATGACTTTACGGATTGATTCCATCGTACACTACGTGAGATGGTAGCCATGTATAATGGGCATTCTCACAAGAACTGGGACAAACTCTTACCTTTGTAACATTTGCGCGTAATACCTTCGTCCAAGTTACTACTGAGTACTGAGGTTTCTACCTCATTTGAGGCCATTCGGTGACATTCACGATTGACGTTTCATTCTTCAGTACTAATACCAATATATCTCTAACTACACCCGAAGAACTCGTCTCGAGGCTTCAAAAGTTTCGGCAACTTTCCCGGCTAACTACAAAAGCCAGTCAACGCGATCGTAACCTGCGGTACGACATCTCTGATTGGGACTTCTTTTTTCGCCTTGGTGACAAAGTGATCCTTCGGACACCTTCCCGTGTTCTCGGGTTATGTGAGAAGATTGAGTAACAATTCCTTGCACCTTACACAATCGTTGAGTGAATATCACCTGTAAGCTATCGCGTCAATCCCGTTGACTTTCCGTCTGACCGTCGCTTCTGTGCCTCAACATACTGCATGTACCGCGCCTCAAACCCTTTGTTCGACTTCTTTCCCTGGTCTAGGTCACGGCCAAGAAGGCAGCTTTGGTGCGCGGGGACATTAGTGTGAGTACGTTGTTCGCACGCTTCATCTATTTATCTGTAAATACCCATCATCATTCATTGGCCCTAAGTAGTAGGGTTCTGGCTAGAGTAGGGTTAAAGAGGAGGCTTGCGGCTTGAACGTCATCTCACAGTATACTTATCGCTTCACTGAATAATGTGGTCTTAAGGTCACTCAAAAAAGCAACAGACACACAATCCTAACGTTTGCTTCTACCTCTCGCTACTGATATTAGTACTAATGCCTGATTTTTTTTAATCTGATTGCTTCTGTAACCTACAAAATTTTTTCCCTAGTACAGGAAAGCTTATTGACAACATATAGGTTTTTGAGCAGTTACATATATTCTAACCTAATAAAATCATAAGGAAACAGCGTTAGCTCAATAAACGCATTTATGAACCACTGTAAAATGTCTCACTACATCAAATTTACCACGCATCATTATTCCAGTAAAATTAGCTTCCAGTATACGGCCGTATAATATCAAAATGAATATTACACATCACTCTACAGTAAACTGACACAGCCAACAATATCTCAATAACAATAGGCATCACCCACGACACTGCACACTGGGGAGGCGTATAAAAAAGGGCTTTACTGAAGAAAGTGAATACAATCATACTTTGGACAACCTAAATCAAGCATAACAGTAAGGAAATGACCGGAATTACGCGCTATAAGGTGCACAAGGAACATGCAATTTAGAATATCAGCGATAGCTGTAACATCCCCCTCAGCACGACGCTGCCAGCCGCTAACCTATACAAGCAAATACAGAAGTGGGCTGCGAAGTATATGTAATGTTCTTCCTTAATCATATTCAATACGAGCCCCCAACTGGTGCCTTAGATAAGCGTTACTCGAAGTACGAAAGTTCATGCATCAGCGCATCTGTAACTATTGTGAAGTGTTAGTGCATGGAGAAGCAAACCCTTATTTAACTGCCCGCATAACAACTTGTTATGGTCCAATAGGTAAGATTTGCGAACACCTTCAAGATGAAATCATTGTAAAAAACACACCGGATGCATTTCCTTCCATCATATAAAATATAGATTTCACTCCACTAATTCAACGCTTGTAAAGATAATCGATTATTCATGTTGTAGCAAATGGTACGTATTGCTGATTTAGGGCAATCGGTTAATGTGGGATTATACGGTCATCGATATGACATGGCGTAGAAATAACCGAAAGCAGTGGCACGGCAATTTTATGCAGAAGGTCACAACTTCGAGCACCTTAAACAAGACATACTTCTGTATGACTTCTGTTCACCAAGAGGCAAAAAATATATGTAATCATACCTTATTAAAACGTTTAGTACACTCCAGCGTGCACTTATAGACAATTCAAAGGAGGCTCTTGAATCCATCCGATATGCTACATACTACTTACTCTATGGAAACCGAAGAGTGCCAAGTCTGTCTCCCGCGAATTTCTAACCTACAATGGTGGAGCAGGATTTTCTTCTGACATCCATAAATCATCGAAACGTGTATGTACCCACCTCTTTTCGTTGCTCTAAAGCAAATACATTATTTCTTAGGAGTGTTCATATTTCTGACCATGCACTTTTATGGTACACCACCCTCGCTTTCACAGTTCTCGTTTCCATCTCGTTTGTTTGTATTGCGGGATTGGGTAAGAACTACTCACACACAAGCGCTAAGAAATTCATTTACAGCCTTGAAAGAGACCACTCTACTTGTCTAAATATCGGCTTCAGCACCAACATCATGTTTATAAAATTCTCAACGCAAGCTTTTATCTTCCCCTTCCGCCTTTTCGTAAAACCCAAAAGTTACACCTTTCCCGCTCGGACACGCACGCAAGTGGTTTTAAAGAAAAAAGAGGTGGCCTTGATTTTTCGGTCATTACAAAAGTGCATTGTTCTGTTCAATAATATTCGTATTTATTTTCAGCAGGCTTCTTAGTCGTTTGGCAAACTTGTAAATAAAATTCAGCCGTACAGGTAAAATTTCAACAGCAAATAGTCTAGTATTTGAAGACACAGTACGATTGCTGAAACATTGCTTTGGCACATCAGTAAATCTGAAGGCTTTCCACCACTAGTCTACTTAATAAGTGACGCAAGCTAGAGAAAAATCACTAAATACTTAAAGCTCTATACAAGTTTGTCAACAGATGTCTGCGCGCAAAGTAGTAGGTTATACAGTAGCCAAACTAAGAGTAAATGCTTCAATGACGATAATTCAATACGAATGGAAATTTATAGGGCGCTTCGATTGAAACGCAGAGCGGCTGCTCGAAGAACTGTTTTACTTTCTTTTCCAATGGCCAAGATCTCCACTCTCTAAAAACTCCATATGATCATTTCCTAGTTGTTGGAACTCAAGTTCAAATATTTCGGCATTTCATTATATGAGGTCTTTCACCAAGCATGCAGTACGCTGAAAAAAATATTACCGTTCTTCATAATGAACCACTACGAATATGAATGCGCTGTGTTGGCACGGTGCCTAATGAATGACGCTCTTCATAAGCAAAGCAAACCATCCCCGGATGTGACAACACTAAGCCGCTTCTGTAATTGCTCCGTGCCTTCGAGACATGCTCTAGCGCTTTGAAGTGTTATGTTTTTTTTTCCAACGTGTGCTGTTCGTTCCGTACAAATTTGTGTTACTGTGTTCATCTTGAGAACTTACGTATGAAGCTCTTTTATAACAATAAGAAATCAAATAACATTCATAATAACAATACTAAGGAAAGGTATTCAGGCCTTTGATTGTTTTCTTTCGCACCGCGCTTTATGTTGTTCACGAAACTCGTCATCATTATTCTTGCGTTTAGTTTTTGCTGTACTATTTTTGTAATTTTAGTTATCTCAGATGTCGTGCCTTTTCTTTCCATCTGCTATTTCTATATTTACACGCCCTAAAAGTTGGTTCCGAAGGAAACCTCGAGTGGACCTTTTCATGCAATGAAGATCAGTTATCATTTGCGTGCGAACAGAAAAAGGAAATGAAAAAAGCTAAAGGCTCCTGCACGCCAGTGACTAGCAGCGGTCGTGCGACTACTCGCGAATAGCGACCAAAAAGAGACTGAAAATTACACTTGCAGAGGTTCCATGCGAGTGACCGGAAGTCGCAAAACCTAAGAGTCACGTCCGGATCTCGCTATCAGCGAGAACTCTGGAGACCGGTGCCAATTAGCTGATCGCCACCAGCTGTGTGAGCGGAGCAAACCGAGTGCGCCGCATTTATTATCGTGGTGCTAGTGCACTGTGCCGTGGTGTCAGTGCTGGCAGCACAGATGCCTCCAAAGAAAAAAAATGGCAGCATATCCACGGGGTGAATGATGGAGAGTGGGGCGAAGCATCCGTCCGTCCATTCGTTCTTGCTTCCGTCCGTCCATGCGTCCGTCATTGCGACCATCCATGCGTCCGTCCGCCCATCTGTGAGTGTGTCTGTTCGTGCGTCCGCACGTCCTTCCGTGCGCCCGTCACTGCATTCGTCTATGCATCCGCCCCTGCGTCTGTCCATACGTCCATCCGTCCGTGCAGCCATCCGTGCGTCTATCCATGCATCTGCCTGTGTGCCCGTTCGTCCACCTAGTCAACACTCTAAGTACCACCATCTCGCATCTTTTCAACATATATTCTGCATATAGAAGCAGCGCCACCCAGCGGACATCCAAGGACTAAGCGAGAGGTGGCCCACGCACACTTTCTTGCGGTTTGCGCTTCGTGTCTACTTCCAACCTTTAACCACCTCGAGTTTATGGTATATACTAGTTCACTGTATTCATTGCACTTCGGCACAACGCTCGCTAAACCTTCCTAAAACCAAGGAGGTTACGCCCAGCGAGTATACCGTAGCAACCTTTTCTTTTCAGATATTGCTCAATGTACATGCCAATGGCTACTAATGGGGAATGAGAGACAGGAGAATTCGGCTTTTAGTAAACGCGCACGCTGCGAATTTTTTATTGTTGAACAACACACAGAAGGAATCTCCCACCGGCAATACCTTGAAGGTCAAAGCGTAAGACATGTTACGCACTACTACGAGGGACGAACGGAGGCTGCTTTAAGGAGCTTCGTCCCTAAACCACAGTTTATTCTATAATTATAGTGCACAAATAATTTTTCTTTACTTTGACGATGTTAAGCTCCTTGCCAGTGCCGCTACGTAATTCGACACTTTGCTTGAGCTGCTGCGCCCCGCCTTCTCCAAGCCAAGTATTCTGTGGTGACCATGGTGCCACAGACCCAGAGGACTGCACTCCACTGGGTCTGTGGCACCATGGCAGGAGGCCAGCGCAGTGAAAAAAAAAACTCAGCATCGCTGATTGGTTCGAGCAGCTTTGCGACTGCAGTCGCGCGGCTGAAAAATCGGTCATGAAGCGACTATCCAAAGCTGTCGCTTTGCGACCGTTGCGGCTGTTCGCAACGGTTAGCGACCAGTCGCAAATGGTCGCGCAACCACTGCTAGTCGCTGGTGTGCACCAGCCTTTATACAGTATCTCGCGAGTTCATATGGGATGACTAGAAGTGCTTTTTATTATTTTTTCAGTGTATGTGTTGATGCTGCTCCACCAGCCTTAAAAAGCTTGCTGTGCATAGCGTGATTTGGCACTGCCCTAAAGATCGGAGGCACTTCGCCTGACTTTGCATTGCCTCCGTTATAACCATCCTTGCCAAAATGGGATATCGAGTGACAACGTCATCTTGTATCGTCCTTGTGACGTCACAAAATTTGGCGATCTGTAATGTCTTGTGGTGACGTCATCACGCGATGATGAATTTTTGCATCATTCAACCCCGCCTTCAGATTTCGTCATCAATGACGCCACCGAGACGAGACGCTGACGCCGATGGTTGAAGCTCTCGTTTATGAGGCTTAGAGTGACAGATGTGAGATAGCTAGAGAGCATTCATTTCAACAAGATGGGGCATCAGAACATGGACGGAAGCGAGCAGTTGTGACACCGTAAACGTGCCTCAATCATCAGACGCCTGTCTTCATTCCTACACTTGTATAATACTGCACGTTTATCGATTATATAATTATTATGAATATTAAATGCCAAGTATTTCTTAGCGAACTTTGGTGAATGTGAGTGTATCTATCTATCTATCTATCTATCTATCAATCTATCTATCTGTCTATCTATCTATCTATCTATCTATCTATCTATCTATCTATCTATCTATCTATCTATCTATCTATCTATCTATCTATGTATCTATCTATCTATCTATCTATCTATCTATCTATCTATCTATCTATCTATCTATCTATCTATCTATCTATCTATCTATCTATCTATCTATAAAGCAGATCATTTATTAAAATATGTTCTTTGACCTTTCTGCCTTAAAAAATTTAATATTGAATTCATTAATCATGCAGCATTCAGGTTTATGTAGCAAAGGCGCAGCAGCGCGTCTGTGGCAATGTCCCAGTTGTCTGGCCGATATTTGCGGGGGGGACGGGAAGTTTCTCTAAAACCGCCTAATACATCAAGAAATCTGCGCAATATTTACACCTTCGTCACAGTCGTAGGCGGTCAAGAGTACATGTTGAGTTTCTTTTCCGCCGCTCGCGAGGGCCTTATTATGCGATAACATTAGCGTTGGCGGTAAGCGCGCAAGAAATTTAGGGGATGAAAGTAACCCACATAGAACGCTTGCTACATCTTGGCCAAAAAATCGGCTAATGAGTTGCGATATTCCATTCAACACTTTTTCTCTGTGTAACTTCTCATGTATATACATCTTAGTATTCGTTATGACTTTTTCCTACACTTCATGACATGGACACGCACATTTGCGTGGGTGAGAATCCTAAATTTTATTTATTTGGATTAGATCAGCAGTACATATAAAAATGAAACACTTTACATACAAACACAAAAAAGGTACATGACTGTACACCATGATCACAGTATACATAAGCATTATTGCACACATATTACACATTTCTCTTCTCCTGAATCAATTATACAAGTTTCGACAACTTGCGCAAGTCTTGGTTCTTTTTTACATGCTTATTCTTTAGCTGCCTGCAGTATTGCTGCATGCGTAGGCGCACACAATAGTGCAATAGCTTGGCGAAAACTTCTTTGTGAGCAGCACTTGGAAACGTGAAGCTGAAATTTTTTAGCACTGCATTTGTCGTGCGATTGTACACATCTCTCTCACCAGCATGTTTTTCGAAGTACTCCTCAGCCTTATCTTTAAACAGAAGAAATAGATGCACATTTGGATGTGTGAGCCCCCCTCTGGACTTGCAATTTACTAAGTCGGCTTCTGGTAGCTTTAAAATACCTTTCTGCCCTACCAGGGCCTCCTTACAAATTGTACAGGAAGTTTGAGTGGCAAGCTTTCGCGACGCAAATCCAGTGACGTAATATACAATGCAGTCCACGACAGCAACATCCGAATAATGATGCTGAAACACTTCATCGCACTCCCACGTTTCCTCACTGATGAGGGCATCTAGTTTCTCCTTGAGGTCATGCATTTTATCAGTGCGCTGGGAAGGTGCAAACTGGAACACTTCCCTGAAATCATTCAGGGTGAGAAAAGCAGATTGGTTTTTCTCAGAAACAACACAGTTACCAAACTTTGGTGGCTTGAGCAAAGAATACAAGGAAAGCATGCGGCAAAGCTGCGAAAATGTCGGAAATGTTGGATGCTCATTTTCGCCACCTGCTTGTCTTGTAATACCAAAAAAGCATTCCAACGGATCCTGGTTCATTTTGGCTGACAGGACATACTTTAACTCGCACTCTTTCAGAAGAAATGCTGACAGTTTCTGAACAGACTTAAGTGTAATACGCAGGCCTTCAGCAGTAGACTGCGTTAAAAAAACATCTTTGTGAATGTCACCTCTCACTACTTCCTGCTCCCAGCTATCAAGCCACCTAGATGCTGACTCTAGAACATGGAAGTCTTTGCATTCAAGGGTGACGCCTTCTGCAGCAAACCGACAATTGAGGGCATCAAAAAGATCATTCATTAGGAGCGTAAACTCCACAGTTGATTCCACATTCTCAAGCCGTGGTGTGCCTCTCCGTGCATAGAAAGAAACACTCTTAGCAACTGAGTTGCTAAAAATTTGTGTGGCCAACTTCACTCGCATTTTGAGCATATGTGATGGATTAACATGCGAGTAAGTCAACTTTGGACACACCCTAAGCTCCGCTGCGTTTTTCGTGTCAGCAACATAAAGTGCATTATAGCATGACCACTTCACAATTTTCCCATTTACTTTCAATATTTTCTATAAAGACGTTTTCTAATACACTTGAACAAGTGAGGGGTATCTGCCACAGCATACACTTTTCTGTAGGGATCTAGGGGATGCTCGAAAGCATTTACGACATGTCCTAGAGCACCGCTTACCCCAAGCTGCTTCCACATGGCCCTATTAGTAGATGCACCATCACAGACCACACCATCAACATAAACTTCTGCCTGCTCTAAATGCACAATGCACTGAAGCAACAGCTGTGCAAGGAGTGTACCCTTAGTTGCACCTTTTGAAGCAAATACTGCCACTGGTTGTAAATAGCTGTCAACAAAAGGGGCAAAAGCAAACACTAGACCATGGCCAGCCAGCTGATTGCTTTGTGCACCTTGGTCTCCATAGTCAACAAGACCAGCATATGTTATGTTTTTTGAGTTTACAGTCATTTCTTTCCTGACCTGTATCTCATCTAGAATAAGCATTCCTCTGAGTTGAAAGGGTGTCTTCTTTGCCAATTTAATCTCGAGAGCTATAAAAAAGTTCTCTTCAAAACCACATTTGAGCCCCACCATGTTTATATATCTTCTAATGGTGGTTGTGCATGGCATCGGCAATATGTTGTTGCTTCGTAAAAATGCGTAAGTAGAGGGGCTCCTGATGTTAAGCAAGAGGCATAGGAGTAGCCAGTCATCTGTGTAGCGCCTGTTATTCTTCGTAGTACACTTAGCTGCAGATATACATTCTTGCACAGAAGAAACTGCATCTGTGAAATATCAAAAGCTTGGAGTTTCTTTTTGATATCCTCTTCTTGCAGTTTCAATATTTCAGCTTTACTTTCTTCCAGTTCTTTAGTAATTAGCTGGTTGCGCTTCAGTAGCCGTGCTTGTGCCTTCTTTAAAATAGACCTTGCTTGACGCAAGGCGACAACTTTGTGTTTTTTTGTAGGCGACACAGACAGCCTGATGCGCTTCATTGGTAGCCATTGTTCCGCTCGAGCAGCCTGCCTCTTTGCATTAATTCTGAGAGCATCATAGAGACTGCGCATGCACGACATATGCTTCGCTTCGGTAACAACACTTCGCACCTTTTATGCCTCCATTTGCGTTGGCACTCAATGAAAGAAGACTCGGGAGCCACAGACGGAAAATCCTTCAAACTGTGTCCTCCACCACAGACATCTACACTGTCAGCAGTTTTCAAGATATGTTCCATTTGCGATGTCGTTGCAGCAAAATTATTTACACCCATTGCGCTACAATCAACTGGCTTTCCAGATATCTGCATTTGTACAGTCATGTCACATTTCACATGCACAGTTTTTCTGTTGAAAAACACACATGACCCATCACTTGCGCGCAGCAGAGAGGCGTCGTGGAACACGAGGTCACGATACCCTTCCAAGTCAATGCGATGAACACGCCACGATGGCGTCGGAAGGCACAAAGTCGACGCAGCGCAGAACATTTCATTGAAAGGTGATGTGGCGGGGTCACTTGCCGCGATGACATCGCTGTTTTCGTTGACTTTAGCATCTGAATTTGGGGCTGTTGCTGCTTGCTGCTCGGCTTGAAACCTGCTGCTGGTCCCGCTGCTGGTCTCGGCTGTGCTCGCAGAGGAAGCTGCACCGCAAGCATGCCACCTCGACTGTTTTCGAGAACTCCTTATTTTCTTAGACAAGTAACTAGGCGCTCCTTCAAAAATAGATGGCACGGCGTCCTTTGAAAGTACTGCTCTTCTGCTGCCAGACATCAGAATGTGACTATTTATTTCTGCAGACCATGCTTTCAAAATAAAATGCGGGGCGAAATGTTTCTTGCACACACGGTCTGTCCGTTGAAGGACGTGGTCTTTGCAAGGAATCGCCCGACTCAATGCTTCAAGCCTGGCTAGATCTTACGGTGGCGTCAAAAGCGAAAACTTTTCTTTGCACGACCTATAGCTTGTGTTGCAGTGGGGTACAAAGCACTTCCCCATCGGGAAGCACACTCGCACACTGAACAACGAAGGACGTCGAAGTGCCAACTTACGCGGGCAGTTTCAGAAAAACAAGCAACGACATGTCCAGCATGGAGTGAAGGGACAGCAAAAATGCGGCGGGAGAGCAAGCGGTGGCGGTGATGATGATGATGATTATCTCTGTGGTCTTCCCCTTTATACCGGGGGGGGGGCACCTTTTAGTGTCCTGACCGAAACGAGAAGAAAAAAGGAAAGAAAAATCACACCAGGTCCATGAACATCACAATTGTTGTGACTTGTTTAGCGCGCCCTCTCTGGAGAGGTTTCCTAACCAGAACAGCATGCGCCTCTCCCCACGAAGTCTCTCTATGCGTCGTTCTCTCACCTAAACTATTCTTACACCGTGGTCCTACCATATACTCGTAGGAGCGCGCCGCGCTGCATTGCTTTGACGCATGCGCCTTTCAGTGCGTCCGGCATCGCTCCGTCACGAAAACGGGAGGACGCAGTGTTGTCTGGGTAACCCATCGGTGCGAATTTGGCGCCGGTTGTCGTCGGGCCACGCGGACGGCGACAGACTATAGAGTGCTCAACGCGCCTGGCGACAGACTATAGAGTGCTCACGTTTCGCTAACGTAGCATCGCTGTGCCCAGCGTGCGCGCGCGTGAACGCTACACTGGAGTATATTGGGCCTTTCATGTTGCGTTCGCGGCCGTATTCCTAGCTCCACCTATACCCTATACCAAATTCGGTGTTACGTGATGTCAATGAATGACGAAATATATGACTAGTGCAAACACAATAATCTTGACACGCGTGTCATATAAGAACATTAAAACATGCCACACTAGTAGCCTGGTATGTTTTACGACACATCCAAACATGATATTCATGACACGGAAGTCACGTACGGCATTATTTACTTGCACATCATAACGTCGTGCTGATTTTAAAATGGCATTCTTATTCGTGACATTTGTGACATTTTTTATTCGTACTTTGAAGGTCATCAATTCCCACTGTACGTTGGATCTGCCTTTTTTTTGCACTCGTGAACCTACACCTACTGTGCATCCTGTAATCCCAAGGACCTTTCCCCACCCCTCTCTTCACACACGCACGTAAAGAAGTCTTTATATGCTTAGTGAGGCTCGTTAATTTTGGGCATCTCAAGAAATTTTACAGTATAGCCCTCATATATTTTAGTTTACTTTTTTTGTCGGTGATAGTGGTCAGACCTCATCGCATAGCTATAAATACTTAAGACAAGTTTCTGTGGAAATTTTAGAGGGGCAATTGCATTTTGAGGGGACGACTCCTATTCTTACACTTGAGCCTATCACAGGTTACTTAAACTTTAAAACGCTTTTAACTAATTTTCTTTAGCTGATGCAGTAATTTGAATTTCCAGTCATTTTACGATCTCCACCACCACAGAGCAAGCAATTGTGAAGGCAGTGGGGAAATACTTCACTTTACCTTTTTCACGGCTCTCCTACATTAAGACTGCGTTCTTCTTTTCCACTTGTGAATTTCGCACTTGTCTTTTTAAGGGACGAATTGGCGCTCACTTTGACGTAAACCTTCAAGAAAGAAGTGTTGAGTTAACTAAAAGTACAATAGACAGAATGATTAGATTTAAACAGAAATTACAGATGGCAAAACGCACAAGAGTGACGTCCTTTTCCCGGCGATAGTGCGAGGAAGATGACATTTATCTATCCTGAACATTAATGACCCTTACCGGATCCGCAACGCTCATGCCTTGGATGAGTTTCTTTGCAACGTAAACCTGTCACACTTGTAAGTGATGAGCACCAATGTGGAATACTTCTACTATTAGCTTACACACAGTGAACTGATGGAAAGTGTAAAGGTGTGCAACAGGCAAGATATTGATGAGTTAAACTTTCAGTTAAAGCGCGGACTTGCCATGGGGTAATATCTGGAATTGCCTGTAGTTTATCTACAGTCAACGGTAGTCAGTGTTCGCAAGGGCCATTTGTGCAAAAAGCCGGTGTGTGTATTGCGTCGGTTGTAACACCCATGTACAATGACATGTTCCTTAGCCACGTTGATATAAATGTGTCAGAACGTTTAGCGTGGACTTTGGAACATATTATTTGTTATGTTGACGATTACGCTCTGTTCGTACGCAAAGTTGATTATATTCAGAATGACAATATTGTGCTCGATGTGTTTAAAGAGAATTTTTTCTGGCTGAAGTTCACTGGCTAAAGTTCACTATAGAATTCGTACAAAATCAAGTCGCTACAGTTTTTAGAAACTAAGTGGTTATTTAAGGCCCAACATATTTGCTGGCGGTAGAGTCAATGAGCCAAAATACTTTTGTTGAATTTTGCTTACGCCTACGCGAAAGTAACCAAAAATTCACAAACATTTTCTTACATAAGATACTTGTTTCTCCGTTCATGAGCGCACGAGACCTTTTGCAGCTTTCTGTATCAGGTAAAAAGGCTTAAGACAGCGGACTACTTCATCTATGTTCTGAACACTTTTTGCAGAAAGCTAATTCGGATGATGAAAGGTGCCGGACGATTTCCTAGAAGGTTGGTAATTGAAGCGAACAAACGTGTGATTATCCCATATGTTCACAGGTTGTCCCACGACCTAAAGAACGTAGCAGTGTAGCAGCATAATTAAATATAACTTTTGCATCTCCAGAAACCAACAAGCTTTCAAAGTTGTTTCCACGAGTTTGAAAGATGCGGGATCTGACACCATCCAGAGAAAAGACAGCTGCCAGTTAATGCACAGCCAATGTCCCATGCAGGACCTGTGAAACGGAAATAGTACACCAAGTTTCCTTTCGTCGTGTCCGTTCTTATGCTGGGCAATCTGGAATGTGTACAAACATCAAGTTCAGAGAGCACGACTCCACATTACGTATTTTGGGGGGGGGGGGCAAAGCCCTTTAAGGCTTGGATCGTTCCTCCCCGATAGATTTATTACGTAGCCACATCGTTTCAAAATGCACCGTTAGGTGATGATTGTTGGTAAAATAAACTAATGCAGATTTTATAAAACAGATGGCGTCTGTGCATATTTATCATGAACAAGCAAAATAAATGTTATAGTTCTGTTAAGGGGCGCTTTCATTTTGAAGGCGAAGCTCCTTATGCCGTGGGTCATCCGACCGTGATGTACGTAGTAATAGTTGTGGTAGTAGTACTAGGTTGCCACCTCTCACTTAGTCCTTGAAATGTCCGACAAATGCGGTACTTTATATGACATATATATGCTGAAAATATGCGAGATGTCCGTACTTGGAAGTTCACTTGATGAACTCAGGAATGGACGCACGGACGGACATACAGTCAAAAAGAGGGAAGAATAGACGGACGCATGAACGCACGGACAGAAGAATGGATGGAGGATGGTCGCACGGATGGACGGGCAGACGCATGGACAGACGCACGAACGAATGCACACACGGACGAATGAACGCATGGATGGACGCGCGGATGGAGGCACGGAAGGGCTTACTGATGGACAGACGGATGGGTGCATGGACGGGCGTCTTGACGGGCGCATGGAGGCACCCACGGAGGGCCACACGCATGGACAGACGCACGAACCTGCGAAACCAAGAACTAAGGGATGGACGAATGGACAAACAGATGGACTGACGGCCGCTTCGCCCCATTCATCCTCTTTCACTCCTTGGATGTGCTCTCAATTTTTCCAGTTCTAAAAATAGGCGGCTAACTTCCCAAAATAATCCCCCAGCTTTCAGAACTTGCTATATAAAAAATATGCAGATCCCACGTGCAGTTTGAAGCAATGATATGCGAAGCACGAATGAAGAAGGTTGATTTGTTGCTTTAAAATCTGCACAACGTTACGAGGCAGAGGTAATGATGCTGTACATCACTTCTACATGACTTCCATGAAATGATTATTATATGTGGACGTGTCATTTGCCTTTGTCAACCATATACCTCAAATGATACCAAAATCGGTATAAGTGGAGCTAGCGAAACGGCTGCGAGCGCATAGTGAGCGTGGCATGTTGTCATTGTCCTACACGGCACGCGTGTCATGATTATCATGTTTGCACCAGTCACATACCTTCGTCATCCATTCACGTACCGTAATACCAAATTTGGTATAAGTGAAGCTAGCAAAACGGCCGCGTCATGCCTTTAGGTTTTTGCAACGTACCCGCAATATTCGAGCGGATGATGGACAATCTTTTGTGTGGCCTGAAGAGGAAAACATGCCTGTGCTGTATAGATGACGTGGTTATATTTTCACCAGATTTTCCCGCGCATCTCCGCAAGCTAGATGAAGTACTACAGTGCCTAACTGACGCCGGCCTTCAGCTCATCCTGAACAAATGCCGCTTCGGCGTAAGTCAGCTCATGATCCTCGGCCATGCTGTCTCTAAAGACGGTATTCTTCCTGACACCGCCAAGCTTCAGGTAGTTGCAGAGTTCCCTAAACACTCATCTCTGAAGGATCTGCGCAGCTTCCTTGGCCTCTGCTCGTATTTCCGCCACTTTATTCGGAATTTTGCAATGACCACCGCCCCCTTGACTGAACTTTATGGAATGACTCGAAAAGTTACGCTTCGTCACCAGCCTGTGATGATGCCTTCAAAAAGTTGCGCCATTTGTTATTATCAACGCCAATCTTGCGTCACTTCGACCCGACTGCTCTGACTGAGGTACACACTGATGCAAGAGGTGTTGTACTCGGCGCCGTGCTCCCGCAGCGCGAATCGGGATTCCAGAAGTACGCAGTCGTTTGCGCAAGCAGTACCCTCACGAAAGCGGAGAAGAATTATTCTGTAACAGAGAAGGACTGTCTGGCAATTATTTGGGCTCTAGGTATATTTAGACCGTACCTATAAGGTAACCCTTTCGATGTAGGCACCGATTACCATGAACCTTGCTGGTTGTCCACGTTGAAGGATCCCTCCAGCCGTTTAGCTCTCTTAGCTTTGCGGTTGCAAGAGTTTGACATGCGTGTTGTCTACAGGTCTGGATGACGTCACACTGATGCTGACGCCCTGTCACGTTCACCTGTATTATAGGAAAGCTCGGCCTGTCTATCTGCTGTGGATGAAACAATTGCGTTTCCAGCAAACTGCGACATGAAGTCTGAGAAACGTAAGGATGACTGGATCAACGCTCTTCGGCTATTCCTTTCAGACCCGTCAACTTCTCCATCTTCTCGAACATTGCGCTGTCAAGCAGTTCAATTTGAGATCCGCGATGACCTCCTTTGTCGCAGGAAATCAAGTCTGCCAGCCAAAAATTGTTACTGGTCATACCTCGCCATCTTCGTGCTGCGATATGTACAGCTTTTCACGCTGACCCTCAGTGCATACTTGCGGGCATCTTCAAAACATACGCTCGGCTGTCCTCCCAGTTTTATTGGCGAGGAATGTACACCTTTGTGCGCAAGTACATTCAGTCATGCCCATAGTGCCAACGACGGAAAGCTCTGCCTCATCACACTTCTGGTCCAATCCAACCAATTCCTTGCCCAGCCAGGCTTTTCAACCCCATTGGAATCAATCTGTACGGGTCTCTGCCATTCACGGTTTTCGGAAACCATTGGATCGTTGTCACTGTCGACTACTTGACGAGATACGCAGGAACAGCCGCTTTGCCTGCTGCCACAGCATGCGACGTATCATTTTTTCTCCTGCGTATCTTCATTCTACGTCACGGCACATTGCGTGAACTTCTCAGGGACAGAGGACGTGTGTTGCCCTCGGAAGTCGTCGACGCACTTCTTGCCGATTGCCGTATCATTCACCGGACTACTACCGCCTACCATCCCTAAACAAATGGCCCGACGGAAAGATTCAACCGTACCCTTGACGACATGATATCTAAGTATGTTGAGTCACACAACTCCGATCGGGACCTCATTCTGCATTTTGTGACATACGCCTACAATACTGCTCCACAGGCAACCACGGGCTTTCGCCATTTTTCCTGTCATATAGCCTAGACCCTTACACCACAATAGATACCATTCTACCCTACCACCCCGATTTCTCCGAGTCTACGCCTATCTCTGAAGCTGCCCACCGCGCAGAAGAATGCCGTAAGCTCCCCCAGTCGTTCGCAACCATCGACCAATAGAGACAAAAATCTCGGCGTGAAGATAACCACCCGTACCCTAACTTTGTTCCGGACACCCTTGTGTGGCTTTGGGTTCCAGCTGTCCCTACAACCCTTTCTTTGAAACTTGTTTCAAAAATATCAGGGACCCTACCACGTTGTCTCGCAGACTTCACCTGTTAGCTAATTCATCGAACCCGTCACGCTATCCACAGACCAGCGCTTTCGGGATCGTGAAACCGTTCACGTACAGCGGTTGAAACCATATTACAATCCACTCGTACCCTGCTCTGCGTGAGTCGCCAGGATGGCTTATTTTTTGACGGGGGACAATATGTAGTGAAGAGGAATGCCCGTTAGCGAAGCGACATCGTCCCGTTGGCGCGAGGCGCAAGCTGCGTCTGCCTGGTTGCTGCTGTGACGACGCCCGTATATCCGGCCACCTCTTGCTGCTTCTGGCCTGACTCTGCTACCGCTTATCGCCTAGCGTTTACATTATACAACATATACACTGGCACAGAGAGCATGTGAAAATCAAATATTAAAAGCTGTATCTCTAAGAACAATTTACGTGAAGAAAAGACTTGTACGTCTTTTTATTTGCTAAGCTGATGCACTCACAGTCCCTAACCTCAACAATGAAAATAGGAAACGAATAAGGTGATTCAGCTCCCCCACAGTAAAAACAGAGTGAAAGTGCAGTTTGCAGCAAATATGCTTTATCTGGTAATAGTTATAGCATCGATAGTGCTGTCAATACTTCGGCTGCAATTGTTATGGTAATTCAGGGATTAACTTCAGCTGATCGCATGTTTGCTGCTTTAGGTTTGACCTATAGAAGCCGAATATTTTTATAATACAAGGTATTTTGTATATGTACCATTAAATTGATTAGCGAATGCTGTTTGATTCATTACTCAAATATAGGCACACCCATATTAATGTTGTCGCTACCAATGACCCACCATCTTTTTGTGTAAATGCGATTGGAAATCTGTAAACATCACGAGGGCTTTTTTGGGGGGGCTGTATTCGATCTCTCATTAAACACGTCCTTGCACATGCCTCAAGGTTTGTAAATGGAAAAAATAAAACGTGCCTGGCTACAAGTGATGCCATTTCGTGACATGCAATGCAAGTAAAAACATAAGTGTATTTGGTGAAAGTTCCTCTGAATCTTGTCGTTCATTAAAAAGAAGGATCAGTCTACAGCACATCTTTTTTATTCCCAGATTACATGACTTGACTAAGCATAAGCCTGTTCATAGGAACTTACTTGTGTGCTACTGCATTATTTGTGCAATAATAATAAAAACAAGGTGAGACAGCACAAGTTGGTGTGCTGAGATGGGACTAAAATTAACACAGTGAATTACGAAAAAGTACGTTTTACAATACGGTACTTTCTAGACGGAAATGGTAGTGAGTGCCAATATGTTCGCTAAACTCTTGCCTAAATCACGAGTGGCAACTTATCTAAACTATGATTGTTACTCCCAAAAAACATGTTTTGGGGAAGATTTGGAAACATTCATTTTCTGGCTGTAATTAAGCCAAATGCCCACATATTTTGTGTGGTTTGTTGCCAAAAATAATAAAAATAAATGCAACACCTCACATAAACATTCCAATGTTGTCCTGAAGTAAAAAAAGAAAATGCAAGATAGTAATTGTTTTTGCCGGGAAATTCTGGATGTGAGATGTATAATTAGAGGTGTCCCAAGATGTGTTAAAAAGAATAAAAAATTTGCATTACGAACTGTTTCGGTTATATGAAGTCTACATTTATTGCTACTACAGCTGTGCAAATTGCTATTGTAGTGAAGAGGAATGCCCACTACTAAAGCGACATGGACACGTTGGCGCGAGGCACTAGCTAAGACTGCCTGGTTGTTGCTGCGACGCTGCCCGTGCACCCGGCCAGCTCTTGCTGCTTTTGTACAGACGCTGATACCGCTTTTGACCTTGCATTTACATTATATTTTGGTGGGCATTCCTCTTCACTACACTATATATATTTGTAACGACAATAACACATGTAACATTACACACCACATTCAGATGTTTTTAGCCTTTGGGGATAAAAACTATCTTTTTACTTGGAATAAATTTAGCATATAAATAACAAGCTTGACAACTAAGTACATGCATATTGCCACGTGTGTTTTATTTCGATAAAGTTTGGTTTCACCCACTAAGACTCTAAGCAACACTCGGCGCAGCAGTGTTTCAGGAGCTAAGCGAAATCTTGAGATCACCCTGTAAAGTTTGTGGAGAGGACGAGAATAGTTTAGGGCTTAAGCAGCCTTCAGCAATAACCATGGAATTTTCGATAGCCCGTGTACGAAGCAGACGCGCCTTACTGCTTGTCAAATGATTGATGGCCGATGCACTGTTTAAAACTTCAGGGTGGACTATGTATTGCTTGTAGTTTGACTTGCCGTTCTTCAGGCAAGTGTTCACTGAAATTAAAATTTTCTCTCAATCCCACCAACTACTGCAGTCTTCATCATGTTCACATGGCAACATTGGCTTTTCTGTTTCTGCAAGAGATGTTTACATCTATGAATTCAGAAAGTTGAAATTTCATTTTTCAGAAATGTGCACATGTACAACCGCAAAATTATGAAATCTAATACCAACGGTTTTATATTTTTTGTTTTATTGTGAATCCATTTGATGAAGAAAAACACTATACAAGTGCCACTGTTAATGGAGACTATGTGACAAAGCCCATAGATCCTTAGAGCAGGTTGCATTCCAATCTGTCTAGCATGGTGTAAGAGTGAAGGTGTGGAAACAAATTTCTAAATGAGGCAACGACGCTCTGGTCGCAATGGCCTGCTCGTGGTCCCTTATTTTCTCGGAATAACAGTGGGAAGTAAACAGCTCTTATAATTGCTGAGCAGAAGTCTTTGAACACCATTATTGTTAAAGAGCTGGTGCACAGCTAATGGTTTGACAATTCACACAAATAAAACACAATTCATTATCTTTCAATCTAGTCAATGCCCTTTCACCGATCTCCGCTATTGCTATCAACAGCCACAGATATCTTTGTACCACTATGTTTAAGATCTTGGCAATACTCCTAGATGTTCATCTAAGGTACCATCATCTCATTTCACTTATTAGGCAGAGGATAACTCATGCTTTCTAAACATTAAGACACGACCATGCTTCGACTTTGCTTAAACTACATTATACCATTATGCACAGTCAATTGTGTACTGCATCACGTCATGGGCCAACACCTATCTATCATATGCCTTCCCACTTCAACGTCTCCAAAATCAAGCCATTCGCATCTTAACATTCAGTACTCCATTCATCAGCGTGTCCCCACTCTTTCAGCAACATAGTGTACGAACAGTGTGTAATTTATTCAGGTATAAACTGGGGATTTTTGTATTTTAGTTTCTTAAAGGTTCTGTAACAGCCCATGTATTGGGAAAATTTCAATTTGTAAACGCTAATCCAACCAGTTGTGCCTCTAACATCAATTTTTACTACATACACACATACACGCACTAACTACGGCAAACAGATTACCATACGTGCTCCCATACACTTTTGAAATTCAATACCACTATGCACTAAACAATTATCATTTAACACTTGAAGGTACATTTGAGTTGTCTGGTGTATCAATAAGTAAAGTCCTTTTGGTTCAAGATTCTACTTCCATTTCTTTTTCAAAGCCTTGTATAATCACTAAACATTGTTTTATTACCATTTCTATTCAAACTTACATTACAAGTTTGCCTTGTATATATTCCTATCATAGGAACTTGATGCTTTTCGTTGCCACTTTGCTATGCTTATCAACATATATATTTTTCTCAGGAGGTCCTCTATCAGCGTTGTGCAATGTGACCTCCTGTAAATACTAACCCATATCCGTTTACATATTTTGCAACAGATAAGGACTCTTGACTGATTGACCAAAATAGCCCTAACACAGGAGATAAATTAGGAAGGCAGGCCGAATGGCTTACCCAATAAAGTTTAATATTTAAAAAAAATCTATCACCAGAAAAAAAGCATATTAATTCAAGGATTATCAACGTTCTGGAAATTGAAGTCATTGCATGGTAGAACGTACACCCAGCCCTCATAAAGTTGAGGTTAGTTCGACTTTGATTTCATCTCTGATGGCAGAAAGTACTCTGGTGTAACTGTGCATGCATATGACTTAACAGGACAGATTTTTCTTGTTTTAGGATAAGTGAAAGATAAAATATTCAGTACTACTAACTGCATTGGGAATTTTTTATTCAAAGTAAATTTGAAGTCTCCTTAAGAGCAGCTTGCTCTGGCAATTCATGAGCTCATTTTACAATTTTAAGTGTTAACAAAGTTTATGTTGCACAACAGGGTCTTGTCAAGCAGAATGAAAAATTATGTGTACTAACTGCCTCCAGAAAAAGTCCACAAAGGGAGATCCTGTCCTCATTGCAGTGCTTGTCCAAACTGAGCCGTGCAGCAGTACGCGGCAGCATTCCGGCTCCGGTCACTGATCCTCATTCATTCAGGAGCCAGCCTAGAAGTAGAGGAGGAGAACACAAAATGGCTTAAATTTTGAGTTCAGCAACAAGCTGTCTAGCGACAATTTTACTTGTTTTAGGACTATTGCGTGCAAAGAAGCCTGCACGTTTAGGTGTGTCAACATCACAGAGTAAGTTGCAGAGATGAAATAACAACGAGTGCAAGAACCGACAGCTGTACAACTCGCTAAATCAAAGACTGAATTCAAGGAATGGAAGCACAGGGGAGTGTGCATCGTCAAAAAATTGTGTGACGTGATACTCAGTCTACTAGAGTGCTCTACCATTCAAGCTAAATACAGATGAATCACAATAGTGAATAGGAGTGATACTCTAATAGGTAGATGAAAGACTGCCAAGTAGTTGTTAACTTTGTGTGGTTGGTTACCACAGCTACACTTTTCACGAAACGAATGTGAATTGCACGGCAACAGAGAAAGAAGCACCCAGAAGCTTCAGTGAAAGACGGTGGTGAAGTATTCGTAATGGGAATCCCACTAGCTGATGTGTAAAACAGTAAATGCTGTCATGCTTTGAGAAGAAACCTAAGCTCTAAAACAGAAACAAGAGGGATTGATCACAGTGCGGCCCACACTAATTCAAAAATATTCAATATTTATCACAACTTCTGCCATTGGGGTGGACATGATGGCAACCGGTGGACGTACTTGTAGCTAACAAAGCAGTTCACATGGTTCGGCAAAAAAAAGAAACTACAAAATAAGTACAATCATATCACGAGTGTCAGAATAATAATCTAAAGTTTGGGCAGCTGACTCAACACTTGGTACAATCACAACACTTTACTGCACGATTGGAGGTTATTCACATGGACTTCAAAGAATATTGTAAAAAAATCGAAAGGCTATGGCTTGTAAAAGGATGGTGGCAGCAAAAGCAGAAAATGGGATACCCACAGTCTGACTTCCTTCTAAACGAGAAGATGTTGGAAAAAAAGTCATCATTATTGAGAGACAGTGAAACAGATTTACGGAGTCACAGGTGCTTTCCTCCCCAAGGAGGAAAGTGCCCCTCCTCGCGGTGCCTTGTGCAATCCCTTGCGCATATTTCGTCTTTTGGAAGAGCAAAGAGCCCTTTTTGTGATAAATGCGCAGTTACTCCGAAAAACATTTTAGAGTGTATGTGCGCGTGTTCATCTATGTGAGCTCATCCTTTCTGAGAGAGAGAGAGAGAGAGAGAAATGAGCTGCGCTGCGCGTATGTGCCTTTTTTCTGTCGGAGTAATATTTTTGCTGTAAAAGACAGTAAAACATGAATTTATATCTACTAGCTCAACTCATAATCAGGCGTTCATCATGCAAAAAACCATGATCTTTCACCTTCTCCCTGGTTTGATAGATCAAGCTCCTTATTATGGCACAGACGCAGTGTTTTACCAGAGCCACTCCACGGCGCCACCAACAGAGGGTCGTCGGGTACTATTCGTACACCTTTTCGAAAACGCAACTGAACTACACGACTGCAGAGAAAGAAGCCTTGCCAGTCTTAATGGCCGTACGCTATTTTAGACCTTACCTGGATGACAGGAGCTTCACGCTCTTTATGGATCACCAAGCCTTAATGTGTACCCTTAATCTCGCCGAACCTCGAGGAAAAGTTTCTAGGTGGGTAAGTGAACTCTAGCCGTTTACTTTCAAGGTCCAACACAGGCCTGGAGAACACCTCAAGGACGCAATTTTGCTTTCATTCCTGATCAGGAAAATGTCAACGCAACATTGTTGTGGGAGGGAACTGAAAAACTTAAGTTCCATAACGGAAAGTTCACAGTGCCAGAAAAAATGGTGCCTCAAGTTTTGGAACTCTATCGCGACTCCCCGCACTCAGGTGGACATGACGGCTTTTGGAGGACATATCAAAAGATTCGTCAGCGTTTTCAGTGGAAACACATGAAAGAGGACGTTCAAAGGTATGCTCAGTCTTGTCATCAATGTCAAGTTCACAAAGCCAAGTCCCTTCAGAGAAAGGACGAGATGGTTTTGCCTCAATATTCCTACGTACAATTTAAAGTCATTCATCTGGATTTTTCAGAGCTCAAGAAGAAAGCTGCAGGAAGTAAGAAGAACGCAGTCTTTCCAAGTGGCAATAGACCAGTGCACAGGAATAGTGGCTGCACGGCCGAGAAGGGAAGACGCAAATGGTGTGATCGCTCTTTTGGGTCGAGAGATGTTCAAGAATACGAAAATAATAATATCAGACAATGGGCCAGCGTTTCTCAGTCAGTGTTTGCGAGATTTGACGAAGGAACGAGGAATTGTATTGCGACGCTGCACTTCGTACTATACTGCAGGAAATGGCATAGCTGAAAGAATCATTTGGAACTTGAAGAAGTTCATTTCAATGTATGCAGGTTTTCAGGATGCATTAAAGTGCTGCTTAGAAGCAGCTATCGCTCATCACAATCGATTGTACACTGTGGGCATCGGCTGTAGTCCATATTTTGCAGCTTTCGGAAAGATATCAGTGCTTCCGGCTTATCAAGAACTTTCCAAACTTTGGAAGCCTGCCAGCGATACCGGGAAACTATGAAGAGGAACTCTGATCGCCGCCACAACACGCGGATACCTCATATACAACTGAGCGATCTGGTGCTCGTCAGAAAAGGCTTTCCCGGCACAAAGCAGGTGTACATGGGATTTTATCGCGTGATGCAGATCGTAGTGCAACATGGCGTTCTCAAAAGGGTCGGTTACACCAACGATGATGATGTGCTAAAGTTTGCGACCATTAGAAATGTTTTCATGTATCACCCCAGGAGGGATAAGTCTTCAAAGAGCGGGAGTGTACGTGGACGTTAGGCAAGGTCGGAGGGAGACGAGGAGGAATAAGTTGTTAGAAAAAGAGAATATGGCTGACACCCCAGCCTGGTAATGTGTACTATTACATAAAGTATTGTACACAACCAGATAAATGACGAAATTTGGGCACAACTAGGTTTCAGCTTTAGGAGCTGAACGCGACAGTGATATCCTGTCTTTAGTGCGTTCTTGTACCACTTGGTGCACACTTTTGTTGTATGATGTTTCTCAAGAACATTATGAGCGGATTATCACATTGTAATCGATGAAGTTGAAAGAGGTTTGTGTCACTGAAGCTTTTCTTGTGACTGCATTCTGTGTAATGAGTAGCATGCTTTAAACGATTAGCGATTAAGATCGTGAAATGTTTTCAATTTTGCTAAGCATCCTCTACGTGGCGTTAACGGAATACGCACAGCAACGTGTGCGCCTTTTCTAATAGGTGGTTCGCTTTAAATAACGGGGTTGTTATGATAATCACCTGTTTCACACCAAACGACAATGCACGTTTGTACCACGCAATATTACTGTCATATTGAACGTCGTGTTGCAAAGCCTGTATGCAAAATGCGCGTGCTTTAAAAGATAAAATATTTTTCACAGCATTTCCAAGCAAAGAAGTAATTTTCACTGTACTGTCAAGAAAAAGAGAGCGCCTTCTCATTTGATTATACTAAGTGGTCTTCACTGCTTATGGTGGGCCTATAAGCCGGGATTTTTTTGCGATGAAGATGAACGGTCTGCATGAATGTATGCTCTTGAGTGTATTACCAAGTTTGTTGAACTGCAGAAAGATCAGCACACTGTACCTGAGTGGCCGTCCAAGGTAGATCCCTTGGCAGCACTAAGAAAGTTTTAATTTGTGTCCCTCTAGTAGGACTTTAACAGCTTCTTTTTGTGAAGCTTGTTGTTAATCTTCGTGTCTATAAACAGGCAATAAAGCAAAAAGAAAAGACGCATACCCATGCTTTACAAGATATGTTTACCCAGCAAACGTCCAGAGTTGAATCCTCACTCGCGCACGGAATTTTTTCATTTCTGTGCTTGAGATTATTTGGTCGCGTTCAAGGTGTTGTTTTTTCGCTCACAACCAAGGAAGCACCGACACAGGAGAAGCTCTTAAGGCTTTGCGTGCACTACGCTAGGATTTAAAACTAAGATGGAACTAGGAAGAAGTAAGTATGCCCACTGATGTGTTCAGCTACCTGCGTTCAGACTCACCTCTTCTATCACGATAGCTCATGAATTGTACTGATTGGCACCTTAGAAAGGTGGTCATGTTTAATCTCGAGTATAAACGCATGGGCGAAAGCTAGAAAAGCGAAGACAGAGCTGACACTAAAAACTGATGTTTCATTGTAACCGTCAGCAAAGTACAAAGCCTAATTAGCTGTGGATTGCCACACTTATACATTCTGGAGATCGTCCCAGTTGTACGCCAGTTGTTATGGTCAGTTTGCCTTCGTCTTTCTTTCCTTCATCTGTGGGTTGACGTATGACCTCGAATGAAATGTCGAACTGAAACAAATAATTAAAATCCTCACTTTAGGTGAATAATGTAAAGAAAGAGCTATTTTTTGTCGATCAGGTGCCTCATTACAAAGCGACGTCTTTACTTCAAACTGCTTGAAAAAAAACAAACGCTACACGAGTGCGATGTAGTGGCGGCAGTCCCTGACACGCGTGTAATGATGCGTGGCATAATGATAGAATTACCCCAGAAACCAAAACACGCCAACTGTGCAACGAGTAGGTGCTTTGAAAGCCCACCTATTGTAAAGCACTCTGACATGCCTAAAGCATGGTGAGCAGCAAAAGCGTTAACAAAGTAAACAACTCGGTAGTTTAGCGGGTTGCTTTGCGGTCACGTATTCGGTCCTTCATTGATTCGCAAAAGAAATAATAAGGTATTAGCAGGCTCTGCGTAACTGCACTTGCAGTGGGAATCCCTGCCTTATTAGGGATAGCCAAAATTATTCACAGTCACATTCACTCACTTAGGTCACAAAAGAGGTACGCATCGAGAACCAAAGCCTGCTTCAGAAGCCGATGCACACGACAACAAATGAGCTTTTGCGGTCCACTCTTGGAAGGGAAGCTCAAGCGTTCTGGGTGCAATTTTTATTGAGAGATCTTATTTCGATCCTCAGGCATTGTGACCTTTTCTACCACATTTAGCTAACACGCACATCTGGCAGCTCTCGTGATCACCTCTTTTACTTGGTGCAAAATAAAAGTTATGGAGGGTAAGAGAGTTGAGCAATGCGACTGTCTGGTCACGAGAGGAATAGAGAGGCGCGAAATTAATGCCCTATCTGTCGTCCAACCTAATTTTCCGGACGCGTGTGGCACATACTCGTATACTACAAGCCATGTTATGTGGATTTGCGCCACACGCGATTGACTATTTATATAACCCAGGAACAGCAAGAACAGACATTGCTAATTTAAAAGCCACAACGCTAAAAAATACATAGGTGGTGTTGGCTGCATGATTGTAAACACTGAAAAAGAGAATCCCAGCATACAATGAACTCTACAAGTTTGCATGGGAGCCAGGTATTTTACCATAGCACTACAAAAATTCTGGAGAAGAACCCTAGGAGCGATGTTAATGCATCGTCTATTGCGGTTACTGGCTGTGTCATTTTATAACAAAGCAACCTAAGAATTCCTATGATACATGAGCCATTTTGGGTTAATGTCAGTTTTTGTTCAAGTGTTCTATGTGTTTTTGTAGCAGTTTACTTAACATAACATATGTGTTCCTATGATTCAGGAAGCTACATTTAACCGTTGTCGACCATGAATGAATACGCTAACACAGAGTATGTATTTTACTCACATCATGGCACCATAAAGGGCGCTTCGATTTGATGATAGTGACATATGTGCTCTATCTGCTAGCTGATTTACGCGTGTTACCCTTGACACACCAGGGTAGTTGGCTTTCCCGGTAAACTCATGGCAGAACACAACTACGGCACTTCCAAAAACTCGTGTATCCACTCTTCAACGCTTCACTCGAAGCAAAGAAAAGCCGTGTAGACAATCCCTGCCAAGCGGCTTCCCATGAAACCGATAACCACAAGGTGTTGAAGCTGCCGAATTTCGCTCCGCTGTAGTTCCTATTGCTAAGGCATTAAACAAGCTAAAACGGTATTGACTTGCTCATACCAGTAAATATAGAACGCGCTGACAGGGAAATGTGACTGAATTGCTTCACAGTTGCATAACAAAAGCAAAGCAAGCATTCTAGCGGCTGGTTTGTTTGTCAAAACAGCCCAATAGCCAACCAAAAATTAAGCAAGGTATAGCATAAACGCCATTATTTCTTGTTTTCCTAACCCAAGTGCAATTATAGTGACTCATAATGAAGGGAATAGTTGCAGAGGTAAAAATTAATGTTCTCTTGGTTTGATCTGTACCCGCAACCTTGGACTGAGGCGTCCATTGTTCCAAGACCTAAGCAATGAAGGAAGGAGAGCACTCTCTCACCTATAAGATCAGAACAGTCAGTATTGAAATGGGGATCATTAGAAAGAAAGAGCAGTGCAAAAGAACTCGCGTCATCACGGGCCCTTCTGTTGTTTTGGTGATTGTGTCACGCATATCTGTGACTCTTTGCGCCTTTCTTTGTCGCTAGCTTAACAGCTTGCGCTAACTTTGGTGCCTATTAGCTAACTCATCTGGTGTGAGCTGGTTGCCTTCCATTTTAATATTTGTTGTTGTTTTACAAGAATGTGAAATCTAGTTCTTTATATTTGTGATGATATGCTGCAGAAAGCGCTTACCACAAATAGTAATACTGTGCAAAGCCGCCTAGAAAAAGTCTCCCACACAACACACACGTGCCCACATCAGCGCTGTGTGTGTTTGTCCTTCCCAAATGCTCTGTCTTTTTTGCGCTGGTAAATCTATCTTAGTCATCAACCAACTCACTTAAGCAGCGGTTTTAGTGATTCCATTTGATGTTCAAACAATTGCTTCGTGTATGTGAAACTGACTGAAGTTTCAAATTTTGGCTGACTAGTGCGCACTACAGGTGAACCTTGCTGACAGTAAGTTTCAATTGCAAGCAGTGTAAATCTGCTGCCTAATGTATTACCGATCATATAATTCTAAATGAGCAGATAGTTTCATTGTGCTGAATGTGAACATGATATGTTTATTGTGATGTTGGCAAATGTTGTAAAGCAGCTTCTTCGAATTGGAATTTTTTTCAATTCGCAACAGATGCACGTAAGGAAACAAAGTATTTATGGAAAACATATCTCGTATTTTCTCGATTTCTTGTGTGAGCACTGCCTATATTATACTCATACTACTGCACTCTACAACAATCTCAATGGCTTAATATTTTAATATTTTTTTATACTGTGCAGCCAGTTTTTGTAAGGTTTTAACATTTCAGCTGTTCTGAGGTGTTTTATACGCGGGCTTGTTTCTATCACATGCAGATCTGAATTATTCTTTTCTAACCTGCACACAAACGTTTTTGTAATTTTTCAAGATTTGAACAGCGTTTTTTCGAAGATACTCGTTCATCTTAAGTGCAGAATTAAAGCGAAGCTGAATATTCGTTCCTTGATTGCGTGCTAGTTTGGGAGGTTGCTTTTTGCTTTAAGTGGTGGAAAGAGCTGTAGAAGAGACTGAGATGCAATTTGGAAAAGTCACCTTTGTTAGCCGAGCAGAGTTCGTTCATGGACCTCCGTCTCCTATTGCATTCTCACCCTGAACCAAAACAGTAACGTTTCGCTTGCGAAGAGAGAAATCAATAGCTATTGTTAAAGAACGAATAGTGAGGAAACTTACTTCTAGTATGTAACGAATGCAAATCAAGTCAGAGAGGGTATTGAGTTCGATGGGAATTTATTCACCCGGCTGAGGGCACTAGCACGTAACACAGGGCTCTGAAAATAAAATATTGAGTGCTCTTGGTTGTTCTTCTCCTGTTAGTGATTTTACTGAAGACAAAAGAATTCTTTATAGCTGCTTTTACTTATGTTTAAACACCCCTAAATATCAATTTGGCTGCTTCTCACGGATTTATAAACCTTCCTGTATTGAAAGATGTTCTAGTCAACAATTTTCAGTTGCCTCATATGGTGTATTCCTTTTCTTTAGTCCCTAGTTACCTGCTCAGGTTGTATATCCCATTTTCGACAGGTAGTCATTCAGATGATATTTACTTTATTGTTTAGTCTAAAAAACCGGTCAGGTATTCAAGAATTTGAATCAATGATCTTCCGTTTTTCTGCCAAACTATTCAATATACCATTCAAAATACCACCATGTGAACATTGTGGTAGTTAACATGGCGGTAAAGTAGATAACAATGTTAGTGCAGGTTTCATATTTCTAATTTTCTGTTTTAACTTCGCAATGCTTGAGATAGCGAATGCTTGCGAAGACTTGACTTCTTAAATGTTTCGACTACTATTTCATAACTTCGAGTTAACGTAAGAATTCTACTTCAGAACTTCAGAACTAACTTCGATTCACCCAGACCTCCTATGCGCAGTATTTGAGTCAATCCTTTCAGCATTGGTTATCTCAAGTCTACGCCCTGTCCACAGGGTTGCGCTTTGTAAATTTTCACATGTGTCAATTTATTAAGTGGTACTTTTGATTGGTACTTTCGATCCATAATTATTATGCATACTAAAGATTTAGTGGAAGCCCCGCCGCGGTGGTCTAGTGGCTAAGGTACTCGGCTGCTGACCCGCAGGTCGCGGGTTCAAATCCCTGCTGCGGCGGCTGCATTTCCGATGGAGGCGGAAATGTCGTAGGCCCGTGTGCTAAGATTTGGGTGCACGTTAAAGAACCCCAGGTGGTCAAAATTTCCGGAGTCCTCCACTACGGCGTCTCTCATAATCATAAGGTGGTTTTGGGACGTTAAACCCCACAAATCAATCAATCAATCAAATATTTAGTGGAAATTCTTTACACAGTGGAACTAGCAATAGTATCAAAATCTTTTTTTTTGGACTCTACACAAAAATGCGCCACAGATATCCGCCATGAGCGTGTATGTTTGGTGCATTGAGTGAGTTAGGCCTGAAAAACTAGGGGATCCTTAGAGGCCAACCATAGTGATTTTCGAAGTCAATGCATTTCAATACAATTAACTGGTACGTTCATTTTCATGTTAGCGCTATTCATGCAAATTGCAGGCGTGAGAGCTCCAAAGGTTTTTTTTTTAAATGAATTTTATAGCTTGCCTTGAAACTTTCACCTCTCTTGCCACAATTAATGGCAACAGTGCGTGTGTGACATTGAGTTTCTCTTGGCGGAAGTGACGGAACTTATGTGCCACTGCAGCGTCTGCTTGTCAGCTACGGATTGCGTGGGTTTGGCCGGCGCTTCCGTGGTGGAGCGTGCGACTTCGTTTTTGTGTTGGTGGGTGGGCGAGAAGTGAGTGGCCAGTGGTGTTGCGTTGTGAGCCACACATGATTCGCCATATAATTATCATAACACCGTGAGCGTTTCAGCCGATCGCGGTGGACGGCGTGGACAGATAGCCCCATCTGGTTGGCATTAGGCGCAATCAGGCAGGTTTGGACAAATTATTACGTCCCACATAGATGCGTAACCGGTTCGGTTTAGAATTTGGTAGCACGCTTTTGTTAAGTGAAATTTTTTGAAATTTATTGTGCATTTCAGCTGTCAGGTGAGTGACAAGAGTGTCTTAGGCACACAAAAACATCATTGTCTTGACATGGTCTAAAAATCGCCGGAGTTGACTTTTAAACTTCGCTTTTCAGAGTGATATTCTGCGATATAGCGATATTTTGTTGCTAGTGCGCACTACAAACACTTAGTGTGTGAGATCTTTTCGAACTTGCTATGGACCCATAACGTGGCCTTAGGGGTGCAGTAGCATGTGTGCCGTTTGCAGTGGGTGACTGGCTTTACACTAAAAATCCATTATGATAACTCCATGTTGTGACATCCTATCACATTGTTGCTTCTACCACGTATTATTACGGCAATATTTCATGTGGAATTGTACAACCTTACACAGGACGCGTGTGTTTGAAAAGCATGAAAGTTACTTTCACTGAATTTATAAGCAAAAAAAAGTTACTTTCACTGAATCCACAAGCAGAGGCGTGGCTCTGTGGTAGAACAGTCACTTGTCACGCAAATGACCCGGGTTTGATTACCACTCAGACTTAAACGACCGAGGTTTAAACACACTCTGACCCGGACTTCCTTTATCATATTTATTTTGCTTTCATCAATCTCTATTTTGCGCGCAGGCATAAGATGTTTTTTCACTCAGAACGCTCCAATTTCTGCGAAACAATCTCTTTAACGCTATCACGATAACATTTGTTATCGCTCAATCTGGTGAAGGCGTCTCACTCACACTATCCTATTTTTTTCAACTTTCGGCACGTGTGCCCTATGGTACCGTTGATTGATATGTGGGGTTTAACGTCCCAAAATCACCATTTGAATATGAGAGACGCCGTAGTGAAGGGTTCAGGAAATTTCGACCACCTGGGCTTCTTTAACGTGTACCCAGCCCTATGGCACCGTAACTTGGCTATATTCCTATATTTCAATTTCGTCAGGCATAAGCATGCTTGCCTGGTATGCTCGTTCTCATTACAAAATCTTCTTGCTTCTAATTTGCAGATTGTATTACTTATATAGTTCAACTATATTTAGAGCAATAAAAATGTGGAGAATCTATTAAAGTTGATCTATAGGATTTATATCATTTATATCTGCCTCTTTTTCCTAGAGCAAAACATAAATCTCACAAAACATAGTTGTGATACGTGGGAAAGTAGAGAAACAGCAATATATAAGGTTTTATAAACGGATATATATTAAAAAGAAGTAATTGCCCTGCACCATTTTGAGTCATTTCTGCTGGCTGTGAGTCATTTCAGAATCTTGGCGGCTGTCCACGATTAATTAGGTGGGTAATCCTTCACCTGTATTAAACACTGACTACTCGTAACAGTTATCTATGCAGCTGCTGGGTATAAAATTCTGTGCTCTTAGCATTGGTATCATATTCAGCAATTGTAAAGCAGCATGCTTGTAGCAGTAGGAAAACTGAGCTAGGTGGTCTGAGTGGATTGCAAAATATCAGAATAGGTCACGGGTACGACCTCGTTGGTGGCAGGTCCTCTTGGCCGCCATTGAAATACCACTTCCATACTTGTTTCCTAGCTTACTCGGTGTAGCATAAAGTGGGCAAATGAGCTATCCACTTGTCTAGCACCAAAGGATGGGCCCCCAGACTCTCTAAGCACGATGCCGAATCTGTCTCGAGGACACTGTCAAGGGGGAGCTTATATGGGGCATATCATCTGTCAAGTGGTAACGCAGGTACCCGAAGGCGAGCTCGGCAGGGGCGCACACCTTGCATAGAGCAAAAAAGCAAATGCTTGCTTGATCTTGTATTTCAGTATAATTCGTCGACCAGGAAGTGGAGCCCCTCCATACATTGTGTTTTCGGAGTTCTAGGGAAGAGATGCCAGAAAGTTACCTCAAAGACAACATCACTTATTTCAACTTCTTTGCCTGTATTTCTGTAGTGCACCTATTTGATACACAATTAGAGAAAATCAAAAGATGGATCACAGCACATACTGTTTATCGACCACCACACATTTCCTACGGATATACGCTTTCAAACTCGCTAATTGAAGAAAAGCTTTCTAAACTTTTGCTAAAATATGATGGTCGTATCAGTGTAAAAACTAAGAATGCATGCGTTTTGTTCGACCTACTAACTGTAGTATTCTAGATTACATAACTTTATAAAAATTACTGATACAAGCATTAATTCCCATCATTCCTAGATGATCTGCGAAAGAGCACCTCGGCCGCTATCAAAGGACGTCCTACGGATCACGTGTACTTTTTCGGTAACTTTAACTTACTCAATATCCACTGGCCCACTTTGTCAAAGCCTTGCCAAATTACAAACGATTTTGTTATCCTTTCGCCAAATTCCAACTTTGACAAGAGGTAAATGCATCCACACGTCGTACTAATAATCTAGATTTGGTGCTAACCACAGCTTCTGATGCGATTGGCACAATCAAATACTGCGATGGTGTTAGTGACCATAATCTCCTACAACTCACCATCCACAAACCCGTACCAAATATAGGTTCCATAACTACGAAGTTCATTTGTAACTACAATAATGTAGACTTCAGATGCATGAACAAGGAATTAGCGCTCTTCTTTCAATAGTCTTTTCTACAATCATTCTCTCTGAAGTGCGTGGTTGAAAATTTGCTCGCATTTATGAACAAGATGTCAGAACTGGTTGACAGGTATGTGTCTCCTATTTCTATTGCTCACGATAACAAAATATCTGGTTCAGTTCAACACTGCGCAAACTGCGCAACGAAAAGGGGTTCTAGACAGCAGCCAAGCATTCATTCCTTGCCTCTTTGCGGGAGAGGTACAAGACATGCCTGAAAAAATATTCATCAGCTATAGGTTTCGCCAAAGGCAAGTACTATTCACATGACCTGCCCTCCCTGTTGCGCTCAAACCCACGAAAGATCTGGCAAACTATATCCCCTAGAAATGAATCGCGACAAATCTGTCTTTTCAGGTACGACAACACACCACTAGTGAATGAGCAGTGCTCACGGGAATTCATTAATTGTTTTCTCGGTATTTACAAAAGAAAATCACATAAGCGTGCCTTATGTTCCAAATTTAGGTTACCCATATATGAGACCAATAACAATCACTGCGGATGGAGTTGCGCGTCGCATAAATAACCTTCAACTTTCAAAATCGGCATGTTGTAGATAATATTATCATTAAGATATTGAAAAATACCCTATCTCTTTCTAGTGAAATACTGTGCAGAATATTTGACCAATCATTGTCTACACAACTACAAAAAAAACTGGAAGGTTGTCGGGGTTATTTAAGTATTCAAAGCTGGAAAGAAAAAATCAACCAGACAACTACCGCCCCATTTCCTTAACTAGCCTTTCCTGTAAAATGCTAGTGCACATAATTGCATCGCACATCTACTGCAATGTGGAGAGTAATTACTTCTTTTTCACTAATCAACGTGGATTTTGTAAAAATCTGTCGTGTGATACATAGTTGCTTGAACTTATTATTGACTTGAACTTTAACATGGTGAACAATTTACAAACCGATAGCATTTTTATAACTTTTCGAAAGCTTTTGACCGAATGGCTTATTGTCGATTAATTTCCAAAATAAATTCTGTTGAACTGAACTGTGCTGGCTTATCTTGAATTAGAATCTTCTTATCATCTCGCCAACAATTTGCCGTGATTGATAATTGTTTCTCCCCTAACTGATATAACACCCGGAGCCGCTCAAGGTAGTGTTTTAGGCCCTTTACTCTTCCTTATTTAGATTATTGATCTACCCAATAATATCTCCTCAAGCATTAGACTGTTCATCGCTGACTGTATAACTTATAGAATAATAACATCTCCTGATGATCACCACATCCAGCAAACTGACATAAACCTAATAAATATGTGGTGCAAAAAATAGTTCATAGTATTCAACTCTACAAAATGTAAAGTCATTTCTTCCACCCGCAAACATTCGAGATCCGCTTGTGCTTACGTTAATAACAATACTGTCATATCCCATGTTCAGTCATTCAAGTACCTAGAGATAAACTTCACTCACAATCCTTCATGGCACCCCAACATTGATTGATGATTGATATGTGGGGTTTAACATCTCAAAACCACCATATAATTATGAGAGACGCCATAGTGAAGGGCTTCGGAATTTATACCACCTGAGGTTCTTTAACGTGCACCTAAGTCTGAGAACACGGGCCTATAACATTTCCGCCTCCAGCGGAAATGTCACCACCGCAGCTGGGATTCGATCCCGTGACCTGCGGGTCAGCAGCCCAGCACCTTAGTCACTAGACCACCACGGCGGAGTGATGGCACCCCCACAGTGCTGCTATCTTTGCTAAAGCATCACAAACGCTTCGGTACACTCGTCGTAATCTGCGTAAATCACCACCTAACATTCGCAAGTTAGCGTGCCTTACCTTCATTGCCCGCAGTCAGAATTCGCGTATTCACTTTGGTCCACTAATCAAGACTACTTAATTACCAACTTGGAGCTTGTTCAAAACCGTGACTCCCGCTTTATTACCGGACGTTAGAAACGAAAATCCAGTATTACTGAAATAAAAATCGAACATTCACTGCACCCTCTTCAGGTTCGCCGGTGTGTTTCCCTTTTATGCCTGCTTCATGGATATGTTCAAAACTCCAGGCCACATCCCCTCATTTTAAATACCCCGCTGCGCATGTGTAGGCGGCTTCATAATCAGGGCAGTTTCGAGCGCATCTTTGGCAATACAAAGGCGTTTAGTTGTTCTGCGCTGCCATACGTCATTCAACTTTGGAACACTCTCCCGGGCGTTATCACTTCGATCATAAATCGCAAAGCCTTTCACGACCTTCTACCCAAAAGTTTCAAGCTTACGTAGATAATTTTATTGCGGTTCTTTGCAGATATGTTATCCTATATGTTTAAATTATTGATCGATATGTGCGGTTTAATGTCCCAAAACCACCATAAGATTATGAGAGACGCCGTAGTGGAGGGCTCCGCAAATTCTGACCACCTGGGATTCTTTAACGTGCACCCAAATCTAAACACATGGGCCTACAACATTTCCGCCTGCATGGGAAATGCAGCCGCCGCAGCCGGGATTCAATCCCGGCTGCGGCGGCTGCGTTTACATCTCAGTGCACTTTTAAGATTGTATAGTTTAGATTTATACTTTTTCTGTATTTATCACATGTCATATATGATCACGTATTGCCCCCCTTACACAATGTTCCGATAAGGAGTCTGTAAGCTCTAGTGAACAAGTAAATAAATAAATAAATAAATAAATAAATAAATAAATAGATAAATAATATAGCTGCTAAGTGAGTGTGTTCAACTACATTGCAAAGCTATATACAAGCCTGAGACCTCCCACTAAGAAACGTGTAGTGATTAGGATTCAACAGTTCAATTTGTTGCCAGATGCCATCACCAGCTTCTCCTGAATACTACTATACAATGTATTTACAAATTTGCATGTGATTGGAATTACTCGCCTCAAAAAATAATTTAGGTTCTACCGACGCGCTGTTCAACCGAAAGGCAGCGCCATTAGGCATTCGAATCATGCATTTGTAGAGTGCTAACTTGTCAGAAAAGGCATGGGGAAAGTACAACTGTGCACAACAAAGGATGTGGGCTTTTCACGCACTATAAAAGTGCATTCATTGTCGTATTATCACGCCTTGCCAATCTCGTAAACAAAGCTTGATGTTCAGCCATGCAGAATCCGCAATCACATAAAGGAATAAATCAAAATATTCTATTATTGTTTTCAAATTGTCTCACAGTACAAACTTTTCAAATTCGTTAGTGAACAATACTTACGACCTGGTACTGTACTTGTGCAACGCCTGTGTACAATGACCATCGGACAGGGCTCATGCAGTAACCGCCCAACAAAGTGCAGAGCTCAAACAAGAGCTCCTGTATATGTCTTTACTTGCGTTTATTGATTTACAGGTTGTGATCTCGTAACTCAAAACAGGAGCTTCGAGGCGCTAGCCCGAAACCATCTTTTTTAACAGCATCAACAAATAATTTTGTTGTCACCCGTTAGCGCTATATCTTCTATGCAGTGAGAAGCCGAAGGCCCAGGCTTCTGGACGCGCTTAGCTTTCAGCAATAAATACTTTAACTTCACGCACATTGAAGCTGACGGTCTGTTGCTTACACAATTGAATTTCTACGCAAATATTATGCACGGTTCTATTGAAGCCTCTGGAGGTGAGCCCACCGCAGATCTGCTCAGCTGCACACAGAATAACTCTTAGAGTTTACAAAAGGGGTCACGTGCAGATCTCGAATGCAATAGATAACATGTAAACATAAGGAGTATACGCCTCCTTTTCTGTGCTTTCAACATCTGTACACGATGCTTTTCAGCAGCGCTATTCTTTTTAGAGTTTCAAACATTACTAAGAGATTTTACTTGTCATAGAATTGTGTGCTGCCACCTGTATAGTGCAGATATTTTACGCACGCGGTGTGGCTCAACGACCAGGAGAAACCATTTAAGTTATGTGCATTCCGCAAGAGGTATCGTAAAACATTGCTCGGTATTGTCAAGAGAGCAAATTCGAATTGAATACCTGGAATTCAATAATTATACCTAATTGCAGCCATTCTCGTGAACATAAAAAAACACTTTCCTAAGAAGTAGGCTGCGTAACACCAACGAGTCACCCAGGAACATATTGTCATAAGCCTACAAAAGATTCAATAAACATGAAAGTTTAACAACAGGTGTAACTCGCCCAATTTCCAAGTTTCAGGTACCGAACCTCTCTTCGGAATTATTAGGAGGCTACTAATGAGAGTGTCGCCAGTGAAAAAAAGTTTATTCATAATTCTTCTTTCAACAAAAGTGAACAATGCCCGCTTTTATTGCGTTGCGCGAAAAGCGCTTATAGTCGACAAGTTAACGAGGCCCCCTGCACCTTCTTCCTGGTTAGTACCAGGAAGTAGAAAAACTTTCTATGCCAATATTACTTTAGAATAGGCAAATAGCAGCGCAACGGAAGTCACAGCGGGCTCAGTAGATGCGCTTTTTAGCGTTCACACACGATGAGGTTAAACGGGAACACTGCCACTTTACACTGCACCGCACTTCTTTAAGCAGCTTGATGAGCACTTTCCTTGAAGTCCCTATTCATTAACAGTGTTGAAGGAACCCATGCGAATAACCAAGGTAGACGGGCAGTTTCCACGCTTCACTATCGAGTGACTCATTTTGTTAGAACAAATAATAGGCAAAACCGACTTCATTTCGGGCGCGCGAACTCTCTTCCTGCTGCGCATCGCACCTTTTCTCCTTTATGTTTATGCACGGTTACCTTGTGCAATTAAAAAAAAGCTTTTCTTGCGCTTGTTTGCTTAAAGCCTGAAGTTTCAAGATTCTTTACCTGAAAACGTACTACAGTCACACGTGTAAATGACCCCTAAGGAGTAGTTTCAAATATGACCCTGACGTCACCTTCCATCTCGCCTTGTGTCACGTGGTCTCATGTTTCGCATTTGTCACAGAACGAGCGCTAAAAATGGACGCGCCGCCAAATTCTTGCGGTAACGCACGGGAGAGACGCCGGGAGGTCAAAAGAAATAAAGAAAACAAACATCCAACGCTCCCCGGGCGCGCGCTCTCCTCTCGGAAGCGTGGCTTCGCCGACGAACCTCCTCACCCCACAACGACGGCCGAGCAAGCACGGGATTTTTCTAGAAGGAAAGGGGCGTGGTCATACCGAGTTGAGTCATCTGCCGCGGAGGGCATTCCAACCGTCTCGCCCTCTTCCCAGCCTTCGCTGCGTATCGCGCCGACAAAATGATGAGAACCTTCTGGAATGTCGCGCGGAAGGTATTTAACCGAGCAGCGGAGAGGAGAGACCAGGAGAAGGCGGAAGTTAGCGCCAGAGCGCGTAGGGTATACCGCCGTGTAGTCGG
Organism: Rhipicephalus microplus; assembly: GCF_043290135.1. Taxonomy (NCBI): domain Eukaryota; kingdom Metazoa; phylum Arthropoda; class Arachnida; order Ixodida; family Ixodidae; genus Rhipicephalus; species Rhipicephalus microplus. The sequence goes on from NC_134700.1 coordinate 124,357,836, forward strand.
CGAAGGTTTTGTCCGTAGAGACAAAGCAGGAGATGAAGAGGATTTCCACCTGAGGGGTGAAGGCTCGAGCTACAGGCAAGAGTGTGTGTTTACCGCTATCGAGCGAAGACGCGTGGCAACTGGTGCGTGTGGGAAGCCGAAGTGTTTCCGGCGAAGAAGTTCGAAGCTTGGAGAGTGGCCATTTGAAGACGCGAGGTTTCCTGAAAGAGAAACTTCAGGAGGCAGCGGAACAACAACAACGCTATAATTTAAATTAAGAATATAATTGTGTTTCTTTATCAACTCTCGGCTCTGACTTGTTCTTTGGGCAACAGCCGGCGTCTGCTGGCGCGCCAATAAGGACCACTTCTAAATTGTCCACGCTTTCGTGGTGCGGTTCGGGGGCCGATACTTCGGCTCTTGGAATTAGCCCGGCGATCGCCTCCCTAATTAACGGGACCAGTGTGTGACAATTATGCTGGCGTCCGCGACAAGACCTTTTGGTGTGCAGTGTGTCCAAAGTAGTGATAAAGAGCCTCGAGTTGTTGATAGTGCTATCGGAACGATTTTGTGTGTTGTTCAGTGTTCTCGTTAACGAGTGCAGGGGAGTGTTCAGATAGACTGATTTAGGCAGATACTCTTTACACGCGGTAAGACTTTATTTGCGAGACACCATGGATCTCGAAAAGTTAGTTGCTCTTGGTGAGAAGATGGGTCTTTCTGGCGCCGAACTACGGATGTGGGTAAGCCAGAAGGAGAAAGAGGCGGTGGAGAGAGATAGGTTGGCAGCTGAGAGGGCCAAGGAAGAAAAAGCAGCTGAGATGGAGCGAGAGAGGTTGGCAGCTGAGAGAGCGAAAAAAGAAAGAGAGCAGCAATTGAAATTGGAGCTGGAGAGAGAAACGTTGGCAGCCGAAAGGGCGAGAGAAGAAAGAGAGCAGCAATTGAAGTTGGATCTGGAGAGAGAAAGACGGGCAGCAGAGAGGGCGAAAGAAGAAAGAGAGGAAAGAGAACGGCAGCGACAGCACGAGATAGAACTCAAGCGGCTCCGTTTGCAACAGCGAAGCGAAACTCCCATCCAAGCTAGAGTTGAAAGCAGCGAACGGGAAGATCATGGCTTCCGCTTGAACCCAAGCAAGCTGCTCGTGGCATTTGATGAAAGGAAGGACGACCTTGACGCGTACCTTCACCGATTCGAGACGGTTGCGAAGAGCCAGAATTGGCCGGAACATCAATGGGCAACTGTTTTGAGTACTTGCTTGAGTGGTGAAGCGCTCAGTGTGTACGGTAGGCTGACGCCGACCGATGCAGCCAACTATGCAAAGGTGAAAGCACTTTGCTGAAGCGATTTAGATTTACTGTTGAAGGATTCCGGGACAGATTTCGGACAGGAAAGCCAGCTGATGGTGAGACGGCTACGCAGTATGCCGCCCGACTTTGCCATTATTTCGACAGGTGGATTGAACTTTCAGGGACAGCGCAGGAGTACGATGAGCTTAGAGAGCTCCTAATTAGAGAACAATTTCTTACTAGTTGCCACCCAAGCCTGTCGCTGTACTTGAAAGAGAGGAAGGCCGAGTCACTTGAAGGAATGCTTGAATTGGCTGATCAATTCTTGGAAGCGCAAGGTGGAACTAATTTGGCCAAGGTCAAGAAGGAGTGTCCCGAAGACTCGAAACATTTGGCACCCGAACAAAAGAAGCGTGCACCGGAGAGCATTCCGCGATGTTTTTTGTGTAACCGAGTGGGTCACCGTGCTAAAAACTGCCGAACTAACTTTACGAGCCCTACGGTTGTAAAATGTTTCAAGTGTGGTCAGACTGGGCACAAACAGACGCATGTCGAAACGGAGCGAGTCAAACTCACCAGGTGTCCTGTGTGCAAGCGGCACCGAAATCTGATAATAATGCCGTCACCGATGGATTCGTAGAGTTGAAGAATGGGGAGAAAATTCCTATTGTGGGTGCTGTAATGTCAAAACAGCCAACCGGTGTTACGAAGGGAATGTCAACGCTGCCTGGAAAGGTTGCAGGCAAGAAGATTACGGTTCTAAGAGACACCGGTAGCTCCACGGTTATAGTGCGGAGAAATTTGGTACGGGAAAGTGAGTTGACAGGAAGAACGAAACCGGTCTGCCTAATTGACCGTACGGTTCGGATGCTTCCCGAAGCAGAGATTGAGGTGGAAACTCCGTACTTCAGCGGGAAGGTTACCGCTCTATGCATGACGACCCCCCTGTACGACCTTGTCATCGGAAACATCGACGGGGCGCGAGGACCGAATGATCCGGAATGTTTGGGAGAAGACCCTAAGATAGAACCCTCGCCAACCCAGCGACCGCGAGATACAGTGGAGGAGCATCCCGTGACGGATCTCACTAGAGCCCAAGCGGAAGCCGCGGCGCAAGAGACAGTGAGTGAGAAGTTGATCGTGTTGAATGAGTTCGCGGACCGAGCAACTGGACTTACGTCGGCACGAACTCAACCGACCGACAGTGTAAAGGAGACGGAGTCGGCCAGCCAGGCCAAATGTCGTGACATGAACAAGCGGGTGACCGGATCGGTTGAGCGTTATCACCCGTTAACGGTGTCAGAAGTGACAACGATGGCTGAGACGCCGCCTCAGACCCCGTCGTTGGAAAAGGCTCGCCGAAAAAGAACAAGGAAAAACAAGAAGAGATCGAGCGAGCACCGCAAGAAAGGACGCAAGCGCACCTCGAAATACACAGGATAAGTGCTGAGGTGGAATCGGAATGTGTTTGGCAGGGCTGAGTGACATATGTTGTGTTAATGTTCTTGTTATCCTGTGTCACAAGTGTATGTCGAGCGAGTCAAAGTGTTCTGTGCGATGATGTGATGTATAGTGTTGTATAATTGTTGTAAAGACAGAACTTTGTACGTTTGTATTGTTTGGAATGTGTGATGAAGTGTTGTAGTCATGTACCTGTGGCTATATTTGATGTGTTGTGGAATTGAATTAAAATGTACGGTTGTATTTAGTGATCTATTGTGAATGTGAAGTGTCATGAGCGACGGATTGTGTTACAGTCAGTGAGAGTGTATGGTGACTATTCGCGCTCGTTTCTGTGGTTTTGATATTATGAGATAATATTCTTAAAGTGGGGGGCAGTGTCACAAAACGAGCGCTAAAAATTGGCGCGCCGCCAAATTCTTGCGGTAACGCACGGGAGAGACGCCGGGAGGTCAAAAGAAATAAAGAAAACAAACATCCAAGGCTCCCCGGGCGCGCGCTCTCCTCTCGGAAGCGTGGCTTCGCCGACGAACCTCCTCACCCCACAACGGCGGCCGAGCAAGCACGGGATTTTTCTAGAAGGAAAGGGGCGTGGTCATACCGAGTTGAGTCATCTGCCGCGGAGGGCATTCCAACCGTCTCGCCCTCTTCCCAGCCTTCGCTGCGTATCGAGCCGACGAAATGATGAGAACCTTCTGGAATGTCGCGCGGAAGGTATTTAACCGAGCAGCGGAGAAGAGAGATCAGGAGAAGGCGGAAGTTAGCGCCAGAGCGCGTAGGGTATACCGCCATGTAGTCGGCGAAGGTTTTGTCCGTAGAGACAAAGCAGGAGATGAAGGGGATTTCCACCTGAGGGGTGAAGGCTCGAGCTACAGGCAAGAGTGTGTGTTTACCGCTATCGAGCGAAGACGCGTGGCAACTGCTGCGTGTGGGAAGCCGACGTGTTTCCGGCGAAGAAGTTCGAAGCTTTGAGAGTGGCCATTTGAAGACGCGAGGTTTCCTGGAAAAGAAACTTCAGGGGGCCGCGGAACAACAACAACGCTGGACTTCGAGTGAGTGATTCTCGGAAGAGTATCATTCAGACTTTTGTTTCAAGGACTTTGGACTGAATAGGTTTTCTATCTCTTTAGTCCTTAAGTGTCTTGGTTGTTAAATGCATGCGACTGCATTGCAGTGTGAATTGTTGTCTGTGTCCGTTGTTTTGAGTGTGGCTGATTGTACTGTGTAGTACGTTGGTTGATTGGTGACATATTGTACTCAACTATTGTGGAGTGTGCATACTCGTGTATTGTTTTCGATCTGCCATTATTGAGAATATAATTTTGTTTGCTTATCAACTCTCGGCTCTGACTTGTTCTTTGGGCCACAGCCGGCGTCTGCTGGCGCGACAATAAGGACCACTTCTAAATTGTCCACGCTTTCGTGGTGCGGTTCGGGGGGCCGATACTTCGGCTCTTGGAATTAGCCCGGTGATCGCCTCCCTAATTAACGGAACCTGTGTGACAGCATTGCAACCGCGGAGGTCGTATACGTTTGATGCAGGTAAGCCTATTGAGCTGTATAGCTACAACGCCACAGCTGGCTTGTCAATCAACGTCAATGCCACCCATGGGCTAATATGTAGGTTCCAGCTAGTGAAGTAAGTGACAAGCGAAAGGCGAGCGTTAGTAGATAACACCGATTGTCACTAGAAAGAAGCGGAGGCGATGCGCTAGCACTGTGAGTTACACACTTTGGGCTCCGATCATGAACCACGGTATACACAGTAAATTGGAGGCTGCACAACAGAAAACAGACATTCACAAAACAAGTAACATTGAACAGAAAATAGTATAAAAAGCAAATGCTGTAGTGGAGGGCCCCGGAAGGATGTGCACTCAAATTACACAACAAACAATCCTATACAATTGAAACTCCGCCGAAATGTGACCGACATGTTTGGGACGGAAACGCGGCTTTGGGGCCTGCTTCTGAGCACGATAATAATTAGTCCTTCATGGCGGACAGCAGATAACAGGAAGTACATCCACGGTCACGTCTGTGTAGAGCACGCGAAGAGCCGGTTTTCGCTCTGCGGGGCGAAACCTCGAGGCAGTTTCGGGCTCTTAAGTGCTTTACCAGAAGCATGCGCGGCCTAGCTGTCAGGCTGACCGCATTAAAACATGAAACTGCCTCGAGTTTTCGCCCAGCGGAGAAAAAAGCGGCTGCTCGCGCGCTATACACTGACGCGGCTGCGGCTGTACATGAAGGTAAGCCAGTTTTCAGGCCGACTGGCTATTGTGCGTTGTAGGCCAAGAAAAATTGCTTAAAAAGAGGTGTTATGAAAAATAGGAAACATCGAAACACAAGAACGCAATTTGGATTACCTATGTTGCTTAGAGCCTGCCTCTATAACCATTTGTCAGCAAAACACCCGAACCAACTCCGACATCCTTGTGTGCTGAACACGGCTTCGTCAGTGTTCTCAGTCTCTTTACTCTGACAATGGGTGAATGTGAGGTATATCTAACATTTTCAAGCTTCTTTCTTGGCACACTGAAGCAAAGACATTCACCAAGATGATAGATAATTGTTTCCTCGCAGCTACAGTTGTCGCTTTTTTGTGAAGCTCGCCATTTGGATGTGAAATCAGTAGACATTATAGAAGGCCACTCTGAACCTCAGGTGTGCACAAGATCACTTTCTCAGCCCTAGTAACTTCAAGTGGAAAGTGTAGCTAGAAAGTCGAGCCTAAATGACTCAAGGGAAAGCTAATGGATCCTTGTGAGTTCGTCTCTTCGGCAAAGAAGTCCAAATCCTCCCGTGTAAAGAGGGCCACTAATTACTAAATTGAGACCATTGTGAGCACATAGGATGGCCTATTCTGTAAAGTCATTCAAGCAGACAAAAGATAAATGCAATGAAAGAACAGGCGAGTGTATGCTTTGCAATTCGTATTGTTTTACTTTGGGGCTGCACTGGTTTTTTTTTCTAGTACCACACGTGGGGCTAGTGTTAGTATAGTGAGCAGATATACTGTTATCTATCTTAGTATTTCATGCTGTATCTAGCTTCCTCACTTCCGGTGTAATGCTAAGTCAGTAAGGTATTTTTCTAGCTTTTGGACTGTTCTTCATTTTACAAGGTATTCATGGCAGTAACGTGACAGCCTAATAGTTCCAAAAAGTAATTTATATCTATGCGACCACGCTATGTATTCTGAAAATTCTGTGTATAAAATGAGTAAATTGTATACTTACAACGAACACGACTGTCTGTAGGTCACGAAATAAGTGTCAAATGGCAGGGCTAGCATCACGCCGTTTTAATTTGAAATTCTGCATGGTTATTGCAAATGACATGACACATCGTCTTTCCGACGTTGGTCGAACAGGGCGGTTCATGAGCTGCTTTTTTGATCCAGATCAGGTCTTTTTCCTGTCAATCACTTAACTCCATCGATTTTCTCACACAAAATGCGTTCATTGTAGCCGTCAGTGGCCTGTGAAGTGATTGTGTTTTCATCCTACGTGGACGGCCTCTGCGCAAAAGGTCAGTGTCGATATAAGTGAAACGCATCATTTCGCCTATGTGCCTTCACCTGAGACGTTGTGTCACTGCACTCATGTATTGGGCGAGTTTCAACAGGCACTCTTTTTAGAATGGATGCAAGGCAATGCGTTCGTTCATGATGGATGGGCATTACAGCGTACATTACAACAAACTTTCAAACATGGTAATTTTGGGGCTATTATGATTGTCGTGGTGGTATTGAATCGGGCGTGTTTAGCTGACATAGTTTTAAAAGCTGGGCGAAAACAATTTCATATGAGCACCTCATAATGATAGGGGTGTGTCGAAGTGCTTTGAAGGGGTACTGAAACAAAAACTTTGGCGTCGTGCTGTTCTGCTGCCATGCGTTGCTGTGGGCCTGTTAGTAATGACATGACACATCGTTTGCTGCAGCACGCGACAGATGTTTTTTACAGGCCCCTCATTGTCAATCAGTTTCAGTTTTGGTTTGAGAGAGTTCCAAAAACTGGGTGCAACTCTCGCCACCTAGCGTGTGCAGCACGTGACCACGTCAGCGCACAGAGCTGTGAGGCACTTCCACACGGTCCGCATCAACAATTGCCTTCGAATAGTAAACGGGACTGGAATGTCGCCAAACACAAAACTGTCTAGGTGTGTGCCACGGCCACGCACGCGCAACAAGCCGCCGAGAAATATAGACTTCGGGAACTAACGCGGCAAAAGAAAAATGGCGGCTATGACGTCATCACAACTTGTTTTGTTGACCACAGCTTGGTGACGTGAGGACAGTAGGGGGTCACTTCAGGCTCACCTGCGAGGGTGTCTATAGCGCTATGGAGTCGGTCACTCACGCGAACTTCAAAAAAACTTTCAAATACCTTCCAAGCTATACTCGCTGTTGATATCTTGCAGATGATGCACGAATGTTCACGAGAATCGACGCCACAGGCTATCTCGGCCCCGAAAGTTTGTGTCAGTACCCCTTTAGGCAGCCCTGTGTTGTGCTGGAGGGCAATTGCCATTTCTTGATCTTTCCTCTTGATCGTCGGAGCCCTTGGGGAAAAACATCGCCAAATGTCCGGTGCCTAGGAGGAAAGGTTTATACGATCCGGATGACCGCTTCTCTTTTTCTTTCGAAGATTTGGTGCCATCAAGCTAAGTGCTCAATGTGGCCGATGTCTCCACCGGAGTTACAAGCGGTAAGCCGCTGCGCCTGTCTTGAATGACCGAGTCGGATTTGTAGGCGCAGTCGGTGTTTGATGCACTGCAACTTGCTCGCATCCTCGACAGAAATTACGTGGACTCGCACAGGCTTGGTGGACAGCTTAATAACTGCTAAATAGCACACTAAATGAAGACACAAGTACAACAGACAGGACCGAGTGCGAACACATTTACGACTGCTTTAAAGCGACTGTGTCGTCATGTACCTGCCACTGCTTCAGCTTACGATAAGGTAGATTAAAAATTCAATAAATCAAGGCCATGTTGAAGTGAAAAAAGATAAACAAGACGTTTCTCTTCCATGCGACATACGCACGTGTATCTCTGTTCAACTATTTTGCCTGCCACTCTTAAGCATTCTCAGCCATTCATTATACAATTCAGTTCCAAGGGGGAATTAGCCCATGTTCACGAAGCTCTTCGTGATGAGAAAGACAGTATTCTCATCAACATATCTTTGTGGAATATTACTTCATGCTGTGCAGCTGGCTTGGTATCTTTAACTCCATTGTCATCAAACAAACAGGACACGTTGAGAAGCTTCAACACATTCTGCAAGGCCACACTTGTACCACCAGGCAGCCGAAAATTTACAACACCCCATGCGTGACCACAAATATTACCTACCATATTGTTTTCTCTGCGGTGCCTTTAATGACTTTCTGCAAAGAGCCATATACAGGGCATATTACGAGTATGCGAACAAACGATCGGTATCCTAAAGATAATTTCTATTATGAAGTTTGTCAAGTAAATTAACTTACAAGAAATACCATGTGATAGTCACAGCAAACGGCACGAAGTTGTACTTATCCGGCAATGCTTAATAATTAAGTAAACAAGAATGGGTGCTATCAGGCAGTACTTATCATGAGAAGAGCAAGCCATGGTTATCAAGATCTTTTCTTTAGACGGAAGTAACACGACGAAGCAGAACATTGCTATGCTCTTTTTTACATAGAGTGCATGTGGTTGCATGTACACCTTTTCCCGCCGGTTAGACATAGTTTCATAAGGAAACGATACCATTAAAGATCTTTTCATACCAGCAGTTCAATCAGAGCGATTGAACCCCAGAAGAGTCCTTGCAAAAAAGACAGCTGGGAAGTGCCTGGCAAATCTCTTAGTTGTGCGAGCTCGTTTGGTACTTGGTCAAAAAAAATAGATGGTGCAGAAGGAAAGAAAGACGGAAGATTAGCGCTACCTCAAACGAAGAGTGTCTACTCTGTGTGCTCATTTCTTCGCCGTTGCTTTTCCCTTGGTTTTTTCGGGGTTAATAAAAGTCACGTTGTTCATCTCACGTATATGTCATAGTTTGTTTTTTGAGCGTTCAAGTGGATTAAAGTAATGTACACTTTATATCGCAGGCGACGAGCTGAAAATAACATCAACGTTATGCAGAAATATGATAAAAAATGCTTTGCGAAGTTCTTCATTTGCTAAGAATGTCATCTTCATGTATTTTTTTATATTTTCGCAACACCGCTCGTTGATTGTTAGGTTAAGAATTTTTCTGCCATTACCTGACAGCTTTATTTTATTAGCAGGACATTGAAATGCAAGAATAAAATTTCTAATGTTTATTTTTAGTTTCTGGTGAGCGGCCATTTTCGTCAAGATCATACTGTATTGATGGTATACCTGAAAAAATGAATGCACGATAGGGCTGAAAAAGCACATGCCGTAAGCTAAGTAGAAAACCTACAGAGCATTGCAACAGCCCCATTTCGCTTCTTGCCGACTAGTACTCAGAAAACCACCAAGCAGTCAGTGCACATCCGACCATAATCCTCACTTGCGAGCGGGAATCTTGTGTCGGACATTTGCCAGGTCTCAACTAGCTCCACCACCGCCTCCTTTTTTAATAGTGCATTAGACTGAGTGGGCTACAAGAGTCTCGTTTGGCGCTTATGCGCGCGTTAAGAGGCAGAAAGCCGCTTGCGGCAGTCTAAAGGGAGCGCTGAGGCGTCTTGATACGACGAGTTGAAGCCACTGTTTTCGAGCAGCGCTTGGCCCTGTACAGTTCCGTGCAGTGGAGTTCTTCATTTAACACTTTATTGCTCGACAGTAGTGAACTTAAGTAAGAAGAGAATAAGCACGATATTTAATATCAATTGCACACCAAGATCTGATCTATCTTTTTGTTAGTTCCTATTGTACAGAGAGCAGGTGACGCATATAGTTATCGCTGGTGACGGCAAGTGTTTAGCAAATAACAGAGAAATGCGACCTCTTGCTTAGACATGCTTTATCCAGTTCTGCTGTAATGCGTTTGTTGTTTTACAACTGTATAAGAAATTATACGCTTGCGTTTGACGTACCAGCCACATTTAACACCACTTGATGCCGTTCATGCCGGCTCGAGCATGCCATGGCTAAAATAAATGGTTTGTATGATTCACGGCTGTCGTATCTTGCTGGGTGAGCTGAATGTGGTGAAATACAAGCTAGCTTTATGTGAAGTAAAACAAGCAGCGCGAATACGGCAGAGTCGTAAGAAGGAGCCACCCAGAGCCCTAAACCTATTAAAGAGCGAATGTGGGCGTGTTTGCGCGGCGTAATGAAACAAACCACGCAAATAACATGATTGTTTGCGCAGTGTGTTTCACTATGCTTCAGCAACGTACCCAAGTTCACTCTATAGTTTCAAGTTGTGGTGTGTCTTTAAGTAAAACACAAAGACTTGCCCTTCAAATTGTGTCATCGCATTCAAGCCGAGGCTGAAATATACAATTTTGCCTTCTGAACCATTGTCATTACGTAATATGCAGTGATTGCAGCTGCTCGTGGCCATATTGCAAATCGACAAAAAAGACGCTGGATAATGTACATGCAGAGCGTGCCCGCGAATTTCGAAAGCATTGTTGTAAACACACAAAGATTGCTCATCCTTTCTATCTGGCTAAAGTCAATGAAACAACTTAAATCAATGAAACAAGTCAATGCAACAACCTTTACAAGTCTTGCGATAGTGCTATATGCCGTAATCTCTTAATAATATAGGTAGTATTCACCTAATATTTTGAAAGTAAGTTGGTGAGGTTAAAAGCAGATGTTTTGAATTATAACACTGATGTTTGGATAGCTGGGACATAGCTACATGTAGGAATACATAGGCGCAAACGAAGAACACGGACGACAAAAATCACGCAGTCAAGTGCACACTCGCACCTGAGTTTCATTAATCCAAACCCTAACTTTCTTAACCCAAATGCATGCATGAATTAAAAAAAATGCTTCAGAGCCTGTATTTTGCGAAGAATCAAATACAAGGTGGAATGAGAACGGCCAGAGTGACTTAAAGACCATAGTGTTATCACCTGTTTTAAAATGGTTTTTCTTTCTGTAGGTTGTGCAGCATTTTTCTACAAATGCATTCATACGTTATGGTTTAAGAAGCTAAGTTTCGGTGTAATATAAGGTAGTTATGGGCGTGCGCTTGTTCTTGTTTTCTTTACCATCCATGTTTTTAAAATTGGGCTTCTGAATTCTTTTCAGCTATGCAAAAATTGACTTAATTATGCCGGATAACACGCCGCAAGTCTAGCACGTATCACGTAGCACGTGCGGCGTGTTTAGCACTGCGGTGCTAAACACGCCACAAGTTTAGCACCGCTGTTTAGCACGCAAGTTTAGCACGTGTAGCAGAGAATACCTTAACGAATGCTGCGATGTTGTAGGCATGGCGAAAGAGGGCTTGTGTAGAAATCACTTGTGTAAATTGGGAGGTTGTGCTTTAGTGGAAATAATATATTTCAGAAAAAAACAACGTAGTAAGGGTCACTTTTTAAGGTGATACAGTTAAAGAGCTCGTTTCGCACAGATTCCATCGTTGGCATGAGCGCCGTTTGTTGTGAGCGAAAATCAGCATCTTTGCGTGACCAAAAAAAAATGATCATCTTTGTGTCACTGAAAAGTCAAAATAAACGGAAGTAAAATAAGTAACACCGAATTACGGCTCTGATTGGGGCTCAAACCTCGGTCGTTTGAGTGGCAAGGGTATGTTCCGCGGAATTGCAACGTCGACGCTTGTGAATAAATTGAAAGTAAGTTCCTTTGCTTGGAAATGCAGTGAAAGTATTTTTCATGCTTGACAAACATACGCATCCTTTACACAGGCTTTGCCGTACAACATGATTACCGTAATAATGCATGTTACAAGGTTACACTGACTTCGGGCATCACAACATGCTATATTAAATAATTGGTGGCTCAACGCTCCACCTTGAGGCACATCACGATAGACGGGATGCTTATTTGTGTCACCCTCAGCACTAGACATGCATGTAGTTTTTTCTTCAAGATAGCTACTCCTGGAATATAGCACATACGTTATTCACAGTGTATGTTGCAGCCTGGTAACTTTCAGTTCAAAGGTGAAGATAGCCGGTGTCTGCGAAAAGAATAGAGACTTCCAAAGCTTCGTGTGGTTCAATCTTTATCTGCGGCATGCTCCTCTGTTTTTACCTCTCTGTATCGTGGACAGCTGTGCTTGTCTGAATAATTGGAACCCTTTAATAGGAAGCAGAGGTAGGAGGGTGTGCACGGAGAGCATGCCATCGTACCTGCTTTTGACGTCTTCAGTCAGTCGCTTGAGCTTAACGGATGAAATATTTCGCACGCTTTGGTGTGCAGCAGAGTGTTTTGACACGAGCTGCGTTGATCGAAGGGGGGGGGGGGGGCATGGCAGTGTTCAAGATGCGACAAACCAACTGCCACCAGCATTTTCCCACAAATTCGGTGTCAAAAGCCAGTCTCCAAACCATTCACGTGAGCTTATGCCACAAACTTGCTATTTCCCGCTTGTGAGATTAGGCGAAACTTCAACTTGATCCACAGAATGGGCTGGTTGAACTAGCACGAATAAAACAGTCCGTGAATGGGAAACTGGACTTTTAGTGGTAGCGTACTCTTGTAAAATTTTTGAGGTGCATAATGCACTACTCAGCCAGTCTTCAATGCTTCTGATAGTCAGTTATATCTCTTGTAAGGTTCTTGGTAAGTTTAACTCACAAGCGTTTGAAATTTCTCTCATGTGTCGAGGTACCTCTCTTGCATCTTGGGAACTTTCGCGTAGCGGAAATAGGCCAATGAGAAAGATAATCGTATTAAAGCACTACACGAACAAACGAAAGTATTGAGCGGCATTTATTGTCATACCTATGCTTGATGACAGTAACAGCATCATGTCGCGAAATATCACCGTAATCTCCGGTGAATCATTCAGGTCAGAACCATTTGGTATTTAGCCCACGGCATTCAATACGCAGCTAGGCTGGCCCCTAATGAAGCGCTCTTAATTTCTTTTAAAATCAAAAGAACTTTATTTTGTCTGGTAGAACGCCAATCAGACACCTCCCGATGAAGGGGGTTCTTCTGCAGTTGCTGGTCGCATCCACGCTGATTAATAAACACCGTGGCACGCAACGTAATTGCATGCCTGCCGAAAACTCGACAGAGAACTCCCTACACTTAAGGTCCCCAGACTCAGTCTGTTCTGTGCTGAACTTTGCGCTACTTAGCCCAGGACACTGCCAGAGCATGTGAGTGAGTGTGAACTTATCCACCGCACAGCTAGGACAAAGTGACTAAACTTGTTACGAGATATAGAAAAACATGTCTGCAGCTCCCGGAGAGACTACTGTGGTCTGGTGAGCTTGCAGTGCGGTAGGGTGTGCTTCCTCCTAGACAGTCGCAGCGAGAAATATTTTTGTGGCTGTTTTATAGATGATAGTCTTTCTCGGGGTTCTTCGACGCAAAACTTTTGGTCTGTCTGTCTGTCTGTCTGTCTGTCTGTCTGTCTGTCTGTCTGTCTATTTGTCTGTTTGTCCTCCCTTAACGATAGCCCAAACAGCACCAAAAGCTACCCCAAACGGCCGACCGATCCACAACGCCCATCAATATTGCTCAAGATTTAGCGTTCCTACTTGTGCGATTGTCAATTAAAGAGAAAAGATATTGCGCATATTTGAGGCACCATAACAACACGTCAGTAATCTGTACTTGTGTCTTTTAACTGAAAAAGCCACGCATAAGTAATTCTAGGGACCGTAGCGCTTACCACACCGCGCTGACGATGCAACGGTTGCACGAAAAAGCAAGCGTTTTCAATGCTTTGCTAAGACGACATGGTGGTGGAACCTACCCATGGCCTTGAGTTCCACATCTTATCGTCTCCGAGACGGGCACGTACGCCGCGCACTTTGTTTTCCAAGAGAACTGCGACATAGCGCTCATGTCACGTGTGCCGTGACTTAAAGCGCTCGTTCGCCTCCACTGCACACTCGAGGCACTCTAACGCAGCGCCTCCATAATATCATTCACCGATTTTTCGCGGAGAACATAAAATAAACGTTTTGTTCACTCTCTCCAGACGCAAGAATATCGTATTTCTACGGCATTTGCAGTGTAACAATCAAATACGGGGCCAATTTTTATTTAAAAATTCAGCTGCAAAAAGAAAATTTAGTCGCCCGTAATGCCCATTCTGTTTTTTTTTCTATGGTCCCTGTCTTTTCTGAAACCATTTCTGTAGGTTCATTGAAAGTAGGAAGCCAACGAGCCAAAAACTCGATTGTTTTCGATCTCTGGATGTCTCTGTTTGGGGAAAGGATGAGTCGCCGTCCCCAAGAGGAAGCCCACCCGTCAACTCCTCCTCCTTATTTCGAATGCCCTGCTCTCCTCCTAAAAATGGTATCAACACTCCTCGTTTTTTACATAAATTTCACCATCCTCTGCGCCACCACAGTGGCGAATGAAGACGGAGAACACTAAAATCGTGCATGTGTTGCGAGTACACAATGTTCGTCAATACTAGCTCCATGTCTGTCCTTGTACAGAATCATCCAGATTTCTTTCTGCGCTTGGTCTTCCAGCGATGTTTACGGTGCTTGTTCAACGCTCTTGCCATTGGACGCGTCACTTTCGGCAAACTGCTTTCAACGATCGGTTTCCTTGGGCAGGAAGGTCTGTTATGCCGACTCTTCCGCAAGTTTATGATGTAGCTGTTTCTCAGAACTTTTCTTTATTTCTTTCGTTTGCCTGCCCTTACCTTGGGAACATCAGTCCTTTCAATCTGCGTTTGTCTGGGCTGTACTATTCGGGGGGTTGACGTTGTCTTGACATGTCGCATCTTGGCAATTCTATGCCGTGTCAACAACAGCCTCTCTAGTTTCGACTTCAGTGGCTTACCTGAAGTGCCGTATTTTTGATAAGTGCTGGCAGCAGGCTTTCGTTTTCTTGTTGAATTTAAATTTATTTTCCCTTCGTCAAATGACCTTGATTTCCTTTCATCAGGTATTTCGTTGCACAGACGTAAGGACGGCTATACAACAAAATCTGGTGACTTTGGCATGCAATCATCCTCAAGCTATGAAGTGTCATCTTTTGGACTTCCAGATGCCTTCTGCTTTTCCTTCGTACAAGTCTCTTCCAGCATGTGCACTTGAGTTGCTGTAACTGTTGTGTCGTTTGCTTCATTATTAGTGTAGGTTGATGGAAGTTCTGAAGGCGTGGGACAGTCATTTGGAAGTAGCGGTTGTTCTTAGCGTGCTTGGATGCTCGTTACGGTGGTGAAATCGGCCACATCCTGGCTTCCAGCACGTTCGGCAATTCGTCGTGAGTCTGAGTCGTCTAGCTTCTGTAGAAGAATATTGCTGCTGAAGAAGCGAAGGCTAAATGGCGGCGCCACAGATGAAGACCAGGTTAGCTTGTACTTCTGTCCAAATCCATTGCTTCATGGCCTCCAAACTAGCTTGTCGAGCATTTAATACGTCAACGATCTTATATTTCAATCTTACCTTGGCTAGAATGATCTTGTGTTCATAAAGCTCTGCTTCGCCCGTCTCAGTTTCCAAGCGATCATTATAAACTGCGTCTTCTGCTTCGTTGTCGACTTCTTCAAGAAGCTTGTAATGTTCAAACTTCCATGAATATATCGTAACTTACTCACTTACGGATGCTCCACGTTTATTAGACTATTAGACGTTCAATGTTGGCGATGGCTTTTATGGTGGCCTTGCGCATTTCATTCCGCCTTGCGAACAGGGCCTACATTATCCAGTTAAGTGTCGGAAACGTGAAAAATCACTGGCTGGTCACGTCACTAGGTGAAGTCGCTGTCAAAGTGGTGTCTGTCACAAACGCTTCGCCGCAAGAAGTCTCAAGCAGTGTCGAGGTGTGATGCTTCTTGATCTGGTTCTCGGGAACGGTTTGGCTTCGTACATCTACTTAAACAAACGGCGGCTACACAAAAGTCCTCGAGGCTACGACTGCGGCCCGAATTCGTGAAGTCCTCTCCGTCTCACCTCGGAAGGTCTTTCCTCCCGGGTTTCACGGCACAAAAATGTTGAGAAAAGGGCTAGCCGCCGTCCCCATGGCGAAGCCTCACCCGTCGGCCTCCTGCTTATTTCGAATGTCCTGCTCCCCTCCTAAAGATAATATCAACACTCCTCGTCTTTCACATAATTTTCAACGATCTCTCTCAACCCGTCTCTAGACCCACGAGGACCATCGCCGCTTGCCGAGATGCATGTGATTTCTCGCACACGCGTAATGGCAACTTCACTGATGTTGCTAACATTTTGGTAAAACATTTAGCAAATGTGCTCCGGAACCAGGTAGTGTGCATAAAGCTACGAGACCTTTTGAACTGAGAATAGCTTCAGCTTCTTTGAATATTAGCGCCGACGCGAAGGGCTCGATTCAATCCTGGAGTCAGTAAATATCTCGGTACGCGAGGGCTCATTCATTGCCTAAGCTAATATTACCTGTTCTGTGGAGAGGCCAGGCACCTTCCTTACGGTAGCTTAGTTGAGTACACCATCACGATGACCAAACCCTACTACTACTGAATATCGAAGCGGCCGTACGGCAACGCTTAGACGAAAGCCACCTTTCACAGAGATTAAGCTGCGGAATCAAGCTAGACTTTGCCTGTCTTTCAAAAGTCAACCTTTTGCTCCGAATGGACTCTATGTAGTAAGACTGTCAGCTCATGCGTACTAATCATTGTTGGTGGTAACAAGATCGGCGCCCCACTTCCCGTCTGGCATTCCAGCAACTGTAAAAGACGCTGTCCGTCATGGGATAGGAGAATCGCACGACTTGAGCTAGCGTTGGTGCCTCGATCAAAGACCAAGAAGACAGAAGTACATTGTGTGGCGGGCCCACGTTGTTTTCGGCCGTAAGCGCAGGACCTCTTAAGAAGGGCTTGGGCGTTGGCTGTGCTGAAAGTTAAGCAAACAGCTCCACCCCCCTCCTTTTCAACATTTCAAATAGGTTAATTTGGGCACCCTAATAACAAACCAGTCACTGAACCAATTTTTACCTACAAAGCTGTTTAAGGCAGTTCAAAATTGAACGGCCTGTAGTGTGGGGCCTAGCAGGTATATTTCATAAGGTTCGGGTAAGTCCCAGGACTCATCACTCATGCAACGAAAACCATTAAGGCGCAGCCCCCCAAACAAGCACGTGGCAGATAATTTTCAGCGGCCTTAGTTTGGTTTGGGAATACTTTATTGTGAAAGTCCGAAGGCGTGCGCCCTAGCACACGGCGGGCCGCTCCCACGATGGGACAGTAAGGCCGAGATCTAGCGCCGTATTGTGGGCCCTCCGAACAGCCCAAAGTTGTGATGTCCGGACTCCGAAGAACGGACCCCACTTTCTGGACAATGTTGTATCGGTGCCACGTACCGAAGGGCACTCCCAGAGCATGTTATGTAAGGTGGCTTAACCACCACATTTTGTACACAAGTTGGTGAAATAACCATCAGGGCGAAATTTGTGGAGGAAGGCAGGGTTGGGGTGCGTTTCTGTCTGAAGTAATCGCAATGTCAGTGCCTGCGCTCTATTTAGCTTCCTATGTGGGGGTGGAAAGATTCTCCTATTCATAGCAAAACGTTTGGCAATTTAATTGTATTTAGTTGGCCGATCCATGTTTACAAAGTATCAAGTTCGAGTCAAAGGTACTCTATGGTGGCGAACCGCTAACCTTCGCGTCCTGGAGTGGCCCAACACAATTAAATTAGTAATCTCTCGGTCCATTTTCCTATACTAGCCGGAAACTATGTAAGGGTATGGGTTGTGAGCGACTTTTCACCGTGTGTGTTTCTGGCCTCTTTACACACAGCTCCAACACTGAAGGCATGAATGACAGCTCTAGAATCGCTAAATATATGTTCATGACCCTGATCTAAAAGAGCCAAGGCAATGACAACCTGCTCAGCTGCATTGGCAGGTTTGGGGTATATCAACGCCGCTATAATTGTAACCCCATTGTGGTTGATCGTCATAACTGTGAATCGGTCGTTCTGGTTATTATATTGGGCCGCGTCTACGAAACAAACACTCCCGTGGATATCGGCTACTTGGCGGAAAATGGCCCGAGCGAGCACTCCCCTCCTTCCAACATTTCGTTAGGGATGCACGTTCCGTGGGGCAGGCGAGACACTGACGTTCTCCTTCTGATTCCTAGTAAGCCCTTGGTACAGAGCCTCAATAAGAGCTGGTGGAAGACCCATACCTGCGAGAATAATCCTCCCCGCTTTTTGAGCCAGACAGCCTAGTTACCTGTGTTCTTTCTTGCTCTTCCGCGATTTCTCCCAATGCATTATGAATTCCCAACTGCAGGAGATCATTGATGTGAGTGTATTTAGGGAGCCTAAGGGTATTCTTTACAGCTCTCTTTATTATTACATAAAGCTACTCCCTTTCTGGTCTCTTCAAAACATGCATTGCCGCCTCATATGCAAAATGACACAACAAAAATCATGTATAATTCTCTGACCAAGTTGTGCTCTGATAGTCCTGCCCTTCAATTAGCCACCCGTCTTATGAGCCAAATAACACTATCTGTCTTTTTTGCTAACCTTTGAATAGCGATGTTATTGGTGCCCGTTGCTTCTTGCGTCATACCTATAATGCGGATGAAAGCGAATTTAGGGATTGATGGTCCACTTTTGGCACATAGGTGGATGTTTGTCTCTAGGGGCAGCACACATCCTCACGCTCAATTGCCCTTTCTGACCGGGTTATAGAGGAGAAGCTCAGACTTTACTGGAGAGCAGAAAAGGCCTGCGTCCTGCAGAAAAACTTCAGAAAGCTGCCTCGAGAAAACAGCCATGACAAAGTTAAATGGTAAAAGAGATAGAACAGATCCCCGCGGGGTGCCCCTATTTCCCAGGACTTGCACATCCAATTCTAGATCTCGAACTTTAAGTATGACATTTCGACCACTCAGGAACGATCTGACAAACGCATGAAATGTGGAACCTAGGGTGACACTAGATATCACAACCAAAATAGGATCATGACGGACATTATCAAACGCTTTTTTTATATCCAAGCCTAGGATCGCACTGGTGTCTCTGGTATGATTATCTAAAAGTTGAGTCCTAATGACTTTAATAGCATCTTGCGTAGATAGGCCTGGCCTAAAGCCAATAAGGTAACGAGGAAAGAGATCATTGCGCATTATGTAATCCGCCATTCGGCTCTGGTTAACGTGTTCCACCGCCTTTCCCACGCATGACGTGAAAGAGGTGGTACGCAGATTATCTAAACTTAGTGCTTTACCGGGCTTGGGAATGAGGATCACCTTGGCCAATTTCCATTGCTTCGGAATGTCACATCCCTTCCAAATTCCATTAGGCTCATCAGTAAGAAATTCAACAGAGTCTTCTTTCAAGTTCCGAAACGATTTGTTGTTGACGCTATTTGGACCCGGTGCCGATCGGCCATTTATTTCGTGCAGCGCACGTCGCACATCGCTGATGGCGAAGGATTCATCCAAATGTCGAATGGCGAAGGATTCATCGCCAGCTACAAAGACAGTTTGGCGAAAGCCACGAAGTAGTATACACCGAGGCCGCTAAATCAAACGAGAGCTGCGTTATAGTAGCAGTTGAGTCAATGCCACATACTGTTAAACCTGTCGCAGCGTCAATTAAAACAACCTGTACAGCGACAGCGGAGACGGCGGCCATTGTGCTAGCTATTCGAACTAAATAGGCAAAGAATTGTCTGAATCCCAGGAAGGCTGAAGATTGTTTCTCCGTTGTGCACTACCGAATGTTGCCTTGAAAATAGTACGTGACAGGCTGATACACTAAAATGCTATAATTTGGTTCTCAGGCCACGAGGGTATCTCGGGTAATGCGCTGGCGCAAAGTTTCGCTCGTGATTTGAGCAACCGAGTGAACAACAACAATGATAATGAGTATGAACCTTGCACTGCACAAGATATATTCGAGCATCAACGGAAGACAAGACAGCGGTATGCCCCACCGCACAAATCGCTTAAAGTTGACGAAGCTCGCCAGCTAAGACAAATTCAGGTTAACACCTATCCACATTTGGAAAGGTGCCATCACATAAACCCCAATGCATATGTAAAGCAATGCCAGTGGTGCGAGTCACGACCGACGTTGAAACACGTCACATGGGACTGCCGGAACAAGCCTATGAAGTTTGAGTCGCCTCTGATACTCACGCCACTAAGGGAGCCTTGAGAAGTTGTCCTCGCCCGACCTGACCTGAAGACCCAAAGGGGTCTCCTGGATCAAGCCGGTCGAGCTGCAGCAGCCACTGGTGTCCTGGAATGGGAAAACCACCCTTGACCTATCCCCTTCCTTTTTGTTCCTTTGCATTTTTTTCATAAATAAAAATTTTGTATCATCTATGGCGTTTGGCGGCATTCAACCGTCAGAGGGCCATTGGAAAACGATTTGCAAAGTACTCAAAGCGCAGACTTGAAAACAAGTACGTATCCGCGAACACTGGCTGAGGGTAAGCTGTTTCGAATCATATATTTCCACATTATGTTGTACCAACTGGCCCAGCATTCTACTTTATTGCCCCTATAGCTCCGCTACCGAAGAGGATTTTTGTGCAAGATGGGGTATTTTAGTGAGGACCCGCCTCTTATTATATTTCGTGCCCGACTAGTCAAGTGGGTGTTTTAAAACATTCCGTTTACCTCTGGTTCACATTTGTCCATCGACTGAGTTACAAATTTCATCCCACCACCGCCTCGACAAGTTTTAGGAATGTTCTTCAATTTGTGCATTTAACTCCGCAATCTTTACCAAAGCTTATTATTAAAGTTGGTCCTTCCATCTGGCCAATAGCGGCTGATTTGCCTTCAGTGAATGTGCAAGCAGACTGTTCATTTTTTCTGTCTGTACTTTTGTCTTAACGATCCTGGTGACAGCCCTAACGTCTTGCAGCAGCATCTCCGTCCATTGCTCCAGAGAGTCCGGGATTTTCCCTTGTTGCGCTCGAGCCCTGCGTGACTCCTGAAACTTATCCCAATCCACGTAAGTGAACTTTTTTTTATACTTTGACCCATCTGCAATTTATAACTGTAATAAAATGATCAATTCCTAAATCCGTCAGAAGATTTTCCCAACCTACCGAGCCAGCTTTTTTCACGAAAGCTAAGTCAGGAGTGGAGTCCCTGGTGGTAGATGTGCCGCGTTTAGTAGGAAACGCCGGGTCCGATATTAACAAGATATCTGCATCTCCCGTCTCCTGCCACAAGCTCCTATTTTTAACAGAATCATACGGGTAGTTTCACGCCCGAAAAGTGGGATTAAAACCCCCTGCCATAACCAGAGGGGAGAGCCCAGCCAACCTGCTTGCCTTAGCTATGATTTTCTTAAAACGCTGTCTATGATCACTAGGACTACTCTATATTTACGCGTATGTACTGTTGCAGAAAAATGACGATAAAAGTATTTGGCGGACACCAGGTAGTGGGGCTCTGGTTTATCGAAGATAAAGAAGGGGATCTTGCTGAGAATCACTGTGTCAACGTCTATCTGCCTTTTGTTCGCGTTATACCGCGACACTGGTGGAGGTGCTGGGCCGCAACCCTGCCTAGTGCTCCATACTCCCGCTGGGAGCCGTTTATCTAGCTCGGACGCATTGCCATCTATTGAAACTCCCATGCACCGGTTCAGTTTGTGGCTGATAGGCCTCGCGCCAGTGTTCACTCCTTCCACGGAACCTCGCAGTTGCCGCTTACCTCACCAAATGGCCAACGCCAGTCCGCAACCTGCGTCTCAAGGCCCCCCGCCGACACAGCCTTCACAGGTAACCATCCTTCAACTGCGTGTTCCCGATCACATCAGTGGCTGCGCCCATGAAGACGTTAACGACTGGCTTGAGCACTATGAGCATGTTGCCAAGATGAATCGATGAACAAGATAAGCTCTCAGGTGCCTATTTCTACCTTGACGGTGGTGCAAAAACTTGGTATGAGAACAAAGAAGTCAGTCTGTTAACTTGGGGCGGCTTCCGACAACAGCTTGTCGACACGTTCGCCAATGTCGATCGATGGGACCGTGCGCAGCAGCTGTTAGAGCTACGGGTTCAAAAACCCAATGGAAGCGTTGCTGTGTTCGCTGAAGATATGACTCGTCTTTTTCGTCGAGCTGACGTGAGCATGAGTAAAGATAGGATGTTGAGCTACCTCATGCGCGGCGTTAAAGAGCAACTTTTCAATGGGCGACTACGCCGCCCTACAAGTTCCGTGATTGACTTTATCAACAAGGCTACGTCTATTGAGCGGGCCGGGCCCTCCATCAACGATGCAGGCAGTATGATCATATGTTTAGCAGCGCCCCAATCAATGCTGCCGCCATAATTGAGAATCAAATCTCCCTGCGAGACCTCAATAGGGAGATATTTCGCGAAAAACTACAGAAGTTCTGCACTCCAGTTGCTCAAACTTCGTTGCGTCCATCGTTGAACTGGTACGCGACGAAATCTGCCATGCATTTTTTACCGTTGGTCCTTATGACGAGCACCGTCCCATGAGCTACGCCGACGCTCTCCGACGTGTACCATCTGTTATATCGACGCCGTACCACCCAGAGCCAACGGCCCCTTGGTCACCGCCGCAAGAGCAGACCCTGAGCCGACTGCCAAGCCTACCGACGTACCACCAGCCGTCAAAGGCAGCACCATGGACATCGTCGCAAGATGGGAGGCTCAGACGTCCACGCTCCGAAGAACGGACGCATGACTCACAGTCGATCGACATCCACTATGCTTTAACTGCGGAAGTGCAGGTCATATTGCGCGTCAATGCTCATGGTCTGACGATCGACATGCGAACAACGAATGCATACCACGCCAGGAGGACGCCTCTTTGCAAGGAGCGCGTTCTCACTTTTACGACTACCGTACTTCTGACGAGGAGGCAATACCTACTCGCCAGCTAGGTTTGGGACGTCGATGCCGCTCTCGTTCTCCCGCGCATTTCTCTTCAGCAGACCAACCTAACTCCGCGAACCTTAGCGCATGAAGTGCAGGTCACCCAGCCCGCGCCGGGGGAAACAGAGGGTAGTGACCTCCAGGGGTAAGGTTGCAGGTCATGGAGATGAGAATGAAAATACCCCATTACATGACGCTGTAAAGCCGACAAGACGTGAGAGCGACGACATTGTGACCGCCGACGTTAATGTATTTCTTGACGGCCAGAAAGGAACAACCTTACACGACACCGATGCTGACTTTTTAATAATAAGTCAAGACCTTGCCGTCCGCCTCAAGAAAGTGAAGACGCGATGGAAAGCCCTCATATAAGGACGGCAGGTGGTCAGTTATTTATGCCCTCTGAAAGATGCACAGCGAGAATGGACACAGGAAGTTCTTCTTTGGTTGCGTCGTTCGTCGTTCTCGCCGCAGGCTGCAAGGATCTAATTATTGCTATAAACTTCTTACGAGAGTATGGCACCGTCATTAATATCCAGGCAGTTTGATTACGTTCTGCCACAGTTTAGGCGCACCTGATTGTCCACAAGCGCAACCAAACCAACTGCGTCTAAATGATGACGATGTGGTTCTTCCTCCTCGGTCATGCACGCTTGTTTCTGTGGCAGTCGCTGTCCAGTTTGGCGGCGAAGATGTTGCAGACCGAATAAGCTCACTCCCCCTCACACATGGCATTCCGTCGCAAAAGGTATCGTCAGTGTCGCCGCAGGACGCACGGACATGCTTCTGACATATTTTAGTGGTGAGCGCCGCCACCTTCCAAACGGCATGAACATCGCTTACTTCGACAATATCATAGACGCAGAAGGCTGCTTGGCAGTAGTCAACGAGGAGCCGCTTCTGACAAATTTTAGTGGTGAGCGCCAGCACCTTCCAAAAGGCACGGCCATCGCTTTCTTCGACGATATCACTCACGGACAAGGCAGCTTGGCAGCAGTTGACGAGGCGCCAAAACTTGATTCAACACCAGTTCTCGACGTTAACACTACTTTGCCTTAGAACGAGCGAAAGAGGCTCCTGGAGCTGCTGGCCGAATTCAAAGACTGCTTTTTGACAACATCAAGAGTTAGCCACATGCGTCTAACCAAGCATCGGATAGTTTCTGAGGATATCGCGAGACCAATTCACCAAAATCCTATTGGTTGGGTCCAAAGAAACGCGAGGTGATAGAAGAGCAAGTCGGCAAAATGCCAGAGTATGACGTCATTCAGCCCTCAAAAAGCCCCGGGGCATCACCTGTAGTCCCTGTTAAAAAATTGACGGCAGCCTGCGCTTCTGTGTAGATTACAGAAAACTCAATCAGCGGACAAAAAGAGATGTGTATCCACTTGGTCGCATAGATGACTCTCCCGACAGATTTCGACATGCTCGTTACTTTTATCAATTAACTTGAGGAGTGGGAGTGGATTTTGGCAAATCAACGTTGACCTGAGAGACCGTGAGAACACTGCTTTTGTGACAGCAGAAGCTTTTATGAATTTAAAGTCTTGCCGTTTGGTTTATGCTCAGCGCTAACTAACTTTCAAAGACTTATGGATACCGTGCTTTCTGGAGTGAAATAGAAAACCTGCTTGGTCTACCTTGATGATGTCAAAGGTTTCGCAGCAACGTTTGACCAGCACCTTAAAAGACTTGAGGTAGTTTTACAAGCCATACGGTCCATGGGCCTGACGTTGAAGCCTGAAAAGTGCCACTTTTGCTATGAAGAACGGCAATTTCTTGGCCTTGTTGTCAGTCACGCAGACGTTTGTTCTAATCCTGAAAAAGGTTCTGCCGTTGCACAGTTCCTGGTGCCGACTGATAAGAAGGCTGTCCGGCGATTTCTCGTCCTATGTGCGTAATATAGGCGATTCACCGCGGACTTTGCTCGCATCGCATCACCGTTAACCCGCCTCACGAGAGAAGACGTTGCCTTCCAATTGAGCAACAAAAAAGAAGCTGCTTTTAGGAACCTGTGCTAGTGACTACAGACGCCTGCAGTGCTTGCACACTTTAATTGAAAACCCCAACGATGCTACACACTGATTCCAGCAATGTTGTTCTGGGAGCTGTGCTTGTGCAGCTGCAAGAAGGCACAAAAAGAGTAATCGCCTATGCAATCCGAGCACTAACACGCACCGAGACTTATTGTCCACGACTGAGAAAGAATGCCTCGCCGTGGTATGGGCAGTCACAAAATTTTGCCCGTACGTACACGGCCGCCCTTCCAAAGTCATCAGC
The DNA here is from genome assembly GCF_043290135.1 of Rhipicephalus microplus. Lineage (NCBI taxonomy): Eukaryota > Metazoa > Arthropoda > Arachnida > Ixodida > Ixodidae > Rhipicephalus > Rhipicephalus microplus. The sequence goes on from NC_134700.1 coordinate 124,382,799, forward strand.
GACCACCATTCACTGTGTTGGTTGACGAATCTTAAAGATCCTACTGGGTGATTAGCGTGTTGGACTCTCAGGCTGCAGGAGTACTCTATGACGGTTCTACACAAGTCAGGGAACCCCCACATAGACGCTAACTGTCTATTCCGCTCGCCCATTGAATCAGAATCTCTACCTGATGAGGAGAAAACAGCATTCCTCGGTGTGCTCGACAGGACCACCATTGCGCAGCAACAACGTGGCGACCCTGAGTAACTTGTCATAATTAATTACCTGGCCGGAAGACCTCACCCCCTGTTTCCGTAAACGTGCTGTCAACATTTTGCTTGCGGGGTGGAGTATTATACAAAAGAAGCTTCTCTTCAGCAGCAACTGCCTATTTTTTGTCATCTCAGCAACCCTTCACTCCGAAGTACTCGATGCATGCCCCAACGAGGTAACTTCAGGCCACTAAGGTTACACGAGAACGTTGGCCAGAGTATGGCAATGGTACTACTGGCCAAGACTGACCATAGCGTAAAGCACCATGTTTGTACTTGCCTCAACTGCCAGCGGCTGATGTCACCGCCAACTAAGCCAGCTGGCCTCCTGCAGCCCGTGCAGGTCAAAAGAACACGATTAGACCCGATTGGCATGGATATTTTGGTCCCACTTCCTACTTGTACTGCCGGGAACCGCTGGGTTATTGTCACGACTGATTACCTTACCCGTTATGCTGAAACAAAGGCTATTCAGAGAGGTACATTAGCGGAGGTGGAACAAGTTTTCGTCGAAAATTTTCTCTTGAGGCATGGTGCACCAAGCGTCCGAATCACGGACAGGGGAACCGAATTTACGGCAGCTCTTTTGGATCAAGCCTTCATGCTGAAAGGGACAACCTAACGTAAGACCACCGCTTACCACCCGCAAACGAACGGGCTTACACAGTGTCCGAAAAAAACAATCGAAGACATGCTTTCAATGTTTGCAGACGTCTAATACAAAAATTGGGACAAAATCTTGCCATATATCACTTGTGAATACAACACGGCCAAGCAAGAAACAACCCGGATGACCCCGTTCAGCCTAATTCATGAATGGGAAGCACAAACCATGGTAGATACGATGCTATAGCGCACGAATGTGACGACCTTGACCCGGTCGTCACATTCTGTCAAGGTCGAATGTGACGACCTTGACAGAACGAGCGAAACAAGCAAGGCAACTAGCACGCACGCGAATCTATAAGCAGCAAGAGTACAATGAAAGCCGCTACAAATATCGCCGCAGAGCAGTCGTTCACCAGACCAGCGACAGAGTACGGCTTAGGACGCTCATACGGAAACGAGAACTCTCCGAAAAGCTGCTAAAGAGATACTTTGGGCCATACCTGGTACTGCGATGGCTGAGTGATTTTGCTTACGAGGTCCTTCCCGACAGTTCGTGTAGTACGAGGCTTCGTCAGCGCCGTCCTAAACTAGTTCACATTGTATACGTGAAACCTTATGCCAGGTAGTGTCTGCGCAAGACATTTCTTAAAAAAACTGCAATACTGATCTAGCATTGGGGCAATGCTCTTTAAGAGGGGGGCAAAGGACGCGTGTGTATGATTTGGCGTACACCAGGTACTGGAGCTCTGGCTGATAGAAGACAAAAAAGGTGATCTTGCCGTTCGCCTGCTGAGAATCGCTGTGTCAACGTCTATCTGCCTTTTGTTCGCGTTGTACCGTGACAATAGTCAGTATAAAATACTGGAAAGCTTAGAAGCAATCGGAATGACCTGAACTAAGGAGAGCTCCATTTTTTAGGCCTTACCACTAGATTATGTGTCACAAAGGTGAACTTGTTGCTGACTAACGTGGCGATCCCTCCGCCTTCCCCTTTAACTGTATTGGATTGGATTGGATAAACTTTTACTATTGGATAAACTTTTGCCTTGTGCCTTTAACTTTATGTGCCTTGCACCCCGGGAGGTTTACACTATCAGACAGCGTCTCCTGCAGTAGGCTCACTTGTGGCTTCTCGCTGTAAGAGCGGACAAATTGCTGCAGTGTGCCCCTGTTGCTAAGGATCCCCCTGCATTTTATTGCCATATACAAAATTCAGCATGCGAGGCCATCTTGATTATTGAAGGTGCTTCCTGACACTACTGTCAGGTTTTGTACAGAAGAATCTGTACTATTAGAACTGAGGATACTCATAGTAATGGGCGCCGATAAAGGCGTTACCTCTAAGAAGAAATGCGGGTGAATGCTAGTTGCTCCCGTGATATTGCGGCTCTGCACCATAAGGCTGGCGTTGTGTAATTGAGTCTCCACACATTGAATTATGGCATGTTGAATATCTTTTTTCTGATCTCTAACTGTGAGATGTTGGTCTACTTTCGAGAAACGCTCATTAAGTCTTTGAATCTCAAGGCGACTCGAATTTGAACTCTCCTTAATTTCAGATTTAGGTTTAGCCTTCACATTCTCGGCCGAAGTCGCAGCCTTATGCCTGGCTGGGTTGCCCGAGGGGCCCGCTTCTACGGCCAAGGGAACGTCCGTGGGTTGAGGAGAGGGAGAACCTACCGACTGAGAAGCAGATGCCCGAGTAGCTGGAGGTATACTGGCATGTCTAAGCTTAGCCATTTCGGCTCTCAGCGACTCAAAAATGCTGCGCATTTCGGCATACTCCTTACTAAGCTGATTCAGCTCCGCTAGACCATGCTCTGGCACAGCGCCCATGAACGCAAATAAGCGTTTCAGTTGTTACTTCGCGGTGTCTCAAAAGTGTGCTATTTTCGCAAACGGACACTGTGCAGCGATTGCAATGGCCGTTGTGCACCCTGTAAATACAAATAATTGTTTTAAATCAAGCTGAACGCCAGCCAATATGTATGATCCTCCCCACCGCGAGATGAGAGCGCGTGAGAGATTGTTTACTCCTCTCCTCTCCACGGCACAAAGTACTCGGGAGAGATGAGAGCCGCCACGGGCTCTTTGCGCCATCTTGCTGATACTGCTGAAAACGCAATAGTCGCCTTCCCGCCGAGATGCCCGCCAACAGCGGTAAGTGGTAAATATAAATAGCTTGCCGTTTGAACGTTGAAGGAGGTACCCTCCGATGAATCAGTGGTTAACGCCTCGCATTCACGACGCGGTGGTCCAACGTTCGATTCAGCGCGCCGGAGTCTTTTTTAGGATTTTTTTTTCTTTCTTACGTTTTCATATGTATATAGCTACGCATACGGTCATAAGATCGACGCCGACGCCGATGCCGGTGGTCAAATCCAGCCGAGGGTGTAAACATAAATGCTACCGCAATAAAAATTGGAGGGTGTTTGAGGATTGCCTTGAAGAATACGTCGCGATAGCATTGTCGGGCCTCCTGGCCATCGACGTTTCAACTACTAACGTGCATAGAGTTCAGGTACATGGGTCAGCCGTACCATAAGGAACCGGACGACAATTCGCGTAACACTGTCATTTCGAAGTGTCATTGAGCTCCTACTCTAAGCGCAGTTGTTAAGTGCTCATATACCCCATTCATTTCTTTTTCGAATTTGCGAAAGAACCACTACATTGAAAAAAGAGAGGATGACCTTAATTCCAGGCCTGGTGGTTCGAGGATGCCAAATTGCTACAGGGTGGGTGCCCTTCCAAGCGAGTATTAACTTTATAATGCCGAGAACCGTGCCAGAAGTGCGATCGTACCTAAATAGCCAGTAGGTGCCTGGCGGCCGCAATTCTCTACCTCCCAAAGAAGCAGTGGACGCTCAACCATTTCACCAATGCTATGGTGAATAAAGTACGCCAGTGGGCCTTCGCAGAACTTTACGGGGGCTACCTTCGGAGATGAGTACCAAGGGACAGCCAAGCGTCAGGCACACCCAGGTGGCCACGAATAAAATGTGTGGCTGCATGGCGTTACCCCAGTTATCATCACTATATTAACAAGTGGAAAAGAAATGGGAACGTGCTCTCCACAAAATTCTACGGGCACGTAGCATTTTGTGGAGAGCACGTTCCCATTTTTTTGCATGGATTTTGTTTTTTACGGCAGCATTGTCTATTGAATTATGGTAAAATTCACCGCCGCTTGTTAGATATGTATAAACAGTGCACGTACCATACTAAGTGAAGATTTTTGAGTTCAAGTGTCGAGCACTACGTCTACGCAATAACATTTTGCAAGACCTTTCGCAACTTGTCTGCAGGAGTGATTTCGCAATGAGTGAGACCGTTACCAAGAGGGTTCGTTTTTTTTAGAACTTTACCATGTCGGCCTCTACTTGCCTGCGAATGGTGAGCATTTGTTTCGGTCTATTCTTTTCAAGTTCATGCGACAGTTCCCTTACACAAGCTAATTAAGACACAGGGGATCTCCACCTTCTACTTTCCATGAACATGGTGTCATGGTGCAATATCAGCTTTAATGAAAGCGGCAAGTCTGAAGGAAAAACACGCTTGGTTAGAGACCAGTACTCAATTTAACGAGCAGGCTGGCTTGCGAAAAGAGCACGCTGTTTCTAAAAAGTAAGGCGCTGTTGCAACATTCGCAATCAAACTGGTGCGTTGGGTTCCTTGAATCTTTAAGAAAAAGAGGCTCTCCCAGTAATTGTTGCACTACTTTTGTTTGTGGAATTTTCTGTCACATTTGTGGCTCTCACATTACAGGCAGTTGTATGAATACAACCGATAACGAAGCGAAACATGGGGTAGGAACGTAGCTTATTGACGCAAGGTAATTCGGCAAATTATGAAATTAAGGTAAAAGCGACCACATATGGGCAAAACGGTTGCTTAGGCTTGAGTTTGTTGGCAATTTTCAATCCACGGGTTCGCACAGCGCAGAACTACTAAAATAAAAGTAACGAGGACACGAGAACATATACATGCCACCTACGTGTAGTGTACTTTCTATGCCTTCGTTTATCTTGCAATGTGCAAACTTGTCGAACTCCTGTGGACGAAGAACATCACGGTGGGAGTGTAGAACATAACGGCAACGTTCGTAATACGAACACTCTGCAGTATTGATTTTGCGTTGGAAGGTGTCACTTCTCCTGGAAGGGAGAAAAAATAAAGTGGAGGATCATATAGCCAGCCTCAGGCACGTTATGAGTGCATACGTTGCTTCTTTTGACAAATGTTGTGTGATTATCCGCAAGCTTGGTGAGTTTTTGTGTTTCCTTCAGTGACCTATGATTTTTTACGTCTTCACAGTGCACCAAGCTACATTGTACCGGTGTTCCTTTGTTTGTACGTCCGGCGAAAATCATTTTGTTACCAGTGTGGTTTCCCGCACCTTAAATGCTGTTACTAGTATGAAATAAACTTCCATATGTTCCCAGTCTAGGCGGAGCCAATGATAAACAACAAAAAGCGAGGTTTTCAACAAGTCGCTGACACTTTAATTTGGAAACACCGGAGTGTGTTTATGTGGCCTTTCTGCATGAAATAAACTGGTTCCTTGATCTCATGACCTTTTCACCTTTATCTCCTCTCGCGTGTGTCATGAGCAGCACAAAATGGGCAATACCAGATGGTAAAAGCACTTTCAAGATTCTGTGTTGTCTATTGCCGCGTCTTTTGGCTCAATATTTACAAATAAAATACAAGAAATAGTGCCAAGAAAACGTTCAATACCGTCGCTTTATGTGAACTTTGGACTTGAAGTACTGTTGCTAGGTGTAATGGTGTAAGGCGTGCATCTCGCTGTAATCACTTTCGAAAGTCCTAACAAGTGTTTACAACAGCCGTACGAAATTCACAATTTTTTGCGACTATAAAGTGTGGTAACTGCAGTATATTTCAATTTTCAGTTTATGCTTCTGCATTTTATTCCTTTTAGAGAAATCACATATAGATAGGCACTATGCGTAAATCGAAGCTGTCTGATAACTTAACATTCTAACTTTAAAAATGTTTGCGTGTCATATGAATACGACATCCGTTATTATTTTATATTCAAGCTTTTTGAACCTATATTATAACGATCGCCATTCGGAAAGCCTGTGGAAAGTAGCCATTTTCAAGAAACATGGGGATTCGTTTCTGGCGAAGCGTATTACAATGCTGCGTACTCCGGGATTAGAGAGTGTACCAGCTGTTGGCCGCTTTGTCAAAACACAAATCATTGTGTGAATGGGTGCAGGCTAACGCTGAGCCGTGTTTCTAAGTACTCACTGGGATGCGCTAATAGCGTTTCTTCCTCTCTTCAACCTGATCTACTAACCTTTCTATGGTTCCGGCACCGGTCAAGACGCAGAAGTGACACTTTGTTGTTAAAGCCCACGCATCCTTGGATTCTAAAAAAATGCTTCATACGGCTCAGCTCGCTCGAATGAACGGGGGAGCTTTATCAATCACACGGATTCCTCTAATCTCGTTGCAACAAAAACTGCGAAGAAATAGAGAGGCAGTTGTTTGAAGGTAGCCCAAATGATCATAGTTTTTCATGTAACAAGCGAGGATATTATTGAAAACGCCGCTTTATATGTATAAACATTCACGTTGTCACAATAAAATTTCTTTGAATCGTTTCGCATGGAATATTTCTTTTAGAGCCTCATCCTGTATTACAAATTTTTAGTTTAGCGCCACGGCGTCTCTCATATTGGTATCATGGTTTCGTGACATAGAACAGCGGATATTATTGTTATCATGGCAGAGCAGATTACCAAAAATTGTGGCTTAATCAGGACGTCACACACAGTCAAAGTGTGTGATATCGCGACTTTATTATGACGTCAAATGATGCGATCTCGCAAGGGGAAGTGATTGCACGACATCATTGCTTAGTGAAACAATAGTTCTACGGATATTGTAGGCATTGCAACATACATTGTGGTGCATAAAGTTACCTGTATATAAGCAGGTATAGCAAAACAACGTTAGCTGCAGAAATATGTCGGGGAGAGGTGTGTGGGGTTCAATACTTTGACCTAAAAGAAAACGCAAAGATGGCTTGCGTCTTAAACAATATTAGGTGGATGCAACATGAGCCTTTTGGGCTTTGTTTATATATGATTCCCCAAAAATTGAGCTTATCAGAGGCGGGAGAGATAGTGGATGCCTCTGCTATATAACAAAGGGGCGAACAATGTGTAAGCGCCCCATCGCTTGATTTTCTAGAACAAAAATTCATTATTTGACGATACCTACGTGATTAAAGTTCTAACCTAACCTATTTTCATGTTTTCGTCTATATGTATGCCTCCTTTCTTCAACAAAACTGTCAGTTGCCATTGAGCGCCAAGTGTTCGTGCCATTTTCTTTTTGAACATTTAGTTATTGTACAACTCGGCCTGCCTTTCACCGAATGCGCAGTTTCGCAACCTTGACACTCAGTCTATCTAGTGAGGTACTTCAACTCGTCATTGTGGTCAAGTTGTTAGGGTGCTTTGCAACGTACCTGAAGGTGTTGCTGTCGATGCTAGGCAGCGGCAGCTGCATTTCCGGTGTAGACGAAACTGTTTAGGCTTCTGTAATTAGGTATATGCACTGGTTAGGCAATCTAGGTATTGTAAATTTCTGGAACTCTCCACTTGTTACCAGTGTAGTTGCCATAAGTTACCAGTGTGGTTGTCACAGTGTGGACCGTCATAACTATATTGTAGTTTTCGCACAATACACTCTGAATAATAATATTGACCTGGCCCAAGCCCAGCTAATAAAATACTATGGGCGTGTGTAGAAACAAACGCAGCTTCTGTAGGGTTTCAATAGTATAGAACGATTGCTTACTGCCCAATAAACATCACTTCTGAGTTCTGAACTTTACTTTCCGCCCATAGTTGGCACAGGCGATATTAAAGATGGCTTGATTACACATGCGATAGTACACTTACAAAGCACTTGAAAGCCAGAATTCACAACAATGCGATTCTCATAAACAGCTGAGTATGGCCAATGTAACAGCGCAAAACTGGGCTTGTTGGATTAACTTCGTAATAATAGAGTGCAAAACAGAACAAAAAACAAAGGCAGGAGATGAGGTGGTAAACAGGACTGACACTGAACCACCACCCTGTCCAGTGTACATCTTCATCGTGTGCATTAGTTTTTTTTATTTGTGCTGCTTTGCTGTGATGCAAAAATTGAAGAAGGTGGGTCTTTATTAACTCAATGTTTTCCCACCTCGCCAATTCGAACATATTATCACATTGAACACTTGCACCCAGTCTCTTCGTAGTACCCCGAACGTTTTGAGGTTTCGGTTGGAGCCCTTATTCGCAAAAACGTGCTGGTGAGCTTCTTCTGAATGCGCAGTAAATCATTCCAATTTCCATTTCAAAATATATTCATTTCTACAACTTGCTTCAGCCCCTATCCGCATCTCATTTCTATGGCCTGGTCCTCCTGGTATTGAACGAAACTAACGACAAAATAAAGTACTTGTAGGGTCGCCATCGTACGCTTAGTGTGCCATTCAAACATCCATTTTTTTCCCAGACGCTGTTCAACAAAGTGAAGATAAATATTTCTGCATCGATTGCACCCGAAAAGGAGACATAGTGTGTGAAACACGTTTTTCAGTGAATGGGAGATCATTATGTTTCTTTCGGTGTCGTCGTTTAATGCAGCAGAGAACGCCATTTTCAGATTCCTATGTGCGACAAGCGGCACCTGCTTTAACTCACAAATAGATCCTGACAGCCGCATGCGACGCCTGTCTTTAAAGTGAATCATCGAAACCGTGGAGACATCGGCCATAATAAGTACAGCTGTGGCATTTCGCGTTAAAAAATAAGAAAACATCTGGACAATAAATTGTGTCTGCAATACCCTTTGAAGAACCTTTTCATGCTTGCTGCGAGGCTCCTCCACTGGGCCAGTCAGCTTTTTGATAGCTGTAGAGTTGATTCTTTAAGCAAAAAAAAAAGGCATCCGTAATGACTAACATTATACAGCTAGAAGTGCAGGTCTCTTTGAGTTATTGCACGTTCACGTGTCTCAAGAAAGTAAGAACGCGCTTTTTATTTAAAAGCTGATTGTCTTGCCAGAGCCAATAGAGCGAGATGCCTCAATGAGAAATATTTGGAGCGTAGAGCTGTCCTACGTGACACGGGGCTCCCCCTATGCTCATATTCGGTTACTTCGAATATATGTTCTCGTTTATCAATTTTTTGTCGTTGGTGCCCTCTAAACAGTTATTTAGAAGCGCAAGAAAGTGTGTTTTGAGTTATCTTGCTTTATTTGTTTTTGTTAATAAATTCCCAATATATATGTCTTACGTGATGAGTCTATACCATATATTAGAGAGAAAGAATTCCTTGTGAGAAAAATACTGAATAAAAAGATCCTGCTTAAGTATTTTATCTCACTTTTTTTTGCTCTCACCATTTGCGAATAAAACAAGCAGGGTGCCTGTGTTCTTCCGGCAGATGCATTTTATTGTTAATTACAGAATGTGTTCTTCAGATGAATGAGCAGACGCAACTCTGCGAACGTACTTCATAGCTCAATTCAACAACTGCTGGAGATTTTCCGACTACCTAAAATAAAGATGACTTCAGTAATATAAGCTAAATAAATAAACAAATGACCGTGCACGCACCTACCAATGTCACGCAGCTAAATTAATATATTTAATAAGACATTTCAGTCTTAAGTGTTTTGCGGTCCTTGTGACGCTGCGTGTCTGCTTCGCACATGAAATACGCGTACTCACTCAGCTTTTATGTTTGGCAGTCACATCTCACTGCAGATGTCCTGTTACTTCCGACATCCTCCGATATATTTATTATGTAGCCATCACCTGGGGAACATAACCGCATACCAGTGGCATATACCCGCCCACGAGTATTGACCACTAATTTAGGAGCGAAGCTCCTTACGGCGTGGGTCTGTGAATCCTCCAATGTCTTGGCATGAAGTCATCTCAAGTTTAGTTCTTAGAGTGTCCAATAGATGGTGGTACTTGTAGTTAATGAAAAGATATTTTTAAACTAGATGGTGACACTTCCGTGCTTCGTTCCATCCGTCCGTGCTTCCATCTGTCCACCCACGATTCCGTTCATGCGTCCATCCATCAGATCCGCCTGTCCGTCCTTGCTCCCGTTCATTCGTGCTTCCGTTCGTCCATCGATGAGTCCGTCTGGGCATTCTTCCCGTGCTTCTGCCCGTCTGTTCATGTGTCCATCCGTCTGTCCATCTGTGCTTCCGTCCATCCGTCCGTCAATTCGTCCGTGCACCCGTCCGCCTGTCAGCCCATTCGTCTGTCCATCCGTCCATCAGTCCGTCTGTGCTTCCGTCCATCCATCCGAACGCTTCGCCCCACTCATCATCATTCACTCCTTAGATACGCTGTGACTTATGTCAGGAAGCAGGAATAAGACAGCACAAATTGAATGAAATCACGCTTTTTAAACAAAAGTATTGTCAAACTAACAGTCACACAAATCTTCAATGCGTCACTAGCAGAACTGGTTCTTAGATTGACTGCACAATACTATGTGTTTGAGATTATCCTGTGCGCACAGAAAACGTTACAAATGTAATTGGTGTGGATACTGAACAGACCATTCATTAGTGCGCCCCCACGTCATCGTATATGTGTCTTTGAAATCTGTTTTCTCTACTTTAATGCAAAATGTGCCCTTGGGGAAGAAACGCCGCAGCGCAGCGTTATTTTAGTGAAGCACTAGAAAGAACGTTGACCTTTGAAAAGCGGAGGATAAGAGCGAATCGCTACAGAATAGTTTTTTTAGAAACAACGCCACCATGCACATAATAATCAACGTCATTGTTAAAAAAAAGCATTATCCACGTGGTGGCAAAGCAAACAAACAAATAAGATACAGAAAGTGTGCATGCACCCACACCGAGGGAAACAAGAACAATTTTTTTTTCGTTCTTTCTAAACAAGACTCTCAACATTAAGTGAGCAAGGTGGACGGTTGGCTATCATAACCATGCAGGGGCATTGTTTCTTAATAAACCTTCAAGCTGCTAGTAGCGCCTTGTCCTGTGTTTTTGATAAGTCGCCACCGTTTGCGGCGTTTCACCATCATGGCTCTACACCAAGCCCCAGGAACTCGATTTCAACAGACATGCATACTCGCATACCAGTTGCTGTGCATCCAAATATCAGGTTGAACGGAGTGAGGTTGATGTTATAGTTCGCATTTATCGCCTTTCTGAAATTTTTACAAGTAAAAAAAAGTCGACAACCCTGTAAAAAACTTCTCCTTTGTTTATGTGCGTTTCCTTATTCCTTCTTTTCAGAATTTCAAATCAGGCGAAGCGTGGGAAGTGATTGACTTGTGTTCGTTGCGCCTGCCTCCACTCCTTCGCACTCCTCGCTCGGGGCTATTTGAAGTTGAATCGCGCTCAATTATCCTGCTTGGTTGGTGTGCCAAGAGCAGTAAAGATAAAAGACAGCAACTGTGGCAAGCAGATAACAGAAGCCGCAGTGAGCTATACCGAACCAGTTAACCGTAAATTCCTCGGACGTTTTTTAACAGGCAACGCGTGTTTTCCGCTGCTCTGTTGTGTCTAACACCTAGTTTCTAGATCCATGAAGGTTCTTCAGCGTTTCCTAAAGGCAATGGGTAAGCACAAGAGTCAAAAACCCATTATTTGAGCAGTTATTGATTTTCGCATGAGTACATATTGTTACGTAAAATTTTACGTGGCAATAAGATTGAACCCAGTTGTCTGCAAGCCTGACTAGACTGGCAGAAGTGCTGTGTCTTTTCACTAATTGGGGAAGACGGCAGCCAAGATCCTGTAAAAAAAACGCGTTTTTTAAAATGCGCGTTTTAAAATTCGAGTTGGCTCGGGTACATATAGCTTCAGGTTCTTTGGTGTTTGGCATGTATTTGAAATGATGACAAATTTTTTGTAGGCTGGTTTCTGCTCGTCAAATTCTTGTGGCAGTGGTTTAAAAATTTGAGAGTCTTTACTTCTAATAGTGCCACACAACTACAGCTGATGGACTAAATGCTTCTAAAACTTATTGCAGAGAATCTTGTGGAGCCGACAGTTGGTTAGGCGGGCTTTTCTTCGTCAAGGCAGTGCTGTTGCCCTGACGAAGACAAGTCGTCTTGCCGAAACACTGTTTCCAGCGACGTTGTTTCCTGAAGAGCTTCTGATCGCTTCAAGCCTCTCCGTTGAACTTCAGTCTCGTTTGGTACCTAAGTTCTGTAATTAAACTACGCGTGTCGTCATACCAAACGTGAATCAGTCAAAGACAACGCGTCCTACTTGAAACTGCTGATAATTTTCGCATTTGTTCTGATATTCTCAGTTCAATGTTTTCTCATTATGTCCGTATGACGGTTGTAAGTTGAAGCTGCTTTTGTAAATTGACACTTTTACACTACGTGTGCGTCTGTTTTCTTTTACAAAACGTGCAATAAAAAAGTTTATTTCAATTGTGCCCATCTAGTTTCCCCGTATGAGAAATCAGCTTAACTTTTACTCTTCAAAAAGCACAGACAATATCAAAATAAAAAAAAAGAGATGAAGAAAATTTCATGAATGGCCGCATTGTCCGAGCGGCCAGCGGACCTGAAAGAAGGCACGAGCGCATTCCACTTGCATGCGAAGTGGGAAAAGAGGGCTTCCGTGGCATCCTTCCGGCTGTCCATTTTTCGACTTTTCACTGACGCCATGGAAGACATTTTTTTGTTTCTGATTTTTTTCTAGTAGGGCCCGGCCACCACCAGTGGTAAATACGACGATGCCGCTGCCGAGAGCGAATACATTAGAGGTATAGGGTGTTTCCGCCCCCTGCTTACACTAACCCACCCAACTGGCACTCATTTTAAACTAAATGCCTTTCTCGGGCCGCTACAACCTCGACGCCACCATACCTAGCCTACACGCCTCTTTTGAGTAACCGCGCGTGTCTCATGACTATATAGTGGTTTTGAGACAATAAACCCCACATATCAATCAATCTTTGGAGCGCCCGTCATCTTCTCTCAAAAGTCATTGTTCCCGCTGGAACCCTCGGTAGGCAACCGTTGCTATGCTTACCAAAGGCATTTAAAATTTTGATGAGCTGCTTTCCGTCGTTAGCGTCGGGGAGTCAGCTCAGACACGTGGATTGTTAAAGCTGGGTTTTAGTAAAGAGACTTTCATTTGGCCGATATATTCCAGCAAATCGAATTCTGTTCACAAAATTACGGACATGCCCACATGAGCGCGCTCATGCATGGGGACGTGGCGAATTCTGATGCGAGGTTCATTTATCGTACACGGAGTTGGAGCGAGAGCGAGCTAGGGCACGTTTAGCGAACAAAAAAAAAAGTGTGGCAGTCCGCAGCTCTGACTCTCCTCTTGATTAATTTGAATATTAACAGAAGGACACGCTGAGAACATGAGAGGTGTATAAATAACACATAACGCACAACTCCCAACATAGAGAATAATTACATCTGTTTGGGCCTAGTGGTATTAATGATCAAAGCTGTCTCACGGTGTTTTATTATGGAAGTCTCTGTAGTTCGTGATTCATAAACACATCGCTTCTTTTCCTGCGTAGGAGTAACATCGAAAAAGTCAACGCAAACCAAATGCAGAGACGTGGCTTTCCAAATAATGTGGTAAAAAGAGTGAAACATGCTGACAGTAAAACGCAAGTAAATTGCGCATTGCAATAGCCACCCCGTAAGATACGCAGTTGCGCACACACTTACCACTGCGGACCGCATAACTGGCGCTTCGAGACCAAACGTGCCGGAAACCAGTTACGTGGTTCCTCGGGAGCTGTACATTATGCGTTAATGAGTATTAATTAGCGATTGCGTGCTGTATTCACCGGCAGTCTTTGTGTAGTTGCCGCGGTCCGCATATTGGTCCATAGCGTCGAATTCTTTTTTCTGCTCCTCGTTCAGTGCTGCTGTTTTCCATCTGAACAACAACAACAAAAAAAAACCTTCAGTGTCATTCGCCATTCATGCTGACCGGTCGTTGACCCCGAAAAAGCCTTCGAAAAATACCTGAACGCCTCATGTTTCTGCCACTGTCCGCACATCCGCCTATTGAACAAAATGTCGCTAACTTAAACAGAGCATGATAAGGAAACGTATTAAACCAAGATATAAGGAAGACGACCTGCGAAGAATTGCATTCTTTCATAATCTTTCTTTACAAAAAAATGATAATGTGTGCGGAAATCAGTAGTCTCATTGTAAGCGGATACCAAGTAGGCGCTTCAACTCTTTCATGCACACAACTTCACTTTTGGCGTGAAACAATGTTTTCTCTAAAAAAAACTGAAATCTTTCCCAGAAAATGACTTTCTCACAACACAAAATTGGCAATATTATTTAAAAAAACATGAGGTCGTTATCAGAGGTGATCACCATGCAGGAACGGTGTAGTGGTTCCGTTTCAGTGAAAGGCTACAAAGCAGTGCTCCTTTGCCTGCATGGGCAAAGGGGAATAATTTGTAGTGCACATTCATCTCATTCTTCATGGTGCTCGTATATATCTTCTACAACACCTTCATTAACAATAGAAAATCATATATATTATTCGTTCTAAAGGCATTCAACCATGCTAGTCACCCCACGTGATCAGCGTCAGCGTCGCGGTGCTAAGTATACTGATCGAGTACAGCTTTTCATTTCTAAATTTCTTGGTATTAGTAACTCAGAAACATAATGACCGACACTATCAAGAAAATAAAGCAGTAAGTAAACATGCTATGAGCGCTTCATTCGTATTAGCCGACTAAAGACTGTCTGCTGAACAACACATATATAGGGTCGATATTAGTAATCACACAAGCCAGGAAAGTTCCTACTTCGACAATATGTATAGAGTGGTCCTTGCGGTAGCTGGCCAGGAACACCTTAGCAACAATACCTAGGCACAAAATAACTTGGCTCCGCTTGTACAAGCTTCAGCCACGATGTTGTTGATATCTTTTTGCTAATGGTGCTCGATGGTTCATCAGCAGCCGTTAAGTTCGAGCTGCTAGCATGCCATTGTTCATCGCCGCGGGCCCGCAACCACCACTTCGACATTTTTGTATCACTCGCTTACTAAGACAGTTCATGCACGGTGGTCACCGCAGCTGTCTACCAAGTTTCTTCGCACAGCGCTCTGTACTGACCGAGTAGAGCTCTTCGTTTCTAAATACGTCAGTGTTAGTTAGTCATAGAAGATGCTCTCGTACACTATCCACATAATAGGGACAGCACATACGCTTTTATCTATAAAGATATCCTGGGTCCACCATTTATCGCGCCTTGAAGACGAGAGCAGCCGGAACAAAGCAAACGTAACATGTCACATTGAAGCTCAAACGAAGTATTGTCAGCTTTGTTAGATTATCGAAAGACTCAAAACAAATATCACAGCGTATCGAAAAAGTGAATGATGATGAGGGGGTAGAAGCACTGGAGGGTTTAATTACTAAACCATAAACCATCCATGACTATCACTCCCTACAGCGTAAAAGACGTGACAAACACTGTATATAATTACAGTAGCAATTTTATTATTCGTAAGTGGTAGCTATATGTCGCTTTCGTTCCCCTTCATTTTAACGGCTTTATAGCAGGTGAAGTGGTGCATCGATGATGGGGCGTAGTGGCCTGTTTTGCAAGGATGGACTAGTGGGCAGTTTGCAAAGATGGAAATATAGGCAGTCACGTGCAAACAAGATGTGAACACAGTAGCACAATCTAAGGTTTTTTTGACGCGCACCTTGATACAAGTATACGACCTTCTTGTATTTCATAATGGCTACTTTTTAAGAGTACTTGCTTTATGGTCCTGCTGGATCGGTGATGGGGCGTTGTGCAATGTTTGCAAGGACGAAGTAGTGGGCAGTTGGCAAAAGTGGAACTATAGGAAGGCGGTCACGTACATACATACAAGGGATGGACAGACCCACACCTTTAAGAGCTTCGGTCTAAAAATGCGCCACTTGAAATGCGACACGCAGGGCTCACGTGTTTGAAGAGGGAAAAATGAAAAGAAATGGTGGTTACCTAGGCTTACCACCTTGTTGGGAAGAGATAAGTATTTTTTTCTAATTTTATGCACAGTAGGAAAAAGATAAGAACATCGCTTCGCTCATAGGAAATGTGCAGCAAAGTGTCTTCTGACGATAAAGAGCAAAATTTTGCTCCTCTAATCACCAAAAAAGATACAACTGTATAAATGAGTTCTGCACTGGTGCTCAGCAAAGTGATGTTCCTTTTGTTACTTAGACAGCGCTATCAACCTGTTTTCGGTTTTGTGTGCGGGTAGGCCATACTTAAAAGGAGCATATCTGCCGTGAAAAAATGAGCATTTTCAAATTTCAGAAACAATATGTAGAAATTCAGTGTCTCAAAGCAGTAAGTTTCATTCTGATACCACAAATGTCCGATATTTTCAAACAATTGGTTTGGTCTTCCACAACGAACCCCAGTATTACAAGATTACCCGTACAACGAAGAGTTTCACATTGCTGGCCATATTTGGAATTACCCTATGTATCTTGAACACCCGTGCAACAGAGAGCGCTGCAGTGATTTTGCCAATTTAAGGAGCGATTAGTGTGTGTACAGTATGGAAATCGAATATATGGCGAGAGCTGATATCGCCACCTATGTAACGTCCAGCAGCCATTGTGGACCAAACAATCTATAACAAAACGAAAATATAAAGAATGGGTCAATGTCGTGGCCAAAAATTCGGCAGATCCCACGTATTTGGGAATCAACGTAATGCGAAGCATGTGGAGGGAAGGTTACCACGTGGCAGTTTCATTATTGAGAGACACGTCATGAAATGACGCTAAATATATGTACAAACGTGGCACGCCCAGACATATGTTGAAGAGTTGCAGATGTTTATATACCAGTTGTTTGCACTTGCGCAATGATGCCAACTGGAACATGCGTATTAGCAACACCACAAACCAATATGAAGCGCTGATGCTCGCGAGGATGTTGGCCTTGGACACTGCTGCGTAAATCAGCTTCAGTGCATGACGACTTACCACAACTGACATTAATCCGATGTGGCGGCTGTATCAAAGGAGTACGTATGTAATGTTTATAAAATTATGTAGACAGCACTGCAACCACAATTGACGTTTCACGAAGATTAGCGTCTAGTTGCAAAGTAGTTCTGAGACCTGGCGTAGCTCTGTGGTAAAATGCTTCATTGCCACAGAGAATGCTTGGGTTAGAATTCATCTGCCAGCCTTACATTTATTCTTTGCATTCGTCAGCTCGACGCTACCAATGTTGGGTAATTCTTGACGATCGCGTGGTAAAATTGCCCATGTCTGTTCTTGTCGTTCCTGGGTAGATACTAAGTTTTCATCATCTGTGGTATATACCCGCGTAACAGCGAGACATACCCACCCGTCGGTATGTGGCACTGTCTGGTATGTTACCCTTCCATGCTGATGTGGATTCACACCACGTTAAGGGGTGGCGACAAGAGCACCCAAACTTCAGCGACTAGATAGATAGATATATACGATCAAAGTCGCCGAAGTTCTTTAAAAGAATGCTTCGCATTTAGAAGTTCCAGTGAAGGGCATGCCTGTTTATCTCAGAGCACACCTTGACTTCGACGGCATCAAGTTGGGTGTTTTTGAGCATTTAGCGAGTCATGTTACCATGCATAAAAGCACCTAGAGCTTTATTTATCCCTTCGACACTACAATCATCTATGGATAAGCATTTTGGCTCAGGACGTTTTTCTGCTTCGTTGTTTTCAACAAAGTGCGGGTTGCTTACAGCGAAGTTTCATGCAGAACGATTAATTTTCATGGTTCTATATAGCATTCAGTATAGAACTTCTGGCGGCGTGATATCCAGAATATGGTCGTCATAAGACGACAGGCACAAAATGGCAAAGTAGCAGTCGAAAGTAGTTTCATTTGTCCGATTACACAGATTTTTATTCTGTTTTTTTTCTCGTTCATTTTCCCTAGTTGTGTGTGTACGCTTTGCGAACTGCTTTTCGCTGGCACACGGTCAGTGAAATTACTCGCGTCATGCACGCAACGTAAAGGAGAACGCCAATTCAAATTCTTCTGCAAAAGCGTGGAGTAAAGAATGCGTACTAAGGCATGCACAGGTGCACTGCTGAATGAAAGCGGTAGCTTTTGCATTCCTGCTGATATAGAAGTATCCTATCTTTCTTTTTTTTTCATATGAACAATATAGCGTTAATATTGCAAGGAGGCGAGTTTGATTGATATGTGCGGTTTAACGTCCCAAAACCACTATACGATTATGAGAGACGCCGTAGTGGAGGGCTCCGGAAATTTAGACCACCTGGGGTTCTTTAGCGTGCACCCAAATCTGAGCACACGGGCCTACAACATTTCCGCCTCCATCGGAACTGCAGCCGCCGCAGCCGGGATTCGAACCCGCGCCCTGCGGGTCAGCAGCCGAGTACCTTAGCCACTAGACCACCGTGGCGGGGCAAGAAGGCGAGTAGTCGCTGAGAGAAGAAACGTGTATATCTTTCTTTGTATGCGTTTTTGGTATGTTTCGCTAATTTTGCTGTCCCTTACTGCGAGCTAAATTTAACGTGGCGGTAACCCAAAAGAGCTTACGGCGGTGGCTGGCTTATTCTAGCAAATTTTGGCATGGGTGGCGAGTGCAAATACGATGCTAGAACGCGATGTCACTGCAGAGCGCGAGGTTTTAGCGGCGAAGCTCCTTAAAGCGGCACCCGTTCGTGCCTCGTAGTCGTAGTCATAGTGTGCAACAAATGTTACATTTTGACCTGCAAGGTGGGGCCGGTGGGAGATTTCTCCTGTGCTTTGTTGAGCAATAAAAAGTTTGCGGCGTGCGCGTTAACTAAAAGCCGAATGCTCCTGTCTCTCATTCCCCATTAGCAGCCCATTCCCCATTACCTCCAAGGTAGTGATTGGTAAAATTTCTCCTGTGCATGAGTAAACAATAAAAAAATTTGTTCAAAACGCCCTTGATTGATGAAAGAAACCAATGAAAGACGCCAGATATTTTCTAAAAGCAAAACAAAAATACGCCAGATGTTTCTAAAGCAAAACAAAAAGAAGTTTTTTATCGGGCGAATTAACAAAAAACAATTTCACGGTATTACTTCCAGGAGCTTCGCCTAATCTCATCTTCATTCACCTCGTGGATCTGCCGTCAATTTTTTTTTTGTGCTACAAACACCACCAAGCTATACGGCACCTGAAAAAGAATACGCCCTAAAATCATTTAATGGGTGGGTGAGGAGGCTGAAAAAGGACGTCGATGTACTGCAATATCAGCGTTATCTTTCGCCCCGGAGCCTTCATGTGTGTCGTGGCAAAGAAGCGCGATTTGCTTCGAACACGTTTCTTTATTGTACAGTTTCCTTGTTGACGCTACTTCAAGAACTAAAAAAATATTATGCATAGCAGCATTCCAAGTGTGTCAGCAACGTTTCCCGAAATCTCGTGTATCTAGGCTTTCTGTGCGTTTCAGATATCGAGGTCAGGTGGAAACCGATGCCACTAAATGGTCGTTCCATGTTCAGTCATGGAAAGACAATATGTTTGCTTAAACGAGCGTAGATGCTAAGGGATTTTTGGCAGTTCAATAAAAAGGATTGATGTCAGCGAAAAAATTCGGCAGATCCCACGTACTTACGGAATCGACGTTATGCGAAGCATGTGGAGGGAAAGTGACCGTGTTTTACCTTATTTATTAGGCGACATGTCAGGAAATTACGCTGAATATATGTGTAAATATTGCACGCAAAGTTTGGTGGAAGAGTTTTAGATGTTTATAGAACGAGTTTCTTACACCTGGACAATGATTCCAACAGTAACATGAGTATTCGCAACACCAGAAGCGATAAGATGATATCAAGCGGCGGTGCTCGCGCTGGTGACCACTCTGGACAGTGCCTTATAAATCAACTTCAGCGCATGACACCTAACTACTACTGACGTTAACTCGATGTGACGGCTGAATTATAGCAATAGATTTGTAGTGTTCATAAAATTTATTAGGCAGCACTGCAACCACAATTAACGTTTTATGAACAGCAGGGTCTACTTAAAAAGTAGTTCCGAGACCCGGCCTTGCTCTTTAGTAATATGCTTGATTGCCACACAGAATGCTTGGGTTCCATTCCTGCTGGTACCTTTACATTTATGTTTTACATTCGTCGGGTAAACCTTGCCATCGTAAGGTTTTTGTTTACGCTCAGGCTTTAAATTGCGATTGTGTGTTGTCGTCGTTCCTGTATAGATACTGTCCGTACCGGTGGCACATACCCGCATACTTATGGCACATTACTACCCACGGGTATGTGCCACTGTTCGGCTAAGAGTGTTTGACAACGTACGTGACGGGATTGTGACATTATTCATGCCTGAAGCAGCCCATCATATTTGTCAAAACACGTTACCCTCCCACACTAACTTTGGTTCACGCCAACTTAAGGTGGTGGTCACGAGAGCACCAGGACGTAAGCGGCTAGATAGATAGATAGATAGATAGATAGATAGATAGATAGATAGATAGATAGATAGATAGATAGATAGATAGATAGATAGATAGATAGATAGATAGATACCGAAAAGGCTTGCAGTTCGCAAAAAAATGCTTCGCATTTAAAATATCAGTAGCACGTAAACTGAAACTGGGGAGGTGACACATACTTGACTGATATGTCGGGTTTGACGTCGCAAAACCACCATATGATTCTGAGAGACGCCTGAGTTGAGGGCTCCGGAAATTTCGACCGCCTGGGGTTCTTCAACGTGCACCCAAACCTGAGCACATGGGCCTACAACATTTCCGCCTCCATCGAAAATGTGGCCGCCGCAGCCGGGATTCGAACCCGTGACCTTCGGGTCAACAGCCGAGTACCTTATACACTAGACGCCCGCGGTGGGGCGAAGTGACATATAAAGCAAGCCCAATGCACAAATACTCGCAAATTACTGTGTTTAGCATTAAATGGCTGAGAGCACGAAACAAGAACAAAACGAACGCGCATTCTACAACTTGTGCTCTTTAACGTTAGTAATAAGTATGATACCACGAGTATTCATTGTCCCTCCAGGGTTGTTGATATTTCGCTCAAGTAGAGTCGAACGTACTTCAAAAGAAACCCCAATAAAGAACTAAAGAAAACTTCACAATTACAAGCAGACAATAACTGCAAATTTGTCAAAGAGTTATCAATATTATTCTGCTACTTCTTCACTATAGCCCCACCGTGGTGGTCTAGTGGCTAAGGTACCGGGCTTCTGACCCACAGGTCGCGCGTTCTAAACCCGACGCGGCGGCTGCATTTTTGATTGAGGCGAAAATGGTGGAGGCCCGCGTGCTCAGATTAGCGTGCACGGTAAAAAGACCCAAGTGGTCGAAATTTTCGGAACCCTCCACCACGGCGTCTCTTATTATGATATGATGATTTCGAGACGTTAAACTTCACATATTAATTGTCACACCGGTCCCGTTAAATACGGAGGCGATCGCCGGGCTAATTCCAAGGGCAGAAGTATGGGCCCCCCGAACCGCACCACGAAAGCATGGACAATTTAGAAGTGGTCCTTTTTGGTGCGCCAGCGGACGCCGGCTGTGGCCCAAAGAACAAGTCAGAGCCGAGAGTTGATAAACAAAACAAATATTATATTCTCAAAAAATGGCAGATCGAAAACAGTACACAAGAATGCACACTCCACAATAGTTACATCCAATACGTCACCAAACAAACAACGTACTACACAGTACAATCAGCCACACTCAAAACAACGGACACAGACAACGATACGCACTGCAATGCAGTCGCGTGCATTGAACAACCAAGACACTTAAAGACTAAAGAGATAGAAAATCTATTCAGTCCAAAGTCCTTGGAACAAAAGTCTGGAGGATACTCTTCCGAGAATCACTCACTCAAAGTCCAGCGTTGTTGTCGTTCCGCGCCCTCGAAGTTTCTCTTCCAGGAAACCTCCCGTCTCCAATTGGCCACTCTTCAAACTTCAGCTTCTCGCCGGAAACACGTCGGCCTCACACTCGCAGCGGTTGCCACGGGTCTTCGCTCGATAGCGGTAAACACACGCTCTTGCCTGTAGCCCGAGCCTTCACCCCTCAGGTGGAAATCCTCTTCATCTCCGGCTTCGTCCCTACGGACCAAAAACTTTCGCCGACTACACGGCGGAATCCCTACGCGCTCTGGCGCTCACTTCCATCTCCTCCTGATTTCTCGTCTCGGCCGCTCGATTAAATACCTTCCGCGCCACCTTCCAGAAATTTCTCGTCATTTCGTCGGCGCGATACGCGGCGAAGGCTGAGGGGAGAGTGAGACGGTTGGAATGCCCTCCCCGGAGGATGATTCAACTCGGTATGACCACGCCCCTTTCGTTCTGGAAAAATCGAGCGCTTGCCCGGCCGCCGCTGTGGGGTGAGGAGGTTCATCGGCGAAGCGATGCTTCCGAGAGGAGAGGCGTCGCGCGCCCGGGGAGCCTTGGATGCTTGTTTTCTTTTTTTTTCTTTTGACCTCCCGGCGTTTCTCGGGCGCGTTATCGCAAGAATTTGGCGGCGCGCCCGTTTTTAGCGCTCGTTTTGTGACACTGCCCCCCACTTTAAGAATATTATCTCATAATATTCAAAACCACACAAACGAGCGCGAACAGTCACCACACATTCTCACAGACTGTAACACAATCCGTCGCTCATGACACTTCACATTCACAATAGATCACTTAATACAATCGTACATTGTGATTCAATTACGCAACCCGTGAAAACACAACCACAAGCACATGAGTACAACACTCCACCACACATTCTCAATAATACAATTGTACAAAGTTCTCTCATTACAACAATGGTACAATACTATACATCACATCACAGCACAACACTTCGACACTTGTGACCCAGGATAACACAACATTAACACAACATATGGCACTCAGCACTGCCAAACACATTCTGATTTGACTTCAGCACTTATCCTGAGTACTTCGAGCAGCGCTTGCGCCCCTTTTTGCGGTGCTCGCTCGATCTCTTCTTGTGTTTCCACGTTCTTTTTCGGCGAGCCCTTTCCAACGATGATATCTGAGGCGGCGTCTCAGCCATCGTTGTCACCTCCGACACCGTTAATGCGTCATTACATTCGACGGGTCCTGTCTGTTTATTTACCCGCTTGATCATGCCTCTACATTTTTCCCTGCTGGCCAACTCCGTCTTCTTTACACTGTCGGTCAGTTGAGGTCGTGCCGACGTAAGTCTGGTTGCTCGGCCCGTGAACTGATTCGACACGATCGTCTTCTCCTTCGCTGTCTCTTGCGCCGCAGCTTCACCTTGGGCTCTATTGAGCTCCGTCACGGGATGTTCCTCCACTGTATCTCGCGGCCGCTGTGTTGGCGAGGGTTCTATCTTCGGGTCTTCTCCCAAACATTCTGGATCACTTGGCCCTCGCGTCCCGTCGATGTTTCCGATGACCAGGTCATACAGGGGGGTCGTCATGCATAAAGCAGTAACCTTCCCGCTGAAGTACGGGGTTTCAACCTCAATTTCTGCTTCGGGAAGCATCCGAACCGTACGGTCAATTAGGCAAACCGGTTTCGTTCTGCCTGTCAACTCGCTTTCCCGTACCAAATTTCTCCGCACGATAACAGTGGAACTGCCGGTATCTCTTAACACCGTAATCTTCTTGCCCGCAACCTTTCCAGGCAGCGTTGGCATTCGCTTCGTAACACCGGTTGACTGTTTTGACATTACAGCGCCCACAATAGGAATTTTCTCCCCATTCTTCAACTCTACGAATCCATCGGGGACGGTATTATTATCAGATTTTGGTGCCGCTTGCACACAGGATACCTGGTGAGTTTGACTCGCTCCGTTTCGACATGCGTCTGCTTTGTGCCCAGTCTGACCACACTTAAAACATTTTACTGCCGTAGGGCTCGTAAAGATCGTTCGACAGTTTCTCGCGCGATGACCCACTCGGTTGCACAGAAAACATCGCGGAATGCTCTCTGGTGCACGCTTCTTTTCTTCGGGAGCCAATTTCTTCGAATCATCGGGACAATCCTTCTTGACCTTGGCCAAATTAGTGCCACCTTGCGCTTCCAAGAATTGATCAGCCAATTCAAGCATTCCTTCAAGTGACTCAGCCTTCCTCTCTTTCAAATACAGCGACAGGCTTGGGTGGCAACTAGTAAGAAATTGTTCTCTAATTAGGAGCTCTCTAAGTTCATCGTACTCCTGCGCTGTCCCTGAAAGTTCAATCCATCTGTCGAAATAATGGCAAAGTCGGGCGGCATACTGCGTAGCCGTCTCACCATCAGCTGGCTTTCCTGTCCGAAATCTGTCCCGGAATCCTTCTACAGTAAATCTAAATCGCTTCAGCAAAGCAGCTTTCACCTTTGCATAGTTCGCTGCATCGGTCGGCGTCAGCCTACCGTACACACTGAGCGCTTCACCACTCAAGCAAGTACTCAAAGCAGTTGCCCATTGATGTTTCGGCCAATTCTGGCTCTTCGCAATCGTCTCAAATCGGTGAAGGTACGCGTCAAGGTCGTCCTTCCTTTCATCAAACGCCACGAGCAGCTTGCTTGGGTTCAAGCGGAAGCCATGATCTTCCCGTTCGCTGCTTTCAACTCTAGGTTGGACGGGAGTTTCACTTCGCTGTTGCAAACGGAGTCGCTCGAGTTCTATCTCGTGCTGTCGCTGCCGTTCCCTTTCCTCTCTTTCTTCTTTCGCCCTCTCAGCTGCCAGTCTTTCTCTCTCCAGCTCCAACTTCAATTGCTGCTCTCTTTCTTCTCTCGCCCTTTCGGCTGCCAACTTTTCTCTCTCCAACTCCAACTTCAATTGCTGCTCTCTTTCTTCTTTCAGCTGTCGCTCCTTTGCCTCTCTTTCTTCCTTCAGATGTCGCTCCTTTGCTTCTCTTTCTTCTCTCGCCATTTCAGCGGCCAGCCTTTCTCTCTCCAACTCAGCTGCCTTTTCTTCCTTGGCCCTCTCTGCCGCCAACCTCTCTCTTTCCAGCTCGGCTGCTTTTTCTTTTTGGCTCTCTCTTTTTCTTCTTTTTCCTTCTGGGTGACCCACGTCCGTAGTTCGGCGCCAGAAAGACCCATCTTTTCACCAAGAGCAACTAACTTTTCGAGATCCATTGTGTCTCGCAACTCGCAACTAAAACCTTGCCGCGTGCAAAAAGTATCTGCCTAAATCAGTCTATCGGAATACTCTCCTGCACTCGTTAACGAGAACACTGAACAATACACAAAATCGTTCCGATAGC
The DNA here is from genome assembly GCF_043290135.1 of Rhipicephalus microplus. Lineage (NCBI taxonomy): Eukaryota > Metazoa > Arthropoda > Arachnida > Ixodida > Ixodidae > Rhipicephalus > Rhipicephalus microplus. The sequence continues at coordinate 124,407,953 of NC_134700.1, forward strand.
ACTATCAACAACTCGAGGCTCTTTCTCACTTCTTTGGACACACTGTGCACCAAAAGGTCCTGTCGCGGACGCCAGATTAATTGTCACACCGGTCCCATTAAATAGGGAGGCGATCGCCGGGCTAATTCCAAGGGCCGAAGTATGGGCCCCCCGAACCGCACCACGAAAGCGTGGACAATTTAGAAGTGGTCCTTTTTGGTGCGCCAGCGGACGCCGGCTGTGGCCCAAGGAACAAGTCAGAGCCGAGAGTTGATAAACAAAACAAATATTATATTCTCAAAAAATGGCAGATCGAAAACAGTACACGAGAATGCACACTCCACAATAGTTACATCCAATACGTCACCAAACAAACAACGTACTACACAGTACAATCAGCCACACTCAAAACAACGGACACAGACAACGATACGCACTACAATGCAGTCGCATGCATTGAACAACCAAGACACTTAAAGACTAAAGAGATAGAAAATCTATTCAGTCCAAAGTCCTTGGAACAAAAGTCTGGAGGATGCTCTTCCGAGAATCACTCACTCAAAGTCCAGCGTTGTTGTCGTTCCGCGCCCTCGAAGTTTCTCTTCCAGGAAACCTCCCGTCTCCAATTGGCCACTCTTCAAACTTCAGCTTCTCGCCGGAAACACGTCGGCCTCACACTCGCAGCGGTTGCCACGGGTCTTCGCTCGATAGCGGTAAACACACGCTCTTGCCTGTAGCCCGAGCCTTCACCCCTCAGGTGGAAATCCTCTTCATCTCCGGCTTCGTCCCTACGGACCAAAAACTTTCGCCGACTACACGGCGGAATCCCTACGCGCTCTGGCGCTCACTTCCATCTCCTCCTGATTTCTCGTCTCGGCCGCTCGATTAAATACCTTCCGCGCCACCTTCCAGAAATTTCTCGTCATTTCGTCGGCGCGATACGCGGCGAAGGCTGAGGGGAGAGTGAGACGGTTGGAATGCCCTCCCCGGAGGATGATTCAACTCGGTATGACCACGCCCCTTTCGTTCTGGAAAAATCGAGCGCTTGCCCGGCCGCCGCTGTGGGGTGAGGAGGTTCATCGGCGAAGCGATGCTTCCGAGAGGAGAGGCGTCGCGCGCCCGGGGAGCCTTGGATGCTTGTTTTCTTTTTTTTTCTTTTGACCTCCCGGCGTTTCTCGGGCGCGTTATCGCAAGAATTTGGCGGCGCGCCCGTTTTTAGCGCTCGTTTTGTGACAATCAATCAACATCTTCACTACGTACACCAGAAAATATTTACTGGGTATCACCGTCCTTAGTGATTACGACTTTATATATAACAAGCCAGACACGGCGATAATGCGCCTCTAGTGGTCGTATAGTGAAGTATAAAAAAATAAAAACTACCCATACCAATGTAATTGTTATTGTAATAAAACAAACCAAACAAATTATAGCTAATTTTGCGTCCTTAGCAAGGGTGTTTCGAAATATATCGGGGCTGTATTTCCGGATAAGCATCACGAATGTTAGCGAATAAACACATTTTTTGCGCTTCAGACGTGCCTATGGCTGGAATGCATTTCTGGCATGATTCGTAGTATTCAATGAACATAAAGTTTTGGTGAACGTTTGCCTGAGTGAAATTTGTTGAACAATGAATCGTCTGATTTTGGGCAGTCGAGATAAGCTTTCCACCAAGCAGCGTCGGCACTTGTGGCGTCTTGTTTTCGTATCTCGTAAAGTATGTACGCCGTTTCTTTTCTAATAACTACCAAGAGGGTGTGGCAAGGTCAAGTGCTATCCTTTTTTCAGCTTTATACAGAGGGGCCCACAAAACTTGAGTCAAGAATGTGAAAGTGAAAAACACTTAGGAGGCGAATTGAACCAAACGCATACTACTCGCACAAGCCTGTAGATACACAAGCTATTTTTTTATTTCTCTCCATAGTAAATAATTAACGACTCTTAGTTGCCTCAAAGCATGCGAAACGTGAAAAGAAACTGTGTGGCGGACCGCGAGCGCGCTGCTATAGTGATGCTGTAGGCTTTCTTTACAACGCGGAAAAAATGAGAGCGCTAGACGTATTGTAAAGGAAACAATTTTGTCGGTGGTTTCTGAAAGTGCTCTACATCTCTATGTTCATATTTTGGGCTTTCAGTCATTAACTTTAAAAATGCCCAATTAAAAATTACTACTTATTAGTATGGGGAGAAATAAAAAATGGCCTGAGTACCTACAGGCTATGATGACATTGGCCTTATTCTCATTACGGACAAGGCCTTCCCCACTGGCACTGGTACGTCCACGCGAAGAGATACTACGACGGATCTATGCTTCGTCAAGAATATCTCCGCCGCCCGCTGGTCCAACGTCGCGGTAGATCTCGGTAGTGACCAATGAGTTTTGTTGAGTTGTTCGACATACCTTGTACGCCGCCCCCCCTTATGTAATGCCTCCGGGCCTTTAAGGTGGAATAAATGAAATGAAATGAAATGAAATGAAATTCATATTGGCTGTACACCTCCTCACAGTTAGCAGGAAGACCAAGTCGTACACGTGGGTCGACTGAGACCTCCTTCGTAAGACCCGCGCAGAACGACCTCCTCCCGATACCCCACCGAGCCTCGAGACGTGGACGGCCCAGCTCAAAGCTGATGTAAACAAGGCAACGAAAACTATCAGCATAAACCATCCGACCGAAAGGATGGACAGTCGTCTCGCCCACCTACTAGAGGCCAAACAGTCTCTATTGGCCCGGTGGAAGGGCCAGCGCCTTAATCGGAGGTTACGCAAACGCATATCTCAGCTGAACAAGACCATGATGGATCACTGCCGCATCCTTTCAAAACAGCAGTGGGACGAAATTTGTAATTCGATTGATGGTCAGGTTGGAAATGGCAAAACGTGGAACTTACTCAAACACCTCCTCAATGAAAACAACACCCGCACAAATCAGCGTCATTCGATCGTGAAGATACTTCATCAGGCTAAACGAACAGTGTCACCGGAAGGTGTTGTCAAGAACCTCGTGAAAAAATATCTCCGGCTCCCCACGGGCCCTGTGACCCCTCACCCTGATTACTCTGGCAGCGACAACACTAACGTAGACGCCGACTTATCTATTGAAGATGTGCGCCGAGCTCTCCATGAGCTCAATGGCCGCTCAGCCCCTGGCCCCGATGGCATCACCAACAAGCTCCTACGCAACCTGGACGATTCTTCCGTCACTTACCTTACTGACACTATACACGAGATATGGAAAAAAGGTGAGATACCCGATGCTTGGAAACTAGCTCACACGGTTCTCATACCCAAATCGGGAAAGCCGCCGAGCCTAGATAACCTACGCCACATATCTCTCATGTCGTGCGTGGGCAAAGTGGCTGAGCACGTCGTCCTCAACAGGGTTGGTCGATACCTCGAAGATAACGACTACATCCCGCACCACATGATTGGCTTCTGACTAGGGTTATCCACTCAAGACGCCATGTTACTCCTAAAGCATCAAATTCTAGATGGCGGAAACACTCGGGACACTCGTGCAATACTCGGTCTCGATTTAGAAAAGGCGTTCGATACAATAACGCACTCGTCAATCTTGAAAGTGATCGCAGCCCTCGGCCTAGGTAATCGATTTTACTACTTTATCCGCTCTTTTCTCACTGGGCGCAGAGCCGTCCTCCGCGTAGGAGACCTAGTGTCGGAAGAAGTGGAGCTCGGACAGCGGGGCACTCCTCAGGGATCCGTCCTCTCACCAACGCTCTTCAACCTCGTGATGATCGTGGTTTCCGAACAACTTTCAAAAATAGACGGGCTAAATCACACTATCTATGCGGATGATGTAACCATATGGTGCTCTACAAGGTCGGATGGCTTCATTGAGTCCTCCCTGCAAGAGGCTATCGACACCACCGAGTCTTACCTCGACCACACCGGTCTCAGGTGCTCACCTGCGAAGTCGGAGCTGTTGATATATTTGCCCAAACGCCGGGGTGCCAAGCCCAAAGGGAGGAAACCTCCGCCGGAACGCAATATCACCCTCCACACCAGATATTGTCGTACTATACCAAGGGTAGACACCATCAAGGTCCTCGGCATGATCATCGAGTCCCGCGGAACCAACATTTAAACAGTACACAAGATCAGGACTAAGACTGAGAATGCCATACGACGCGTACGTAGAGTAGCCAACAGGCACCACGGCCTCAAAGAAGACAACCTGCTGCGTCTCGTACACGCGTTTGTTTTGTGCCATTTTACCTACGTTGCCGCTATACACAAGTGGCTACGTGCTGAGCGCGATCAACTCAATGCGCTTATTCGCAAGGTGGTCAAACGAGCCCTTGGCCTCCCTATCACCACTCCACCGTACAAACTCCTCGAGCTTGGCGTACATAACACGCCAGAAGAGATCGCCGAAACTCAGGAACGTGTGCAATTGACCCGACTCACTACAACGAAGGCGGGCCGCCATATTCTGCGCGAGCTTGGCTTCTTCTCCTCGAGGGCCAGGGACCCCCCAGAGTTGACTCTAATTTCCCGTGAAATCCGCGACCTTATTATGATCGCTCCCATACCACGAAATGTACACCCCGAATACAACAGAGGCAGGCGCCTTGCGCGGGCGACGGCAATTCTCAAGCGCATAGACATGGAAGCGGACAACGTCTCGTTCGTGGACGCCGCTGCCTATCGCAACAACCAAGCCTTCGCCGTGGTCGTGGTATCATCCGCCCAGTAGACTCTTAACTCAGCCACAATCCTCACCCAAAACCCCGAAGTAGCGGAGCAAGTAGCTATAGCTATAGCTATGCTCGACAGCAAACGGGAATTCTTCTACAGCGACTCCAGGCCGGCCATCAAAGCCTTCGAACGCGGAGTCATCTCCGACCAGGCGTTACGTATCCTGCGCAATGCGGACCCGAGTGCCCTGAAGCACCACACTGTCATCTGGTTCCCCGCCCATCTCGGCCAGGTGCCGGGTGCCCTATCCAACTTCAACGAGATCACCCATGATGCAGCGCGCGCACTTACCGACCGCACTGCCACAGGGCAACCTCATCTTGCTGGGTTGGATACCAATCGGGATGCACCAACTACGTACAATGAAATTACAAAGCACTTTTACTTGGAACGCCGCATTTTGCCACCCCCACATCCGAAACTTAACCGACCGCAGGCATTAACCATATGCCTATTACAGACACACACGTACCCGAACCTTGCCACGCTTTACGTTTATTATCCCGATGCATACCGCAGCGACACATGCCCATCATGTGGACACACAGCGACAATCGAACACATGCTCTGGGAGTGTAGAACAACTCCTCCCGACTCTACCTTAAGCAAGTGGGAGAGGTCCCTCAGGAGCTCACTTCTCGCCGACCAGCAATGGGCCGTCCAGCAGGCCCACGAAGCGGCCGCCAGGTACTCCCTGTCGGTCCCTACGTGGCAGACGCCCGCTACGTGCTAAGCGCGTCCTGCAGGACCGAAATAAAGCTTTTTCATTCCATTCCATACCTACAGGCTAGTGCGAGTAGTACACGTTTGGTTCAATTCGCCACTGAGGTGTCTTTCATTTTCGAATTCTTGGCTCAAGTTAAGTGGGACACCCTGTATATAATAAAGTCTGCAATATTTTGAGGAAAATTTCGCGTGTAGGATTGAAGAGCTATTGGCGTTATTTTTGCAAATTTCTATCCTGTACTTCTTGTTACTTGTTTCTGGTGATGCAAAAAATTTCCCACTACTGCACCGAATTGAGTGTATCTTTTCACAAAAACCATAATCAGTTGTGACTGTGGTATTTAGCACACTTATTAAACATGATAGTGGTGCTAATACGAACCTATAAAATTGTCTCTTGTTAACCTATTTCACAAGAAAACAAATGTGCTGCCTTATGACGTGCCATGAAATAGACTTTCCAATTATTCCTTTTTTGTCTTAATTGTCACTTGAGAATAAAAGTTTTCAGTTCACACTACTGGGAAGGGGTTTAGGTGTAATCTGCAAAACATCGAGCGCGATCTTTTTGAAGTATTTTCAGGAGAAGTACAGCAAGTTCGAGAAATAATTAAAAAAGTTCTTCCTGAACTTTATGTTTAGGAACACATGCGAGACGGGCTCACAACTTAAAGCCAAAATGTGCGATCAAATTGTTTAAAAATGGTAAGAAAAGAATATATTCAACTGCTCAAGTCATAATTACTGTTATAGGTGCGTATACATACCCTAACTGTGATAATATAGGAAGCGTATTCATTGCGGCTATCTTTAAATAAGCTCAAAGCACTCCAACGCTCTCTCAAATGCATGCTTTCCAGCCTAAAAGTGTGTATTATTTCTAGTATTAAAAAACACACACTTTGTAGGTCGATAAATTATACTGTTTTTTAACGTCCAGAGTTCTCACGATCAGGCTCGTTACTATTCATGAGGTACAAGGAGAGCCTGAAAATATTTGCATCTCTCGCTAAGTATATCTGCGGAAAGTTTCTTGCTTGATATAGGTTTTCCTTCTGCCAGATGGTTGGCCATGACGCGTCGATTAGGACCAGAATGAGTGTTGTCATTTATTTCATTGCACATTCAATCTAGCAACAAAAGACACACACCCGTAACCTATGCTTCTGCTAACTTGCTTTGTTTGTCGAAGTCCACTTATGAGTGTTCCGTTGTAAGTTGTTCTAGTTTTACGCAATAACGTAAATAGGTCGTTCTGCAAAGAATCTAGTGTTGGCGTGGGCGTCGTTTGTTTGGGAAAAATATCATATTTTCCGCCGCCGAAAACCGAGAAAGATGCAAATATAATAAACAACATCAATTTTCGGGTCCGAGCGAGGACCGGATGCTGGCCGTCTGCGTGAAAAACAGGTGTATCACTGAGCTTCGAGATGAAATTGGTTGCAACTGCTTTAAGAACACCGCATTAGCACCAAGACCATGAAATGTAAATCTAGATATACATGTCATAGTTTTTATGTTAAGACTAGTCAATTATGCTCGTCATACAGCCATGTAATGGCATAACAATTTTGGTATTGATATTATTATTCAAACGACCAGGGTAGTTACATTTACTAGGTAGCTAGATAGATAGATATAGAGATATATAGATACGCTCAACGTCGCCGAAGTTAGTTAAGAAATGCTTCACATTTGAAAGCACTATATAAATGTTATGTAGTAGAAGGAATCTGCTTAACATGTGGCATTTCGCGCGAAAGAAGCTTAAAGTCACGACAGGTGCCAAAAGGTGCGAATTCACCACCAAGTAGGTGTGTTAAAGGCCCACACATTACAAAGTGCACGTGCATATTTAAGCATTATCGGCAGCAGAACTTGAAACAAAGTGACCGCCTACGTAGATTCCTTTAGGACGTGTAGCAGGCCCTTCAAATATTCGGAAAAGAAATAATTTTGACACGGTGGGCACTAAGCAACTTTGCGCGCAATCGGCCTTCTTCGAAACGGACAATGTTACGCGCAGTCATTCTTGCCCTTGAGCCAGCCACGGCTCAACCATGCCCCGAAAATAGATGTAGGGTAGCAATTCAGAAGGCGATACACAGGAGGACCGATTACGCTATCTCAAACTGCTCTTGAAGCTGGTGCTTAACAGTCATTCAGTTTTTTTCTTCCCCATTTCAGACAAGTTTTCGTGAAAATCTGCTGCGTCGCGCCATAATGATCTGGTGACTGAGGTACTAGGCTGGTGACACGTAGGTCACGGTATCGAATCCCAGCTGCGGCGGCTGCATTTTAGATGAAGGCGAAAATGCCCATGTACTCAGATTCAGGTAGTCAAAATTTTCGGAGCCCTCTACTACGGCGTCTCTCATAATCATATGGTGGTTTCAGGATTTTAAAGTCCACATAATAATATTTACAGCAGGAAGTCTACTGCAATAAGATTGTGATCATGCCTAGAAATTCTCACCACACGAGATGATAGTATTAGGAAAACTCGCGCAGCATTGCAACACAATTTGTGGTTCGTAGCAACTCAGTCACTCACTGGTAGTTTGCGTTGTTCTTTCTACACACCATAAAACAAGCTGTCATGTCTGCATAGTTAGCAAGTCCTATTTTCGTGTCTAGATGAAATAAATTTGCACGTTACTATTGAATATACTGCAACACGAAGGAGTTCAATAATAAGGCTAAAGGATGTCTCCTTCCGCTTCTACGGGCTCTGGCACCTCGTGCATTGACATAAACCAAGGGGTACTTAAAGGTGAAGCTAAACGATAAAGAAGCGACCGCTTTTTTTTTCTCAGTACTATGAGGGTGCCCGGATAGATCAAGCTTTCTCGTTGAAAAAGTGCTCCTTGACCGTCCTTGTCTGTTGAAGCTCTTACGAAACAGCCTGAAACGTAAAAGGCTGTTTTGGGGAGTAATCTTGAAAGCCCTTCGGCAAGAAATACTATCAAATGCGGTAGGAGTGCCATGAACAAAACAAAGTGAATGCAGAAAAACGCTCAAGATATAAGAGCCTCAAAACGATTAGAAGTGCGTATATAAAAGGAAAGGAGACGTTACGATCGCACTTAAACGTTAGCATTGTTCCCCGAGTTCTATAGAAAAAAAAACTGCTCTAAAATGCTGTGTTTATTTTTCTTTGTGATTCTTCAACACCATAAAGTTCGGAGGTAAAACACATTATGTGCTTATTGTGCTGCTACGCACCTTGTTTTATTGATCGTTCCAACAATTCTTCTCCTCTCACTTTTTTTTGAACGAACCATCTAATTTTAGGCCCATCTGCCTTACAAATGACTCGTGTAAACTCCTTGAGCACATCTTCCTTAACAACATAAACACTTAAATCGAGCACAATAGCATTCTATCACCAGCGCAGCACGAATTCCGACAGAGATTATCCACAGTCACTCAACTTGTTGAACTTGTACATGACATCTCATGTAGTATTGATCACGAGCACCAGACGGACCTCATCTTTTTTCATGTTTAAAAGGCATTTGATCGCCTATCACACATACAATTATTACTAAAATGTAAACAGTGCTTAGGCGAGAGGCCAGTAAGTAGGTAGATAAAGGCTACCTCTCGAACTGAAAGCAATTTGTCCAAATAACCGAACTTGTTTTAAACTCACTCACGTTACCTCTGAAGTTGCCCAGCGTAGCGTTTTGACTCGAGCACACTTTCTCATCGTCATCAGTTACTTACTCACCAACTTTTCCGTCAAAATAAGACTTTTTGAAGACAACTGTATATTCTACAACGACATTATTCTCCAGTTAGCCTTTTCATTTATATAAAATGTCCAAAAGACAGTTTCTGCCTGGCGTGCCAACTGGCAAGAGCCTCATTGTCAAAAAATAGTTCCTTTTCGAATAAAAAGGAAACACCACTTAGATAAGTTTCCTTACTCCTTAAATGAGAACCCAGAAAAAATGGTTTCGTAGTACAAGTACATTGGACTAACAATAAACAATGAACTAGATGGGATTACTATGTCAGTAATATTACCTCAACGGCGCTTCGGCAGTTTCTTTTCGTTGAGCAAAGCTTTCATGAAGCACCCGTGAGACTAAACTACCAGCTTATAATACACTCATAAGATCAGTAATGGAATATGATATTTCAGCGTGGTTTCCGTCATCCAATAAGTTATTTGCCTTCATAGAGGGATTACAAAGGGAAGAATTTAGATTGAGCTTCAGTAAATATCAGCTCAAAGGCTCACCCAGTGTTTTATTATAATCGACCAGATTACTCGCATTTCCAAATCGCGCTACACTTGCATGACTGAAATTGCTTCATAAGTTATTTCATTACAAGCTAAATGTTTCCACTTCTAAATAAATTTGTATTGCAGACATTAGACTAACTTTACTAAAGCATTCATACACCCTAAAAGATTATATCCTTTATACTAATCGCTTTAAATACTCCTTCTTCCTGATAGCCATAAGGGAAAGGAAAACTCACCGTTCACTACAACCATTACCTACTCGGTAAACACTTTTCAATCACTACTTGAAAAGTACTTACATTACACACAAACATAAAGCTAGAAATATTTTGCACGATTCCTTAACGATTGACCTTACCCTTAGTACTTCTACCGCTACCCACATGGCACTGTCATAGCAAGTATGCCTTTTTTGTACTTTTTTTTCGGTAAACCTTACGCACGAGTGACTTTGATTGCATATTCTCAATCCCGGCTGCGGCGGCTGCATTTCCGATGGAGGCGGAAATGTTGTAGGCCCGTGTGCTCAGATTTGGGTGCACGTTAAAGAACCCCAGGTGGTCGAAATTTCCGGAGGCCTCCACTATGGCGTCTCTCATAATCAGATGGTGGTTTTGGGACGTTAAACCCCACATATCAATCAATTGCATATTCTATTCGTAAATACATGGGTGTGTTATGATGCGTCAATGTTTCACAAATTGGTTTTACAGTTGTGTATTGATGTTTTGCTAAATTAATTTTTATATTGATTTTTACATTTCCACTAGCGAAAAAACTCTTTCGTTACTTTTCATGAATTATGCTTACATTTTCTAACTCTTATATACTTATAAATCTTTCCCTTCCAGCAATAATCCCTAGTGGGATATGCCGTATGAGCATAATAAATAAAAAACATTTAAATATATAAAAACCTTGTTGTCTCTCAGTCGAAAAAAATAACAGACTTATGGTGGAGAGGGCGAAAGATCCAAATGACCTCTGCTAAGGAAATTTCATGGGATTGCCACTTAACCTAGAATGTCATCGTCATCGTCATTGGTAGCCTAATTACGTCTACTACCGGAAAAAAGCCTCTCCCTTGATCCCCCAGCCATCTCATTCTTGTACTCTCTGCTGCTACGATATACCTGCGAACCTTTTAATCTCCTCAACCTACCCCACTTTCTGTGTGCCCTTCATGCGTTGGCCTTTTCTGGAAACCAGGCAGTTCCCCTAATTATCAGTGGTTATCCCACCTACATGCTACGTGCCTGACCTAAGTAAATTTCTCCTTCTCAATTTCAACCATCTTATCTTTACCTCCAGTTTATTCCTTGAGAAAGTGTCTTCTCTTCTTTTGTCTTAATGTTACAACTATCAATCTCCTCTCCATCGCTCGCTGCGTCGTCCTCAATTTAAGCTGAACCTTTTTTGTAAGCCTCCAAATTTCTGCTCCGTAAGTAAGTACTGGCAAGAAGCAGCTGGTATATACCTTCTTCTTCAGGGTTTGTGGCAGAATACCATTCATGGATGTCTCGGTCTGGGGCTACTTGCTGCCTTCAAGAGAAGAGTTGGCCAGATACAACGCAAGGATGGCCAATCCTGCTCTCGCGAGGGAGTACATTACCGGGAGGTTGTCGCCAGTGAGGCGGCACCCCAGATCTTTTTTTGTTTATTTTTAAAACAATTCGGTCATCACAATTGGAAATTGTCTGGAACCGGCATTCGAACCAAATTTTCTCATTGTATGCTAGGCTGCTGCACTATTTCTAAGTAAGGAATTCTGTTGCATTTTTCTAGTACTGTAGGATACCAACTGACCGCCTATCAAATCTGAACTTCACACTACTCGTAGCTTACCTAACCTTCTCTTAGCTGTTTAAAACTCCATATCTGTTATAAAGAAACGGCGTGGCTTTGAAGTTCTGATCTTCTGAGCTAAGCTCTGAATCACCACCTTCCTTCTCACGCATTTATTCTCTTCCAACGCCTTTCTGTCTGCCTCGATTTTGAAATTGTGGGCTTAATAGTGCCCACAAAGTCGAATCTTTTTTTATTTCAAGAGGTAGAACTCCTAATTTGACGTTTATAGTCAACTGACGAGTTTTGCGAACTAATCGCCTACTTCTATGAGATTGTTACGCTGAGTTTATACGCCGCGGGTGGCTTGAGTGCACGAAAAGTGAACACAAACATTTGTAACTGGTAAAGTATACGATGGCGGAGACTTTTCGGCTGTATCCTCTTTTGCTGCTGTTTTGTAGTAGTAGTTTAAAATTTTAAAGTTCACCAACAATTCCAAAGAAGGTTCAAAATTTATTCAAAGCAAGCTGCTATGCTTCTTATATGGGGCTCGTGTGCCTGCATTGTGATTTTCCCGTCTTGGGACATAGATTTGGTACTAAGAATATTATACACACCATGCTCAAAGAGATCAAATGAAAATCAAAAGTTGTTGTGAAATGTTTTTGCTCAGATAAGGACAATATTTTAGTTATTTTCTTTGAGCATGTCATGCATCCAAGTAATGTACATTCACGCACATCATTTGTTTCCGCTTTGTATTCGTATGCCTTTTGATAAATTTTGGGAATAATGACAGTGAAGTCAACATGTTTTGGGAGGAAAGGCATTTTTTACACTAATGTTAAGAAAAGAAAAGAATCATTCTAGCAATTGTGCAACCGCATACTACAGCGTTGTTTACGTGCCACACGCCTAACTGACACAGCCTGCTTTACTAATATCCAGCTATAGCTTTAACGAGTTCAATATCTAGCTTAGTCATTCCATGCACCTTTCAAAGTTATGATAACCCAAATCATAAGAAATAATGCCGAATCAATGCGATGATTATCAATGAATGCTACACTATAGGATCTAGAAAAAGTAACTGGTTCGCGGTGGCGAGGCACTTCAAATACGTAAGTGTAGCTGCTCTAGAAACTTGCCTGCGTTCTTAATCACGTTTTCTCCCTACCCGCTGAGCAGCCTTCATTTGCGTTATCTTTCATGGATGAGATGTTCCAATTTGTTCTTTCTTGTCGGTCATCACGTTTTTTTTTATGATAGCTTGTACCTACACTCTCCGCTTCTCTTTTTTACCTGCTCCCCGTTACCCAGCATGTAGGAACGAGTTTGCAGGCGCACTTGTTTTCCCCAAGCAGGTAGTGAACTTGGGGAACAGCTGCGTCATGACTGCGCCGCTTTTCGGCTGACAGCTATGGCTTTTACGGTGGTTTGTGAGACGTCAAATTTTGTTTTCTAGTGAGATTTTCCGTATCTTTCTTGCTGGTGCTTCCTTATTGTTCCTCAAATTGAGGAAAGGCTGCCTAGGTTTTTTTTGCGTGTCTTCAAGTTGAAGCAATGTATGCTGCCGCGGACCAAGTGTGAATTGTCAGCAGACATAAAGCCTGTTCGGAATATCGTGGCAAGTTTGGAAAAATGATTGTTCTTTTTGATATGTATTCTGTTCATATAGCAAGCTTGATTTTAGTGTTGTCTTGTGTTAGGACAAGTTCGTTGCTTAGTTTTGGCATTGTTTGTTGATAAAAGTGAGCAATGAAGGTGTTTATAGTTAGATCACCCTAGCAAAGTGTGTAGTTGTTACAAGCTGCCACTCTAGCGTCGCCAGCGCGAAGTCGGCGACGGGAATGACAGCAGGTTGGTACGTTCCGTACGCAGAGACAGTGAAGAGATCAGAGACGTGAGAAAACAAAACAACTTTACTCTAGTGATATTGCAGCACACGGGATCTCATACAACACTTCAATATAACTAACAAAATACATCGACACTTGATACAACTAAAGAAATATATAACAGAGACAATAAATCAGCTTACGCGAGTGAACTATCACAAACTACACAAACTAACAACAATAGAAATACGGAGTAGAAAGTTCGAAGATATAAACAGGTGAAGGCATACGTGTGATGACCGGCAGCGTTGTGTCCCCGACGATCGGATGCGAGAAGTCGAAGAGAGTTCTGGCACGACTGCGATGTCGGCGGTGTTGCAACGCTGGTGGCTCCGGGAGGCTAGTGCTTGCAGGTGACTTCGAGCAGGTTGAGCTAACTCGAGGCGAAGTCCCGATGTCTACGTTGCAGACGTTAATATCGCGTCACAACTAGACGAACGGCTAAGTTTAGGTGGCCAGCCGATACAGAGCCACACTAAAAACTTCTAGAAGAGATGCTTGTTGATCTGTTTCTACACCATGCTGGTCAGCGACTAGTCTGCCTAGCGGGGCAAAATCCTGCGCTTAAATCCCCCTCGTGTCTCCTCGCTCTTTTCCTTGGGGACAAGAGACCTCTACCTGGGTCCAATCATGCGCGTTTAATTGATGGGAGACTCCGCCCCAAAAATATTTTGTCCCCACCTCTTTTTAATTGTGAGAAGGCCCGCAACTAGCGAGAGTGACAACCTGTCGGACTGTTGTCATACGGCTTGGCCACCAGAGCGTTTCCCACGCTTTTGCCCGTGGGAACGGTCAAACGTTTGGCTCTCAGCACGTGCGTCTTGTAGTCTAATCCTTGTTCGGGGTATACCGCGGCCCTCTACGACCTTGCAGACGTCGCCACGGTTACAAAAGGATTAACTGTCGGCGGCGACGTTCTAAGGAGAGCACCCCAATTTAGCACTTATCGGTTCCCTTTCATGTGCCACCGTTTTTCACGGTCAGTCGGGGAGTACGGCGCCCGTTAATTGCCGTGACGCGGTGTCGCCGAAAATAGCCGTCCGTGACATTGCCCCCCACTTCCAGAATGTTATTCATAACATTTGTTCGCACGGAGGGGAATTTTTCCGACAACAAGGAACAAAACACCACCAACAAGGAAGGCATGAGGACTGTCCCTCTCATACACAACATAAATAGGCAGAGTGCATCAAAGTAACAACCAAAAGAAAAAAAACAAACAAATTGTTAGAGTACCAGCTTCAGTTACACGCAACAATATCAAGGCGCAATACAAACAAGAAGAGGAAATAGCCGTGTACGGCAGTCATCAATACAGAATACACTGCACGAATGTATACTACGAAACAAAACGGGACAGGGGCGCTCCTCTACCGTAGTGCAATCCTTCAATGTGCATTACAGCAAGTAAAAACAACCAATACACCAAGCAAAAAGAAAATAACTCAAAATACACTTCTTATACAATGAAATACGTGCATACAAACAGAAAACAACCGACGAAAGGAAAAAAAATTAACATGCTCATAGACCTCAAGTCTCAATGCGCGCAACGACAACTGTACCGGGTCACGCCAATCTTAATCAATTTACGAAATCATTCGGTTATGCTAACATCTTCTTCCTTAAATGACAATTCACGCCACATCCACATGACAGTAAAGGCATACGGTATCAAACTAAACCTTTGAAACACTAAAAAAACTGAACAATTTTTTTTAATTTTTTACCTTCTCGGTATATTCGTACAAATGATTACCGGACTTCAATTTTCAGCCTTTAGTTCGGCGGTTTTCCTTTTCAAAATTTACTCCGCATCATGTAACTTACAAAATTAAAATGACTCAAATTTGCATCTCCAATGCAATACTCAGTAACAATATTTAACATGCCTGTGCAAAAGTTACTCATACTGAACGTGAACCCTCTTCTCATCGTGCTTTTAATCGCACACGATGGGGTCGCGGTCCCGGCGGTTGTCGAGCACGCCAGAGGCTACAAAATGCACAAACTCTAAGCAGTGCACTTCCGTCACACCTCATTTTACACTTCTGCCTATTCCCCGTAGGAATTCGAAAGTGACGCCAGTAGCTCGGAGGGAGCCTGTGCCATTTTCTCTTTGTATTCACCCCTGAGCGGTATTCAGCCACTCTGCCCTTTCGACTCTGACCCTTCGGCAAAGGCAGCTTTCCCGAAGTTGTCGAACTGAACCGCACGCTGCGTTGGGGTGGCGTACCTCGTTTCCTCCCTCTACACCTCGCTCGCCGCTTGTGCTTCTCTGAACGCCACCATTGACGTTCCTTGAAACGGATTAACGGCCTACCCTCTCGTCTTTCTTGCGACTGAGTGGGACCTGTCCTATGCTTGCGCAGCGCAGTGCGCTTCCGCTTCTTTCGTTTTCGGCCATGTTTGCTTGCCCCCTTTCTCTCGATGCCATCATCAAGTCGCGTCGGGAACTGAGTGGTTGGGAAGCTCGTTGGAGCTTGTGCTACATTTTGCCCCACGCTCAAACATTTTGAACTCGGTGTCACGACGGACTGCCGGGCCAAATTATCTTTGTTAATGCTGATGAACCCATTAACTGGGCCCTCTCCGATGGCATCGCTGCACTCCTGAAGCGTCGCGTTCTCGCTGTGTTTAGCCACTGTGCTAACCTTATCTGCATGTGACGATCTCGAGACGTCCTCTCGAGGCATGAGGATGGTTTCCAGCTTCTTACTCAGTCCATTAGGGCTGCTGGCACACACCTCATCCTCGCTAGGACCGTTTTTTGATACTGTCTCTACCTCGAGACCGGCCAAGGCCTCGTTCTCTACATCATTTATATGGAGGCATTCGAGAATATGCGGGCCCTTTTCTAGCGCGATTTCTGGTTCTGGCGTTTCCTGCCACACTTTAACGTCCAGCGCTTTCCGATGCGCCTCGCTTTCAGACTGCTGTGTTTCTGTTTCACGCTTTCTTTCAGACTCTTGTCTGAGCTGCTCCTCTTTTGTCCAGACAGAAGTGCCGAATGTCCGGAACATCTCTGTCTTAACTACCTCGTAGTTGTTCGCGTTGTGCTGACTGAGGCGCGCAACAGCTTCATTTGCCTCGCAAGGCCGAACCGTGCGTAGCCCTTGACACCATGTGTCTCGCTCAAATGACAGTTTCTCGCCGGCATCGCCGTGCTCACTGCTGAATCGGCTCACCCTGCTACCCTCACTGAGGCGAATCTTTAATTGCAGTAACTGCACTTCCCGTTCTCCGGCTTCCCTTGCCGCTTCTCGTTCTTTCGCCCTTTCTTCCCGGGCCCATGCTCGCTCTTCTCTGGCTAACGCCTGCGCCTGTTCCTGCTGCTCCTTAACCCATTGTCTCAGTTCGGCGCCCTCGAGGCCTAACTGTTTACCTTGCGTGATCCGCTTATCAAAATCCATACACCGCATACTGCAACTGTCGCTATAATGCCACTATAAAAACAGCGCAATCATTGCAGGATGCAACCGCTTCAACTGTGCGGCTCTATCGCCACGCTGTCCGCACGGTTCTCGTTCACCCCTCACTGCCTTACTCTTGTACGGAACGTCCTGTCTCGCGGACGCCAGTTTTGTTACAAGCTGCCACTCTAGCGTCGCCAGCGCGAAGTCGGCGACGGGAATGACAGCAGGTTGGTTCGTTCCGTACGCAAGCAGAGACAGTGAAGAGATCAGAGACGTCAGAAAACAAAACAACTTTACTGTAGTGATGTTGCAGCACACGGGATCTCATACAACACCTCAATACAACTAACAAAATACATCGACACTTGATACAACTAAAGAAATATATAACAGAGACAATAAATCAGCTTACGCGAGTGAACTATCACAAACTACACAAACTAACAACAATAGAAATACGGAGTAGAAAGTTCGAAGATATAAACAGGTGAAGGCATACGTGTGATGACCGGCAGCGTTGTGTCCCCGACGATCGGATGCGAGAAGTCGAAGAGAGTTCTGGCACGACTGCGATGTCGGCGGTGTTGCAACGCTGGTGGCTCCGGGAGGCTAGTGCTTGCAGGTGACTTCGAGCAGGTTGAGCTAACTCGAGGCGAAGTCCCGATGTCTACGTTGCAGACGTTAATATCGCGTCACAACTAGACGAACGGCTAAGTTTAGGTGGCCAGCCGATACAGAGCCACACTAAAAACTTCTAGAAGAGATGCTTGTTGATCTGTTTCTACACCATGCTGGTCAGCGACTAGTCTGCCTAGCGGGGCAAAATCCTGCGCTTAAATCCCCCTCGTGTCTCCTCGCTCTTTTCCTTGGGGACAAGAGACCTCTACGTGGGTCCAATCATGCGCGTTTAATTGATGGGAGACTCCGCCCCAAAAATATTTTGTCCCCACCTCTTTTTAATTGTGAGAAGGCCCGCAACTAGCGAGAGTGACAACCTGTCGGGTTGTTGTCATACGGCTTGGCCACTAGAGCGTTTCCCACGCTTTTGCCCGTGGGAACGGTCAAACGTTTGGCTCTGAGCACGTGCGTCTTGTAGTCTAATCCTTGTTCGGGGTATACCGCGGCCTTCTACGACCTTGCAGACGTCGCCACGGTTACAAAAGGATTAACTGTCCGCGGCGACGTTCTAAGGAGAGCACCCCAATTTTGCACTTATCGGTTCCCTTTCATGTGCCGCCGTTTCTCACGGTCAGCCGGGGAGTACGGCGCCCGTTAATTGCCGTGACGCGGTGTCGCCGAAAATAGCCGTCCGTGACAGTAGTCAATATTCGTCTGCTAGCTTTTTAAGTTGCTAGAACAATGCAGTTGGGCGTACTGTTACTAATCGGGTGACTCCTCGTTTTTTTTGCAAATTATACGTAAAAGTTTTTTGGTAGTACATGTCTCTACATTATGAAGTTCAGTGTTTGCATCTGTTTCTTGATTTAAAGCGGCATCGCTAAGATTTTGTGGGCGGATGAACGTTTCAGCTAAAACGCTTTATATACTTTTGAATAAAGCCTTGCCTAATTAAATTTGAACTAGTTTCTCTATGCAATAATGCTCAAGTGAAAATAAACCACTCAGAAAGTAATCATCAACAAAATGAAGCTAGAAAAAATGTTGTCTGTCCTCACTCAGTGGGTTACGTAATCACAGTCTGCCACGAGGAGATCACTTATTAACACCTATTTCACTAAAACTACAGTGGTTAATTAACCGGAACCATGGTGCATAAATCCTAAGACCTCGGTTCCGGTCAGCTGTGCCTTCCACTGCTGAAACGTGTGTCTTAGTATCCTGTTCGACCAATTGTAGCACCAGGTGGGACAGGTAGCTAAAGCCAGTGGTGTCACTGACTGATGCAACAGCAAACAGAATGACTCACGCTTTATTGTTATTTTGCTGCTCTGTTTTTCCGCGGATGAATGCTGCTGCTGATTTACCTGTTGTACCGGCTATATTGAACCAATCATAACGCCGATTATTTTGTTCACTCGGGCGACCACAGACAGAAGTTGAAGCACCAACACAGTGTTGCATTACGTAACCATCCCCACGTGCAACAATCTAAAGGTGAACTGAAAAATAAATTCATCTCCCCAAGGTCCTCAATCCACAGTAATTTCAGCCTTACCTTATGCATAGATAAGTTAGATGGTTATTGTTAAACCACAGATAGTTGCGGACATGACAAGTGGTTCTTCAAATGATTCCATGAAAACACTCAGCCAGTCTTGTCTTGTTCGCCAGACACTAGTGAAGGCTGTGTCAGTCTTCATGTATCTCCTTCTTTACCTTTCCGCTACGCCAATCCACGTTTGATGGCGAACACAGAAAAGATTCTTGTGTGTAGGAGAATCACTATGGAGCCCTTCAACATCTTTCTCACGCAATCTATGAGGACTTTGATTGTCTCCCTGTGATACATATGTGCCTCCTTTTCCGCCAACAGCATGTGAACTATGCCAGCATGCTGTAAAACTGCCATCTCTCTGTGCAAGGATGGCAAACAACCTCAATATCAGCCAGATGCGCGTGAGTTTTTTGCTTTTTCAGACGATGCAGTTGCATCTAGAGTACATTACCGCTTGCTGCTTCAAAAGTTCATAGCTCCTCCTCCTCATGGCTGTATATGTTACAGCAAGGTGTTTGAGATAGGCTAACCACTGTTTCTTGAAAGTGGGCCTTCGAAGCTATTTATTTCCTGTACAAGGCCTCCTACCGACCGTGCTGTTGAAGACTGTACAAAACTGGAATAATTAATAATAGAAAAACAACAATTCTTTAAAAGTAAATTAATTGAGGTGTTGTGATTTCACAACACTGAGATTTTACGGGCCATACTTTGTGCGGCCAGTACTAGCAAAAGTACAGTCAGACTTCTAAGCGCGACCTTCTGAGCTGTTTCCAGCTTTCTTCAGTTCTACTTGTGTAGTGCTTCTGCCTTGTCGCAGACTATCACAAAGACCTTTACCTGACCTCATTATTGCGATATCAATTACATATATGAATACTCTCAGCTGGAATTTGCCGCCGGCGTCGGCGTCGGCGTCGATGCCATGTATCGCATATGTATACGTATTTATATATATGAAAACGCGAGAAAAAAAAATAAAAAATAGGCCCCGTATTTGCACGTAATCTGCAAATGTCGTCGAAAGACAATAGTCTTGCGTGTGGAGAGAGTGAACAAGACACTTATTCGATGTTCTGCGCAAGAAAATAGGTGAATGCTATTCTGGAGGTGCTGCGTTAGAGTGCCTCAAGCGTGCAGCGGAGGTGAACGAGCGCATCAAGCCACGTCACACGTCAGACATAAGCGCCATCTGGCAGATTTTTTTAGAAAACAAAGCACGTGACTTTCAGACGGGTGCGCGTGCTCATCTCATAGGTGATAAGGTGTGGAACGCAGGGCAACGGGCAGGTTCCACCCGCGTCTCGTTTTAGCAAAGCGTTGGAAACACTCGTGATTCCGTGCAAGCGTTGCAAGATCCGCGCACCGTTATAGGCGCAACGGTCCTTAAATTTAGTTATTTATGCTTTTTCTAGTAAAAGCTTCACATACACAATATATACGTGTTGTTATGGTGCCTCAGATATACGCAGTAACTGCTTTTTAAATGACATTTGCACAAGCATGAACGCTCAACCTTGAGCAACATAGATGGGCGCTGCTGATTGCGTCAGCCGTGTCAAGTACTCGATGCCGTTAAGAGTGGATAAACAGACCAATATACAGAGAGACAGATAGACAGACCAAAATTTTTGCGTCGATGGTCGCCAAGAAAGACTATCGTCTTTAAAAACACTCCGGCGCGCGGAATGAAACGTGGGACCTCTGCGCTGTGGGAGTGAGGTGTTAGCCACTGAGCCACCTGGAGCACATCCTTCACCGTTGAAGTGGCAAGCTAGTTATATCTTCCATGTACCACTGCTCACGAGGATCTCGGGGGGGGGGGGGGGGGGGATTGTGTTTTTAGCTTTACCAGCAAGACGGCGCAATGAGCGCGCGTCGCCAGGTCACGCGGTGGCACCCACCCTAATGTCTTGCGCGTACTTTGCCCGGCTTTTAGAAGGGAGCGACACTTCCTCACGCGCCCTTATCTCGCGGCTGCGAGAAGGGGAAGGTCGTATGCCTTGGCTGGCCTCGAGCTTTACCTGGAACGATTCTGCTGTAGTTACCAGGTGCACAAAGGTCACTGCAATCATTGCAGTCTCCGTTTGCGAAAAGCACGCGCTTTTCAGACACAGCAAATTAACAAATGAGACGCTCCTTCAAGTGCATCCGTACCTGCGAATACGTTTTCTGCGTAATTTGCGCGTGAGGAACGCGGGGCATGTTTCAATCTGCTTTCAATTCTACGTGTGATCTTTCAGTTCGTTGCTATGGCGTTCATTGCTTCGCCTTGGCGGAAAAGCTGCGACTTTTTTTTTACAAAGTATCATGTCTTAAATATTGTATAATGCTGGCGGGAGCTTTAGAACGTGCGTGCATTGTGGAGTGCAAGAGAGAAGAGAAAATCCGCCTTCTGCGTGGCATTGTTTGTAATTCATGATTTTGAGGTGCCTGGAACCAAAATGCAAATACTTTCAGTCGGCACTCTTTTTCTTGTCACTTTTTCACATGCTTCACCTTGTTCGTTCACTCAGTAATCACCAGAAGTGATGATGCACGAAGCGCTCCGCCGTTGAGCGCTTGATCGGTTCCCCTAGGCTGAGATATTCAGAGCGCGTCAAGCCCTTTTTGTACTTGCGTAGCTTGTATAAATGTTAATTAAAACATAAAAAAGTTCACTTTAGGTTCAATGCTTTGTATACATCTTTCATATGAACACGTCACGTCTAGGTTTCTGCCGATTCGAAGCCCTCAATAACAATCAATTGTCACTTTCTCAACGGCATTATAATTTCCAACTCTGAATACCTCTAGCCAAAACACGGCTTTTGTTCAATCTTTCGGAAATGAATCACTTGATCTTACTTGCTTTGGCTTAATAGTGGCAGAATCTATGTGTATTACACCCACCAATGTTTCGTGCGTGGGACCATATGGCAATTCACAATTTTTACCGATATTTGTAATGCGCGAGTGGCTTGTCTGAAGCTGATACCGAGAACGTGATTCACTGTAGAGTGTCGGCAATTCCGAGTTTCGTCGATATCGCGTATCTATACTAGAAAGTGAGAGAGTCCTGCATTACAGAAACATAGAAGTGCGTCACGCACTTGATGAGCCTTCTAAATTGAACACTAGGGTAGACAATTGAGTAATCTGGACAAGTACCCATGCCATTATATTTGTTTTCTGTCACTCTTGAAGTAACATTAGTCACCACAGTAGTTCACCGCAGTGGCTAACTTACGTTCAAGCCTTGTCCATTGGTTGGCAAAAATGTGGGAATCGCTCACCGACAAAATACATTTTGAACTCATGGCTCAGTCGGGCTCTTACTAAGAAACATTTCTGACAGCTGTACAGACTGGAATCCTTGTTTGCTCAACGTTTTTGCAAGCGGACTTTCACGCCCTCAACCGCACAGGAATATTACTCAGGCAGACGCACACTCAACTCGAGGCCTATTGTGTGCTTCAATGAGCCTGATTCAATTGACTTTTGAGTGTGAAAGAAAATAATGAGCATTTTCAGCCATTGTGTCAGTGCTCTTTAGCAGGAAAAGTTCGTATAATCTATGCTAGCGCAACTCACAGCTGTATGTAATATGCCTTGAAAGACGTGTTAGAATTGATTAGAGTTCAGTAACACTTTTTCGAAAGACCTGTCTCATGTGGCAGAACTAATCAAGGCCTTTCGTGAATAAAGTTTACTAGAGAAATGGGGGAGGTCCCAGCTCACGGCGTGTATTATATGAACTGAGGTGGCGCGTGAATGGTGTAGCGCTGAAGTATGTGTGACTAGGTGGGAGTACACGTGTGCATACACATAAACTACTATAAGGCCTATAGCGATGCTGAAGTTCACTAGATGAGGTCTGCAGTCTATAAATAAACATTGAACTCAATAATGAGATATATTTTGCCCTTACTTATCACTGGGACTCATACTCACCGTACGACTCTTAATTCATGGCGAAGCCGTCATGAGAACTGCAAACGTTCATGTTCTTGACATGCACGTGCAAGAAACGCGCGGCGTTTGCATGGTGCTTTTCAAACTCAAGTGTGTGGTAGCCGCATTTTCGATGGAGGTAAAAGTGCTTGAGGCCAGTGTGCTTAGATGTAAGTGTACGGTAAAGAACCTCGGGAGGGCAAAATTTTCGGAGCCCTCCACTGTGGCGTCCCTCATAATGATATGGTGGTGTTGCGATGTTAACCCCATCAAATAATATTATCAAATAGAAATGCAGAATAAGCAGCATCAGCGACTTCATAAAAAGAATCAGACGCATCAAAGCAGAAATGGGGAAGGCAGACATCTAGCGAATAATGCTCATTTCTTTCCTTATTCACATAACATGCGCGCAGCCACATCAAGTAACGTGCCACAGTGTGGCTGACAAAGTGAACAAATCGAGTCAAATCACGTGTAAGGCTGAGGGCACCAACCCAAAGCGTTTACTCAAGCTAGGAATGCACACCATCTATGAGGAACTCGCTGCATACAGGATATTCGTTCAGCGAGAACGTCTTCTCGCGACGCCCCACGGACGTTGTCTGTTAAGATGTCTGCATTACTTTGCGGGAACGAGACTAAACTGCTACCACACGAACTGCGAACACGTCCACATGTAGATCTCAATCTACGTAACATGCACCCTACATACCACGCAAGACCAGAAGGAGCCACGGCAACAGCTCTGCTAAGGAGGCAGGACCGTGCAGCCACTTATTTCGTGCATGCGTGTACAATACTGTGCTCCACTTTCCCTCTGGTAATGAAAAGTACGGAACGCATCATCGCGGCTGCATCATTATGCTTTTTCATTCAGCGCAATCACCGAAACCACGGCCATCACTCTGGTCGTACGAGCCACCGTAGTCAAGTAACAACCGGTATGTATATATACTCGTAGAATGCATGTGTACCTGTGGAGAGTTTTGCCAGCCAGCGTCCAACGCATCTTGAGGCGACCTTCATACAGGGCCGTGACATAACCTGGTGCCCATCACAAGCCGAAGTTAAGGGCAACAAATGAGTGCATTGCATGGCTTGAGACATGACTGGCCAAGCCGCAGGGCGCTATGTCCTTAAGAACGTCACCACAAGTGGCACGCCAAGCGAAGTAATGGAGCTGCAAAGGTTAGACTCTTTCTCACACCAAGATTCATAAGAGCTAGGTGATGGATTGCACCGACTTCACACCAACACAAGCGCCCTTTCTCATATACTAAACAGCATGTATTACCACGGACACGAAAACAAATTTCATTGGTGTGAAAACTTACCAACACTCCCAGAAGCACACAACGGGGGACGTATCGCCACTAGTGAAACGCCCACTCGCAGACGGGTCGTGGAAGAGGCGACTGTTTGACCTGGACTTGGAAAGTCAGCTGGCAACCTTCGTCTAGGTCCGGCGTTTTGCAAAACCAGTGGGGTTCTGTAGTAGGGACTCCGCCAGTATGATCCTGTGCCACCTATGCGCTAAAAGAGTAGTTTTTGTTGAATAATTTTCTGCTGCACTGCGTCAGGTTCATTTAGAAAACTATAGATAGATACTTCAGAAGTCAACGAAACTTAGTGTCACTGATGTTTCGTTTTGCTCTGTACAAGTTCTAAAAAGTTGCTCTGTTGCGTGCAAGATAGGTAAACCTTTAGATTGTATTTTCTTTTCCTTGTCTCATTTTCCAGATACCGGCCTAGTTCAAGTATGAACCTATAGAAATTGTTTAAATGTTTGGGCAGTATATTTGACGATAATCATAATCAAGCGAAATAAAACAGAGAATCAAGCAGTTTATTCGTAAGCCCAACTGTAAAACAGACTTCTATAACAGCTTTTTCAGCTCTATGACCAATATTACCTCGCAAGACGCACTTTCTGCCAAAGAAAGCTATGAAATTTCTCTATGTCTTTTTTGCTTGCAGTAGCCGTGCCAATAAGTCACAAAGCTATCACTAAGACGTTGTTTTTTTTTTTAATTTGGGATCCGAAAATTGACGAGAGCTCTGTTCTAGACAGGAAGCGAAATAAATGATGAGTATACAAGATATAAAAGAAAACCCAATACCTCCGACATAGAAGGAGTTCGTAGATCCATTTGCAGAATTTAGTGCACTCTACGACACCGCGTCGCTGTAGCGTGCCTCGAGACGTAACGGTTATTTTATTTAGGCGTCGATATTTAAGCAAACCTGAAGTGTTTTTACTTCCCTACACTGCAAGAAGAAAAAGAAAGGGGATACTATGGTCGGTGTAAGAACTGGTGAAACATATCTGTTTTACCTGTTAATCATAACAGGTCCGGGCGTTCTTTGTGTACCACAGCTGGAAGTTCATTGTGGTAGAGTGTTGTTTTTTTCACAGTTCGTGATGGGTTCATCCGCACTCCTCTCGTCGATGCTCTTTGTGCGACAAACATGGCGAAAGCTTAGACTTGGTGGGCTCATCAGGCAATTAGACAGGTGTGTTTTCCCACTTCTTCAAAGGGCCTTCTTGGGCCTTTTAAAACGGGTACACTCTACATCGTTCTGCTATACTCGTGACGCCATACGTAGGTATGTACTCCTTTAACACTGCCCTTCCGTCTTGCTCTTCGCCCACCATCGCTTCTTTCTCCAACCCCTTAGACATATATACACTTCGTGGCTGCGCGCTTTACGTGGTTTGCCTGCGTGAGGCCAAGTCACCACATGGACCCACAGTATGTTACAACAGCGTACGACATCATACTGTTGCATACAAACGCACTGGCTTCAGTACTAAGCCCATTCAACAGTTCACCCTACATAAAAGTCAGAATTCATGCGCTCTACAGAGTCATTTAAAAACAACCCTCGACATGGGAAGTAATTATTTATTGAAAAAGAACAATCTCAGTATAATACAACACTGTGGAAAACAGAAGGGACGTCGTTCCTCTTAACAGACTTGAGAGAGAAAGTGGGAAATTGATAGAAGAAAAGCAACACTATGAACTATTCAAAATAAAAAGAAAAAGAAAACGCTACATTTAGTTACGCAAATCGGTAGTCCCGGAAGACTACCAAAGCGTTTTTATCACCGTTTGAGGCGATGACTTATAAGGCGCATATTTGACCATGCAATAAATATACTAAGCCAGGCATAGCATTAAATAAACTCTGGTATTGAACTTGCTAACACAGTAATTTAATCTTGGTTCCTGTATATAGAGTCGGCAGTTATGTTCGTAATATTTATTGGCACAATCAGGTTTGCAGTCTAAAACTTAAGCGAGAGCTGGGCATCAATGAAGCACCGAGTAAATACTGTGTTCTTTGCACGTTAATTGTATTTCAGGAAATTACCCTAGAGTTCCAGCCGACTTCATGCATTGCGGCTCTGTCGTGGGCTTCTTATATCACTCCCTATTTCCTGGAAGAACTGATTTATGGCTAACTTGCTATCTATTGCTATCTATTGATCGGCATATCGATTTCAATAAGCAGGAAAACTACTAATAAAGAAAGCAAAAGGCTTCTTTCACTTCAGGCAAAAAGAAGGAAATGAGGTACATCTCGGAGCCTGCATATGCATATGTCCGTGTATCACGCACCAGCCACTACCAGGTAGTTTCAACGAAGACAATAGATTTCCAGCACAACGCCCGTGTTGCGCTTACTTTTTTTTGTTCCTCGTAACCCTTCGGCGCAGATCGCTAGGCACTGTAAATACGAACATCATCATGTCGAGTAAGTCCGTTGTTCCGGCCTCGTTTAGTCGGTCCACATCAATCGCGCACGCACACAAGAGAAACTCATGAGGTGGGACCAATGCCTAAAATTAAATTGCTGCAGAAGTCGAAGTGAAAGTTTTATTTCGAGATTCACCTATTTGTTAGGCCGCCGGCTAAGAAGCAAAAACCAGGAAAAAGAAAACAAAACAAAACACGTGCGTCGCATGAAATAGACAGCATGCTCAAAAACACAACAGGCGAAAATCCTCCCTCCGTGGTTTTCTGTTCCCCAACTTGGTTTCATACCTAAGAACTCATCGTTTCCCGTTTCAAACTTGGCCGAGATTTACAGCTTCCGAGCGCAATCATTTCCCGGTGGACTTTTTTGCACGAGAATACATAGAGGCGGCAAAATATAGAAATCTTGTATATACAATAAAGAGTCTGTCTCAGAATGCAATTGAGCTTTGGAACGGCACGTTGTACGGTGATTTGCTCGGCATGTGGTTTGTTTATCCCTCATATAAGGTGACAAGATTTTGTATATTTATTGCTTCGGTTTTCAAAACAAACATTTATTTCGAATCGCCATTTATTTCGAATTGCAGGCAAGTAAGCAATGTTACTGCAAAGAATCTTTTTATGTCTCTGCTATTAGATGTGTGAAATAAAAAAACACATGAAAACTATGGCTTAGCTGGCACTAAAACTAAGCTGTAAATAGTCAATTTAGGCAAAATTATTTGAATAAGTTCATTCACGGTATTGGGCAGGGTTATGTTAAAGAATTTGCTTTGTTATCGCCATCGTTGTAGTTTATAATGATTCAAGATTGAGAAAGCAGTGCTCATTGCAACAATTTTCCTGAGCATAATCTGATCATGCCTCTCTCAAGTTTATTTTATTCGTCACTTAACTTTTGTATCATCATCTTCTGTCGCTCCCTATTGCATCATTAAGGAATCTCTAACTGACAAAATAGGGAGCAACATTTAAAATCAGTAAGGTAAATAACAATGTTCCGTCAATGCACAAATGCTGTGGTGCCTATGCGTATTACGACGCTGAAAGAAGGAAACATGTTTAGTTGGACTTCCGCTATGTTTCAAGGCATATGAAATTAGATTCGTATCTGGTGCTATAGATATCTTTCCGATAACAGTGCAATTTCTTTACATACTAGGTTGAAGACTGTGTTGCGATGATTTAGGTAGTTTATTCCTAGGAAGTCAACTCGCTAGCAATGAAGTGACAGTAATAGATGCTCCAAAAATGAGCGTGGTTGCAATTATTCACTTTTATAATTCACTGAATATTAACCGTGGCTCTTCCGATGCTGCTTTTCCCAGCTGTCCAACGTGAAATACGTACAGCTCGTACTAGCGCTCTTGATTTCATAGCTTTCCTCAACCATCTTTACTTTTTTCCGCTCTTCGTAGCGAGTGTTCTAGTGATTACCGCCAAAGTGACCACAAGCTACAGTACTTGGCTGCTCACACAAAAAAAGTAGGCTCAATACCAGTTGTGGCACTTGCACTTTCATGGTGGTAGAATGCTGGAGGGCAGTGCACTATGCGGTGTCAGTGGGCATTAAAAAAGCCAGTTTTTCACAACCATCTGAACCTTCCATCACGGTGACTCAAGGAAGCCTTTTAAACTTAAACGAAGTTTTATATACTTGAAAACCTTAAACTTCAACAATCACTTTATATTCTATTGATTTCAAAGTAAGTGGCTCTGGTGTCCAAAAGACAGACGAAATTGACGGCATTATTATCACCTTTTTTCTCACCCGTTAGCGGGCAATTTAACGAGATTCTATTCATGATGTAAATCAGTCAGAGACGTACTGGTGAACCTAAACATAAAACATGAAGTGATTGAAGTGATTATGAAGTGATTGCAAGAAAGAAAAGTAGCAAAGCAACCGAATACTTTCACTGTGTTGCGCCAGGTTATACATATGAATTACCCGTATAGAGTCTTATTGTGCACCAATGTAAAGACAATGAAGCCCAAACAGGATCAAGCTGGATGATGTGTTGCTACGGCTGGGCTGCAATATGTCAATTAATATTTGCGCGTGGTTTTTCCAATGCGTGCAGCGATAAAATACTCGTTTTTCATTAAAAGACGCTGGCTCAAATCATAGTTGCTGCTGGGGTTTTATGTACATTTCCCTAGTTTTAGCTGTTGCGATTTTCTTATGTTTTGTTTAGCTAGCTCGAAATGCTGCGTATCCATAATGAAGTACTCTGAAATGTCCAGTCTGGTTTATTCCCTTCAGAATTTGTTTTACTTCACTTCAAGCTTTGCTTTACTTTTTGTAGCGATATAGGAATTGAAGTAGTTTAGGAAGTAGAAGAAGCTCCCCGCGATTCCCCTTTGTGGGTGTGCGCCAGGGTATCAAGGATCATCATCTTCATCATCATCATCATCAGCTTAAAAATAAGACGCCGTCATCTACAGCTGCGTTTCAAACTTGCGCATTTGTGTGAAAAGTGGGCACTTCACCTCTACACCACTTCGGTGGAACTTTGTGTAGCCCTTACGCAACAACACGTTGCAGGTTACTTATCGCAGCACCACAAATGGCATGGCCTTGTTTGAGCTCGCCTTTTTGAAACTCACTTGAGAACTCCCCCATTTTATTGTACTCTAGGCGCAAAGCTTGAAGCACACTGAAGCTGATCAGTTTTATGCTTATCTATGGCTATATATAGGCATAACTTGGTTGTATCGAGGTTGTAGCAAGTTTAGTCTCCATATATTTCTTATCGTCCTTGGCTCTCCGCACTCGATACTCGTTAAGACAAGTAAGTCAGTCAGTCGTTCAGTCGGTCGGGTGGTTGGATGGTCGGTGGGTTAATGGTCCCACGGTCGGGCGGTCAGTTGATCAGATTATCAATTGGTCCTTATGTGAAGCAGACAACTTTAAGGCGTCGTAAAAGAGACTGCCATGGCCTCCTGATGGCTCAAAGACATAGTAGACACTTGTTGGGCTCACTACTTCATTTTCCTTAGTTCAGTTTCAGTTTCATTAGTTACACAAGCATCAAGCAGATAACGCTTGTATACAGATGAGTTTCCCAGAGTATTATTACTGAAAACGAGAGTGTCAGTTAAAAATACAACGAAAAATTCATTGATTGATATAAGAGATTTAAAACCTCAAAACCACCATATGATTATTAGAGATGCCGTAGTGGATTCCTTCAAAAATTTGGACGACCTGGGGTTCTTTAACGTGCACCCTAATCTGAGGACACTGAGCTCCAGCATTTTCGCCTCCATCGAAAATGCAGCCGCCGCAGCCGGGATTCACCAGCGACCTGGGTGATAGCAGCCTAGTACCTTAGCCCATAGACCACCACGGCGGGCAAAACTACCACAAAATAGAATTCAAAAGAATAGGCAGAAGATTTTAAGGTGGTAATACTATTATAATACTAGGCAAAGTGAGCAGCAACATGCTAGATTAGTTCAAATAAAAATAAAATATTGCAATAAAACAAAAAACACAAACAAAAATATTATAGAAAAAAGAATGCATTGTAATGTGAAATAGGACACACAAAAGTGTTACGCAATAAAAGTAGAAATTGTGCACAAAATGATTGAAAACAAAAAATTGTAAATTTAACACGAGCAACAGAAATAAACACATAAAATAAATGAGAACAAGTAGAATAAAAATGTATACCATAACTAAAGCGAGCAATCAGGAGTTAAAAAGAAAAACATTATTAATGTTTTCAAAAATAAACATGAGGGTGAAGATTTAGGTTCAACCGGCAAACTATTGCAAAAAAAAAAGAATGGAAGAGAATATAGATGTTTTCTTACCGCAGTTAGTGCGAGTCGGTGGTAGCAAGTAAATATGATTAGAAGCAAACTGGTAGGCTTAGTATCTATGAGAGAATCGCATTCAACATATGCCAAAGAGAGCTGGAAATTAAGCAACCTAAAAAAACATTATACAAGGTTATACTAAAATAACTGCTTAACAGATAATCTTTTGTGTTCATTAAGCAGGCTAAAGGATTCTGAATGCAAAGAACGGTAAGCTCTGATGCGTATGGCTTGATTTTAGATAAGTTGGATGGAATGAAGGCAAGAATGCAGATGGAAAAACTTGACTGGAGCCGGGACCTACATTTTCCGATTTACACGTGTGACGTACGTGTTCGCATTTCTCCGTTAAGCCGGAACTTGAAACATTGAAGGCGTACTTTCAAAGCATACGTTGAAAGCATGCTGTGTTGGGGCAACCACCTCAGAATATTGGTGCTCGTGGCATATGCGATGTTTATCGAGTGCTTCGCCATGCTATTTACTGTTGTAGGACGCGCACCACAGCCAGAGGCTCTGCTGAGGCCTCCAACACGCTTCTCCGTCAATTATATAAAAACAAAAATAGAAGACTCACACTATCCCATCTTTTTGATGCGAGAGAACACGAGTAATTCGGCTCCTGAAGGCGTGAATAATTCGATCCTGTATACGTCGCTCTCACCGATCTGCTTCGCGGCAGCTACCGTACTCGGTAAAACAGAAGTGTTTTACGTTCGTGCACATTCACAACAAAACAGTAGCGTTGTCTAAGGTCCTTCTTTGTAGAGCGCAGAGCTATAGCTTCTGTTCTTGTTTTCGCTGTCATTTTGGCGAGTGACCCAGCAAGCACGTCATGGCAGTGCGGTGACACGTCCAAGTAGCGCAGAGAAATTCGTAGCTCTTTTTGTGTGCTACGAAACATTTCTGTCCCCATGATTCCAAATGGAATCACATAACTCAAGGCAGCCTGGAAACATTCTGGGTGAATTTTATTAGAAAAGTTTTGTTGATAACAAGGTTGGCCATTTATTTACATTCGCTGGCAACCTAGAACTTGTAAAGCACGTGCTGCCACATATGCCATTCAACATAAAGTACATGTCTGCGTGCATTCATTGTCGTCGTCATCCGAGGAACTTTGTTTGCTTTTCCAGGTGAAAGAAAAAACATTTTGTTACTATTTATTATCCATGTATTTCTTCAGAAAGACCCTAATTAATGCCAAGACATCCACAATATATAGGATAGAGGATCAAACGTCTGGAAAACATCACTACAATAACTACATTTCCAAATAGACCTATTGGGACATACAGGGTGAATTTTGCTGAGCCCCACCCATTCACATCGCGACGGACGCAAGCATCCATGTGGCGTGTTGTTCTTTTATATTAGTTTATTTTTAAGGCTCAGTTCTCCCCCAACACCTCCTCCCAAAAGAGCAGCGCTGCAACTACAACCTGTCCAAGATGTGCGTCTTGAAATGGTGAATCACTGGCTTATTCACTCAAAAAAAAAACAAAGGTGCAAGCTCTGCATTGTGTCGTACTTCCTCATTCTCTGCAAAACATCCAAATACACTTGCGCCAAACATAAGAAAAAAGTTGGTTTCAAGGACTTCTACGTAAAATAAGCCATCCACGGACTGTGTCTTTGATGACATTTTTCAGACCCACCACCTTCCAGTAATTTTAATAGAAATCATTCAATAAAACCACAATGCTCGAACGCAGCTTTGTACATTTATTTTTGTGACATACTAGGTTCATAAAGACTTCAAGTCCAGAGTTAAATTTTTTATGACCATCTTCTGTAATTCGAAACCGAAGCGGATAATCATTCAAGTCGTTGTTTCGCTCGCGCTTGTTGCACGTGGTAGTACAGTAAACTGTGCGAGGGAGTGCGGCTTGCACTACCCAAAACTGCGTCGTCAGGTAGCACTACGTAATCGCAAAACTTGAGAGCCTGACGGCTACTGTGAGCGCCGTCACAGATTCTTGTTTTGTAAACTTCATGCCTTTTCATTCGTGTAACTTCCTCATCTGTATATACCATCATCAGGGTGTGCCATCTCGAGCTCATCTTGAATAAAGCGCTTCTTCGTAAAATGTGAACTGTGCTTCCCGATTCACAAGTCCTCGCGCATATTTTCCTTAGAGCTCTGCTCGGGCAGTCGTGTACTAGAACTTGCTATGGCAGCTCAAGACAATCTTGCATCTTCCGTCACCGCTGGCCTACTGCAAGGTTCACCGTATTCTCTGAACATCCACAGCCACCAGCGTGACCTACCCGTGTTTTTGGGTCTCCAAGATCATGATGTTGAAGAACGGCTACACAACTACGACCTTGTCAGTGACGTGAATAGCTGGGTAGACCCACATAAAATATGGATCGTCTTCTTCTACCTGTTAGATGTCGCGAAAACCTGGTTTTGGAACCATCACCAATATCTTTCCGATTAGGACATGTTCGCGCAGTAGCTTCGTCCGATTTTCAGTGCTTACGCCATTCGTTTTGAGGCAGCGAAGATGCTTGCCGAACCCAATAAACAGCTAGGTGAATTATAAACTTCCTAACTTGAGGATATTCTGGCCGTGTGCAAGCTCGTAAACTCTTCCATGCCCAAGCTGACCAAATGTGCCATATTATAAGAAGCACAAATAACGTTGCCTTCAATGCCCTTGCATAGCAAAATCCAACTACCACTCACGCAAGACGTAAGCGCCATTTCCAAGATACTAGATGGAAGTCAGCCTAATCTCCCCTGCTAAATTGCCTCCGACATTTCTCTTCTTGTGGCCCTTGACATACGTACATTCTGGTCCACAATATCGTTTGGGAAGAGCTTCTCAGGCGTTGCTCTTCCTGCATTCTACCATCTCCTCTAGCCTCGGCTCTAACTGACTTGCGGGACATCATTCAGCAAAAGATGGCGTCAGCGTCACGTCTACCATGTTTTGATGATTCGAGCCCTCATCAGGTGCTCACGAACGCCGAAGTTGAGGTGCTCTCAGCAGCCGCCACGCTCCTAGTGGCTACACCACGTGACCATCTGCCTGTGACTTCGGTGACATCATTGAGGGGGCACAGCCGTATTACAGGATGCCGCACCCTCCTCGCCCTTTTTGTTATTAGCACGGCTATAGAGCCCACATATCTTGATTTTGCCGAAGGCACACAAAAGACGAGCAACGTGGCTACGCTGCAGAGGAACGCGGAGATTTTCGTCCTCGCATGAACTACAGTGGACACCTTACCGGTCGTCCTCTCACCGTTCGCCATCTCCTCCTTATAGTTTGCTTATGCTGCGAACTCCTGTGAATCTCGCTACCAATGGCCTTCTACACATCGTCATTCCTTGTTACCTCTGCGACCAGCCACCCGCGTCCAGAATGCGCACTCGGAACACTCCCCTGTGCAGTTTTCGGAGCGGAAACTGCATCGACCGGACATCCACTGGACAGCCAACTATTCCTTCAGAGACGCCGTCGAACTTGTTAAGAGTGTTAGCAGAAGGTGTACGTGTCGAAGGTTTAGTGCATACTGGAGCGGCCATTACGATTATTCGCTCTGACATTTATTCCCATCTCTGCAAAGTGACTACACCTTACTCGGGCCCGTTTCTCGGGGCCGCGACCAATGTGATTACTCGCTCGCTCACTCGACCGGTGGACCGTTCATGTTTTCAAACCCGCGATTCATCATAATATTGTCGTTGCGGGTTTTCATGAGTGCATCCACGAACTTATTTAGGGGTGGAACTACTTGTTTTCTGCATCCGCTTCCACAACGTGTCGTCAGCGCCTGATCCATTCAGATGCCACTGACCCCTCTTTACTACTTTCCCTGAGCACAAAGGGCGCGTTCCCCTCGTCAGCACCTCAGATGTTGCTTTGTCCTTCTAGGAAGGAGTAATTAGCAATCTTACCAACGAAGTAGTGGATGGTGGCATGCTTCTAGTACCTTACGGACACACCCTACATCCGGGCATGCTGATTATCTCAGACCTTGTTCGTTCTTCTAAAGCTCTGCTTATCTCATTGCCCCAAGTCAGACTCACGAACCCTTATTGTTCTCCTCTAAATGAACGGTCCCTTCATTTACTAACCATCATCCCGTCTCAATTGTTGCTCTTACAAGTGAAGAAGACCTGCTAGAGCCAAGCTCGCCGCCACTCAACTCTTCCACACCTTCGTCGGTGACCGTACGTCACACTTGTGGTACAGTAACGGTCACACTTGTGGTAAGCACGTAAAAGAATATAAGCAAACGTTAACACGAAACAACTAAACGAGGTCGACGTGACCACAAAACACCTACCATGACGGAGACTAAGTCTAGTCTGCATGCTGCGCCCTCTCCGAGTAACAAGAAGAAGAATAAAAAAAAACGTGACCTCCAAATTGGCTAGCGTGCGGCACGCGTTTGCAATCTCTGAGGCTTCAAGGAAAAAAAAATAACTGTTGCAATGGTCGAGAGATGGCAAAGCGTTCGGAATGCCGTGGGCGTTTTATGCATGGCTTGGGGGCATTCGCTTTCGTGAAAACCAGATAAGCTGTAGTAATTATTCCGTTCAATTTTGTGCAATCGTAGCTAAACTACCATTTGTCTAATCATCAGATACAATATATTTACGTGTGCGCATGTTGTGGTATTGCCACAAAACGTAAAAAAAGTGCGAGAAAACCTACTTGTAACTTGTGCCAATATGGTCAATCGAAATTCATCGCTATATAAGCTTGTGTGCTTTCGTAGTAGGGCGTGAGTAAACACGTCGAAGTGTATGCCGCTGTTTTGAATGGTTCATTGTGCTCTTGATCATTGAATTCACACTATTTGCGTACTATGTGTAGTATGTGTCCTTGTGTGCATGTGTAGCTATATGCATTGCATAAGCACATAATTAGCATCCGGTTCAGTGAGTAATCCTGAATAGGCTGAGGCATAAACTATACGCAAGGGAGCCGTGATGGTGGGTATGGCAACGTACGTCGCCGCAGGCGACTTTTTTTTATCGTTCAGTTTCTCCAGATGGCGCCAGATACCACCTACTTCACGGCTATGATGCTTTCATACCTTTAGCTACTTAGATAACGTTGGAAATTTATCTATCAAAGCTGCACTACTGAGTCGGATAGGTTTCGCTGCGATCGAGTCTACAATTTGGAGGCACATCTCGTGACCTGCGGCCCGTAAACGCATGGATAACGTCGCTACACTATGTGAATCTGCGAAAAATAAATACAACAAGCCTAGCATGCGCTCTTCAGGTGAGGACTCCGCAATATGCGTGTCTTTCGGAGTGAATGTCGCCTCACTGACCGAACGAAACCTGCTTGCTCCGTCGTTCTCTTTTACGCTGTTTCATCGCCGCAGGTTCGTTTGCTTGTTTTCATAATCATTTTGTTCAATATTGAGCTCAGCGGGACCGGTTATTGTAACTTTCAGTGGCGAGTACTCCTTATCAGTCGAGAATTGTTGCACTTGCTAAGCCTACTCGTTTCGCCTGGGGGCGGCCATGTTGATTTTTCATAGGAAGGAACATGTTTCTCCGTGGCAAAGGGAGCAACGTTTCTCTATTTAAAGACGAACATTGGGGACATCGCCGTTCCTTTCTAAATGGAGAAAACGTCACTCCATTTTTTAAGAGTGCATTGTCACATTAGGACCCGCAGACAGAAACTA
This sequence comes from Rhipicephalus microplus, assembly GCF_043290135.1. Taxonomy (NCBI): domain Eukaryota; kingdom Metazoa; phylum Arthropoda; class Arachnida; order Ixodida; family Ixodidae; genus Rhipicephalus; species Rhipicephalus microplus. The sequence goes on from NC_134700.1 coordinate 124,444,118, forward strand.
TATACAGGTCTTAATCGCCAATGTAAACCATATTGTTTTATTGCCTTGTTCATCGCATCATATTTCTAAAAGAAATTCATAGCGTTTTTGCTACTGTGACTCATCTTTTCTCGGCCCTGACTGCCGAGAAAGGTGTAAGCAATACATCTCCAAATAGAGGGAACCATGCGAGGAAGAGAATCAGCACTGGCTGTTGTTTTTCTACTGTTTCTCTATTTATATGTCTCTGTGTATGTTTCTTTGTGTGTTGAGTGGTGCACATGTTAACTCGGCGTTTCTGTTTAAGTTCGACTCCACACTCTCTCCTGCTTTTTATGAACATGTACGTATCTTTTACCCTATACCCTTCCATGCAATGCTTTGGTCCACAGAGTGAATAAAAGAAATCAGTCTAGCACTCTGCGTGTCTTTCATAGCTGAGCGCACCGAACGGGCGCCTTCAAAGGAGACAGTGAAAAAAATGTTCGTGGAAAATACAGAGGCAACATGTGCGTTCTTTCCGGGTTCCTTCAATGTGTTAAAACGTGGAAGCCTTCGCTAAACCTTCGAGCCTTAAACTGCGGATGTTGTCTGGTGCAAGAGACGGCACTTTCATGAAATGTGGAGCTGGAAAGTACAATGCGTATGTGTGAGCTCGGAACGACAAGAATGCATTTTGTTTTCAAAATGTTTAAGACATGCCGGCATTCTCCGCCACTATGAACTCGTAGGAGTCTGCTCCTTACGCGATAACAATCGGTGAAAAGGAATGGTACGTAATACTTTTCTCTGCGAAGTTCATTGTTTCTTCTTGGATTTACCCATCCGTTGTACTTTCCTTCGAGCACATTTTTTGGCACAGATGACTGGAAGAGTCGTTGCTTTTATTACAGGTGCTGCATTTTAGTTCTCCTTTACAAGGGATCCAGGTTCTCGTGGTGCCACTAACAGCACAACCAGTCTAAACTTATAGCTAGGCTCAGCATCATGTTCTTTTCTTCCAACACTGTTATTCCACGATGGATATTCACCAACCGCTGCACCTCGCGTAGCCGCTTAGGTATATATAGACTATAAGTGCGAGAGAACCACCACCACCTTGCGTTAAGTCGGCGGAGGATGCAGGGGTGGCCGTGAGCAACTGGAGACTATGAGTAATTGAAGTACAGTCAGCAATGAAATACGATTCACATAGTGATAGCACATTGCACACAGAAAGTGTGTTACGGAATTCATAGTCGGAATAAAGAAGAAAAAAAGGTCACGAGTATAAAACGTAGCGCGAAGGAAAAATAATCAATGGCCATTAAGTTTACAGACTCGGTTCCAAGAGAAGGCAAGTGAATGAGAGGGAGACAGAAGGTTAGGTGGGCAGAGGGGATAAGAAAGTTTGCACGGTGACCGTAATAGGCACAGGACTGAGTCACCTGGCGGAACAAGGGAGAGTTCTTTGTCCTGCAGTGAGCGTAGTCAGGCTGATGATATTGATGATCCATTAGAATTACACGATATGACTTGCTTCAAGAAATACGTCATTGTTGTGCCAACATCCTAAAATTCTGTAAAATGACATGTTTGCCCGCGAAACTTTGTGAAGCAAGCTCCGGTGACGTACACGTCATGCTTTGTAATTCAATGCTCAAACTATGTTTGCAAAGCGCTTCTGCCTATTTATTCTTGAAATTTCGAATATTTCTTCCTAAAACAAAGTCACTATGATTAAATCCATCTAACAATATTTTTGACAAGCGTTTATTTAAAAATATCTATCTATCTATCTATCTATCTATCTATCTATAGATATATAAATCTATCTATCTGTCTACCTTTCTATCTATCTATCTATCTATCTGTCTAACCACCTCTGTTGGGACGCTCTCGAGGAGGTTCATTTTTTTGTTATACCACACAAAAATTGACATAGCATCACATGACTGTATGGTGAGCAGAAATGGCAGGTTACAACCTTAAACTTTATCATACACAACACGTACGTCTAACTTCCTTCACGAGATCATACGTTGAAGTTTTTAAGACTGGCTGTTTTTTGTTAGCACACAACTATAAGAAGCGTAACGAAAGTGTCGTTAATCATGTTTGCCCATGTGTGGTCAACGAAACGAACAGTGAAAGATGACGCAGGAGAAGTTAACAAAGAGCATTTATCACAAAATGGTACTGCACGGTGTATCACGAAGACAAGAAAAATTCTAAAAACACTTAAACAAACTAAAGTCCGAGTGCCTTACTGCCCAATCTTCGTCACACAATGTTAGCTCACACCTTGTCGAACCAGCGTCTCCAGAAGGCGCCAGTGCATTCCCAGTTACTACCCTTCTTAGTAGCCAGATTAGGCACGCAGGGACCCGTCCCACGAGCTGTCTCAGAAGGAGCCAAGGCCTCCGTCAGACTTGACGTTTTTACACGGCTTTCAGCCGTCCCTGGCGGGGGTGACGATGAGGCACTCGTTGTCGCTCTCTCGCACGCCAATGTAGCAGAAGCCATGCTCGGTGTCGGTAGTGCCGGACTGGTACCGCTGCTCCCGGCACTCAATCACCAAGAACAGACAGGAGAAGCTCCATGGACAGCACCCTAGTTAAGCGTGTCCCAGTTGAACTAATCGTCAGGACCACCAGGCGAGCACTAGGCCCTCTTCAATCACGCCAAAGAAACCTCGAAGGACAGAGCCCTAGCCCAGTGCGTTCTTCAGCAACGTCTTAGTCGGCTCTCTATACGTTTCATACACGCCTCTCTTTTTTTCTTTTTTTTTCTACTAAGCCATCGCCACACGTGCCGCCCTTCGCTGGTTCGTCTTTTTGTCACCGTAATCCAAACACTTTGAAATTTCCCTAAAAGTTCACACGCACACGCATTCCCTCGAATTCAAAAATGTTGTTTGGCAGAAAAACTTTCAAGCAGTCATGAAGAATTACACAATAATGTTTTTAAACATGTTCATCACTAGTTCACAGCTGATCAGATCAAGGGGCTACACGTTCGTTCTAAGAGAGACAACAGCAACTGAATTTTGTTCCTGTTTACTCACGTCTTTTGAGGAGGCTGGCATGAAATAAGGAAACTCACGAACCCAGGTCGACCAGATAATGATTGTTATTGCACTTCTCTATGGTCGTGAAGGCAATTTCTCAAGTGAGTGTAAGCTTATCCTTGACTTATTGATGGAGCAGCAACACTTGGTAACCTGCAGGCAGCTATGTTTTCGGTTACTGTCGCAGCATTGTTTCATTCCTGAAGCGTTTGTCTTCCGCAGCGTTTCGTAAGCTATCATACGGGTGTTCTGTATTCTCGTTTTTCGGTCGATGTCATATGTCTACATATTCTTGATCTCAGCATCCAGTTGGTTTATTCCTTGAAAGCAAGCCATCAGTGTCGAATCTGTTCTCTGCAATTCCCAAAGTTCCTCCGGACTGACGTCTGACGTTTTAACATGCGGTATGGGCAATTTTCTTTACTCTTTTGCTATCTTTCTTGTAGCAGCCATCTATTTTGACTTCTTGCACTTTGTGGATACTTTTTTTCCTTATCTTCTTTGCTAAGCCTGTTTGCTTGGCCCCGGGGTTGGCAATCAAAACAGCCTCATTGATGTTGCCAAGGATGACATCGTACAGATGGTACTTCATGCGCACAGCGATAGCAACTTTCTTGAAATACTCGGAATCAATGAACTCTTTGGCCTTCGACAAACACTGTTCAGGCCGATCGAGTCGGCTTTAACGCGGCATTTAACAGTAAAGTAGAAGTTGTGATTGAAGGACCATTTCACTACAATCGTGTTGCAGCCGGAATCGCAAAAAGCAGTCACCATGTTCCTCTCAAAACGCCCCGTTACCCGTCGACATCTGTGTCTTCTCTACAGTATGTTGTGTAGTACTGGGCGGCGTCGATCATACCACGCCCGTTACATCTACTTTGCTTGGCAGAGTTCGGATTCCGCTGACTCTGCATCGGGTCACATCTGCGAAGAGTACATCAAGCTTCATGCGTGCCAGAGCTAGTAGGAAACACGTGCGCGATGTGGCCAGTCTGCTTACATACCCAGCATCGTGATTGCTTCGGTGCTGTAGATCTGGTCTAACAGTCTGAAGCTTTATGTACGGGCTTGCTGAGAGAAAGCAGAGATTTTTATTTACTTCCTGCAATCGCAGCGGCAGTATAACAGCCAGGCTGCTTCCGTTTCTCTTCCTTTGCTTCCTCGCCTTCAACAAGCTTACTGCTGCCTTGTGCTTCCAAGTACTGGTCAGCAGTCGTTAACAGTGTGTCGAGGTTGTGACACACTTCTTCCGTGTAAGAGATACCCAGATTTTACTCACACAGACGTAGAAACTGCTCCAACACGATCTTGTCTCGCAGCACTACATACGTCTTTGATGTCTCAGCCAGCTGTTGGCAATAGTGAAATTAGCCACGAGTACGACCGGTAAACTGTCATGCTGTTTCGGCGTTTTCAGGCTTGTAATCCCGAAACTTTACCTGACAGCTTTCTTCCGTCTAGCGATACCACTGCTGTAGGGTCTGCTGCAGCTTGAATAATTGGCAGCGTTTTTTGTGGACATCCGACCTACCGCCGTCAGTGATTAGCCCATCAAACAAACACTCAATGACAAAACCCATTTGTCTTGTGGCTAACCATGACTATACGCTACTGCCTCAAACGTCTGAATGTAAGCGTCTAGCTCATACCTATCATCGTTAAACGAAAGAATCATCTCGTGAGGGCCGTGAAAACTCTGACCACCACTGCTTTCGCTTCTCGAGGTTCTCGAACTGGCCTGTTATGCCTCTAACGCACGCCTTCGCACTTCCAGGAGCAGCCACTCTGCCTCTATACGCGGAAATTCTCGCACGTGTTCCTCCTGTGTCACTACCTTCGCTTCTTCCCGTTCTTTAGGTCCCTGATCTCTCATGTCATTCTGCTCTGCTATAACCCATGCTAGCATCACCTCTCCCCTGAGGTCAATCTTCTTTCCTATTTTAACGAGCGTTCTCCTTTGGTCCACTGTTGTCTACCTCACACATGCAACGTGAGGCTCAAAAATGTATGAAGAGCTTAGTCCTGTCACGTACGCCAGAAAATTGAGATGACAGGGATGGTTCGTCACGTTTCCCTGTGCGGGGTCAACAAAACAAACGACAACATATGAGGTAGGAATAAATTTTCAGCAACATTTATAACAGCAAGGGACTCGATTGACTATCACGAAGACAGACACAAAAATAAACACATGCAAACTAAAGTCCGAGTGGCTCAATGTCCAATCTACGTGACACCATGTTAGCTCACAGCTTGTCGAACCAGCGTCTCCAGGAGGCGACATTCCATTCACAGTGATGATCCTTGTCGGTAGCCAGATTAGGCACGCAAAGGCACGTCCTACGAGTGGTTTCAGCAAGAGACAAAGCCTCCGTCATGCCTCACGTTTGCACACGGCATTTAGCCACCACAGGTGGCGGTGGCGATCAGGATCCCGTCGTCTCTGACTCACACGCTGACGTAGCAGCAGCCGTGCCCGATGCCGGTAGCCCTGGATCGGTACCTCTGCTTCCGGACCCTGATCACCAGGGAACCAACCAGAGCAGCTCCACAGACAACGCGCTAGTCGGGCGTGTCCTACCTGGAGCCACCGTTGGCACCACCAGATGGGCACCAGACCCTCTGTAAGCACGGCCACTATGCCTACGTGGACAACGCCTTGGTCCAGCGTGTCAATCGGCTACATCTTGCTCGCCTATTTGTGCGTTCCACAATGCCTGTCTTCTTTTAGGGGCGAAGCTCCTTAAAGCGGCAACCGTTTGTCCCTCGTAGTCGTAGTCATAGTGTGTAACAAGTGTTACATTTTGACCTCCAAGGTGGTGCCGGTGAGAGATATCTTCTGTGCGTTGAACAATAAAGAATTCTCAGCGCGCGTGTTAACTAAAAGCCGAATGCTCATGTCTCTTATTCCCCATTAGCAGCCATTGGCAAGTACATTGAGCACTATCTGATAGGAAAAGGTTGCTACGTTATACTCACTGGGCATCACCTCCTTGGTTTTAGAAAGCTTTAGCGAGCGTTGGGCCGCAGTGCCATGAATACAGTGAACTAGTATATACCACGAACTCGAGGTGGATAAAGGTGGAAAGGAGACCCGAAGCGCAAGCCGTAAGAAAGTGTGCGTGTGCCACCTCTCGTTTAGTTCTTGGAATGTCCGCTGGATGGCGGTGCTTCTATATGGGGAATATAATATATATGATGAAAAGATGCGATATAGTGGTACTTGGGGGGCTGAATAGATGGACGAACGAACACACAGACAGATGCATGGATGGATGCATGAACAGACGCAGGGGCGGATGCATGGACGAACGCAGGGACGGACGCAAGAACAGACGCACGCACGGACGGGTAGATGGACGCATGGATGGTCCCACAGATGAAGGCATGGACGGACGGTAGCAAGAACGAATGAACGGACGAATGCTTCGCCCCACTCTCCATCACTCACTCCGTAAATATGCTGCCAGATTTTTTCTTCTTTTTACTCTTGTGCCGCCGCTGCACGTACCACCTGTCGCTAGCTCGTCATATTGTCACCGTCGTCTAAACACATCGACATTCCGCTAAAAGTTCCCACATACACGCATTCACGCCAAAAACTTGGTTCATTTGTTACAAAGATAACTCACAGGCAATGCTGCCAAGAATCGTATAGGTGAAATAGTAAACATATTATAAATGTGAAGAAAGAATTGTGGCGAAAAAATACCTTCCCATAGCCAGGCTCCGACTGTACGACCATAAAATAACGCATCCAATGATTCATGAACTGTGTTACCACAGCGGCTATACCCTAGTCTATTCTATGAGGTATATATGTATGTTTAAACATGCGTGTCAGTGAGTGCAAGCAAAATAAAAAAAAATATTACATATTGCCACGTTTCGTTCCCAAGCTTTGTTTTCGCATGGTTTTACTGCCAATAATTCTCAGCGCAAACCGCGCCTACACTGTTCAAAAACTTCGGGATGGCAGTGGATAATGTTGGTAAGATTATGCCCATTTTGTGAACATTAACGATTATTCTGGAACAAGTGTCACGCTTGCGATAATGCTAGATTATTCAATCGCGAGTGCATAAATGCCGACACGATTCAACACCTGTCAGTTGATCGACGGCCGATGCTCTGTTCGCTGCTATCAGTGCCAGTGTCTTACTTTCCTTTTGCGTGGACACAAGTCCAGTCCGAAAAGCAGTTTCTTTTCGAACTGGAGTCTGCTCCCTTCGTTCACCTCACGACCACGTGACATCTGGTGAAGGTGCAGCTTCGTTCATGTACCGCACACCACCGTCAAGCCGGGAGCCCAGTTCCTGTCACGGAGAAGACACCGATGCCAGACATGTGCAGCGAGTTAGCCGTAGGTAACAATGTCTGCCACCGGAGTATGGGCTTCTACCCGACGCGACACAGAAAACCAAGACTTTAACGTTGACCACGGTAACAAAGGCTGCTCCTGTGCCACCTACACCAATTTTGTTCCGGCAACCCAAGGAGCCGCCAACATTCTGCGGTTCCCCACTTGAAGGCCCGTAAAGCTGGCTGGAAAGGTTCGACCGCGGCGCCCTTTTCAACACCTGGACCGGCGATGACAAGCTGCGGCACAATTTTTTCGCCCTACAAGGTTCAGTAAGGACATGCTTCGAGAATCGAGTAGCTACACTTCTGACTTGAGACTTTTTCCCTTTTTTTCCTGCCGCCTTTCTGGACACCTGCACAAGCGTCGTCCAAAGAAACGAGCTGAAGACTTATTGGAGAGCCGTCTACAGCTCCCAAACGAAGGATTTTGCATGTACACAGAAAAAATGACCCGCATGTTCCGTCATGCTAACCCTGACACGCCTTAGGACAAGGAGAGGTGGTTCCTCATGCGTGGTGGTTCTTCGACCCGCCCAAGAATGTCGAAGAATTCCTTACAGAAGCTACAACAATAGAGAAGGTGCTCGAGATGAGAACAAGACAATACAAACGCCACTCTCCAATCGCAGGCTACGCAGAAGTTCAAGCTTTCAGCACCAACGACCTGCGTGAGACCTTCCTAGTGGTCGTACCTGAAGAGGTGCGTAAGATGTTTCCGAAAACGCAGCCTGGAGTGCCCTCGCTTACCGACGTTGTTTGTCGACAAGTCCAGCAAGCGCTTGGAATCCCCGAAGCATTGCAGCCTGAAGCGAAAGTAATGAACTACACCTCTGCAGTGTGCCGCAAAGCTCTTCTACGTCCTCGTCAGGACACTGCCTAACCGCAGTTCTTCTGCCAGGCACCGCTACCACCACCGTTGATGCTATATCGCCCGGAGTGCTACGCTTCGAGGAAGACTGATGTCTGGCGCGGCCCTGACCACCACACACTGTGTTGCCTTTGCGGTGAAGCCGGGCACACGTAGAGCCGCTGCCAGTACCACCAGATGGGACTACATGGTTTAGCCATCGACGCATCGCATTCCCAGCGGGGTGAAAGACAACGTGAAATCGCCTACTATTTCGCCGGAGCGCAGAGTACACCCCAGGGATTATCTAGTTCACCCTCCGCAGGCCGCTACAAGTCACCACACCATCGGCAGTGTTCTGGCTCCAACAGGGAAACAGGGGTCTGTCGCCTAACCCGTATCAGGAAAACCAAGGGCAGAAACCGGTGTAGGTACGGTTGCTGTACGATGAACTGACGGAGATTGTCCTTCTCCACCACCTCTGCCACCGACGAAGACGACGCGATTAAGCCTCAAGAATGGGCTGGTTCCCAAACGCAGCTCCAACTTCGATACTTCGTGACCAGCGGAATAGATGACGACGCATCGTCGAAGCAGTGGTACCAATCCTCGTAGCGGTGATCCGATGATGCCACGACCCAACTACAACGCAAGGCGACGAACTAGCGACCTCGACGGCCACAGCGTCACTGCTCTCGTTGATACCAGAGTCGACTATTCCGTCATCAGCGGGATGTTCGCCGCGAAGATGAAGAAAGTTAGGACAGCCTGGGAAGGCCCCGAAATTCGTACGGCTAGGGGTCATCTAATTAGCCATCAGGAATCTATGCAGCCAGAGTCACCATTAATAATAAAAATTACCCCGCAAGCTTCGTTGGACTACCGCAGTGATCGAAATATGTAATTCTTGGTATGGACTTCTTAAGCGTTCCTGGTGCTGTCATCGACCTGGGAACAAAGTCCAAAACACTATCCACATTGAAAGCACTGCCGCCGCACAGGTCGTAACGAAGGTACGCCTTAAATGTGCTAGAAGATGAAGTCACTATTCCTCCTCCCTTCAGCGTCAGCATTTCTGTCGGCACTCAAAAATCGACAGACATGCAAGGTGTCGTTGAAAGTGACTAGCACCTGCGTATCAACCGCGAAAGTTGCGTCGCCAGAGGAAAAGCCAAGCTGCGACAAGGAAACGCAACAGTGATGCTCACGAACTTCAGCAACGAGTACAAGCACGTGAGAAAAGGCATGATGGTTGCCCAAATCGAAGAGAAACTGGAAGCCAGCAACGCTTTCGCCTTCACCAATTCCGCCGAATCTTCTCCGACAACTGAAACCCTTCTACCAGCTTTCGACGTTAATCTGAGCCTGCTGACGCATAAACAAGAGAAGCTTGAAAACCTGCTACTAAATTACAACAATTACTTTTCGTCGTCATCGAGGATTCGACAGGCCCCTGTCGCCAAACATCGACGACTAAGAGAAGAAAATGCCAGGCCACTATATGAGAGTATGTCCAGAGTTTCAACGCGAGAACGCGAGGCAATAATGACACGAATCGACGAAATACTCCGCGACGACACTATCTAGCTTTTGAAGAACCCATGGGTGTCACCGGTGGTGTTAGTGAATGAAAAGAATGAAAAACTAAGCTTCTGCGTTGACTAGCCCATACTCAACAAGATAACAAACAAGGACGTATACTCTCTCCCCTGCATAGACAACGGCCTTGAGCGACTCCACATCACAAAATACTCTCATCACTGGACATCAAGACATGCTATTGGCAGATGGAAGTGCTATTGGCATGATGGAAGTGCAGATGGAAGTGGCAGACGAAAATGCTATTGGCAGATGGAAGAAAGACCGAGAAAAGACTGCATTCAAAACAACGGATGGCATAATAAAGCTCAAGGCCATGCTCTTTGGTCATTGCTCGGCGCCTGCGACGTTCCAGCATGTTATGGACACCGTGCTCCCTGAACTCAAGTGGCAGACTTGCCTCGTGTACTTGGACGATGCCGTCGTGTTTTCCTGAAACTACGACAACCATCTCCAGCACCTTCTAACTGTACTTCAAGGAATAAAAGTTTCCCGACTCACTCTGAACCAAGAGAAGTTCCGCTTTGCATACGAACAACTCTTGTTTCTGAAACACGTGATAAGCAAGTCTGGAGTACGCCCCAACTTGCAGAAGACAACATCCACCGCTGCATTTCCGTCACCCGCCAACAAGAAGGTCGTGCGTCGATTTCTCGGCCACTGCGACTATTACAAACGTTTCGTCAAAATTTTTGCCCACATCGCCAGGCCACTCACTAACCTGACAAAGAGTGACGTCGAGTTTAAGTGGGATAACCCACAGGAGGAAGCATTTCGAAAACTAAAAAGACGCCTTCAGACACCGTCAATACCTGCTCATTTCGACGAAAATGCCGACACGGAAATCAACACCGACGCGAGCAGTGTAGGTCTCGGAGCCATCTTGGTGCAGAAGATTGATGAAATTGATAAGGTCATCAGTTCTGGGAGCCGGTCACTATCTATGGCGGAAGTCAACTATTCCACAACATAAAAGGAGTGTCTTACCGTAATCTGGGCTACCTCCAAGTTTCGCTCTTACCTTTATAGTAGGACTTTTAAAGTTGTGAGCTACCACCATGCCCTCTGTTGGCTAGCTAACTTGAAGGACCCTTCAGATAGCCTCGCATGGTGGAGTCTATGACTTCAGGAATTTGACATCAATATCATTTACAAGTCGGGGCAAAGACGCTCTTGTGCCGACTGCTTGTCTCGCGCCCCCGTTGAACCACCACCGCAGGACAACGACGACAGCGACTGCTTCCTGTGAACCTTAAGCGTCGATGATTTTGTAGGAAAGCGTGGCAACCGTGAAATCAAGGGCCTTGTGGAATTGCTAGAGGGCAAGGCTGCCATTGTTCCAAAAGTATTCAAGCAAGGACTGGCATCGTTTGTCTTGCGAAATGCCATACTCGTCAAAAAAATTCATCACATCAGGCCAACTACCTCCTTGTAGTACCTTCAGAATTACGTCCAGAAGTCTTGGATGCTCTACACGACGACCTGACAGCTGGACACTTCGGTGTCTCCAGTACAGTAGTGAGAATACAAGAAAAGTATTACTGGGCACGACATGTCGAAACTGTCAGCGACGAACGACACTGCCGACTGGCCCAGCCGGACTTCTCCAGCGTTTTGAGCCACCTCAGCGGCCATTCCAGCAAATAGGCATGGACTTACTTGGCCTGTTCGCGACGTCGAATTCCGGAAACAAATGAATTATCATAGCGACTTACTACCTCACCCACTACGCCAAAACAAGGACTCTGCCCAAAGGCAATGCTACCGATGTGACAAAATAATTCGTCGAGAACATCGTCTTGTGTCACGGAGCTCCAGAGTTCCTCGTCATAGACAGAAGTACGGCCTTTACGTCGGACCTAACTCAGGCAATCCTGAGGTACAGCCAGATAATTTACCGCCGGACCACCGCCTACCATTCACAAACCAGTGGTCTCATTGAGCGTCTCAGCAAGACCATCGCCGATATGCTGGCCATCTATGTCGGCGTCGAGAATGTATGTCGACGTCGAGAATGCTTTTGTACGTGAACATCACATACAACACTGCCGTACAAGAAACGACGCAGATGACGCTGTACAAGCTGGGGTACGCAAGGAGCCCAGCCACGATGCTTGATGCCATGTTACCGAACGTCAGCAATGTTGAAAACATAGACGTGACTGTCTACCTGCAGCGCGCCAAAGAAGCTCGACAACTCACCCAACTAGGCATCAAAGATCAGCAGTGGTCAGACAGCCACCATTACAATCTTCGACGAAGCTAAGTAGAATACCAGCCCAGCGAGCGCCTTTGGGTATGGACGCCGATAGCCGACAAGCACTGAGCGAAAAACTGCTATGGTACTTCGGACCCTATTGAGTAGCTAAACGTCTCGGCACACTCGACTACGAAGTTGTCCTTGACGGCATCACGAACTGTCAATAGCGTCGTGCACGACCTGAAGTCGTCCATGTCGTGTGCCTTAAACCATTTCGTGTGCGTTAAAGAACATAATGGTTGTATTACTTGTTGTTTCTCTATAATTGTGCTCTATTGCTTATGCCTGTTTGTTGTAATTTAGCTTTTTTGATATTTTTGCATGCATCTTGCTCTCGTATTTTTTTAAGAATCGGGTATTTTTTTAGCATTTCAGAAAGGGGTTATGCCACGTTCCATCCTCAAGTTTTGTTATCGCATCATTTCGCTGCCAATATTTCTCAGCGCAAATCATGCCTACACTTTTCGAGAAACTTTGGTATGGCAGTGAATCCTTTCGTTAAGATTACGCCCACTTTGATTGATTGAATGATTGATATGTGGGGTTTAACGTCCCAAAATCAATATATGATTATGAGAGACGCCGTAGTGGAGGGCTCCGAAAATTTCGACCACGTGGGGTTCTTTAACGTGCCCCCAAATCTGAGCACACGGGCCTACAACATTTCCGCCTCCATCGGAAATGCAGCTGCCGCAGCCGGGATTTGAACCCGCGACCTGCGGATTAGCAGCCGAGTTTCTTAGCCTCTAGACCACCACGGTGGGGCTACGCCCACTTTGTGAACATTACAGAATATTCTGGAACATATGGCGCCGCTAACGATAACGTTAGAATATTCGATGGCAAGTGTATATATGCCGACACGATTTGCCGCTTGTAATTTGACTAGAAGAACGCTTGTCATTTGACTAGATAGCTTGCCTGAGAAGAACGCCCAGGGGACTGTACCGCCTGCAGCAGCAACCGCAGTGTTAAAATATCTGTGCTGCATTGCAAGAGCTTGATCATCCATGGTTCTTTAACATTCATTTAATATGAAGTAAACCAATGTTTCTACATTTCCCCCTCAGGTGCTCTCGCAACCACCTCTGTCAGCAGTAATGAGACAGATGTCCACAAGTCTAGTAGATGACATCTTATGTGATGAGCAGCCATGGTATTTCTAGAAACTTAGCAAGAAATTATGAAGCAGCAAAAGAATCTAGCCCAATCACTGGGAAGGAATAATTTTGGTAAAGTCTTTTGTAAATAAATATATTGCGTGGGTTCTATGAGCTGAAACCACAATATGATTACGAGACACACTTCGATTCAGGTCTTTGGAAAAATTGAACACCTCAGGTTTTTAATGTGCATGTAAATGGTACGCCGGCATCTTGAATTCCACATCCATTGAAGTACACCTCAGAAACTTTGATCATACCAGTGCGATCTGGGTCCACAGTCAAGCACTGTAGCCACAGTGCACCGGTATCATTTTTGTCACTGTTGTCATCATGCAGTTGCCGACAATTGTTACTGTCGTCTGCATCATGCCTGCGCACTGTCTTCTCACTTCTTGTCTAAGCAACGCACACAACTACACTCATTGACCTTCTGTGGCACATCCACCGCACTGTTCCTTTGGAATGGGACAACCCATACTGAAACAGATAGTCTAGCTTCTCAAGTACATTTTCTCATTTGTATAAGCTGAAGTAGTGTGAAACAATAAGTAAGCTGTCTTTTTTCAAGTCAGAACTTTGTAAAAAATTCTTTTATTCATGCTCAAGCCGGCGCCAAGATGACATGAACTTTTTCTAATTATATAAACGTTGTTAAACCACGGTGTCATCTTTTCAAAGCAAAGTATTTTAACGTTACACACATTACAAGAAACATCATGCCGAATAAAACACTGCATCAAATGGGAACATTATATATATACATGATGCCAGGCTTGTCTGATAAAGTGAAGCCACGTGATATCTATTGTGTGCATCATTTCAAAAGGCTGACGAGCACACCTAAAAGTACCATGTGAAGATATCCTCACATGACTGTGAAAAGGTGAATAATTCAACACTGTTATGAACCACACTTGTCGCATTTCGAAGCTTACTTGCAAGTAAATCAACACTAAAAAAGTAAAAAGTGAAAAATTATGATGGTCATGGTCGTTACCATGGTGGTGACAGCAAAGACTGAGGAGTTTCATGCACAACGACCGCCAGGGTAGCCGATCGCAAACCCCTAACTTCATCGACAAGCTCCAGCTGGTGTGAACAAATCTCGTGATGTATCGAAGACCCTGTAATTAAAAATATACAGGAAACACAAGTGATGCTCCACCTGTTCGAGTTGGCAGGGCAGCAAAACGTTGCATTTGTGATTGAATTGTAAAAGAAAGTTATTTATCAAGATGGAAGAAGCAACCTTTTTTTGACCACTCATAAAACAGCCCAACCACAAAAGGTGAAAGAGATTACCTTCACTTGGCTTCTTCCAAACCTTCGCACAAGCAACTCAATATAGCATTGTTAAGTGTGACCTTGCACTTTGGCCTCACCTACAAAGTAAAAAGATTACAGAACTTTTGAAGTATAGAGCATAAATCCATAAGCATGTCAGTAATGAATGCATCAATAGCAGCAGTAAACACAGCAAAGTTTTAGGGAGTACGTAACTTCGTGTTGTTCGGATGTTGCACCCATTTCAGCAGCACATCGATGATGTTTTTGTATGTCCTGTTGAAAAGTATGCTGCACCTGTCAATGGCGGGCATTATTTCACTTATTAGGTCATTTCACTCAGCAGTCATCAAGAGAAGCTATAAGTTCTTAATGATTGTCCAGTGAATATTGTCACCAGCACGTAGTGGGTCGACAGCAAGAGCGGCTCTCAATCTGGAGGAAAAAAAATGCCGCCATATCCACGAAGTGAATGATGATGAGTGGGCGAAGCTCCGGAGGTAAACCTGGTAAACCATGAATCCTCCGTACATTTTGCCCACTCGATTTTATTGCAACGCTCCCCCTAGCGTACGTCGCCGCACTATATCGAACGATGACACGCGCCATATGTGGCATCATTCCTATTTTATAACACCTCGCATCTTTCATAATCAACTACACGTACCGCCGTCTAGTTTATAACATCTTGCATCTTTTGGACGGACGCACGGATGGACGGACGGACGAACGGACGGACGGACGGATGGATGGACGGACGGACGGACGGACAGAAGGATGGATGGACGAATGGATGGACGGACGGACGGACAGACGGACGGATGGATGGACGGATGGATGGACGGACGGGCGGATGGACGGATGGATGGATGGACGGATGGATGGATGGAAGGACGGACGGACGGATGGACGGACGGACGGATGGACGGACGGATGGATGGATGGATGGATGGATGGATGGATGGATGGACGGACGGATGGACGGATGGACGGATGGATATGGCTGTACCCTTTAGATCGGGCGGTGGCTAGCGTAATACTTAGAACTGAACGAGAGGTGGCTACATACAGGGGACGCACAGCCCACGCCTTAAGGAGCTTCGCTCCTAAAAGAAGATCGTGTGCTTCTTCTTTACTCGAGAGCCAAACACGACTGACGTTTCGTCCTAGAGCTAGCTAGCCGGTGGTTCAATAAGTCCCCCAGTACTTGTTACTCATCGTGACAAACTGGTGGACGTTCTGGGTAGTCTCACGAATGCTGCAGACCACCCCAGGAAGTGTGCCAGCTTGGGCTAGTTGGTAAGGCATGACGATAGTTATAGCGCGAGAATAAAACGATGACACAGAGACCGCGCGAATCGTGTCCTTCTTGTCTCTGTGACTCGTCGTTTTGTTCTCGCGCTAAAACTATCGTCATGCCCCCAGGAAGCCGTGATACGAGTACAGTGCCAGTCAATACTTCCGTGCATCGGACCAGCCGCCGAATCAGAGGATTGTCACCGGAAGTCGACAATACTGCTCCCACCACGTCGACAAACATGACCAGCACTTTGGTGCAAACCTCGTCAACCGGCACGGGAAGCACGACGTCGAACCGCTATACCTTGGAAAGCCCACAGGCACCGGCGACGTTCCATGGCACGGAGCACGAGGATGTTGAGGACTGGTTGGCGGACTTCGAGTGCGTAGCCACCTTGAATCAGTGGGACGACCTGGCGAAATTGGGTCGTGTCTATTTCTATCTCGTAGACAAGGCTTCTGCAGGCCTATGCCAGTGCTGATTGCCAAGAACGAGCTTTTCTGGCCCGCGTCCAGTTGCTAAACGAAACTGTGACCACGTACGTCGAAGACATGACGCGCCTCTTTCAACGGGCCGATTCAATAATGACGGAGGACAAGAAGTTGTGCGACTTGATGCGCAGTGTCAAAGACCATCTTTTTACCGGCCTCGTGCGAAGCCCTCCGAAGACGGTGGTGGAGTTCTTATCCGAGGTCGTGACAATGGAAAAAATGCTGCAGCAGCGATCCAACCAATACGACAGGAGAGTCAGTGGCATGTCTACTGCCGACATTTTCACGGCCACTAGAACCAGCAACGACTGTCTACGTGAACTCATCCGTGATATAGTACGTAAAGAGTTGCAAGAGGCTGGTGTAACACCTCATCCTACGGTTACCTCTATTGCAACTGTGATCAAAGATGACCTGCACCAGGCATCGCGGGACACCTTGCCTCCTGATGCAGCTGCGCATGCTCTTGCTGATACCGCCGTGAGACAACCTATGCGGAAGCCTTGAAAAGGCCTGCGGCATCGCCGCCATTATTCGTCCATCTTGTTCCTGCTGTTTCACTCCAGTCAGCGCAGCACATACCATACTACGAAGGCACGTACACGCCACCACCCTTGCCCTTTGTCCCTGGCGCTTCTGTCGCCCATCGTTCAGTGCAACCCGTTCAGTACATCGTCGATCAGCGCACTTCTCCTCGGAAGTCTGATGTATGGCGCACACCTGATTGCCGGCCTCTGTGCTTTCACTGCAGAGAAGCTGATCACTTGTACCGCCAGTGCCCTTATCACCGTCTTGGGCTTCACGGCTTCGCTATATACTCACCGCCACCACGTTACGGCCAGAGACCGCGCGAAATTGAAAACCACCTCACCCAGCAGCATGCACCACCCTCTGCCGGGCGCCAGTCGCGCTCACTATCTCCAAGGCATCATCATCATCATCAGCCTGACTATGTCCACTGCAGGACAAAGGCTTCTCCCATGTTCCGCCAGTTAACCTGGTCCTGTGCTTGCTGCTGCCAATTTATATCCGCAAACTTCTTAATCTCATCTGCCCACCTAACATTCTGTCTCCCCGTAACACGCTTGCCTTCTCTGGGAATTCAGTTATTTTCCCTAATTACCAGTGTTTACCCTGTCTACGCGCTACTTGCCCGGCCCATGTCCATTTCCTCTTCTTGATTTCAACAATGATATCCTTAACACCCGTTTTTCCCTAATCCACTCTGCCCTCTTCTTGTCTCTTAGGTTACACCTACCATTTTTTTCCATATCTCGCTGCGTCCTCCTCAATTTAGGCGTAACCCTCTTTGTAAAACGTCCAGGTTTATGCTCTGTAGCTCAGTACCGGCAAGATCCAGCTGTTATATACCTTTCTCTTGAGGGATAGTGTCAATCTACCCGTCATAATTTGAGAGTGCTTGCCAAATGTGCTCCACCCCATTCTTATTCTTCAAGTTATTTCAATCTCGTGGTTCGGCTCCGCGGTTATTACCTGCCCTAAGTAGACATAGTGTTATACAATTTGAAGTGCACTATTACCTATCTTGAAGCGCTGCTCTTTTCCGAGGTTGTTGTTTATTACTTTCGTTTTCTGCAGATTATTTTAAGACCCACCTTCTGCTCTTCTTGTCTAACTCCGTAATCATGAGTTGCAATTTGTTTTCTGACTTACTCAGCAATGCAATGTCATCGGCGAAGCGCAAGTTACTAAGGTACTCTCCATTAACTCTTATCCCTAACTGTTCCCAATCAAGGCTTCTGAAAACCTCCTGTAAGCACGCGGTAAGTGGCATTGAGGAGATTGTGTCCCCGTGCCATGCACCCTTCTTGATAGGTATCCTGTTGCTTTCTTCATGAAGCACTATGGTAGCAGTTGATTGCCTGTAGATTTCTTCCAGGATGTTTATATAAACTTCATCGACGCCCTGACCGCAGTATCTGCATGACGGCTGATATTTCTACTGAATCAAACGCCTTCTATTAATCTAGGAAGGCTATGTATAGTGGTTGGTTATTTTCTGAGCATTTCTCTATTACCTGATTGATAGTATGATTGTGGTCGATTGTTGAGTAGCCTGTTCGAAATCCTGTTTGTTCCTTTGATTGATTGAATTCTAATGTTTTCTTTACTCTGTTAGCAATTACCTTTGTAAATAGCTTGTATACTAGAGCGAGCAAGCTGATTGGCCTGTAATTTTTCAAGTCCTTGTGATCTCCTTTCTTATGTATTATAATGTTGTTAGCGTTCTTCCAAGACTCTGGTACTCTTCCTGTCAGGAGACACCTCGTAAACAGGGTGGCTAGTTTTTCTAACTCAATCTGTCCTCCATCTTTCAGCAGATCTGATGTTACCTGATTCTCACCAGCTGCTTTGCCTCTTTGCATACTTTCCAAAGCTTTTCTTACTTGTATCATTACTGGTGGGGTGTCATCTGGATTACGGCCAATTCTTATAGGAATGAGGTCGTGGTTGTCCCGGCTACTGCACAGATCTCTGTAAAACCCTTCCGCTATTTTAACTATCCTATCCATATTGATAGTTACTTCGTCTTCTTTATCCCTCAGTGCATACATCCAATTTTTTGCCTATCCCAAGTTTCCTCTTCACTGCTTTGACGCTTCCTCAGTTTTTCAGAGCGTGTTCAATTCTCTCCATGTTAAACCTTCTTATATCGCATACCTTACGCCTATTATTCAACTTCGAAAGCTCTGTCAGTTCTATTTTGTTTGTTGTACTTGAGACTCTCATGATTTGACGCTTCTTAATGAGATTCTTCGTTTCGTGGGAAAACATGCCTATGTCCTGTCTAACTACCCGGCCTCCAACTTCCACGGCATACTCCGTAATGATACTCGTCAGATTATCATTCATTGTATCTATGCTAAAGTTGGTTTCCTCACTAAGAGCCGAGTACCTGTTCTGAAGTGACAATCTGAATTCATGTACTTTCCCTCTCACTGCAAGCTCGTTGGTTGGCTTCTTGCGTATCAGTTTCTGTCGTTCCTTCTTCAAGTCTAGGCGAATTCGAGACCGCACCATTCTATGGTGACTGCTTCGTACCTTGCCAATCACTTCCACATCCTGCACGATGCCTGGGAGTGCATTCATTATAGAGTCTATTTCGTTCTTATTTCCGCCATTAGGGCTCCTCCATGTCCACATGCGGTTTCCTCGTTTTCGGTAGAAGGTATTCAAAATCCGTAAGTTATTGCGTTCTGCGAATTCTACTAGTAGCTCTCCTCTGGCATTTCTAGTACCGATGCCATATTCTCCTACTGCCTAGTCTCCAGCCTGCTTCTTCCCTACTTTTGCATTAAAGTCTCCCATCAGTATAGTATACTGTGTTTTTACCTTACTCATTGCTGATTCCACGTCTTCATAGAAGCATTCAACTGAAGCGTCATCATGGCTGGATGTAGGCGCGTAAGTCTGTACCACCCTCATCTTGTATCTTTTATTCAGTTTAATTACGATATCTACAACCCTTTCATTAATGCTATAGTATTCCTCTATGTTGCCAGCTATGTTTCTGTGAATTAGGAACCCCACTTCCAGTTTTCTTCTGTCAGCCAAGCCCCGATAGCAAAGGACGTGTCTGTTCTGTAGCACCATATAGGCCTCATCTGTCCTCCTAACCTCACTGAGCCCTATTATATCCCATTTAACACCCTCTAGCTCTTCGAATAGTACAACTAGACTTCCCTCACTAGATAAGGTTCTAGCGTTAAACGTTGCCAAGTTCAGGTTCCAATGGCGGCCTATCCGGATCCAGAGATTCTTAGCACCCTCTGCTGCGTAGCAGATCTGACCGCCGTCGTGGTCAGTTGCTTCGCAGCTGCTGGGGACTGAGGGCCGTGAGTTATTTGACGTAGGCATGTGGGAGGTAGTGGCCAGATACTGCTGCAGGGTGGCCAATCCTTCTCTGGTGAGAGAGTGCGTTCCCGGAGATGGTTACCGGTGAGGCTGCACCCCAGGCCTCTTAATGTAGTTCCATCGCCACGCGAATTTTTTTATGTAGTTGTGAACTGCGCTTCACCGGGATTTGAACCACGGAACTTTTGCATGCTAAGCGGATGCTCTAACCACTACGCCATCACCGCAGTGCTCGATATTGCCGAGGCGATTTTCATCAACGCCCCAGCGGTATTCTACCACACGGTCTCCCAGCCCCCGCTGGGAAAACTAGCCCAAGCGACCTCTGAGGCGGGGTCGCTGAACTTCGAAGCGCTGGAGACCTCCTATTAAAGCAGAACCGTACAGAAACCGGGCTTCTCTGCGTACTCACCGCCACCCCTTTACGGCCAGAGACCGCGCGACATCGAAAACTACCTCTCCCAGCAGCATGCACCACCATCTGCCGGGCGCCAGTCGCGCTCGCCATCACCGAGGCGATTTTCATCAACGCCCCAGCGGTATTCTACCACACGGTCTCCGAGCCCCCGTCGGGAAAACTAGACCAAGCGACCTCTGGGGGCGGGGTCGCTGAACGTCGAAGCGCTGAAGACCTCCCATTGACGCAGAACTGTACGGAAACCGGTCCGACATCACATACTGCTGCAAAGGATGGCCGACTTTCACTCGACATAGCAGTGACAATTGATGGTTGCACACTTAATGCGTTAGTGTACACCGGCGCAGACTATTCCCTACTGAGCGGGAAACTGACAATACCGCTGTAGTGTGTCATCACGCCGTGGCATAACTCGCAGATTCGGACAGCTGGTGGCCACGTCGTTACTCCACTGGGTGCCTGCACAACAAGAGAACAGATTCAAGGGTATACATTCGTAGCAAGCTGCCTTGTTCTACGCGAATGCTCACGTGGCGTCATTCTGGGAGTTGACTTTCTACAGGAAAATGGAGCTATCATTGACGTGCAAGAGCATCGCGTCACGTTCTCAACCCAGCGTGCAATCAACGTGCAGGATGACGGAAGGCATGTCGACGTACTCCGTATTTCTGAACAGAGCGTGACGCTTCCTCCACGAGCAAGTGTTCTAGTAGACGTAACATGCTGTGGTTTGGCCGTTGGCGATGTGGTGGCTGAGACAAATTTAGAACACCTCCTGCAGCAAGGCATTCGTGTAGGTAGAAGTTTATTACACCTTCTTGATGGCCAGTCTGAATTGCTCGTAACCAACTTTAGCAACGAGCATCGACATCTTTTCCGTGGCACTTCGATAGCGTTTGCCCACGAAGTAGCAAACGTCACCCAACTGTCTCACGTCAGAATTAGTGGATACCGCCGACACGTCAATGAGTACAATTGACATCAATCCTGCTCTGTTCACCGATAACCAGACTGCGCTGCGAGCGCTCTTGTTCGAGTTCAGGTCTTGCTTCGCAAATTGCTCAAAGATCCGCCAGACGTCCGTAACTCAACACAGGATCATCACGTACGAGGACGCACGCCCGATACATCAGAGCCCCTACCGGGTGTCGGCTAAAGAACGTGAAGCGATACGTACGCAAGTCAGCGAGATGCTTGACGATGTCGTTACTGAACCATCTAACAGCCCGTGGTCATCTCCAGTCGTACTAGTCAAAAAAAGGACAGGTCGCTATGCTTTTGCGTCGACTACCGAAAGCTTAACAACGTGACCAAAAAGTCCGTGTATCCGCTGCCGCGTATCGAGGATTCGCTGGATAGACTTCGTCGTGCCCATTATTTGACTTCTCTCGATCTCAAAAAGCGGGTATTGGTAAATCAAGGTAGATCAACGAGACGGTGAGATAACAGCCTTCGTGACTCTAGACGGCCCATACCAATTTCGAGTGCTCCCTTTTTGCTTGTGTTCAGCGCCGGCAACTTTCCAGCGAATGATGGACACTGTCCTCACAAGTCTCAAGTGGCGGACTTGTCTTGTCTTGTCCGGATCGAACCGAAGGAATCCGGCCCGGTCCGCACAAGCTTGCCGCTGTTGCCGAATTACCAGCTCCTGTCGGTAATAAAGCCGTCCGGCGCTTCCTTGGTTTGTGCGCCTACTATCGCCGGTTCATTCATGGCTTTTCACAGATAGCAGAACCTCTGACTCGTCTCACAGGGGATGACACACCGTTTGTCTGGGAAAACGAGCAACAAGCCGCTTTTGATGAGCTGCGACAGCGCATCCAATCAGCGCCCGTTCTCGCTCATTTCGATGATGATGCTGACACGGAGGTCCATACCGACGCTAGTGACATGGGGCTCGGTGCAGTGCTCGTTCAGTGTCAAGAAGACATCGAAAGAGTGATAGCCCACGCCAGCCGCTTTCTATCCCGTGCCGAGGTGAATTATTCCACTACGGAGAAAGAGTGCCTCGTATTCGTGTGTGCAATCACCAAGTTTCGCCCGTACCGTTATGGTCGTCCCTTCAAGATAGTGACGAACCATCACGCGCTCTGTTGGTTGGCAAGCCTGTGCGACCCTTCAGGATGGCTAGCGCGGGGGAGCATGCGGCTGCAGGAATTTGATGTCACCATTGTCCGTAAGTCCGGCCGTAAGCATGAAAACGCTGACACACTGTCCCGCGCACCCCTTCATGTCGTCAGTCAGGAAGCAGAGGAAGACGAAGGCTTCCTGGGCACCGTTAGTGCATTAGACTTGAGCAAACGGCAGCGAGATGACGCAGAAATTTGTCCAATCATTGATCATTTAGAAGGCCAGGGCGCAATCATACCACGTCATTTCATTGCGCTCGTTGACGTCGTTCTGCCTGCGAGACGGTGTGCTGTACAAAAAGAACGCTTGTTCGAACAACCGTGCTTACCTCCTGGTGCTTTCTCGAGACATGCGAGACGACGTTCTCTTCGCTTGCCATGACGAACCCACATCCGGTCATCTGGACTACTCAAGGACACTTGCCAAAGTGAGCGAGAGGTACTATTGGCCAGGACTTTCAGCAAGCGTCAAGAAGTACGTCAAGAGCTGTTGGGAATGTCAGTGCCAAGAGCAACGATCTGTTAAGCCAGCTGGCTTGCTTCAGCCCATCGAAGCACCCTGCACGCCGTTCGAACAAGTCGGCATGGACATTCTCGGGCCATTTCCCCTGTCTGCGGACAGCAACGAATGGGTGATCGTCATGACCGACTATTTGACACGCTAAGCTGAGACGCAGCCGATCCCACGAGCCACGGCTTCAGAGGTAGCACAATTTTTCATGCGCCACATCGTGTTACGACAGGGTGCTCCTTCCAGTATAATAATGGACAGGACAGAGGAACGGCATTTACGGCGCAGCTTACGGACGAAGTTTTCAAACTGGGGAACACCAGACCCCGAAGGACAACTGCGTACCACCCGCAAACCAACGGACTTACCGAGCAACTGAATGAGACCCTCGCAGACATGATCTCAATGTACATCGACGTACAGCACAAAACATGGGACCGGATCTTACCTTACGTGACCTTCGCGTATAATACCGCCGTGCAAGATACCATGCGATTCACACAATTTCAGCTTCTCTACAGCCGCGAAGTGCAGATCATGCGGGACTCTATGCTACCGTGTCAATACGAAGACGAGTTGACAACTGACGCCGAAGAATTCGCGGAGCGCGCTGAGGAAGCCCGGCAGCTCGCGCGACTGCACATCGGCCAACAACAGGAGGTAGACGCACAACGCTATAACACCCGCCACAGAGAAGTGTTTTACAGCCCCGGAGATGAAGTTTGGGTGTAGACGCCCGTGCGCCGCCGTGGCTTTAGGGAAAAGTTACTGAGCGGGTACTTTGGCTTATATAAAGTGTTACGCCGCGTGAATGACGTAAACTACGAAGTGGTTCCGGACTCAACACCCCATGCACAGAGCAGGACACGACTGAGGCCGGCCGTCGTTAATGTGTTGCGCATGAAACCATATATTGCGCGTTGTTCGTAACTTTTCCTTACTTTACAGCATTCTTTGTGTTTTTTGTTAATTTTTGTGACCTTGCTTTCTCGTTCATTGACGTTTCCTATATCGGCACGCTCTTCAGTTTCTACTTTCCCTTTATCTGAATTTCCATTTTTTTTCACGTGCCTACGTAGTAGCATCGTGGTGCTGCTATGTGCTTTTCTTTTCTCTTTTGGGGACTTGTTTTTTTTCTTTTCGAAAGGGGGGATAATGCCACCAGCACGTAGTGGGTCGAGAGCAAGAGCGGCTCTCTATCTGGAGGAAAAAAGAAGATCGCGTGCTTCTTCTCTGCTCGAGAGCCAGCCCCACGACTGACGCATCGTGTTAGAGCTAGCTACCCGGTGGTATAATAAATCCCCCAGTACTTGTGACTCATCGTGACAATATGGAAAAGTTTTGTGCGTAGCTAATTTATAGACACAGCACAATAGTAACAGTTTCTGAAATGCAGGCTGCATAGTGCGATATGCATTGCCATAACCACTGCAAATCTGATTTTTCGGCTCAGTGATCACCACCAACTTATGCCAAAAATATTGTCCCTTTCCTTACACTATGAATATATATCTAAGAAGCTGGGGCTTTGACAATATTCTACTCTGTATAGTAACAGTTGCCATCCTTTGTTATCTGTCTTTGCCATGCATTAGTTAGCTGTCTGCCGAAAAGTTATCTTTTCATACCAGTAATGCAAGCCAAATAAATAATCAAATGATTTCTGAGTACGCTACGCAGGCACGTCATACTTCACTCTTGGATTGAGCTCCTGGATAACCAAAGTGTACCAAGAATAGACCAATTAACTTAGTAATGTCCATTTCAAAAACACATTGTATCGACCATTATGACAACTGTACGCAGTGCTGCTCTGTCAACAGCACTCGTAACTTGAAAACGAAGCAGTAGCCCTTCTGCTCAATAAGCACAAAGAACAGGCCCGCCACTGCTAGGAAACCCTACCGAGTGGCTTCGTAAATGTTTTTCCCTTTTTTCTTCCCAGCTCTCACCGCAACGCCGTAAAAAACCAATAGAAAGCATATAATATACAAGTGATTAGCCGGGTAAAACAAATATGCTCATCAAATCTAATCGTTAAATCCTCGCAAATGAAACACTGTGGCCTGCAGATAAACAAATGTCTTACGCAACAACTTTCTTCTGCGAGAGTTCTATTAAGCAAAAATGTACGTAAGACGCAGTGGTAAAATACATTATGGTGCACTTCCGTGTTATGCGTCGTGCGCTGTAAGGACGCTCGCCCACGCACGATCGTTCCTTAAATGAAAAACAGTGTGTCTTACCTGTTCATAGAAGACAAAAGTGCAGGCTTCTTCGGCCTATACTTTGTTGCTTTTTGCCTGTAAGAACAAGAGCGAAGTAAATATATTGTGACCGCAGTATGTTTGGCTTTCTTTACTGACTTATGACAAGAATTTCATTATTTAAATTTCATTATTTATCCTTGTTCTTCGCAGCTTGCCATATCCTTCAGCGACGTAAATACTACCCAGTAGCCGCGATTACATTCTTCTCGCAGATTCATGTGCCACAGAACGCAAAACACGGCTTGCAGAGACAATCAGCTGTTTTGTACACACAGCGGTCATTATGTGACTTGAATTGGATGCGAAAATGACTAACATGTGGCTTCAACTCTCAAAACACAAAAGTTTATCAAGTACTTTCAGCAATATAATTCTTTCATGTCAGCGCTAGAAGCCTGTACATCAAATTTCTTTTGATTTACATGGGATGGTTTACTTGGTTTGGATGATTTCCTTGGAATGATTTACAGTGCATATTTTAGGCTGGAAACATTGCTGCATTCTGGCTACATATCAGCCTCCGTTTTTGCGCCAAGAGTAGCCAATATCATTTATATTTCCAGATGAAGTACCCCGTTTTCAAAGTTTTCTGCCGTATCAACCGATGCGCGTGCACATCCACTTACTTTTTTCAAGAGGCTGGTGCGCCTCGGTGTAACGTCAAGGCATCGCGCGGTGAGCCTACAATTACTGCGTGGCGATGTTTTGTGCGTGCTGGCGAACGCGTCGTTAGTACACGGCTGAGGCTGCTCAGAGCTATGGTGATATTATGCGCCAGTTTCTGAATCTCATACGCATCACTTGCCCTGTGAGAGCTTGCACGATACGTGAACTGATTGGTACTCAGCGACTGACTTAGTGACTGTAATATTCTTTGCCTACTGCATACCTGACTGGAGCTCTATACATTCTGCATAAACTAGGTGCAGGCGCACATAAATAATTCGATTTCGTCTATATTTGAAACTCTTCGTGATTTAAAAATAATCAAGAGGGAAAGTTGGGGCTCTAATTTCCATCATGCTGTTAATTAAACGGCATCATTTATTATTGAACAGTAAAAACTATTTTAGTAAATTCACCTCTGATTCTTCTGACCAGCCTGCCACTTTGGCGCAATGGTTATGGTTCTAAGCTTTGGAAACTGAAGATCCCGGGTTGAATTCTTGCTGCGGGGGTCGCATTGTGACGAAGGTGAAATACAATAGGCCCAGGTACGTGCTTTCCGATATCGGTACGCTTTAAAGAACATCAGATGGTCCAACTTTTTACCGTGCTTCACTGTATAAACGGCGTCTCTTATAATCATGTCTTAACTATAGGACGTAAAACACCGCATGGTTCTATTACTCGATTAGGCCACAACTTTGAAGATAAAGGTTAACGTAATAGCGACTTGGCTACTTTTGGCTTGAATTTCAGCCCCTTGTGAATCCATGCCATGGTGATCTTGCATGAGGCTGACACGCAGTTTCGCACTTTCGAACGAGAAATTTCGTTTGATGTGACAGACCAACAAACCTATGCTTTGTGATTAGCCGGAGGCGTAGTTGCATTGGCAATAATTAAAGGTGTTCATCAGAGCAAGGTTCACTTGTGCTAATCAATAACGCAGGGCTTCTGAATCTCAAGGCCAGTAAGAATTATGAGCGACCTAATTGGACGTTCGCAAAAAAAGTACTGGCATCATGATTATTGTGCGCATAATTGATGGCTCATGCGCGCGAAGTGATAGACGATGCCAAAACTTGCAGCTATTAGCGTTTTGGTGAACTAGCATCCATGAATTCCGTAGAAAATTGGCGTTAATTTTGCCAGGCGAGCAAAGAATGGTCGATACGGGTAAAACGGCTCAAGTTGGACGGCAATGTCTAACCGAAGGGCGATGGAAGTTTCGAAATCAGCGCTGCTTGTAGGATGTGCTTTTGCCATTGCCTTGTTCTTTTGATTAACAGGATAAACGTTTTAATCATTTGTTGATCCTCTTTAGAAAAAGCAGGCGCAAGCAATCCAAAGGTAATTGAAACAAGCACAGACACAGCAAAAGAATAGGGACGTCCCGGACGGAGCTGTTGTAATATCCTTCTCCCTTAACGTTCTGACTTGGGTGCGTGTTTTCGGCCGGCATCTGAACGACTCGGGCTCTGGAAAGCGGCAACAGAGGAATAGCGTCGGGCAGCGCTTAACCTAAACTCAAAAAACGGAAGCACCGGGCTTGACACAGACAAGGGCTTGAGTTAGTGCTGAGCACTTTTTTCTTGGTGGCCTAGTACTCGATTCCCGATGAGATAGGGCTCTAAATTGCAGTACCGTCCCCGCGGAAGTGTATATAGCTTGTTGGAGGCGCCTATACAAATACATGCAGCTGCGCTTCGCTGCGTGTGGTTTGAACCGATTGTCGGCGAATTAAACGTGCTGACAGCAGTTTACTGGTAATATTTAAGCTTGTCTCTGCCGAATCGACGCATGTAACCCATGAGGGGTTACTATTAGTGGGTCAACTCGCCCTGGCTGGCTGAGAGCACGCTTTCGCACTAAATTAGGTTTGTTCTGTGTTGTTTGTACGCATTTCGCCTATGTTTCACCTACTACGCACTCCTCTTGCACGACTGAACTACTTATTGACATCTTGCTTATCTAAGTACTATAAAAGAAATAAAAGCAGAAATCGCAGAATGCCCTCATATTAGTGCGACGCGTTCGGCACCACTGTTCACAACGAGTTTGCGTGCGCTTTTTTCACATCATTTTGTTCTCCAAGAAATATGCGACAGTGCGTAAGTCTAGCCAGGAAAGCATCGTGGCTGACACCATTTGGCTTTACATTCCCGTTTACCACGTACGCACACGTTCATGCACCAGTAAAACTAACAACGCTCAAAAGATTACTGTAGAAAGCTTATCGAAGAATTAACTGCATATTACAGAGATCAAAAAAGGTGTGCTTTTTTCATGGGATGAACATGTTTTATTTTTCATTTTTTTATAGAAAAGTGACCGGTGCCTACCGTTAGTGAATATAAAGGCCACACAAACGCTCAAGACATGTAAAAAGAGACAATGTTTTCCAAAAAATTGTGCAAGATTAATGCAAGGCAAGTCGTCTGCATTAATTTTAACCATGTGGGTTCTTTTAGGCATGTTTAGGTCTAAGTGCACGGAACCTAGAGCATAAATTTAGCTGCGAAATTTTCACCCCAAGGTAAAAAATGGCACTTGGCAACTACGTTTTAAGAAGTGTTCAAGTACTGAAGTTTCGCACTTTTCTTGATTAAATTACTACTCTGTAGTGGTAGCACGGCCAGAAAAACATAACATAAGCTCATCTTGAAGTCGATGAACTCCATACAGTGCCGTAGTTTACACCTAACAACAAGTTGCAAGTGCGTGGCCTAGAGCCTCGTTTTCGTTTTAACAAAGTAGTTCAAGTGCTGTATTCACTCACAATTTAACAGTCTCAAGTATGAGAAGATACCAAGTGCATTTTACGCTGCGGTTGGTATCAGCAGAAAGTGGCACCCACACTGATATCATTCTGGTAAACAGAGGGCACGATGGCATTACACAGCACTCCGGAAAGTTGGATATTGCCGATCTTTTTGCAGTGCATTACGAGCAGCGCAATATCAAATGCTTTCATATACGAACAAGCCGTCAAGCCCGCGCTAACGTATCCCAACAAGCTACCGTTTGTACAAACTACAGAAGGCTCCTTGCACAGCCAATGTTTTCGTGTTCCCTAATTCAGCCTTGCGATCGCTTATTATGTGAACTACACACTTTGCTTTCGTTTATTTCAATGTCTTTTCCGAGTGAGCCGATGACTTATTCCCAAGCTTATAGCGCAGCACGGGTAATACGAATCCACCTTGGGGGCAGACGCTCGTGATGAAAATTATAAATATACGTTTGCACAAAAAGTGATAAGTCACACTAATTTCGCGAAACATTAGCTATTCAAATGTTATCTGACACTCCAAGTATGACACGTACAGGTGCCCAAAAATAATTAGGAGCGCTGGACAGGTAGCCGCTATCCTGCGGAGCCTATCCACAGGAAAATGCAGCCGTGATCTACAGCATAGCCTCCTAACAAGCAAGCTTCGCTCGCGGATGTACCTAGATAGGGGTCGTCTGTCGTTAAAAACACCGGTGATTGTCCCTTTTAACGCTGCGACAACATATTCAGGTAATGGTGGAGTAAGGGTGTAGGCTACAACGTACTGGAGCTTTCAGCAGTGAATTCGAGAAATCAAAGGCGTCTTATAAATAGCACTACTAGCTATTTTGAACTTTTATTTAAAACCTATATACTAATCAATTGAAATGATTTAATGATTAGCCTATATTTTGCGTGACGATTCTTATTATACAGTGTTTATATTAAGTAGTTGCGATTAGTGTTTCAGTTCTTAAGTTGAGTTTATTGAACTTTCTTTGTGCAATGCTTGTTGCTGGGCCCGGGGCTAGGCTGTAATGGACACATCGTTCAAAGAACATCGTTCGAGGTTCTCGGCGGCGGCCCTGGCCACCTGGATGGCCCACACCTGGTCTTCGAGGGCCTCGCTGAGAAGGGTGGCTCGCCATAGCTCAGCAAGGCACCCCATTTCGGAGGGTCCCTCTGTCTGCGTTTCTTTGCACATTTCTTGCGCATTGCCAAAGTATACGTGCCATATCGGCCCGTTCGTGTGCGCACCACGAGCAGCCAGGCGATGGCTGCAGCGTGGGCCACAGGCGGTGAAGATGGTAGGGTTGGTGAACGTGCCCGTCTACGGCTTCCCAATGTCCGCCGCGTGTGACTGGTCCAAGTACATGTGGGTTGGCGGAAATTTCTTCTGGTATTTTCTATAGTGTTCAAGCACATCGTGGTACGTGGCAGCAAACTCTTCTGCATAGTAGTCGGCGCACTTCCGTTTCCCTGCTTCTTCTGCACCAACTTCAGTTGCCGCAGCAAGAAGATGGTGGGGGTGGTAACTGCAGTGGCGTAGGTGTCTGTGGCCACCACCGTACTTCCACCGGAGCTTCTCCCAACCACGGTGGCGGCTTCTCCTTTGGTGGCCGCGTCGCGGCAGGTAAATTGCCTCACGACGAGGTGGGCGCCCTCGTTATGGTTGGGCGGGATGCTGGTGAGTCTTTGGCTGTTGGCATTGCGACTACTGGCTTTATGGCTGTTGGTGTTGATAGTTGCAATGTCCCCCATTCTCAATTATTTGTTAAATCTTACTAATTTTATTTTTACACAGTAGCGTTATTTTACTGATCATTGTAACACGCTATAACAAATGTTTCGTTATATACACGCTAGTTCGTTTTGTTGTTACCCTAATTTTGGGAAAGCATTTTTGGCACTTTTCATCCAACACTCCACTATTCACATAATACAAACTCTATAATGCTGTTTTCATCTTAGTGTGTTTCATTGTCCCCAGTCACAGTTTTATATTCGAGTTCTTCACTGTCCAAACACAGTTCAGCACAATGTTCAAATTGTTTTCTTCTACTTTAAGCAAGCCTTCCACATAGTTGTCTATAATCAACATTGTGTTGCACTAATCGCGATAACTTTAATATTGTAATTTATATTGATTTCTTTTTTGCGTTGATAACTTCTCGGTTATTCATTCTCACCATTACAATAGATTTTTATGGACCCTATTGTTTTTAATTTTATTGTTATATTTTCAGTGCACTTGTACAAAAAACTTTACAGTTGTTCCTGATCATAGTAAATACGTGATTGGTTGACTGAAAAGTAAATAGATTGAATGACTTTTTTGTTTTGTCAGCTAATTTATTGATTGACTCATTGATTGATTGACTGCATTATGTGCTCTGTGGTACAACGCTATTATATTCACCCTTTCTTTTACCACTTACCTACTTTCTAGCTTGCGACAATCACTGGTTAGTTCACCGTGGCGTAATGTTGGGTCAACATATGAATTCATACATTTATTTCAATGTATATACTGATGCAAGCATCATGCACAGACACACGATTGCTCTACTTCATGAGACAGTTTGTCAACAGTTAGGAAAGAGCATGGCTGGGTGTTCGTTCACATCTGCGTCACTTCATTCTTATATTGACCGTCACATGAAGTTAACATCCACCAGAAAGAAGCAAACTACATAGAATTGTTCTGGATTGACAATCTATTGAATTAACAAACTGCAGAATCACTGAAACGCTTCAACTTTGTTTACCCCAGAGAAATCGGACAACGTGATTTGTTCGAGCTTCACAAACTGGTCATGCTCAACAAGACAAACTGCTACAAAGCACTACGAAACCAATTAGCGCAGATTTCCTACCATTGAAGTTCTCGTCTGTTGGTTAGTCGTGTTAAAGTCGTGTTACGGTGTTCATCTACAGAAGTTACGTCTGAAGCTTCCTAATAGCTGTAAGAAATCATATGCCCCACCGTGATGTTTTAGACGCTAAGGTACTCGGCTGCTTACCCGCAGGTCATGGCCTCAAAGCCCGTCTGCGGCGGCTGCATTTCCGGTGGAGGCGGAAATGTTGTAGGCCCATGCGCTCAGATTTGGTTGCACGTTAAAGAACCTCAGGTGGTTGAAATTTCTGGAGCTCTCTACTACGGCGTCTCTCATAATCATACGGTGGGTTTGGGACGTTAAAGCCCACATATGATCATATCATCTTCAGTAAGAAATGAAATAATAATATTATAATTAATACCAAAAATAGTTCAGGCTTTTGCTTTTCTTTCTTGCGCATGGCGCTTTCTAAATCATAATGACGCTCAACATCATTAAGTTTACTTTTTATTTTTTGCCATGTTACTTTTGTATATTAGTCATTCCAAATGTCTTACTCTTTAGTTGTGTTTGTTATATCCTTATTTTCCTACCTTAAAATGTGGCTCCGCCGCAATCTTCATTAATGTACTGATGCTGCCCCACCATCCTTCAAAATCTTTCCGTGCATAGCGTAATTTAGCACTGTCCTAAAGATCACAGGCACTTCGACTGACTTTGCATTGCCTCCGTGATAACCACCCTTGTCCAATTGGGATGCCGAGTGATAACGTCGTCTGGTGACGTCCTTCTGACGTCACGGAATTTGGTGGTCTATGATGTATTATGGTGAAATCTTCACGTGATGATTAATTCTTGGATTATTTAACCCCACCTTGAGACACCGTCTTCAGTGATGCCAACAGCCTGAGATGATGACACCGATGAATGAAGTTCTCGTTTTGAGACATAGAATGACAGGTCTGAGCTAACTAGAATGCATTTATTTTAAAAAGATGGGGCTTACAAACACAGACGAAAGCAAGCAGTTACGACAGTGGAAACGCCAGCGTGGGCAACTGCAGACCTGCCCAACGGCGGGAAAGAAAGTAGGCACAAAAGTGTACCTGCCCATACCCATGCAAGTTGTCAAAATAGCGACTCGACAACACGTGGAGGTCTACGTGAAAGAGGCATTTGATATCCTCTTTATGCATGTAGTTTGAGAATGCTCTCAAGCGCCTTGCCGTGGAGTAGTCACTAAAGCACTCGGCTGCTGACCCGCAGGTCAAGGAATCTGAGGTCAGCAGCGTCGGCTCCATTTAGGATAGAGGCGAAAGTGCTATATATGCCTGTGAGCTCAAATTTAGGTGCACGTTAAAGAACCCCAGGTGTTCGAAACTTCCGGGGCTCTCCACTACTGCGTCACTCAGAATGATATCGTAGTTTTGGAACGTTAAACGCCACATATCAATCAATCAATGAATCTGCTACGCTCAAGCATCATCTGCCACCATTAGCGATATGCCATGCTTCAAATATCAGACGCCTGTCTTCATTGCTTCGCCGGTATAATAATGAAAGTTTATTTAATTTAATAATATTGTTACGCAGAAAATAACAGTAGTCAGTCTGCTGCCACAGCGCAGCTCGTCAACGACGTCCACTTCTTTACTCTCAGTCTCAGGCACCTTTTTTGGGTATGTCCCACTATGCCCAGTTTCACTCAGCCGAAATCACCTAACACAACTCCCGGCGGCAAAAGCGCCGACCCGGCGAGTTTACGGGGAAAGAGCAAGAGCAGAGAGGTAACGCTTGAGCCTTGAGTCGTGGACGATGTCTTTGAACAGCAGAGCAGAAGAGGTTGATAGATTATCAGGGACAATTTCATATGTAGTGTCGATCACTCGTCTAAGCACGTGGTATGGGCCCGTGAAACAAGAGAGAAGCTTCTCTGAAAATCCTGGATGTCGCGTAGGGGACCAAAGAAGAACAAGGAAACCTGTCGTAAAGTGTTCGTCGCGATGTCGCTCGTCGTAACGATGCTTCTGCGAGTCTTGGGACGCCATTATTCTGCTGCGGGCAAGCTGACGAGCATGCTCAGCTCGAGTAATAGCGTCGCGTGCAAATTCAGAAGTATACTGCGCAGCGGCTAGCAGGAGCGTATCCAACGGCAATGTTGGTTCGCGTTCAAAGAGAAGGTAAAATGGCGAGTACCCAGCAGTGTCATGCCGGGAGGAATTGTATGAGAACGTCACGTAGGGTAGGGCAAGGTCCCAATCACGATGGTCGGCCAAGACGCATTTCGATAGCATGTCTGTCAGGGTGTGGTTCAAACGTTCTGTAAGCCCGTTTGTCTGGGGATGGTACAATGTAGTGTGCTCATGTTGGGTAGAGCAGAAACGCAGTATATCGTCAACCACTTTCGAAAGGAACGTACGACTTCGGTCTGTAAGCAGTTGACGAGGGGCTCTATGCACTAAAATCAGATCGCGTAGTGAAAAAACAGCGACTTCTGTACCGCAGCTTGTTCGCATGGCTCGCGTAACTGCATAGCGGGTCGTGTAATCTGTAGCAACCACGACCCACTAGTTTCTGGAGGCGGATGTTGGGAAGGGACCGAGAAGGTCCAAACCAACACAGAAGAATGGCTCCGTTTGGATGTAGATGGACTGGAGATACCCGGAAGGGTGTCCCGACGGCTTTTTGCAACGCCGACAAATTTCTTGAGTGTTGACATAACGACGTACAGAGCGTGGAAGGCCAGGCCAGTAGAAGCGGCGACGCACGCGGTCATATGTGCGAGAGACACCAAGGTGACCCGTGGTTGGACGTCATGGAGCTCGCATAGGACTGTGGAGCGCAGGTGCTTTGTTATGACCAGAAGTAGGTCAGACCATTGGGCTATAAATTACGCCAATATAATGTGTGGTCCTTTAAGGTAAACAAGCGAACAGAAGCATCTCGCGGTGAAGATTCGAGCTGTTGTATTAGGCGGCTGATATCCTGATCGCGACGCTGCTCGTCGCCGAGATGAAGCAGCCGGGAGATAGAAAGGGCGCAACCCACAGAATCAGTGCTCGTAAGATTGCAGTCGGCCACAGGGTAGCGTGACAGACAATCCACATCTTTGCGCAGTTTTCCTGATTTATGCACTACTGTGTAAAAATACTCTTGGCGGCGGAGTGCCCAGCAGGCGAGACGATCTGTAGGCATTTTGAGGGAGGCGAGCCAGCAAAGAGCGTGGTGGTCGGTGCGAGCTATAAATGGTTGGCTGTGTGAGTAAGGGCAGAATTTCGCGACTGCCCACACCAGCGCTAGGCATTCGCGCTCTGTGATGAAATAATTACGCTCCGAGGTGGACAGCAGCCTTCTGGCATAAGCTATCATGCGATGCTGCCCACGTTGTCGCTGAGCCAACACAGCGCCTATTCCGTAACCACTGGCATCGGTGCGGACATTGGTCAGTGCCGTAGAGTCGAAGTGAGCCAGAACAGGAGAGGAAGTGAGCAAAGGGGTCAGGTCGGAGAATGATGCTGCTTGCGAGGGACCCCAGCTAAACGTCTCATCTGGTTTGATTAAATCTTTTAGGGGCCGAGCAATTTCCGCGAAGTTCTTGATGGACTGTCGAAATTAGGAGCAGAGCCCCACAAAGCTGCGGACATCTTTGGCGGTTTTTGGCAAGGGAAAGTTCTTCACAGCTTGAACTTTTTCTGGCACAGGCTGTACGCCGTAAGCGTCAACAATATGTCCAAGTATGGTAATGCAGCGGCGACCAAACGAGCACTTGGATGAATTCAGCTTAAGGCCGTTGAGACGGAATACATCAAGAATTTCGGACAGTCTCTCAAGGTGCGCTTCAAAAGTGGGAGCAAACACAATCACGTCATCCAGATAACAAAGACACGTAGGACACTTGAATCTATGGACCAGAGAGTCCATCATTCGTTCAAAGGTGGCGGGGGCAAAGCATAGGCCGAAAGGCATGACTTTGAATTCGCAGAGGCCATCGGGGGTTACAGAAGCCATCTTCTCTCGGTCCATGGGGTCCACGAAAATTGGCCAATAACCAGAACGAAGATCGATGGAAGAAAAGTAGGCGGCATCATGGAGGCAATTAAAGGTGTCGTCCATTTGGGGCAGAGGGTATGCGTCTTTTTTGGTGATGTTGTTAAGGGGACAATAGTCCAAACAAAATCGCCATGATCCGTCCCTCTTTTTAACTAATACCACCGGGGATGCCCAGGGACTGGAGGATGGTTCAATAATATCCTTCACTAGCATCTTGCTCACCTCCTTCTGAATGATGCTCTGCTCAAAAGCAGACACTATGTAGGCGCGGCGGTGAACAGCGTTGGCATCACCTGTGTGTATGCGATGCTGGACAAAGGAGGTCTGCGCTAGAGGTCGGTCACCAAAATCGAAAATATCCTGGTAGGCCTCGAAAATATGCTGTAGGGCTTCAACTTGCGGAGGCGGAAGATCAGTGGCGATCATGTCTACAATTTGACGGCTGCCCGAATGTGTTGCAAGAGGTGAGTGCTGCGTTAAAACAAGGGTGTCTAAGGCAAGCACTTCAATTTGTGAATCGAGCAACGGACACAGGTGGGCCACATAAATGCTTTGTGGAAGCACATGATTCATGTAGCCGAAGTTTACAAGAGGTAGACAAGTTCTGTTATCTGTGATGCTGAGATCCGTGCAGCGCACTGCAACATTGTGCGCGTCGGTGAGAGGCGTAGCGTGATAGTCACCGTCAGGCCGAGCAGGGGAGCACAGAAAATCGATGTACGTCATAGTTTCGGAAGGCGATTGAACAAAGTGGCTGCATTGTAATCGGCATGTAGGTTGGTACGGGGCATCGCTGATTTGTGACAGTTCATGGCCGAGCACACAAGCGGAGCAATCAATCAGAGCAGAATTGGCAGGAAGAAAATCGAGGCCTAGTATGAGGTCGTGGGGACATGTTGCAAGCATGGTAAAAGGACGACCACTTGATGATCGGCTACAGTAAATTGAGCTGTGCACATACCGACGACAGGGACCATTGCGCCATCTGCAACTTGGACGAC
Organism: Rhipicephalus microplus; assembly: GCF_043290135.1. Classification (NCBI taxonomy): domain Eukaryota; kingdom Metazoa; phylum Arthropoda; class Arachnida; order Ixodida; family Ixodidae; genus Rhipicephalus; species Rhipicephalus microplus. The sequence continues at coordinate 124,480,992 of NC_134700.1, forward strand.
ACTGGTCAAGAGGGCTTGAGGACCTTCTTGATGTGACGACGAAAATGCGAACTCATAATAGAGACGTGAGTGCCCATATCAATCAAAGCTTCAACAGGTGTGCCATGAAGATATAATTCAAGGGTGTTCCGCTTCAAACGTGAAAGCAACAGAGGATTTTTCCGTAAAGTCGACAGGGCAACTTCACCTCCAGAAGCTGCGCAGCCTAGTTTTCCTGGGACATGCGGCGGTTAAACGACGGCGAAGGGGGAGCGGCGACGCGTATTTGGACGAGAAGGGTGGCTTTGAGGTGGTGGCGATGAGGGGACAGGGTGGCGGTAGTCCTCAAGGGCAGTAAAAGCTGTAGACTCAGTGCGGGTCGGATAATGGTGGTTTGGTGGACGGAAGGAGACCCTGTAAGCGGGGTATGAGGCAGAAGGCATAGATGGCCACTGGCTGCGGCAGTAACAAGCGATTTGTCCCGCACGACCACAGCGGAAGCAGATTGGCTTATCATCAGCTGTTCGCCATTCAGACGGGTTTCTGGTTCGAATAGAGTACGGACGACGACGTCTCATGTCCACAGAAGCTATCGAGGGATCAGTATTATCCAAGGTGGGTGAAGTGGACAGGATACCCAGGTAAGCGATTTCATGGCAATATTACCAATATTTCTTAAAATAACGTCCTAACACCACAATATAATTAAGAGAAACGCCCTAGGCTAGAGGCTCCAAAACTTTTCGCTGGCATAGGGATGCTGTAACGCATTTGATGTATAAGGCATGACACAACGTTAATATGAGCAGAGTACTCAACCATCAATTAACTTGAACAAAGATTAAAATAAATGTCTAATGCACATGTTTCACATTGACCTCAACGCGTACGGGACTGATGGGTTCGCCTATTGCATGGACATGCGCAAATAATTTTCTTTGCCCAGTTCCTTTTCCGCCGTTGAGCTCTCTTCAGTTAGTAGGCATTTGTGGTGTCATGACTTCATTTTGGTCTTCATTTTTGCAAGCCGTCTTTCTAGAATGTTGATGCATATAAGCACCCTAGTGTACTCCGGCTGCATTATAGGGTATAGCGCTTTTTGTGTTTTGACATACTGAATGAGCCAGCATTCAGTAATGCGGTCGCGTTAGTGGCCACACTCATAATAATTACTGTTATGGTTATCAGTAGTTCTAGGATCATAGATGAAGACATATAGGAGATTTGTATATTCCACAAAGTTGAGCAGCTGAGGAATAACACGCACCCGAAAGCGGTTGAAAGGTTTTGTCGTGTTATGCGAAACTGCAACGAACAGAACCTGCCTTTCTTATTTTGACAAGAACAAGTTAGGTAACTCTTTCGTAGGAGCTGCTTCAGCATTCAAGAACGGTTGAAACCGACCTTTGAATGTGCATGCGAATACACAAATACACATACATACACGCGCGCATATATGTATTTATGTGAATTTTCACTATAAAAAGATAACATGACAGCCAAAGAGCTCGCTATATAGACTATCTGACTCGCTCGTTGGATTTTCTGCCGACCGGTAGTGCCCCCGCGATCTCCGACGACAGCGCAGCTCTGGCCGACTAGCTCGCTCTATGCCATCTCCTGCCACCGACAAGAGGTCTCGCCGAGTGGTGCCCCGTCCTCGGACTCCTACGACCGTGTCCGTTTTACCTTTCTTATACCTACTTCCGTACGTCGCTGTCCCTGCGCCACGCTTTCTCCTTTCTGCTCTCCCTACCTTTATACCTTGGGTCAAAATTTCCGGAGCCCTCCACTACGGCGTCGCTCATAATCATATGGTGGCTTTGGGACATTAAACCCCACATATCAATCAATTAGTTTTATACCTTTAGGCGATTATTTTATTCCCACGCGAGCTACTGTTGAGGTGTCGCACTGTGATTCAGATAGTTATGGGGCTCACCTTTTTCTTCTTTTTATTTTAGGAATCACATAAAAATCACATAGGTAAAGACTATTCTATACGATAGCTTGATACCACCGTTGAAAATTGCAAAGACTAACACCAAAATCAAGATATTATACTTGACGTTTCAGAGATTGCGTTGGAAAATGTCAAAAAAGAACACAAGTAACACTCACTTCTTTCCTTCTTACTTACCAGCTTGCCACATATCACATAGTTGAATCACTGTAATTAACTAGATATCAACATAGGGCAATTACGGAGTAGTGTCTCAAGTGAGGATTAGAATACTTGCAACGAACACTCTGTTGGCGCCTCCGGATTTCCAAAAAGAGGTGTCTGATAATCATCCCGGAGTAATGAAATTCGGGTAAAGTGACCCCTAAAACAAAAGTGTCAATGAGCGCAGTGAGTAGACCACCTAACTGATGTCACGGTTCTACAAAACGAATGTGTTCAGGAAAAGAAGTTAACGATTTCGAGTACTCGGTGCTCTATTTTGGGAGAGCATAAAGGCGTCCCGTGTGCCTACTACTAGAGCACGATTGTGTGTTTAGAAAAAGTTGTTAACGATTAAGGGTACTTCGTACTCAACCATGGGAGAGCACTAAGCCGTCCCTGTGCACAATACATGTGGAGCCTAAAAGCAAACGTGCACTGATTAGCCATGAAAGTATGGGTATTAAAACGTTCATGTGACGTGAAAGAGTGTCGTGTAAATCATGCAATATAAACTTGTTTTTTGCTCTGGCTGACATCCCTTTATTTTGTCCTCGCTAACTTTTTTACTTTGTAACAGCGTTTTATTCACGAGTGGTAATATGGTGATGTTTTTTTGATATTTGGGCATTTAATACCGTTCTAGTTACCAGTCTTTTATTAAAGGTTTTCTTATTCTGAGATGTTCCTGCGTCTACAACTGGTGTAGACGTCGGCCGGTTGTTTATAGACTGATGGACAACGTGGGGATGCAGGGTGCTTCTCCTCTCAAAAAATGAATAAATGTAGCGATTGAAATGTTCTTATTTTTGCAATTGTGAACGTATACCTACCATGCATCCTATAATCCCATGGACCCCCCTCTGTCTCTTCAGATACCCACGTTGCGAAGTCGATATATGGTTAAAATTACGAGGCTCGTTTCTTTTTGCCATCTCAGAAACATTTCGCAGTAGAGCGCTTCATTATTTCAGTTTACGTTTTTTTGTTAGTCAGACTTCATTGGGCAGCTACAAATACTCGCAAATAATTTTGGTGGACGCATCTCTTTTCACACTGAGCACATCCTACACAGACGCTGGATGCGTCACGTTTCAGTTGCCTTTAATTGGTCCTCAATCCAATGTCAAAATTTTGACGCAGGCCTCCATTTTCCGCATTGGCTGTTGGCTTCTTCTAGTCTCTGTGACCAATGCATTGGCGCGATGCGGACCACAAACGTTTTGAGGTAACGAATTATACGCCTATGTGCAAATTTGGAACGCGTATAATATTGCAGCACATATCAAATATCTCCGAGTAATGAAATTCGGGGGTAGTGACACACAAAACCAAAGCGCCAATGAGCGCATGAAGAAGACAACCAATATGAAGCTAAGCCCTGAAGGAATGTCTATCACAAAAAACAATCCACGTGGCGAGCAGCGGTGTGGACTGAATCAAGAACTGTTACGTCGTAATTTGTTCCGGTTATTATTCTTTCATTTCGTTCTGGCTAATCTTTTATTTTAAAATGTGGCATTATTTTCGGGTGGTGGTATGGTGGTGTTTTACTGGTATACTTCAGTCTTTTATAACAATATTTTAACAGCCTTTTAATAAACACTTTGTTGCTCACAGCCGTTTCTTCAGAACAACTTTGTGTAAGTTCAAAACGCCCGCCTAAATATTATAAGAATGGCAGCTTATACACGGGGCGAATGATGGAGAGTGGGGCGAAGCATGCCTCCGTCCGTTCGTTCTAGCTTTCTTCCGTCCATGCGTCCGTCTGTGTGACCATCCGTGCGTCCATCCGCACGTCTTTGCGTGTGCCTGTTCGTGCGTCCCCACGTCCATCTCTGCGTCAGTCCCGGTGTTCGTCCATACATTCGCCCCTGCATCCGTTCATGCGTACATCTGTCCGCACAGCCATCTGTGTGTCCATCCATGCATCTCTCTGTGTGTCCGTTCGTCCATCTAGTCGACACTTCAAGTACCACCATCTCATATTTTTTATTATAAATACGCATATAGAAGCACATCATCCAGCAGAGATTCCAAGGACTAAACAAGAGGTGGCACACGCACACTTTCTTACGACTTGCCCCTTTAGTCTACTTCCCACCTTTAACCACCTCGAGTTCATGGTAAATACTAGTTCACTGCATTCATGGCACTGCGGCCCAACGCTCACTAAACCTTTCTAAAACCAAAGAGGTTACGCCCAGCGAGTATAACGTAGCAACCCTTTCTTGTCAGATAGTGCTCAATATACATGCCAATGGCTGCTAATGTTGAATGAGAGACAGAAGAATTCCGCTTTTATTTTACACGCACGCTGCGAATTTTTTTTTTTTGTTCATCAACGCACAGGGAAAATCTCCCACCGGCAACACCTTGCAGGTGAAAATGTAAGACTTGTTGCGCACTACGACTATGACAAGGGACAAACGGGTGCCGCCTTAAGAAGATTTTCCATCAATAATCTCGCTCCCCCCCCCCATAAGAGGGGCAGGGCCTGATACTACAATACGCTCAACAGAATTGCGCTGTTTTCATATAGACGCACCCGCGAGTGGTGAAGAATGAAAGGGTGTGGGTGTTTTCAGCGTGTGACTCTCAGAGAAAAATTCTTCTTGGCCTGAGAGCCACGGAGCAAGAGGGGTGGCAATCGTCTTCGCCGGATACCTGTTTTAATATTGAACGCGTCCCGCAAATGTTTTCTGACGCCAATATTGGCTTGCTTGAGCTATTCAATGTCTCTAGGAGACCTTGTTCTAGGTCAAACCACAGAAAAAGTCGATTGGACTACAAGACTACGATAAGCACGCAGCCTTGTTTTAAAAACAAATTAGAATATCTTACATGCAATGCCTGTCACTAATGTTCGGCAAGAAGTGGCCTCGCATGCAGTTCTCTCAAATAACACCAACAAGTCGAAGTGCCAGATTTGGTGTCAGGGGCAATGTTCTTTTAGCCTCAGTTGACAGTGAGCGCATGCACTTATTCATCACACGGGCCTTTGCTTCAACTTTGTTTCTCCTTTCTTCTTTCACGCTCCTCTTCAGTTTTTATGGGCGAAGCTCCTTAAAGCGGCACCCGTTCGTCCCTCGTAGTTGTAGTGTGTGACAAGTGCTACATTTTGACCTGGTAGGTGGGGCCGGTAGGAGATTTCTCCTGTGCTTTGTTGAACAATAAAAAGTTCGCGGCATGTGCAATAACTAAGAGCCGAATGCTCCTGTCGCTCATTCCCGATTAGCAGCCATTGGCATGTACATTGAGCACTATCTCACAAGAAAGGGTTGCTACGTTATAGTCGCTGGGTGTAACCTCCTTATTTTTATTATGGGTTAGCAAGCGTTGAAGTGCCATGAAACAATGAGCTAGTATATACCATGAACTCGAGGTGGTTAAAGGTGGGAAGTAGACCCGAAGCGCAAGCCATAAAAAAGTGTGCTTGTACCACCTCTCTTTCAGTCCTTGAAATGTCCGCTGGATAGCGGTGCTTCTATATGGGGAATTTATGATGAAAAGATGCGAGATGGTGGTAGTTGGAGTGTTGAATAGATGGACGAACGGACACACAGACAAATGCATGGATGGATGCATGAACGGATGCAGGGGCAGATGCACGGACGGACGCACGAGTAGACGCACGCACGGACGGGCGGATGAACGCATGGACGGTCACACAGACAGACGCATTGACAAACGGAAGCAAGAGCGAATGGACGGGCGAATGCTTCACCCCATTCTCCATCATTCACTCCGTGGATATGCTGCCAATTTTTTTATGCTATGTTTTATTCTTGTCGTAATAAACATGGTGCTGGAACCTAACACCAATATTTCTCTTTGCCGCACATATTGAGTTTTTTTTTCGAACAATTTTTTACATTTTGTACTTTTCTTTGCTATCGCCAACCCATCTATTTCCATTCCCTCGTAACAGCTTGGTTTCAGAGGTCCTCGGGGGCACACTTGAGAGCACGGTGCATGAGGCAGTTATCTTGTACTCTACACTCCATATCCAGCCCCTTCTTTTTCGACGACGCAAACTGAGAAGGAAACGGGAAACGTGTATGACGACGACGGCAAGTGTCGTAAATTTCTTGAAGAATTGTGTTCACTAACGACCGTTGTTTGTCGGATTCATTTACCCAGCACCTTGGTTGGCTGATGTCGAAATTTGTGTAAACGTTAATAAAGCTTGGTTACCAGTCTTCAAGTCCTTACTAGGTATCAACTTGGGCTTGTTGGTACTTTAGGACGAGTAGTGTTGCGCAAAGGATGGAACAAAGCAAAGAACACAAAATACACGCACAGAGCGCAAACTGAACAGTATATTGACGAGAACAACCGAATTCTGTTTGTATGCAATTTATCAGTACAGTGCACATTTCAACAGATTGGTCAACACGAATCGTGGAACAGTGATGGAAATTCAAAATACATAACCAACCTTGTGGTATTCATGATTTACCTTCAATAACGCACATGAGAGTTGTGCAAGTTAATCACAAGGCAACAGTACCTTGCACAAACCATAGCCCTCAGGTATGCTAGTTCTTTCTTTGGTAAGGACACGGAAGCTGTTCTTGTCCTTGGTACTTGCAGGAGTACACGAGGTAGTTCAAAGAAACTGTCATGCCGAACAATTACACAGGTTCCAGCAACATATTATCATCATTATCCGCCTGACTGTGTCCACTGCCGTAAGAAGTCCTCTCCCATGATCTGCCAGTTAACTCTGTCCTGTGCTTGCTGCTGCATTTTTTACCCGCAAACGTCATAATGCCATCTGTCTACCTTACTTTTTGCCTCCGCCTAACACCCGTGCATTCTCTAGGAATCCAGTCAGTTATCCTTGATGACCAGTAGTTATCCTGCCTATGCGCCACATGCCCGGGCCCTGTCATTTCCTTTCTCTAATTTGAACTATGATATCCTGAACTCCGGTTTCTTCCCCGATCCACTCTCCTCTCTTCTTATCTCCTAATGATACACCTATCATGTTCCTTTCCATTGCTTGTGCGTCATCCTCATTTTAGGCTGAAAACTCTTTGTAAGTCTCCATGCTTCTGCTCCGTAGGTAAGTACCGGCAAGATACAGCTGTTGTACACCTTTGTCTTGAGAAATAGTGGCAATCTACCAGTGATGTTTTTAAAGTGCTTGCCGAATGTGCTCTACCCCATTCTTATTCTTCTAGTATACTTCAATCTCTTGGTTCAGCTTCGTGGATATTACCTGTTTTAAGTAGAGGAAGTCCGTTAAAACATCATGTGGACTACTAGCTATCTTGAAGCACTGTTCTATTCTGAAGTTGTACATTACTTTCGTTTTCTGTAGGTTAACATAAACCTACCTTTCTGCTCCACTTGTCTAATTCAGTAAGCAAGAGCTGCAATTCACCCCAAAGTTACTTATTAATACAATGTTATCCGCGAAGGGCAGGCTACTAAGTTACTCGCCATCAACTCTCATCCCTAGTCCTTTACATTATAGGCCTGTCAAAACTTGCTGTAAGCACGCGGCAAATAGCGTGGTGGTGATTGCATCCCCTTGTCTTATTCCCTTCTTGATTGGTATTCTGTCGCTTTCTTTATGAAGCTCTATAGTGCCAGTTGATCCTCTGTATATTTCTTCTAGGTTATTTATATATGCTTTGTCGAAGTCCTGATGCCACAGAGTCTGCATGACTGCTGGTGTTTCTACTCAATCAAATGCTTTCTCGTAATTTATGAAGGCTAAGTGAGTATTGTAGTTGCCTGTATTCTGAGCGCTTCTCTGCTACCTGATGCATAGTACGAAGCTATCACGAAGAGGGAAAGCACAGAAATTTAGAATCTCGCTTCAGTACAGATACTCTGCTCTCATCGAGGAAGCCAGTCTTAGCGTTGAAGCGATGAATGATAATCTGACCAGTATCAATACGGCGTGTGCAGTAAAACTTGGAGGTACGGTAGTTAGACAGGACACTGGCAAGTCATCCCAGGAAATGAAGAATCATATTATGGAACGTCAGAGCATGAAAGTGATAAACTTAACAAAGATATAGAACTGGCAGAGCTTTCGAAGTTGATTAGTAAGCGTAATGTATTCAGTGTGAAAGAAGGTATAACTTGGAGAGAATTGAACACGCTCTAAAGAACGGAGGAAGCGTCAAAAGGGTAAAGAGTATAAGCGTCAAAGCGGTAAACTTGGGATAGGCAAAAACGAGATGTATGCACTAAGGGACAAGGAAAGCAAAGTAACTACCAATATGCATAAGATAGTTAAAATAGCAGAGGAATTTTACAAATATTTGTACAGCAGCAGGGACAACCATGACCATAATGTAAGAACTAGATGTAACCCAGATGTAATCCCACCAGTAATGACAGAAGAAGTCAGAAAAGCCTTGAAGGGAAGGCAGAGAGGCAAAATGCTGGTGAGAATTGGGTAACATCGCATCTGCTGAAAGACGTAGGACAGGGTTTGTTGGAAAAACTAGCCACCCTAATCACGAATTGTCTCCTGACGGGCAGGGTACCAAAATCTTGGAAAAATGCTAATATCATCCTAATACATAAGAAAGGAGATAGCAAGGACTTGAAGAATTACAGGCGAATCAGCTTTCCCTCCGTCGTACACAAGCTACTTACAAAGGCAATCGCTAACATAATTAGGAACATTGAAATTCAGTCAACCAAAGGAACAAGCAGGATTTCGAACAGATTCCAGCACCAAGGCATTCGTAAATCAGGCTATTCGCTATTCCTACTGCCTCGACCAGTCCACCATTCTTATCACTGCTTATGACGAATCAGATTGCATTTACATAAGCCACAAGACCAGATTTTCAGCCTGCCTGGCTGTATGTCAAGAGAATAAGAAGCTTGTGAGCATAAAGTGGCAGCAGCAAGCACAGGACCGAGTTGACTGGCGGAACATGAGAGAGGCCTTTCTCTTGCAGAAGAAGAAGAAGAAGAAGAAGACTAAGAGAAGAGGAAGAGGAAAAGAAAAAGAAAAGGAAGAAGAAGAAGAAGAAGAAGAAGAAGAAGAAGAAGAAGAAGAAGAAGAAGAAGAAGAAGAAGAAGAAGAAGAAGAAGAAGAAGAAGAAGAAGAAGAAGAAGAAGAAGAAGAAGAAGAAGAAGAAGAAGAAGAAGAAGGAGGAGGAGGAGGAGGAGGAGGAGGAGGAGGAGGAGGAGGAGGAGGAAGTGACACAGACTGAAGTATTCAACGTGATTAAACATTTACCCTGTGCATCTCCTGGCCCAGATGGAATCACAGTACCCATGATTAAAATTCTGTTCAATTTATCGCCTCGAGACGTCGCCAATGTTATTAACTACTCCTTAAAAAACTCATGCGTGCCGCAGGATTGGAGGATAGCAAAGGTGAATCCTATACTAAAAAATCCGGGTGAAGGATTAACAGTCGATAATATCAGACCAATCTCTCTAACATCTAACATGGTCAAACTAGTAGAGAGGGTCCTACATAGCCGAGTAAGTATCTGGATGGCAGACAATTTAGTAATAAAACCGAACCAAATCGGCTTTCGTAGTGATTTCTCAATTTGGTGTGCCTATGCTGATTTAGAGAGCCGAATACAGCTCGCGCGTAAAAGAAGGCAATACGCCGCTTTAGTAACGCTTGACATAGCCAAGGCGTATGACAGTGTGGAGCACTTTATATTGTCAAATACGCTAGAGAGATTGACCTTCCCACAATATTTTATTGAGTGGGTGGCAGAATTCTTAAAATCAAGAGAATTCTACTGTGTCAAGGATGGATGTTCCTCATCTAGATATAAACAAACGCGCGGAGTTCCCCAAGGAGCAGTCTTGTCTCCAATATTATTTAATGCTTTAATGAGCACAATTTCAACAGATCAAGAAGTTACTGTCTACATTTATGCTGATGACATCGCACTCTTTGCTGCTGACTGTGGTATTTCCTCACTACAACTTAAATTACAAAGATATATTAACATGTTAGAAATTTGGTTGCAGTCGATTTCGTTATCGTTAAATGTCAACAAAAGCGCGCGAATGGCGTTTCCGCTTGCAGAACCAATTTCAATATCAATTCTATATAAACAGGAACCCATCCAGCAAGTAGACTCTATAAAATATTTGGGAATCATTTATAATGACAAACTTAACTGGAGTCCACACATAGAGTATATAACTACCAAAGCACAGCGGGCTTCAGGCTTACTACACAAGCTAAGTAACCGGAAATATGAATTACGGAGCCACACCTTGATAACGTTGTACAAGATGTACATGTGCCCCATCATGGAATTCGGCTGCATATTATTCTCGGGTGGCCCTGCTTATAAAACGAAACCTCTAGTTGTCTTGGAGCGAGAAGCACTGCGAATGTGTCTGGGACTCCCTAGATTTGTGGCTATCAACGTACTGTACCAGGAAGCGCGCCTGCCTACACTACTTTGTCGATTTCGAATTTTGACCGTACAAGCATTTTTAAAATTTTATAGCTTACCGTCAAGAAGATCTCAATATGCTTTTATCGCAAACCCAGACGCCTTCTTTCTTGCTCATTGGCCACGGTTTCACACACCTCAGATAATGTTTGTACAAAAAAATCTACAAAGTATAAATGTGAACATTACAAATGTAATTGAGACTAATGACTTGAATTGTCATGTTATTATTAAGCATGATGATATATTCCCCCAAAACGCCAAATTACAATCCCTCAAATTTTTAAATAACATAATATTAGATTACTTGGAGCATGCAGAAACTAAAGATATAATAGCCACAGATGCTTCCGTAAATAATCAAAAGGCAGGTGTAGGCATTGCCTCTGATTTGCTTGACTGGTCCTTTTCAGTGAGACTGCCTGATTTTACTCCAGTTTTTGAAGCGGAGCTCTTGGCGATTATTTTAGCTCTTCGAAAACTTCCATCAAATCAAAACAACGCAGTAATAATGACGGATTCTCTTTCAGTTTGTGCAGCTCGGACGGCTTCAGAGAACTCTCGAATTGACGGCTTCAGAGAACAAATTTTTATCATTTTTTAAGAACTATACATCATGGTTTTTTGTTTCTTGTGCTCCTGCCCATTAGGTATTTTTCAGCCGTGAAAAACTTTTTACAGTGTTCAGGAGAACATCAGCTTTGACTCGTATAGCAGGAAGTGGTGTGACGGTACTGAGCGCCGACCTTTCACCGTCACCGTGGCGAACGAAACAAGCTAAGATGTGCAAGCGTGGCCAGGGCCACTTTTACCACAGCGTGGCTTCGGAACCGACGAGCATGTGAGTCAACCTGGTTTTACCAGGATTTCTTACATCAGGGCTCCAACACTAGCTTTGGAGGCGATGAGGAAAGCTGAGGACATGTCGAACAAAGTAAGCTCTGCAAAGAAGGTGGGAGTTGAAGAGCAGGCGGAGAACATGCAGGAGGGGACATCGGCCTACTCCTTTATTGATGAAGATATTGAGTCTGATGAGGAAGCAGATTTTTCACTCAAGTGACATATAAAAAGGGAAAAATTCAGAGAATTCCTGTGGTATTCCGACCAATAGAGGAAACGAAAAACCTACTGGAAAGTAAACCCAAACGTTGTAGCTTCGGAAATTTTTGTACTAGCTAAAGAGAAAGTGCGTTCTCTCCGAGTGAACAAAATAGACGTTTCTCAGTCACCGCGAGCTCTTTTGCTTCAGCTAAAGCTTGTTGTCGTGTGCGCAGGTGGCTAGCTTGCTGGTGAGGCGATTCATTCCGGAGTCAAACAGGTGCAATGTAGGCAAAATCATACATGGGCCTCTAACGTACATACAAGAACAGCTTATTGAATATTTAAGAGAGGCAGGAGTGACATTGGCTATACACCAGACTCGTTACATACGACAAGAAGATGCCACTGTAGCACCACAACCACTGAGAATTGTAATTTTACAATTCAAATATCACAGACCTCTTCCAAAGAAAGTATTCCTTGGGTTTACAAACCATCCAGTTGAGGAATATATGGGCCGAACCAGACGCTGCTATAATTGTGAGACGTTTGGACATTTGGCAAAAAACTGCTGAGGAACAAGGCGCTGCAAATAGTGCGCCGAAGACCATCATTACAACTACTGCAAATCAATAACACAACCTAAGTGTGCCTATTGCAAGGCGCCCCGTGCTGCTTCGTTCTCTGGATGCCCGCAAAACAAAGCGGCTTCTCTTCAATATCAACATCACATCATCTACGGTCGCACGCAACAGCATGACGCGCCTGAGCTAAACATGAACATCATAAACTCTGCACGGCATCCTCGACTGCTAGCACCTAAACGTCTGAACCCTGTAAAGACGTACACGCAAGCTGCAAGGGGACAACTAAAGCAAGAGAAAAGTGCGGGGACTTCAACAAGCCAGCAGCAAGCTCGAAAAGAGTCTCAAGAGGGACCTCAAGAGAAAAGTAGCCACGTGGTTAACATCCGAGAAAGCACGAGCACATCGCGTCGAGTAAGTTTAACGCAACCAAAAAACTCCTCTGTGTCGATAGCTCATCTTGTCATACCAATGTTATTCTAAGCTCTCAAAGCCATACTAGCCGCGGTCCCACAGGCCAACAACCTTTCTGAGGTCAAAACCATCTTGTCGACTGAACAGGTAGTGTTACAATTTGCCAAAACCGTCACTGTGCAGGCAAGACATGAATATTTGTTATCAAAATGTCGCAATCTGCCAGTTGAATGCAAATAGTATTCGCCCTAAGTGTGCAGACTTCAGAAAATTTGTGGCTAAGAGCTCCTTTTCAGAGTTATGTATTACAGAGGCTGGGGTAGACACTACTTTTCGGTTAGCGAACTATGTTTTGTATATAGACTCGAGATCTACAGGACCGAGCAGTGTGATGATATGTATGAGAAAAGATCTGCCATCAGTACAGTTCAATGCTACATTATTGGATTATCAAGAATATGTAGCATGTGAGATTAGATTTGGTCTAGTAAATATAACAATAGTCAGCGTTTATCTCCAGCCTTCCACAAATATCTCGCTTTCTGCGTTGACAGCTCTTTTTTAGACGTGCAAGCTTTGTTATATTGCGGAGATTTCAATGCTCACAATGTCATGTGAGGAAGTGCCTACTGCGATTGTCGCGGAAAGGACCTACAAAAAGCAATTCAAAATAGTTCATTGTGCTTGTTAAATGACGGTTCAGTGACGTTCCTACGGGATTTCAATTACTTGAGTTGCCTAGACCTCACGCTCTGCTCATATGATATTGCATCTGGGGCGTCATGGCGAACAGACATTGAAACCAGGGGTAGTGATCATTTACCTATCCTAATACAGCTTCCAAAACTACGCTTTACTAAATATAGGCCCTCAGCAAAGATAACTAACTGGCAAGCAATTCGTTATCACATATCACATCAAGCTGACACTGTTACTGACACTGACAGCTTAGTATCACTCATAGAAAACAAATTAAACCAGTGTTCCAAGATCGTTCAAATTCCTGAACGTTACGCTGGAGTAGACGCTGAATACGAAAGACTTAGGGTCATTCGCCACAGAGCTAAAAGGAAATACACACGCTCGGGTCTACTTGAAGATAACCGCGACTGTCAAAAAACGCATGACAGCATGAGGTGACAACTGGTTAGACTAGACACAAAACGCTGGCGGGAATTCTGCCTTTTGCTAACGCCACTTGCACCCGAGTCAAAACTATGGAATGTTCTATGCTCTTTGGATGGGACAGTAACACATCAACCACTATTTAGGGCCTTAGCTTTAGTGCAGAATGTACCGAAAACGACCGCTCCGGACGAATTTTCTCAACATATTACACGACGAATTGCAGCCGGACACACGCCGTAATACATTAGGTCTGTTGGAGATATTGAAATACTGATTACTTTTTCTCTCAATAGGCACCATGATGACCTAGATCATCCGATTTCATTGGAAGAATTAAATAACGCAGTTTCAGTGTGCCGAAAGAGGACAGCAGTTGGTCCTGATGGGATAAAACAAGCAGCATTAAAAATTGGCCCCCGTACCTGCATGTAATCTGCAAATGCCGTCAATGATTAGGAATCAACATTTATTGAGTGAAACATTGTAGGTAGTTCGCGCACGTGCCAGAAGGGGCGGTCCTAGTTGCGGGACCCGTATGCATCCAGTAGCTCCTGGCCCCTGTCCGTCAGTGCAGGCTGAGTCGGTATGGCCGGGCTGGATAACAAGGTCTTCCATCGCTCAAGCGGTTGAGGATTCGGTGTGTTGGGGGGAAGGGATGGTAGGGGGTTCTTAAGTTCTGTGCACTCTGCCAAGATGTGTGGCAGGGTAGCTTATTCTGCCCCGGTTTTACATGGGATATTACGTAACTTAGAGGAAAGAATACAAAGATTGTTGGCCAGAAGCCTTCGTATAACCCTTGGTGTATCGCAAGGGTCTGCCAGTGCTTTGGCAATTGCGGAGTCTCGTCAACTGACTTTCCATGCTATGAGATTTACAGAAACTTGCCGGCATTATCTTGAGTTGGCAACTCAACACGCTAATTATCTCCTATGCCAAGCTATTCAGGAGAGATCAGCTGCAAGAATATATAAAAGTAATGTAGAGTTGAAGGGTTTACTACCAACGCACGAATACTGGCCTCCATGTGCATCTTACTCACCATGGCGACTCGCTATCCTAGTTATTACAACTTCTATTCCGGGACTAAATTCTAAGAGCAATATGCCTATATTTGTAATGAAGCACAATTACCTTTAACACACCTTTATACCAATTATGAGGACTTTATTCACGTGTACACCGACAGATCATGTCTGAATCAAAGCTCTGCGACGGCATTCTTTCTACCTGCATACCAAGCAAGAAAAGCTTTTAAACACAGCCATTTCCCAACATCCACAATAATAGAACTCTATGCAATACACTGTGCTTTACGCTTCATATCTTTAGAGCCAGGTCCACTTCGATGGGTAGTTAACAGGCAGTCACAGTCCTCATTAGCGTCTTTCAAATGAATCAGCTTGGGCAACAAAGCTAATGAGCTCGCATATGAAATACATAAGAGGTACGCTACAGCAGAACATTTCAACCACACCATAATGTTCCAGTGGGTGCCAAGCCACTGCGGAATCACAGGAAACAGCGTAACTGATCACATCGCACATTCAGCACATCAAAGAAATAATATATCACTGCTGCTTCTATCGATGAGCGGTGCACGATGTCTAATAAATAAGCCGAGCTGTCAGCTGTCTATGGAAACCTGGTTCGAAAATGGTGCGCAAAACTCTCAGTAGTGTAACATTGATCCCGGTATAGAATTTAATATTCCGTTAAAGGTTAGCCGTGTGGTGGAAACAGCCATTCATAGGCTTCGACTTGGTACTGCCGACAAGAAGGCCTTCCTGCATAGAATAAGGAAAGCTCCATGGCACTCCTACGTGCTTATGTGGAGAAGCTCAAAAGACGAGGAGCACATTCTTCTGCCAGCCCCCGATGAAGGCGCTAGCCTTCGACGTAGTCGTCCTCGACGGGGCTGCAAGAGCGACCGGGGGGACGATGCCTGAGCTTCTACCGTAAGGCACACGGGACAGCTTTAGGCTCTCCCCTAGTCAAGTATTAAGTAACCGAAATCGTTCCCCCCTTTTCTAAACACACTAGTCCCGAAGACGTCTTTCATGCGACGTCATCAATAGTAGGAATCGAAGAGGTCTACTGTGTACAGCATTTTGGAGGCCGGAATTCCAAGTCAATGCTAACTGTGAAGCCACTCTGGCTCGAATCGTCGACGCGTCCAACCTCATCATCAGAGAAGGGCGCGTTGCTGTCGTACCCTTGGGACCCCAAGTCACTGAAGTCACTATTCTGTTCCTGTCGTGCCGCGTCCCCAACGAGGTCCTCGCGCAAGCATTGTCACTCTACGGGAAGGTGCTGCACGTCAGAAGAAGACACATGGGGTTGCGCCAAACCGTGTATACTGGGACGCGTTTCGTCCGGATGAAAATGAAGACATCGTCGCCGGTACCCAACTACCTCAAAGTCGCAGGCCATCGAGTGACCTTTGACTATGAAGGGATCCAGCGAGTGCGCCGTCGATGTGGAGACAGTAGGCACTTCCGAATGAACTGCACAGCTTCGTTTCGTGGAAGGTGCGTAGTTTATGGCTACGACGGGAGGGGCTGCTCGCTGACGTGTAGCCGTTGTGGTGACCTGCATGCCACCGTTGCCTGCACCATCAGACCGTCACATTTCGAGGTGGCCTCCAAGAATTACCTGCCACTTCAACCAGGCAAGAACAAAGACGTCGTTTCATAGACGCTAGGCCCTAATATTTGCCAGGACGAAGTTGGGCACATCGCAACGCCACATTAGGCGCCACACCAAATGCTCGCAGTGTGTCCAGCCAGCCCACACCAGAAAGCCCCTCAAGGTTCGGATGATTCATTCAGCGGCCCGCGACCTGTGGTAATTCCCGTAGAACCACAGGTCGAGCCATCGCCAGAGGAGGCGTCTCTCAGCGAACGTGCCACAGATGTTGACGGGATATCTGATGCTCACCCCATGGCTGCCCAGTCTTCTGTTAGTTCTTCTAATAATGAAGAGACTTTGTCCCAAGGTGACTAGGCTTCCATCAACGAGAACTCGAGCAGTGCTAGTAGTGACACCACCCTGCAGATAGACACCGACAGTACTCCAAGCGAGATCTGCCGGGAGAGTTTAGACAAATTTGTGTCATCTTCGCTCAAGTGCCTTGGCACCAAATGCTACCAAACATCCCGCAGCGACTTGGAGGCCCCCAGCCGACACAGAAGTCCCCTGCGGACTTCAATGCGGCCCCGGAAGCCCCGCGCTTCCGGTGGGTCCCCTGGTCATAAGAAGTGATTGAGCTGATTGAGGGGCTCCCGCTCCCGCGTCTGTCAGAACTGTCAGTTTAGTATACAAATTACTCTTTATTGTTTACGATGGCAACCGCATTGAATAAAATTTTCTTCAACGTAAAAGGTTTTCGCAGTCCGGTAAAGCAGGCTGACGTGATTACTGTAGCCCGTGCTGCAAATTGTGACGTTTTGTGCCTGCAGGAAACTAATTTTTTTTCACTATTCGACATAAGGGCTTTTAAACAAAAGTTTAGCTTAGATTGCAATATCTCTAGCGCTACAACTAGTTTTACGGGAATAGGCATAATTTTATTTAATCGGACTTTATTCAGGGGTCACCAGGTTGTTTATGACGGCATCGGTAGAATGTTGGCTCTGGATTCTACCTACTTTTTTTTCGAATGAGGATACTCTGTGTGTATGCGCCTGCACAAGCCGGACAATCTAATAACTTTTTTCAAAATTTGGATGTTATTTTTTTAGACAGTTGTCCCGTAATTCTAATTGGAAGACTTTAACTGTGTGATAAATACGCGTTGCGATGTACAAGGTCCTGCTGGGGGTAGGTCTGCTTGGAATTCACGTGAGCTGCGACGCCTTGTCCAGCATTTTTCATTGCTGGATGCACATATTGTCATGCACGGGAATACTTTTGTTTGGACATGATGCCGCGGGCCATCCTCCAGCAAAGTCGCCCGGGCCTATATTACACATGCTTTAGACGTTTGTACATCTCTGACCATCGTCCGATTCTCTTAGAACTAAATATTTCATTTTGAATGCGAAGCATTTCTTAGCGAACTTCAGCGGCTTTGAGCGTATCTATCTATCTATCTATCTATCTATCTATCTATCTATCTATCTATCTATCTATCTATCTATCTAGCCACCTATGACTTCTAGCTCTCCTGGTCGTTTCGATGATCGTATCGATGCCAATGTTGGTATGGCATAACATGACTGTATGAAGAACATATTTGACAAGTCAGAACTTGAAAATCATGACATGTATGTCATGAACTTATGTCATGAATGATGCGCTTGCGGCTGTTTCGCGAGCGTCACATATACCAAATTTGGTATTACGGTACGTGAATAGATGGCGAAGGTATGTGATTGGTACAAACATGATAAGAATGAGATACGTGTCATGTAACAACATGACTACATGTCACGCTCATGATGCGCTTGCGGCCGTTTCGCTAGCTTCACTTATACCAAATTTGGTATTACGGGACGTGAATGGATACGAAGGTATGATACGAGTGCGAACATGATGAACATCAGATGTGTGTCATGTAACTGCACGACTACTTGCTACCGTCATGATGCGCTCGCGGCCGTTTCGCTAGCTTCACATGTACCAAACTTAGTATTACTCAACGTGAACGGACAGTATATGTAAATGACACATCCAAACATGATATTGACGACATGCGTGTCCTGTAACAACATGACTACATGCCACACTCATGATGTGCTCGTGGCCGTTTCACTAGCTTCACATATGCCAAATTTGGCATTTACGTGACGCCAAAGTAAGATAAAGGTATCCCACTGATGCGAACATGATAATAATGAGATGCGTGTCTTGTGAGAGCATGACCATATGCCTCTGTCAAGACGCCATTATTTTTCGTCGTGACGTGGTGCGCTTGCTCGCCGGCGTTCATTTCGTTGCTGGTCCTGCCGTATATTCGCAGGCGCGGGCCCTGCTGCGTTGCATCGACACATGCGCGTTTCAGTGCATCAGGCGTTCCTCCGTCACAAAAAAGGGGAGACGCAGTGTTGTCTGGGTAATGCATTAGTGCGAAACGCAGCATGTTGGGTTTTTGCGCTGGTTTCCGTCGGGCCGTGCTGACAGACACTGGTCGCGCCTGGCGTCAGACTATAGAGTGCTCGCGTTTTCATAACGTAGCGTCGCTGTGCCCAGAGTGCGCACGTGTCGACGCTGCGTTGGAGTATAATAATGGGCTTTTCGTAACGTTCTCGCTGCAGCGCCGCTACCTCCACATATACTAAATTTGGTCACACATGACGTGAAGAGATGACGAAGGTTAGCGACACATTTAAACATGCTAAGCATGACACGGAAGTCATGTCCGGCATCATTTACCCCCACCTCAGAACTTTGGGGTAATTTTAAAGTGAAGTATCAACCTTTCTCATTCGTGCTTCGCACTTCAAAGAATCCTGCAGTTTGTAGGATCTGCCATTTTTTTCTTTTTCGGAGAAACCATTGCGTCTTAATGTTCGTGCCCCCTTGGACGCGTGCTCGCGGTCAAGTATGTCCCGTGCAATACGGGTGTCGGTCACTGTGTCTGATTAATTTGATTGGGAATGTGCTGAAAACGCAGTGACGCCTGCACTACTCAGTGGAAGGGTGTTGATTTCGTCGTCGCGTTTCTTAGGAGCTGGCGTTTCTTAGGAGACACCGTCGCCCCTGATGCGAGCTTGGCAACACTAACTACGTGAACGCTTCCAGCGTTTGATTGCCACCTCGTCTCTGGCGGCGGCTCCTTTGCGTTGTAGGCACAACTCTTGTGACCACCCTGAGGTGCTACGCTATGCGAGGCAATCGTGCTTCGGGCAGCCACAATCACCTGTTTTTACGAACACGCAGACACCACCTACGCGTCATCGTTCTCTTTTTGCGGCGCATTTTGAAGAAATGTCATGTTCGGCCATGCGGACAACTGTGGTATCATACCGCCTATGCTTAGAGCTTTGCCTCACGTTCCTCAACAAGTTGCTGATTCTCTGCTCGTTCCTCCATCAGTCGAAGAGGTAAAGGCAGCACTACAATCTATGAAACCGTGGACGGCCCCTGGGAATGAAAGGAGAGCCCTCATCTTGGAATGAGCTTGGTACTTCCTTAACCGTGGTTATCCAGTGATCTTTCGAAGATGGTGTCTTTCCATCCAGTTTTTGAGATGACCGCGTTATGCTTATCCCAAAAGGTGATGCTTCGTCTGTTAATACTGAAGATTGGAGACCTACCACGCTCCTTAACGGTGACGATAAGATATTCGCGACGGTGATTGTTCAACGTGTGAGGGCTCTGTTGAACACCCTGGTGGGCCATCACCAGGCCTCATCTATGCCTGGACGAAGAAAACACAGCTTGTCCTTTACCACCCGCGATATCATAGCCTATACTCTGTCGCAATCTGAGCGTGGTCTCCTTGTGTCTTTGGACCAAGAGAAAGCATTTGACCGACTAGAGCACACGTAAAGTGCTCACATCCTTTGGTTTACCTGGTTCTTTTCTGAAATTAATTAGACATACCTTCTCTGGTATAAAAAGCGCACTAGTTCTAGATGGTTGGGAGAGTGCTGCCGTTTCTATTACACGTGTGGTCCGTCAGGGATGCCCATTATCTCCTGTTCTAGTTGTCCTCAGCCTTGAGCCATTTTTGTGTGCTCCAGAAGCGCATTCGCATGTCCAGGGTCTTGCGGTTCCAGGCAGCAGTGCTGCGAAAGTCACAACTTTTGCTGACGACATAACCCTGTGCCTTTCAGATGAAGGTAGGCTTTCACATACCCTGCGTTTATTCTTTCGGTATGGTGACATTTCAGGTGCCGTGCTACACCTCTCTAAATCCCGGTATTCTTCATCGGCTGTCCTGAGTCCAGACTTAGCTCCACATCTCTTCTTCAGCGCGCTGCGTCTCTTCGTATTAGGGAGCCTACATGAACGGCTGTTTTTAGGGTGGAGACATCTTAATAAGTGCCTTCAAGAAACTCAGCCAAAACCAGCGGGCAACGGGGCACGCTCTTGCCAGCTTCCACCAAATTCAGCATAGTTTTCTGTGCGCCGCCATTTTGGGGCCAGCCACCCTTGTAACAACACAGAACACCTGGGCTTTTGACAGCGGCGGTTCTCAGGGTCCCAGTTCTCAAAGTGAGCGCCAGATGAAATTCGCAGCCCACACACAAACACTTGCGACACACACACAGACATGGCATCGGAATAACGCAAAGATGTGTGGATTTACCAACTTCTCACCTTTCTGACTGATCCGTTAGCTAATTTAGTCTCAAGAACTATCCGCCGTCAAGCCACACATTTCGCTATTCGAGACGACCTACTCTATCGGCGGAATTACACGTCTGAAGGTCGGAAGTGGCTGTTAGTGATACCCAACCACATGCGCTCGGAAATCTGTACTGCTTCCTACAACGACCCACAAAGCGCTCACGCTGACGCTCTCAAAACGTACAACTGTCTACGTCAGCGGTACTACTGGCACGGCATGTACACATTTGTCCGCAAGTACGTACGTTCTTGTACTGCATGCCAGCGACGTAAAGTCCCACCTCAACGCCCTGCCGGTACACTTCAGCCTCTGCCTTGTCCAGCGCGTCTGTTTGACCGCGTCGGTATCGACTTATACGGACCACTTCCCACGTCGTCTTCTGGAAATAGGCGGATAATTGTCGGCGTGGACCACCTCACGCGTTACGCGCAGACAGCAGCACTACCCGCAGCAACCGCGAGGGAAGTTGCGTTTTTGATCTTGCGCAACTTTGTTCTTCGCCATGGTGCTCCCCGCGAACTTTTGAGCGACCGGGGGCGTGTTTTCTTGTCTGACGCCATTCAAGCGTTGCTCGCTCAGTGCAACATGGTTCATCGCCTGACGACAGCATATCACCCGCAGACGAATGGCCTCACAAAACGATTTAACACAGAACGATTACGCTCACACGAACGCAAGCGTAGCAACAGCTCAGACTAGCGAGCACATCTCCGTACGAACGCGTGGACGCGTCCCGTTTGTGGGCTTCCTACTCGCAATGCGTGAACGCAGCAACGACAACTTTGGTTGTCTACTCATTCGCGAACACCGCGAAACACATATACGTGTGCCGCAGAAAGAAACAGTGAACGAAATACGCAGTACTCACGGAGCAAATACGAGACGCACTGGTGGGCTCCCAGCCGTCTCGCTTCACTTGAGCCAGCCATAGTTGTCGTCAGCCAGGGCTCGCTGGGAAGCGGAACATTCGCACCCCCTTTCTGTTGTGGTTAGTGCAGAGTGGTACGCAGCATCCAGGCATTCTAAGGCTTCACCGGCAGCGTTTAACACGCTACCGCAACGTTCGACGCCGTATTATTGAGAACTAAACGCAACCGGACGTAGACGCAGTGCGGGCACCAAGATGGGGCGACAGCGCGGCGTTGCTGTCTCGCAACATTGTGTTTTGGCGGGCGGCGGTGCGTTGGCGGCATGTAGTGGGTCAAAGGCTGACATCGCCCTAAACACGGCCGTTCATGTAGGCTCTTTACTTCGCATTTTAGGAATTCTGTACAACAAATACGGCGTTTGTAACTCCGTTTGGTCAAACGCCCTCGATAAAGTGAAACAAAAATTGAGAATGCCCGGGATTTCCCCTTCCCGCTTCTTGAGCGGAGGTACCTTGCGGAGGCGGTGTTATGTGGTCGCATTTGGTACCTTTCTCACGTTAAGCAGTCGCCTTTACGTGTCGTGAGGTCATTGCAGCCAGGCCTGTGTTCCTTCTTTTGGTCTGGTGGCACTGAGTGTGTTTCTCGTGCGTTGTTAGGACAGAAGTGTTTCCAGGGAGTTCAGGGAGGTTTTGCTTTCCCTTCGGTATCAATACGCTGCCGGCTACTGGCCCTGCGCTTCCTGTTGGGCTCCTACAAGGAGACTTCCCTGCGCGAACTCTGGCATATTAATTTCTAGGCCCTCACTTTCGGTATTTTATGTGTTCTGGGCACCTTTATCGGGGCCCACAATCAGTAATACTTCCTTCGTTTTATGCAACAGCCGCGAAGTTTTTTCGTCATACCTCGTCGACTTCCCTGAGGTAGATGTGTTAACAATCCTAAGGTTGACACAACAGCCGCTTTGCTCCTCCCGTTAGTTCCTCCGGCACCCAGCACCCGCTTAATTCGTGTGTCTTGGAGCACGCTGACGGCATCATTTCTGCATGGCCACCTGCGGAACTTCATGTGGCGGCTGGGGTGGGGCGTTGTTCCTACGCTTGACTGCTTTGAATGGTTTATTCAGCCACATGTGCGAACTGCTCCCTACAGAAAACAAATCAGCATGTTTCAAGAGAATGCGTCGTTGCTCGTGTTTTCTGGAGGACTCTGCTTGAAATTCCTGGCCTCGGAGTAAACCGCTTTGTTTCTTCTGGACGTTGCTCGCGAGGGCGCTTCTCCTGCCTTCTCATTGTTGCTGGTGCATACTGTCTTTGGTGCAATCGCTGTGAGGCTGTTGCAGCAGGTCGTCACCGCCGTGCTCTCTTCCTGATTTTGGAGCGACTGTACAAAGAAATACGATCTGTTTTGTCGGAGGAACTCTTCTTTTTGGTGAGGAGGAATTCCTTCGACACTGGTCTTGCCCTTTTGTGTTCATCTGCGTAAAACGTGTCAAGCTTGTTTTCAGGCCTGCCTGGTTTTGGTAGGGTAATCTTTGTTTAGTACTCGCACAAATACCGTGTAAATACTTATAAATACCTAACATAAAGATATTTACATTTCGTTTGTGTGTTCTTCGTTTACCATGTATTGTGCATATGTAGACATAACTTTTTGTAACAATTTCTGTTTTTTTGTGTATGTTGTGTTTCGTGTACACTTGTAAACATATTTTGTATTAAATTTTGGTGTGTATGAGGATGATGTGTTCTGTCACGATGTTCTATTCAATTGTAATTGTTGTTCACTGTCAGTGTATATAAATTTCTCTAAAGACATACATTTTTAGTGAAATTAAAAAAAAAGATGCGTACAATCAGAGAAGGACAAATAAAGACAGAACAGCAGGGCGTAACTTACAACTAACTTCATTTTCGGAACATCAGCAGCATATATAAATGTTGCCCCCATGCGTGCGCTCATCACTTTACAAGCTCCTCAGAAAATGCGATCAGGTTGACAAAAATAATAAACAAACAATGACAAAAAGCCGCTAAATAAAAGAAATCCTAAAATCGTAAGTCCCAAATAAAAATCCTGAAGAATTCCCCACCTTGCAGAGCATCAGATATCACGAACACGCATATCTCCTTTTTTTGACGTAGAGTGTTTTCGTTATTTAACCACTAAGGCATCAATACTCTTTCCAAGGACGGGTGACTGGAAAACCCAGACTCACACTTGCGGGACCCTTAGTGCACATGCAAATGTGCCGATTTTTTTTCCCCGCAGAAAGTTCATGCTCCCTAATTTGGTGGTTTATGTACTGGCATGTTTGGCAAATAAAAACCGTATCGCAACTAGGCGGAATTTCGAACATTACGCCAATCATGCAGGCGGCATACCGCATCACGTACCTTTTTCGAAAAAAAAGAGGAGGGGGGGAAGATGCTATAGTAAATTCTTAGTTTTTGCTGTGTGAGCGGTGGTGATTGTCTCCAATCGTTTCCTCGACGTTGCCTTCGAGTCCAGCTTGCCTACTCCTCAAGGAGCCGATGCGCCAGAAAAGCATGAATCACTTTATTAGAAATTGTGGCATTGCCTTCAACACGAGGGTCGATAATGACTTTGGCACTGCCTTTTTCTCGCGTCTCACACCTCAAATAGCATCCCTTATCTGTGTCCTTATAATAATAATAATAATAATAATAATAATAATAATAATAATAATAATAATAATAATAATAATAATAATAATAATAATAATAATAATAATAATAATAATAATAATAATAATAATAATAATAATAATAATAATAATAATAATAATGATAATAATAATAATAATAATAATAATAATAATACTATTCTTGTTATTATTATTATTATTATTATTATTATTATTATTATTATTATTATTATTATTATTATTATTATTATTATTATTATTATTATTATTATTATTATTATTATTATTATTATTATTATTATATTAGGCTCGCTAGGCTCGCGAGGGATGCCACGTCACTGCTGCGCACGAGGCTTCATGACGGGGTCAACGACCGAGTGGTGGGACAGCATGAATGAGGTAGGATGGGCGCGTCAAGGGGTGTGAGCTTTTCCGAGTGCTAGCCGTGAGGTGGTTCATGATTCAGAAAAGCAGCAAAAACATCATGGCAGCACCTCCGCTTCCGCTAGTCGGAGGACAGATGTAAAGGGAGTGGAGAAGAACAGGTTGTTGCTACCTAAGCTAGCCAGCGGGAAACGCCTTGAGGACCTTTACAAGGCATGACAGTGAATCATTCACGAAGTAGTCTTTGAAGCAAAAGAGAAAGAGAAAAGCGCGTCGTCATTACTGTCTTTCTTTGATGCAGCTCACCTCAACAACAATAAGCTGGGGAGTGACGGAGATAAAGGAGCAGGTATGTGGGAGAGAAGGAAACGAGAAAGCAGTACAAGTGAAGGGTCAATAGTGTCTGCTTGGCCACGCACGCACCACGCGCCATCCCGGAGCCGGGACCTCTCGCATTCCTATAAGGGCGAAGCTCCTTAAAGCGGCACCCGTTCGTCCCTCGTCGTAGTACGTAACATGTCTTACGCTTTGACCTGCTAGGTGGTGCCAGTGGGAGATTTCTCCTATGCGCTGTTGAACAATAAAAAACTCGCAGTGTGTGCGTTAACTAACAGCAGAATTCTTCTGTCTCTCATTCCCCATTAGCAGCCATTCGCATGTACATTGAGCACTATCTCACAAGAAAGGGTGGCTACGGTATACGGGCTGGGCGTAACCTCCTTGGTTTTAGAAAGGTTTAGCGAGCGTAGGGCTGCAATGCCATGAATACAGTGAACTAGTATATAACATCGACTCGAGGTGGTTAAACGTGGGAGGTAGACGCTAAGCGCAAGCCACAAGAAAGTGTGCGTGTGCCACCACTCGTTAGTCATTGGAATGTTCGCTTGATGGCGGTGCTTCTACAAGCGGAATATATGATGAAAAGGTGCAAGATTGGGGTACTCGGAGTGTTACCTAGATGAACGAATGTACACACACATAGATGCATGTACGGACACACGGATGGCTGCATGTACGGATGGAAGCATGGAGGGACGCAGGTGTGGATGCATGGACGAACGCAGGAACGGACACACGGATGTACGTGCGGACGCACGAACAGACGCATGCACGGACGGTCACACAGACGAACAGAAGCAAGAACGAATGAATGGACGGATGCTTCACCCCCTCTTCATCATTCACCCCGTGGATATGCTGCCTTTTTTTGCTTTCTCCGCTTCCTTGTGTTTGCAAGCTGCGCCAAAGGGGAACACAAGCAACGGGTGGTGATGGTTATGCTAGTGGTTAGTAGAGTGCCTCGGCGCGCATCGAGGGATCCTCATGGTTGGAACAAGAAGGCGCCTAATTTTCGCAGCCCGGTTGGAAGCAAGGCGCAGCGTACCGGCACTTATCGGAAGACACCTATTCTTGCTCCGCGAGGTCTAGCAAGAGTGCACGCAGCATCTCAACTATCTGGTAGATGAAGATGGTGACAACAGTAGCGTCAATGCAAGTTGAATTGGTATAAACAACTGACTCTTGACTCTCAGTTACGGCTGCGATTCAAAAGGGAGAAGTACAGGGGCCCGAAAGCGACAAACATTGAAGCAATGGTGAGGAGTCTCAGTGGGTTATGCTCGTTTTTCATATTAACAGCCACTTATGCAAGCACCGTGGTAGACGCCACAAACGTCAACTCGATGTGATGCGTTTAGCGTACAGTAGCGTCGTTTTATATTTGATATTTAAATATGTTTTAAAATATAATAACAGCTAATGTTCATTATACTATGCATAAAAACGATGTGAAACTCAAGTATTACTGTTACAATTAAGACATTATGCGCACGAAGTGTATGCACAATTAGGAGCAAGTAACATTCTTTGAATCTTGTAAAGCACTGACAAATATTTTTGAGAAATGTTTCAATATGCAGTATTTCATGATAGCTGATACATTGCAGTTGATACAAACTTGATACGGCTTATAAACTTTGTTTTAAGAATAAGTTTTACTTCTTTGTCTTTCCGACGGCAACTACGTTTTTGGTTATTTGACTCCTGAGCACACGCTGAAGCTTGAACACCTTCACTTGAGCGTTCGCAAGCTTTTGTGGTAACTATACAGGTTGAAACCAAAAAAACGTTTAAGCACTTTTTTTTCGCGTGAATGCCAATAAAGCACTTATTTAATTCCACAAAAGTTGAGCATATATTTCACTAATACAAGCACCCCGCCTTAAAAAAAACTAAATAAAGGAAGGCGCCAGCGCAGGCTTTCGAGATTGCCTGTACTGGCAGCCTGTGCGCAATATCGGAGCAATGTCCATTATATGTGCTACTAAAAAACAATTAGACTAAAGTTCATAACAGTTTCATGATGCTTTTTTTCCCATAGCTGATTGGATTTCACATTGTGCATAAGGTTAAGTTGAGAAAAATGACTTCGAGTCAGAAACCATCACCCGAAGTTGTAACTGTACAGGCAGCCAAATTACAACATTGCTAAGTTTCGGTACATTTGTGCAAGCAATTTTCATTTTTTTAGCATTTTGGGTATAATGCTTCATTAGTTTAGAAGTTATGTGTGAAACATGTTTTTAGGATTGTAAGTTTGTTTTATTTGAGATTCTCCAACAAGACACATTTTAAAACTTACGATTGTGCAATAACTGCCGATGGTAACCATCCAATACTTTTTGGTAACGATAATACGGTACCCTTTTTTTCTTGCAGGTAACACAGGGTGGTAATGTTTTCTATTTTTGTTTGAGTAACGAGTAAAACGTATTTTACTTTACTTTTGCTAACGCAAACCCAAATGGTGTAATGTGAAGCTGCTTGCAAGAAGTAAGTCATGCTTACATAACATGGATGTCATATTTTGCATGTGTAGTCTTGTCATTTAGTTTGTCTTACCTTTATATTACGCAATATCAACTTGGTTGTACAAGCTAGAGACAGAGACTTTGGCGCACCATCAGCAGGCCACGTAAATCATATTGTATATATTACGGATGTCATTACTGTCATACTAACGCCCACAATAATTGTTATACAGTCACGTTACACAATTCCGAATTTGGAACATGTCAAGCTAGCCAAACGGCCACGTACGCATCATGCGAATGGCATAAAGTCATAGTAAATGACGTTCACGTCACGATTCTCACATTACTATTTCTCATTTATGTTGGTCATTCACAAATGTCTCATCCTACGAATGTGGTACATATTGAGTTGAGGAAATGGCCACTAGAGCACCATGACCGCAACATATAAACAATGGTGTTCATGAGAAGCATGACATGATTTTAATGTGACCTGCCATTTAGGGTCGTCATACAGTCATGTTATCTCACACCAGTTTTGATATAAATCTCGTGAACGATACGGTCTGGAGAGCACAAAGTCGTAAGCGGCTAGATAGAATGACAAATACGTCTAAAGTCACCGAAGTTCATTAATGATTGCTTCACAATTTGCAGTACTCTTGTACGATATGGTTCTTTCGGCTGATATTACTCACCACCCGTTCTATTTTTGCTGCAGCAATCCTTAGTATTCTGTGTGGTGCTTGAACTGCAGTTCAAAGCTCGTGATTTTTTTTCGTATGAGTGATACGTGAGAAAGTAAACGCAAGACAAAGTACATGCATTGAGAACACATTGTCAGCGCCACGAGCAGTTCTGAAACACCCCGAGGCAAATTCGAGCCTTGGAAACAACAAATAAAGAGGTTTCGTATTTCGAAAGTTCATTTCCATAGACTGCATATTCACCCAACTAACGGTGCCTGCCGTCCATCAAGTGGAAATGACGCCCTAGTTGCAAATGTATGCGTTTTCCTCGTCAGAGCGTTAGCAAAAAACGCAAACACTGTTTACTAAATGTTAGCTAGCGTCTTCATTATGCAAGACGCTTGGCAGAAAAGCCAGCTCTACATAAATGAAAAGGGTTGACAAAAACTACTCGGGAAGTTACATGGGTTTAGCTCCACATTAACACATTGTATCAATCAAAAGATCGTTTATCGGCCGACTTAAAACCGGGAGTCATTTTTGACATCTCTTCTCTAAACTTTCTGATCGATGTTTAAACAGGCCAAATTGTGTCAGAATTGTGGCCGCTCCCATGGGCTGTCTGGAAAATATTCAAATCGTCTGGGAAGGAAGGCACTTAGTGGCACGTTATTAAAGTTAGGCCTCAAATGTTCTGGTTGTTACCTAGTATGATTAACTGGGAGTCGTTTTTATTACCAAGTCTAGCTCGTGAGATATTCTTTTTTTTTTGCATTTCGTATGCAGTTACGGTGGGGTGACCGACCACCACTGAGAGACGAGACAAGTTATGTCTAAAATTCCTGGGGATGAATTTGAAGTCCAGCCTTGTGGTCACATCTTGTACAGTCATTGTGAAGCTCCTCAGATGGCAGCGATTGATGAGAAGCACTACAGGCGCCAGCCCACATAGCTTTGTACACGCTGTGTGCCCACTGTTGTACAATAAGATAGTAAAAATTGTTAGTCACACGTGACAGAAGATGAGGATGCACGCATATGACAAGTACGTGCAAGTTGACATAAAAACATACGCGTAAAACGTGACACGCAAATAACTTTGCCTCCACATCTACTGCAGTTCTTCTGAAGCTCCTCCGACGAAAGCGATAGATGACAGGCATTACAGACGCCAGCGCACACAGCCACAGCCTTCTGCTGGGTGTGTGTTCACGGCTGCACAATAAGATTGTAAACGTAGTTAATCACAAATGCCAGAGGATGAATATGCATGGGTATTTTACGTGCAAGGTAAGATGAAAACATACGTGTAAAATAGAACATGCAGATAATTTTGCCATAAGTCACAAAACGTCAAAGACGCATTTCGATCCCCGTAGAGCAACAGCCTAAGTGTGGTAGCCACAGTCATAACTGAGGTATACCACAGTTATGACTGTGTCGGTGAGGCAGCGAGTTCTAAGTGAGCGCCGCCGTTCCGCTCGAGCAAGCGAACTCGAGACCAAACGCGGCGTTTCACGCGGGGCGTCTGCCACCAGCTAACCTCGAACAGGAGAGCAACTGCCGCCGCCACGAACAGTGCCGAGTAGGTTTAGAGCTAGCGCCTAAAAAACTGACGGTAATGCGGCCCTTTTCCATAAACTCGAGCGAATGAAGTGAGGTATGCGAGTCCGCCGCCGTGGCAGCCGCCAACGGCCGGTGCCGAGCTCCTTGCGACCGATTGACGGGGAAGCCAACTGTCATGGTGACCAAATTTCACAGACTCGCCTCCGACGCTAGCGAAAGCCCCGCCATCACGTGCCGGTGCACTTAAAGCACGCGACATGCTACAACTGAGCTCGTTAAGGTGCGTTTACACTAGACAGACACGACACCGATTTTGGTCTGTGGGCTGTCTTTAGAAGTGTCTTTTCTGTTGGCTGATGTACACTCTAACGACACAAACAGTCCCCGGGTAGTCTCTCGAGGACCCTGTTCGCGCCTTGTCGTGCTCACAGTATTTAGTTGGCAAATTCTGTAGTCACATTGAAGGCCCACGGAGCGACACTGAGTAAATTTGTACACCTGGACCTCATTTTCAACCATGCTCCCCGCTCTGACATTGTCCCTCTCCGGCTAAGTGGCGCAGACCCCGCCATAATCCGTGGTACCGTAATCGTGGTAACAAGGGGTGGGGTTGGGGATACACAACAGTGAAGCGGAGGAAAGACTCCCATTGGGTGCTCCAGCTGCCTATTCAGACACCGCGCAGGCCTCGTAAAGAGTATTGTTAACTTTCCCAAGCTTGGCCCCTTCGTGGTTGTTTGAAGCAAAGACATGGGGCGAATTTTCGCTCAGCCGCCGATCTCCTGAAGACACGCTAACGACAGATCTGTGGAACCGTTTGGCTGGGGTTTTCGGTTTCTCATCATGTTACACTACGATGAAATGTTGTCTTTTGAGCCATTGTCAGCGTCGTTGGCCTAGTGTGACCATGGGGGCTGGCGACTTGGTCGGCGGGTGACTCGTCAGCTCATAGGTGCGTCTGCCTCGTGTTTCATTCGGGGTCATGTCAGTTTCGTGTCGCTCTTGTGTAAACGCGTCTTTATCGGCAACAGCAACGTGCTCTGAACGACTCGCGAACGAGCGACGAGGTCTCCGCCCAATATCGTCAGCCCGGAGCTGATCATGGCGGCGAAGACACGCGAGCACTCGATGTGCGAGCGTCCGGGCGGCCGAGGGCAATGTCAGCCAATTTCCGGGTGGTCAAAAAGCTCAGGTGAACTACGCCCGCCGAAAAAAACATTCGCGGAGCATTTCGTGTGTGCGATATACAGAACGACCAAACCCGTTTCCGGCAAGTGCGATCCGTATCGCGCATTCGACAGGTACGGCAGAATAGAGAGTAATCACCTATTTGTGAAAGAAACCAGCGCTGATTTCTGCCCAGAGTCACACTGAAAAAATGTATCCGATAGGCCTGCTGTCTTTGCGGCCGCCACGTTGGCCTTCATTCCCAACCGGTAGTGTCTTAAGTTGGTCGTGACCATCTTGACTAAGCCTGAGATATACAGCGCGGCGCGGCGACATGTCGAGATTTCCAGACTTCAGGGGTGCGGCGAAACGTAAAAGCAGCAGCGCACGCGCATTCAAACGTATGCACAAAGCACCACGGTGCAATTTTCAGATCATTGATCTATCTGATCGTGATGGAACGGCAACCATCACCAGCAAAATAAGGGGGAAAACTGAGCCAAAAGAGAAGAAGAAGGCTAGTTTCCTCGACAGCGGTTTGCGCACGGCCAGCATGTCCCGCGTGGTTGAACCCTTTGGAGACTAACTGGTTTGGACGCGGCACGCATTCCTGTGTGGTTACTCCTCAACGGTTCATCTGTTCATCGCGCAATCCTATTTGGTTGCGTAACTCTTTTTTCGGGTAATATTGCCTTAGATTGCATGTGCCTTCGATTCATCTATGTCGTACATGTCATAGAGTTTCTAAAATTAATTAGAAGGGGCTCTGTCACTGCGATCGTTCAGCAACCATAAAATTGATGAATAGTACCCACATTTACCTAGTTTTCGTACTTGCGGGCGGTGAATTGTTCTTGCGGCTTCGTTTATTTCAGTGTTTCGGTTTTTTTTATTGAAAAACTCAACGCTTTTGAACTTCGTGACCTGATTTGGAAAGACAAGTCTAAAAGAATAAGGTGGTGAAGCGCAAGCGCTGAAAGTCTGCTGATTTTCGTTTTGTGAAAAAACTGCTTCAAGCCCCACGAACACACGAAGAGCCAAAAGCAAGCCAGAAGTACGAAGATTAGACAAATGTGTGTACTACCCATCATTTCCATGCTCGCCGAAGCGCCGTGCGTTGCAGCTTCCATAGACACTAGCACCAGTGTTCCCTCTAGTGTATTTAAGGAAACTCTATGGCACTTGCCTCACGAAAATACAGGAACAGCACAGCCAATCTGACAAAAACTGCACCAAGTGTCGCCGTCCGAACGCAAGATAATAAACGCCCATGTGCGTGAGATGCTTCAGAAGGGCATCGTTCAAGAATCGTGGAGCCCTTGGGAAGCTCCTGTGATTCCTGTTAAAATAAAGACAGTACCCGGAGATGTTGCGTTGACTATCACCGTTTGAACTCAATCACGAAGGAAAATGTTTATCGTCTTCAATGAATTGAAGACGTCTTGAAGTGTATCTATTCGGCGACCTACTTTTCGTCTATAGATTAACGTTCAGGCCATAGGCAGATGCCTATGCATCCAGTGGACAAGAAAAAGACAGCTTTCATAACCCCTGACAGACTTTACGTATTTAACGTGATGCCATTTGGTTTATGTAACAATCCTGCCACATTCCAAAGGGTAATGAATACGATTCTGCGTGGCCTAAAATGGAACCTATGTATCTGCTACCTCGATGACATCATGATCTTCGGGCGCACATTTCGTGAGAATAACCATTGCGTAGATACTGTTCTGGAATGCATTAGAAACGCTGGTCTGGTTCTTAGTTTGAAAAAGTATGATTGCGGCTTGCGACAAACCTTCGTACTTCGGCACCTCGTGAACAAAGATGTTCTCAGGCCTGACCCAAACAAAACAGTAGCTGTGAAGGCGTGCAAACCACCTCGCTCAATATATGATCTTCGCAGCTTCCTAAGCCTGTGCTCGTACTTTCGCCGATTTAGTCCTGCATGCGCCGACGTTGCCTTCCCCTTGACCAGTCTGCCAGGTCAAGGTGCTAGATTTTAATGGACACATGAATGTGAGACGTCCTTGAAGCAACTAAATTTCTTATTCGCGTCGCAGCCTATTCTCCGGCACTATGACCCTGCTGCACGGACCGAAGTTCATACTGACGCCAGCGGCATTGCTGTAGGTGAAGTTCTAGTACAACGCTGCAACAGGTCATTGAATATGCGAGTAGAACTTTAAATAAGCCGGAACAAAGTTACACAGTGACTGAGCAAGAATGTTTGGCACTCGTTTTCACTGTACAGCGGTTCCATTAAAACATGTGCGCTCTTTCCTTCCAAGTAGTCAAAGACCACTATTCCTTGTGCAGTCCTATAGGCCTTCGAGACCCATCTGGCTGCCTTGCACGCTGGGACCTGCGCTTGCAAGCGTATGACTTCATGGTATTATAGCGGCAGGAAGCACGCCGACACTGACTGCCATTCGCTGATGCCACTTAATATAACACTCTGATGCCGCAGCTACGATCACCTAATGCGTATGTTCTCGACATCATTCAAAGGCTTGGAAAAACACAAGAACTGGTTGAAACTCACATGAAGGCTCCACATTTGTTGTCGAAGTAGTACAACACAAGTGCAACGAAAAAGTCCACCTTTCAAACGGGAAGTCTTGTAATGCTGCCACGGCCGTCCAAAAAGAAAAAGTTTGAGGTTCCTTGGGAACCGCCCACTAAAGTAATATCGAAACTTTCCGATACCAGTTATGAAGTGATATTAGAAAGTCGGCTGTACAAAATTTTCCCGCAGTAACTTGATGAAACCATACGTTCAACATAAAGCGGTCGTATATCTGCTTTTCAATGCTTCAGAGGAAGAAGGAGCAGAAATTTTGACCTCCAGTAATGTAATAAAAAGGCTATCAGAAGTAATCTTGGAGCAGTTAAGCCGGGAGATAAGGTTAACTGAAGTCCAGAAGGAGGACTTGATGAGGATTGTTTCGAAATTTAAGGCCTGTTTTCGCACCATCCCGGAAAGACAGCGGTGAATAAACACGATATTGATCTAACCTGTGAGGAACCAATTCGTAGTAAGCCGTATCAATCTTCCGCTGTGCAAAAGCAGATCATGAAAAAGAAGATCGATAAAATTCTGAATTTGGGAGTCATAGTACCGGAGGAGAGTGACTATATATTTTCTGTAATGCATGTTCAAGTGTTTGGGAAAATGCCCTAGGCCATGCATCGATTATCGGCGTCTTAAAGCCATAACTCGAAACCAAAGTTACCCGATACCAAATCTAGTGTAGAAGGTAGAATTTATGTAACAGTCTAATTACATTTCCACGTTAGACCACGTGCGAAAGTATTGCCAAGTCCACCTTACGGAGCGTGCTAGCCGCTATGCCACATTCGTTTCTCCATTCGGAACGTGTCGTCCACTCAAGTTGAGCTTCAGATTGAAAAATGCGCCCTTGCGTTTTTCAGGCGCAATGGACCGTGCTCTTAGTGGTCTCTCCTAGTTCACTTTGCCTTATCTTTACGATGTCGCCATCTTTTCGAACAGCTGGGAAGAACAGGTCAAGCATTTACGAGTTGTGCTGAACAACTTGAAAGAAGCTTGTCTTCCTGGAAAGCCTGCTAAATGTCACCCAGGATGCGGTGAGGTGTCTCACGTGGGACACGTTGTGCGGTGTGGCCGGCGTAGACCTTCAGAAGTTATAGCAGCCGCCGCCATGAAGTATCCAATACGAACCAAAAAGTCTAACATAAGAGCATTCTTTGGCCTAGCTGGATACTGCCATCATTACGTGCAAGACTACTCTAGCATTCCCAGCTCTCTTGCTGACGCCATTCGAAAGTCCGAGCTGATTATGTTGGTGTGGCACTCGCCAAAAGACAATGCTAAAACAAGATCTAAGCAAAAAGCCCTTTCTCATGGCACCCGACATTTGTAAAGGCTTTGCCATTCAATACGGCACGAGTGATCGCGGCATGAAAGATATATTGTACCAAGAAGACAGCACTGGTAACGAAAGTCCAGTTAAAACTGAGCTGCAGAGAAGAGGCATACAGCGCCTCTGAAAATGAATGCGATTTCATCGCGTGGGCCATTCAAAAGCTAGCCTGTGATGTCTCCGGTTCAAGGTGTGTGGTTGGAACAAACCCCTGTCCTCTAACCTGGTCAAGTAGCCCCACCGCAGTGGTCTAGTGGCTAAAGCACTCAGCTGCGAATACCAGCTGCGGTGGCTGCATTTACACTGAAGGCGAAAGTGCTGTAGGCCCATGTGCTCAGTGCACGTTAAGGAACCCCAGGTGGTAGAAATTTCTGGAGCCCTCCACTAAGGCGTCTCTCATAATAATGTAGTGGTTTTTGGTCTTTAAACTCCACATATCAATGAAGAAACCTGGTCAAATAACAAGTCTCCTAAAGGTAAGTGGTTACTGAGAGGGAGTATGATACTCCAACAGCACAACATAGATGTTCTCTACGAGAAAGGAAAGCTAAACGCTAATGCGCACACACCGAGCCCCGCGTTTTACTATTTTCTCCCCCTTTCGGTTTTTCGATGGCGAGTCGGTGCAAAATTTTGTCGTCATCACGGCCTTAGATGAGGGCTCCCGTCAAGAGCGATCTCAAGAAGCCAACTTTATGCTGTATCCTACTTCATTGCGTTGTTGCAAGGGTAAAGTTCTGAGTTCTGATTTTGCAAATCTTGGGTCCCACATGTGCCTATTGATTTAGAGGGAGCGAAATTTCGATAGACACGTAGCTATAGGTATATTTGGTACTATATTGTGTCCAGTGTTCTGTCAGATAACCGAGGGCACTTGCTCGTGTTGTGTGTTGTCTCTTGTCGAATAATTCTCGACAAGTTGCAGAACCATCGTCAAGTGCTGAAACCAAATTTTGTCGGAACACGCGAGTGAAGCTACTCGACAACTTTTCGCGACAAGCCAGTGAAACTGGGATGCTTCTTCCAGAATGGGATCTGTTGACGCATTTGGGCCGGGAGCCACATCTTCCCCATGGCCCTGGAGACGAACCTGGAAAGACATGGCGGCAGAGCAAGCCCGACATCCGAGCCACGTGGAAGCAGCTCGACTTTCAGGCGCGTTGTGTAGCGTGGGTGCTGTTATGCCATAGATTCCAAATCGAACTTCATTGCTCCTGCGAATGCAACCAAAGTTAAAACGAGCGAACGAGCGTCCTGTCTCCTCCTTTCTCTTCTGGCTTTTTTGCGCTGCGGTTTTTATTATTACCACGTGAACTTGGTGGGCTCATACCTTGTCTTTTTCGGTGGCTTTGCCGGTCGGCGGCGCGCTGCGTTGCTTCAGGCGCGTGTTGGGAGAGGCGAATTCAATGTTTCCTATCTTCTTTTTAATTATTTCCTGTTCTATAATTTTCTTTCTATATATTTTACTCCGTTTAGGCCATCCCTCTGTCGGCCTTTTGAGGTGTCCTCCTAAGGCGAGACAGCTATGTGTGGCAGTTTTTTTTCCTTTACATAATCTCTTACCACTTTATGCCATTATTTTTACGAGGTGACAGCTGCCATTTGAACCACTAGGGGCTTCGTCTTCACTGTATACCAGCGTCGTGCTTTCGTTCGCTTTTTTAGACAGTTCATTTTTCTTCTCACAATACCAATCATTGTAAAAAAAGACAAGTGAA
This sequence comes from Rhipicephalus microplus, assembly GCF_043290135.1. Classification (NCBI taxonomy): domain Eukaryota; kingdom Metazoa; phylum Arthropoda; class Arachnida; order Ixodida; family Ixodidae; genus Rhipicephalus; species Rhipicephalus microplus. The sequence goes on from NC_134700.1 coordinate 124,517,792, forward strand.
CTCGATATCCTAGCTTTATAGCTCACCTACCACCATACATAGTCTGCATTTTTTCGGTTATCCGTTTAATGCAGCGTCCGAAAAATTGTGCTTTTTGCTGAGAACTAGAACAGAGTTAAACGTGCTGCAGGAATCAAACTGACTATTGTCCAGACAGAGCTACCAAGCCTCTACTTCCAACCTTCCATTTGCCGGGATGTCAGAAGAGCTTTGTCGCGTATGTGTTGCAGTGCCCACTTGCACCCGAAATGTGGCCTGATGGCGTGGGGAAGCGTCCCACATCCGAAAAACTTTTCGTCGTCCGGAAACGAGATTATGACGCGAAACATGACGCCGAGGGATGGCCGCTTCCAACCCAATTTGTGGACACGCATCTTTCGCGGCCGAAATAGAAGCCTCTTGCAAACGAAAAGAAACGGACCTGATGAAAAAAACTTGCGATTTCCGGCTTATCAATTCCGCCTCATCTTGATCTGCTTGTTTACTTTCCAATTATGGTAATGTTTTTTGTATTTCTTTATTTAATTTTTTACAGCAGTACTTTTGCAGTGGCACCAGCTTGCTTCCCAGTGACATGAATGTTTCTTCTTCAATTTCCTTGAAGGGTATTGATGCGTATTTGTTGGAGCAGTTGTCATACGTACAGCTGAAAGAAGAAAATTATAAGAATGCACAAGCTTGGCCATGTTTTCTCAATTGAGAAATTTTGAGCACAACTTATGGCGTGGACAGCCAAGGGAAGCACGCGAGTGCTGTTGCCATTACTCTACTTATCCATATCATTAGGTTCATGCGCCAATTTATAAAGTCGCGAATTTACCACAACTTCGCCTTTCTATTTTTATTAAGCTGTGTGCTTTCTTTCAGTAAACCAATAATTCGCGAGTAAGATGTTTTGATGTCGGCATAAATTTATGTATATCTGTGTTGCTTGCGCTTCGGCTATGCCCAGGTACATTCAGTTGGATGATCTGGTCCTCTGTGTCAGATACGGCATTCTGAGCACAGCCTGCAATGAGAGTGCAAACGCACATTAGTTAACACGGTTGAGACCACCACTAGTTAAAATTAGGAATAAATGAATCCCATTGCTTAACGTACCCTGCCACAGTGGTCTAACAGTTATGGTACACGACCACTGACCCTAAAGTCACAGAATCGAAACCCCGCCTTGGTGCCTGGAAGCGAAAACGCTTAATGCCCAGGAAATTAAATTTAGGCACACGACACTGAATAATCCCAGGCAAACAAAGTTTCTTCTAAATGTTTCTTGCTGTTTGCACGTTAACCTAAAAAAAACAATCAAATGCATTTTGCGTACGCTCTCTCGCGTGGTGAATTGACCAGTTGGCCTATTTCCCGAGCATGCGCTTATCAGTTTTTGCGCGTCCTTTTCGGCAGTTGTATGCCTTAGCTTACAACTGCCGGTATGTATGCTTTAGTTGGTGCTTCTGTCGTGAACAACTTCTTGCGCCTGAGTCGCTATCATTTCTCTGTTGCATCAGGGCCCGCTGCATGAGTGAACTAACATTAGTACACAAGATTTATGAGAGGCATTGTCCAGCTCTAATGTGAATCATAAGAGCGACCACATGGTGAACTCATTTCAGTAAGTACGGTGATCTCCAACGTCATCGGAGCTGCTGGCTTGATGCCCTTCCGTTGCTAGTTGCTGGGAACACATCAATGGCTATTCTAGCGTCTTTAGAACTTGGCTGTGCTTCGACCAGTCTTTTATACCTTCCATGTCTCCAACAAGCAGAGGGGAAGCTGTGTTCAATGCGTGAGAAGGGAAATAAGCTAACACACAAATACAGCATACATTTAGAAACTCGTGATTGAACACAAAACTTTATGCCCATTGGGTGAGTTCGGGCTGTCGCTATCAGCCTATCACTGCCATAATAACTACAGAGGCTACTGTCACGTTACACGTCTCCTCGGCAGTGTCTTTGCAAGACCTTGCTTCAAAATAAGAGCAGTTGGGAACACTACAAGTCACAGGCAGGCGTTCAGAACGAGTCATCCAAAAATAAGCCGTGCACATGTAGTGGACTTCTACTACTCCAATGAACGATCGCTTCTCATACCTCTCTAGAGCACTCAAACCAAGCGAATTCACGTTTGAATAAAACCTCTAGAGGTGAAAAAGTCCTCCAGCAAAAGAAAACAAAGAGAAAAGCAAGGGAAGATGCATGCAATATAATTGAGTGAGCACGTCAACGCCGTATAATGAATGTTTCGTCAGAGAATAGCTGAAAGCTTATGCAATTCTATGAGCTGCCTTAAGGGTGCTTCAATCATTTCGGTGCTTTGCCTGTGTACTTTGATGGCTACGTGCAGGGGTAGCGTTATTGAACGGTGCCTTTGGGCGCCTTCGCTTTCTCCTAATTCATTTCGCCAGCTCTTGCTAGGCCTAGAAAACTCAGTGATAGTTTAGGTTTCAAGGAACATGCACGCTCATAGCGGTTGCCGAGCAGCCTAAGATCCGGTTGAACGGAGCGAGGTTAACGTGAATTTTCACATTTTCCGGCTTTCACGAGTATTTTTTTTTCAAATAAAGAAGCTCGATACCACTGTAGAGAAATTTTTTTGTTTCCGCGTTTTTTTTCATTTTCTAAATTTTAAATTGGGTGGAGCACTGCAAGTGGCTGGGTTGAGTTCGCAGTGCTTGCCTCCGATCCGTCTCGCCTCTCGCTCAGCGATATAACAAGGTATATTATGCTCAGATATCCCGCTCGGACCAATCACAAAGAAGTTAAAAAAATGATGACATGCAGAGAATCGTAGCCGCAGTGAGCTACGCTGAGAAAGTCAACCACGCATTTGATGAAGACTAAATCAGACAGCACGTGTCTTCCGCGTCTCGCGTTGTGTTAAACCGAGAACTCCCAGTTCCGCGAAGGTTTTTGAGATTTTCTAGTGGTAATGGGTAAGTAAAAATATTCGATCCCACTATTTCAGCAGGTGCCAATTTTGCATGAGTAAACGAGTAAACCCAATTTTTTCAGATACTTATGTGGGTTTTACCGTCCTAAAACCACCATATAATTATGACAAACCTCATTGGGAAGAGTTCAGGAAATTTCCATCATTTTAGCTTTTTTAACGTGCACGCAAATTTAAGCCCACGGACTTACAGCGAAAATGCAGCCTCCATCGAAAATGCAGCCGCCGCAGCCGGTGTTTCATCCCGTGACCTGTGGGTGAGTACCTTAGCCCAAAGACCACAGTGGCAGTGCAATCGTATTTTCTGCAAGCCTGACTTGACTGAGAGAAGTGCGGGGTCATTAGAATAATTGTTGAAGATGACAGACAAGCTTCTGTTGGAAAAATTTTCTAATAAAAAACTTCAGTTTATGTTGGCTCGGCTACATGGTTCTCACTTCTTTACATCTGGCATGTAGTTCGAGTGATGTCAAGTAATGATAGGCTCCTTTGTGTTCATATTATTTACGTAGCTGTGGTTGAAAATTTTGCTAGTGTTCCGTTCTGACTCACTCACTGAAATTTACTTGAAGGACTTGGTTGTTCTAAAAATCATTGCAGGCAATGTTGCTGAAGCCAAAGTTTTGACGAGTGAACTTTTCATCATTTAAGCAAGTCTGATGCCTTGACGAGGAGACGTCAACTTGCGGAAACACTGTTTGCAGCAGCGTTCTCTCATAAAATATTTCTGGTGGCTTCAAGCCTCTCTATGCCTCTGAATTTTACTATCATTTGATACTCAATTTCTCGAATAAAACTGCGTGTGCCGTAAAAACGAACGTTATTGAGTCAAATAAAACGTGACCTTCTCGTGTTTGCTGAAAATGTTTGCATTGGCTCGGAAATGGTGGATTCCATGTGTGCTCATTATGTCCAAATGTCAGTTGAAAATAAAGCTACTTTCACAGATTGACATTTTCAAACAACGTGCATGTTTGTTTTTTATACAAAACGTTCAAAGAAAAGTTCTTTTTTTTTGTCAATTGACTGGGTTCTTTCGGCACCCCGCAGGGCTCAGTCGTCTCCCCACTGCTTTTTAACATTGCAATGTGCGGCCTTGCTGCAAAGCTCTCAAACTAAGAGGGCATCAAGTTCGCCATCTACGTGGACGACATCACCATATGGAGTGTCGGTGGCTCGGAGGGCTCTGTGGAGAGCTCTCTTCAAGGGGCCGTAGACTGTGTTGAAGTCTACATAAATGAAATGGGCCTCAAGCTCTCGCCAGCAAAGTCCGAACTTCTCTTATATCAACCCACGAGACGGGGACCCAAACCCAAAAACTTGCAACCACTGGCTGACATCGACATTAGGCTGCACACGGCATCGGGGCAGCGTATTCCAAGGGTGGACTTCATACGCGTTCTGGGCATAATTATCGAGGCTAATGGACAGAACGGCCGCACGATCAACCGTCTGACTTCTAAGGCGGAAGGGGTCATCCGACTAATCTCACGCATTTCCAACAGTCGGGGTGGTCTTCGAGAGCACAACCTCCTCAGACTATTCCATGCATTCTTGATGAACCACATAAGCTATGTCGCATCTATGCACAGGTGGCAACTCCATGAAAGAAATAAATTGAACATTCTCATAAGGAAAAGCATGAAGAAAGTTCTTGGCATTCCTATGCGCACAAGCACTGAGAACCTTATGAAACTTGGAGTCCACAACACACTTGAAGAAGTTATCGAGGCTCAACAAACGGCACAGGTTGCCAGGCTTTCGATCACACCAGCGGGGTGAAATATTCTCGTTGACACTGGAGTCGACCCCCTGACGCTCGAAGTGCAAAATACGCCACTCGATGATTACATGCGCTCTCGCATCAAAGTATGCCCCCTTCCACGAAATATGCATCCACAGTACAACGCGGGCAGGCGTGTCGCTCGAGCCTCCTCTCTTTTAGCTCAAGCTCACAAATACTCGTCTGTTTTATGCTTTGTTGATGCCGCCCAGTATGGTGTTTCCGCTCGCTTTGTGGTAGTATCCGTAGATACTAAGGGTCAGATTTTATCCTCGGCGTCGGTTCGAACCCCTTCTTCTTACAAAGCAGAACAGATGGTCATTGCACTAGCAATCTTTAATCCACAAAGGGCTGATATTTATACGGACTCTAAATCCGCTGCTAGGGCCTTCGCTTCTGGTTCCGTGTGCAAGGAAGATTTGGGAATTCTCGCTCACAAGGAACTCACCCACCACACAATTACTTGGTTCCCTGCTCACCTTGGCTTGAGGGTCGGAGGCCTTCCCATTGTCAACGAGATAGCCCACTCCAAGGCGCGAGGCTTCACTTACCGCGCCGAGACTTGTGCTTCTCAAACAGAGGAGTCAGCCACCAGCCTTCATTTTAGGGACATTTTGACTACCTTCAACGAGATCACGAAGCATTATCAATTAGGCCGTAGGTCATTTCCATTGCCACACGAAAAGTTGTCTAGGCCACAGGCAATCTCTCTTCGCATGCTTCAGACGGGAACATACCCTAGCCTCGTAACCTATAGCCATTACTCCGATATTTTAGAACTTTGTCCGGACTGCCAGAATCGCAGTGATTTTAACCACATGCTCTGGAGGTACCCCTCTTTACAAAGGAAAATTGAAGAATTTTCTGAGAACTCCTTTCTTTTAATGCTGACGAGTCCGGTTCTAATACAACAACTTGAGGCTGTCCAGAAGGCCCACGATGCGGCGACGAGGCTGGGCCTCCCCGTCCCAACGTGCGAGCGGCCTGTGATCCTACCCCTATAAAACGGGGGTGGAATCCTTCAGGACCCCAACAAAAGTTTTTCATTTATCCATTCATTGAGTTTCATCTTACTCAAAGTTTGGTCAAGTGAACTTTCGCCACTTGTAAAAACGCAAACGAAGGAGAAAAGAATGATTAACAAAATTTTTCGTACGGTCACACATCGCCCAAGCAGCCAGGCAACCTGCAGGAAGGCACGAGCGCATTCCGCTTGCATGCAAAATACGAAAGACGAGATTCTGCGGCCCCCCTCCTTCATTCACCGTTTCCTCCTTTCTCTCTATTTGGTGATCTCACCAGTGACATTATGTAAAAAAAATGTTTTGTTTGTGATTTATTTCTACCTGGGTTCCCAGCAGCCATCACTGGTAAAAGCGACGCTGCAGCTGCGCGTCAGCATGCGAGCGCGCGTACATGGGAGGTATAGGGAGTCTCCGCCTCCGGATCTTACAGCATTATGAAGGTATGCAAGCTTCGTGCTTTCAGTGGATAGAAAGATGTTCGTTCTTTGTCGGGAAGGGCTCCGGAAACGCCGCGGATTAACAATAGGAGCAGCAAAAGGCGTCTTGCATAGCTGCAGGTGTTCTGCGCTATCTTAGAGCATCTGCGGTAAACATTTTTTTTTTCATTTTTTCTCACTCAGCGAAGTGTAAAAAGACGTTTTATGTAGCTGTTATCGCAGAAATGGACGCTACGCAGGGCTACGCAGTATCGAGGATACATATATCTGATATAGTACTTTAAATATTCCTTGAGCGTCTTGTATGTGCATGGCAACACGCCTCGCAAGAGGAGTAAGTGTATCTGTGTTTTCGTTAAATTTGATATTGTATTGTTTATCTTAATAAGCAAGATACTTTAGTCGCAATGCTATACCGCAAGAAACATTGATCTCTCATTGAACTCCACTTGTCAGGCTGGTAACGGTGCCACTAAGCCACCTGAATAAAACTAAAAGCAGTTTTGTCATTTTATCTTTTCGTCCAACTACATCAGTCAGGGCAGGCGACGAGTTGTACGCATCCCTTCAGGTGAAGTATAACAACACAACAGAGTTCGTGTAGTCCCAACGATAGCCATGTTCGAGGGCTTGCTGACGTGTTTTTTGCTTTCGAGATATCTACCATTTTCTGTAGTGTCAGAGCCATGGAACCCTTGGTCACTTGCAAGCACCACGTACCACGTTGCATATGGCGAGAAATAAATAAATAAACTTTTTTTAAACCTTGGGAAATTACGGGTGGGGCTCTCAGTCCACAGCTCTAACGACCGCTGCCGCATCTCGTGCCTAACGTGTAGGCCCGTGTGCCCGGATTTCGGTGCACGTTAAAGAACCCTAGGTAGTGAAAATTTCTGGAGCCCTCCACTATGGTGTCTTTCATATTCATATGGTGGTTTTGGGACGAAAGCCCCACACATGAATCAATCAATCGACCCGCGCCTAATGAACCTGTGCCCGCTGGCCACCTGGGCATTCGTCACGCAGCATGGTCTTGTTTGCTTATTGTGAAGTACAGTCAAAAACGCCCTATTATCTTTATCTTTTGTTGGGTGCTTTTTTTTACTGCTACTCACACATTTATGTGCACTTGACTTTCCTATTTTGCCAAGGTAATTTGCGAAACAAATATGTCGTTATTCGGGCATGCGGTGAGTATACTTCACCAAGCATTCTGCATACTGCTTGCTAAAATGACTAATTTCGAGTTTGCGTTGTAATATTGGGAATAATTAGTAGCCATCGTAAAGACTTGAGAAAGGAGATTCGATTAACTTTGTTATATCAAATGGCCTGTTTCTTGTGAACGTTTAGACAGTTTCCCGAATTTCAGGCAATTTTTGATAGGCACCGTTTTCCCTGAAGAGGTAAGTTTGCGATATTTCATGCCTAATATCCATGGCTATTAGAAGTGCCACCTATATCATACATCTGCACTAATTCACATGGACGACTGAAACAGAGAGGCTTTTATATTTCAGTTGCATTTTTTTCCTTTTTCAGTAGTCCCTATTTCGCGCAAGCTCATTGGCAGGCAATTGTAGCTATAGGTGGCAATATGAATAGCGGCGTTGTCCCACGACAATTTCATCAGCTATGTTGCCACACGTTCTTTTTTTTTCCACATTGATTTTATCCGGTTCTAGTCAGAAAACCTATGACCATTGGGCGCAAGGCCCCGGCAATATTTTGTAAAACTTCGAGATTGTCTCAGATTGTGCTCATAATGTTGCGCGCAAATCCTGCTGCGGCGGCCGCCTGTCGATGAAGGTGAAACGCTTGAGACGCATGTGCTTAGACCTGATTCCGCTATAAAAAACACCACATGATCAAAATTTTCGGAGCTCTTCACTTCAGCTGACCTAATAATTATAAAGTAGCTTCAGGACCTAAACACTGGGCATTTATTATTCGAATTACCCTTCTTCAGCGTACTCTTGTTAATATGTCAGCTTAGGCGTGCACTAGCAATAAGCCTTTAAAGGGTGATCACAGCTGTATAAATGAAGGAGGCGTTCTCCTGATGACCAGTTTACCCAAGACTGATAACACTTTTTTCACTCCGAGTACAGCGCGATATACTTCTACTTTGAGTTACTAAGTTTTCTGGGCACAAGTTCACTCATTAAAAAGCTTTAGTTTCACGTAGTGGCTTTGCGTTCCGTAGAGCTTCTACGTGTAAGCAGTGTGCATGCTCAGAAAATAGCGGCTGCGCGCTGGTCTCACGGACGTATACGTGATATTCGATCCCTTGCGTGCGTTTCTTGCACACAACTTCGCGTGCGCGCTAAAAAAAGATAGTGTGTCACGCGTGCGCAGACGGCCTCCGTCCAAAAACGGCGACAGGATGGCTGGAGCGGCTCCACGCGTTCGCTTTTTGAAGAGCGACGATTTAGACATGCTACGTGATAAGTAGTAATTTCAGTAAAATGCAGTAATTTTGAGTAAAATATGAAGCACACAGTGTGCGGTGGACAATGATGGTTGTCTGCTTGACAGATTGACAGAACCGCACGGACAAGTGTTCAGCGGACGCGCTGTTTGCGACCAGCCCAGCGCCTCCTCTATTTTTTTTTTCAGTGCCCGGGCCTACACTCTCTTCAGGCCGTCGAGCTTGCGCTCTGCCTCCCCTCACCGCTGCCGCATGGTGGCACTGCGTGAGTACACTAGGGGATGCTGGCGCTGTACGGCCGTGCCTACTAGGAAGCCCGCAAATTCCTGTTTTCATGCGAGTTAATGTGCTGTCGTGCTTGTTGACGGCTCTCATGGATGCAGGGAGGATGCTCATGGATGCAGGACGTCACGTGAATGGATGAATGTATGTGACTGAAGATTACATGATAATCATGAGATGTGTGTCACGTAAGAACATTACTAGACGCCCCACTCTAGGTGCCAATACACTTCGACATGAGGCGGCGCGCGTGTGCGCCGGCGTTCGTTTTACCGCGTCACGCCGGCGATGCAAAGCCAGGCGCCGATATCCTCCTAGTAGAGATCAATGAATCTGCCCACTGACCTTCGTTGTGGATATGCATGCCATATACTCGCAGACGCGCGCCGCGCTTCATTGCTTTGACGCATGCGCGTTTAAGCGCACGCGGCGTCTCTCCGTAATGAAGAGAGGCAGACGCGGTGTTGTCTAAGTAAGGTCATCGGCGCGAAATGCCGCATGTCGCATTTCACGCCGGTTGCATCCGAGCCGCGCCGATGACGCTGTTCACGTGGTCGCGCCTGGCGTCACACTATAGAGTGCTTGCGTTTTGCTAGCGCGGCGTCGCTGCGCCCTGCTTGCGCGTGCGACTACGTTGCGTTGGAGTATATTCGGTCCTTCATGACGCGCTCGCCATTGCGCTTTCTCCACGTGTACCGAATATGGTAACACGGGAAGTGAATACACGACGAAGGTAAATGAGACATTCAAACTTGATAACCATATTATGCGTCTCATGTAAAACATGACTATGCTACACTCATAGCGTTCTCCCGGCCGTTTCACTAGTTCAACATATACCGAATTTCGTATTACGTGACGCGAATGAACGATGAATGTAAATAACCCGTGCAAGTATTATAATCATGGTATGAATTTCATGTAAAACATGAATGCCAGTTACGCTCATTGCACGCTCACGGCCGTTTCGCTAGCTCCTTATATACCAAGGTTGATATCAGGTGACTTTAATGAATGACGAAGGTAAATGAAACGTACAAACATGATAATCATGACATGGAAGTCACGTGCAGCATACTATACCCCCAGCTCTTAACGTTTTACTGATTTTAAAGTAACCTATCACCCTTCCTCATTTGTGCTTCGCATATCATCGATTATTACTGTACGTGGGATCTGCCAATTCTTTGCCTAATTGAACTCTCGCAGAAGAAAGCTGTTGCGTAAAACTTTTATGTTTATCTGTAGGCCACGGTGTTTCATTTGCGGTGATTTACGATTAGACTTGAGGAGCATAACTGTTTTAGCTGGCTATTCATTTGTATGATATATGCTTACCATGAGTTTCTTTACCACGTTGCGGAGAGAACTGGGAAGAAAAAGACGAAAACATTTATGAAGCCACATGGTAGGGAGTTCCAGCAGTTGCGGGCCTCTTTTTTGCGCTTATCGAGCAGAAGGACTACGACTTCGTTGGCAAGTTACGAGTGCTGCTTACAGAGCAGCTCTGCGAACAGTTGTCGTCAGGTCCGATGCACAGTGCTTGGGAAGTGGACATTACTTAGCTAGTTGGTCTATTCTTGGTACACTTTGGTTATCCTGGAGGTTCAGCCAAAAGACAGGTATGATGTGCCTACTTAGCGTACCTCAGAAATCACTCGATTATTTATTTGGCTTGCATTAGTGGCATGAAAAGATAATTTTTAGGCAGAAAGCAAACTAACGCACGGTAAAGACAGATAAGAAAGAGTGACTCCTGTTACTATATAGAGTAGAACATTGTCAAAGCCGCAGCTTCTGACATAAATATTCAAAGTGTAAGGAAAGGGGCAATATTTTTGGCATTAAAATGGTGTTCATCACTGAACGAAAAGTCAGATTTGCAGTGGTCGTTGCAACGCATGTCACACTTGAAGCCTGCATATCAGACACTGTTACAATTGTGTGGTGTTTCTAAATTAGCTTGGCACAAACTTTTGCACGGTTACTGGACAACCATCAAGAACTTATGGCTTCTCTTGATGACTGCTGAGTGAAATGACCTAATCAGTGAATTAATGCCCGCCATTGACAGGTAGAGCATACCTTTCTAATGGACAAACAAAAACATTATTGGTGTGCTGAAACTGGTGCAATATCCGAACAACACCGGTTACGTTCTCCCTAGTACTTTGCTGTGGTTACAGCTGCTATTGCTAAATTGAATATTAACATGCTTATGGGTTTCTTCTGTACAGCAAAGAAGTTCTGCAATTAATTTTACTTTGTAGATGAGGCTGAAGTTCAATGTCCCACTTAACAATGCTACATTGACGTGCTTGTGCGATGGTTTGGAAGAAGGCAAGTTAAGCTAGTCTCTTTGACTTCTTGTGGTAGGGCTGTGTTATAAATAGAGAAAAAAGGTTGGCTTTTTTTATTTTGATAATTAACTTTCTTTTTCCGATTCAATCACAAGTGCCACATTTTGCTGCCCGTCCTACTCGAACAGGTAGTGCATCACTTGTGTTTCCTGTATAGTTTTGCATTACAGGATCTGCAATGCTTTACGAGATTTGTCTGCATCATCTGGAGCTTGACGATGAAGTGAGGGGCTTGCGGCCGGCTACCCTGGCTGTCGTTGAGCCTGGAACTCCTCAGCCTTTGCTGTCGCCACCACAATAACGACCATGGGCTTCATCATTGTTCCACTTTTAACTTGTCTTTATTTAGTGTTGTTTGACCAGCAAGTAGGCTTCTCAATACGACAAGTGTGGTGCATAACAGTGCTCAGTTATTCACCTTTTCACAGTCATCTGAGGGTATCTTCACACATTACTTTTATGTGAGCTCGTAAGCCTTCTGAAATGATGCACACAACATATATCACGCGGCTTGATTTCTTCAGGCAAGCCTGGCATCATGTATATATATAGTGTTCTAGTAATAATTACTCTTTTGACACAGCGTTTCATTCAGCAAGATGTTTCTTGTAATGTGTGCAACGTTTTAAATATTTGCTTTGAAAACATGGCACCATGATTTCACAATGTGCATTTATGCACTTTTAGCATTGGCATGAGCATGAATAAAATATTTTTTTACAATGTTCCGACTTGAAAAAAAATTACCGCTGTTTCCCGAGTGGTAACACTGGTTAGCATGCGGAGCATATATGTTGAACTGCGATAAATGTGGTTTGTATTTTGTGACATGCGTGTGTGTTCTGAGTGAACACGAGTGAGCACGAGTGAACACGCACGCACGTATGCTGCGAAAGACAATGTTTATTGAAGAGACGCTTTGGGTATTTTGAGCGAGATGGCTTTATGGTCCGTAAAGTGAAGGGTGAGGGGGTCTGGTTGCAGCTGTCGAAGGTCGAAATTCGCAAAGACGTGGTCGATGCCCGTCCCGCGAGCCATGGTCGGATGATGTTTGCCGTCGTGCGTTGCTCGTTTCAGCGAGTGCCACGACTCCATGTAGTCGGCCAACCAATCGTCCTTGATGACCTCGATGTTGAAGTCGCCAACTATCACGAAGGGTGGTCGTTGCGGTCTTTGTTTCAGGTATTCTTCCATGGCTTCATTGACGTACTTCTCCACGGTGGCACGCGTTAGGTTGGGCACGAGGTACATCGTCATGACGTTGACTCCACAGATGCTAGCGACACAGTGCTCGCCGTTGGCACGTTGTTGAGCGCCGGGCCGCAGTTGAAAGCCCGGCGCTTAACAACGTGCCAATGGCGCGTTGTTCAGCGGACGAAGTGTCTTCGTAAATGCTTACGGTTCCGCCAACACATTCGCTGACGCTATTGGAAGGGACGTCAGTAAGTGTGTTTGCGGATTCGTTAGCATACCTTTTTACCAGTGACATCGGATATGGAGCGTCTGCACAAACCAACCGGCGAAGGGCGGCGCGCCCCGACACTTGGTTAATTATAGCGAGCACCAGCCCCGGCCTGCGCATGCGCGCGTTAGCATACAGCTGGCGCACGTGAAACTAAATGTCGCGCGGCGCGCGGAGGCAAGAAGCGAGCGCAGCGCCCACTGTGTTGAGAGGAGGAAGGGAAGCACAGATGGCTGGCGAAGGAGGATGGTAGGCTGTGGACGACGACGGCGCATGACTAGCCCTTAGTATATCTTGCTCCGCTTGTAAACGACTGTGTACCTATTATTTCACATTACTTCAGCATTGTTACGCCTACAAGTACACACCGAACGTCAATGCCTCTGCAAAAGGCAATCTGTGTCAAGGCCAGCAATCGAGCCCACCTGACGCGATCAACTCAACGACAACATCAACTGGTGGCGCCGGTCTGTCATGCAACGCACCGCTAGCTCCCTGAGCCCGCAAGCCGGTTGAAGCTATAGGCGCCCTCCAGTCTGGCAAGTCTTACGCAATGCGTGGCCACTCGTCCTTGGTGCAACCACAGAACACCTATACACTACCATTTAGAGAATGGAAACTGTACTTTTGAGAGTGAATCAAAACTAATGGTAGCGGTGGCGTTGTGAACTAACCTATCGACTTAGGGACGGTGCTGGTAGGCCTATCATCACCATTGCGGTAAAGCAATATGGCGGCTGTTTTGGTAGCGGGTGCGGGGGGCCGTGGTGCGGGCCGCAGGTTTATGGGCGTTTATTCGCTGCTACTGCGGGGTGGTATTCGCGCACATGGCACCCTAAAGTTACTACAAATATTTCTGCTTTGCCGCCAGGTGACCTAGAGGCCTCAACTGGCGAAAAAGCACGCCAAGCAAGTAAGCTTAAGTTGTTTATTGACAATTGTGAATGCAGCAGTTTACATGTAAACAAGGAACATTGTCTCTCACAGAGTTGAACAATACATACAAAAAAGAGCGATAGCCATCTGTTCAATACATTTACCCGCTGAAATTGTGCAACTTTGTCTCTTGGCTCGTTCAGTCAGACAACGATATATACGCTTGACACCCCTTGCACTGTACTTGGTACTGTGCTGCCCATTGGCTTTCTCACCACACATGCTCTGAAAAGTGCAGTGTCAGTACGATTAACCTGAGCCGCAATATGATATTTGACAACGCATTTTGCGAGAAGCGCATCACGTTGAATAAAAAGGAATTACCCCACGCTGTTGTGCTAAGTATCCCTGCACATAACAATGTACTCAATGTTGTGTTTAGAATCTGTGTTTTGCCTGCGCGTCGGATCTTTTTACGACTAACTAGATCAACTTACAGTTGTGGTAAGCAAGTGCATCCTGGGAAAACACTATTTACATGATCATTTTGAAAAAAAACTTGGTTTACGTTTCAAAAGAGGTAAAAAGGTTGAAGTGAGAGGCCCTTTAATTAAGTAACAGTTGGCGAATAATGAAAGCCCGAGTCAAAAAATTTCAGCAAGTCAACATTCCTGTCAAAGTTGTCCCGGATGACAAGATAATTAGCTACCCGTGCCCTTGCTCGCCTACTGTAGATCAGCTGACAAACGAGATAGAGGATGCCTGTTGGTGCTCCCAAAAGCACTCGTTCGTAAAAAAATATGCACCAGTTGATAGCACACGCTATACACTGCACATTACATATACACATACAATAGGGATATCTGGAACACTTGTAACACTAGACAGCTGAGAAGTGCTGGAAGTCTTGGTAGCAATGTTAGAAAAATGGGCAGTGAATAATCATTGCAGTCAAATCTGCATAATGAACTTTTTATGATGTTTATTCACAAAGTAAGGGTCATTTTATAATCTTTAAGTATGTGCACATCAGACTGAGCGATTATGTGCACAGCACAATCTTCCACTTCTCAGTGAAAGTACTAAAGTGATTGTTCTGGCTCAGTAGTCATCTGCTCGACGGAGAACGCAGACACCAACGTTGGCGATATTGTTGCTCCCGCCTGTTGTGGGGTGCACACTGCATTTACATTTTTGCATGCAAAAGAATCGCTAGGTTTTTCAATTTGCGAGGAGTTGTGCACAGCTCATGGACCTACTGTGAGGAGTGAAACAAGTGTCGGAACACATTGTTGAGACTTCCGAAATGGCTGCACAAATGCGTACGAAAAAGAAAAGAGCACCACTTGAAGCATCCAGACCAACCAAACTGTTCAAGAGGACAGGATATTGCAATAGATTGAGGACTAACACTTACTGGTCTGTAAGCCAAAGTTCCCCTTGTTGGCCTCACTACTATTTGCATAATTGTATCTGATATGCCCAGATATCACAAAGCTAAGTTCTAAAGATGCTTACCGACCAACTCAAACACTAAAGGACATCAAGTGGATGAGCGTTTTTGGGCTGCTACCGATAAAACAGGGGTGATTTCTTTTCGCACACTGTTGCACAAGTGACGACGCTTCATAGTGTACGCTATTGCAGAAAACACACAGTGGTGCAACCACTTCTTCTCAGAAAAACCGAAAAAAATTGAAGTTGTTCGCTTACTCCAGTAGAAAAATGACGGCTACCATTTTCCAAGTCAAAAAGGGAACTTTTAGTGTTTAGGTTCATAAAATGTGGGCCACGCGTACAGCTGACATATACTGTGAAACACTAACCACCGTAATAAGTACGATAAACATTGATGATATCACTGATTCTCATCCAGAATCAGCCTCCTACATGACAACATGCCTCCCTATTTTGTTTAGAGAAATTTATTCTCACAGACAGTGAACATTAATTACAATCCAACAGAACATTTCGACAGAACACAACATCCACAGACACACCAAAAGTTGTTACAAAAAGATATGTGTACATCTGTAAATGGAACACAACATACACAACTTACCCAACTACACAGGAATTGTTACAAAAACAATGTCTACATATGCACAATACATGGTAAACGAAGAACACACAAATGAAATGTAGAGATCTATATGTCACATATTTACATAGTATTTACAAGGTATTTGTATGAGTACTAAACAAAGATTACCCTACCAATACCAGGCAGGCCTGAAAACAAGCCTTACAAGTCTCCT
Source organism: Rhipicephalus microplus (assembly GCF_043290135.1). Lineage (NCBI taxonomy): Eukaryota > Metazoa > Arthropoda > Arachnida > Ixodida > Ixodidae > Rhipicephalus > Rhipicephalus microplus. The sequence continues at coordinate 124,533,655 of NC_134700.1, forward strand.
ACAGACGAACAAAAAACGGCAGGACCAGTGTCGAAAGAATTCCTCCTTACCCAGAAAGAAGAGGTTCTCCGACAACACAGATAGTATTTCTTTGTACAGTCGCTCCAAAATCGGGAAGAGAGCACGGCGGCGACGACCTGCTGCAACAGCTTCACAACGGTTACGCCAAAGACAGTAGGCACCAGGACAATAAGAAGGCAGGCAAAGCGGCCTCGAGAACAACGTCCAGAAGAAACAAAGCGGTTTACTCCGAGGCCACGAAATCTTGCATGCACAGCCCTCCAGAAAACACGAGCAACGACACATTGCCTTAACACATGCTGATTTGTTTTCCGTAGGGAGCAGTTCGGACATGTTGATGACTGGACCATTCTCCACCTTTCTAGGCGGTCAAGGGTAGGAAGAACGCCCCACCCAAACCGCCACATGAAGTCCCGGAGGTAGCCAGGTAGAAATGATGCCGTCAGCGTGCTTCAAGACACACGACTAGAGCGGGTGCGGCGTGCCAGAGGAACTAACGGGAGCAACAACGCGGCTGTTGTGTTAACGATATAGTTGTCTAACACATCTAAATGAGGGCAAGTCGACTCATATGACGAAAAAATGCGACAGCTAATGCATAAAACGAAGGAAGTACTAATGATTGTGAGCCCCGATTAAAGCGCACATTAGGCAATAAATACCGAAGGTGAGTGCCTAGAAAAAATAAGCCAGAGTTCGCGCGGGGGATTCCTTTCCTTGTACGAGGCGCAACAAGAAGCGCAGGGCCAATAGCCGGCAGCGTATTGATACTGAAGGGAAAGCAAAACCTCCCTGGGAACGCTGCTGTCCGAACGCCACACGAGAAATCAACTCAGTGCCACCAGACCAAAAGAAGGAACACAAGGCGGACTGCAATGACCTCACGATGCGTAAAGGCGGCTGTTCCACGTGAGAAAGGTACCAAATGCGACCGCAGAACACAGTCTGCGCAGGTACCTCCGCTCAAGAAGCGGGAAGTCGAATTCCCGGGCGTTCTCAATTTCTTGTTTGACTTCATCGAGGGCGTTTGACCAAACGGAGTTACAAATGCCGTAGTGGTTGTATAGAATTCCTAAAATGCGAAGAGAAAGAGACGCAGCCGGATGAAGAAGAGATGTGGACCTAAGTGTGGAGTTGGGGTAGCCGATGAACAAACACTGGGATTTAGAGAGCTTTAGCGCGGCACCTGAAATGTCCCCATACTGGGAGAATAAACGCAGGCTATGAGAAAAACTATCTTCATCTGAAAGGTACAGGGTAACGTCGTCAGCAAAAGCTGTGACTTTTACGGTACTGCGGCCGGGAAGCGCAAGACGCGAATCTGCTTCCAGAGCACACAAAAATGGCTCAAGGCTGAGGACAAATAGAACAGGAGACAAGGGGCATCCTTGACGGAACCCACGTGTAATAGAAAAGGCAGCACTCTCTTAACCATCTAGAACTAGTGCGCTTTTTATACCAGAGTAGGTATGTGTAATTATTTCAACAAAGGTACCAGGAAAACCAAGGGCTGTGTGCACTTTAAATATATACGTGTGCTCTAGTTGGTCAAATGCCTTCTCTTGGTCCAAAGACACAAGAAGACCACGCGCAGATTGCAACAGTGTATAGGCTATCATATCGCGGGTGGTAAAGATCAAGCTGTGTTTTCCTCGTCCAGGCATAGATGAGGCCTGGTGATGACCCACCAGGGTGTTCAACAGAGCCCTCACACGTTGAACAATCACCGTCGCGAATAACTTATAGTCAACGTTAGGAAGCGTGATAGGTCTCCAATCTTCAGGATTAACAGAAGAAGCATCACCTTTTGGAATAAGCACAATGCGTCCATCTCGAAAACTTGATGAAAAGACACCATCCTCGAATCATGGCCGGATAACCACGGTTAATGCAGTACCAAGCTCATTCCAAAATGATAAGTAAAATTCAACTGGAAAACCGTCTAGCCCAGGGGCTGTCCCCCGTTTCATAGATTGTAGTGCTGCCTTTACCTCTTCAACTGATGGAGGGACGTGCAGAGAATCAGCAGCTTGTCGAGGAACGTGAGGCAAACCTCTAAGCATAGGTGGTATTATATCACAGTTTGTCTGCATGGCCGAACATGACATCTCTTCAAAATGCGCCAGAGAGAGAGATCGATCACGCGTAGGAAGCGGCTGTGTAGGTGGTGTCGCATGGTCGTAAAAACAGGTGATTGTGACTGCCCAAAACACGATTGCCTCGCAAAGCGTAGCACCTCGGGGTGGGCACAAGGGTTGTGCCTAACACGCCATGCAGCCGCCGCCAGAGACGAGGTGGTAATCAAACGCTGGAAGTGTTCACGTAATTCATGTCGCCAAGCTCGCATCAAGGGAGACGGCGTTTCAGCGCGCAATGTGATGCGTAACTTCACTGCAGTATCGGCCAGCTCCTCAGAAACGCGACGACGAAGGGAACGCCCTTCAACTGAGCAGTGCAGGCGCCACTGCGTTTTAAACGCATCCCAATCAAATAAATCCGACGCAGCGAGTGACACGCGTATTGCACGGGACAAATTTGAACGGGAGCACGCGTCCTGGAGGACGCGAACATCAAGACGCTATGGTTTCTTCTGGAAAGAAAATGGAATTTTTAGTTGTAAGAGAATCGGACGATGGTCAGAGATGTACACAGGCGAAGGTGGGATGGGCGGAACACGTAAGTCGGAGACAAATGTCTCTAAAGCATGTGCAATATAAGCCCGGTTGAGTCTGCTGGAGGAGTGTCCTTGGCGCCATGTCCAAACAAAAGTATTCCCGTGTATGACATTATTCGCATCCAGCAATGACAAATGCTGGAAAAGGCGTCGCAGCTCACGTGAATTCCAAGCAGACCGACCCCAGTCAGGACCTTGTACATCGCATCGCGTATTTAGCACACAGTTAAAGTCTCCAATTAGAATTGCATGACGACCGTTTAGGAAAAAAACATCCAAATTTCGAAAACAATTATTAGATTGTCCTGTTTGTGCAGGCGCCTACACACATAGTATCCTCATTCGAAAGGAAAAGTAGGTACAATCTAGAGCAATAATTCAACCGACGCCGTCATAAACAGCGTGTTGACCTCTCAATAAAGCCCGATAAATATAATGATGCTTACGTCCGTAAAACGAGTTGTAGCAAAAGAAAAATAGCACTCTAATTTAAACTTTTGTTTAAAAGCCCTAACGTCAGATAGTGAACAGAAATTACTTTCCTGCAGGCATAAAACATCACAATTTGCAGCACGGGCTACACTAATCACCTCGGCCTGCTTTACCGGACTGCGAAAACCTTTTACTTTGAATGAAATAATATTCAATGTGGTAGCCATCGTAAACAATAAAAACAAATTTGGATACTAGATTCACAGTTCTGACAGACGCGGGAGCGGGTGCCCCGCAAGCACCTCAATCAGTTCTTACGACTAGACGACCCACCGGAAGCGCGTGGCTTCCGGGGACCGCATCGAAGTCCGCAGGGGACTTCTGTCTCTGCTGGGGGCCTCCGAGCCGCTGCTGGATATTCGGTTGCGCTTGGTGCCGAGGCTCTTGAGTGAAGATGGCACAAATTCTTCGAAACTGTCCCGACTTATCTCGCTTGGAGTGCTGTCGGTCTCTATCTGCAGGGCCGTGTCGCTCCTGGTACTGCTCGTGTCCTCGTTGATGGAAACCTCGTCACCTTGAGACAAAGTCTCTTCAATGATAGGAGGACTAACAGACGACTAGGCAGCCATGGGGTGAGCAACCGATATCACGTCAGCATCTGCGACGCGTTCGCCGAGTGGCGCCTCCTCTGGTGAGGGCTCGACCTTTGGTTCTGTGGGAACCACCACTGGTCGCGGGCCGCTAAATGGATCATCCGCACCTTGAGGGGCCGCCTGGTCGGGGCTGGCTGGAGACGCTGTGGGCGTTTGGTGTGGCGTCTGCTGTGCCATTGTGATTCACCCACCTTCGTCCTGGCAATTATCTGGGCCTGGCGTCAATGATACGACGTCCTTATTCTTGCCTGATTGAAGTGGCGGGTATAACTCTTGGAGGCCGCCTCGGAACACGACGGCCTGATGGTGCAGGCGACGGTGGGATGCGGGTCACCACAACGGTGACACGGCAGCGAGCAGCCCTTCCCGTCGTGGCCGTGAACGCCACACTTTCCACAAAACGGAGCTGTGCAATTTATGCGGAAGTGCCCGCTGTCTCCACATCGACGGCACACTCGCTGAATCCCTTTATAGTCACAGGTCACTCGATGGCCAGTGACCTTGAGGTCTGCACCGATGGGAAGATCAAATATTCTGGTAGGGAACACTAAGTGCTCGCACTGCTGTCTTGTGCCAGCACCGTTTGATTATTTCCTCTTCTTTTACTCGAAACAGTGGCTCGGGGTACGATTTGAAGAGATAGGAAAATTTAAGATCACCGTTCGCAACAAGTTCAATTACCAAGCGCTGATCTTTTATTCAGATTGACTAAAGAAACTACTGTGACAGGGCGAGAAGCACTAAGAAGATAGCAGTGATTCTGTATAAAAGTTATGTAGGTTTTTGCTAAACTAAGTTTACCAATAAAAACTTTTGCTAATGAATATCGACTTGCTTGGAACCAAATGACCCTTACTTTTTTGAATGACCTTCATAGTTTTTATGCTTTTCATTGACAGATAAATGAATGAGTTTTTTCTTCTTTTTTTTGCCAATGGTACATAGCCATCAAAGATACTGCTCAAACAATGAACAACGGCAGAATCTTATATCACATTTTTATTCTTCACTACTTCCTAATTGTCTGCCTCACTTTTTCACGGGTATCATACACCAGAAGTCCTTTTTGCTAAATATTTCACAGCAATACCAAGAAAATAACTGTTAGTAGACATTCGAATTATCAACATGTAAAAACACTGCCCAACTTTGATTATACCTACTGAGTGCACTCAGTCATTGTTCTGGTAGAAATTAACATACCTTAGAACAAATAATATTACGATGAAGGGTCGTTATTTGAACATGGTTAAGTAAAGGCGCACAGCCCTGTGTATTTTTATTGGCGGAAATCTCTCAACAGTTTGAAGGCATTGGTATCCACAACAGCATATTCAAACTGGGAGCCCCTTGTTTTCGATGCTGCTCGCACAAGACTGTCCAGAGTGATCACAGTGCGATAACAAACCAAACTAAATTAACTAGATGAGGAAAACAACTGAGCAGCAGCATTTCTGAGCAGATGAGATTTCGGTTGCTGAACTGAAGCCCTTGGAAAAGCTAGGAATGATAGTCATGGAGTCACAGTGAAATAAATGCAAGCGAATGCAAATTACCGATTACTTTTCATTTTGATTGCGTTAACTCTGTCATATAAACAAACATGTTTTTGAAGCATAAGTATTGGCATAAGTTTCAACATTAGGGCTCACTGCTTGCGTGCATGTTGGTGCTTGTTTTTAGCGTATCATCAGCCTTATTACACCCACTGCAGGACAAAGACCTCTCCCATGATCGGCCAATCAACTTGGTCCAGTGCTTTCTGCTGCCTGGTTATACGTACTAACTTTTTAATGTCATTGGCCTACCTTACCTTCTGTCTTCAGTTATTGCGTGTTCCTTCTCTGTGAATCCAGTCAGTTACCCTTATTGACCAGCGGTTATTCTGCCTGCGTACTACGTGCCCACCCGATGTCCATTTCTTCTTCTTGATTTCAACTACGTAGTCCTTAACACCGATTTCTTCCCTGACCAACTCTGCTCTCTTCCTGTGACTTAAGGTTACACCTTTCATTTTCCTTTCCATCGCTCACTGCGTCATCCTCACTTTAAGCTGACCCCTCTTTGTAAGCCTCCAGGTTTCTGCTCCGTAGGTAGCTACGGGCAAGGCGCAGCTGTTATATACAACCCTCTTGAGGGTTAAGGACAGCTCATCCTTCATGATTTGAAAATGCTTGCCGAATATGATCCACCCATTCTTATTCTTTCCTATATTTCTAGGTATTTTACTCTCATGATTAGGCTCCGCGATTTCTACTTCTGCAAGACATGTCTTGCCTAATGAAGGCACGAGTTCTTGCACAGGTTTTTTTAGAACTTTGATAGTGTCACTCCCAATATGCACGCACTATCAGTAACTGTTTCAACACTACTATAGCTGTACCTACCACTGAATTGCAACAATCTTTAACACAGAAATCTATACACAATGTGAAAAAGAAGTGCTACTAAATATGCACTACTACAAGCCCATTTGTCATCTAGTTATATGCGATACTCTATGCAAAGTTTGACACATAGAGTGAAGTACAGTATGTGCACCCAATGGCATGCGCTGTTCAAGAATTTTGAAGCCTGCACATTTCCTGTAAACTGAGTAATTCATAAAGCAAGAAACAACAATCTGTGCACCCAATTTTGTACAGCTGGAACACACCGTACGCTATCACTGCTTTTCAGTATAAGGCTTCCATTAGTCCCCCTGGCATGTTTGGGTGTGCATGGTGTTTGCACTATGGCAACTGTAGAGCTTCTTACGACTGGATGTGGGTAGCTTGGAGATCAATGGTCTTTGTTTAGTCCAGTTTTCTGAGAAGAAAATAAAAGAATCATGAGCAGGGTAAGACAGAAATGGCTGAACAAATTATGTTCAATAAATAAAGTGTCTTCAACCATACCTGGCCCATGAGCTTTCTTTCAGTGATGACACATTCTCCGCTTACTTCAGGTAGGTTGAGAGCGATGAAAAATTCAGGTGTACACCGATATAAGCAGTTCCTTGGAGGCTGCGGTTGGGCAGGAAAAAAACAGTCCTTGTTTTTCTGGTAGAAGCGTGAACGGATTGGTGATGCGTGACTAAGAAGAATGTATATGGGAACACTGCATATAAGAAAGGTAGTGTGGACATAACATTGCTGTTTGCTTGAATTTGTCTGGAGAGTGGCATTATAATGAATTGGTTTTAGTGACGTTCTTCAGAGGGCAAAGCTAGGTAATTCCCGAAATAGATGCACTATATGATTCATGAATGTAATATGCGTCATTGCAAACTAACAAAAGATGTATAAATGAGCATACGTACTAAAGTTTCACTATGTATTGAATTTATGAGCATATATTGCAGCCGACTCATTTTGAGCAGAAACAGGCAGAACCTATACTGTAATCTGTGCTACAAATTTTAGCAGTAAAGGTATTTTCAGCGATTGTGACAACGAAGTAAACAACCTCAAACATTCACAAGGTGTGCATCTCATTAGCTGTACAAGTCGACAAGTCTTATGAATAGACAAAAAATGTAGCGTATGCAAAAGAAAAGGGTAATGATCAGATTAAAAATGGCTCATTTTCACTCACCGGCGAACACGCCCACATTGTACAAGATTATTCCATCTTCGTAGGGCGTCTCCGCGCAATTTGCCGGCACTAAATTTTCACTCTAGAGGCTGCGCAGCCGCACGTCGGTGAAGCCCAGCATCTCACATGGTTCATAGCCTTTAGACAAGTTCGCTTCGCTGTAGCTGCCCGTAAAGCCTGATACACAAGTTCGCATTGATATATCAAAGCTGAATTAAAATGGAGCTTCGCAATGCCGATCGACAAAAAGTACCACGGCTAACCGCGAGAAATTTGAACAAATAAACCGACAGAAACGCAATCGATGCCAATGGGCTGCTGCTTTCCGAGCGTCAGGACAATCGTAATACTTGAACTAAAACAATCACCACTCTTGTATCAATAGTAAAGGTAAGACAAAGATATTTTATTTATTTTTTATGAAAGAGACGTAGTAACTTCTCTTATAACAATTTTTTTATACATCCTGAAAAGAAAAATTTAGCCGTGTTGATCGCTCCCAACAGGGAATATACACACTAACTTATCCGACCAATAAAAGAGGAGTTAGTTGATCTACTATATGGGCAAATGACGAAACTCGCCACGGTCAATTTTTTCGCCCTCTATGGCCATCACGGGAACTTGAGGGTTTCCGGGGCCTGGTACAGCTCAGTGTCCTCACGCTCACTAAATGTGCTTCCTCGAAACGATATCCGCTGTTCAACCGGAGTCGGATAGTGCCTCGCGAGGATGAACATCCGTCACCGTGATGAGCGGGGGGACAGACCCCACAAGTGCTATGAAAATCCAGAAAAGCACAAACATAAGCAAAATGTGTTTCTCAAGAAAATCACTCCGACTTCATGAGAGCACAGGGCCATGCATTGCTGATGATGCGAATATGAGTCTACATTTATCGGAGCAGAGCCTTTTCAACGCAACATACACCAAGTTTTTTTCTGCCTAAGGGCTCGCAAGTACGCATACCCAATTATTAACTACATGTTGAAAGTCAACTTATTATAGCAGTATTGAGGTAAGATAAAGCCGCTTGTCGTGTGGAACTCACGCCACAATCTACATACCTTAAGCCAAAAATAAAATAGTTTGAATTAGGAGCACAATTAATAGGCATGTTAGCGTTGCTTACAAGACCATCGAATTCGCGCACGAGTATCTCATGTGGCGCGCGCTGTAAGTGAATACGAGTAGAACGGCCCCAAAGTACGCGAGCTAGGCTTTGAAACAATTTATTTAGATTGAGAAGAACAAAGATCCCAACTATCTTCTACTCTAGTCTTCTGTGCACAGGGCTGAGTGAGTATTATTAATGATGTTTCGTGCGTAAAGAGTTTGACAGAAAAGAACCAGGCCTTTTTATCTAAGAAAAGTTTGAAGATGCTTGAGCTTAGCTTCATGAGTAAAACGCGATAGCGTAAGCGCCTTGATCGCATCGCATTTCGTATCTCTAGTCTTAGAGATACGAGTGAAACTCTAACCTCTAGTAGTTAGAGGGAAACTCTAACCTGGCCGCAAGAAAAAGAAGGTGTTCGCTACTAAGACAGTCATTAGAATTGCCAGTTCAGTTACACGTACCAAGAGCCCACTACGCCACAACTCTTTATTTTGCGAGTCAGCGAAGTGCCCACAACGCGTCTGTAAAACAACCACTATAACCTACGCAGCGTGTCAATTTATTGCTGCTTTTGCTGATAGGGAGTGTTGCGTATGTCAGAGGGCTTTGTAATGACTGGACCTTTAGCCGCCTCTCTTTTTGTCATCCATGTGGCCCGACACCCTATGCACTTTTACGCTTGCGTCATTCAAAATTGCACGCGTTAAAAGCAGCTCCGGTAGCATGACATCCATATTGTTATTTTTTTTGTCACGAGCAGTGCGCAGAGACAGCCTTGCCCTGTGATAGCATCTACATGCAACACAGATAATATGTGTTTGGTTCCCACTCACGCTTAAGTTTATTTGTTATTTTTTTCTGTAACGTATATGAAATCCTTGGTCATGAACGAGGAGTGATTATTTCATGAAAGCCAAAGATGCCGACGTGATATCAAAAATTTTTAAGATATAAGCTCCACCCCCTTGCGTGTTATAGTTATCTCGAAAGCTGTAGCGAAAAGACAAAGAAACAACTACCTATAATAAAATTCTAGTCAGGTCTGTAATAATTTGGGACAGCACATATATAATGAAAAAATTCTGCATGAACGCGAAATTGGCAGAAAATATGCACGGTGCATTTCTTGTTATTTCTGCGGGCGTCGAAAATTTGATTCCATTCTCTCTTGTTCTTTTTTTCTCAGTATTGTGTGAGTCCACACATTATACATGAACGTCAGACTTACGAAAACCTGGAGATGACGAGACAGTTTGAATAATGTGGAGCACTCAATATATATAGTGTGCTTCCATTCGTGGGGTGAGGAACGGAGACACACGCAAGAAAAAAAAGGTTAGCGATCTCAGACTGAGAAGTGCTGAACGAAGCAAAAAGATGGACCGACAGACTTCGCTATTATCAAACTCCCAAGTCGGTAACGACATGTGGATTCTCGACACAGGGTGCTTAATGATTTCAGTGAGTGGTGAGGAAAACGAAAGGATGAAATTGATTCTGCGATTGAACAAAAAAAGAAGACGGAATCAGTGACACGAAAATACGTGATAGGAGAAAAATTTCGTGAATACAACGAGGGTAAAAAAGTAGGAAATAATTAAGATCCGCGGGAGAAAACTACTCAAAGAAACTTGCGAAAAAATAAAAAGATCGAAATCGTTAAAAAAATGTTATTCTAAGAGCTGTCGCTGGACAATTAGAAAAAATACTCAGGATGAATGTCACAGCTTGCGGTCAAGCTAACAAATAGACTCAAACCCATGGCCAGAAAAAAAAGTTTCTGTAATAGAAGACATCTGAAAGGCGTGCGCGTGTTTGTGTAGACAAAAAAATCATTTCGGAGGAAAACTGAGCTATACGCTGAAGTCAGCCCGGTATGGTATTTTTATTTCAGATATAGCTTGGTGGTTGAACATAAGTACGTGTCGGCTATAGGAAGTAGGTAGAGGCATGAGTTGTTCCAGAGCCCTTTCTATATATACAGAGGTATTCAGGCTGTTGAAGATTGCGAAACGACGAGGCCTAACCCACCCGACGCTCACTGATGATCAAGGCTAATAACTTCTGCATAAATCAGCAGGGCTGTTGGAGGGTGCGAAACGACGCTAACCTAATCTGCCCGACGCTCACTGATGATCAAGGCTAATAACTTCTGCATAAATGAGCAGAGGAAGCGAAGGTTTCTGAAAGAAAATTGCTTCTGTGTACGCAGAAACTATAGCTAAAGCTGCCCTAATATGCAACATTTATCTTGCGCACATCCTTCCATTTATGCACTCAACCATCTTCACAAAAGATACACTGAGGATCAGCACTGCGTTAACGTTTTCAATTTTATTAATAATAATATTATTATTTCTTTGGGTATAGTGTTGGGAAACCCCCATATAATTATGAGAGACGCCTTAGTGCAGACCTTTTAAAATTACGTGCACCTGGGTCACTTTTACGTGCACCTAAATTTAGGTACACGAGCCTTTAGTATCTTGAAGTTAATCGAAATTGTCGCCACCGTGGCAGCAATTCAATCCCACGATCTGCGGATGTGAATTATTTTCTTGCACTTATATTTTTATAGCTGAAGGTCACTGGGTATCTGCAAATTAATACTATTGCCGTTATATACCTGGTTGTGATACTATCGAGCGGCATGATTAAAAGAGAGATAGAGAAAATGTAGAAAGCATGTTACATGAACAAACCCTATTACGTATTTGCCTTCAGTGTATTTTTAGGTTCCTTATATGTAAATATTGGTGCATTAGAAGGTCTTGTAAAAGAGTCTGTTCCTTTAAAATGATATTGGTGGTATCAACATATTATTTGTCAAAAGGGGCTCCTAAATATGAGGCACGCTTTAGTGGTAGGATCTTAAATTATTGCGTGTTTTAATCAAGCAGCTAATTTTAGGTACATGGTGTCCTACGCATTCTGTCTCCACCAACATGCGGCTGCCATGGCGTGAACCCCAACCGGCGTCTCCGAACACAAAAGAGCGATATCTAAAAAGGACACAACAAATAAAAACAATTTTTCTGTTGTGGTAAAGTACAACTTCACAATTCCGAAAACGGCAGCCTGACCACGAGTCGACCTTTGGTAAACGAAGAAGCACGCGAAAAGAAAACGCGAAAAGAAAACGCCCCCTTGAAATTCCAGCACCAAACACTCGATGTCACAGATCTTGAAAGCGTGCGCTGTGTTCTACGCAGCTTCTAATTGATAAAAATCAAGTACATAATTTGTCGCCTGTGGGTGCCATTTAGCAAGCATACGAAGCTTCAGAAAATTTCATCGACTCATTGTCGCGAAAATACGAAAAACAAATTTTATAACGATCGACGCCATGCGTGAAGATTTTGGTGGAAAAATTAAAAATGAAACTTCGATGTTGACGTTCTCCACCAATAGTGAACGTATGATGGTGAAACTTATGGCATTAGATCGAAGAGTGCAGTTTGATAGTGAGTTTGATATTGTCAACGAACTCACTGTTTCTCTTTCGTGTGCCTTTAAGTGTCAAGCAACAACTGGCGGGAACATCTTTTAATTATGAAAGACCTAATGCACACAAAAGCTGGACATGTACAGACAATAAAAATGCAGCAAACAATGTTATATTCAGCGTAGTAGTAATTGTGTCCTGATATTTACTGGTCAGAGAATAAAGCCCCCAAAAGAAAAAAAGGTGTGTCTTGACTGTCGTTGCAAGGGACGTCATTTTGTAGAGGCCTCAAGCAGGAAAATTATGAGACAGCCATAACTAAAGAACGCACAAATAAAATAGTGTCACGGGGTCATGACTTGTCTGAAGACAGGAGCTTTTGTGTTTGAATTTAACTGTTTATTTGGGCGAACCTGTGCCCCGTAAACAGAAAATCCGATTACAGTAGCAGTCATCGCTAGCAGCGGCGAACGGGGCTTCGGCCGGCAATCAACTACAAACAAGCGGCGAAGTGCGTCGGCATTTATACTCTTGCCATCGAATGTTCTAGCGTTATTGCTGGTGGTGGCGTAGTTTCCAGAATAACCGATACAGTTCGCATATTGGGTGTGATCTTATCGAAATGATCTACTACGGTCCCGAAGCTTCTCGGAAACTGCAAGCGTGTTTTGCGCTGAGAATTGTGCAGTGTTTTGGGGCGATAACAAAACTTGAGAAATGGAACGTGGCATTGCCCCCCTCAGAAAAAGGCATCGTCCCGATGCTTTACATAAGATGAAGGTACAAGAATAATGCAAGAAAGTACAATGAATAAATTACGATACAATAATAAAACAAAAAAACACCGTTTCAGTTTGTTAACGCGCATGACACGGCTTGAGGCGCGCGACATGGACGACTTCAGGTCGTGATCGGCGTCGTTGAGAGTTCGTGATACCGTCGGGGACAACCTCGTAATCAAGTAGGCCGAGACGTCTAACCACCCTGTACGGTCCGAAGTACCGTCGCTGAAGCTTTTCACTTAGTCCACGTCGGCGTATCGGTGTTCATACCCAAACACGTTCACCGGGCTGGTGTTCCACGAAATGTCGTCGAAGATTGTAACGGCGGCTGTCGGTCGTCTGTTTATTCTTAATACAGAGACGGGCGAGTTGTCCGGCTTCTTCGGCGTGTTGAAGGTACTCACTCACATCGAGGTTTTCCTCGTCGGTGACGTTGGGTAACATGGCATCGAACGTCGTTGCTGGGCTCCTTCTATAGACCAATTTGTATGGAGATATCTGCGTCGTCTCCTGCACCGCCGTGTTGTATGCGAAGGTCACGTACGAAAGAATGGCGTCCCACGTCTTGTGTTCGACATCGACGTACACTGCCAGCATGTCGGCGATCGTCTAGTTAAGCCACTAGGTGAGGCCATTGGTCTGTGGGTGCTACGCTGTCGTCCGGCGGTGGTTTGTCTGGCTGTATGCCAAGATCGCTTGAGTTAAGTCGGCAGTAAGTGCAGTTCCTCTGTCAGTGATAAGGACCTCCGGGGTCCCGTGACGTAGAACAATATTTTCGACGAACTTAGCTACCTCAGATGCACTGCCTTTCGGTAACGCTTTTTTCTCGGCGTAGCGGGTGAGGTATTCGGTAGCTACCACGATCCACTTGTTTCCGAAAGACGACGTCGGGAACGGCCCCAATAGGTCCATACCAACCTGCTGGAAAGGTCGGCAAGGTGGATTAATTGGCTGCAGAAGTCCCGCTGGCCTTGTCGGTGGTGTCTTGCGTCGCTGACAGTCCCGGCGTGTCCTCACATAACGAGTGACGTCGGTGGTAAGACGTGGCCAGTAGTACCTTTCTTGTATCCTCGTATCGTGCGAGAAAAACCGAGGTGCCCTGCCATCGGATCGTCGTGCACGGCCTGCCGGAGTTCTGGTCGCACAGCTGAAGGCACCACCAGGAGGTACTTGGCTCGGATCGGTGAAAAAGTTTTTCTTTTGGAGAAGACTGTTTCGCAGGAAGAACGACGCAAGTGCGCGCTTGAATACCTTCGGGACTTCGGCAGTCCTGCCTTTGAAGTATTCTCTTAGGGCCTTAGGTTCCAGGTCAGCCCGCTGTCGTTCAGCGAAGTCGTCGGTAGTTATCGTTCCCAAGAAGTAGTCGTCATCCGTGTCGTCAGGTGGTGGTTGGTCGACAGGCGCACGAGAGAGACAGTCGGCGTCGGAGTGTTTTTTTGCCTGACTTGTAAATGATAGTAATGTCATATTCTTGAAGTCTCGGGCTCCATCGTGCAAGGCGACCTGAAGGGTCCTTCAAGGTGGCTAGCCAACACCAGGCGTGGTAATCGCTCACAACTTTGAAGGGCCTGCCGTAGAGGCAGGGGTGAAATTTCAACGTAGCCCAGATGATCGCGAGGCACTCCTTTTCTGTTGTGGAATAGTTGGCTTCTGCTTTGGATAGCGATCAGCTGGCGTAACTAATAAGCCTATCAAGTCCGTGAGCCCTCTGCACAAGAACGGCGCCTAGACCTACGCTGCTTGCGTACGTGTGAATTTCTGTCTCGGCGAATTCGTCGAAATGGGCAAGTAACGAAGGCGTCTGTAGGCGATGTTTAAGCTGCTGGAAAGCGTGTTTCTGTGGCTTTTGCCACTTGAACTCCACGTCGGCCTTGGTAAGGTTAGTGAGAGGATCGGCGATGCTGGCGAAGTTTTTCACAAACCGCCTATAATAGGCGCACAGGCCCTGAAATCGGCGCACCGCCTTCTTGTCAGTGGTTGGCGGGAAGTCGGCGATGGCGGCTGTTTTCCGTGGATCGGGACGAACTACAGACTTGCTAATAACGTGCCGCAGAAACAAGAGCTCCTCGTAAGCAAATCTGCACTTTTCTGACTTCAGTGTGAGTCCGGACGTATTGATGGCTTGAAGTACAGCTTCAAGGCGCGGAAGATGCTCGTCGGAACTCGAGGAAAACACGACGACGTCGTCCAAGTACACAACGCAAGTCTGCCTCTTCAATCCTGCCAGTACTGTATTCATAACGCGTTGAAACGTTGCAGGCGCTGAGCAAAGATCGAAGGACATCACCTTAGACTCTAAGAGGTCGTCCGGTGTTATAAACGCCGTCTTCTCTCGGTTTCTTTCGTCGAATTCGATTTGCCAATAGCCAGTCTTGAGGTCCATTGACGAAAAGTACTTTTCGTTATGGAGCCGATCAAGTGCGTCGTCTATTCGTGGGAGAGGATAGACGTCCTTTCTTGTGATTTTGTTCAGGCGGCGATAATCGACGCAGAAACGTAGGGTCCCATCCTTTTTCTTCACTAACACCACGGGGGATGCCCATGGACAATTAGACGGCTGGATAATGTCATTCCGCAGCATTTCATCAACTTGTCTCTTCATGGCGTCGCGTTTTCGCGTCGAAACCCTGTACTGACTCTGACGGAGTGCTCTGGCATTTTCTTAAGTTATGATGCGATGTTTCGCAATTGGGGTCTGCCGAATTTTAGATGACGACGAAAAGCAATCTTGGCATTGCAGAAGCAGGGCCTTGAGCTGTTCTGGCTTATGGTTCGGAAGTCTGGGATTGACATCGAAAGCTATGGGAGGGGCTTGGCTCCTCTGAGCAGGTTCCGCAGAATCGGCGAGGGTGAAAGCAGTGGTGGCTTCGACAATTTCTTCAATGTATGCGAGCGTTGTTCTTTTGTTCACATATTTGTACTCATTGCTGAAATTCGTGAGCATAACCGTTGCTTTGCCTCCCCGCAGCTCTGCAATTCCTCTTGCGACGCAAATATTTCGGGTGACCAACAGATGCTGACTGCATTCAACGACGCCTCCCAAGTCGGGCGATTTAGGAGCGCCGACTGAAATAATGACGCTTGAGCGAGGCGGAATGGTGACTTGTTCTTCCAGCAGATAAAAGGCATGGTTTTCTGACGGCGTGCGTGGCCGCAGTGCTTCTTCTGTGGATAACGTTATCTACTTTGTTTTTAGGTTGATGACAGCATCATGGAGGCATAACAAGTCCATGCCAAGGATGACATCTCTCGTGCAACGCTGTAGGACTACGAAGTCTGTAAGATAAATACGGCCGTTAATGGTGACTCTCGCTGTGCAGATTCCTGCAGGCGTTACGAGATGACCTCCGGCTGTGCGAATTTCACGGCCTTCCCAAGCTGTCCTAACTTTCTTTCACTTCGCGGCGAACGACCCACTGATGACGGAGTAGTCGGCTCCAGTATCGACGAGAGCGGTCACACTGTGGCCGTCGATAAGAGCGTCCAGGTCGCTAGTTCGCCGCCTCGCATTACAGTTAGGGCGTGGCGTCGGGTCACGGCTGCGTCGGCTTGTTCCGCTGCTTCCATGTTGCGTCGTCAGGTCACCTTCGGTGAGTGAGGTTTCGCCGTCAGGGTTTTGTCTGGTTGGCGTTGTGTTCGGCAAGCTCCGTCGCGGCGTCGTGATCGTCGGAGGATCTTCGGTAGTTCGTCGCACAGAAACCGCACCTCCATCAGTTTCTGCCCTTAGTTTCCCGGATACGGGCTAGGAGACCGGCCCCGTGTTGGGCCGCTGACGAACGGTAGGACGTCGGTGGGGGTGGTGGTGGCGGTGGCGTCTGGCGATGGAAGTGCGATGGGGCAGCGTTTTGGCGAGCGCGTGAAGGAGGGGCTCGGCGGCGGGCTGCAGCAGCATAGCTCATGGCTTGCAGCTGAGGGTCTTGAGGCTGACGAACGCCCAGCGATTGCTGGATCTCCTGGCGTACGACGTCTGCGATAAATTCCACGTTAGGCTGCGCTGAAGAAAGTATTTTCGCAGCTCTTCTTGCACGATCGCTCGGATCGTCTCACGCAAGTCAGTGGTTCCAAGGGCTTGAATGCCGGCGTAGCTGGCGGACGAGAAGCTACGGTTATATTGCCGCATGCGCATCTCGAGCGTCCTCTCTACCGTAGATGCTTCTGAAATGAATTCGGCGACCGTCTTTGGCGGGTTTCTGAACATCCCGGCAAATAGTTTCTGCTTTGCTGGGCTGATAACACTAGAACATTCGATGGCAAGAGTATAAATGCCGACGCACTTCGCCGCTTGTCAGTAGTTGATCGATGGCAGACCCTCCGTTCGCCGTTATCAGTCCAAGACTGCTACTGTAACCGGACTTTCCGTTTACCGCACGCAGGTTCGCCCAAATAAACAGTTAAATTCCAACACAAAGTCTCCTGTCTTCGGCTTGTCACGAACCCGTGACATCTGGTGGAGGTGCTGTTTCTTTCCTGCACCGGACGCCTCCTTCAAGCCGCGACCCCAGCCGAAGCGTCAAAGAAGACACGGACGCTAATCCTGAACAGCGAACAAGCCGCAGGCAGAGGGGACTACAACGAGAGTACGGGCCCTTTCCTAAAGCAGCAAGGCAGACTCGGATCCCGACATCAACTACTGCAACCATAACCGCCCCCGTGGAGCCTGCACCACTCCTACCCAGCAACTCCACCAGATGTTACGGGGTTGTGACGTGGCCGGAGACAGGAGACTTTGTGTTGGAATTTAACTGTTTATTTGGGAGAACCTGTGCCCGGTAAACGGAAAGTCCAATTACAGTAGCAGTCTTGAACTGATAGCGGCGAACGGAGCGTCAGCCGTCGATCAACTACTGACAAGCGGCGAAGCGCGTCGGCATTTATATTCTTGCCGTTGAATGTTTTAGTGTTATTGCTGGCGGTGGTGTAGGGTTCAGAATAATGTGTACAGTTCGCAGATTGGGCGTGATCTTATCGAAATGATCTACTAAAGTCCGGAAGCTTCTCGAAAACTGCACGCGCGTTTTGCGCTGAGAATCGTGTAGTGTTTTGGGGCGATAACAAAACTTGAGAAATGGAACGTGGCATTAGCAATATGAAAGGTGATGGATTCTGCTGGTGCGTTTTCGTTTTTTGGGGCGGTGGGGGTGGGGGTCAGGTGTAAGCCGAAGCAACGCAATACGTTGCTTTGGTTTTGGCATCAAAGAATCTCAAGCGTTGCATTGTTAATAAGGCTGCGGATACTATAGGACAAGCCTAAAATACATTGATCAAACACTAAACGTGACTACCGGCGTCACCACAAATCATTTAAAATCTACATTATGACATGACGGCATTATAAAGTCGTCTTTCACGATCGTCCATGACATCATTTATGACACGTATTAATACATTCAAGAAAAAAAGGCTAGGTCTTTGAGAGATAATGCTTTATTAGAAAAACAGAGAAGCATTTTATCTAGGCATTTTTTCAGTTGTCTCAGGCTAAACCTGTTACTTCCTTGGTGACCCTAAAGCCACATCGATAAAGCCAGTTTTTGATCAGAATAGCTCTCCGGCCGTCTCATTACCCGAATCAGCTAAATTACGGGCGTGACGTGTGGTAAGTATGCCGTATAATCAAGTGCGAGGGCTGGTTCCGTGTCATTATCCTGGCGTGAAACGCTGCTTCTGGCCTCTTGCGACAGTTCAAACGGTTTTCAGCGGGAATTTTAATTATAGAGAGATGGTTTGCTGTGGCAGTGTGAACGAACCGACGTGACAGGTATTTAGCAGTGTGTTTGATCAGGTGGAAGAAATTAGCGCAAAATTATGGAGCTGTTCAAACTAGCACAGCTATAGATGTGTGTAAATTATGCCAGCAGGTACTTCATGTGATCTTTAACGATCACTAATGGTGTTATACACTCACATACTTATTGGAAACACCAAAACATGGCTAACGGGAAAATACCGGCAGCTTCGTTTGTACTCTTGGTCACCTTTTGACGGTCTCTTGAAGGTCTTGTACAAGGTCTTCTTGTTTTGCGAATTTAAGCCCCGTATTCGCAAACCAGCCTTAGCTTGATCGCTCGGCTTACTCATATCGTTTTTAAGCTATTGTCTATGAATTACCAGCGCGAGTTTGTGTTTTGTGTGTTATAACTGTTCATCTCTTTTTTTTCTTTCTCCAGTTCTTTCTTTTATTACAACCCTTTCACCCCACCGCACGTATGGGTAGCCAACCAAGCCTGTCTTGGTTAGCCTCCCTACCTTTCTTCTTCGTTTTTTTCTTTCTCTCTCATTGTTTCTTTTGCCCTTAAAATGTTTCAAACACAAGTGTAAATTAACATTGAAAAACCATCCTCAGTCATGTTTTGCCACACTTACTTTTTTATGCAATAAAGGCGCAATAGGAACAGCAAGTAAGTCAAGGAAAACGAGAGATACAAATAAGGTTGGTTTGCAAGCACGGGTTTTAAAGTTCCACAGCTGCAACGTCCTGTATGCCCGCCAAACACAGGGAAGCTAAGCCTTAGAAGTGTTGAAGAGATGACCTTTCATTTAGGGGCAGGCTGTTCAAGACGACCTTTAGTGCAGCAAGGGGGCTTAGCCTGGTATTGAAGAACACTTTGACCCCATTGGTGCGGCGCTCGTTCTTACATCCATCAGCTCAACGAGGCTTCCATGAGCACTGTTACAGCCAAGAGCACTCGTGCACGATTCGGGTACCATGAAGCCGAAAAGCCGAGGCAGCAATGAAGAGAGGTCGAGGACGGTGATGGGGCAAATCCCTAAAGGAAGCGACAACACTGACGTGTGAAGGACGTTGCGAAAGAGAGAGAGAGAGCCATGAAAAGTGGCGCCCGAGCAATTCCTGGCAGCTGTCGCTTAGGCCATCCCTGACGCCCTGTTTTCTGAAGGGCGACGGTACATGCGTGATCCAAGCGTGAATCCGGAATGAACGTGGCGGAAGAAGAAAAGGGATCGTCGCTTGCGCATACTGCCCCGTAGTTTCTGGCCGTCGCAGTGACACACGGAGTGTCATGCATGAACGGAAGGTATAAATATCATAACCCTCTGCGAGGTGCATTTATGTGTTTTGGGGTTAGAGTGGTTTTTACCTGTCCTGTCGTTGTTTACTTACGACAACTTCTAGGCCCCCTAAATTCGGTTGCGCATATTATTTTTGTTTTCCAATCAGAAAAGTTGTACAACCTCGTCTCTGCTGCCATTCAAGTTGAATCTAGATGAATTTACGTCGGAGCAGTTAGCTCGTCCATTAGCTCTCGTAAACGTTACGCTTGCTTTTCATAAAGTGCAATCAGAAATACAATATTTGCATAGTTTTCATTTTAGGAAAAGTTTTGACAGGGGGCGGAGATGACGTTGTGGATAATGTGAAATTAAGTTTTTGTTATGTGTTGTTTAGTTACGGTACGGGCCTGATAAACCACTGCCAAGCCTTGGCTTATGGCATTTGTAGGCATATAGTTTCCTGTTTATGCACTAGGGAGACTCTGGCGCTAGTGTCCATGGCGTCTGCAACGCAAGGTGCTTCAGCCGGCATGAGAATGATGGGTTGTACACAAGTTTGTCGAATCTTTACTGTTTTAGCTGTGTTTTGCTTCGCGTGGCTTGGAGCCGCTTTATCGCGCGACAACAACAAGCAAAAGTTAGGCAGTTGCATTGCAACACCTTAATTTTTAAGGCTCATCAATTCGAATCGGGTCACTAAGTTCACAACAGTCCTTTTTTTTATTGGAAACAAAACTGAAGCACAGCAGTAGACAGACCAACAAGTGCGCTCAAAGCCTGCAAACATGAAGACTAGGCAAACTTGTGTACTGTTCATCATTCCCGTGATGTCTGAACGATTGCAGTACCAAAGTTTTTCCTATTTATTTTAGTAAATTCTCTCTGTGAAGGGACGGTGCGCAACATGCATTGGACATCGGTCCGTCCCCATGGGAAAGGGGAGCCTAAAGTGAATGTTATGTGGAAAACCGCAGACACCTCTTACTTATGAGAAGATAGAAGTTTGCCACTTTTCGTTGCCAGGATGGATCTGCTACTGTGAGTATCAGCACAGACAAGTTATTTGTTAGAAAGCTTTTTTTGCTGGGACATTTTATACGAGAACGCCATAAAGCGTAGCGCGAAAATCATGGACACAAAAAGGGCACACGTACACAGCTAACCATAAACTCTCATTAATTTAACACACGCACATATAGGCCCAGTACTCCTAAAGAGACACACGCATGATGTCCCCCAAAAAAGATCACCGTGCATCCACGGACTGAATGATGATCAGTGGGGCGAAGCGCTAGAGGATTTCATCGCTAAACCGTGAACCATCCGTGAATATCGCCCAGTACATCATCAAAGACGTCACGTACACTGTATATATTTATACAAGAAATTTTATATTTCATAAGTGGTAGCTATACATCGCTTCCGTTCTCCTTTCATTATAACGGCTTTATGGTTGGTGAATTGGTGGATCGATGATGGGGCGTAGTGGCATGTTCGCAAGGACGAAGCAGTAGGCAGTTTGGAAAGGTTGAACTATAGGCGGTCGCGTACATACAAAAAATGGACACAGTGGGACAATCTATGGTTCTCTCATGCGCATCTCGATACAAGTATATGACCATCTTGCATTTCATGTTGGCTACTTCTCAGTAGCATTTGCTTTATGGTCAGTGAAATGGTGGATCGGTGATGGGGCGTAGTGGGAAGTTTGCAAGGACGAAGTAGTGGGCAGTTTGCAATGGTGGAACTACTGGCAGTCCTCTAAATACAAGGGATTGACAGACCCATATCTTTAGGAGCTTCGCCCCTATAAGCAAGCAGACTAAGTTTTTGGTGAATTTAAATGAATAAATTTAGCTCGATTGCATGCTACCCTATTAATGGCCTCATGGCACATGTTGATAAAAATAAATCACGTCTTGAATCTTTTGCTCCATCTTTTCTTTGAATCAGGCGAGCAGAGTAGCATCAGTCAGCTCGGGTGTGCAGCCCTTCAATGCAGCAAAAGATTTGAACAAGGCGGCCCACTCAAAGGGGTCTTGTCGTCACATCAGCTGTTACTAAAAAAAGAGTTTGCGATCTTATATATTGGGATTGTTTGCCATATTTAATTAAATGGAGGAATACATTTGAAGATTTCAATTGCAGTGGTGCTTTTGTTCACTTTGGCGTTCCAAGCTGGCGAGCAGCTCTCCTTTCGCGATGGACTCGCAGCTAATCGACGCAATAGACCTTGCACCGGAAGTGGCAGTGGCCTGTAGTGTATTAAGTTATAGTAGTTACTTGCCACAATTTGAGTAATCGTAAATTGGAAAGTACACATCGCTACACACTGTAGTCCCTGGAAGCATGGCTTTCTTTAAAAAAGAAAAAAACCGTTCTGTCGTTAGCTTATCGTTGCGTTGTGAGATTTCTTGTACCCTTGTATGGTTCACTGCAGTGTATAATCATTTATTAACACCTCTACGAACAACGATCCTGAGTCATTCATTGAATTCTTAACTTTTACCTGTGAAATTTGTATCAGGCGGTTGCGCTGGAGAACAAATTGCTAGGTAAGAATGTATTGCCGAGGCGTTCGCCTCGTTCTCGGCCATGTTGTTCTTGCTCCTTTATAACCCTGTTACGGCCGTGGTTAGCTGTCCGCCGCACTGACTATGCCCCTTGCCGCATGAATCACGCAGTGGTGGACATAAATTGGAGCGAGAGACATTTGTCTCTCGTGTCCCTCTGCTCATTGCCCTGATGGAGGCAGAATCTCGCTTTGGATCAGCGCTTTTCTATTTATGATTGTTTCCAACTCGCTTGCTTGCTTTTTTTCGCTCAATTACCGCCATAGTCATTCTCTTCACTGTCACTTCTGAGCCTCATGCGCTATTGACTCATCTGTGATATCGGTCGCTTTCAAATCGGCTGTTGCTGCGAATATAGGAAGCTGTTGAATCGAGAATGTACGTTTCCTTGTGTTCACACTGATTTCTTCATCGTTTTTTTTCTTCATTCGTGGGCCAACCGCGTCATTGCATGCACCCGGAGCATTTTCTTTCATGTCCCTATGTTTAGGGAGAGATATAGCTACAGTAATAGACCTACTTATTGAGCATCTTCAAACAGTTTCAAGGTATGAACATGCCGACTGAATTCCAAAGGCCACTAGCGGGGGTTACAGGTAGCTTTGCATGCAACACAATGTGTTAAGAAGTAAGGACACATCCGTGAAAGTAAGGACGATAAAATGACATTGTACTCTGTGCGGATGCTTTGAAAGGAAATCTAGGAACCATCGCGTCTCTGTGTTTGAACTAGTAAAGTGATTGACAATACGCATAGTAATCATTCTGCTTGGTATCGCAATGAGCTTAGGAGTGAAGCTTTCGTAAGCAGCTCAGCGGTTCCCAAAATAGCGCATAATAATAATAATAATAATAATAATAATAATAATAATAATAATAATAATAATAATAATAATAATAATAATAATAATAATAATAATAATAATAATAATAATAATAATAATAATAATAATCTTTATTGACATCTTGATTTGTACACAACAAATAACATTCCTGTCAAAGCCAGACGGTGGCTTGGAGGACTTAGTCCGGCATATCAGCAGAGGAGAGATGACATATATATTGAAAAGCTTTTCTTGTAAACAATCAGAGAAAGAATACAAGTAACTCATTTACGCTACATATAAACACAATAACAATCAAGAATCAAATTAGCGGAAGCAATACTACCTAAACAGCCGAAATGTGAAGACAAGCATTGAAAAATTTTAAACAGATTATACCCAGTATGCAAGAAACTAGAAAAAAATAATAATGCGATAACTGAAGCAGCAATAAAGAGACCTTAGGCTCTTTCGTAGACTGCGTTTAGTCGTTGCCAAAAAACACTGTCGGGGATCTCATTAAAAACAGTAGGGACATAGACCTTTCCAGTAGCTTTGCCATATCGTGTTTTGACGAATGGTACAGAAAAGCGGGCAGTTTTTCTAAATATACAAGGGGTAATGCATTCGTTTTTGAACTGAGAGCCCCAAAAATGCCGTAATACAACATTTTGGTTAAAGGTTAATAATAATAATAATAATAATAATAATAATAATAATAATAATAATAGGTGATGGAGTTTTACGTACAAAAACTACAATATGCTATGACATGCAATGCATTGTGGGGCTCCGAAAATTCCAATGACGAAGTGTTTTTAAACAGGCACTTATGTCCTGAAGTACTTCCGCTTTATCAAAAATTATAGCATATCCATGATGATGATGATATATGGTGTTTTTTGGCGCAAGGGCCATTTGATGGCCAAAGAGCGCCAGTTCATGGGCCAAGAGATGTGGAAAATGATTGTGATTAGCGGCTGTATAAAGGCCATAAAATTCCTCGCGGTAATGCGAGTATAGACATACAAATAATAAAGTCATGACCATGCCGTGAAAGGTGTGTGTGGTGCGAATAGATGACAATAGTTAATGATAGTAAAACGATGGTGGACATGTATGGCATTAGCACAAGTGCCTCACTCGTTCATACCCTTGCGTCCATGGGCCGTGAGGCAAGTGCTTTATTGTGTAGCCACTGCAGCGAAGACCTCTCTGGAGAGGTCGTGCTACGCAATGCCCGGGTATATGACATGAAATCTATGAATTTCGTTTAAAAACGCTAACAATGATTTATGACAAAAAAGCGGTTCCCTACCGTTGAACATTGCAGGGTGTAAAGGTATATGTTGTCGGTAGGGTGATGGAAAGTGTTGTTTTCTTAGAGTGTCCAATTGTTTGTACTAAATTAAAATGTGAAGAACTGTTAGTGCTTCAACACATCTGTCTCACAATGGTTGATCGCCACCGGACAAAAAAATATGAGTGTGTCGTGTATGTGTGTCCTATCCTGAGCCTCGTTAATGTTATCTCTGTATGACGTGATTTTGATACTGGTGGCCAATGGTCAAGGTGTGGCTTGATAACGTGTAGTTCGTTTTGTGTGTGTGTATCCCACTTGCTCTGCCAGTAGTCCCTGAGCTTTCGTTTGAGAGACGGCTGAAGATCAAGGGCCGGGATCGATATGGATGTAATGGCGGTGCTCTCATGAACGGATGCAGCAAGCTGATCCGCCATCATGTTGCCTTGAATCTCACGATGCCCTGGCACCCAGCACTCAACAACATGTTGGTTGAGTGTGTAGAGTGTGCATAAAATGGAGTAAAGTGAAACGAGGACAGGGTTTTTTGTTTTTTAAAACTGTGCATAGCCGTTACCACACTGAGGGAGTCTGTATAAATTACTGCTTTTTGTATTTGTATTTGTTTGATGTGTTTAGCTGCCACAAGTATCGCGTAAGCTTCCGCTGTGAAGACACTTGTGCCTGGATGTAGAGGGCCAGCATCCGAAAAGGAAGGGCCAACAGCAGCGTAGGACACAGAGGAGTTAGACTTAGAGGCATCTGTAAAGAACTCAGGACGTGTGTAATTGTGTTGAAGTTCCAGGAAGTATGTTCGAATATGGGCAATAGGCGCATGTTTAGTAATTTCTAGGAAAGACACATCGCAATCTATAGTCTGCCGCTGCCACGGTGGAAGGTATGCTACAGGAGCCATTAAACTGTGTTCGAGTGACACTCCAGTGTCCTCAGCTAGACCATTCAGGTGAACTGAGAAGGGCTGCCTCATTGAAGACCTGTTTTCAAACAGAATGGAGCTCGACAAATCATTAATAGTAGAGTATGAGGGGTGCCTCTTGTCTGCTTTGACCTTAAGGAAATATACAAAGGTCATGTAAGTTCTTTGCAGATGAAGCTACCACTCATTTGACTCAACGTAAAGGCTTTCTACGGCGCTGGTGCGAAAAGCAGCCATAGGACGGCGGATGCCCAAATGGTGCACAGGATCCAGCATCTTGAAAGCACTTTGAGTCGCAGACTGATAAACAATGGCCCCATAATCTAAGCGGGTGCGAATGAGGCTTCTATACAGGTTCATGAGGCATTTCCTGTCACTACCCCACGTAGTACGTGAAAACACTTTTATAACATTCATGGCTTTTAAAAATTTTGTTTTTAAATACTTTATGTGTGGTACGAAGGTCAACTTGTTATCCGAGATTAAGGCTAGGAATTTATGCTCCGCATTCACAGACAGACGTTGGCCGTTCAGTTCAATGTCTGGTTCTGAGTGCATGCCTCTCTTTCGGGAGAACAAGACACACGTGCTTTTTCCTGGGTTCAGCCGGAATCCGTTTTCCTCTGCCCCTTTGGAGACCTTGTTTAAACCTAACTGAACCTGCCGCTCACACATTGCTAGGTTGCATGACTTAAAGCCAAGCTGGACGTCATTGACATATGTGGAATAGAAAATGTTGCGGGGGATGGACAGGTGCAAGGAATGCATTTTAATAATAAAAAGTGTACAACTAAGTACACCACCTTGCGGTACTCCGGTTTCTTGCACAAATGTTTGCGAGAGAATACTGCCCACACAGACACGGAATTTCCGATTGGACAAGTAACTCTCGATTATGGAAAGCATTCTACCGCGCACACCCAGGTGAGACAAGTGTCTTAATATGCCGAAACGCCATGTTGTGTCGTAAGCCTTCTCGATATCGAGAAACACAGAGAGGAAGTATTGTTTGTGAACGAAAGCGTCTCGGATCTGTGCCTCGATACGCACGAGATGGTCGGTGGTGGATCTACCCTCTCGAAACCCACATTGGTATTGGTCAAGCAGATTGTGTGTTTCAAGGAAATATAAAAGTCGGTGGTTTATCATTTTTTAAGAAAGTTTACAAAGGCAGCTGGTTAGTGCGATGGGCCTATAACTTGAAACAGAGGAAGGGTCCTTGCCCTGTTTCAAAATAGGGATAACAATAGCCTCTTTCCAGGAAGCAGGGATGGTGCTAGAATGCCAGATTGCATTGTATAGAGAGAGTAAAGTTTTTCGCGTTTTGAGCGGCAGGTTTTTCAGCATTTCATACGTGACATGGTCGTAGCCTGGGGCAGAAATACTGCAAGAGTTTAGTGATGTTTGTAGCTCAGCTAAGTTGAAAGGTTGTTTGTATGCCTCGTGATTTGTGCACTTGTATTCTAGTTTCTGCTTTTCTATCCTTGCTTTATATCTTTAGAAAGCTTCAGTATAGTGTGACGAGCAAGACTCTTGCTCGTAGTGTGCACCGAGGAAGTTCGCCTGATCTGCCAGGCTGTCACCCTGTGTGTTTACAAGTGGGAGTGAGGGTACTTGTCTTCCTGCTACCCTACGAACCATCTTCCAGACTTTAGCCTCTTGTGTATATGAATTTATCCCTGATAAAAACTTGTGCCAGCTTTCCTTTCTGGCCTGCCGACGCGTTCTCCTGCCTCAATATTTTATTTTCTTAAAGCTCTCAAGGTTTTCCGCTGTCGGCGAGTTCCGCAGCAACCTCCATGCCCTGTTCTGTTCCTTTAGCGCATTCTGAAATTCAGTGTTCCACCACGGAACGTGTCGTTTGCCGGACAGTCCAGATGTTTGTGGAATGAACTTGGTTGCTGCGTCAGTAAGAAAAGCTGTGAAATACTGCAAAGCTTCATCTATGCCTAATCCGCATATGTCAGTCCAATTTAAGTGAGTAAGCTTTTGAAATTGTTCCCAGTCGGCTTTGTTTACCAGCCATTTGGGAACATGTGGAGGACATTTATTTATTATTGGTGTACTCAAAACTAAAGGGAAATGGTCACTTCCGTATGGATTATTTATGACTTTCCACTGAAGCAATGGTACAAGTGAAGGAGATGCGATGCTGAGGTCTATGGAAGAGTAAGTTTTGTTGGCAAAGTTATAGTATGTTGCCTCTTTCCTATTCAACAGACAAGCACACGATGAAATGAGGAATCGTTCAATGAGACGACCTCGTGCATCACAGCGAGAGTCACCCCACAGACCATTATGTGCGTTCAGGTCCCCAAGGACCAGATAAGGTTCAGGTAGTTCGTCTATTAAAGACTGGAATTGAAGTTTTTCAAGACTGTGGTGCGGATGTATGTGCAAAAAGCAGATTGTGACAAGTTTGTTTAGAATAACGGCTCGGACAGCCACCGCCTCGAGGGAAGTTTCAAGGGGTAATTGTGTACATGCTTTACCTTGACTAACTATAACAGCTACACCACCAGATGGTGGCATGGCATCATCTCTATCCTTTCGGAAGATTACGTAGTTACGTAAAAAGTTTGTGTTTGCTCGTTTTAAGTGAGTCTCTTGTACACACAGCACTCTTGGATTATGTTCATGGAGGAGTTCCTGTAAGTCATCGAGGTTTCGAAGAAGGCCTCGGATGTTCCACTGTAATATTTCTGTCTGCATATTTTAACAAGAGAGATGCTGCTGTGTGTTTAAAGAGTATCCTGTGTGCGAGTGAGCTCGTTAATTCAGGTGGCAGGATGGTCATCCGGCCCCGTTATTGGTTTTTCTTTTTCTTGGCGCGCTCCAAGAAGACGCGCCGCTCTTTCGGTACCAAGGGTACCGTTGTGTCCATTGCCTCCTCAGAGGCACTGGATGCCCGCACATGCGAGCTGGTGGTTTGGATTTTAGGCCTCGCCCGGTGAGGTGAGGCCTTGAGACCAGAGGACCCTGGAGTCTCCGGCCTCGATTTGCTTGGATGCGGAGTAGACTGAACTACTGCCGCCTTGGGGGCAGGCGCCACAGCCGATGGCTCACTCTGCGCTGGCCGAAGGGGTGGCGAGGGCTGGTGCGGCGTTGCCCCCTGACGCGCCGCATCAGCATGTGTTGTGCCGTAAAATGGCGACACTCTTCGTCTTGCTTCTTTGAATGTGATGTTTTCTTTGACTTTAGGAGTGATTATTTCTTTTTCTTTCTTCCAGTTAGGACACGAACGCGAATACGCGGCGTGTTTTCCGTCACAATTCACGCAGTGAGGCATAGTAACACAGTTATCAGATGGGTGGCCATGGCTACCACATCTTTCACAAGTTTCCTGACCCCGGCAGTTCTGCGAGTCATGACCAAATCGTCGACATTTATAACACCGTCTTGAATTGGGAATGTAGGGACGGACAGAGAGTTTGATGTAGCCTGTGTCTATAGATGAAGGCAGTGTGCTAGATGCTGAAGTGAGTATTAAATGTTTGGTAGGTATTTCTTTTTTGTCGCGTCTGATGACGATTCGTTTCACATCCGTGACATTTTGCTCTTTCCACCCTTCAAGCAGTTCCTGTTCAGACATTTCAAGAAGGTGTGCTTCTGAAACAACTCCGCGTGTGGTGTTCATTGATCTGTGAGGTTAAACGGATACTGGGATATCACCAAATGCTACGAGACTACCAAATTTTTCATAGTGATGTTTTTCAGGCAGCTCAAGGAGAAGGTCTCCGCTAGCCATCTTTGTAACCTTGTATCCTGGGCCAAAGACATCAGTCAGACATTTCGCAAAAAGAAATGGAGATATGGCTCTGGCTTGTTTTGTTGAATTTTCGCTGTGCACAACATGGAATTTCGGAAAGCATTGTCTGGGTTGGTTGAAAATTGATATGTCATCGGTGCGTCCCCTCTTAGGCGGAAGACGATCTAGGAGACAGGGAAATGCAGGTGTTCCCATAGTAGTGTACTTTTTTTCGGCAGCAATGGCGGCCACCCACCATGGAGTCCAACCAGGGGATGCTGAAGCACTTAATAGCATAAGGCTGCAGACGCTAGCCGTACATTGCCACTATAACCAAATATAACTACTCAAGATTGAGTAACTACACAAGGTTAACCCTTGCCACCAGGAAAATTGGAAGTAAACAGAAGGGAGAAGTAGACAGGACAGACTAAAAAAGCGAGAGATAAAGACAAAGTTGCAGGGGAGAGAGATAGGAAAAGGTGACTGCCGATTTCCCCTGGGTGGGTCAGCCCAGAAGTGCCGTCTACGTGAAGCCTGGGCCAAAGGGGTGTGTTGCCTCTGCCGGGGGCCTTAAAGGTCCAATCACCCAGCGTCGGCTCAACCCCCAGGATCCCCTTTTCCCCGGACACGGCAAAGCCACGCAAGGCTAAGCGTGGGAGGGAGCCAAAACTCCCCCGTTAGCTCGGGTCCGTGGTGTCGCTACACACCAAACACCTACTTGCGCAGGCGCCCCTGAGGGAATAGCATATCCACGGAGTGAATGATGATCAGTGGGGCGAAGTGTCAGTTCGGCCGGACCCGCGGACAGGCGAACAGACGGACGGACGAATGGGCGCAAGCACGAAAGGACGGATGGCAGCAAGGACGAAGGGGTGGACGCATGGACGGTCGGACTCACGGATGGAGAGATTGTCAAATAAACGAATGCACGGATGAACGGAACTATGGACGGACGTCTGGAGAGAAGCATGGATCGACGGACTCATGGACAAACAGGCAGATGGGCGGACAGACGGAGGGAGTGAAGCATGAATGAACAGACAGACGGACGGACGCATGAATGGACAAACGGGTTGATTGATTGATATGTGGGGTTTAACGTCCCAAAACCATTAAATGATTATGCGAGACGCTGTAGTGGAGGACTCCGGAGATTTCGACCACCTGGGGTTCTTTAACGTGCACCCCAATCTGAGCACACGGGCCTCCATGGGAAATGCAGCCGCCGCAGCCGGTATTTGATCCCGCGACCTGCGGGTCAGCAGCGAGTACCTTTAGCCACTAGACCACCACGGCGGGCCAAACTAGAGGTGGTTACATACTACTTCTACTACAGAGGAGGTAACTACCCACGGGATAAGGAGATTCACCCTAAAGAAGACCTCTGTGGCCAGTATCTAGCCCTCGTCTTGCGCTCGTTCATATGCTCATTGTCGAGCTCACCATCGTTTACCTGACTGTCAGATGGGGCAGTCAGGTAAACGCCATCGTTACCTGTTGGCATGTTAGAATAATGAGGCTTCTTTAAAGATAAAAGAAAGACAGACGTTCGCGCTAACAACCCCTCAGTCAGAATTCATCATAGGTAAGCGGGCGTATCGCATGCGCCTATAGATGAATTAGCAGTTCGCGTTGCATAAACAGCGGTGTTTTTTGTTTCCACAACTAAAACCCAGTCATGAATATGAGCTCATCCTCGTTGTGTGCGTCCATGTTTGTACGTGGCACACACTTCTATTATGTACGGCCCCTTCGCCAGACAACGTGATTATTTTCACTTCCACAATGTGTGGTTCGAAAAACAGAGCCGTCCGTTTTGCCGCAAATGGAGCACAATAATACATTTGTAACCTTCGCAGGCTAGAAACTGGCATAAAAATTCTTAACATTGTGCATTTGTACAACTAGTGTAATACAAGTTTGCCAGTAGAAATCAAAAGCTAAGCTAAATCTTTGTTTATGCTGAGTCATGCCTTGAAAAAAAAACCTCTTAAATGAATGGAAGCTTTTTTCAATGTCTTTCTCCTAACAAATGAATATAGTCCCGTACGTGTGCATAAAGGAATAAACTTTAGTTGTCCCAACATTCCACTTTGGTTCGGCTCTGAAAAATTCACAAGTTCATCATTCATTCGCCTAAAACGACCAAAAGCAAGAAATATTTTAGTTTGATTCTTGGCTGATGTATCCAGCCTCAGAAGCGGCCTTCCAAAGCTATGTTCTGTTTGTTCCTTCCATCTTTCGTGTTTTTTCTTTCTGGGACGAAGGGGGCTTTCAGACGCTATTTGTAACTACCAACTACGCTGATCTAAATGTTTCCCCCATAAGAAGATTGCTGCATTTTTTAACTATTTTAGCATCAACTGCTGACCCCAATGTACTGGAACCGAATGCCGTTGCCGGCGGCTGTAGTTTCAATGCTGGAGAAGATATTTAAGGCCCTTCTATTTTGTCTTACGTTACATAACTCTAGGTGTTCAACTATTTCCGCAGCCCTCACCTGTGGTATCCTACAACATCATATCGTAGTTTAGTGACGGTAAACACACCACAACAAACATTGACTTACTTTTGCATTCCGTTCCGGAGGCATGGGAAGGGCGTTTTGCACGTCCCGTGGCTTTGCACTTCCTATGTAATTGCCACAGATTTTCCCAAGTCAGTATGTCATTTGAAGACGTCGTTGTGTCAAGTCAGAATATTGTCCCTAAGTCACTAAGTTTGTCGATTTTTAATGTAGCGATGACTCCATCATGTCATCGCAATTTTTCACATCTCTGTTGTTTACGTTGCTTCACGTCGCTGCGTCGGCGCACATCCTTCTGAAGTGGTTCTCAGTCGCGCTTTCTTCAAATCATCGAAAACACGTGAAGTGATTTCTGCCGAACCATGAAGTGAGATTTCTGATAGACAAAAATGTTAGGTATATGAACATGATTTTGTGAACATGTTTAAGTCGCGCCATCTCTCATCAGCAAATGGTGGTCTGCCGTAACAAAATTAGAAGTATTATGAAAGAATATTATCTCATAAAGAAACTAATTACCAAAAATCACAGCATATCCACAGGATGAATGATGACGAGAGGGCGAAGCTCCGGAGAAAATCGTCGGTAAAACCGTGAATCTTGCGTGTGTAATTCGCCCAGTCGATCTTGATGTGAAGACATCATGAGAAACACTTTGTGTGTATATATACAAATCAACTTTTATTTTTTCTTAGACGATGGATGGTTTGCGATGTCCCTTCTTTATGACAACTTTATGGTCCGTAAAAGGAAAGGTGAGGTGTTCTTGTATAGGCTGCAGTAGAAAATTTGCAAATACTAGGTCAATGCATGTTTCTCGGACTGTGGTTCATTGATAATGGTCATATGATATACATCTGAGTGCATATTTAGAAGCCACATGTTGGATAAGCCAGATGTTGGTCGTGTCTGCTGTATCAGCGCTGAAATCACCAACGCGTATAAACGGCATCATCAACTACAAGCACCGCGATCTAGTTCCACATTCAAGTACCGCAATTGGTGGCACATACCCGGTCTAGAGCGGGTATGTGTCGCCGGTGGCTACGTACATCACCAACAATAAACCCCTTGGGATGTACAGACTTGTACACCCTACGGAACTTCTCCCCTAAGAGATTAATCCAGTTTGTTTTTGCTGAGCAGGCTTATTGCAACATTCTGGTAAAATTATAGCATTGCATAAGAAACCGCGTGGCTTCCCTGATGATTATTATATACCAATGCGGCCACATGTGTTTACTATAGGCTATGTTCAATTGTCCTGTGAGGTCACGCACTGTGATAGTGGGATTTCACCAGAATGTTCTTGTAGTCCTCTGATACGTGTAAGTGGGAGTTGTTTTGAATGACCATCTTTTTTTGTCGGGGATGATTTTTTTCACATTCTTTCCACTCAGTTGTGGGCAGTCGCCGTTGCTGCGTCTGACAGATTGCGCCATGTATACCTTTCCCCAAATCCTGGGAATGTATGGTCCGAATGAACTGACACATCGAATATGCAATCAGTGGTCATTGCTGAGTCACGGTATGTTAGGGTCATACAGTGTAAGCCGGTGATGTCTTGCACCACAGAACACGTAGGCTGACGCATACAGAAATGTGTACTCTGAAATTTTTTTAAATAGAAAAATAATGGCTCCATTTTGAGGTCAAGTAGGTGCAATATTCTCCTAAATTAAGAGTAAAACCCCGTTCTAGAAACAAACGTATCTCAATTGAGAATGCAATAATACTACAAACCACCAGCACAGGTAGGTCAACCTAGGACATAACACCAGCGCTCATGTATGCCCTTCTTTGACCCCGTCTATTAGCACTGTAATTTTTTTGTGCTTGAACCTTCGCCAACTTGGTTACCCTTCTCTTTTTCTCTACATAGAGAAACTTGCGCAATCGCACGTCAGTAATGACAGAGCATACAGCTTGCACCACACATAAATTGTCATCAAAAAAAAACTAGAACAAGTTTTCGCATGCAAATTGTCGAATATGAAACTATCAATTCATACAACGTGTACCACAACAAGGCTGATGAATTTAAGAAATGTACAACAGTTCCTCAGTTTAAACATTACACACCGAATATGCTTTTTGCTTTGATACTGATGACTTCAACAAATGTTTATAGCTAATATTTGGTGGTTAAAAGTTAACAGGAAAAACGTTTATCTAGTTCAAGATAAACTGCATGTTGACAAAGAAGTTTTTGTTTCGAACGAAACGGCGAACGAACGTAGAAAAATCACTCAAAAGAAACGGCATACGCATGCAGTGAACGCAGAAGGTGTTCTGAGCAATGCTCATGAAGATAGTGATAATGGAAGCGCATGACACATGAACAACCAACGTGTAGGACTACTAAATATAAACGCTCGTAGTATTACAAACAAAACTGAGCATCTTGAAGCCTTACTTCTGGCACATGATCCTCACCTAGTTGTACTTACCGTGACTTGGCCTCATACTTTCGTCAGTGATGATGATGCGGTGCCGCCGGGTTTCAAAATTTTGCGGAAGGACAGGGAAACTAGGGGGGGGGGGGGGTGTGGCAGTTATTCTGAAAGACTGCATAAAAGCTACGTTGCTATCTGATGTGCCCGATCTCGAGTGCTTGTGTTTAATTGTGACACTTGGCTGCCAGAATTCGTGCTGTACGGAGCCTAACGGGCTCCTGATGCAACAAGCGATTATCTGACAAAGCTGCATGCGCACATGCTACAATTCAACGAGAGAAAAGTAATATTGGCAGGAGACTTCAATCTTCCAGGTATTGACTGGGAAAGATTAAAAGCAGGCTCTGACTCTGTCAATATTTCTTGTATGTTTGATATTATGATTGACCACAATCTTGTGCAAGTTGTGGTTGAACCCACGCGTGTTACAGAGTCTACATCTTCATTGCTTGATTTGGTA
Organism: Rhipicephalus microplus; assembly: GCF_043290135.1. Taxonomy (NCBI): domain Eukaryota; kingdom Metazoa; phylum Arthropoda; class Arachnida; order Ixodida; family Ixodidae; genus Rhipicephalus; species Rhipicephalus microplus. The sequence goes on from NC_134700.1 coordinate 124,568,194, forward strand.
TTTTTACACCGATCAATTGCTCAGTGCGACGTGTCCCTAATCCCTGGCATATCGGACCACAGTTTGATTAGTGTTTCGTTCCCCTTGAATATAAACCGTTCTGGGGATGTGAATACCACAAAAGCTGTTAAAAACTTTGCGCACGCTCAAGATTCGCGTATTTTTGAGTTTTTGGATCATCACGTGGCTGAGTTTTGTGGTGACAATGTGGAACACCTTTGGGAGAAATTTAAGAACATCTGAACGTTTTGTTTAGATAAATTCATTCCCAATAAGCAAAAAAAAAACGCACTAAGTTCACTCCATGGGTCACGAGACCTATACTGCATCTAAAACGAAAGGCTGAATGTCTCAGGAAAAAGAGGGCAGCTTCCCAGCGCCTAGATGAAGTCCGGTCTGCTTTACACGAAGCGATTCAACGCGAGAAAAGCTTTTATTTCAATACCACACTGGCTAGTTTTAATAAAGATGACCCGCAGAAGTTTTGGGCCTACATTAGCGATCGCAAAAAGAACGTAGAACAAATTTCTGTGAATGGTTCTATGGTATCGGGTGCGAAAGCGATTGCTGATCATTTTAACTCTTTTTTCATAGTGTTTTCTGTCAGTCTTCTCAGCCTGTGGCTTTTGTACATGATTCCGCAGATACTCCACCAGGAAATTCAATTTCATAGGAAGGAGCTTTAAACATGGTTCTTCGAATAAAAGTAAAATCCTCCGGTTGGCCAGAAGAAATACCGAACGAATTTTTTCGACGGTATGCCGAGCCCTTGTCCAAATACCTTGTTACAATTTTTGAAGCTTCAATCCGTACTGCAACGTTACCTAAATAATTGAAAATGGCTCGTGTCAAGCCAATTCCCAAAAAGGGAGACCCTCTTCTTGTCTTCAATTATCGGCCAATTTCGATTATATCGTCTTGTAGCAAGATGTTAGAACACATTGTCACAACATTAATATCAAAACACCTAGATCAGCATAACTTTTTATCTCTGTATCAGCATGGTTTTCGAAAGGGCTTGTCGACAACAACTCAGTTATGTACAGTCATTCATTCTCTTGCATCTGTGATTGATAAGGGTGACCAAGTAGACGTCATATTCCTAGATTTCTGCAAAGCTTTCGACGGCATCCCCCATGATAAACTTATGGTTAAATTACAGCTTATTGGACTTCCAAATTTTCTATTAGCCTGGATTTGCAACTACCTGTCTGATCGCTCCCAGTTTGTGTGCATTAATAATAAGAACTCAATTCTTCTGCCGGTTACTTCAGGTGTCCCACAGGGCAGTGTACTCGGTCCCCTACTATTTTTGATATGCTGTAATGATGTAGTAAATTGTGTAAACCCACCTGTTAACGTTCGACTTTTGGCAGATGATTGTATTCTGTTTAACTCGATAACTAGTTCTAATGACCAAGCAGCTCTCCAGTCTACTCTAAACATTATATGTCTATGGTGCAATCAATGGGGGATGAAACTAAACTTGAATAAATCAGTTCTGCTCCGTGTCACTAACAAGAAAAAGCCAGTACTAACTGACTACATGCTCTCTAACCAACCTCTTAAAGAAGTTAAGGAATACAAGTATCTTGGTGTCACTCTAACGAATAATTTCAGTTCGAATTCCCACATTAAACAAGTTTCTTCCACAGCTTTCTGCAAATTATACATGCTAAGGCACAAACTTAAGGATGCTCCTACGAAAGTGAAATTTTTAGTTACCAATCCTTGATTCTCCCTAAATTAGAATATACATGCGTTGCCTGGGATCCTTATACTAAAACTAACATTGATGCATTAGAAAAAATTCTGCGGATGGCAGTTCGTTTCATTTATTTTCTTTAAAAGCCTGGTAGTTCTGTAACTAGTGTAATGCTTTCAAATGGTATCACATCTTTGCAGTCGAGACGCAGATTCTTACGTCTCAAATTTTTGTACCAACTTTCTAACCGCAAATTTGCTCTGAACCCTGACCCCTACCTCACACCACTAAGAACACACCAGACTCGGCATTCACACGCACTTTCTTTAACACCATATTTTGCTCGTACTAACTTGTTCAAATTTTCTTTCTTTCCTCGTACCATTGAAGAGTGGAACGATTTGCCTGCAAGCAGTTTACACTCTCCCGATCTTATTTACGCTGAAATTTGAAGTTGTTTTTCTAACTATTCCAACTATTTCCTCTTTTCCCTCCCCACTCTTTCTTTTTGTTGCTTTTGTATAAATATATCACGCTTTCCACTTTTTACTATCTTTAATGTTGACGTTGTTTTGAAATGTGTATGACAACTGTATTATCTTGCCCCTCCTGCTTTGGCCTCTGACCAGCAGTATTTGTAAAATAAAATAAAAAATAATTTGGTGGCTATAATCTTTCAAAAATTATATCAAAGCTTACCTTCTATCTTGTCCTGAAGATTGATAAGTTCTGTATATAGCAGTCATATGTTTCTCTGGTTTCGTGATTTGTAGTGTTGTGACTCCTTCTTTCTTGCTGTACAAGTATGTACGCTATTTACTCTGTGCAAAAACAATGTTACGCATGCATTATTAGTGTGTTAAATTGTATTTCGTTCACCATGCTTTGAGTGGTGCTTTCGGGTACTTGGGTCCCATCAGGCAGAGGACATCTGCCTTTTGCCCTTGTATCCTAGACATACACTTGTCTAAAATAAAGACAACAACAATTTTACACGAAGAATATTGAATACGTTTATGTTGCGGTATTATTAACACATAATTTTAAAGTTTCACAATCTGTGTACGAACTGGACTGTGTGTACTTAAAACAGTTCTTGTCTACGTGTTATAGCTTAGCAACTTTGCTATTTCTATGGCATCGAGCTAGGTGATGGCATAAATGGGAGGTTTAGGCACACCGCTTACCTTCCTTCTTGGCGACACCATGTAATGGTTATGCCTGAACGATAGAGCACTAGCAGCGGCAACCACAAGAACAATGTTTCCCCCACAATCTAAACTTCAAAGGTCGCCTCAGCAATGCAGTGTATCCATCATAGCCAGACTAGTGTGCGTCCATCGCCTCATCGCGGCTGTGCGTTATGGATGCATCTTTATGGTCATGAAATCCTCGGGAAACTATTCGCGAGGAAACGCCAGGTGTTATTGGCACTTTCATGTGAATGTTTTTGCGAAGGGGTATATGGAGCACAATACAGCACGAAATGAGACCATCAGGCGCTGCAAATAGCGGTCAAGCTTGCTAGACTAACCTCTCTGTTTTTCTTAGCTCTTCTTTTCCTTCACAAATCTCTTTAACTCACTCATGGCACCTCGTGAGTGTACGCATGTGCACTGACCGCAATTCTCTCGCCAAATTTCAGGATATGAGTTCCTTATTAGCAGTGCTGCTGGTTATCATGACGCCATGGTATCTGTGTTTTGACACAAATTTCATGATATTGCGTTTGAAGAGTGCGTTATCTTTTCAGTTATTCTTTTATAATCCATAAATAGCTTTTCAAGAAAGTAAGATCACGTGCACTTGAGGATCGAGAGTATAAACAAGAGAGAGAAACTTAGTGAATCGGTGGAGGGAAATAGTTTGAGGAGAATATTATTTCACGCAGTGTTATAAGCGCTCTGGCTTCAGTATAATGTGTGCGCCAGCCCTAGAGGCCCTGTTGGTTTCCCCGTAAAGAAATAAAAAATGACTGAAAAAGCAGCGGCATTATATAAAACATGAATATGGCGATAAATATTACAGAAAGATGAACAACGAAACATTTTAAAAAAAGACACTGAGGAATCGATGCGGTGCATGCTGAGCGCTTTTCCCTTGACCGCCTCCGTACAGCGCCTATCTTTTGTGCGTCGGATGGGTGGCCAGTTCTTGAAAATGGGTTAGCGCCTTGGTCCACAAGCCATGGCTTCTGCTTGGCTGCTTCCGCCTCGTCCATTTAGAGTTCGCGTTTCGATGCCGGAAATAGGCTGCGCAGAGATCCCAGACACATGGGCTAGTAGCTCCGTTTCTTTGGCGCTACTTTTCATATAGCATTGAGTTTTACAATCCTTGTTCAACTTCATTGGTGCATACTCTAGATGCATGTATCTTGGTCATACAGGCGCCTACGTCTTCATAAAAACAAGAAGTTCAGCTCCTAAAGCTCAATTTCGAGACCAAACGTCTCAACAAAAATTCTTTTAGTTTCACACGAAATGTGCAGACATTGCTCACAGGAAACGTGTAAAAAAGAAATGCTGGTGCAAGCCAAATGCGTAACTTACAAACTTAAAAATAATCCTTTCCGCAAAAAATCCACTTATTAACAGATACTATGTTATTCAATGATGAATCCTCTTTGTTGCTTTTTAATACTGCTCGCGTACACCACTGCCAGATATATTCATTATTTCCACGCACAGAATATGGAGAAATCTAGCACGTCATCGCGCGCCTCAAACCATTACTACGTGACAACTAACCGCCGTGCTGTGCTCTTTAATTTAGTAGTTCCATTTTTCACAGCCTTCCCAGGCATGCTCTTCAGGACAAATATAGCTTGCCAGCTCTTTCATGTAAAAAATTTTAAGAAAGTATGATCAGATCACTATTTATATTACCCTTGCTCATATTTGCTTTATAGTAAAGGTAATATCCGGCGCATAATTATGTACTTACAGAAAGATGACACCATACGCTTGCTCAAGGACGTTTATTTGCCATATAGAGACATTTTGGTTTATCTGTGCCTGACAACACATTCTCCTGCTGTTCACGAACAATATAACTGTAGTATGGAATGACTCCGGTCGTTCTTTATTGGGTCAGAAAGACACTCTTGGGAAAATGTATAGTAATATCTTTCTCCGAATAATGCAAACCTGTAACGTACATTTATTGCTTAAGACAACGAGAAATGCTTTTCTAATCTGGGGGCCGACTTGCAACGAAATATTCTTTGTAAAATACACCTGTGAAGCCAATAAAGTTAACAGTAACTCTACTGTCTTAAAGTAGGATTTGAACTTCCATATATATTTTATTGTTAGTAGGGATTTTACATAGTAAAGTTCAAACTAAGCGTCCTCTTAGTTTCGAGGCATGACAATTCTTTCAATTACGGCAGGCTTGTATTATGGCTCGCAATTCACGCGACCTTTTCAAATCAATGTTAGTATCGTGGTACTGATAATAAAATAACCCACATGAAAAACAGGAAAAAAGGTTCTCTCGCCTCATTACAGCGTTCTTGTTTCTCTTGAAAGAAAGAAAGAAACAACAAAACCTGTACTTCTTGCGGCTCTTTGACAACACGATAGCGCGACAGTAATGTCAAAGCGTTCAAAATGTAAGATTGCGGAGATAGATTGGACCACCAGAGTGGCTTGGTGAAGAGACTATGTGCGAGCCAGAGAGCTCAGTCGGAGAGAAAACAAGCGAAAGACGTCCACAGTGTCATTACTGGCGCGCATGTGGGAGATAAGCGTGAAAGTTGAGGTCACTTTAATTAATTCAGCGGCTGCATTAAAGACTCGCGCGTTGAATGACCACCTCCGATGGCCACGTCGCGCTTTGCAACAACGCAGGCGCGCGCGCGAAGCATAACATGTCACGCTTCCTGGCAGCCTTTTTTACCTCTATTGCACCTCTTTGATTGAGCTTCCCTGCAGCAGTATTGTTTTTTTGCCTCGTGGCAGGTTCGCCATGGTTGGCAATGTGTCGACAATAAAGCGCTTTCGGCTCGTCTCCACTCTTTGTCAACTCGTACAAAAGACAGCGTGTGCAAGGAAAAAGAACATGAAAATCGTACATCATGGGGCCCGTTCGCTGGTTTTTATACCGCCGCCCTGTACCGCGGTTCTTCACATGCCCAAAGACCCTGCTAACGCGCAGGTCATTTATTCACCGAAGTTAACAACGTCTTCAGATGGCTGGGTGGCTGCGATGAAAGCCCCTGCTTCCTCCATAGAAGAATAACGTGGAATACAGTTTTGAAAAGAGAGTGGTGCAGAAAAAGAAGGACGATGTTTCTTTCCAGCACGTTGTTTAGAAAAACATCGAGGCAGACTCTATCGATACACAGCCATACTTTGGTTCTTTATTTTTCACAGCGAACAGACATAAAGGGGACGCACAGCTTCGCACAAGCACCATCGAGGGACAAATATTTATACAGCTGGCATAAAATTACTTTGCAGTTTAGCTGAACTGGCTCTAACTTAAGCTTGCTTTCAAGAAAGAGAGAGAAGAGCAAGGGAAAGGCAGGAAGGTCAACCAGGGTAAACCCGGTTTGCTGCCCTACACGGGGAAAGAGATAAAGTATCAGTGCTGTTATTTTCGTGCCTAGGTTAATGTATATAGGCAATCAAGCTCAAGTCCTCAATATAATCAGGATTCCGAAGTGATCAGGCAGCAGAGCAAACCGACTTTATTTTCACTATGTGTCCACAAAAAGTGTTCCGAGTTTCCTACTTATGCACCAAGTACGGTCACGATGTGCAAATTTGCGCCGACAAAGTTTTTACCAACTAACGATGAACTGCCACAGATGACCGCATCGAGATTTCCTGGAGAGTTTACTTCATTTACCTCTTGAATGGTGTGCGCTTTGCTCTATATAAGAGCCTACGAGTAACAGTATGAATATGCCAATATACAGGGCTATTTGTATCAATGTGACAAACCAATGAGTGCACGTCGGCACATAGAAAACGGAACGTAAGTTCCGCAGCCGAGATTGTCGCTCCAGGTACTTGGGCCCCGATAAGGTACGTTACTTTTGCAATTACATTATAGTGACGCAGCTCTGCTGGATAATTAGATTATAATGATGCCTCATTTACGCAGAAAATTTGGGGGCACCATCCACTGAGGCAAGTTTAGCTGGGACTGCCACCGTATCACTGACTAACTTTGTTCGCATTGCCCCACCAGGTACGCTCGAATTCGTCAGGCTGGTAAGAAAATCACGCAAAGACTAGTGACAGATGTCCTGATGTCAATGTGAGTAAACATAAAAAATTAAGGGCATGGTGTACTCTTCCCCAGTTACCACGAAGTTACCAATCGGACACCTGCAACTTGTAAGCTTGGCTGAAATATAGGCCTTGTGCGAAAAGCTCGATAGCTACCCACTACTTTCACTCTCACTGTCGCCCACTTTGATGGTTATATGACCCCGCAACGAAGGTCACTGTGCATGTCCTGGATGCAGGCATACTTTATAACTGGGCTCAGTGAGTGGTCGGGATCTGGAATCATTCGGGGAGGGAGTTTGTTCACCCCTCGTGTAGTTCGTTGGAGCCAGGTTTAGCGGCATTGCCGCGAAAGTTCTGCGTAGCAGCTGTTCTTATGGTTGGTAGTTCCAACATTAACGTTTTGATCTTTCCTTTGTAATAATACTTAGCTTTTCCTTGATCAGGACGATGAACCCCACAGCCTTCTTTTAGTGAACTAAAGTTAGTTTTTAAGTCATGTTGCTCTTAGTGGGTGTCGTATGTTTCGAGCTCATAAGCTATAATTCACAGTACTTTTGATGAAAGTTTTGACGTTTGTCGGCACCTAGAGATAAACTAGAGGCTCTCACGTTAGCTGCTCAATTTCTTCATGTACCATTAAGGTGATATCCCTTTCCTCAGTAGAATATGGAGTTTCGAAGCTATTAATATACCACTATGCATCATTATAAGAAGGCAATGTGAAAGCGGTCATGATCAGTAGCTGCACTTATTGATCGGAAATGAAACAAAAACGTTACTTGGCCCAGCAGCTGCTAACTTGATTTTAATTGACATGCCTGGGCAATTTTTATGTGGGCACAAATAGTCAGTCTATGTTACAGTGGCCTTTGGAAGGGTTCGAGTGGCGCACGTAAAATGAGGCTAGGAAATGAAGCAGTGCAAATGATTGTGCTGTCGTCATGCGTCAATCATTCTGAATGCTAGAGTAACACAGCAGAAAGTGAGAGTCAGTAGCAACAGTTGACAACTGATAGCCACGTATATAAAAGCAAGCAATTCCATAGAAAAGGAAAATACTCTTCCTAAATTCTTAAAAAATTATTCATTATAATTAGCAGAGGCAATTAAGATGAATATAAACGCCCATCTTCATTGCGTCCGGAACGCAGTAGTCATTATATCATCAATGCGCAGCATAGAAGCTATTGATTGACCTACTGTTTTCGAGGCTGCGTTCGTGCTGGTGCATGCGAAAACAAACTCAAAATAATTGAGAGTACTGACACTCAATTTGAATGCATCGTACATTCATTAGCACAGACGAATGTTTCTGCAATATTTTTACTATTTTTGAAATTCTTAGGTGTCGAAACAACAACATGAGTGATGTCGGCAGCTCTGGATAGTTTAGATAGCCGGGAATATATTCAACATGCAGTGACATCCAGCACTACAAGAGCCTTTATCATTTCCCTTCTATTGCGATGCGATGTCCGCAATTCGATTCTTAATTGTTTTAAGACAAGCATCTCTGATTTCATCATCATCATTATTCCTCGCACGCAGAGATCTAGCATCGCACCGAAACGGCTGTGGTGTTTCCGATCACGCCTCGCGTCTCTGCGCTTCTCGTTCACGCTTTGAAAGAAGCCCCGAGCAAGAAAATGGATGATCGATGGCGGCCGTGTTGTCGAAGCAGCAAGGCGGCGATGCGCAACAGCACTGGCGGTCACCGAAATTGAGGGTGTCGAGCGTGTCAAAGCTTGTTTTAGTTTCCACATCGCAACTTTTATCCAACCTCATATTTTACACTGAATTTGAACAGGAGCCATATTTTAAACTGAATTTAAACAGGAGCCAGGCTGCGCACACAACACGATATCTTTTTTTTGTGTCAATAGGTTATTTTTATACGCTGCTGTGTACACCAATGTACACTTTCTCAAAAATATCGAAAATGCGAGAAGTATAAAAAAAAAACAGTCGACGAGCAACGAGAGCTAGGCAGCTTCACTTAGCAACATGACAAAACACCGACGGCAAATTGAAGCAGACATTGACGATTCTGGGATTTTATTTTTGAGATATCGAAATGAAAGATACTGTTTAGAATATAATCATAATTTCAACACTCGTACGCCGCAAGGAATGAGCTGGTGGTACTAATTCTCACAGAAATTGCTCAGTTACCACAGCGTAGAGCATAGAGTCTTAGACGCTGAAACAAAAGTGCGCTTGAGGGATCTGTATTTTCTCTTAAATGTGTTCGATGTAATAATTGTGAGACGGAAAATGTACATGAAAGCACAGCCTCTTTGTGTAAAATTTGTGGTATATTTGAAAACAATAATTTGCACTATGTCCTCAGTGAACAAATCCGTGCTTAACATCTCACCTTCCAAATACTACTTCACGAAATACATTAAAAAACTTCGGATTTTACTTCGTCACTTGCTTTAACATGAGTATAGGTAATATTGCCAAAGTAGACCATTCATACTATGCAATAAATTTTGGTATTGCTTCATTGCGCATCTTCTATCTCTGCAAGAAGAAAGGTTGCTCCTTCAATTTGGAATGCGATATTGACCACACAAAGTGCCATTATAGATTCATTATGATGCGCATTTGAAAATTTATTGTATATGATCAATGCACTTCAGAAGTTCTAAAACTGGTCCCTCGAGATGCCAGACTGAGAACCCAGAAAGCTGAAATTGTTAGTTCGAATAATTAGACTGGAATGCCTTCAATATTCCAACTGAAGCATTGTAAAGTAGTTGTCTACCCATCTCTTCTACGTTTAATACATGGAAATGTAAAAAACCAATGTTGGAAATTGGGTTGCTATCAGAAGCAATGGTTGATGTTCAGGCAGTCGTTTATGGTGATTTTATTGTAGGAGCAAGTAATTGAAGTAAAAACCAGTTTTTTCAGGTAAAACCAAGTGATTGGAAAGAACAAACAGCAAAAAGGGGGCAAGTATGTTGAACTAGGTCTTTATTAACATTTATGAACATTTAAAGCTTCTCCTAACCTTTACTACATCTTCCTCCCAATGAAGAGTGAAGAGCAATATTTAAAGCTGTAGCCGGCCACAAAAACACTGAAACCATTTTTAAACTATAATATTTGATACCTCCAATACGTTCCAAGAACCCACAAAACAAAACACCGCAAAAGAAGGCATGTCGAAATAACTTTCGGGCTACAGTTTCCACTTATGCAATGGGCACTTCCTTGCAGCCGCAAGAGAAACCCACACGTTCCACTTCGTGGGATATGAGTTTCGCATGAGTTATTTAACTCAATCTCCGGGTCGAGCCTTCTTGAACGATGCCGTTTTATCCTCTAGCTTGCCGCGAAAAAGAGTGATAAGGGGACATGGCGCAGCACTCCTGTAAGCTGGATCAATTTTAATTGGGAGCAATATTAGGGGGCGTTGTGTAATGGGACTCGTGCACCTGGAACCGAAGGGTGGAGCCTGCTTTTGCAGTGCGGGTGCTGAAGTGAACGACTATGTCTCAGCGGACTGTGCGTGTGCTCCCCAGTGATTGCCCTATTTTTTTTCTTTTGTAAAAGTTTTAGTTTGTGAAATTCGATGCCACGCTTTTTCATTATCCCACGACTTTTTTCATTTCTGCCTCTCTTTTATTTCTGCTGCCTTTATCTCATGAGAGAAAGGTTCTCCACTTGAAGAAGTAGTTCGGTGATCAACAATGCGCAGTGAACTCTAATTACAGATGCAGCTTCACTGATGAGAAAAAATGGCAGTATGTCTTTCATTCGTGTCGAATGGCAATTGCCTTGTGAAAATAATCAAAAATGCAATCACAATGTTCGGCAGCTTAGTCGTTGCACGTCTTCTGATAAAAACTTGCTTCGGTATTAGAAACACAGAGCGTTCACTGGATCTCTTGGTACGCTTAAGAAAAAAAATATTCTGTATCATCTGACGTAGATCTTCTCATGAAACACTTCGAAGATTCAATCGTTTTACAATGCAGATGCAACAAACTAGATGTACTCAGATTTGTAGAGCTGAACATTTGATAATGTATACATAAATTATGGAGTACGCAGCGATATAGGCGTGATATACGGATGCAGGTTAGGTAGTTCCTATATTTCCAACAACAACGACGCACTGAGGAAAATATATCGAGTTTCTCGGCTATTTACGCACTGTACTTAAGAAACTGAATTGAACTCACAGAGCGCTTTTAACACAGAAATGTTGCTTTGAGGGGCAACCTGCTATAAAATAAGTGAATATACGAAGTACTTCCAAAGTGGATGCTAATATTTTCGAACTTGAATGCATGCTGCGAAGTATCGGAATCAGAGTGGGTCCTTTTAAGTGTGAATACACTTTATAAGCGACCCAAAACCATCCACCGCCGTCGGCAGCGTCCGCAGTCTTCTCTCTATCTTTAAAAGAAAGAGGACTTGGCGGGCCGCAGCGCGACGCTCTACCGAGTAAGCCACGGACGTGACGCTGATATCGGTGTAAGTAACGCGCCTTATACTCCTCCCCCTTCGCTCGCTCCTCCGCTCTCCTCGCTCGCTGCAGCTGCGCGCGCACCCCTCTCCCTCGCGCGCCCGCATTCTCTCTCAGTCTCCCGTCGAGAGCGGGTCGTGAGGGGGAGTAAAGTTAAAATCAGTTGGCATTCGCCAGTGAGTTAACGTAAACTCCCCCGTGTGATGAAATTGCGATTCCCAGGAACCATTACACCATAAAGGCACCATAGTGTGAATAATAGATATAATAGTGCGAATTAATAAATACCCCTCATAGCATCACCCCGTGTATTCGCACTTAACCATGTTCACCCTCGGGGAAATGCTTGGGAGTTTTTTGCCACTGATATCTCGCCCGCAACTACAGATAGCTAGAGATCATGCATACTTTTTCTGTAGGACGTTATTGTAACATGGTTGTAACGTGGACTAAGACAACAGGTGGTGTGTCCAAGATGAAACTATTTATTTGGCCGAACTACGGCCGAGGAAAAAAAGTGAGACTTCGCAAAACACACTCTACAATGATAGCGGCGAACACATCATCGGCCATCGATAAAAACTGATCTGCAGTAAGGCATGCATTGTCGAACGTTCGACCTGTATCACTGGTGTGCGCGTTCATTAGAAAAGAAACCCACTTCTTAGCGTTTGCACGCTGAAGCCTTCAGATAACGCTAAAGCAATCTGGAAGGCTCCCAGACATTCTGGCATCAACTATGCAAGGCAGATATCAACACGGGCAATGGGCGAGCAACCATAAACACAGAAAGGAGCACGCGCGGCAAGTTACCGCAACTAGGTATGCAGTGAAAGCATATTACGCACATGAAATGCCTTCTTTGGACACGCTTCATGCATATATATAACCGAACCAGGGACAAATAATACAAGGAATGTTTGGCTGCTCAATTCATAGAGTTTGTATACGGGAAATTGCTCGGTACTTCCCGGAAAGTCCAAATGCGCCTTTTTTTGGCGTGGCTATATTGTGGCGATGGGGCCGACCAGACGGTGCTGCGGAGCGCACAACGACGACTACGGAGGTGATCAGCAATTGAGGCCACGCCTAATTGCCAATCTTCCGCCGCAGAAAATCGGCCTCACTCATCCGATGCCAACTGTTTACGCGTGTGTTTGGATAATTACTGGTATGAACTACCCTCATAGCCCCCGCGCTAGCTATGATGGTCATTTTTTGTTTGTTTGTTGGTTGTTATCCATCATCACGGCTCACCTGCTATTAGGCAACAAGCACTAGAGAGGTTTGAGGAAGTGCAGTGCTTCGAGTGAATGAAAGGTTGTATCGAAGGGCTAATCTAGCACTCGTTTCTCGATCGTACCATAGATGTAGTAAAAGAATGAAATGATAATAAATTACCTCTAATTGACACCGCGAGTGACTACACACAATCGTTTTGTGTTTTCTATATTTTATCGAGTTTTATGTCATAAAAGCTGAAGTATTTAACGTTATTTGTGACCTAACAAATGAACTGATTTTTTTTTCCTTCAAATAATTTTTTAGGAGGCCTCCGAGAGTGATTGGCAATAGTACGTTTTTAGAAACCATCGTTCATTTAGTGGCACAGTCACTCGGCCACTCGCAGCGAATAGCGTTTGCTGATAGAGTAATGCTAGAATTTTCATTTTGCGAGATTTTAACATTACAGTTCAGTCCCGTCGTCTTGTTGGTCTTTAGAAGTTTCGCTTATAGATGAGCTGCTTCCCATAACAATAAGATCGTATTCTGCATTGTACTCTAGCGTATACATTGGTAAACACATATGTTTGCCAACCGCGTTGCTTCTTTTTTCTCAAGATTTAGCACTGGAAGAAAACTTGCAGAAAGCAGAGGCTTCTGCGATAGCTACACCAGGCTAAAAATTACAAAGTGATGCAGGTTAGTGTGATCGTTGAGTGGGCTTCCACTTGATGTTACCAAAGCGTTGACAGTTCTTTATTATCGCTCCTCTAGCGGTTTTCGCTGTAGGTGTCAATGGTGGCCAAATGCCAAGAACACTCATGAACTTAGATTTAGGTGCACACTGAAAATATCAAGGTTGTGTATAATATTTGAGACACCCCCTGCCCCCTATGATGAGGCTCTAAACTAGGGCCAGATTTGTAGGCAATAAAATTCTGTTTTAGGCGCCAAAAATAGGCTGACAGAACACAGTCTAAGGCTCCCAAAATTGTAAGTATAGGCAAAATGAATTTTTACAAAAATTCAACGTTTTCAAGGAAAACGTGCGGGACCTGTGATCGTGACAGGAAAGCTAAAATAAATGTGATGGTACAAAAGCGTCAATGATTTAGCACAGCCATGCGATATTTTTTCGCTCACGTTTTGCAGAACACGTTCTCCCCTTTTATTGTCCAGCATCGTGATTTAAGTGTCCGCCGCCAAATAAACACGCACCTGGGTCTCTCTGGCACGACTGCGCAGGGCAGCTCGAGAGCATATATCCAGACCTAATGTTCGTTCTAGTTCACTATATCTAGTTTGCTAATAGGCCAGAAGTGATTTTCACTATCGTCATAACCGGGTGTGATTGCACAAGGTCAATTACTCATATGTCAATGAACTCTTTAAAAAGCCCCTCGCCAGGTTTGAGCATTATTAGCAGGAATAAGAAATGCATGCACTGGGTGCTCACTATCTCGTCTGCTAAGATTTGCGGCGCTACGTGCACTGAAAAAAAAACATAAACTGTCTGGCCTAACGCCGCTTGCCCTTCACTTCACGGGCGTGCGCCCACTGATCGTGGAAGTGACGTATAGAATAAGCATTGGTCCTGCGTACGTCAAAGTAGTACTTGACAATGTTAAAATTATTTGAGGTGAAGTGTGTAATTTGAGCAATATGGTGGTTGAAAAGAACTATGAAGTTTATAGACATATCAAACCGTAGAAGGGGAATCACTGCACGCTATTTATTTGTTAACTTCGTATCAAGCGGGACGCGAGGCTAAGCTGCCTTGATTTTGTGTTTAGAGAAATTTCTTCTCACGGACAGTGGTGCAGCGCTGTGTATCGTGGTAAGGATACGTGATCCACGCCAGTTTCTCCAAACGTGTGCGCACAAAGGAATCGATCGCACAGACACAGACACTAAAATGCAAAGACCGCCAAAACGTGACAACACTGCTTGCGTGCACGCCCTGGTTCAATCATTTCTTGCGAATGTAACATTTGCGTACGCGACGTGTTGATGCGTAAGCGTCATGTGGCCAACCGGCTCCGAGTTTCTCGGATACCGAAGTAGGCAGGAAAGGAATTCGACTTGCGTAATTTACACCGGGCGAGTCTCAAATGTTTTAAGCTCACCTCCTCACGTCATGCTTTCACGGCTCAGAATAAACCCATTAAAAATTCTTGAACAAATATCTTTATTCAGCATGCAACAACTTCCGGTGTTTAAATAAAGTTTCTCATGAGACCTGCCTAAGATTCCTTAACATCTATAAAAGAAACAACACAAAAACCACGTGGGTATCCGATCTCTTTTCTTTACCTACACTCTACTTTCCACTGATGACACTGCAAGGCTTCGCATTCGTTCTCAATTGTCCTGCGGCTGCCCAAAAGCACCTCCTTCCTGTTTCATACGCATAGGAGCAGACGCCGGGGAAATGCCGAGCATACGGAGCGACGCGTATGAACACATGTGTGTAGGATAATGGGGCTTCCTATTGGTAAAGGAGCCTTCTAGCCTTGAGAGTGCCGATAGGAACTTCTGAGATGCAGTATTGGTTGCAGCCTGCAGAGTCCCGAAAGCTCGATTTGGCCCGGTAATGTTAAAAGCGGTCTTCAACAGTACACGAATGCAACATTTTAGGTTAAGTCTGATTCATATAGGCACCGCGATTATGAGCATTTGTACGCACTCGAGGGAATATAGGCACAAAGTTACGCAACAGGAATTTATAGGCACCATAAAAACACTATACCGGCTCTTTTTAAACTCTAATACATCCTCATATATCAAAGTGGCACGATAGGAACGCAAGAAAAAAAGGCAATTTCTTATCATTTGGTCTCTCCACACAACAAAATCGTGGCTCTCGCATGTAAAACCCAACAGTATTTTAAGGTGCCTAATTGTTCTATGTTGTCAAGTGCTGTCATTATCGTTTGCTGTAGCTTCGTGCAGTGCAAGCAAAGACACATATAGTATAGCCATTGCAGCGTGTTCTTACAAAAGAAAAGTCTTCTTCCTCTTAGTAATCGAGTGTCTTGATGACAGTAAAAATAAGTAGAAATATAGAAAAAGAAACACAAAACACAGAAAAAGAAAGTAAGAAAAAAAAGATAGGAGCAGGGGACGAGAAAACCGAAGAGAAACAAATAACTTAGCATTCCTGCGGACTTTCTTCAGGCAGCTTACAGTCCTAGTGTAAGGTGCCTTAATTTGATTATCGCTATCTGTATTTAAATGTTTCATGCCACAACAACTATAACCTGTAGCAAATATTCTATTGGCTCTAAGGGTCTACCATGCCAATGAATACGCGTGAATTAGGTTCCTGCTCGACATTCAAAAACAGGAATGCAAGAAAAAAACAGTCTCACCTTCCACTTACAGCCTAATACGGTGGGCACCACGGCCTCGTCATCTTTGTGGCAATTGCCAAAAGCCTAGTCAGACGAAGGCTGTCACAATTGTGGGTCAATGATCAAGCCTCGTTCAGCTTACTTGGTCGCACCAAAGCATACACCCACAGCAAAAGAACATTAGCTTGAGCATTGCAACGCACTAAACCTATACACACAACCCCAACACAATAATGCGAGTGTGGCTATACTGGATATAGAGTTAACGTATGTTCCAACAGCCGAAGCAAGATCGATTGTTACAGTTTGGCGCAAGGAGAGAAATGGCGAGATGTTGAATGAAGCGAAAAAATTGGGCCAGCTCCAAGAACCCCAGGTGGTCGAAATTTCCGCAGCCCTCCACTACGGCGTCTCTCATAATCATATGGTGGTTTTGGGACGTTAAACCCCACAAATGAATCATCAATCAATCAATGCGGCCACATGAATGATTTTGATCAGTTCATTAGCAGCCTTAGGACGCTGCGGAAAACGATAATTTTTCTTTATCATGGTGTTTTCCTACACAGGATTGCTATGAAATTATGAATTTAATGTGGCATAATTGACTTTCCGGCCTTATGATGCGCGAGAAGGGCAGAAAAACAACGCCGGTGCGCTGATAAAAAATGGGCTCGAGGAGAAGAGTGGTGAAGGAAACGCGCTCATAAAGACCGATATAATTTATCATTGTTTTCGTTTAAATGTTAAAATCACCAGTTAGCGGCGTCCTTAGGCTAAATATGTGTGTGCACGTATGCTTCATTCATCCGAAACTACATTCAATCCACCAAAATCTTGCTACTCACGTCACACAAGTTGTTCTTGTAAGCATTACCTGCTCTTTCAGTTTTGGCACTGACGTTTTCACCACTGCATGACATGTATATATTCGCTGGTGTTTCATATATGCGCTGGGCTAACAGGCTCACGGCGTCTGTTAATCTGTTAGGCTATTGTAGAGTTTCTTTGGTGACAGTCCCGCTTTCAGTGTGCTCGGATACTAACCCGAAGGTCGGGAGTTCTATTACAGCCCCGGCGTTCACATTTTTAAGGTGGCGAAATGGTGGAGGTCCAGGTAGTGTACGGTGTTAGTGGACGATAAACGCACATCTAAGGCAAATATTAGGTTGATCTTCATTACCTGCTGAAATACAGGTCCAGAAACTACGTAGTGCTACTGTTGTGCCAAAGGAAGTGCTTCTTTTGAATTGAATCCACGTTTTAGTGGTCTGCATTGGGTTAGCACACTTCAAATTACCCGCCTCAAAATGAGAACTTTCACGTCACTGTTGCCGTCCACGAGGTTGCCCGGTTTTACTGTACGGCTGCCGACACTCGTAGCAGCAGAGCGAAAGTAGTGGGAGCCACAGCAGAAACAGCGGCCATTGAACAATTTGGTTTCATGGCCTACAAGATGACAGGCATGCTTGGTTCAACTGAGCCCCACTAGATGGCAGGACCTGTTCAATCTAACGAGATGATAGTCGAATTTCTGAACTACTCGCGCCTTTCTCCAAACTAACGGCAGGCCGTTCTTTTTTCCAATAATCAAACAAAAACGATTAGGCCTCATTTTAGTACGTCTTTCGATGCATTGAAGATTCCTTAGTTAGTGCAGCTAGTTCTATCACTACTTAACAATTGTCGATTAACGCGCTGACGTCATCTAGACCGTTTAGCGAGTATCCTACTCGTATCTAACGCAAGTGTTCTCGTTTGTTTACCTTACATTTTTTCGTGATTTGGACATTTCTGCTATTAATCTTGTCATTTTAGATGTCGCCATACATCGAGCTATCATTCCGACATAAGTTGTTATCTACCGTTAGTTTTCCTTTCGAGAATGCCATATGGGTCAAATTTCCGAAGCCCTCCACTACGTCGTCTGTCATAATTATATCGTGGGTTTGGAACGTTAGACACCAAATAATATTATTGGTGGCGGTTGGTTGACAGGGAAAGACAGACGTTCAGCTACTCTCATACTTGTGTTGTCTAGAGAAAAGATACTAGGGAGTGGAGCAGCAGCAATCTTTCTTAACGCATAGGTAAATGGTGAAATCAAGAATGCACTTGGCTACCACGATTTGGTAACCTTACGAGTACACATTATTCTCTTGACCCCCTCCATCTCTCAGCCATTATTTCTTCCTAGAAGAGAAGCCAGACCACCGAATGATCCTCAGCTTACAAAGAACAAGACTCCGCCGATACTCTGACCAGTACAGAACAATTTGTGTGGCATCGCCTTGCTCTCGGAGAATTTCGCTTCGGACAGGTCCAATAACTTTCAAACGCCTTGACCGTCCAATTCGAGTGACGACTAGCAGTCGACAAACCGTCTTTGAAGTCAAGCTAATAGACTAACAGTTCAGTTTATGGATTATCTCAGGTATACTCGCTTCAACCCTTCGTTAGAAAGAGCTAAGGCTATTCTTTCTCGGGGTTCATTGATAATAGCGAGGAAAAGTATGAGAGTGCAAACGTTAATTTTTTTGGTGTAGTGACATTGTGGACTTGCTCGGGTTCCTTCATTTTTAAAGGTGTGCTAGGTAGACGCTGCACTTACCAAGAAACAGAAGGCGGAAAGTTGGTCGTTTGCGTCCGAAGTGGTGTGTTCTGTTTTATGGTATGTGTAGTGTTTTCTTAGCGCACCTTTTACAATTATTTGTGTGGCTTTATTATCTCTCCCAGTTTACTTTTCTTTCCTACTTTCACCAGGTTCCCCACGCAAAGCTTTATACCTAATCAAATGAGAGGGAGTCACATTGTGTATAAACAAACGAAGTTGGAGCTCTAGCGATGAAACTTCATACACACGGTGGTTCTTGCATGACACTTTGTGGCCATTAGTGCCTGGTCTAATGACATTTCTCGCTGTCATGTTTTAGATATGTATTGTATACTAAACTCTCAGGCGTATTCAAATTTGTGTTCTGGCTTTAAATTTACCGTTGTAACAAGAGAACAAGTGAAACAGGTGGATGTGAGAGACTTGGTTTTTTTGTCACTTATGACACGAACGAACATAAAGGCAGTCGAGCGAAGTGATACTTTAAGAAAATTAGTGTGATAATTCGTGGAGTACCTATTACTCTGTTTTTGTTCTGGGTAAGGCAAGGATTTACCCACTTTATGCACGCACTCGATTGCACGTGATGTTCTAATCGCTAATAAATTATTGTCAAACCTTCGAATTTAGACGTCGATTGGAGTTCTGGTTCCCCGTTTCCTCCTCCATTCACTCGGATTGTAAATCAAACATTGAAGATTCCGGACCCTAAATTTAAGGAATTATCTTTTTCTAACAGAAGAAATTTTGTATGTGCGTGTATATGTGTGGAGAAGACTAGCTACTTAGGGGTCGTTTCTGATTTGTAGCGTTTTCTTTTTCTTTTTTTACAAGAAAGCTGTTGTGTGTGCGCGTAGTAAATTTGAAATTGCATGTCACATTTGCCTTGCATAAAGAAACTGTGGCGCTGTCAAACTCTTTACGAGACCTTTTGCTGCAGAGCCGTTATGCTCACATTTCTTGGGTCTAAAAAAGTTAGCATTCTTAAAATGTATGTTAACACAAAAATAGCTTTTCTGCGAGTAATGTACCCTTTTCTAAACTTCGCGTGGCGTGGTCAACATGCAGTCTGCACTTCGGAATTTTTTCCGTCATGTTATACGACAGCTAGGCTATGATGCGCTTCGAGTCACACGTGTAGTGGAGCTCTTAGGGGCTTCTTTTGTTTAAGGAAAAAAAAAACAGAAATCCGTCCTCATGTGGACGAAATCATCCCAGAAATGGCCCCTACAGCGTTAATATAGATTATTTCGTCATTACATTACAAAAAGCCCCGCCGCGGTGGTCTAGTGGCTAAGGTACTCGGCTGCTGACCCGCAGGGCGCGGGTTCAAATCCCGGCGGCGGCGGCTGCATTTCCGATGGAGGTGGACATGTTGTAGGCCCATGTGCTCAGATTTGGGTGCACGTTGAAGAACCCCAGGTGGTATAAATTTCCGGAGCCTTCCACTACGGCGTCTCTTATAATCATATAGTGGTTTTGGGACGTTAAATCCCACATATCAATCAATCAATCAATCAAATACATTACAAAAAATGTCTGATAAACTTTTTTTCTTGATGCAAGCACTGGGAATGCCAAATTTATCTTGACAGACACGCCGCATCTTCAGGGGCGTGCCTCACGTTAAAAGAAAACTAGAGAATAATTATCGAGTGCTTGCTTAAATAGTTCCATCAAAAAGTTTTATAAGACCAACGCAGGCGTACTGTGGCTGCATTCGCGCGACTTTTCATGTGCATCTGTACAAATATAGGCGCCTATGCAGCTTCTCCAAGTAGTGAGTAGGCAAGGTAACCGCTACCCATGAAGAATAACTGAATCAATTTAGGGTGAAAACTGACACCCGAAGGGAAGCCAGAAAGTTAGAGGGTAAGATCGCATACGTAGTTTCAGGAAATAACACGACCGCAAGGAGCTGAGAACCAAGTTTATCGGAGAAGCACGGGAGAGGCGTCTGCCTACCAGCGGGCCTTAGTCGGGCTTACGCTGATACGGAGCGTCGAGCACACGATGCTGTTTTCGCAAAATACCCGCGCTCGCACAGGCTGGACGTGAAGGGCAATTTCAGTTTTCCGGGCATCGGTGTGGTTTCCAGAACTACTTATCACGAACCTCCATTGATTCCCTCGCTACTCTAACGATAACGATGAACAGAATAAACTATACGCATTCGGCATTCCCCGAAAAGTGGCCAAAGCATGCTTTGTGTTCGCGTTGAGCCGACACGGTCACTTTACAAATCGATATTTGAAACAGTCACGGGTTGTGTGGTTGATGTAGTGCTTTGAAGAAAATCAATATTCCAAGCGCTCAGAAAACAAATCAGATGTACAACGGGAACTTTCAATGAGAAATGCAAATGTGTGCTCATTGCATTGTGTTTATACTGATAGAGGCACCGGTGAAAGCTGAAAGAATCTGCCTCTGCCTTTGGTTTACTAACTAGTACAGTATAAAGGTTCCAGTACGCCGCAGCTATCCAATAAATGTTTTGCAGGTGCAGTACAAATTCCGCTTGTGCCAAGCGCCTAAAAATCACGATGAACGCTTGTGTTAGGGACAACGAAACAGCGTCGGTTTTATATTGGTAATGACTTCTATTGTAATACCCTATTCGTTTTGTCGCTCTGTCATATAGGCCACCTAGACCGGTGGTACATCAAAAGTGTGGTGGCTCGGGCGAGGTGGGTATCAGTGAATTTAGCTTGCAATAGCGCTGTAGATAAGAAAAGAAAAAAAGGGGGAAAGATGACAGAGACGTCTAGAAAGGTAGGCATCGCCTTCCTAGCGCCAAGCTTTATACACGTCTATAGAACTTTTTAGACGTCTTTGTCATGTTTCCCCCTTTTTGTTTATATATATGCAGCGCCAATACAGGCTAAGTTCTGCGGTACTTAATCTTCGGCTGGACTAACCGACGTGTTAATGCTTTTAACACGCTTGGCTTAATATGTTCTGGGTGCAAAATAGAAATGAGCGAGTAATAAAGAATAGATTGAAGTGGAACGGTAAGTCATAACACATTTACAACAAGCGAGGGCATTGCTGGGTCAGGGTAAGTTGGCGACATAGACACTTGACATCGCATGCGCGTGTAGTCGAGCCCTTGAGTAAGAGTCATAGCGGATTTTGAGCACCGAGAACTCTCAGTAATCTGTACAAGGCTTACCGGCTGCCATAAGGAGCAAAACATTCGCAAACGTTCAAAGAGCCCAAAACAAGGCAGAATGCACATTATAATAGTCGATTAGGAATACAGATAGCGAAATTCACCTTTGATAGTTGAAGAAACTTCTAACTGTGTCTTTGGTCTGATACTTATTATATTATATGGAATTTTGCGTACTAAAACCATGATATCGTCTCGTCGTTTTAGAGGTCAAGGTGGGGTTTATTAGACGTAGAGGTAAAAAAGCAAGGCTCTTGCCAGACCCGTCGCTTGGGTTCGCACTCGCGAGGAGCATAGCGCGTACTTGTCTTTTGTGGCCTGAGCCTCTGCGAAAGCATGTAACTCACTACTACGGAGAAAGGAAGCAAGCGACAGGAGGGAGAAGGCGGAGAGGTCAATCAGAAAGACATTAGGTTGACTACCCTACAATGAGGCATTCGGAAAAAGGAACAGAATTGTGAGAAAGAAGAGAATGAAACAAAGAAGCGAGAGATAGACGGTAAATTCACTGCAGCGTCTCAAATTACCCCTAAATTCAGAGGCGTTCACCTAAACGCGTCGTCCTCAAGAAACACAAAAGGGCTTTCACTGCCTCATGGAATAATCCCCTTCTGCTCGAAAAAACAACATCGAATGGATGCTGCAAGGTAGGTGTAAAAAATCAAATAAACAGTGTACACAGCGCGCACGAATAATGACGATGAAAGGCACTAGGCTTAGGCAGTCAATGAAAGTTTAGGCATAATAAAAATTGATATTAATGACAGCAGAAATTACCAACAAGCACATTGAGGCTTTAAGAGCAAAAGAAGGTTTCATGCGCATGACATGAACTATGTCGGAACTCGGTTCTCTTTATTTTGTTCGTGTTTACGACACACTGTCCAGAACTACCTCGTAGTTCATGTCACTCACATGGCGCCGCACCTTATGGGGTCCCACTTACCAACTTAGCAACCTTTACGAGAGGCCATGGTGACGAACAGGGGTCCACACCGAAACGTCGTCTCCTGGATTGTAGGACATGTCTCGTTGGCGGGTATTGTAGTGTCGTCCATCTGCCTGTTGTTTCAGTCCGCAGTGCAACTGCGCCAGCTGGTGAACTTCCTCGGCACGATCGGTGATTTCTTCGACATCAGTTGTTGACTGATGACCATGTTGACAAAGCAGCATAGCGCATTACATCGCCTGAACTTCGCCACAGTAGAGAAGCCGGAATGACGTGGATCGCGTTCTATTCTGAACAGCGGTGTTGTAAGCGATCTTCACATGAGGTGACATCTGACCCCATGTTTTTTGTTGCACGTCGATGTACACGAAAATCATATAGCTGACTGGCCTAATTAGTGGCTTTGTTCTGAAGAACGTTGTTCAGAAGACACAGAAATCTCCACAGACGGGATGGATAGCACGATGTAACTGCAATCATCGTCATCATCAGCATTACTACGCCCACTGAAGGATAAAAGCTTCTTTGATGTTCTGCCAATCAACTCGGCCCTGTGGTTGCTACTGCTACTTTACACCTGCCAATTCGCTAATCTCATCGGCTCACCGACCTTTCTGTCTCCCACACACACGCTTGCCTTTTCTGCAAGTACAGTCAGTTCCCGTAATGACCAGCTGTGGCTACGTGCCCTGCCCATGTACATTTCTTCTGCTTTATTTTAACCCACTCTGCTCTCTTCTTGCCTTTTAAGGTTACCCTTATCATTTTCTTTTTGATCGCTTTCTGTGTGGTTCTCATATTAGGCTGACACCTTTTTGTATGCCTCCAGGTTTCTGCTCCATAGGTAAGTACTGGCAAGATGCAGCTGTTACATATCTTTCTTTTGAGGGATAGTGGTAATGTACCAGTCATGATTAAAGGATGCTTGCTGAATGTGCTCCACCCCATTCTTATTTTCCTACTTACTTAAATCTCTTGATTCGTCTGCATGGTTACTACTTGTCCTAAGTAAACCCGCTCTTTTACAAATTTCAGTGCACACTGGTACCTATCTTGATGCGCTGTTCTCTTCTGAGGATGTTGTATGTTACTTACGTTTTCTGCAGATTAATTTAAAGAGATACATTTCTGAACTCCTTGTCTAATTTGGTAATCATTCATTGCAATTGGTGCCCTGAGTTACTCAGCATTGTGATGTCATCGGTGAAGCACAGGTTGTAAGCTACTATCCAGGAACTCTCATCTCGAGCTCAACCCAATGTAAGCCTTTGAAAACCTCTTGTAGGCACGCGGCAAATAGTATGTGAGAGATTGTATCTCCTGATGTTACACCCTTCTTTATTGGCATTCTGTAGCTTTGTTTATGGGGCGCTATGGTAGCAGTTGGTACTTCGTAGATGTTTTTATATGCTTGTTCGACGCCCTGATTACGCAGTTTCTGCATGACTGCTCATATCTCTACTGAATGAAATGCCTTCTCGTAATCTTAATGCTATGTACAGTGATTGAATGTATTGTGAGCATTTCTCCATTACGAGATTGATAGAATGAATGTGGTCGAACGTTGAGTAGCTACTCAGAAATCGTGCTTCGTAGTTCAGTTGATTGAATGCTATTGTTGGCTTTATTCTGTTAGCGATTATTTTTGATATTAGCTCGTATACGAAGAAGATCAAGCTGATTGGTCTGTAATTCTTCAAGTTCTTGTGTTTTCCTTTCTTAGATAGAATTCTTTCAAGTTTCTGGTACCCTCCTCGCCCGAATGCACTTTGTAAACAGGATGGCTACTTTTTTTAACACAATCTTACCCCCCTTTTTCAGCAGACCGTATGTTATCTGATCTTCATCATCAGCTTCGCCTCTTTGCATTCCTTCTATTGTTTTAATGACTCATGTCAATACTGGTGGGATGTCATATGGTTTACTGCTAGTTCTCACAATATGGTCGTATTTGTCCCGGGTACTGTACAGATCTCTGTTAAACTCCTTCGCTACCTAACATCTTATCCATATTGGTAGTAACTTTGCCTTCTTTGTTTCTTGTCAAAGCAAGAAAGCCTCAAAAACTACGGACAAAATAGAAGAGGCAGGGATTTTGAGGTTCAATTAATAAGCGTAAAGTATCCGATGCAGGAAGACATAACATGCAGAGAGTTCAACACGCTCTAAAAAACGGAACAAGCGTCAAAGTGGTGGAGAGGAAACTAGGCATAACTGCTCTACCACCCTCTAAATAATTTATGACCAGTCGAAAGTGTCATCATCTCGGTGGTGTCGACTCAAGTTTGATTAGCCGTGGGCTCCTAGGAAACTGTCATCGTCTTCTGCTTGCCGTCTGGCAGGAGGAGTTGGGGCACGTAACAGTGTGTCAGCGTCTTCATGCTTGAAGCCAGACTTATAGACGATGTTTGCATCGAATTCCTGTAGGTGCAAGCTCCACCAAGTCAGTCGTGCTGAGGAATCACGTATGTTCGCCAACCGACCGAGGGCATTATGCTATGTCACCACATTGAATATACAGCTATAAAGGTTTAGGCGAGACTTGGTGATCGTCCATATACAATAGTGACACAATATTTTTCTATGGTTGAACGATTCGACTCTGAATGGGACAGTCGCGGCTTGCACAGGCTACAAGGCTACAAATCGCTCTTCTTCGTGTTTTTAGTGAAGAAGCACTGCACAGAGGTCAATGTCACTGGCGTCAGTATTCACTTCTGTCTCAGCCTCATCATCAAAATGTGCAAAAACGGGCACTGATTGCATGAGCTGTCGTGAGCTTGGAAAAAGCAGCCAATTCCTCGTTGTCCGGGGCAAATTGACGTGTCGTCACTTGTAAGATGAGTGAAAGGTTCTGCTATTTTTGAGAAGACTTTAATGAGACGCTAAATTTAGGTGCACAAGCAAAGGAACCGTCGGCTAACTTTGTTATCGGTAGGAGCTGCAAAAGCGGCCACAGCGCCATACTCCTGGAGAACGTCGACACCGAGAATAACATCACGGAAACATTCACTTACTACAAGGTAACTTGCTACAAACGTCGATTCGAAAACTTGTGGTCGACTCGTGCAAGTTCCAACCACAGCAGCGACGTGGCCACCATCAGTTCGAATCTGCCGGTGATTCGACACCGTGATTACCTTTTCTTCTGTGGCCATTTTCCCAGTTAATATCGAATAGTCAGCACCGGTATTCTTTTTAATCACTATGTCGCCGTCCATCAGCAGCGCTATATCGAGAGAAAATTGTATGTTCGATCTTGACACTTTTTTGCTTATGTCGATCTGAGGTATTCGACATATCGACAGCCAGTGACATGGTTTGCTAAGGTCACGTGAGTTAGTTTTCAGTGGCGGGAACTGGGGACTGTGCGTCAGTAGATCGCTGTGGCGGCGGTGAAAAACTGTGTCGGCTAAGGTGGACACGATGGGCACTTGGCAGCAAGTGGTACGCACTGCTGAGCTAGGTAGTTCTCAATATCCTATGATCACTGGCCGTACCGAGGAGATGGTGAATAGGTACATAAGCGTCGCAGCCCGACGCGCTAGTATTGGCTTAACCACTGTGGAAAAACACAGGTCAGTGATCCCGAGTGGGCCTAACATAGAATATCTCAGAGGACGGACTTCTATCATCGGGGTAGCGATCAGGTTGTTCCGAATGATGTGCACAGTACCGGAATAAAGAAAAGGTGACGACAGGCGCGCATATATATAGTACTGTATACCGGCTGCACCGACTGAACTAAAGCCGCAGCAGGTGCAGGAGCGTATATGGAGGGGATAGTAGAAGCGGGCCGATTCAAGGCTTCCGCATAAGTTGCATGCTGGTATTTATCATTTCCAACGGAAGCGGAAATGTTGTAGGCCAGTGTACTCGAATTTGGGTGCACGTTAAAGAACCGCAGGTGGTCGAAATTTCCGGAGCCCTGTACTACGGCGTCTCTCATAATCATATAGTGGTTTTGGGACGTTAAACCCCAGAAATCAATCAAAGCCGGTATTTATATGGTATTTGAGTGGTGGTAAAAGTAACAGGGTTTTGGATCACCTAGTGTTACTCGTCCTTTATGATACTTGCTATCGAGTTCACGGTCGGGACACCCAGTGCGGCTGCCTTTTGCAACTCCACACGTAAAATGGAGCGCGTGATTCGACCACCCAGCATTGTTGCCAATAGCTGTTAAGACCTCAGCAGCAGAAATCTGAATGATTTTTCGCTCGTAGAGGGTGGATTGATTCTTTCTCTTTTGTAATTTTCTCTTTTGTAACCGCCTCGGACAAGAACTCAGCGACCGTCTTTGGAGAGGTACGTACAAAAACACAGAAAAGCTGCTTCTTGACTCCTCGCGTCAGAAGACGCAAATTCTTTTCCTCCGCCATTCTCGGATCCGACCATATGAACAGGCGCGTGATATCTTCAACGTACGTCATCACGGTTTTGTTAGGCATGTGGATGGGGGCCTGGATTGCTCGTTCTGCTCGTTCATTGCCGTCAGCACTGGTGTGAGTTTCCAGCAGCTGGCGGCGCAATTTGCGCTAGATTTGTTTTTGCACAAGCTCGGCAAAAGAGCCGTGGTGACTGCATGGTGCCATAGTTACGACCTGTGCCATTTCTGACCTCAGTTGCACTGGTGACGTCGCGGATGTTAGGTGTGACTTCGAGGTCATTCAAGGTGATGTTCGGGTCGCATGGTACGGCTTATAGTGCTCAACTGTGCAGGTAAAATTCAATACTCCTGAAATTCACCTACAATCTATATTCACTGTTCAGAATTAGTAGTTCATTTGCTTTGCGCACGAAATCAATTCACCTCGTTAACTTTGCAGCAAAACTTCGTGTCATTACCCATTTATTGAGGCCATCGTCATAGGTGCCCTTAGAGATAAATATTAACTCTATTCGTATATGAGCTCAACGTTTTTTGCATAGACTATCTGTCAAAAATGCACCTCATGCAATGTTTTTGTGAATGCGTTTGCAGCTGGAAGCAGGGGGGCAACTCCATCAAAGCCTGTCAAATAAGTGGAAGTTCCAGGTAGAGAGACGAAAGGTGGAATGAACTAACACACGTTAGCGGGTCGTTCGGGCTGCTTGTACAAAATACGACTCTATGCCGATAGCACCACGCTGCACACTAGAAAGCTTGCACCTCAAGCAGTATCACCTGCAGCATGCACTAATCTGGCGTGCTGATGCGAAGTCTAGCGTACGGCGACGCCGAAGAAATCAAGGACTCGCGTACAGCGGCAACATGAGGCCTGCAAATCGATAATGCACGACGTGATCCGGACCAATAAAGGCATTGTATTTGTCAGCGTTTTGTGGGAGGATGGTGGAGACGTAGCATCTATTATTCGCTTTGCTCGGGACGTTTTTATGCAGCACGGCATCGTATGCGTGTGGATACTCAAGAATGGTGCTAATGCATGTGCTCCAAGTGCTTACGTAAGCAACGTAAGCAAGAAAGCCTCCATGGCTTTTCTGTTGCCTGCAGAGCGAATTGTTGCGTGGCTTCAGCGATGTTGAAGTCAACCGTACTGCTCGTTGATGGTGCCTCTGGGAAGCTGATCAAACTCGAAGCCCTAGGCTTCATTAAAGTGATACCAGCGAGCATGAAGTCAGATTCTTCCGACTGTCAATGAATAGATAGCGCTGCGCAACAAATACTAAGAGAGCGTTGCGGAGAGAGAGGCAGCAATGAAAACCCTCTTCAGGCTTTTGTAAAGATGCTTTACCTTATACTAGAAAAACAAAAGAAAAAAGTGGAGGGGAAAAAAGAGACGTAATTACAGTGACTTGGAGCCGCTTTTGCATTGCGCCCTCAGTTTTATTTCAATATGACGAATAAGTATTGCGGAAATCTGCCTACTTCTTTCCCCGCTAACATTTGCAGGCACCTGGCTCAATGTGCTAAGACTATGTTCTATTAACGTGACAAAACCTCTTGGAAGAGCAATACCATAGAGCCCACTCCAGCAAACACCTATCATAGCATATGTATATTTCAGCACAATGATCTTGGTATTGCTTCTTTATATGCAGTGTTTGCACGTGTATTCATCGCCTGATTAAGCTACGTCATAATAGGCGTTCATTCATTGAGCTAGTGCACCGTTTTTTTCACGGTCCGGCAAACAGCTCCAGCCTCAGTTCTAGCTTAAATTCTTCTACTATGTTTCTTTGCCACCTTAGGGAAACGCGCAAGAAAAGCGCAATTTCAAACTCAAATGAGCCGACATAAAATAATTATAAAAATTTTTGAAATAAGGAACGAAGACAGTAACAATGCTTTGCCAATTTGGCCCGAAGCCGTCCTAATTTTTTTACACATGAAATCCCTACCAAAAAATTCTAAAGGAGTGATTCGCACATATAATATATTTGAAATAGGCACATTTAACGAAAAGCAAATAAAGCTTTCCCTGATTAGTTTAAAGTGTAGGCGTGATAGAAAACAGTGTTTCATTAATTTCACCTTATTACTTATTAGACACCGATCGGAAGGATTCATACCAGCTGCACACATATAACACTAATATTTTCATCATTGGAAGGTACATTTTGAGGAATGCATGCATTCTCCGTCGAGTAGAAATACCTATGCGAAGACAAAAGGTGGGGCTGTAACACTTTTTAAGATTACACGAGCCTCAATTCATTGCGAGTCAACTAAATCTATCACTGGTTAAAATTGCCAACATTGGACGACGAGAGAATTGTACCACTTAGAGCGGCCTTCGTCATGCTCCTCGTCATGCCACTTACTTTTTTAGTTTGTTTTGGCTATGTCCTCTGGTTACTCTAAGTAGTCTCAAGCGCGTGGAAATCAAACATTTTAGAGTGCGTAATATTCGAGAACTACTGTTCACAGAGAGTGCTGAATGTAATGATCAAGAGTTTGTTGATAAATGTGCGCCCTCGAGGTGAAGGGCGTGAGTTTTAGGAGTTGCATAATAAGCGTCAGATATTTAGCGATATTTATATGTGTGTTATGCTTTCTCCGAATGTGCAAGAGTCTCAATTATTTATGGACATTTGACAACCTTGAGACTGACCAGTAAACTTTAACAAAGTTTGCACGTTTGTAAACTTGTGCGCGTTTAGCAAAACACGAACAATATTTATTGTTGCTCACTTTGTTGTTTTTTTAAAGAGGCAAAGTTCATATAGTCATAGGTTCCTGCGAACTTGTGATTATATCCAACCACTAATATAAGCTCTGAATCACTTATCCGCAGTCTTCCCGTAGTTACGCTTCAAAAGCCAAAGTTCCTCGTAATTTCTTGTGCGTGCCGGTATGAGACGCGCATAATCTTTCAATTACAGTGCTTTTGCGTGTAGGAGTACAATTGCGAGCAAAAATAAAGAACCAACGCATGCCACTATGGTTCGTAAACGTTGTTATTCTTTGTTTGAACGTGGTCTAAATTATTGCGTTCTCGTTCCTGGAAGCATGATGAGCAACCAATTAGCCCTTCCGTACCTCTTAAGGAGTACATTGCATTGGTCTGAATGGAAACAAGTTTTCGCAGCTGTTTGTATCTGTGTAATCATTGTTTGTGACATCGTATTTTTGACAATGACATCCGTTAATTCGCTTTTTGCTCCATCAAGTTTATTTGAATGGAGCAGCATTAAAAAATACTCTTGCATGGCTAACTCCTGTGTTGACTATAAAAATGTCATCGCTCACTGTATTGGTAAATGAAGCAAGGCGTCTCACAACGTAAGAAATTTCCAATACTGGCATAATATTGGTGACATGGATCGTTCTGCAAGATTGTGTATGAGCTAGATCTCCAGCACTATAAAGTTCATTAAAGCAGAAACAAGCACTGTGTGTAAGAAATACGACAGGGAGATTGTTAAATTGAATAAATATCGATTGCTGGACTTTTTGGTACTTTTCATTTTACAGCAATTCCTTCTTCAGCCATGGTTAGGTTTTTCGTACAACAATACGTTTTATCTGTTTGTTTCGCCCTCGTTATTGTTGTGCAGCATGTGACTTGTGCAATAATAAATACTTTTTCATTTTTTTCAGGTGAGTACACAATTCACCTTCTAAACTGTCCTCATCAACAATGTGAGTAGTGGCAATTTACTATTTCTACCTTCACTTCAAGGTAGTACGGTAAGTATAGGTTGTAAGCACGCGGTAAATTTTGTGAACCTAAATATCTCTAATTGTTTATGCCCATATAAATGGCAAATATATAATTAGCTACAGAAGTTATTATTACACAATGTTAGCAAACTCTTTACTTTCCCGTAATTGTGTATCGTTATTTATCTGTTGAAAAGCTTAGGAACATTTGTCTATTATGTCTCTATGTGTGGTTTTTAAAAAGCACACCTGCTGCTTTTTTGTTTTTTGGTTCAGCTGCTTGAAAGTTCCTTAAATAATATTTGATTTATATGATTCATTGTATTTATTCTATGTTAAGCATGATTTGTGCATCAGTAATACGTCGGTCTCCCTGCGCAGAGCAGAAGCGCAATTTTTTCGATGATGTTGCTTTTAACGCGAAACTGATTGCCAGTATCTTGTACATCTGTAACTGAACACGTGCCTGCATGGTTATGAAAAGAATCTCCTCTTATTTTGTTCGAATAGGGTCAGCTGGTAGTTGATGCTATATACTGTCCTCTCCCTTTTTTTCACATACAAAATTTACGTCCTTCACCTTCCTTCAGAATGAACCCATTAAACAAGTTCAGAATGAACCAACCGACAAGTTTCTGGGCTAGTTTGTTCAGTATGATAAGAAAACAAAGCGCCACATTTTTTTTTGGTGAAACATACACGTAAGGGCTAATGCTTGTTCTGTTCTCGGTCTCCATTTTGAACCCGTTAGACTGTTACGTTCCTGTGTGCAGTATTGCTTGCCGATAGATCTCATAGCGTCACCTTATGTGCTATGCGTCAATCGTGTTCTGTATACTTTTTCACGCGTGTTGTTTTCTCCCGCCTGGATTTCACATAAAATATGCAAGGACTCCCAACAAAAGAAAGAAATATATACCTCAATTCAATATTCATGACCTTTCTCACCCCCTTCAACATTCGCTTCGGATTGAGGCGAGCGTGGTCGAAACCGAGCTGTCATAAATAGTTTAACGCTAGTGAAAACTGAGGACAATTGAGACATGCAGGGGTTCGCAGCCAGAATTCTATGCATTGAGAACGAGCTTTCACACTCTCAAATTCAACGGCCCAACCAGGCTCTGAACGCATGACAGAGAATGGAACTCGTGTTTTATTCACGATGTGAAGTAGTACTGAATCTTTGTTCAATGAACGCATTGCTTTCTGCCTTGAACCCTAGGGACTTCGCCCAACTCCAAAATCATAGCGCTGACTGAGTGTTTCTCTAACTCTTTTTTTCCTTGTAGAGCTGGCATTATGGCGCTTCACTATGAAACTATGTTTAAAGAACTAATTAAACTTCCCCTTTTCATTCAGGCTTTCCTCGACATGTGATTGTCTGTAACTTGTAATATATTTTATCACTTATTTTTGCTGACTGTCCGTACACATTTAAATGGTGCAGTTTCATTCTTTTACACTCTTTCTGAAGCTTCTAATTCTTGATAAATCAAAAGAATGCATTTATGAAAACCACAAACAATTCATAAATAGACATTAGAGGCAGAAGAACGACCGTACACATATTTCAGTCTGAAAGCGTTGGAATGATCTTGTGCTCTTTCGTTTGCTTCATCCTCATATATATGCACATTCGTCTATATTATGAATTAAATATGTATGCTCAAAGGCGCTCCTGAAAGAGTACTAAAATGTGTCAGCTTATTATGCGTCAGGCAATGCCAACTGCGTGAATCGTAGTTCAGTTAGCAGCTTGGCTTAAGTATATATGAAGTACAAATTGCACGTTACAGATAATCCAGACTATTGCGCAAATGTAGCCCAATCTTTTCTGCTCCTGACCAAAAGCTCCACCTTCTTTTTAGTGTCGAACACTGGTGTTACTGAACGTCCGTTACTACTTCATTGTCGAAAGAGGCTGGGCTGGCATTGTCCCAGTTTTCCAAAAATTGTCCCAGTTTTCCAACTTTTGCCTGCTGAACTACGCGAGCATCAGTGACCTGCTGATCTGGCATGCGTTTGCACAGATATTGCACTTGGAGTGTGCTTGAGAAAGTGTCGAACTTCAATCACAGCTTTGCTCGACGTATAACTGCGGTACTGTCTCAATGTATACGCAAATGTTTCTTTAGATAAACACGACCTCAAAAAGAAAATTTATATATTTTGAAAGAAGCAGGGTTAGCTTTTATTTTGATGAATGTAAAGAGCCCCTGCAAGCCATTAGGGTGATCTCCATTTGTAGTCAAGGGGGGCCATTCACTAGTTGGGCATTCTCAGAAAATATTACCACGAAACTCCGCGCAAGCAACTGCTTCCCATTTTTGTGATACTTAAATGGTGTGTAAATGGCCCAGCAAGCAACACCCCCCCCCCCCCCTATTTCCCTTCTCCTGCTATTTTTTTCAGCCTGTTCTCCGCTACAGGATACTCCCATGTACCCGAATTGTGAGTATTCACATACGTACTAACAGGAGCAAAAGTTTGAGGGACCCGATATTCTCCAGAAATTCGAAATCCCACTTTGTCTTGGAGTGTATTTTCAAAATAAATAATCCATATGGCATTTGGGATTCCGACCTATAAAGTCATCAGCTTGACTTCAAGCATTAAGCCCTGATATAGGAGAAATTAGCGTTTTTCGTGGATCTAAGGTCCCACAGACTCTTGTTGCTGATAGCACGCGAATTCTCACCAATTCCATAGCAGTAGGGTCTCTGGCTTCCATTCCGAGCTGTCACGAATTGTTAATTTTGAAAAACAAAAACATGTCCTCACTTTTTCTATAACACATAAAGTTTAACAAGAGCAATTGGAAAAGTAACTGCATGCGTCTTCAATAGGGTATTTCGTTAGAAGCACAGGTTTAATTCTTCTTAGAGGGTCTACTGCTACTATATTGAATTTTACTTTGTGACTGAGCTCGGCCGCACCTTCAAATACTCCCTGATTATCGTCACCATACGAGTTGGAGAAGAGGGGGCTCTCTTGGGGTATAAAGGAATTTCAGACATGCAAATATTATAAATCTCCCCCATGCACTTCAGTTGTCCTGTGAGGAGATTTCTATAAATAGACGGCGCGCGAAATACCTGAGAAAATTTTCAACACAGAAGTGCTTTATGCAGCACAATAGCCAAGGATGAATCCAGTGGCGCATTGGCTCCATTTTCACAACAAGAGTGGGAAAGGGCTGAGAAAAGGTTTCCTAGTAGTACATCAACAGGCCCAGGTGGCATTCCACTTATGCTGATAAAGACATTAAGTCCGAAGTCTAAGCAGGCTTTGAGAGAGACAGTGAGCAAAATAATAATCGATGGAGAAGTTCCCGATGGATGGAAACTTAGCAGAACGAGCATGATCTATGAAGGAAAAGGGGACAAAGCTGACATAAACAACTACCATCCTATAACACTGACATCAGTGGTCTACAGGCTGGCGATGCAGATTATAAAGGAAAGACTGC
Source organism: Rhipicephalus microplus (assembly GCF_043290135.1). Lineage (NCBI taxonomy): Eukaryota > Metazoa > Arthropoda > Arachnida > Ixodida > Ixodidae > Rhipicephalus > Rhipicephalus microplus. The sequence continues at coordinate 124,602,516 of NC_134700.1, forward strand.
AGGCATGGATAGAGGATGAGGGGATGCTGGGGGAACTGCAGAATGGGTTTCAGAAACACAGGAGGTTGGAAGACAATCTGTTCTCACTGACGCAGTGCATAGAAATAGCAGAAAAGGAACACAGGCCCCTGTGGCTTGCATTTTTTGGATATCAAGGGAGCGTACGATAGCGTGGTTCAAGAGGAATTGTGGGGAATACTGGAGACACTAGGCGTGGAAGATGTAGTCAGTAATTTTTTAAAGGAGATCTATAAAAGTAACAAGGTAGTTATAGAGTGGGAAAAACAGGTATCTAAACCCACAGAAGTGAAACGGGGGCTTAGGAAGGGGTGTCCTCTGTCACCCTTGTTATTCATGATGTGCCTACAAGGATTAGAGGCCAAAATAAAGGGAAGTGGACTGGGCTTCAACCTCTCTTTCGTCAAACAAGGAAAACTCATTGAACAGGCACTACCAGCATTGATGTACGCAGATGATAAAGTGCTAACGGCCGACAACAAGGAAGATTTGCAGAGATTGGTGGACATCTGCGGCAATGATGGAGACAGGTTAGATTTCAGATTCATTAAGGAAAAATCAGCAGTCATGATTTTTGATGACAATGAAGGTAGTGAGCTTAGAATACAGGAGGTCACGCTAGAGATAACAGATATATACAAATATCTGGGCGTATGGATAAACAATGGGGCCGAGTACCTAAATGAACACGAAATATACGTGTCGACTAAAGGTAACAAGAATGCAGCAGTGATGAAAAATAGGGCACTGTGGAATTACAATAGGTATGTTGTTGTGAGAGGAATATGGAAAGGGGTCGTGGTTCCTGAGCAGACGTTCGGCATTGCGGTCTTGTGCATGATATCAGAAGTTCGAGCAAGATTAGAAATTAAGCAACGTGGAATAGATAGGCTTGTCTTAGGAGCTCACGGGAATACACCAAATCAGGGTGTACAAGGTGATATGGGATGGACAACATTTGAGGGCAGGGAAGCTAGCAGCAAGATAAAATTTGAGAAGTGATTGAGAGAAATGGGGGAGGAGCGTTGGGCTAGGAAGGTATTCAGCTACTTGTACATGAAGAATGTCGATACAAAATGGCGGAAGCGAACCAGAAAATTGACTGGTAAGTACTTGGAAAATAGCAGGGGGCCAAACAAAAAAGAATTATCGGTTAAGAAGAAGGTGAAAGAAGCTGAGACTGATATGTGGAGAATCGGCATGATTAATAAGTCTGCACTAGAGATGTATCAAACTTTTAAGCAGGAAATAGCCAAGGAAAGGATCTATGATAATACTCGGGGTAGTTCTCTACAGTTTGAGGCTAGGACGGGAGTATTGCGAACAAAGACATATCGGGCCAAATATGAAGGGGTAGACGCGGTAAGCAGTGCGTGTGGAGAGGAAGAAGAAACTGCCGAACACTTGACAATGTTCTGTAAAGAGCTTCACTCTGTAGTTCCGGTTGATGGCGCAGAGTTTTTCAAAGCACTGGGGTTTAGGGACAGTGAGGGCAAAATAGACTTTAAGCGGGTAGAGATAACTAGAACGAGCTTGTCTGATTGGTGGCTAAGGTCAAGGCACGAGTGAAAGTGAAGGCACGAGTGAATCGCTTGCAAGTACGAATCATCAACCTCACTATTTAAGGAAAAAAATAAATCTAGTTTTTGGTTCATTAAGTATTACGGCTTGGTGGCGCTAGCCACCGCCCGATCTAAAGGGTACAGCCATATCCATCCATTCATCCATCCATCCATCCAAGGCTGGGTTTTTCAGTAGTTGCATCACTTTCATTCTGATTTGTACTTACTTGCGGAAACGGAAGAATGGAGTGTGACAGTGTAAATGGTTACTATAATAAAAACTAAGTTGATGGAATAGAGAAAAATCGGGCATGAATAATCTGGATACTTTTAAGCCCTGTAATGTCAAAATTGTATGATCGGGCATGTACCCGCACGTATTTAGAATATGGCAACAGGGCGTTGTTTTAGCGGTGAAAAGACCCATAGCCTAATGCAATCGTAATCACACATTCTAAAAAAATTGTTATATAATATGCGAATCTGTGTTTTACTAGGCGTTGGCTAAAAAAAGGTGTGACTAAATAAGAGTTATTCTAGGCTATTTTCATTGTACCAACTGCGGCTCCGTGTTGTCTGTTCACTTCAAAGATTGAAGTGCGTGTTTTTTTACACTAAAATGTACCAGGGATTCTTCAAATCCAAAATATAGTGCAGCGATGAACTAGCCGCGCTAGCTTGCAACATAAACACCCACCTCTGAGCGGAGGTGCGTGACGGCGACGCTTCTCGTACACAGCCCTCCAGAGACGTGCACTCATATTTCATGAGTTCTGTGGTCTCTAAGGGAACGGAAAGAACAGAATGAAAGACCTTGCGAACGCGCCCAGAAAAAAAATGATGCGATGCTCTTTCACGTCCCACAAAGTTTTCAAGTTTATCCTCAGAAAAAAAAAATACGCCCTCCAAAGATGTGAGACGTGCGCCAAAATCAACGAAGTACACAGGATGCTGTGAGAATGTCATCAGGTTGATGCACCGCGTGCCAAAAGCGCTCGCAGAGCATATAAGAAGCGCGGCGTTAAACATGAGAACAAACGCAGATTCCATCCACAACGGACGTGAGGACTCACACGGGAGGCGAAAAAGGAAAGAATATGATAGCAGGCGACAAGACGGCCGAGGTTGGACTCCCGTCTGTGGAGTTGTGCTCTTTAGAACGTGTTCAGAGTCACTTCTAGCTTGGAGTGCTCGGTTGAAGATTTACCGCGGAGCTATGAGAACGTGCCTGTTCAACGGGTCTCATAAATACGCTATGATACGCTGCTCACGAAAGGACCAAAAAATAAAGCACCCTTATGGCATGGGACCACAGAGGTGGGTGTATTTGGAAAGAAAACAGTGAGAAGGACGCGTGAATTTGCAGGAAATGTTTTGAAAAAATACGAGTCTAGATGCTTTTTTTTGTTTTTATAGCCAAACGAAAAGACAAAGCTTGACTTCTTGAGCCTTCGGATTTATTGAGGGACACGAAATGAACTGTGGCACTTCATTAAATTTACCCATGACATTACACGTACGTGTAGCAAGTACACGTACGTAGTTCAAGAAGTGTTTCCGGTAATCATCTGTGTTAAACAGGTGTATATTGCATGTTTTACTCTTGTTAACACACACAGTGTTAACAAGCCTTAGCTCACGAGTAAATGATATGTATAGTTGAGACAGGAATGATAAGCGTGGGCGGGTTCCGCAGGTGAGCAGGGCAGACTTCGTTACAAGTGCGAGCGAACAATGAGTGTGCATTGCATGGGCTTTTTTGCCACCCTATAGTTTAGGCACGTAATGTAAAAGTAATGCATTAGTTAATTCGTAGGGTACCTTTGGAGTGAGAATAAAGCAGCCATGATAGAATTCATCCTTTGCGTTACGTAAACTGATTGTGGACTGCATGGAGTGGCAATTAGTTAAACTTTGGTCGGAGGAGTCGCCACACCTTCTGAAAGAAAAAAATAAGACAGAGAGAAAGAGACAGCCTTAGAACAAGTTAGTGTTTGAGTTCGCTTATACGGGTATTGCAACAGCTTATCGGTCTAAATATAACCAAGCAGTGTTAATTTAAATAGCACGCCGTTGTTTCGTAATTGTGCGCTTCTGTCAATTGATTGTTAGGTTGCTGTAATGTCTGCTGCAGAAAGCAGACATATGAATGACAGACAATATTTGAAATATTTACGTCAATGGCATACTTAACCGGCTTCCTGCGCCAAATTGGGCTAAATTTTGGACTCTGTATACCACTTTTTTGAATAAATGTGTCCAAAATATTTAAAATTGGGAAAAATGATATATTTCTACGAGGCCTTCACAGTTTGTTTTACTCCGAAAAATGTTGTGAGATCACGACAACGGCAGCGCTCGGAACCGTAGCTTTGTTTCGTTGTCACAACCACCACCGGCGTTCGTAAGCACTATCGGGCAAAAGAAAAAAAATTGTTCCGGAAGAAAGCTGGTTCGAACTCTTGGTCTCGCCAGGGCACTCCAGTATTCTATCACTGGAACATTCCGGTACTTGGAAGTAATTCGCACACACACAAAAAACACCCTTGGCAGCTTCTATTTCGGAAAAGAACATCATTAGCAAATGTAATATCGCATGATAGAAGAGTAAAATAACAAACAGTCGTCACACAATGCGATTTGTGTAACCGAGCATCACACAATCAGTATTGCGTAACAAGTGAATCGTTGAATGCTTTCAGTCCGGTGGAGAACCCTCAGCCATAGTTCTCCATCGCCATAAGCCACTGCTTCAACATAGGGGACACAATGCTTCGCAGATGTGTTATGTGTACTTGGCTTCCCCACTGAATAAATAATATTGGCACATCACGTGCTTGCTAACTAGACGAAAATATCAAATATGCCGTAATGCGTACCTAGAAACGGCCTGCACTTGCGTTAGTCGTCCCAACGCCCCGCCGCGATGGTCATGACTAACGTATTCGGCTGCTGACCCGTAGGTTGCGGGATTGAATACCGGCTGCGGCGGCTGCATTTCCGATGGAGGCGGAAATGTTGTAGGCCCGTGTGCTCAGATTTACGTGCACGTAAAGAACTCCAGGTGGTCGAAATTTCCGGAGCCCTCCACTAAACGGCGTCTCTCATAATCATATGGCACTTTTAGGACGTAAACCCCACATATCAATCAATCACTCAATCAATCGTCCCAAGAGAGTTTACGGGGGGCTCCTGAAATGCTGCTCTTCCAGCTTTCATTCTGACAAATTGAATAGACGAATGAACCTACGTTTATGCCTATTTGTTGGTGCCGGGGCGCTGCGGCAGACATAAACGTGGTGACTGAGCTGTGCTGTCTGCGCTTGTCTGGCGTTACCTTTCTGTAGCGACAGACATTCTAAAATCTTCAACGTAATTTAGCAGAGTAACTAAGAATTCTAATGCAATAACTCCTGAGCAGTTCACTAAAACAACAATGTTACGCACGAGAGTCGGATACTTTTTATGCGAAGAAACAATTGCAGCTTTGACGTTTGGAAAAAGCGGCTTCGAGGCTGTTTTGTGGTGTAATAAAATTCAACTGAGGGCGAATTGAACGGCGAGATCTAAATCAAAACGCCAATGGGTGCAGAAAGCAGACGAGCAGATAGACGTGATTGCTCAAGACAATGACTACAAAAGTGTAGTCCTACCGGGTTCGTTATTGCGTGCGCGTCGTGCATTCAATTACTGGAAGTGAAGCCTGAACACTCACACAACGAAGTAGGTTGATGGTTGACATTTTTTAAATGAAAAGATAACACTCGCTCATTCTAGATGTCTCGAAAAGTTGCGGCTATTGCGTTTTTTAGAAATGCGGTTTTGTCTTCACTGATGAGTTTAGGTGAATTTTGCTGCGGTGCGTTAAATACTGGAGGGTAATTTTGTTTACAAATCTAAAAGCTGCGAAAGTAGATTCTTTTGAATGACTGACTTTTTTCCTCCTGTTTTACATAACCGCCTATCCTCAGTATTAAAAATTGATTATTTTTGTAGTTTATTTACTGTCCTAAATATTTGTAACCTTATTAAGTGCCTGTTGCTGTAGAATCGGCGCAGACATTAAACAAATATCTCATTTCCGTGCATGTCGAGAACTTTCCACACATTTTGTAATACACACACACACACACATATATATATATATATATATATATATATATATATATATATATATATATATATATATATATACAGGAAGACTCGGCCGATCGGCACTTCGATTACAGGAGAACACGTTCTCTGTTGTTTACCAATCTGGAAATCTACACAGCGATGCTGACTGCTTATCCCGGCACCCCGTTGATCCACCTAGCTCTACAGATTTGGAATCCGATGACTCCGTTTTAGCCATCACTGACTTTCTGAACGCAGCCGACGAACAGCGCCGAGATCCATCGCTGCTCACCATCACTGACCGCCTTCAATCGCGTTTTGCTGACCCTTCTATTAGCAGATACCTGCTTCAAGACAACGTTTTGCACTGCCGAAACCTACACCCCGACTTGGTGTCCCTCCCAGGACACCAAGTCTGCACGTGACAATTCGCCAGAAGCCACCAGCTGGACAACTTCAGAGAGTTCGGCTGTGGTATTGATGCCCAACCATGAGCTGCGTCGCAACTCATTTCGAGAAATAGCACAAACGTCCACACGGCTGCCTCACAGAGCGTCCCGCTGCAGTTCAGTCCACCAACGGCGGTGGGACACACAGCAGCATTTCCAGGTTACTCTGTGATCTTGCCGGAACAGTCAGGGCTGTCCACCTGACCGGTATTTTATGAGTTGTCAGGAAACATTGTACCATGGACGAGTTCAACCGCAGCGAGAAAGGCGAGAAAGCCATTTCCGCCCACCAGAACACACACTGACAGATCTTCAAGCAGAGACGCACCGTGGCGTAGTCCGACTGGCTCGAGGCAGCGAGTGTGTCCAACAGAGACGCTTCCCCCAGACCATTACTTCATGTTGCATTGTGGTTCGGGACGACCACCACAATGCAGCCAAGCCCACCCAGCAGAAACTTTGCCGCCAGCTGCGCGCGCGCGCAGTCATGGCCGAGTGTTAAGACGAAGAAAGACGCTGGGGCTCGGGCGCGTGGTCAGCTAAGGGAAGTTGGAGGAAGAAGAAGCAGAATAAGAACAGCTGGCCCAGGATTGGGTGTTCTTGTTCTCTGTGTAGTACATCAGAATATATATATATATTATATATATATATATATATATATATATATATATATATATATATATATATATATATATATATATATATATATATATATATATATTTACTTGAGCGTGTGCGTATATGTCTCTCTGTGCATTTTATACCCTCACTGGAGGGTATGTCAATGGCGAAATTGAACATTCCGGACGAACAGACTCACCAACGAAACCATGACAGCGGAAGCGGCAGCTCAAGTTTGTGTTATACAACTGAGCATGCGAACGCCCCCGTTCTTCCTAGGAGGCAAGTGTAAAGTCTGTTCAAAAAGGCTTAGGCGTTAAATATTTAGCGGCACCTTATCTACCGGCATAAGCTAGTGTTTCGGGTTCATAGAAAATGTAGTTATGCTTCCGGAAATACATTTGCAAAAACTTTGAAAACTTTACGAGACGTACCATTTTCGGCGAACATTCCACTTTTGTTGGTCTTTTTGAAATTTTTGCCGCAAACTGGGTGGTCACATGAATGGCACGCTATATCGGAGAAAAAAAGGTTGGAGAGACGAAACACGGAAACGGGGCGTTTTCAGCTTTAACTTCATTTCTAACGTGTGTTCTCACTTTGATGGCATCAACGTATTTCCAGAGTTCTCTCGTTCATTCCGTTAAACAAATTTAGAAAGAAAACGCAATGAAAAAGAAAGAGTTTTTAACCCTTCTCAAATTTGTTTTTTTTTCTTATACAGCTTCGTTTTTCAAACCCACGGCACCATTTTCGTCGCTCGTTTGTTGTTTTTCCTTCACATTTTTTCCGAGTGGATGCCTTTACGCGATCGTCACCGACAGACTGCGTACCTTTTGACCTAAGCACGCTACTCGAACGATCACCGCCAGGTGTGCGTGTGTTATTTCGTGATTTTCTTCGTCTGCTGCCATTATGGATTCCAGCTCTGTCTTAGGAAAAGAAAAAAAGAAGGTGATGGTCGTCGTGGCTTTTCGCTTCCAATTTCTGCTTCGCTTTTCGTTCTTTTTTTTTCCTTATCTCTGTGATTTGAAACTTAATTTAGCTCAGAACCAGCGAAGCGCGAGGGCACAACCTTTATCGTCTTGGTATCAGAGACTCGCGCCATCAGTCTCAGGATACTTATCTTGTTCACTGCTCGATACTTTCTATTTGTGGAACTCACCATCTCATTCGCACGCATTCGTTCGGAGGAACAAGTGCTACGATTTCCGTTCATGAAGCAAATATGGTCTACTCCTGCTTCTACTTTATCGTTTTTCTTTTTGTCGTCAGGCGGTAACGCTGTCGGCAGCAATGAAATAGATTTGAAACTAATAGAAGATGGTTAGTAGAATGAGTTCTACTTCCGACAACTGTGCTCTAGTTTTTAGTTCCCCTACTTCTTATTACGGAGGTATTTGATTGCAAAAATTTATGGAGAGCAATACCGTGACGTTCTATTTTTCAAATACTTTTTTAATCAATTTATACATGGGTGAATCTCGCGCGTGCTGGGTACAGAAGGTGCGACACAAATTGAAAGAACAACAAAAAGGCCCTAATGAATTCAAGGCACATCATTTAGCTCTGCGAAGATGTAATCACTGCTTGATTTACACACGGATGAGGAGTAAAGGCGTCTTGTTCACTTCCTTTTTATTTATTCATTGCAATTTTACATTTACGAACACAAATCGGATCTCAAAATCTTCAGAACCTTGCTGGTCATCAAGGGCTGTCAACCAACCCTCGAGTGAATTTTCGAAGAGGGGTTACTTGTTTTCAGCTTTGTTTCAGTGATTTTGAGTTCTTTGAGACTGCCAGGATGACACAGATGTGTCTTTGTGAGGTTCAGCAATACTGTTTCATGTTTTATGACTCAGAACAGCCATATGATTAACAGGTGCGCCATAGTGAAGGGCTCAGAAAATTTTTACCATGTGGTGTTATTTAGCGCACACAGATATCGAACGCTACGTGGGTCTGTATCATTTCCCTTTCATTTGATTGTGACAGCCGCAGCCCAGATCAAACTCGCGACTGTGAGCAACCAATCTCTGTAACCGCGGTGAACCCTCGAGAAGAAGATAACCGAATAAGAAGCATTGTCGCTCACTTTGCTCACGAAATTCCAGAACAAAGCAGGAGGTCAGGCGGTTGGAAAAGTATTTAAAACACAATAAATGAAAACATTTGGGAGGCCAAATGATGTTTACTGTATAATAAGCACAAATCGAAAAAAGTCACCAGCATAAAAAGCAAACTTTGGAATAGGCAGACTTTGTGGTTACACTGTGCCTATTCAATCGTTAGCTTAGCATCTCGTTAGCTTAGCATCCCTTCTACAAATGTACGCTGAAAACTAAACTGTGTTTCGTAAGTGGTAGCATCGCCCATTTCTTTTTCTGTTTTTCAGCCTCACCTCCTTCTCCGACCAGCGGGAATGTCTACCTTAAGGAAGCATGCTCAATGTGTGTTGCCAGGGTGGAACGTTTGGCAAATGGCGAACTTCCGAAGCATTAAACATTTTTTCTCACAGCTAAATCTGCATAACAGCACCCTTACTTGCTCGTCTCGAAAAAATAAACCTATGTAGCAGTTTTAAGTGACTTTAGTGATCGCGTTGTGTTGTTCAAGCTTTGTTTTGCCCTCTTACACTGAGCATTACGTGACGGAGAAAGAAAGGTGGAAAAATAATGGTAAGAAAAGCGGCGATGAGAAGCAGGCGTGAACACGAAGAAAAACCAGGCAGTGGTTCATTACACAGACTATAACAATTCGGCTGCATACCTCTGAAATGGGGCAAAGAAAAAAATCGAGGTAAAGCTATCCGGGGGCTGCCATAGAAGGGGATCAAATGTCTGCCTTCATGACGAACAATTGATGCAGCTCCAGCGATGCTGGCAGTTGAGGTGCCCAGTAACGGTACGACTCTAAAGCAGGGTTCAGAAAACGTAGGGCGGTTTATTAATACGCTTGCGCCATTTTTCAAGCAAGCTTGGTTCTCCTTAGCTGCTTCCCCACTATACTTGCTCATGTCCCGATTGGAGGGCCCGCCTTTAACGCCCACCTTTTCGACGTCTCTGTAAAGACGTACCACCGTTTATACTTTTAATTCTTTCTTTCTATGCGCTTTCGCTATTGGTCTTGAAATGTTTGCTGAATCATCATATTTCTGATAAGCAGAGTTACTGGAAAGTACTTACCTGATGTTAGCGTACGCTATCTATGTATTTCCTCTGGCAGTTTCTACTCTTCAATTGCAATTATAAGGGCATCGAGATGGAGCACTGTCTTCGACACGTGGCCCACGTATCAAAAACTCAATATTTGCAGTTTTCTTGAGTATCTACGAAATTCGTCTCAACTAAGCGCTGTATAAAATTGCGTGTTGCTTGCAGGCATCTGCAGTATATGCTTTTTTTTTCTTCTTTACTGAAATGTAGGTAAGAAATACAAGCAAGTTTGGGCACACCGCCGCTAGATTGTTACATCAAACTTCTATTTTAGGACACTCCACGTTGCCCCATAGATGTGTTTGCCCACAGAGATATTTTCGTTTCTTTGTTAGTTTTTATAATTTTGTAGGGTTATTTTCTTGTGTGTTCGTTTGTTCTTTTCTGTGTCCCTCAAGGTACTGTGTAGCATTCGTAGGAAACTCTACTGCTAACAACGTATACTGAAGTGTCGCAAGAAGATCCCCGACGACACGCGTGCGAACGTGCAACAAATACAAGACAAAAAACTCAAAACAAAAACTGTGTAGCATTCGTAGGAAACGAAGACATCCACTGTTCTTCAAAAGTTACCTGCCTTCGAGAAATGCTCTTGGCATAGGCTTCGCGTGTGTCACAGAACGAGCGCTAAAAAAGAGCGCGCCGCCAAATCCTTGCGACAACGGGCGGCAGAAACGCCGCGAGGTAAAAAGAAAAAAAAAGAAAACAAACATCCAGGGCTCCCCGGGCGCGCGACTTCTCTCCTCTCGGAAGCGGCGAAGCGATGAACCTCCTCACCCCACAGCGGCGGCCGAGCAAGCCCGCGATTTTTCCAGAACGAACGGGGCGGGGTCAGACCGAGTTGAATCATCCTCCGGGGAGGGCAGTCGAACCTTCTCGCACCTCTCCCCAGCCTTCGTTGCGTATCGCGCCGACGAAATGACGAGAAATTTCTGGAAGGTGGCGCGGAAGGTATTTAATCGAGCAGCCGAGACGAGAAAGCAGGAGAAGACGGAAAGTTAGCGCCGGAGCGCGTAGGGATTCCGCCGTGGAGTCGGCGAAGGTGCTGTCCGTAGTGACAGAGCAGGAGATGAAGAGGAGTTCCACCTGTGGGTGAAGGCTCGAGCTACAGGCAAGAGCGTGGGTTTACCGCTATCGAGCGAAGACGCGGGCAACAGCTGCGTGTGTGAAGCCGACGGATTTCCGGCGAAGAAGTTTGAAGCTTGGAGAGTGGCCATTTGAGGACGCGAGGTTTCCTGGAAGAGAAACTTCGAGAGCTACGGAACGACAACAACGCTGGACTTTGAGTGAGTGATTCTCGGAAGAGTATCATTCAGACTTTTGTTCCAAGGACTCTGGACTGAATAGGTTTTCTATCTCTTTAGTTCTTAAGTGTCTTGGTTGTTCAATGCATGCGACTGCATTGTAGTGCGTATTGTTGTCTGAGTCCGTTGTTTTGAGTGTGGCTGATTGTACTGTGTAGTACGTTGTCTGATTGGTGACGTATTGTATGTAACTATTGTGGAGTGTGCATTCTTGTGTATCGTTTTCGATCTGCCATTTTTGAGAATATAATATTTGTTTTGTTTATCAACTCTCGACTCTGACTTGTTTTTTGGGCCACAGCCGGCGTCCGCTGGCGCACCAAACAGGACCACTTCTAAATTGTCCACGCTTTCGTGGTGCGGTTCGGGGAGCCGACACTTCGGCTCTTGGAATTATCCCGGCGATCGCCTCCCTAATAACGGGACAGGTGTGACAATTAATCTGGCGTCCGCGATACAGGACCTTTTGGTGCACAGTGTGTCCAAAGTAGTGAGAAAGAGCCTCGAGTTGTTGATAGTGCTATCGGAACGATTTTGTGTGTTGTTCAGTGTTCTCGTTAACGAGTGCAGGGGAGTGTTCCGATAGACTGATTTAGGCAGATACTTTTTGCACGCGGCAAGGTTTTAGTTGCGAGTTGCGAGACACAATGGATCTCGAAAAGTTAGTTGCTCTTGGTGAAAAGATGGGTCTTTCTGGCGCCGAACTACGGAAGTGGGTCACCCAGAAGGAAAAAGAAGAAAAAGAGAGAGCCAAAGAAGAAAAAGCAGCCGAGCTGGAAAAAGAGAGGTTGGCGGTCGAAAGAGCCAAAGCGGAAAAAGAACCTGAGGTGGAGAGAGAGAGGTTGGCGGCAGAGAGGGCCAAGGAAGAAAAGGCAGCTGAGTTGGAGAGAGAAAGGCTGGCCGCCGAAAGGGCGAGAGAAGAAAGAGAAGCGCAGATGGCTGAAAGGGAGCGGCAGCGGCAGCACGAGATGGAACTCGAGCGGCTCCGTTTGCAACAGCGAAGTGAAACTCCCGTCCAAGCTAGAGTTGAAAGCAGCGAACGGGAAGATCACGGCTTCCGCTTGAACCCAAGCAAGCTGCTCGTAGCGTTTGATGAAAAGAAGGACGACCTAGACGCGTACCTCCACAGATTTGAGACGATTGCGAGGAGCCAGAATTGGCCGGAACAGCAATGGGCAACTGCTTTGAGTACCTGCTTGAGTGGTGAAGCGCTCAGTGTGTACGGTAGGCTGACGCCGACCGATGCAGCCAACTATGCAAAGGTGAAAGCTGCTTTGCTGAAGAGATTTAGATTTACCGTGGAAGGATTCCGGGACAGATTTCGGACAGGAAAGCCAGCTGATGGTGAGACGGCTACGCAGTATGCCGCCCGACTTTGCCATTATTTCGACAGATGGATTGAACTTTCAGGGACAGCACAGGAGTACGATGAGCTTAGAGAGCTGCTAATTAGAGAACAATTTCTTACTAGTTGCCACCCAAGCCTGTCGCTGTACTTAAAAGAGAGGAAGGCTGACTCACTTGAAGACATGCTTGAATTGGCTGATCAATTCTTGGAAGCGCAAGGTGGCACTAATTTGGCCAAGGTAAAGAAGGAGTGCCCCGACGATTCGAAGAAATTGGCTCCCGAAGAAAAGAAGCGTGCACCAGAGAGCATTCCGCGATGTTTTCTGTGCAACCGAGTGGGTCATCGCGCGAAAAATTGTCGAACGATCTTTACGAGCCCGACGGTTGTAAAATGTTTTAAGTGTGGTCAGACTGGGCACAAAGCAGACGCTTGTCGGAACGGAGTGAGTCAAACTCACCAGGTATCTTGTGTGCAAGCGGCACCGAAATCTGATAATAATGCCGTCACTGATGGATTCGTAGAGTTGAAGAATGGGGAGAAAATTCCTATTGTGGGTGCTGTAATGTCAAAACAGCCAACCGGTGTTACGAAGGGAATGCCAACGCTTCCTGAAAAGATTGCAGGCAAGAAGATTACGGTTCTAAGAGACACCGGTAGCTCCACGGTTATCGTGAGGAGAAATTGGGTACGGGAAAGAGAGTTGACAGGCAGAACGAAACCGGTTTGCCTAATTGACCGTACGGTCCGGATGCTTCCCGAAGCAGAAATTGAGGTTGAAACCCCGTACTTCAGCGGGAAGGTTACTGCGTTATGCATGACGACCCCCCTGTATGACCTTGTCATCGGAAACATCGACGGGGCGCGAGGGCCAAGTGATCCAGAATGCTTGGGAGAAGACCCGAAGATAGAGCCCTCGCCAACACAGCGGCCGCGAGATACAGTGGAGGAGCATCCCGTGACGGATCTCACTAGAGCCCAAGGGGAAGCTGCGGCGCAAGAGACGGCGAAGGAGAAGACGATCGTGTCGAATGAGTTCACGGGCCGGGCAGCTGAACTTACGTCGGCACGACCTCAACCAACCGACAGTGTAAAGGAGACGGAGTTGGCCAGCCGGGCAAAATGTAGAGGCATGATCAAGCGGGTAAATAAACAGACAGGACCCGTCGAATGTAATGACCCGTTAACGGTGTCGGAAGTGACAACGATGGCTGAGACGCCGCCTCAGATATCGTCGTTGGAAAGGGCTCGCCGAAAGGGAACGTGGAAAAACAAGAAGAAGTCGAGCGAGCACCGCAAGAAAGGGCGCAAGCGCCACTCAAAGTACAAAGGATAGGTGTTGAGGTGGAATCAGAATGTGTTTGGCAGGGCTGAGTGACATATGTTGTGTTAATGTTCTTGTTATCCTGTGTCACAAGTGTCGAAGTGTTGTGCTGTGATGTGATGTATAGTATTGTACCTTTGTTGTAGTGAGAGAACTTTGTACATTTGTATTATTGGGAATGTGTGGTGGAGTGTTGTACTCATGTGCTTGTGGTTGTGTTTTCACGTGTTGTGTAATTGAATTACAATGTCCAATCGTATTGAGTGATATATTGTGAATGTGAAGTGTCATGAGCGACGGATTGTGTTACAGTCTGTGAGAGTGTGTGGTGACTGTTCGCGCTCGTTTGTGTGGTTTTGAATATTATAAGATAATATTCTTAAAGCGGGGGGCAGTGTCACAGAACGAGCGCTAAAAAAGAGCGCGCCGCCAAATCCTTGCGACAACGGGCGGCAGAAACGCCGCGAGGTAAAAAGAAAAAAAAAAGAAAACAAACATCCAGGGCTCCCCGGGCGCGCGACTTCTCTCCTCTCGGAAGCGGCGAAGCGATGAACCTCCTCACCCCACAGCGGCGGCCGAGCAAGCCCGCGATTTTTCCAGAACGAACGGGGCGGGGTCAGACCGAGTTGAATCATCCTCCGGGGAGGGCAGTCGAACCGTCTCGCACCTCTCCCCAGCCTTCGTTGCGTATCGCGCCGACGATATGACGAGAAATTTCTGGAAGGTGGCGCGGAAGGTATTTAATCGAGCAGCCGAGACGAGAAAGCAGGAGAAGACGGAAAGTTAGCGCCGGAGCGCGTAGGGATTCCGCCGTGGAGTCGGCGAAGGTGCTGTCCGTAGTGACAGAGCAGGAGATGAAGAGGAGTTCCACCTGTGGGTGAAGGCTCGAGCTACAGGCAAGAGCGTGGGTTTACCGCTATCGAGTGAAGACGCGGGCAACAGCTGCGTGTGTGAAGCCGACGGATTTCCGGCGAAGAAGTTTGAAGCTTGGAGAGTGGCCATTTGAGGACGCGAGGTTTCCTGAAAGAGAAACTTCGAGAGCTACGGAACGACAACAACGCTGGACTTTGAGTGAGTGATTCTCGGAAGAGTATCATTCAGACTTTTGTTCCAAGGACTCTGGACTGAATAGGTTTTCTATCTCTTTAGTTCTTAAGTGTCTTGGTTGTTCAATGCATGCGACTGCATTGTAGTGCGTATTGTTGTCTGAGTCCGTTGTTTTGAGTGTGGCTGATTGTACTGTGTAGTACGTTGTCTGATTGGTGACGTATTGTATGTAACTATTGTGGAGTGTGCATTCTTGTGTATCGTTTTCGATCTGCCATTTTTGAGAATATAATATTTGTTTTGTTTATCAACTCTCGACTCTGACTTGTTCTTTGGGCCACAGCCGGCGTCCGCTGGCGCACCAAACAGGACCACTTCTAAATTGTCCACGCTTTCGTGGTGCGGTTCGGGGAGCCGACACTTCGGCTCTTGGAATTATCCCGGCGTTCGCCTCCCTAATAACGGGACAGGTGTGACAGCGTGAGCTGAGCAAAAAAAAGCAATGCAAGCAATGGAAGACTGCTAGCCACCTCTACAGGAACAATTGGAGCAAGACCATGGTGTTTGGCAACGCGTAGAACTAGGAGTCGTGACTTTATTCGTGTCAATATACTTGTTCCTTGTAGTAAAACAGGGGAAGCGCTGCCAGGAATATAAAAGGATGTAGAAGGACCTTACCGAAAATAAGAAAATGGGCAAAGAAAAAGAAATAGAGCAGAGGGTGCCGTTGGCTCCTTCTGAATGGGAAGTGCCTCTGGCTTCCGGCTTCTTTACCACGCATCTTGTCGCTGGTGCGCTGATATTGATCTGATAGAACGGTTCCCATTTCTTCGCGTTTCTGGTGGCGTCTCATTACGAGTTCCACAGCGAGAGTCTTCATTCTGCGAGGGCCTTCGGTGTTGGCTCTGATACACCTGTATGCCATACCCGATAAACAGTGCTTACAGTGAACGCTATTTTTTGTCTTGTATTTGTTGTACGTGTGCACGCGTGTCGTCGGGGATCTTCTTGCGACACTTCAGTATACGTTGTAACCAAAGAGCTACGTTCAGAGTGACTTCGTCACAGTACTTTCGTTTTCTGGTTGTTTAGTTAGGCTACACGCATTTGAAGGCACCTAGCGCAAACATTCATTCGAACGCAGTCATTTGTTTTCGTTTACCTGGCACCTTTCCTTTATGCGGCGGATCACTTTCGTTTTTGCATCATGAAGACGACAACTTTTGCTAGGTGTGAGCGTTGTGAGATGCTCTGGGGAACATGGCTCATCAAAACTTGGTGGCGTATATTCTTTAGGCTGATAAGCATTAGTAGACTCTCTATTCCTGAATTTCCCTAGCAGCGTGTTCGTCTCGATTCATTCGTTGAGGGAGAGAGATAGAGCTGTTTATTGAAAGGCAGGGAATTTTGTTGGCGTGCGTAGATCGTTGACTTGTAACACTGCGTGAGTAAGGGGATTAGGGACTGAAAGACAAAGACGGAGAGATAAAGAAATATTAAAAACTAAAACTGAAAGAAAAGGTAAATATAAAGACAGTTTTTTGTCTATTGGGCGGGGATGTCTGCATACAGACTGACCTTTTACGAGTTCTTAAGATGCCGCTACAGTTTGTCGAGCTGACCGATATTGTTTCAATACGTGAGTAAACGTTTTGTCGCATGCCTTTGTTGCATTAGGCAGGTTAAAGGGCCTAACACACAGTCAACCTATAAAGTTCTTCGGTTCAAGATGTGCTTACAGTGTTCAAAGAACGCACGCTCATAGGCATACGCTCGGCACTCAAACAAGATATGTTCTACAGTTTTGAAGAAGCCACAGTTATCGCAGTATTGACTTTCTGCTTGACCGAAGTGGTACCACAGGTGGTTTTCATAAGCATTGTTCAGTCCCAGACAATAATATAGAGTTTCCACATGTTGAGGGATTTTTTATGGGAGTCTACTTCTTAGTTATGGGTCGATAGAGTGGAGGAGAGCATAATAATTCGTCTCTTCTTTTTTTTCAGAAGCAAGAGTTTAAGCAAGCTGTGACGCATCTGATTTAGTGCAATATGTTCGCCTGAAATTTAGCTTTTGAAGTCATTTGTGGCTCGTTTCACCTGCTTTTTTCATTTTCAAGTACACCGCAAGGCGCCGGTATCCCCTGAAATGTGATAACGGTACCTGCAGTAGTCGCCAAGTGGTGTAACCACGCCATACTGAATGAAATCGGATGATAATTTTTTTCTTTAGGGGGCTGAACAGTAATTGTAGGAAAGATCATGCATTGGTTTGGCGTTTGACGCGGGATATAAAGGTCAGCTTATTTAAAGCCATGAATTTCTGCTGTCGTAAATGTCTTGCGTTGCAGCCAATAAGATAGACTTTGTCTTATGAGGAGACATAGAGGCCATATGAAGAAATCTTCTGAGTAGTTGAGGCATCAGCATAAATAAGAGAATGCTGAGTATAATGCTGCGCTAAGTAGGAGGAAGTTGTCCGCAGCAGAGTGGTCTGCGCGATACGTCTCTTTGCCCTATTGATTATTGGTACAAAAAGTTTCTTATCATGAGGTGAGAGTGTCCATGGAGGAAACCTTGGAGGCATAAATTCTTCGGCTTTCTAATATCAGTAAGTTGCTGTATTTGCACAGCATGACCAAATGCAGAATTGCTGTGGGTAAGACGTGCGCGGTACAGGAAATGCAGGGGCGCTTGGGAATGAGATGGTGGAAATGTGTGCGCCATATTTTTTGAGTGCAGATAACATCTAGTTGGAGACAAACTCCTTCCGCTACTCTCCCCGAAGCTGGTGAGCTCTTCGGGAGGCCTAGACAGATTCATTGATTGATTGATTGATTTGTGGGGTTTAACGTCCCAAAACCACCATATGATTATGAGAGACGCCGTAGTGGAGGGCTCCGGAAATTTTGACCACCTGGGGTTCTTTAACGTGCACCCAAATCTGAGCACACGGGCCTCGACATTTCCGCCTCCGTCGGAAATTCAGCCGCCACAGCCGGGATTTGAACCCGCGACCTGCGGGTCAGCAGCCGAGTACCTTAGCCACTAGACCACCGCGGTGGGGCTAGACAGATTCATAGGCAATGTTTCGCGCGGCTTCTAAATTTCTGTTGTTTGCTTGTGATAGTCGGTGAAACAACGGTAGGCAATATCTCAAGGTTTCTTCCATATACGCTTTTTCAAGCATGATAATTGATCGGTATTTATATTCCCATCGTGTTACCGCCATGAATTCGAAGAGTTGTGATGCTACAGCTATTCTCGCTAAAACAGTTTTCACCTCAGGCAACCAGGAATGAATTCTCTAGATGTACAAGAAATAGCTGAGACCATACATTAGTCAGCGGCCTGCCACCGAGGAGAAAGATACTTCGCCATTTTCTTTCTCGCAAAAGCGATGTCTGTGCTCTTTTCTGGAGAAAACTGGATACCTCGAAGAGCCAAATAGGTGGATAGGTTGCGTAAAGTTTTTTGAAGAGGTTGTCTGGTGACAAAATTCCAACTTGAAGTGCTCGAGATGCAGATTTCTGCGTAATTTATGAAGTGCACTTCGAGTGACAATACCCTTGTTATATGTATTAGGGTGATGTTGAAGAGGTGTGGACTGAGCATTGAACCCTGGGGTACGACCTTCTCTACTGCATATAACTGTGTGAGACAATTTGAAGTGGACATTAATATCTTCAATTCTTTGAAATAGCTCTCAATCATTTTATACAGTCTTCGTCTGAGGCCAAGATGCACCATGGCTACATTAATGGCTTGGAGAAAAACAGTCAAAAGCTGCCGATATCCTTACGCCTTACCCTTCCCATTCTTAGCCCTCCCAGGCTGGTGAAGAACTAACTCCTTTGGTTACATACACCTACATTGTAGAGCACTACAGACTAGGCCATCTCCACTACGATCCAGCTCATGAAGAGCTCTCGCGACATGATGCCTTCAAGTGGCGTAAGCTTTAGGCGGGTGTCTTTCCCAACCCCTGGCTTTATATCAAGGTATACCCACACCCCATGACACCACACTGTAGATACTGCTCACAATCAGCCACCCCCATACACATAGCAGACCCGCCACGGTGTTCTAGTGGCTAAGGTACTCGGCTGCTGATTTGCAGGTCACGGGATAAAATCCGGTCTGCGGCGGCTGCATTTCCGATGAAGGCGGAAATGCTGTAGGCCCGTGTGCTCAGATTTGGGCGCACGTTAAAGAATCCCAGGTGGTCGAAATTTCTGGAGCCCTCCACTACGGCGTCTCTCATAATGATATGGGGGTTTTGGGACGTTAAACCCCACATGTAAATCAATCAATCATCATATACATGACATGCACGTGACTACAGTACGCTGCAGCTTCACACAAAGAAGATACGTGGGAGTTGCTTCTGCATACCACCGACTCGGCCCAGAACGTCGGGTAATCTCGCACCCATTGCAGGCAGCGGTGCCCCAAGGGATTTTCCCTGACCTCCTCTAAGCAGCGTAACCGACTTCTGGGCTGGTGCCCTCTTTGCGGAGCAATAAAGATTTGATCATCATCTTCTTCTTTGATGTTGAGGAAGATAGCTACTGGGATGCGTCCATCAAGAAGGTCCTCTTCGATTGAAGAGACGAGGGCGATGGCACTATCTACAGATAAATTGCCTTGGCGGAATCCTTTCATCATTTAGGAAAATTGGTGGTGGCTTTCTAGGAGCCATGTCAGTCGTTTGTGAAGCATCCGCTCCATTAGCTTGCCAATGCAACTAAGCAGGGTGACGGGACGCACATAGGCGTAGCTTGTTTGCTCCATAAGAGGTTTTAAATGGGCCCTATTTCAGCGAGTTTCCATTCTGCGGGAACCTTGCCAGACAGCCATGAAGAATTATAATATTCTAGGAGTCGCAAGCGGGAGGTGTGGGGTTACTGTGATGGCTTCAAAGCTTATTTTTTGTGACCGGGTGATGTGTTTGATTTGCTGATTGCAGTGTTCTGGTTTTCAATTGTGTAAGGCAAATTTAATGCTGGCCCTTCCTCTCGAAAGTTGTGAGACTTGTTGCTTTGGAAAGAACGCCAAGGTATTGAAGTTGATGATAACAGTGTGCAGAATATTTATGACAAATCTTTGAGGAATTTTTGTTCTGAAAAGAAAGTGTGGTGAAAGGCTGAAGCTTTTCGAGTGGCATGAAATTGCCTCTAAAGACCCGCCCGATCCTCTCTACCGGTTGGCAAACCTCCAGTATGGAGAAAAAGTCGCGCCATTTCGTCACCTACGCTTATCCAGGTAACCGCGATTATGTCATGGTGTCCATCTCATGGCTCGAAGGTCTTAAGACACTTTTTCCGCAATACATTCTTTTCAGCTCACCTGCGAATGGCAAACAGGTTTGGAAATTAATTATCATTTGACGAACATCTGTCACTTTTAGCTGATACACGTGTTCATGCTCTTAAGCATTGACACATTGTAGTGAGCAATTCTTCGTCCTTTGTTCGAGCAGTAATTTTATTGCTAGCGGCGTGTTTGTATGCATCCCAATCGATAGACGTTGTAAATAAATTATTTGATGACATCTTCGCACCTACAGCTGATATCGTGAATGGGTAGTGATCACTCCCGTGCGTTTACAAGTTGGTGCACCAGTGAAAGTTTCGGGCAACTAAGCCTGTTGCAAATGTCACGTCGATGTTGCTGGTAGTCAAAGAGCCTTGCATATATGTGATACTGTAGTCCTTTGGAGATTCAATGAAATGTTATGAAAGAGGTTCAGCGAGCTTGGGTCTTCACGCACAAGTGTATGTGAGCTGCCCGAAATTTCATTGTGGGAACTGAAGTCTCCACAGATTATGTGCAGATAAGGTCTTCTTGAAATCAAATTTACAAGTCTTGAAGTGTCTAAAGGCTTGTCTGGCTCCAGGTCAACTCCGATGAGTGTGTATTATTGTTTACCTAATACTGTGATAACGGAAACATATTCATTGTCACTCTGGGGCAGGATGTCAATTTAGGAGGCCAAAATATCTCAGCGATTGCCTATGAGTAGCCTGTTGATAGTGTGAAGTCGTTTTGAATGGTGACAATAATATTCGTTCACTCTGAAATGTGGTCCGACTCGGAATTCAGAGATGATGATAAAAGAGAATTGGTACGCTAGCACCAGCTGTCAATATCCAAAAGCGTTGAGTGAAGCCCACGTGTGTTTCACTATAAGATGGTGCATGTGCGAAATATTTTATGCATTGTCTGCTCAGGCGAGGATGTCGTTGGGTAAAAAATGATTGCTGCTGTGAAGAAATTCTCCCCTCTGAAACGTGTAGTACTTCAACACCAGTGGCTTCAATGCAACGACTGCTTCTACCTCTGGGAGATTTCTTGACGAGGAATTTGTACAGACAAAGGCTTTGCGGGCTGAAAACAACCTAGGAGTCAGTATGCGTGTGACATCTTGGTCGGTGTTTCCGTGTTGCTGTTTCTCGCAGATCTCCCTGTCGTGATACGGCGACTGAGACTAATGACGACAGCGCTGGCTTGATGGGTCTTATGGGATACTTTGGGACTATTTTGATGAAGGAAACAAGTCCATAGATTGCCCACGTTCTGCGTACGTGTTAGCCTTTGTCTTTTGGCTTTGTGGTGATTGTTCATGGGAGACGTCTTTCATATTCGCAAATACGACGTCAGGGTTAGGCCTTGGTGCATTGCGCCTTGGTGATTATCTTTGTGGTTGCTCCAACGTGTGTGCGAGTGTAGTAGCCTCCTTTTTAATGCATCCTCCATATGAAGCAGATTGTGGACCACCACAGTTTGTACATTCAGGTTATGTTCTTGACATGCAGTTCTTGTGAAAGTGAGGCCCAGCACACACTGTGCAGCGCATCGGGCCTGTGCAGTGTCTCGATATGTGGCCATGCCTTTGACACTTGTAACATTATGTAGTGGTCCTACCGTATTCGGCGACAAAGTAACTACAGAAACAAAGCGTAACTTTTTTATGTAGTGATGAATCCTTGCCAAATTACAGAAGGACAGATTGACGACGTATCTCTTTGAATTTTACTCCCTCCTCGGGTGTGAAGGTGCTGAGCCTCCTCGCTGAAATGACACCTCCACCCTGTAAATAGTCTTGTAGTTATTCATTCGAGTAGCTCAGAGGGACATCGCGTATTTTCGCATAGTTTGCCGTGTATAGGTACGGAATTCGGGCTTCTACAGCGACGCCAGCCAGTTCAGTCATCGTGAGCAAACGGTTGGCAGCTGGCGGGGTTTACACTAACCATCAGGCCTCCATTCTTGTTGAGGTAATGAATTAGACCTTTTTTGAGCCGATGTTAAAACCGCTGATGCCACAACGTTAACGTAAGGGTTGATTTTTCAGTATACCTCTTTCCACGGTAGGCCGGGAGATGACAACAGCGCTAGTACTCTCTTTTTCTTGTAGGGCACAAACGTGAAGGGTGCCTGGTTGATACCCTCCCTATTTTGCTACAAAGAATGGGAGCTGTGCTTGTAATTCTGCCGTTGCTTGTTTATACTAACATGAGGCGTTTGAAAGCAGCACCCATTTATCAGACAAAACAGCATCCTCTCGAACTGGCGTCGTAAGGGCGTATCCAGCCTAAACTCCGAGAGAGCGAAACGTCATCCTCTGCTCGTCCTGGCAAGTACCCACTGCTTCTTCAAGTAGCATTCATCTTCTTCAGTACCTTTCCTTCCACCCGGAAACGAGCCATCCTGGTGACTTAGGGGCATGAGACGACAAACAGATCGTAGTACGGTTTTATGCAGTCTATGTGAACAGTCTCACGTCCACAACATCGTTGATTAAAGAATTGCGCAAAAAGCTCCACGAAGTAGTTCACGGGTGATGTTTGTTTGACCACATGGAAGCGCCCGTGATATTTGAATAGAAGTTTTGTTGAGAGACCAGGGCTGTTTGAAGGAATCCAAAGTCACAGAAGGGCATTATAAGTGTAAGATGGAGGAGGCGTCAACGTATTGCAGTGGTGCTTTTGGCGTTGCTGATCAGCAGTCGTGAGGGAGCGGGCCAGCTATCAACACTCTTCCGTGTATTTGGCAGCTTGTGACACCGTCATCGACTGAGCAACATCAAGGCGGTATTGAAGGATAGTGTCTAACATGAAAGGGGGCTCACAACCATAAAGCAGGAAGTATGGACAGAATCCAGTTGTTTTCTGTACAGCGGTATTATTGGCGTACGTCACAGAAGTGAGAATAAGGTCCCAGTTGGAGTGGTTGGAAGCAACGTGCTTTGATAGCCCATCCCCTATTGTTCTGTTGAATCATTCTGTATTGCCATTTGTGTGTGCTCAGATTTGGGTGCACGTTAAAGAACCCCAGGTGGTCTAAATTTCCGTAGCCCTCCACTACGGCGTCTCTCATAATCATATAGTGGTTTTGGGACGTTAAACCCCACATATCAATCAATCAGTATTGCCATTTGTTTGAGGGTGGTAGGTGATGGATGTCTGATGAATTACTTTGCATTCTTTGAGAAGAGACTCAACTGCGTCCGACTGAAACACGCGCTCTTGGACGCTGTGAAGCTCACGTGGATCACCATGGCGTATGATAATGTGATGTTATAGGAAAGAACCAACGTCACAAGTCGACGCTGAATGTTATGGTGAAGTTTCGGCATAGCACGTAAGATGATCATTGGTGACAATTATCCAACGCTTCCGAGTAGGTGTGAGTGAAAAGGGTCCATAGAGGTTGATACCAATGTGGTCAAAAGGTCTGGCAGGGCATTGTAAAGCTGCAGTGAAGCTGAAAAACATGGTGTTAGATTTTTACGTTGCTTGCAAGTGACACAGGATTACACGTAGTGGCGAACGAAACGATGCATTTCATGCCAGTAGTAGCGGTGTGACAGGCGGGTGCAAGTTTTTAACACGCCAGCATGCGCGCACTGTGAATCGGTGTGAAATAAAGTGCATATGTCCAAGTGGAGATGTCTGGGAATAACCAGGAGGCATATGCGTCCTTGAGATAGGTAATTTCTTCGGTACACTAAACCATCTAGAACAACGAAAGGCTGTACTTTACAACGCATGCCTCTAGGGGTGTTTTCCGAAGGGGAGAGACTCAGCAATTCCAGAATTGATCCCATCCAGGGATATTGCTGTTGCTCCGGACGCATGTCATTGACACAAAGTACAGACACATCGTGGGTTATTGAAGACGGTGACTCGTCATTATGTGGTAGCGGTTATCGGTACAGAGCATCGGTGTCGGAATGTCTGACCCAGATCTGTAGAGTGCGTGGATGTACTCTTGGAGGAGAAGAGCCCAACGGGATAGTCGGCCGGAGGGATCTGTAACACAGAAAGCCAGCATAAGACATGGTGATTGATTGATATGTAGAGTTTAACTTCCCCAGATTACCATATGATTATAAAAGACGCTGTAGTGGAGAGCTCCAGAAATTTCGACCCCCTGGGGTTCTTTATAGTGCACCCAAATCTGAGCACACGGGCATTCGGAGCGCGAGAAAAATGGATTAGTTACAGAAATTTCACTTCACCCATCGTGAATAGTGAGAATGGCGAAAGACATCAGGGAGCCCTTGCGGTAGACAGTGGTTGCAGACGGTTGTACTAGAGCAGATGAGGAATGGCGTATCAATGTATTGGCAGCAACAAAAACTTTTACACTTGAAGGTGGTGAATCAACGGAAGCTGAGCGACACAGCGGCGAGAATCTAACTTTGACCCGAGCAGAATTGATAATAGCTTGATGAGTGAAAGGAATTCCCAGACAAGTATAAGGTCATGGGAACACTATGGCAGCGCAGTGAACTCGATGGCTTAAATGACGTCTTGAATATGGTCGCTGGCTCTGCACGTGGCAAAACGGCGAAGTTGTTGGTGACTCGCTGTACTCAAAATGAAGTCGTGCAGAGGCGTTGTTACTTTTAAGTTTATGGCAAAGTTCCTCAGTCACAACAGACACTGCGGCACCAGTGTCAACCAATGCTAAAACAGGTACACCTTCAACGGAAACAGCAACAACATTAGACGGTGAAAAACAAGGTCATCTAAAGTTCGAACGCTCTGCAGTTCTTGCCTTTGGAACTGCGGCCCTTAGTTTTCCTCGAGGACAGAGCGAGGGTGACGTAGCAGAAGGAAAATGGAACGGCGCTGTGGTGAAGGCGACCGTTGTCTATTGGAGCTGCGACGAAAGTGAAATAAGTCTATCAAGACAGGTGGGCCAAATGAAGCAGGCTCAGGTCGAAGTGGAGAATCGTAAGCGTTGCAACGGATGTCATTACGCAAAAGAAACTCACGCCGTCAGCAAAACTGCACTACGTCGCCAGCAAAACCAGAGGCAAATCATATGAGGCGGTTGTCTGGAGTGCGCCATTAGTTCTGAGTGCGTGGCGTTGGTCAGCCGAAAGGGTGGCTAGCTGGATGCACAGGTTCAGGTGATTCAGCAAAGGGGCGCGCGGATACGTTGTTGTTCGCGGCAGGCAAACGTCGTAGTGCGTTCAGTGCTTCGCGTAGGACAGAGGAGCAGTAACAGCTGGTACAATGGCTGCGGGTAGCAGCTCGGACACTTGCTCCCAAACGACTCGCTTTATCGGTGTTGGCAAGATAGATGGTGCACATTCAAAGGTATACAGCACAATGGACAGCTGGCGTGCGACGTCTTCGCGTACGAACTGCTTGATCTAGAGGAGCAGGACATCATGGTCATCCGAAGTTCAACCGGAAATTGTGGTGCATGACGCACTGGCGCGACGATTAGATTCACACTCATTCCAAAGCTTGTCGTAACTTTGATAAATTTGAATTACACCCGCAACCGTTTGCGGGTTCTTAGCGATGGTCACCTCAAATGCATCGTCTGTAACGCCTTTTAAGATGTGCTTGATCGCCTCGGCTTCCGCCATGACCGAGTTGACGCACCGGCAAAGGTCGAGCACATCTTCGATATCCCTGGTGTGATTCTCGCCACTTTGCTGGGCACGAGCACGCGAGCGTTGTTCAGCACGTAGCTTGCGAAGCGCAGGACGATTAAACAAATCCGCGAACGCCGTTCTGAAGGCTGACCAGATTGGAAGGTCCCTCTCGTGATTGTGGTACCACAAACTGGCGACGTTGGTTAAATAGAATTGGACGATGGTAAGCATGTGCGTATCATCCCAATTGTTGTGGTTTCTCACCCTGTCGTATTCATCCAGCCAATCTTTCACGTCTTTGTCATCAGCGCCTTTGAAGGTAGGCGGGTCAATCTGCTTAATGGGGCCAGGACAGACAGGAGCCGGAGAAGTTAGAACCGTGGGCGCAGCCAACTGATCTTCATCCGTGGACGTCGTAGCAACTGGAGGCAGCATACAGTTTCGAAATTCTAGGATTAACGATACCAAGCACCTCCGCCAATTGAAATAAGGCAAATGAAAGTAGCACCTATTTATCAGACATAATAGCAGCCTCTTGAACTGGCGTCGTACTGATGGATCCAACATAAACGCCGAGAGAGCGAAACGTTCTCCTCTTCTCGTCCTGACAAGTCCCCCCTGCCTCCCCGAGTAACATTCATCTTCTTCACTACAATAGGGACATGGTCTGTAGTTCCCTCTACAGAGGCTGAAGGAGTAGTACTTGCCACTGCCCGCATAGATGCGGCATCGAGGGAATCTCGCGGTAATGTTTCGTGTCGTGAGTGGGTACGGCGCAACGTGTTTAGAAGTTCACTTGACGTATTTTTTCAGGTGAATGGGAGCCTCGAGGTCGTAACGGGTGAACTACAAATCCCAGGAGAGCGATAGACACTGTCATACTGAGAAGAATATTGAAAAAATAGGAACTGGTCTTGCACATCCGATGCATTAGAACTTCTTCATCTCTCTTCGAAAACTCAGAAAGGCCTTCACTTGTTAGGTTGTATATATCTGCATTCGATCCTGTGTAATACTCGAATTTGCCTCCACCTTTTTGAGGTCTATATTGAAAACGAGGGCGTCCATAACTGAACGTCATTTCTCTTTTGTGGAATGTTTTGGCCATTCAGTGATTGTACCACGAAAGTTTTCAATCTTTCGTGTCTAGTGAACGAACTAATCAAAGGTATTTTGCTAGTTGTCTTTTTTTGGGGGGGGGGGGTGCATCAGTGCCTTGCGAGATGGACAACACATTGACTGCTGCATACCAAGGTCAGCGTTGCACAAGTGTGGGTGAACCTTGCCAAGGTGATAAATGTTTGTGAACAAATGCAAAGCGAAAAAAACGAAGCCTAATCAATGACGTGTATGGTTTCAGAACACTATGCTTGAGGAAGGGAAATGGGCAATACACGATGAAACAGACAAGCAAAGAAAACTGAAATTTAACATCAAGCGTGCGTAATCTGCCTAACACACACTGACACAAAACATCAATTTCAAGTACGTTAAATTAGACCGCAGGATTAATTATTGAAAAATAACAGGGCATCATTCGGACACTTCATAAAAAACAATTGAAACTCCTCGTACATTGACAGAAACACATGAAAAAAATTGATTTAGGAATACGGCACCTCCAGTGTTCCCATTGGTCTGGTGGTTGTCTCATTATTTTTTGCATTGTGCACTAGCGCACACTATCACAGGCACTGTACATTTTATGGCCAGGAAAAGAAAAATGCTGAAAAAAATGTGGATATTCTGGCGGTCTGTTTTTCTCATACCGTTACAGGACTCCTTATTCTGTAGTGTTCGTCTTGAATTGTGTTTCTCGTAAGATGTAAAATGTTATTCTTTTTTTATGTTTATTCAATTTTAGCTAAGTCCAAGTTTTCTTCCGGAAAATTTGCAAATTTTTCTGGATTACTGGAGGAATACGTTTTATTTCAGATAAAAAGAAATTAAAATTTAAACGCTAATATTTTGTCACTACAACACTTCTAGAAGTCGTAAACCGGTTGTATCGCACTTTTTCTATCGAAGACATTTGTTTCCCACCAAGAACACAAGCTTAATTCAAAATTTGGTTCTAGTCGCCACATTGAGAAAAGCGGTGTGCGACTTGTCATGACAATGAATACAGGCTTCAGTCATTTTGTATAAAAGCGGAAACTGCATCGTGAATGTTCCTGAATAAGCATAATGTGAAATTTTGTTGCAACGCTTTCGAATGTCTTTCTGAAACTCTCGTTATCCTAAGTGCAAAAAAAAAGCTTAGCTTGAAACAACTCATCTGGACTGGGTAACATCAGAGCTTATGGTCACTTAGGCCCTAATTTATCTAGGCCTTGAGTTATCTCTTTCCCGTCTTTACTAGGTGTCTATTTACTAATTTCTATTTATGCTTATGCTTATAAGCAAACGACCATGACAGATCTGCTATAAACCTCTTGTAGCGCGTAGGCGCCACAGACATTCATTGGTTGCCACTGAGTACAATGCTCCACTATAAACTAACAAGGCAACACACGGACGGCGAACATCGATGATGACCACACGTTGCACTTCCTCTTGTTAACCATCTGTACCGATTGCGTGTACGGTGATCCAGTTTATGCCAGTTCTTAATAATGATCATTTTTTATCCACGAATATTGGCCTCCACAATATCACCTCTGCTGTATTAACTAATGGAGTTCTTTGCTAAAACAATGATAGCCTACACCTTTAGCGAAGTTGATTTAGGCTGAAGTGCAAAACTTGTTTCTTTATTTAGCACAGTGAAAGCGCATATAATGAGCGTCTTTCAAAACACTCGAACCTAAGACTTGGGAGCTTGATAAACATTATGACAGTTTTGTAAACATTTGTAAACCATATAAAAAGCCCAGTTCGGCGCATTGTTTTCCCTTGCTGATGGGTTGCTGTTACGTTAGTTTTATTCAGCGCTATCTTCACCGTTCTGATCAAGCAAAATGCGTGACTATTTCACAATGTACCTGAAAGATCAATCGAGTGCCCAAGCCAAGAGCTCTGAAAGAATCAGTAGAGTGTTCCAGATCCTACGTCACGAACGTGGCAAAGAATGGAAAAGCTGTCTTCCTAATATATAAGTCCTATTCAATCATTATAGCGACTATAGGAAGCGCAGCGGAAGGTCGAAATGGCGGACGAAACCATGATGTCGCGAGTGTTTACGTCAGCGTCGCAGGGCGTGAAGACGCGTTCATTGGTTCAAGTTTAGTGAGAGATTGAACTGCGTCGCAGTTTTATCACTGGGTGACAGCTTCGGAGCACGGCTACATGGCACCGCCTGCGTCGCTAGAATGACTGACTATTGAACGCAAGACCCCCCTGAACTAAACCAGCCATGATGGCCTAGCAGCTAAGGCTCATGGCTGCTACCCTGCAGGTCGTCAGATGGAACGCTGGCCGTGGTGGTCGCACTTGCGATTGAAAAGAAAATACTTCAGGCCCGTGGGTTTAGGTTCAGGTACACGTTCAAGAACCCCATGAGGTCTAAATTTCAAGAGTTCTTTACTACACGATATGATCTTTCATGATCATATCGTCAATTTGGGACATTTATTTCCAATTATTATTATTATTAATATTATTATTATTTTATTATTATTATTATTATTATTACAACTCGGACTTTAATTTATAAAGAAGTCTAACGGTTAAATCACTGTAAAAGACACTTCAGCCAATGATGATGTGGGACGCATCAGTAGCGATACCAGCTGACCAATGAGAAAATTTCATGTGGCCTGCAGCGAGTAATCGCCTCCTCAAGACCAAATAAAGTTATTCAACCAGTCAATCTACACGAAGTGAACCCCGATGAGTGAGCGAAGCTAGGTTTTAAGGTTCATCAAGTCTGCGTTGAAGTCGCCTTCTAGTATTAAAGACTTGTGATTGTAGGTGTTCTATATAGATCTGGGAAAATCATAAATAATTCAATCTGTTAATTTTTTTCTCTCACACATGTTTCCACTATAGCTATGTGCACTGAATTCAAACAGATGGACAAGCCTCGCCCTTAATGTAGGTGTTTCCTAAAACGCACTCACTAAAGGGAAGTTTTGTGAATTTGTGTCACGACCTTTTTATGTTGCCGGCACTTACGGACCCGTAGACTTTACACCAAATGAAAATTTTAAAACAGGACGTCTGAGACACATTTCCGAAAACGGCAATTTACCGATGGAACTGCATATATGTTTGTGTAGCAACTCACAAAGAAACCACCTGTCGCTGCTTGAGCTCTCTTCACGTAATATTACAATGGACGCTCAAACTTTTTCATTGCATATAAGCTTTCAACAAGACAGACAGCCCATGGTTTGTGACATGTTAGTGACACAACGTCCGACAAAACTTCCAATAAACGAAATGCTTCCAATAAACGAAGTGCTTCTGGTGCAACTAACTGGTGCCCAATTTGCAAAGCGTTTTGTTCGTACAAGTTTCTCATCAATCACTGCTCATCTGCGGGTATCGTAAGTGTATGAAGTGTATGGCGTTTGGGAGACCAGTGTCAGCTTGCGCGTTTAATGGTGTTTTCAATACCCACAAAAGGCTCGAAAACGTAGCAGTGCTAGCATCATTCTGAACGCCGGATGACTTTGACCTCTCGTGTGTCGTCGCTTCCAGTGGCCTGTGGTCGGGTCTCCTTATAAATTTTCAAGGACGGAAACCTCATGCATCGTATGTAAAAACTTATACAAAACTTTTTGTGATACGATTGTATGCAGTCATTTACGTGCACCTAATCATTAGTTTAGAGAAGAAAGCTGCAATGGTTTATACCAGCCAATTTCGTAATGCAGAGAAGTTTAAGCTCGAAGTTATAGCACGTGTCCCGCTGCCGCTCCCTGATGGCGTGCACCGAACACGGCGTCGGCCGAGCTGCGCACACGGCTTTGATGGGAGATTCACGGTTTTATTTTGATGCACAAGAAATCTTTGCCAAATCTCTTTTGACGCACTATATGATTGTATGGTGCTTAAGATTGCTTACTTCGGATGAAGGGCTCGGAAAAAGCTGTAACAGTATTGAATGAATAATGTTAACTAACTGTCATTTCAAATATTTATTCGACAGGGGATAGTGCTAGTGAGAAGTTCTAGTCGCTTATTTTGCAAGGAATTCACACCTGAAATAAAGTTTTCTTGAGAGACGTGGTTTCTGTATGTAGAGAAATATTCATATAAATATTGCAGCTGTTGTACTCGCTGGTTAATTATCCAAGGCTTATTTTACAGCTTTTACTGCAACTAAGAGTCGTATTGTGAATATCACCAAGGCATACAAGCTTTGAAATTGTGATGGTGAAGGAAGGTTTGAGGTGTTTCCTGAAGGCGACATTAAAAATTTTCTATGGTTCCAGGTAAGAATATTACTAATATAATTTTGCGTATAAGCAGTGAAGAAACGGGACCATTATGTACTCGTAGATCCTCAAGCAGTTCGGGAAATATCTCATACTTTGTGTCACCGTAACAATGATTTATTGTCTACAATTATGCCTAGACAATTTACAATGTACAATTCATCAATGAGGCATATTATAATGTAAGCGATGTACAATAAGTGATCTGCAAAATCTTTTAAAATAAGCTGAATATTTGTTTCAATTGCACGTGGAACTGACATTCATTCAGAAGCTTCCGAAAGTTCAATGAACAGAAGCTTCCGAAAGTTCTATGAGCTCATTCTCTTAGCTGAACATTTCTTCACCAACATCTTCATTGGCGTGGCGTTTCCGCAGTCACACGTAAGTCGCCCTATAAATGAATGGTTAACTGAGCATAACACGCCACCCTCTTGATTTTGCATGCTTCACTCCGTGCTAAGCAACCTAACTTGTACTACCCTAAAAACTCTCGCTAAAGTTACTATCCTTGTAGCTGTGTACTACATATGCCTATACTTATGCCATTTGTTGCGGCAAATAAAAATTAAACATTGCACAACATACAGACAGAGAAGCAGGCACACACATGCCGGTGGACACACACACACACAAAAACCCTCGTATGAGTTGCAGTAACTAAGCATTATGGCAGCGTCACTTAATAAGAAAAACACGGATGACAGTGAGTCCTCCGCCTACATTTAGTGTTGGAAAGCTGGAGCTGCTGCCCAACCATCATTAAGCGTCAACGTACTCGGCCCTTGCGCCATAGCTTTCAACATGACCCTGTAGCTCATCGCGTGTACACTGCGCGCAGGAGGCACACAAATGAGCATCGCCACACGCGGAAGG
Source organism: Rhipicephalus microplus (assembly GCF_043290135.1). Taxonomy (NCBI): domain Eukaryota; kingdom Metazoa; phylum Arthropoda; class Arachnida; order Ixodida; family Ixodidae; genus Rhipicephalus; species Rhipicephalus microplus. Next base: position 124,634,682 of record NC_134700.1, read on the forward strand.
CGTGCGTCCTCATTACCAATTTTATAAATTCAACGAGGCACTCACTCGTATATTACTGAAGATAAAAAATCGAATATTTATTCTAGCGAGGCCTCCAATTTTCGCCTGCGCGCCTCCGATTGCACGTCGGGCCATCGAGCACCTATAGTCTGCGGGAGAAGTGAGTGTACTATCTAATTAGGCGAGAAAAGGAAATTAGCTTGCATGCCAAACATTCGCTCGGACAAATAGAGTGTTTTCTTTTTTTTTCACTCAAGTGAGAACCATGCCACCGTATATACCTTAGGGAGGTCGCGTTACTACACGAATCAGGTTGTGTATGCTCCAGTGCATTCGCGGCTGGCTCAACAGCGCGAACGTTAAAAAGACGGCTAGAGAACAGGCCACGGTAATGTTACCTCGTGTAGAAAACGGCCTGCATGTTCACTCTGTGTACTGCCAAGTACATGGGGTGGACGCGGCCACTCATTTGCGGGATGTATGCGTCTATCGCCACCGGCATTTTGGGCGTTGAGATTTTGCTCCGCATATTTTCACAGACCAGTCCTCCATTATCCGGAAGCTTCTCCGCTTTTGTTAGCTCATTTGCGTACTCATATTTAGAAACTGCGAAGTTTGCATACCCCAATCGGTTGGCGTCACTGCGGTTATTTGGGAAGACTGCGATGTGTGTTAGTATCTGCATCTTTCAATGCAAGCACTATCTTATGATATCTGGAAGTGTTGCAGTAGTTTTCTAACATGGGTAGAGTGGGATATATGTAATAATCCAATAAATGCGCTATACACTATAAATACAAAGTACTTCTTAGCAAAGTTCGGCCACTTTGAGCGTATCTATCTATCTATCTATCTATCTATCTATCTATCTATCTATCTATCTATCTATCTATCTATCTATCTATCTATCTATCTATCTATCTATCTATCTATCTATCTATCTATCTATCTATCTATCTATCTTTCTTTCTTTCTTTCTTTCTATCTATCTATCTATCTATCTATTTATTATGCATTACATCTTTGTCATCTCTTCAGTCTCTTTTACGCGTATTGGTTCTATTACGAAAATCACGTTTTACCTCATAGGGTCGTTCATATTGCGCGCTGTCATTTTTTGTTTTATTATTGCCCGCATTGTGCGCATCATTTTGAAGCTCGGCCGCCACGTTTCGGGTAAACGATGCGTGCGTTGCGTGGGTTCATTAGTCTATTTACGGTGCACTACGATAAAAGAACGGACTAAAAAGCACCAGTGCGTGTCCCTTCATAGCATTGATCTTTGTGATACAATTTTAATGCTTCGTTGAACTTTTTGCTGCTTTTAACAGCTAGAACGCTTTACTTTTGAGGTACATATAAAACGATTTACACTCCTTTCATGATATAAGTAGTGATGGTCAGGACAGTTAATACCTTCAATGCAGTAACCATTGGGTATGTCACAATGAGCAGCTATTAAAAAGAACTATATTTATCACGTACATCATTAAAGTTACACGCAACAATTTGACGCCTGTATATATCTTGACAATGAGGGAACAGTTTTATGCGCTGGAAATAGGCTATGATGTGCGTGAAATCTTTCAGTGCAATGTGTCGCTGGGAGAGTTAATGTGTTTCATAAAGTGCGAAGCATTGGTACGCGGATTGCAGGCACTTTCAAGCATTCCTATCTAACCATTAGTGTACCAAGCCGCCGACGTCTGGTGCTCTCGTGATTGTCTTCTTCACTAGGGGTGGAACAAAATTAATATGGGAGGGTAAGTGGGTGTAACAAATACAACTATCTATTCACTACGTGAATAACATGGAACTTCCGTCACGTACGTTGTCAAACACTTCCATCCATACACTTGTGTCTGTCGGCTACTTTACTTCATTTGCATATTTCTTCTCAATGAATACATCAATTTTGCGACAAAGACACACAGGCATGAGTTCAAGCTCAGCAGCGCACGATATGAAATTTAATAAAAATAGCATATTCATTTATTTCTAGTAGATCACAAAAACTGTACAGTAATATATTTTTCTAGCACAATGATTTGCAAAGAGGACTAGTCTTTCTTCCTTCTACAATAGGATGAGATCATTGCAAGCTAATTGATATCTTCGAATAGCTCTACCACTTGTACATGATTTATTTATGAAATGTAGAAATGCTCTAAAGATGGATTCGGCCTGGTTCACTATTGAACTGGGGATTCACACGCAACGTTAGAACGAGTATGTTAAGAGAAGAGATTTCCTGTTCCTGCATTCTACCGTGTCTTCGTTGTTTTGCCGTACGCGGTCGTATTCCGTAGGCAGCAGAAAAAGGATTCTAAATTATATACTTCCAAACAGCCATAAACAGTACCGCCGGAGAAAAGAAATAAACGTATCAGAACCTCGAGCACTCGAGAACATTCATGTGCGGATCGGATTTAAAAGCCCCTTGATTTCGAAAACGGCCAAGGTAATTGCAGCGAGTGCAGCGAAGCGTGCCGCTGTGCTTCTGGGTTTTGACTTTAATTTTTCGTAATCCTGCCCGCGGAGGGTGGCATCGTTTTAATCCCACTTCTTACAGCGCGCAGGACGTAAAGCGAGGATCGCAGCGAGTGTGCCGCCGAAATGTAAATGTTAATAATAAATTGAGTCTCGTCTGAAATCTTCCCCCTAAAACTTTACCTTCACTCTGGCACTTGCATTTTGTTTAGAATTCTAAGACCAGGAGATTGCGAACTGAAAATCCGTAAAAAATGTTTTCTTGTTTTCAAATGAGAACGCTGGAAAGGATTTGATGACGACATAGGAGGAAGAGATGTGGCAATTAAAAGAGTGGATTTGCTTTTTTTTGTGTTGGAGCGAACTTAAACTGCCGCTGAGGAGGAGACGAGGTAAATGGAAGGGGAGGGGTTTAAGTGTTCGACGTGTCATGTCTTGACAGGTTTGCATGCCGGTCTGTAAGAAAGATGACGATTCTCAATAGCAAGTTTCCGGCAACCAGAGTCTTTCGAGTCTCTGCATCAATAGCTTATGTATTAAGTGTAATGTATTAGCATCTGGTGCACTACTACTTTAACTAATACTTTGCAATCTACGTGGACGACTATAATTTACGGCAATGTCATGCCAATGGCGTGCGATTTTGCGTCGGTTATTGACCAAGATGGATTCTTTTTTTAGCCACTTCATTAAGACATTATGTTTAATAAAATTTTGTGGGTGACTTTTATGTGGTATTTGTCAAAAACGATTAATACAGGTCTTCCTGAAAAGCCTCTGGAAGAAATGATATTACCAGAAACAGCTCGCTTCTTTTTAGATGGATTGTTACTCATCGAATAGTGACTTTCCGAAAAAATGTCAATCATTCTATTTCTTTCGTATAGGATTACGTATGTACTGTTCATAAGACGCGACCACAACGCATGTTTCACGGGCATTACGGTTGACCTGTTGAGCAGTTTTGAGACTTGGCGTGATTCTGTGGTAGAGTACTTGTTTGCCAAGCAGAATGATGGGATTAAGTTCCTGCTGGGACGATGGTACTTATTCTACACGTTCGTTGGGTCAACGCTGCCGATGCCAAGGTTTAGAAGCGAAGCCCTTCAGGGCCAGCCTAGTTCGTGCAAATCAAGCACCATAAAACCAGAACAGAATCTGGATGAGTTAGTCCTATTTGTCTAGCAATCTTACCTTCTCATACTGATTTTGCTTTGGTTTAACCTAAGTTAGGGGGTGGTCAAGAGAGCACTCAGACGTAGGTGGCTAGAAAGACAGACAGACAGACAGACAGACAGACAGACAGACAGACAGACAGACAGACAGATAGATAGATAGATAGATAGATAAATAGATAAATAGATAGATAGATAGATAGATAGATAGATAGATAGATAGATAGATAGATAGATAGATAGATAGATAGATAGATAGATAGATAGGCAGACAGACAAGCAGGCAGGCAGACAGACAGACAGACAGATAGACAGACAGACAGATAGATAGATAGATAGATAGATAGATAGATAGATAGATAGATAGATAGATAGATAGATAGATAGATAGATAGATAGATAGATAGATAGATAGATATGTGCCAAATGTGCTCGCCATGCGCAAAGAAATGCTTCGCATCTGATAGGTTCCAACAACAAAGTCAAAAGCGTTCACATGACATCATACCCATATGTATAAAAGCCTGGACTAATACGGGCCTGACTAAGGCCTGGGCCTGACGTGGGCGCGAAGCTCATGGGCCCAAGCCCTTCTCAACTATGCCTTATCCTGCCCTGGCCCGAGCTTTTGGGCTGGCCCAGGCCCATGCAGTGTTCTATTCACCTTAGTATGCATTTATTGAATAAATAATGATCAGAACCACTACTAAATTTCGCTACCTAATACTCAGGAGCACCAAGAAGCTCGAAGAATGCTACATTGTCGTGGAAATATGTATGTACAGCTAGGACTGCTCTTAGCTTTTAACCACAAAACTCCCGGTACATAGCAGAAACCAAAGAGCTCACTCTTCAATCTTAGCTAACTGTAAGTTCAATTGAGTTACCCGTGGTTTTACTATGTATCCTACTGAATACATAACTGATGTGTATAGGTGGTCTGCTGTGGGGCCCCAAGCGCTTATTACCATGAAACTACATAAACGTATATCCGTATTATTTTTTGTAAATGTTGCATATACGTCTGTCTTATTTTGCATCAAATTTGTTTTCATTGTTGTTAAAATTATTTAAATCCTGCTTTGCTCATTTGCGTTATAGTAAAACTTGCTTTTTTAAATTTCTATCAATGTAGCAATTTTATTTTTTCAAACAACCACCCGTATGCCTTCAAACAAACGATCAGCCCAGCCTAGCTGTTTGCCAACCGCTTTTTGCCAATGGTATCCGCCGGCACCCTTCTGTTTCTATGAATAAATGTATTGCATTCTTTCGATTCTAAATAAAGGTTAACTTCAATCACCCTGAATATACGTGCATCAATCTTGTGAGAGATCTGCTGAGCACAACATATGAACCTAACAGTGAAACACGGCGTTTCATTTTGTTGTTAGGTTTGCACGTGGTTTGAAGATTTTTCTTATGACTTTAGCATGAATCTGAAAAGGTTCGTTGTAAGGTATTTATACTCTCGGCTGTTGAAAAATATACGAATCTTCGCAGCTTACGTTAGATCAATTAACAAGATAGCTTCGCATCTAAACAGCGAGACGCCAATTCATTCAGCAGCTCCAGTGGCGTGTGAAGTTCACACAAGCTATGCTACCAAGTGTTAAAGCCATTATGCAGAATACTGCAGCCCAAAAGTGTGCCAGAAAGTTGATTATTAATAATATTTGGTGAACTGTAACGTTAATAAATTCGTTGCAAAAAAAACCAAACCAAAAAAGAACATTGGAAGCATGACGAGATCCTAACGTCACTAAGCCTTGTTTTCTCCGACTAGCGTAAATATTCCGGCTCCGGCATTTGCACCGAAGCCAGTTGCACACATCGAAGAACCTGTCACAACAAGTTCAGGTGGTCAGGACACGTGTACCATTTCTGAGGCACGATGCTTCGGCTATGGTACCTAACTTATTAGTAGTAATATTTAATTACTTTTGTAAAACCAGAAGAAGATGAATATAACAAAACGTTTTCCAAAAATAAATTACAGCAATGTTAAGCGCTTTTAGTGACCTATCTTTCTTTCTTTTTTCACCTCGCCGCATTTATACCGTGCACTTTGCATGTGCACATGTCCACACACTCAATAAATTAGTCAATGAATTAGACGACCGTACGCTTTCGCCCATGAAATAGACATGCTTAGTACCGCACCAAAAAAAAAAAGAGTGTTCAAAATGAGGCTTTCGAAGGTTGTGGTGAGAGGTATCCTGAACACGGCAGTGTCTAAAACAAGCGAACGGATGAATAACCCAACGAGGAAACGGGCATTTCGCAATAGCTACGCTAAATCTCTAGAAGCAAAAAAGGAAAAAAATAAAACAAGAGCTGTGAAAGTAAACCATGGACAGGTTGATAGTAGAAAAAGGAACAAGGACACACTTGCAGGCTAGTTCTAGGAAGGGGTCGCTTACTGTGACAGCCACTGGCACCGCGGCGCCGGCGCATGTTGTCGTCGTGGTTGCGCCGCTTGGCCTGCGATACGTGACACCGGCAAAGCGCCGCTTTTCAAAGCCGTGCCTTGCGCAGGCACAACCTGGAGATCAATGGCACTACCGTGCTCTCCCCACATAGCCAGCAGATTCTCGAGCATGTTCTCGTGCAAGCTGCACTAACTGAACAAGGTCTATACATTTACCCCATCCGCTAAATCTCACTAATAGTTCTTCACTATCAGCCTGAAAATGCCGAATTTGCCACAAAAGTTTCATGGACTGGATCTAAGTATACTATATCACGATGCGGTCTGGCAGCCACACTAATAGTGTTTCACTATCAGCCTGAAATTGCCGAATTTGCTACAAAAGTTTCATGGACTGGATCTAAGTATACTATAGCACGATGCGGTCTGGCAGCCAACCAAGCAAATGCAAGCCATACGCAGCTCTGGGGCTTGGATTTTTTTGCGAACAAGTTTCAGTGCCAGCTGACTTATCTTGAGTGCTTGCTGCTTGTGGCAAAGCGTCAAAAATGTACATCACTCAACTGTGCTACAGATGTCTAGATAATTTGCCCACACATAATGCATTATGAGGACATTTTGTGCTATTGCCGGACTACATTATTGTGCCATTCGAGGTATTGCATTTCAGGATATAGAAGAATCTAAATAGGAAGGCTTGTTCACCTTCCGTTCATTACATCGTATTGAGAATTGATAACGTTCCCACGATAGTTTCTATCTTATTCTAAATCAAGCTCGGACGTTGTTGTGTTCTGCGTAAATGCAGGATCAGATACGAGGGTTCTATATCCACTTATCTGTTTGTATTCATGAAATTAAGACACGTCATGGTGCCGTCACTCATTATAATGTATATTGGGCAAAAATAAGAAAAGCGTATGGAAACATAAAATAAAAAAAAACATCATTCATAAATATAAATTGAGCGTATTGCCAGACGTTTGTTCATCTACGTGAGGAAACGTAACAGTAAAAATCCATTACACAATTTTCACTACCAGACAGACAGACAATAAACATTATTGAGGTGTGGAGGAGCGACTACAAAAGTCACTTTATGGGAAAGAAGCCGTCCAGCAGCGCCCATGTCAGGACGGGCAGGCGGTGCCCGACCACCACGTTATGGGCTACCTGGACGGCGTGTAGTTGAGCGGTGAGCTTGGAGCTCTGGATAACCTCTTCCCCCTTTGCCTTTGTGATGAGAGGATTGTTGTGCCGTAATGAAGAACACCGCCAGAGCATGTGTTCTAAATTGTGGAAGGAATCCCCACAATCTGGGAAATCGGGCTTGTAGGAGTCCGCGTTCCTGCTAACCTTGGCTAAGCAAGGTTAGGACCCAGTCTGTAATGGACTGAGGCCTGGAAAGCTTCACGTGAGGTGCGGGATAGACCTTCCTACCGAGCTTGTGATGATTCGTCACCTCAATGAACGTATGGAAGGATTCCTGGTGGAGCCACACGTCCACACCTGCGAGCACCACCTGCCCAGAGTGGTGGGGAAGACCGCACGCCTAGGCATGGACCAGCTCATTGGCATTAGGAACGACGAAGGACACAGCAGTTCTCCATATGAGCTGGGAATGAAGTGATGACATGGGGGCAGATGCTCGTGCCGCAAAGCAGGGAGACCGCCTCTGCCGAGACCGAACCCGAGGCGAAGGCCAGCTCGCTTTTTTAACGCAAACTGAACGCATGTCAAATGGGCGTTTATCAGTTCCTGCTGTGTTATTATACACGGAATGCACAACCAACATAGAGATGAAAACAAGTTACAATTATACATATTATTTGTTCGAGTTTAATGTCCACATAGTATGACATGATTATCGTAGAATGCGCAATGGAGGTCTGCAAAAGTTTGACAAAATTGGGTCTAATAACGTGCACCTCATCAACGTGCATCTTGAGCTTAAACAAGGACCTCGTGCGTTTTCAGTTTTGTCGAACCTGGGGCCACCACAGCCAGAATTAGATCTCGTGACCTGTGGTTCCACTGAAAGGCACCATATCATTAGCCTACCACGACGGCTATAAAATATAACAGAAAAGCAAGAAGAAGTAGAGTTGACGTACGAACGGTTTTATCTTTGCGATTCGTGTAGGCGGATAGATCAAGGTGTGTTGAACGCTCAGTGAACTCTATCGCCCTTGGTAGTCCAAAGCCTCTACAGAAAGCACTTGTTTCTGGCCGCCCACACAGCACGACTTGTGTAGACGTGGTGCGTAACAGAGCCAAAGCTGAACGGGAAGAGAAAGGTGGGCACTTGCACAGGGACAATCATTCCAGAACGGGAGACAGCGAGGTGGAAGAAGATAAACAAAACTGTAGGACATTGGAGAACAAAAAGGCACCAGGGGAAAGTGAAGCCCTTTCTATCGGGTGCCGCTTTACTTTCGTTGTATGAAACACAAGGAAACACCCGGCAACAACAACAAAAAAAAACGATAGGAAGCTACGACAGAAAATGGTGATTCGTGTCTCCGTAAAAAAAGGATGAAGAGGAAGAAAAAAAAAGAATTTGATGGGAAACAAGATATGAGCATTCCGTCTCTTGAATGCACCAGTGACAGGAACTGTGTTTACCTTCAGGACACAGAATAGCGTGCGTGTCTAAGCTATACCGGATTGTGATGAGTTGTCAATCTGTCGCACGTCAGCAGCTTCAGACTAACTATATCTCCGCGCATTTTTTTTAATTTTGTGGGCAAGTATTCTGGCCTCTTTAGAGGCGCTGTTTTAGAATCTTTTCCTGTGAGAAGATTTACACACTCTTAGAGGAGTTCTACTCTTTAATGCAATTTCCTACTTTATATTATGACGGGTTTCGATCTGGAGCTATTTTTTTTGCTTTACTGCCTCCAGCCAGTACGTCTTGGGGACGGGATGCGCGTGCACTATTAACGTAACATCGCTTTTTTGAAACGATTGTAGCCGCAGAACAGCTTAATAGAAAAACAATGCAATCAAATCAGATGTAGAGTAATGCTTTGTGTGCGGAAAGGCATCTTGAAGATTAATGACAATTTCGGATCAAATGATGGCGATTTATTTTGCTGCATCTTTTGCGGCATCTTTTTTTTGTGCCTAATGAAAAAATGCAACTTCATGTTTACGATGTTTGTGTATTTATAAAAAGTGTTTAACAATTTAGAGTAGCTTGTACTTTACAATTGGAGACCATAATGCTGTCCCAGAATATTTCAGAACGTACTTTACTTCATGGTGTACACTGCACTCCATGACACTCTCGTTTTGAACAGTTTATGCGTTCCTTCAATTTACTCGAGCGCTATGGATAAGTGTACGATTTAATGAATTCTACTGAATGCACGCCTACGACATAATATTTGAAGTACTAAAGGTTTCTGAAAAGACGTTAAAAGCGAGACACATGCCCCATTCTAGAAGACTACTTGAGTACTTCACAGGATGAAAGTATACTTTATCCAAATCATCCAGTAGTGTACAGCACTTACACTGCCACATACATTTGCGAACTAATTTATTAAGGTTTCTTGCAGTTTTGGTTTCATATTTAGCAAACAAACGTACACATGAAATAACTCCTAGGATGTAAATATTTCCATGGCGCTGTGAGGCGACAAACAAGAAGCGTGGTCACCTATATGACCAGTTTTAACACAAAAATGTTTGTGCCAAGGTCCACCAAGACTTCAGTAATGTATTTCCGTCTTGAATATGGCACTAAAAATGAACGCTGGTGGATGAAAAAGAATAATAATTAAGAGAATAAATTTCATCACTTCGAATTAAACCTGCAACCTCTCGTCCAGTTACGACAAGCGCCCGGCACCTTACAGACTAAGCAACGAAAGAAGCTGCTTGCTACACCAAAAACGCGCAATATATCTCTCCCACATTCTCGCATGGGGCTCCATGTCGAAGGGGCTACGCGGGGCACTGTGTTGCCGCTGTCTCTTAGCGGTCAAGGGAAGTGTTGTGGCTTGACACAAGGGCCCATGAGTAACGATTCGGCAACGAAGCAGTTGAAGCATGGTCTTCGAGATTCACAATTTCCGAGGCCATAAGTAAAGCGTATAGATACCAACGAAAAACGGTAGCCTTGGCGGCACCATGCAGTTGTCATACATGCATTACCGTTCTTCGCCTTTCGTTTTGTCTTATTGGGGGACGGCATGTGGTCGGAGCATATAGAAGCTTCCACGTGTACCAAAAGTTGTTTTTCACTAACGACTGCTTTGACTACGATAGGACCAACTAATACAACTGCTATCATGAGCGCTGCAGGAATGCGATCAGGTCGACAGGCAGATGTCGTGTCTTGCTGGAGCAAGAGAGAGATCAGCGGAATGTGGGACACCTGCACGCTTCCACAGCTTGAGCCACGTGCCTCTGCCTGCCGTATTTCTGAAGCACAGCGTTGTATGCATGAACACAGGCGTCGTTCACCCTATCACTCCGGAGCACGCACCGTGGTGTTTCTTCCCTTGATTACAATTGATATCGAATACAAATGTTTATTATGTGCTCATTTATACCATTTTTGCGCGGAAGATTTGATACCTTATGGTCATGGATATTTTTCAACTTCAGCTACCACATCGGCTAATCATTATCATAGGCAGTAGTCGTCGCCATGGAAATCTGCCACTAGGTATTAACATCAGTGTATCTACGTGAAACAGTGCTGTACTTGTTAAACACCACTAGTTGTTATACAGACTCTCATATATCACTACACATTAACCTCTAATTCTCTGAAGACACGTTTCCCTTTCGTGTTATATCGATTCCTATGACTGAGGAATCAGCCATGTTTTTTACTGCAATTGGAGCTACGCTATCAGCACTGAATGGTGGAAGGGAGGTATGAATATTTAAGGCGAGACCGTAGGTGTGTTCACTAGCATCACAAATCCTAGCGATGACAGCCTGCGAACCACAGCTGTCATCGTCCTCGACACGCCTCCCAGCCTTCGATAATTTCAGTGAAAAGTGGTGCTTAAGAACGAGTATCGTCTGTGATATCCTTGAGTATACAGCTTTATCATCATTTCCAAAATGTCCATGTAGCATACTGCTACAAAACGTTAATGATGTAACGCATGACAAAGTAGGTCCGGGAGCTGAACAGGAAAGTTATTTTGCTGCGGCGAGCTGCCTACCAGCTAGCTTGCCGAGTAGGTCGAGTGGCTTTCGAGAAAAGTTTCGCCTGCATAAATCCCAACTGCACGCTCCATCTTCATAACTGCCATACGAAACACGCGCCGGGTCCTTGAGGTGGAAAACATGATTTTTGGGTGTCACTGCTGGGTATCATCGATTGTGAATAACGAGTAGCTCGTAATGTACCCAGTCGTAGGTTGTTGTTGGCGTTGTCACTGCCGTAGTAGACACCATGGTTGTGTAGCGAGAAGATGACTGATGATGGCAGCGTCGTTGGGTGTGGACGGCGCGGTTGTACCAGCAGCCTTGTCTGTCGACCCAGTAAGGTGGTCACGACAAGCGCGCAGCGGTGTTCTGTGTGGTGCGCAGAGTATTACTTGAAGAAAATCAATAACGTTAGAAACATACATTGAGGATGACGAGGTCTCACTGACTGCTCACAGTCACGCCACAGAAAGCATAGCCGTTAATGTCGTTGTTCCTTATTGTTAGTGTTATCTTGACTTGTGTTATACCTACAATATAAATAAAGGAGTGGCAAGAAAATTGCTTAATTGTTTCATTGAAGAGTAAGGGGCTCAATCTTGGGAGAACTATTGACCATTTTACATGCACAGTGCGAAATATTAAGTACACATTAAAAAAAAGATGAAATATAGCAGTAGTTCCTTTTAACCTACAAAACATGTAGCACAGCGAAGAAAACATTCTTCTTGGGTATACCAGAGTATAAACTTCCAATGAAGGAATGGGTGATTCAGATAATTGCAAGCTAAAGCATTCGGGCACTCGTGCAGGTGTTACCTGTCTATGTCATTTAACAGCAGAAGGCAGCGTAGGCACCATAATACCTGTATAAACAGTGATGTGAGTTGGTGTTTTAAAATTGTTGGCAATGATGGCTTCAAAGGTGATGAAAAAAGTGTGTTGCACTTCGCTGTAGTGAGGCATGCATCGCACACATTTTCAGGTGTCGTAAATTATAACTACAGATAGGCAAATGGGCTTAGAAACTTCACGGTAACATAGCATAATTTGGTCAAACGTAAAAATATATTAGCTCAAAAAAGTTCCAACAGACAATACACGTGGTTAGTGCCAGCCACTTTAGAACAAATTTTTAGTCGCTACAAAAGATATATGGCATGGTTAAAGAACGTTTAGTGGATGACTGTTGGCATCTTTAGCGAAGACATGTCCATCATAAAGATGGGTGGATTTCCCCACCCACCATTGTGGTGGAATGAAGTGCTGAAATTATCGGTGGCAAATGGTGGCGTACGGTGGATGCTGGAGATGCTGGAGTGTCGTCAACGCTGGAGCTCAAAACAGCTCTGTTGCGTCAGCATCACAATGATGAGCTGCCACATAAAATTATTTCTATAAGGAAATGATGCAGAAAGCATCCGTCAAAAAAACACCTGATAACGAGAATTCCAACGAGTGACCTTCGGATTGCCAACCAAGAACACTAACCGCTGCGCTTTCCTCGTACAATCTTCATCAGTGAATAGTTCTACAATGTTCGCCTGTGAACATGTGAATCATTCACTGCAGATTGACTAGTCAGCTTACTAATTAACCATTCAACTTAGGCAACCTTCAGATCTTCAAACGCGAGCACTAAATACTGCGCTATGATAGCATGCGAATCCTTCAATGTAAAATGACTAGTCAGCATACAAATTGAGCGTTCAACTTCAGTTTATTATGTCGCGTGGTTGAGACCGACGTGACCTGCACCAATTAATAAAATTTGCACATTTATTAAACACAACTCCTTCCACTAACGACTGCCACCGTGATGTTGGCAACAACGCTATGTTTTTGTTATAATTCACTACTGCAAAAAAAAAGAACAATCAAGCGGATTGAAGAGCAGGTACAGTTTACTGGTGGTTACTGTCAATTTTACTATCTATTTCTCGCTCATTGCCAAGATCGACATCTGCACAAGCTTTCTGGCACCTCCGGCCTCATTCGATAAAGACGCGTACACAATTGATTGAGTATTGTGATGTTTTTTGGCAAAGTACAGCGGAGTCGTGCGAGTGCACTCATGTGTATACCTCTATCGTTAGCAATGAAGTGTGCCAGAAAAATTATGCTATCATATAGGTTCAGTAGCATACGAATTGGCAAGTCTCTGTTCACGCATAAGAGCCAGAGAAGTGTCGGCCAGTACCACCACCGGCTGTCGGTGAACGGAGGTGAACGTTTACTGGTAAGAGCTAGAATCGCGTCGCATAGATGTTCATCGCTTTTTTTTTTTTGCGGAAGGTGTACACAATAAAAAATGCTATATTTAGAATAACGGATGCCACTTTCTTACGGAATTGTCATTCGTACTCGTCGGAATCGTGCATTGTGAAATACAGAAGCGCCTTTGTTAGTTGGACGGGCGGCTCGGTTGGTACGTGTAACCATCGGCGGAAATTATGGTGGTAGAACAGAATGGTGGAAGTCACACTCACCGGGGCTCGTCTCAACGCATGTTGAAGGTAGCACTTTGTGAATTTCAGCGTCACACGCAATTTGACTGCCAACTTGAAATACGGTTCGTGTGATTGAGTGTGCAATAACTGCCTGAGTTTCGTTTACACCGTGTCGACGTCAAGTGACTGCTTTATTTTGGTCTACCGTTGGAAGACAATTGCGAACCAGAGCTCGTTATTTCTCTAAAACTGCGTCGTGATGTAAACACTTACTGTTGCTGTTGACAGTGACACTTCAAGTCTTCTATGTATTGCACCAAAGCAGCACATCGCGCATGTCAATCTTATGTAAGTATTGGCACGAAATGTAACCATTCACGGCGACATTCTACGCTTCACAAAAATGAAGGCTTTGAATACACCACATGAGTAAAAAGGAACGTGAAAAAGCGTAATGACCAGCGTTGGTTTTTTGCGACCGTAAACACATTTATCTGCGTATTGCAGAGTGAAACTCTAGAAACAAGTAATTTCGAATACTGTTATGTGCTTTTTAATCATTCCGTCATTATTCACAAAGCTTCCATCACGCCAACGTCATCCAAATTGTTTACCAAGCCATCCACCAAACACGTTTTGCATCGCCACCATAAGTGGTATTTTCCACCGTCAACCCCAATGGCCCACCACCTCTACCACCATCTGCCACTATTTTTCCACTCTCGCCATTATCTGCCATTACGAACACTACATCTTCCAGCATATCTACTATTATTTCCTCAATATGTACTATTTTTCCGTCATATTCAACAACGATTCCATCATTCACCAACCCATCATTTTGCAGAAGGATTTTGGCTATGTGCGATTATAAATTTTGGAATAATATGAATTATCTTTACACCTATTCGACAGAAAGCCTGTGTTATGACTACAACAATGCTTAGTGATAGAACTTATGTTTTGAGGGTGGTAGTTCTGATGACGGGAAGTGTCTCTATGGTGCCTAGGAAAATTGAACTCTTAATTGTACATTTTAAAGCCTCTGTTTATGGATTGTGTTATGAGATTTTTCAGCACTGTCGAATTTTAGTTCTATATTTTTTACTCCATACATCCAACCTTCTCGCTGTTCGAAGCGTGCATTTCTTACAATGCCCTCTTTGGACGGTCATGGTTCAGTATATTCTTGTTGTTCATAGCTTGCTTGTTACTCACAATAATCTTCATTTGTTCCCTGGTCAGTTTAGAATGAAACTCTCTGTTTCTATTTGGAATATTATGGTTAAATTGACTGATTTTCCTCATAAAAAGAAGGTACACAATGACACCTAAACTTCGGAAGTTTGCTCAATCTTGTTCTAATATTAGGTAATTATTCGAGCTCAAGCCCTTTCGATGTATTCAAGCAAGTACTCTTATTTATAATCTTGACAAACTAATGAGCACAAAGAATTGGATTTGAAAGTTTTAACCGGGCTGCTTTTTTAATCAGACCTAACCTCGTTAAAAGAGCTGAACACTATAGAACGAAAACCTGCATGTTTTGAAGCAAGAGAGCTGTTAAAAAATGAGCTAGCATAGCAAGAAGTATGTTTTCTTTCTAAAACGCAGGGTGCAAGCTCTGACATCATTTCTTGCTGATGAAGCAAAAGAAAAAGATACCGGGAACATAACGACCTTTTCGGCATGCTTGTTAGCACACTAGCGATGTAGGTTACGTCTTATAAACACTGCGGCTAAAAGTCGAATCTAAGCACGAATAACAGGAAGTAATAATGGGAAAAACAAAAAAATAGTGCAGCAACTCGACAATGACAAAGCTCTCCGCGCGCCCTTTTAACCCGCTGCCCGCCATTGGTTTTATCGAGCACGTCTGCCACTTGGCTTTCAGCGACTGTTTCCTTTCGGCGAGTAGCTGGTTGCCGCGGAAACGCGAAACTTATAGCTTTGGTTTTCGGCACGTTTTCCGAATACAACTTGCTTTCACTTGACCGGGTTTTTATTTGCATTTCTTTATATGTCAGAGTGCCAAATATTAAACGGTGAAACGTTCTTTCTTTCCTTCATACCTCAGTGCCTCAATACCAAGTGCTTCGCTGTTACGCTGAGTCGGATTGAACGCTCTGCTGAGTGCAGAGTAGTTGGTCCGTCTGAAACTCACCTCAAAGTTCAAGGGGAAGGAAACCGTGGCTCTGTTGGTCTGAAAGACTGCGCACTTTCTCTCGGAGAGGCGGAAAAGGAAAAGCCCAGCCCAAGCGCGTCTTCTGAAATGCGCCTGCGGTTGCGCAAGCTACAAACGCACACATGCAGCCGTAGTTCGTGTGGGCAAACCAGCATAGATAGGCAACCTTGATGGGAACCATCCGCATCGACCGACGCACTTTGGGGCGCCCTGTGGTGTGTGTGTGCGTGTGCGTGCGCGTGCGTGCGCGTGCGTGTGTGTGTGTGCGTGCATGTGTGTGTGTGTGCGTGTGCGTGCGCGTGCGTGTGTGTGTGCGTGCATGTGTGTGTGTGTGTGTGTGTGTGTGTGTGGGTGCGTGCGTGTGCGTGCGCGTGCGTGTGTGTGTGTGCGTGCATGTGTGTGTGTGGGTGTGTGTGTGATGAACGTAATACATTCACTACTTTCTTGCAATGATGTAACCGCATGAACTTCTAACTCTGATTGCCTATCAATTAGTGCAGCGAGCAGCCAGAGGTACTTTGCTAGTTTTTCCGTGAACGTCTGTTATAGTGCTTTCTTCCGGTTTAACATATGTTGATAAGCGGCCATCGAAAAGTATACTTTGCAAGAAATTGGCGGTTCTGGTTCAAGTTAAATGTTACATTGAATACTTAGGATTTTGGAGCAAAACATTAGTTAGGAACGTAGTAACTGTGATGATAACCCATGAAAACTAATTGAACCAGTTCACCAGACGGACAGACGGCTTCGTTGTGAGACACTCGTGTCATTCCTGCACCTTACTGAGGAGATGTGAAGCACTCACGTAGTGAAACCAAGGAATACACCAGAGCGCATGATCACCAATGTGGGAGTCCCACCACCATTTACAAGGATCAAGAGATGGGATGGCCCCGCGGCGGTGGTCTAGTGGCTAACGCATTCGGCTGCTGACCCGCAGGGCGCGGGTTCGAATCCCGGCTGCGGCGGCTGCATTTCCGATGGAGGCGGAAATGTTGTAGGCCCGTGTGCTTAGATTTGGGTGCACGTTAAAGAACCCCAGGTGGTCAAAATTTCCGGAGCCCTCCACTACGGCGTCTCTCATAATCATAACGTGGTTTTGGGACGTTAAATCCCACAAATCAATCAAGAGATGGGATGGCCTCAAGTTTGCCTAAGTCTGGTGCAAAAGAAATTTTTCTCGTATATTTAACGTCACAACTTATTCTGAGAATATATTGTCCAATTGAGTATGCCTCCAGAGGAGCAGAACTTCTTAAAGTAATGTGCACTGATGAAACACAAGGAAGCATTGTTGAAGCATACACAATATCTTTTTCCTCGCTGATTTTGTCATCGCTGTCGCTTTGCTGGTGTACCGTCGTGGAACATTCTTTCTACCAAATAAATTGCCAGATTGAAAACATCCTTCTATCCATGAAATCATCAACTGCGCCAGGGCTGACTTTAAAGTGGAAAAACATTAAAAGTTGCTTTCCGGTCTTCTGTGGCTCTTGACAATAAAAAAAATAATGTGCAAGTTCTGGAACAGAAAGAGTAGTGCATAAATAAAGGTTAAAACAATAATGACAAGACAGGTCGTGTAATTCTTTCATGACTTCACTGATTCAACGCAACAACGGTCGTGTGATTCTCTCAAGCCCTCTCGAAGGAGCCTCTGTCTCAGGTTATCGACCAACAACAGCGACACGCAGCAACAATCACGATAACTAGAGCACGAACATCTGCATAAAAAAATTACTACCATAGCGAATGATAACACAGAGAACGTCACCGATCCCAATAATAATAACAGTGACAACGGAAAAAAAGTAATGAGATGTATAAGCGTTCTGAAAGTATATATAGTTGCTAAACTAAGAAACTACATGGTAATGGAAAACTTAGCGAGCGAACGATAGATAGAAGTGAAAGGGTACACTCATATGGAGCTCTGTGAGCAAAACAAAACGTTGCAGTAGACCAATGGGGGGGCAGCGTGAAACATGGTGGCATGCGGTATATGGGTAGAGAAATAAGGTCCAAACGCGAAACCTCGGCCTCGCCGAGAGAAAGCGAAACGGGCGACGACTGATCATGTTCGTCGGCGTGAAAAAGGCTGGCCGGTGACAGGTCTTCGATCGCAACACCCACTGTGGACCTTAGTCCGTGACCTCCTCTTGCAGCATGCTTCGTTCACCAGCACAGCCTGTGCGGCTGCTATTGTTTTCATCGTGTACGATCTAACGCATTTTGTACGTTGCAATTCCCCATGGTTCACAGCGCTTTTACTCGAAGCAGCTTCTTTTCCGGACATTTGCAGAGTGTCGTGAAGACGTTTTTGCTTGTTTGCGCACTTGCGGCTTTTTTGGCGTTCAATGGCATTTTTTACCAGACGTAACTGTTGACCCTTTCAGAGAACATAGACCACAGGGCATGCGCTGGTTGATATTTTGCCTGTAGTTGGCAATTTGATCAATAAGTTTTAGTAACTATTCTCTAGTCCTTTGCTTCTACTTGATCACGACTTTATGAAGCGTGCAAAATTATATAGTGCACTCTGGTTTGACAGAAAATACCTAAAAACGGTAAGTGAAGTTAGAAGCGTGTTAATCGAACAGTTTATCTAATACGAACCTTGTGGGTGTGCAGAATAAGTATCGCTTTGATCCTTTTCTTGCTTTAATCCGGGGCCAAGAGTACGAGTATATTTTTTCACTGATTGCACCAATCCCATGGGCAAACGTAGGTTGAAAAGGGTGGAAAACAATTCAAGTAATGTGTTTCCGTCAGGCGTGATACCTGAGGTGCTATGCTGGATGGCTCGAACTTCTCGGGCCGACGAGTTTGCTGAAAGCTCGCTCTGCGGCGACCATGGCGTGAAGGCAGTGGAGAGCATGTAATAGCAGCGTTGACAAAAGTGGCTACAGGAAGCACGTGGCATTATAACAGCATGTGGGAGAAAGAGAGAGTGCAAAGACAACTTTATTGCGGGCACGGTGTGATTGTGGGACATTTTCGGCGGTTATCAGAGAAACACCGCTTGCGAACACGTAAGCGCCGCCATTATGTCAACATTTTAGCAGTGCAGTGACGTCATCATCGTGAGTGTCGCGTTACGTTTTGCCAACTCAAACTGAATGACGCGTGGACTTCAATAAAAACTCATTGATTTTGAGAAGGCCTGAATTCCACTTGTGACTGTGATGGAGCTCGTGGGACTGCCAATCGTTTGATACGGTCAGCGCTACGCAGTAGCTGCTTTGCACATAAAGTAATTTGGTGAGCTTACACTACTTGTGCAACGCTGCAGCCATAGAGGACTTTTTCATAACCTATCTTCTTATCTTTGTAAGTTGGTCGACCTACTCATGTGCGTTGTAGGCTTAGAAGTGAAGACCACATCAGCTCTGTCTTCGTGATATTGTGCTGTTTGCCTGAGGCTTAACGACCATCAGACTGAGTTGTCTTGTGTTCATTAATAAGACTTCAATTAAAGGGCATTTATCTCAGGCACATTCAGCAAGACAATTATTAGTATAGAGCTATTAAATGTAGCCCTGATTAGCAGGATGCTAATTGTCATTGTATTTTAAAGAGCTAATTATCGTGGCTTTACTTTGCGTGCTCATAAATGACGTCACGTAAGATAGCGTCGTTTAGTTGGCTCAATAACTGGCATGCTTTTGTTAGCCTGGTTCTATCTTTGCTTGGCTTTATTACCGTGGTCTTAATTTGTGGCGTAAATACCCAGGCTTCACCATGATTTAGTGTAATTAGCCTGACCATAGCATGTCCTGGCCTAAATAGCCAAGTATACCGTGCAGCCAAACAATCACAGCATATCTATGGAGTGAGTGATGATGAGTGTGGCAAAGATTTGGAGGGTTTTACGGGTAAGCTGTGAATCGTCGGTCCGTCTGCTTGTCGTCTGTCTGTCTCTGTCCGACTGCGTCGGTCTGTCTCTCCATCCGTCAGAGCACTCGTTTGTTTGTCTGTCTGAATGTCCGTCTGTTCGTCTGTTCGCCCGTTCATCTGTACATCCGTTTGTCCGTCCATCTGCACCTGCTGAGTCGGTCATCGAACTAGGCAATCACGTACATTGAGCTAGAAGGGACAGACTCACAGCTTTAGGAGCTTCATCCCAAATAGCTAATTAGCTGGGAACACGTGCTCGAATGCTAGCTGGCCAATGAGTTGCAGTGTTCTGAGGGGTGAACTTGCCTTATTCGGACTGTTGGCTCATTCATAAAGGGCGGTCGCCCCAGGTCGGCAAGATCTCGAGTATCATGAAGCTTGGCCGACGAAACTCGGCTAATTCTGCATAGCGCCTCAAAGCTGCTCTACTGGTATAGACAGTTCTCTTGCTTTGTGATTGCAGTG
The DNA here is from genome assembly GCF_043290135.1 of Rhipicephalus microplus. Classification (NCBI taxonomy): domain Eukaryota; kingdom Metazoa; phylum Arthropoda; class Arachnida; order Ixodida; family Ixodidae; genus Rhipicephalus; species Rhipicephalus microplus. Next base: position 124,654,950 of record NC_134700.1, read on the forward strand.
CTTTTGCCATCGCGCAAATGCCGACTAGTGGCACTTTTTTTTTTCATGTGATAACTTATCGGCAGCTGTATGCATTTAAGTATTCTTATATATAAACATTTACGCTGTGTATGTACTCTCCACATGGAAGTGTTGGTGCATTTTTGATCGTTTCTGAGGCACTTCAGAGCCCCGCCGTTGTGATCTAGTGGCTAAGGTACTCATCTGCTGACCCGCACGTCGCGTGATTGAATCCCGGCTGCGGCGGCTGCATTTGCGATGGAGGCGGAAATGTTGTAGGCCCGTGTGCTTAGGTTGGGGCGCACGTTAAAAAATCGCAGGCGGTTGAAACTCCCGTAGCCCTCCACTACGGCGTCTCTCATAATCATATGGTGGTTTCGGGACGTTAAACACAACATATAAATCAATGAGGTGCTTCAAAAACTGAACCGCAGTACACAACACGGAATATGCTTCATTATGAGTAAAAGAGTGGCACATTCGACTTCAGCAATAACAAAGATTGGCGCTCATTTACGGGGCTCGTACCCCCCTCGACTAGGCGAACACAGGCTCCAGGATACTATGCAGGATCGGCCGAGTTATTCGAGATATTCCCGAGCTCTGGCGACACCCCCATATGAACGATCCAACGGTACAAAAAAGTCAAATTCACACCGCAGTGCGCTGCGTTTCAATGGCTACTATGAAACCAGTCATTGCGTCAATGACGATCCAGTAGGTTGGGGGGTGGATTTCAAACCAGAAGTGCACCGATGTAATAAAAGTGTCAAAAACTTTTTCTGATGATATTTTTTCAGAGGTACGAGGGGTTTAAATTTATCTTGAAGCTTTTAATGTCTGCTCTAAGTCTGTTTTGGAATAATCAGCATGGTGGCCTCTGACATCAGTTCTGGTCGAGCGTCATCGCAGTCGCAGCTAAACCCGTGGCCACGTGTCAATCTTCATGGTCAGCCTGTACGTTCTAGCGCGCAGCTCGGTGATGATAATGATGATGATTCCAATGCCATGGCTCGTATCCACTCAGGGGGTTCGGCCAAGAATCGATGACTTAATTCAAAAAGATTTTTTTTAATTGAAACCACCCACCAGAAAAAAGAAAGAAAAAAGAAAAGACACCCTAGGCAGAATAAAAGGAGTGCAACAGTTGTTTGTCACTCGTTCAGATAAGACAAGTATACATTATCTAGAATAAGAACCAGCATGGTTAAACAATGCTCTTGTGTTCGTTGGAATTTTTTCGCACGAATAATAATCACGCAATTAAAAGCTCAATTCCTTTACTTTCATTAAGGTACTTGCAAACTGCATAGAAAACGTTCTCGTGGCTGAAGCCTAGATCGTAAGCACTGAAGGAAAGTATGTTTTCTATAGTGAAATTCAGCCCCAGGCTAGCGAATGGGAGGACAAAGAATGTTTTCCTGATTAATTTCTATCGGCGACATGATAAAAAATAGTGCTCTATTGTTTCCAATTCTGAACAAAAGTTGCATAGTGGTGATATCGCCAGACCAGCCCTATGTGATGAGAAATTTAACGGGGGGACACGACATCGAAACCTGGTTATTATGGTTTCCAACTGTCTTGTAGGACACCAATGAATTTTCCATGGAAATCTTAAGTGAGTTAATTTTGTTGTTGACATTATTGCTTCCATAGCGTCTGCACTAAGCGCAAGCTTTCTGTATCTTGTCGTAGTTATAGTGGCCACTTCGGGAAGGACTGATAGTACTGGCCCTTCCAATGCTGCTCATGCTAGAGAGTCGGCGATTTCATTTACTTCTAAGCCGCAATGACCGGGTACCCATACTAATCTCAGTAGCTGCAGCTGAGGAGGAACTAGCATAAGGAGCGTCTTTAAGGCCATCGAATTTATTGACGCCGTAATCGACGTACATACTGACAGGGAATCCGTGATTATGATCGCATTAGCGGCATTCAAAGGTAGCTTTCGCAGCGCCAGAACTATTGCCAACAGCTCAGCTTCAAAAACTGGGGTTAAATTCGGTAATCTCAATGAAAAAGACCAGTCAAGCGGAAGGGAGTATATACCTACACCTGTCTTTTCATCCATTACTGAAGCATCTGTGGCTATAATATTATTCGTTTCTGCGTGTGCAAGATAATCCTGCAGTTGGCTATTTAAGACCCTATAGGATTGTAATTTGGGCTTAGAGGGAAAAATCTCATTGAATTCTATCTTAAGAATTTGAGTTGTAACCTGCGCCGCAATCACATCTCGAATTTTAACATTTAACCTATCTAGTTGTTTCTGGATAAAAGCAATTTGAGGTGTTCTAAAGCGTGGCCAATGGGCAAGAAAAAAGCTGTCTGGGTCATTTATAGAATCATATTCAGATCGTCTTGGCGCATAGCTATAAAACTTCAGAAACGTCTGAACCGTTAGGATACGAAAGCGGCAAGGCAATGTAGGTAATCGTGCTTCCTGATACAAAACAGTGTTTGTTACAAACCTCGGAAGTCCTAGACACAATCTCAAGGCTTCTCGTTTCAGCATAACCGGCGGCTTTATTTTATAAGCAGGGCCACCTGAGAACAATACGCACCCAAATTCTAGGATTGGTCGCATATACATTTTATAAATCATCACGATTGTGCTTCTGCGTAGACCATATCGGCGGCTGCTCAGTCTACGAAGAATTCCTAAGGCGCGTTGTGCTTTAGATGCCATGCTTTCTATGTAAGGAGTCCAGTTTAGGTTGCATTATAAATTACTCCCAAATATTTAAGAGATTCCACCTGCGGAATGGGCTCTTGTTTAAAACATATTGAAATTGAGATGGGATCGGATAACGTGAATATCAATACTGCACTCTTATTTACATTTAGGGTCATGCAAACTGCATCTAGCCATCTCTCCACCATATTCACATATATCTGTAGCATTTGATATAAAGAATATATGTCACTATGAGCCGTGAAAAATGCAATATCATCAGCATATACAAACACCTTCACGTCCTGGCAATGCGGTATAGTGCTCATCAAGATGTTAAATAGAACTGGCGATAATACAGCGCCTTGGGGGACACCGCGTGTTTGTTTGCACTTTTACGATGCGCAACCATCCTTAAAACAATAGAACTCTCTTCCTCTCAAACATTCCCTCACCCACGCCAATATATATTTTGGGAGATTGTGGCTCTCTAATATGTCTAATAAAACTGAATGTTCTGCACTATCGTATGCCTTAGCTATATCCAATGTCACTAGTGCCGCATGTTGTCTTTTTTTGCGAGCAAGCTGAATGCGGCTTTCTAAATCTGCGTGTGCTCACCCAATTGAGTAATCTGTTCTGCAGCCAATTTGATTTGGATTTATATCGAATTTTCCTCTATCCATATAAGAATTCTTTTATTGAGCACTCTTTCGATGAGCTTCACCATAGTAGAGGTAAGAGAAATGGGCCGATTGTTTTTTATTACATATCCGAATCCTTGTCTTTTTTGTATCGGCACTATTTTAGCTAATTTCCACTCATACGGAATCCAGGCATACTTTAACGAATAATTTACTGTGTTTAGTAGGTCACATGGTGATGACTTGAATAATACTTTTATCATAGCAGTTGTGATTCCATCCGGACCAGGAGTGGACGAGGGCAAACCTTGTATCACTTGTGCTAACTCTTCCTCTGTAACTTCAGTAACTTCAATCGTTAACGCTGGTTTTTGTGGTTCGTAAGGCTTCGTTGATGTAAATATACACTCCAGGCCTTTAGCCATGGTTTCTAAGGATTTCTTTGTTTCCTTCAAGGACATAATCTCAAACCCTATATTATTTGGAGATGGCATCATTTTACGTGACCTCATGAACCTGAACAGCGCCTTTTTGTTACAAGCTTTTGAAAGGTGATCATAATGTTTTCTATCATATTGTTCCTTAGCTAAAGAGACTGTGTGTTTAAAACTTGCAGCGTGATACTTGTAATCATACCAGTTTTTGGGGCACTGGTTATACATATGTTTTTTTCCAAGCTGCCTTTCTTCGTCGGAAATCCCGGGCACAGTCCGAGTTCCACCACGGACTATGGGTTGTGCTCTTTGCGGATTCCACAATGAATTCCGCATTTTTATATGTTCTTTTGATCAGTGCACTTAGTCTCATGGCTTTGGTATCTTCTTGCTCTTCAGAATGAGTTGCTAAAGCAGATTCTAAATCTTTGCTAAATTTGGTGTTTTAATAAACACTCGAGTCTGAGAGCCTGACATTATAACTTGGCAAGAAATCTTGAATAATATAGGCGAATGATTGCTGTTAGTTGCACAATAACACGCACTACGCGACAAACTAGTGAGTGATGAACTCACAAAGCTTAAATCTAAGGCTGAACGAGTCCTAGCACTAATGTAAGTGGGTGTTCTTGAATTCCGACAACACAAGTTATTATCCGCTGTCCCCTCCCACAATCTCTTACCGCATTGATCAGTTCGGAAACCCCAGCACGTATGATGAGAATTGAAATCGCCGATTAGAATTTTATTTTGATAACTAGAAGTCACTGCAGCGTCTAAACACCGAGTATCTTTCACACCTTTAGGAAAGTATGCATTCACCACCAAAAAAGGCATGCAGCCTGGTAAGGTTATTTCTAAGGCGAGAATTTCACTGTCAGGTGACATGAGCTTATACGCAATTTTTGCTTTGAGACTTATTTTATTATTAATAAAAAATGCCAAATCTCGACCTTTCGATGGACGGTCTAGACGGAAAGATCTGAATCTATTTAGTTGAAAAGACTGATGCATTGAAAGCCAAGTTTCTTGCAGTGCAATAGTATCTGGAGAAAATTTCGATGCCAAATATGTTAGATCAGTTGTTGCAGAGTGAATCGATCGGCAATTCCAATGAAGGATTTTAAGTGACCCTATTGTTGCTCTAAAATAGCCTCAGCGATGGCCTTGTTTAGAATATTTTCTTTAAGAAAATCAGCTTGAGACAGGGTGTTCTTCTGGTACTTTTTGGTTTTTGAATTGAAAGGTGCGATGCCTTTTTTGTATAAAGGGATCTCGAGCGCTTTAGCGATCGGGAATCCATCTCCATTTCGTCTGAGTCCTCCACTTTCCTGGTAAGCTCGCATTGAGATACGCTACCTTCCTCTACTGAATCTGCAGCTACCGTAGGTTGCTGTGGCGTATCGGATCCATACTCCTTTGAAATTTCAGGGGAGTCACGAATGTGAAGGGCTTCCGTAGCCTGCTGTGGCGTATCAGAGTCATACTCCTATGCAAACTCCGAGGAGTCACTAATGTTACGGGTGCACTGAGGTTGTTTTCCGCTGTACCCAACATTTGAGCAATCTGGTGCGATAGAATCTGGGCCAAAGACTCACAAAGATTCCCAGCGATGCGCTCCATTGCCTTCTCCACTGCCTTCTCAATCGCTTCCGCAATAGGGACAGAGAGAGCTTCCATTGTCGGCATATTACGAGCTGTTACACCAGCGTAGCCTTGTGTTCATGCTTGTATTTCAAGTGCTGCTCCCTTACGCGAACACCGTCTTCGTTCTACTATCTCTAGAATTTGCTGTTCACGTACCTTTGCCGAACAACTAGAGCTATCGGCCGCATGAGCTTCGTTACATAGGCATCACTTTTCTTTATCACTCTGACAGTCGCTAGAATTGTGACCTTCCCCGCATACCTTACACCTGACCACTGACCTACAACCTTTCATTGTGTGACCATAACGCCAACACTTTATGCATAGAAGCGGACGAGCAGAGAGCGGCTCTACTCTGTAAATTAAAGGCCAAGCCTTAATTTCCGATGGTTGGACTAACCCCGCAAAGGTAACAATTACAGACTCAGATGGTATTTTGTTCTTATCGACCACCCGTCCACACCGATAGACTGAAATAGGCCCTGCTGGCGAAAACAGCTCTAGTACTTCGGAGGGTGGCATGTTGGCATCGACGCCACGCACTACACCTCGAGTACATGCTAAATGTGAAGGTATGAACGCACTCACCGGCTGGGATGCAAACATTGAGCACTTGAGTAGATCTAGGACACAGGACTGGTCTGGCGAAAATCACAGTATGCCTCCTCTGCCGAACTGGCGGACCTCCGTTATGGACTAGAAATGGGCCGTCACTGACCGTAATTCCGCTTGAATGATTTTCGGGTTTTTTATCCGAATGATGCCGTCATTGGTTGGGACTAGAGCCACGGGAACCGATGATATTCCGTTGCGCAAGAAAAGATCCACTGGCACCTCCTTCGGATCCGTAGAAGCAGACCAAAGAAAAGTCCCTGGCATTGGCGAAGATAAGGGCATCTTGTCTTGTCTGAACTGCACAAAAACACTTATCAAACAACTATTGCAGTATAAGAAACGATGATAGATCAATTAACCAAACACAGCTACTTATTTCTTGGCCACACCCAGAGAGCAAGCTTCAACGTTCAGCCACGTTGCCTCATCTCGACCAGTGCGCGTCGTCTTTGTTGTCATCGGCCACTAGCACACGAGTACGTAAGGCTGGATAATTAGCTATTTGGCTGGACGGTATACTTGACAAGTTAGGCAAGGACATGCTATGACCAAGCTAATTACACCATGTCATGGTAGGGCCGAGGTAATTACGCCACATCTTAAGAAGGCCGTGCTGATGAAGCCATGTAAAGACATAACCGGGCTAACTAAAGAATGATAGGTGATTAGGCAACAAATCTATGCTAGTTAACAAGACGGTAACCATGACAACGCTAAATAAATCTTTCATAATTAGCACTCTATCATGGGATGACAGTCAGTATCCTGTTATTCATAATTTCGTTTAATCATTCTATACTGATTATGGTATTGCTAAATGTGCCCTAAATAATTGCCTTTTAAAAAAAGTCTTATTCAAGAAGACAAGACGGCACAGTGTAATGGTCGTTAAGCCTCAGTAAATTAGTACAATCACAGTTAGAAAGAGCTGATGCGGTCTTCACGTCAAAGCTGAGCACACTCATGAGTGGATGACTAACTTTAAAAGGTGCAAAAAGCTAGGCTATCACAAGCTTCACGATAACTCCAGCCTTGCACAAGTAGTGTAATCTCGCCGCGTTATCTTATATACAAAGAAGATGCCTGTTACAAGCTTCCACTCTAGCGTCGCCAGCGCGAAATCGGCGACGGCAATGACAGCAGGTCGGTTCGTTCCGTACGCAAGCAGAGACAGTGAAGAGATCAGAGACGTGAGAAAACAAAACAAGTTTACTCTAGTGATATTGCAGCACACGGGATCTAATACAAAACTTCAATACAACTAACAAAATATATGGACACTTGATACAATTAGAGAAATATATAACAGAAACAATAAATCAGCTTACGAGAGAGAACTATTACAAACTACACAAACTAACAAGAATAGAACGACGGAGGAGAAAGTTCGAAAATATAAACAGGTGAAGGCATACGTGTGATGACCGGCAGCGTTGTGTCCCCGACGATCGGATGCGAGAAGTCGAAGAGAGTTCTGGCAGGACTGCGATGTCGGCGGTGTTGCAACGCTGGTGGCTCCGGGAGGCTAGTGCTTGCAGGTGACTTCGAGCAGGTTGAGCTAACTCGAGGCGAAGTCCCGATGTCTACGTTGCAGACGTTAATATCGCGTCACAACTAGACGAACGGCTAAGTTTAGGTGGCCAGCCGATACAGAGCCACACTAAAAACTTCTAGAAGAGATGCTTGTTGATCTGTTTCTGCACCATCTTGGTCAGCGACTAGTCTGCCTAGCAGGGCAAAATCCTGCGCTTAAATCCCTCTCATGTCTCCTCGCTCTCTTCCTTGGGGACAAGAGACCTCTACCTGGGTCCAAACATGCGCGTTTAATTGATGGGAAACTCCGCCCCAAAAATATTTCGACCCCACCCCTTTTTAATTGGGAGAGGGCCCGCAACTAGCGTGAGTGACAACCTGTCGGGTTGTTGTCATACGGCTTGGCCACCAGAGCGTTTCCCACGCTTTTCTCCGTGGGAACGGTCAACCACTTAGCTCTGAGCGGGTGCGTCTTGTAGTCTAATCCTTGTTCGGGGTATACCGCGGCCTTCTACGACCTTGCAGACGTCGCCACAGTTACAAAAGGATTAACTGTCGGCGGCGACGTTCTAAGAAGAGCACCCCATTTTGCACTTATCGGCTCCCTTTCATGTGCCGCTGTTTCTCACGGTCAGTCGGGGAGTACGGCGCCCGTTAATTGCCGTGACGCGGTGTCACCGAAAATAGCCGTCCGTGACATTGCCCCCCACTTTCAGAATGTTATTCATAACATTTGTTCGCACGGAGGGGAATTTTTTCGACAACAAGGAACAAAACACCACCAACAAGGGAGGCATGAGGACTGTCCCTCTCATACACAACATAAATAGGCAGAGTGCATCAAAGTAACAACAAAAGGAAAAACAAACAATGGTTAGAGTACCAGCTTCATTTACACGCAACAATATCAATGCGCCATACAATCAAGAAGAGGAAATAGCCGTGTACGGCAGCCATCAATACAGAATACACTGCACGAATGTATACTACAAAACAAAACGGAACAGGTGCGCTCCTCTACCGTAGTGCAATCCTTCAATGTGCATTACAGCAAGTAAAAACAACCAATGCACCAAGCAACAAGAAAATAACTCAAAATACACTTCTTATACAATGAAATACGCACATACAGACAGAAAACAACCGACGAAAGGAAAAAAAATAACATGCTCATAGACCTCAATTCTCAATGCGCGCAACGACAACTGTACCGGGTCACGCCAATCTTAATCAATTTACGAAATCATTCGGTTTATGCTAACATCTTCCTCAAATGCTCATTCATGCCACATCCCCATGGCAGTGGAGGCATACGATGCCACACTAAACCTTTGAAACAACTAGAAGAATGACACATTTTCTCGGTTTTTACCTTATGCAAATTTTCGCACTCATGATTAAACTAATTCGACGCTAACTCTCAGCCTTTGGCTCGGCGGTTTCCCTTCTGAACAATTTACACCGCATCCCGTAACTTGCAAAAATTATGACTGAAGTCTGCATCTGCAAAGCCACACTAAGTAACCATACTTAGCACGCACGTGCAACAATTCTTCAAACTGACCGCCCCCTTTTCTCAATCAGATTCGCTTGAATCGCACACGATGGGGTCGCTTTCCCGGCGGCTTTCGAGCACGCCAGAGGTTATAAAAACCACGAACGCCAGGCTGTGTCCTGCTGTCACGCCTCATTCTGCATTTCGGCCGGCTCCCCTCAGGAATGCGCAAGGGACGCCAGAAACAGGGGGGAAGCCTGGGTAATAGTGTCTTTGTGGTCGCCCCCACGTAGTACTTAGCCGTTGTGCCTTTTCGACTTTGAACCTTCGGGCAAGGCCGCTTTTCCGAAGTCTTCGAAATGAACCGCGCGTTTCGCTCGGGTGACGCACATCTCTTTCCCCCTCCACCCCTGGCTCGCCGCCTGTGCCTCCATGAACGCCACCATTGACGTTTCTTGAAACGGATGCATGGCCTAGCCTGTCGTCTTTGTTGGGAAGGAGTGGGACCTGCCGTAGGCTCACGAAGTGCCGAACGCCTCCGCTTCTTCCTTTTCCTGCGATGTTTGCTTGCCCCCTTTCTCTCAATGCCATCATCATGTCGCGTCGGGAACTGAGTGGTTGGGAAGCTCGTTGGAGCTTGTGCTACAATTTGCCCCACGCTCAAACATTTTGAACTCGGTGTCACGACGGACTGCCGGGCCAAATTATCTTTGTTAATGCTGAGGAAACCATTAACTGGGCCCTCTCCGATGGCATCGCTGCACACCTGAAGCGTCGCGTTCTCGCTGTGTTTAGCCACTGTGCTAACCCTATCTGCATGTGACGATCTCGAGGCGTCCTCTCGAGGCATGAGGATGGTTTCCAGCTTCTTACTGAGTCCATTAGGGCTGCTGGCACACACCTCATCCTCGCTAGGACCGTTTTTTGATGCTGTCTCTACCTCGAGACCGGCCAAGGCCTCGTTCTCTACATCATTTATATGGATGCATTCGAGAATATGCGCGCCCTTTTCTAGCGCGATTTCTGGTTCCGGCGTTTCATGACGCGCTTCAATGTCCAACGCTTTCCGACGCGCCTTGCTTTCAGACTGTTGTCTTTCTGTTTCGCGCTTTCTTTCAGACTCTTGTGTGAGCTGCTCTTCTTTTGTCCATACAGACGTTCCGAATGTCCGGAGCATCTCTGCCTTAACTACATCGTTGTTCGCGTTCTGCTGACTGAGTCGCGCAGCAGCTTCATTTGCCTCGCAAGGCAGAACCGTGAGTAGCCCTTGACACCATGTGTCTCGCTCAAATGACAGTTTCTCGCCGGCATCGCCGTGCTCACTGCTGGATCGGCTAACCCTGCTACCCTCACTGAGGCGAATCTCTAATTGCAGTAACTGCACTTCCCGTTCTCCAGCTTCCCTTGCCGCTTCTCGTTCTTTCGCCCTTTCTTTGCGCTCTCTCTCCCTTTCTTTCCTTGCCGCTTCTCGTTCTTTCGCCCTTTCTTCGCGTTCTCTCTCCCTTTCTTTTTCCCTTTACTCCCGGGCCCGTGCCCGCTCTTCTCTGGCTTGCGCCTGTTCCTGCTGTTCCTTAACCCATTGTCTCAGTTCGGCGCCCTCGAGGCCTAACTGTTTACCGTACGCGATCCACTTATCAAAATTCATACACTCCATACTGAAACTGTCACTATAATGCCACTATAAAAACAGCGCAATCATTGCAGGATGCAACTGCTTCAACTCTGCGGCTCTATCACCAAACTGTCCGCACGGTTCTCGTTCCCCCCTCACTGTCTTACTCTTGTACGGAACGTCCTGTCTCGCGGACGCCAGTTTTGTTACAAGCTGCCACTCTAGCGTCGCCAGCGCGAAGTCGGCGACGGGAATGACAGCAGGTCGGTTCGTTCCGTACGCAAGCAGAGACAGTGAAGAGATCAGAGACGTGAGAAAACAAAACAACTTTACTCTAGTGATATTGCAGCACACGGGATCTAATACAACACTTCAATACAACCAACAAAATATATGGACACTTGATACAATTAGAGAAATATATAACAGAAACAATAAATCAGCTTACGAGAGAGAACTATTACAAACTACACAAACTAACAAGAATAGAACGACGGAGGAGAAAGTTCGAAGATATAAACAGGTGAAGGCATACGTGTGATGACCGGCAGCGTTGTGTCCCCGACGGTCGGATGCGAGAAGTCGGAGAGAGTTCTGGCACGACTGCGATGTCGGCGGTGTTGCAACGCTGGTGGCTCCGGGAGGCTAGTGCTTGCAGGTGACTTCGAGCAGGTTGAGCTAACTCGAGGCGAAGTCCTGATGTCTACGTTGCAGACGTTAATATCGCGTCACAACTAGACGAACGGCTACGTTTAGGTGGCCAGCCGATACAGAGCCACACTAAAAACTTCTAGAAGAGATGCTTGTTGATCTGTTTCTACACCATCTTGGTCAGCGACTAGTCTGCCTAGCAGGGCAAAATCCTGCGCTTAAATCCCTCTCATGTCTCCTCGCTCTCTTCCTTGGGGACAAGAGACCTCTACCTGGGTCCAATCATGCGCGTTTAATTGATGGGAAACTCCGCCCCAAAAATATTTCGACCCCACCCCTTTTCAATTGGGAGAGGGCCCGCAACTAGCGAGAGTGACAACCTGTCGGGTTGTTGTCATACGGCTTGGCCACCAGAGCGTTTCCCACGCTTTTCTCCGTGGGAACGGTCAACCACTTAGCTCTCAGCGGGTGCGTCTTGTAGTCTAATCCTTGTTCGGGGTATACCGCGGCCTTCTATGACCTTGCAGACGTCGCCACAGATACAAAAGGATTAACTGTCGGCGGCGACGTTCTAAGGAGAGCACCCCATTTTGCACTTCTCGGCTCCCTTTCATTCGCCGCCGTTTCTCACGGTCAGTCGGGGAGTACGGCGCCCGTTAATTGCCGTGACGCGGTGTCGCCGAAAATAGCCGTCCGTGACAATGCCGCTTAGCGTTCACTGCATCAAGCGCTTGACAGCAACACTGTCACCATCACATTCACGAGTTGCACTCAGGCCTTGTTAAAATCAACAAGTTTGTATTCGAGTTCAAGCGTCAATCATTTAAATTAACAGACACCCGCGGCGAAGATCGGATACTTCACCACGTGTGCTCGTACCGAAAAGCAGTACTCACATCGAGCGGCACGATTAATCTATCAGCTGTATCGCTTAGTCTATGAACGCAGAAGTAAAAGTGATATCACCACTTGGCTACGATGTCTCGCATTCACTTTTGCCGTGCTCACGACGTATCAAGTCACAGCCGCGCTGCCGCTACGATGCGAGCGCTCCTGGTGACTACTTGCTCTTATACACATCTCCTATGTTTGATAGGAGCGAAACGAGGAGCACGAGAGTGCTGCGTGTGCACCCTTGCTGCCTTCGAAAATGGAAATTTTCATGCTGCAGGTGTAACTAAAGAACCTGCCTGAAACAGTACATATATGCCCACGAACACCTCTCTCAGAGGTGCTTGTTGAGTTGGCGAAACTATAACGCGACAATCATGCTAGCACCACTGCACTGTTAAAATGTTTACTGAGTGGCGGCGCTGACGCGTTCGCACACGGTATTTTTTTAGGGGCGAAGCTTTTTGTAACGGCATTCGTTCATCCGTCGTAGCCGTTGTAGTGTGTAACAAGTATAACACTTTGACCTCCTGGGTGGTGCCGTTGAGAGATTTCTCCTGTGTGTTGTTGAACAATAAAGAATAGTGCTAAATGTAAATGCCAATGGCAGCTAATGGGGAATCAGAGAGAGAAGCATTCGTCTTTTAACTAACGCACACGCTGCGACCCCCATTAGCAGTCATTGACATGTACATTGAGCACCATCTGAAAAGAAAGGGTTGCTAAGTTATTCTCGCTGAGTGTAACCTCCTTAGTTTATCAAAGCTTTAGCGAGCGTTGAGGCGCAGTGCCATGAATACAATGAACTAGTATATATCATGAATGCACTCGATGTGTTTAAAGGTGGAAAGTAAATAGGAAGCGCAAACCGTACGAAAGCAAAAGCCGAATTCTCCTGTCTCTCATTTCTCATTAGAAGCCATTGGCATGTACATTGAGCACTATCTGACAGGAAAAGGTTGCTACGGTACATTCGCTGGGCGTAACCTTTTTGGTTTTAGAGAGGTTTAGCGAGCGTTGGGCCGCATTGCCATGAATACAGTTAACTAGTATATGCCATGAACTCGAGGTGGTTAAAGGTGGGAAGTAGACCCAAAGCGCAAGCCGTAAGAAAGTGTGCGTGTACCACCTCTAGTTTTGTCCTTGGAATGTCCGCTGGATGGCGGTGCTTCTACATAGAGAATATATGAAGAAAAGATGGGAGATGGTAGTACTTGGAGTGTTGAATAGATGGACGAACGGACACAAAGACCGATGCATGGATGGACGCATGATCGGACGCAGGGGCGGATGCATGTTCGAACGCATGGACGGACGCACAAACAGACGCACGCACGGACGGGCGGATGGACGCATGGACGGTCACACTGACGGAAGCAAGAACGAATGGACGGACGAATGCTTCGCCCCACTTTCCATCATTCACTCCGTTGATATGCTGCCATTTTTTTATATCTGTCGCAAATGTGCCACATGCGTTTCCGATGCCACGTGCGTTCCTATAGCCATTTTATCAACGCCGCAATCGCGCGCTTCGCACTGTCTTCATGCCATGGCTGCCACTGAGCGATCTCGGAGCGAACTTGTCTACCCGAGAAGCTCGGGCCATCCTGCACCGCACCCCTGCATAATGCATTACATCACATCTTGTAGCCAGGCAAATTATGGCGAATATAAAAGGTAAAATAAAGCAGCCATGCGAGAAGCAAGGAACAAATTTCAGGAGAATCCACATCAAAAATAAGCAAAAAAATAAAGCGATAGAAAAGGTGACACACTGTTTCTCAAGCCTTGCACCAGCTGCAAGCCACATGGGAGATGACCTCGCTTGCCGCGAGCCTCGTCGCTGCTGACGCGAAAATGGACAAATGAGACCCCGGGGAAAAATTCTCCCTTTGTCGCCGAATCAACCTTGCGTTTGAGGCCCCTTATTGAGAAGGCTTTTTGTTTTGTTTGCTCTTCTGGCTGAGAGCTCTTTCGCTCATGTTTTTAGAGCGCGAGATCCATTATACGAAATTGTACAATCGGGAAATGGTCGACTTCACACTGTGGTCGAGGAGAGGGCACAAATTGCGTTGTTTAAACTTTATTGAGAAGTTAACTGTAATGGATGTTCGCGATATTTGTTTCTAATGTCTTATTCAATAATGCATTCCGCTGGGCTCAGAGGTCACTTTCTTTCTCAACTTGGTATGGCTCTGTCTTTCTTCAGAAAGAAAAAAATGCCATTTTGCCCGCTGCATTGAGATTGGGAAACAAACTTTTAAAGAGAATCGCACGAGAAATGAAATTGTCAATTGAGGTGCCATGTGCGAGCAGGGCGAAATGACCGCTACGCAATAGCCTCTGAAGCGTCATGCTAAATAAAATGAAGTGCTTATACGTCTCATTTTGTAAGAATGTAAGATGACCAGGCTTTTACAGAATTTCGAGGCTCAGCACCATGCCACTGAGAGAGTGGCGCCCAAATTTAGTGCAGAGATGCTTTAAGGCGTCGACCAGTCAAATGATCGTTGAACAGGTACTCAGTTTTGGCTGAATAATACGTAATCAAAAGTACATTACTGTACGTTACTTCCAGCACTTTGTGCGTAAGCCTCGTCACACCGGAGTGTAAGTTTTTCAGTGGGCTTTTTTTTTTTACTGTACCACAAGCATTGCATCAATTAGCCTTAGTCACAAGAGATCTGCTGTTCTGAGATCTAAGCCTATCCTACGTCCATAAGCAGTGATTGTACCTATAATGACAACCATTCATTCCGATTGCGTACCTCAATTAATTGAGGCGTTGTTTCTACAAAGTGGTTTTATTACAAAGAATTTTTGTAATCTTGACGCATCCAATATCAGTTGAAAACCGAACAATCGTTTCGTGATGATGCCTCTCAACTAGTCTCGAAGTTCCTTGAAAGTGAAAGTCTCCTGACTCATAGCGCAAACAAAAAACTGGTAAAGCCATAACAATTCCCTCTATTATATGCTTCAGAACATCGGGCTTCCGTTGACTAAGCTATAGCGACGTGCGAATGACGTATAAGCGGATTCCCTTCCAGGTGCTTTAAACTAGGGGCACTCCATCAACGTCATGGCGTTCAAAGAAGGTGTTTTTCTAACGGCTCCCTGTGGGGCAAAGAGACGCCCTTTCTGGGTCTTTTGAGGAGGCCTCGTGAAAGAAAAATGCCTAGTACGTCAAGCTCGGGTACAGCAGACTGTCTTCATGATAATAGGAAAGTGAAACTAGCATAAAGAAAAACTTCAGTCTGAACACCACATACACGACGAAGAGATCATTTGGGAGTGCTGTATTGTGAAAATCTAGAAGCTATATTACTGCATTCTTGTGCTGCCACACTACTCAAAAGTACTTACTGCAAGACTGAG
Source organism: Rhipicephalus microplus (assembly GCF_043290135.1). Taxonomy (NCBI): domain Eukaryota; kingdom Metazoa; phylum Arthropoda; class Arachnida; order Ixodida; family Ixodidae; genus Rhipicephalus; species Rhipicephalus microplus. Next base: position 124,670,530 of record NC_134700.1, read on the forward strand.
CGATCAAGCACCCCATGCTCGCGTCAAATACAGACACAAAAATGTGAAAGTGCGAAGTTGGCTTGGTTAGGAATTTTATAATATGGGTTGTTTTTAAGGGACAGGCACCAGCGAAAGACGAAGCTACTACACCTGTTGGTGGGGGTGGGCTAAAGCTCACGCCTGAGATACATCTATTCTGAATTTATCGTCCAATTAAAGATGATCGGGGTATTTTATGCTAATAGCGACACCATACAGTTGTTGCCGTGCTAAGGATTCTCTAGGGAACATTATTTTGTGGCACTGTATGTCATGATTGTAAAAGCAGTCTGGCGCACCTTTTTGTTCTTTCTTCTAAAATACAAACGCAGGTTTTTGGTGCCTCGAAATTCGGCCGGGTATGCTCCAACAGTTTTTTGCCGATGTGTACAATCCACCACAATGTGTGAATCCTATATCGCGGCTAACACCAATAGCGACCACTGCCGTTCCATACTCCTGACACACACATCGTTTTTGCTAACCCGCACAATATCACACTCTACATGCTAGACACAGTTCTCTCTGAATAACACCGCACTCAGCTATGCTATAGTCCACCTTCGTTTTACACTCACTTTTCTTTTACTGCTCACTTACCATACCACAGTACACATAGCGTTGCTAAGCGTGCTTTGCTTACATGACACCATGCATGGCTATGCTACGCTTTCATCCTTTACTCTTCCCTTGTTTTCGTCAGCCGAACATTCGTGTGCCACAACTGCACATGACTGTGCTCTGATCGTTTTTCCTGCTTGACGGCACACATGGCGCTGGCATGCTTTGTCTCTCTCCTTCTCTTTCCCACCTTCCCACTGTCACTATCTTATACCTCAATCGTACTGTACCAGGGTATATATGCAATGCTGTGCTTTATATAGTTTTGTCTGCGGGACAGCACACACGGAAAGTCACGGTTACCCTGCTTTTATTCCCCCTTTTTTCCTCCTCATCCTCTCATCTCTACTTCACGAGCTCACTACCCTTTACCAACAACTAGCTCCGCATGGATATTTCTTAGGTGGCTATGCTAGAAATGATTTTGCCTGTGTGACGCCAGCGATATGAGACGACTACGACGAAAGAATACAACAGCATGAGACTGCTCGACTCCGCTGACGTATGCTTATGGAAGTTTTTAGAGGTATAGCACGGACAAACTCTACCGAATATTGTCATTTATTATATCGCTGGCGAAGAGCCTTTTGCCGAATGCTTAAAGAAGAAATAGCCATCAAAAGGCTGTGTTGATGGGTACCAAATCTAAATTTCTGAACACACAAGTCTGGTCAGGCAGCTTCGCCACTGTGCGCGTTCTGTGGTGAACTTGAAACAATAAATCATTTCTTTTTGACCTGCAGGTGGTTTAACACAATACAAAAAACCCTTTTAGAAATACCTTTACGTGGTATTGGTATGGATTTATCTGTGCCTGTCAGTTTGTCATTGGAGCTTCCATTCATGGGTTCTGTATTACGACAGTATTGGCGGCCGCCCGGGACTATAATATGAAAACTATTAAGTTGAATAATTATTTTGCATTAGTATCCTAACGTGTCTACAAGGTTATATACGCATAAAAATCAAAGTATTGCTCTTTTTAAGACTAAATTGCTTTCTTTCTTTAAATACTGATATGCATTAGATCATGCACCATGATTTCCTAGGTCATTAGTATTCTTTCTGCTATATACTCTTCAATATTCTGAAACTGCACAATTCTTTCTGAAACAACTCAATTCTAGGTCAATCCCCCACAGTTGGTATGCGCCAAGGACAACAGGGGATCAAGAACAAGACAACGTTTGATATGTCGAACCCATGTAGTGCTCGGTGTTTCAAAAGCTGTAGTTCAAGAAATGATGGAAGCTTGAGGAGATGAAATGAACGCGGGGTGTGCCTAGAGGTTACCCTCTTACAAGAGGACATTTTTTCGAGAAACGTCGGCTTGTCCAAAGATTGGCTTCGGCAAAACTCTTTGATAACAAATTTAGCATAGCTCGTAATAGAGACTAATTTGTGTTTAAAAATATTATTATCGGTTCATATGCGCCCACTAAGGCCTCATGATGTCCGTCTTCCGCGTCACGTAACCCACTATATCTAGACAGGAAGTGCGCTTTCCACGATAGTACCGTTTTGAAGGTGAAGCATCTACTTTTGCCGAGGCCCGTTATTTTTTGTGCGCTGCCAAGCAACGATATCATGCCTCGAATTTATAAGTTTTGCTATTACTTGGAGTCCAACATTGAACACATACGAAGTACTGACTCCTCCCAAAACTGTTTCAAAATAAATATATTCATCACCGTTGACAACGCTTCCGTTGTGGTGTATATCATCATCATCAGACTGACTACGTCCACTGCAGGACAAAGGCCTCTCCCATGTTCCGCCAGTTAACCCGGTCCTGTGCTTGCTGCTGCCAATTTATACCCGCAAACTTCTTAATCTCATCTGCCCACCTAACCTTCTGTCTCCCCCTAACCCGCTTGCCTTCTCTTGGAATCCAGTTAGATACCCTTAACCACCAGCGGTTATCCTGTCTACGCGCTACAAGCTCGGCCCATGTCCATTTCTTCTTCATGATTTCAGCTATGATATCCTTAACCCCAGTTTGTTCCCTAATCCAATCTACTCTCTTCTTGTCTCTTAAGGTTACACCTACCATTTTTTTCCATTGCTCGCTGCGTCATCCTCATTTTAAGCTTTACCGTCTTTGTAAGTCTCCAGGTTTCTGCTCGTAGCTAAGTACCGGCAAGATACAGCTGTTATATACCTTCCTCTTGAGGGATAGTGGCAATCTACCTGTCATAACTTGAGAGTGCTTGCCAAATGTGCTTCACCCCATTCTTATTCTTCTAGTTACTTCAATCTCGTGGTTCGGCTCTGTGTTTATTACCTGCCCTAAGTAGACATAGTCTTTTACAACTTGAAGTGCGCAATTACCTATCTCGAAGCGCTGCTTTTTTCCGAGGTTGTTGTACATTACTTTCGTTTTCTGCAGATTCATTTTAAGACCCACCTTTCGGCTCTCCTTGTCTAACCCCGTAATTATGAGTTGCAATTCGTCCCCTGAGTTACTCAGCAATGCAATATCATCGGGGAAGCGCAGGTTACTAAGGTACTCTCCATTAACTCTTATCTCAAAATGTTCCCATTGCAGGCTTCTGAAAACGTCCTGTAAGCACGCGGTAAATAGCATTGGGGAGATTGTGTCCCCCTGCCTTTACACCCTTCTTGATTGGTATTCTGTTGCTTTCTTTATGAAGCACTATGGTAGCAGTTGATCCCCTGTAGATTTCTTCCAGGATGTTTATATATACTTCATCGACGCCCTGATTCCGCAGTGTCTGCATGACGGCTGATATTTCTACTGAATCAAACGCCTTCTCGTAATCTTTGAAGGCTATGTATAGTGATCGGTTATATTCTGAGCATTTCTCTATTACCTAATTGATAGTATGAATGTGGTCAATTGTTGAGTAGCCTGTTCGAAATCCTGCTTGTTGCTTTGGTTGATTGAATTCTAATGTTTTCTTTACTCTGTTAGCAATTACCTTTGTAAATATCTTGTATACTACAGATAGCAAGCTAATCGGTCTGTAATTCTTCAAGTCCTTGTCGTCTCCTTTCTTATGAATTAAGATGATGTTAGCATTCTTCCAAGACTCTGGTACCCTTTCCGTCAGGAGACACCTCGTAAACAGGGTGGCTAGTTTTTCTAACACAATTTGTCCTCCATCTTTCAGCAGATCAGATGTTACCTGATCCTCACCAGCAGCTTTGCCTCTTTGCAGGCTCTCCAAAGCTTTTCTGACTTCTATCATTACTGGTGGAGTGTCATCTGGGTTACTGCTAGTTCTTATAGTATTAAAGTCGTGGTTGTCCCAGCTACTGTACAATTCTCTGTAAGACTCCTCCGCTATTTTAACTATCCTAGTCATATTGGTAGTTATTTTGTCTTCTTTGTCCTTTAGTGCATACATCTGATTTTTGCCTATAGGCCTATAGGCAAAAATCAGATGTGGTATATATATATATATATATATATATATATATATATATATATATATATATATATATATATATATATACTCCTTGACAAAGTGCTTTGCGGAAAGGGGATGATGGGAAAGCCATGGAGTGGCGTGCTGATGTTTGCGCGGCAGGCGAGAGAAACAGCACTAAAGCAACAATAATGGATGCAGCTAGCCCTCTGCATTACCCGCTAATGGACGAACTGCTTGACCCATGAATAATGAATGAACTGAGTGGCTTGGTGGGGGAGCCCTCAATGACGTTATCCCCGCTTGTGGAGGCGTGCATATGTATTGTTTTGTATATTTTGTTGTCGCCCACGCTTTTACCCCTTTCTCGTCTCGGTGGACCGAGCGTTGAGCGCCCGCTCACTTGCATGCCAATGGACGGCAATATTTTGCTTCCCTTCACAGTGGCTGGCGGCCTGAACCCTCCTGTGCCGATTGCATCGACCCTTCGAACATGGTTGTACTCGTGCGAGGTACCTGTGATAGATAAACAGTAAATGTTGGGTCAACACCACGCACTACAATATGAACGTCAACATGAACAATAGAACGGAGAAACAAGGTCATGTACTTGTAAATTGCAAAACCCACTAATGAACTCGGCAAGCATGTGGGCAATACAAAATGACAATGTTTGAAGCCTACACCAGTCGGCATGGACAGGTCAGCTAAACCAGTGTATCCGAACTAACGCGTCGACGGTTTATATTATGATGGACGTGATCGAAAACAAAATCTGCAGATCCCACGTACCATGGGAATCCATGTTATGCGAAGAATGTGCAGGAAAGGTGACCATGTGGCAATTTTTTTATTGAGCGACACGTCATGACATGAAACTAAATATATGTAGAGATGGTGCGCGCACAGACATATGGCGCCACCGTGGTGGTCTAGTGACTAAGATACTCGGCTGCTGACCCGCAGGTTGCGGGATCGAATCCCGGCTGCAGCGGCTACATTTCCGATGGAGGCGGAAATGCTGTAGACCCTTGTGCTCAGATTTTGAGCACGTTAATAAACCCCAGATGGTCGATATTTTCGGTGCCCTCCACTAAGGCGTCTCTCATAATAATATGGTGGTTTTGGGACGTTAAACGCCACAAATCAATCATCACAGAAATATGCTGGAAAGTTGCCATGTTTATATAACCAGTTTTGTGAACTTGTGCAACGATGCCGACTGGAACATGCGTATTAACAACACAGGAAGCTGATATAAAGCGAGATGCTCGCGAGGATACTGGCCCTAGACACTGCTACATAAATTAACTTCAGCACACGACAACTAACCACAATTGGCCTCAACTCGACCTGACGGCCGTATCAAAGGAGTACATATGTAATGTTTATAAAATCGGGTAGGCAGCACTGCAGCCGTTATTGACGTGTCACGAAGATTAGCGCCAACTTGAAAAGTAGTTCCGAGACCTGGTATAGGTCCGTGGTAAAATGCTTCATTGCCACGCAGAATGCTTGAGTTCGATTTCAGCTGGTACCACTGGAACCATGACATTTATTCTTTGCATTCGGCGGGTCGACGCTATACCAATGTCTGGTATTTCTTAACGTTCACGCGCTAAAATTGCCCATGTGTGTTCTCGCCGTTCCTGGGTAGATACCAATTGTCAATCACCTGTGGTATATACCAGCATGATAGCGGCACATACCCGCCCTTGGTTATGTACAACTGTGTGGCTGGAAACGTTTGACGACGTACGTGACGGGATTGTGACATTTTTTGTGTCTTGACCAGCACGTCTTATTGGTGAAACCATCTTACTCTCCTATTCTAAATTTGGTTCACGCCAAGCTAAGGTAATGACCACAAGAGCACCCAAACGTAAGCGGCTAGATTCATAGATACGCTCAAGTTCGCCAAATTTCGCTAAGAAATTCTTGGCATTTAAAATTGGCAAAACCAAGGAACAGTGCGATTCGATGATATGCGAAGCACGATTGAGAAATATTGATATGTCACTTTAAAATCAGCAAAACGTTACGAGGTGGAGTTAAATGATGCTGTACCTAACTTCCCTACCATGATTATCATGTTTGAATGTGTTTACTTTCGTCATCTATTCACGTCACGTGATAGTAAATTTAGTAAATGTGGAGCTAGTGGAACGGCCACTAGCACGCTATGAGCGTTGTATCTTGCCATGTTCTTACATGACACGTGTGTCAAGTAATGTCATGTTTGCACCAGCCATATATTTCATCATACATTGACGTCACGTAACGCTAAATTTGATATATGTGGAGCTAGAAAAACGGCCACGAGCGCGTCAAAAAGGGTCCAACATACTCCAATGTAGCGTTGACGCGTGTTCACGCTGGGCACAGGGACGCAACGTTAGCGAAACGCGACCACTCTATAATCTGATGCCACGCGCGATCAGCGTCCGTCGGCGCGGCCCGACGGCAACCAGCGCGAAATGCGACATGCTGCGTTTCGCGCCAATGCGTTGCCAAGACAAAACTGCGTCTTCCTCTTTTCGTACTAGAGGGCCGCAGGACGCGCTGAACCGCGCATCCGTCTAAGCAACGCAGCGTGGCGCACGCCTGCGAGCATATGGCAGGACCGGCGCCTGGTGTGGCAACGCCGACGTGACGCGACGAAATGCACGCCGGCGAGCAGGCGCATCGCGTCACGTTGAAATGCATTGACGCCTTCACTGTGGCATGTAGTCATGTTCTCACATACACGCATTTCATGACTATCATGTTTGCACTGGTCACATACCTTCGTCATCCATTGGCGTCACGTAATACCAAATTTGGCATATGTGAAGCTAGCAAAACGTGCGCGAGCACATCATGAGTGTGGCACGCAGTGATGTTATTACATGACACGCATGTCGTGATTATCAAGATTCTATGTGTCATTTACCTATGTCGTCTGTTTGCGTTGCGTAATACCGAGTTTGGTACATGTGAAACTAGCGAAATGGTCGCGAGTGCATCATGAGCGTAGCATGCAGTCATGTTGATACATGACACACATCTCATGTTTCTCGTATTTGCACCAGTATCATACCTTTGTCATCCATTCACGTCCCGCAATATCAAATTGTGTATAAGTTAATCTAGCAAAACGGCCGCCAGCGCATCATGGGGGTGGCATGTGGTCCTGTTCTTACATGACACGCATTTTATGATTATCATGCTTGCATCAGTCACATACCTTTGTCATCCATTCAAATATCGTGATACCAAATTGGGTATATGTGACGCTATCAAAACAGCCACGGGCGCATCATTAGCGTGGCATGTAGTCATGTGGTTACATGACGTGCATGTCATAATTTTCATGTTAGGGTCTGTCGCTTGTATTCGCATGCAATCATGTCATACCATACCAGTTTCGCAACTTGCCATGTGAAGGAAACCACCGCAAGAGCTGCAGGACCGCGAAATTTAAATCATGGCAATCATGACATACATGACATGATTCTCATGTTATTACTAGCCAAATTGGCTCTTCATAGAGTCATGTTATGCCGTACCAAGTTTGGTATTTATACCATTATTGAAACGGCCAGGAGAGCTAACAGTCGTAGGTCGAGATAGATAGATAGATAGATAGATAGATAGATAGATAGATAGATAGATAGATAGATAGATAGATAGATAGATAGATAGATAGATAGATAGATACGTTCAAAGTCACCGAGGTTCACTAGGAAATGCTTCGCATTTATTAATACGAAAGACTGCCAGGAAAATGGAATCCCCTTTCTCATTCGGAAATGTGCCAGGAATGGTCGGTTAGCTCGTGCCTTACCTTCTACTTTACTTTATCACCTTATTTTGTTCTCGTTGTCTATCGCGTCGTGCATGCTGGGAATCGGGTTTTCACCCATGTAGGCCCAATAGCATCGGATTGAACTGAAACACATAACAAAAGCTTATGTTAGACTTGTGCTCTTTTGGAGCCCCAATTTTGTCAATACGGCCTCATTGTATATGAGACCTAAGAGGCGGCTTTCAGATCTCCCATAGTAGAGTACCAAGTACGCTATATTGTTACCTACTTTTTCTACACACAATCGAATACAGAACAAACACCATTCATAATATAAATGTTCTTGGAGGACACGTGTAGCACTGCTTTATTCACTGCACGAGCAGATAATAACACAGAAGACAGCCAAAGCAGATGGCAACCTCAGTATCTGAGAAACAACACACAGAAATAGATCCTAGTGCGAAGCTTTAATAAAGAAACCTGCACACAGTTTGAAACACTGCGAGCGCGTGACAAATACAAATATACATGTCATTTCCTCCAAAGCCTTCGAAATAATATCTAGACTTATCAGTTGATAGTCACTATTATGCAACAAGATCGACGCCATGTTGACGCAAGAATCACTTTTCTTTGTCCCGATATGAAAAGCTTCTAAGAACTCTTCGAGATGCGCTAGTTGCTTGGCATTTTTTGTGTCTTGTCTATGTCTTTCTCCGGTTCAATGTTGCCTCATGTGTTTCAAGCAACGATGCACCAACTGGATCAACAACGTGCACTGCTGAGCACCAGATTTATTATGAATTATGCCCCTATACCCCTAAGAAAATCTACGTATAACCCATTCAAGGATCGCCTAAAGTTCGATACTCGCAGTATGCTACCAATCTCAAAATTTGGATGTCTCTGCAGTCAACGATTCGGTGGCTTCAGAAGCACTGAATAACTACCATAAAGCGCCGCAAAAAAAATCTAACCATAGAACGTGCATCACCCCCTTTGCATCCTTCATTGGCAAAGAACCCTCCTCCCCCACCTTCTTTCCTAATGGCGAAAGGTTATATATTATGCACATGCTCTATAGAGAGAGCAGTTCCTTTCTCTAATAATGTAATCTATGCCGATAAGTTACGGTGTAGTTAACTCGAGTATCTTAGGGCGTCTTGCTTTGAGTGTCCCTTGGCACTGTCATCCATTAGCGCGTACCCTTAGGGAGACACTGGCACAGAATTAGCCGTGTAATGAACCTGCATATTATGAATCCCAAAGGAAGACTGCCCTACGTCCTAAACAGATGTGGTACCAATACACACCGGCCCCCGAGCATAAGTGCAGGACGTCATTACGAGGAACTTAGACCAGAAATATTTAGGACGGAGATCTCAACCTCACATCACCTAGCGGACCACCGTCAGAAGCTTTAGTCCCACAAAGACCAGGAAAGCGAGTGTAGGAGTGGGAAGGACATTGTTTGTACAACGTGTTTGTTTGCACAAGTCTGAAGCGGATTATGCGAATCCGAACAGAATATATAGAGAACGACCTCCGGTATTACTGAAGTATGGGAGCCCATTTCTGAAAATAACTTTTGTTTCAATACATGACAACCGCAAGGGTTGCCTGAAAAAGATTGCTTTAAACTTCTTACTTTTCTTAAGCTTATGATTACACTTAGGAAAAATTACAAGAAAGAGTATATTGACAAAAATGGAATTTTTGTGCGTGTGTGTGAGAGAGGGGGCTGGTTCTCTACACAGCTCACAAGCTACCCGCAGGCCAAGTATTTCAAAACATATACTTAAAGATTCCAAACCACACTGCAGCTCCGAAAATAGCAAACTGAACAACATGAACAAAATATTATGGTGAATTTTTCATCTTCGCGCAAATGTTAACTGCACAGTGGAAGACAGAAAGTTGCGTTGATATAAATTTAAATGTCCAGTTTGTTCCACGGCTACACAAACGTAACATAATCTGGCCAAAAGAATTCGTTGTTAGCTTGTTGGTTCATAATCTTGAAGCCTGGAAGCGCGAAATTGACAGGGACAGGAAAAAAACACAACAATAGCGCTCTGTCCTGTACTTTTGTGTTCCTTACTGTACTCGTCGATTTTGCGCTACGAAGCTTTGAGAAAATCTGGCTTATGTTGATTTATCTCACAGTATCTGAGGTCGAATTGTTCTCTCATATCTCAACTAATTTTCCTCTTTAGCTTTGCGATGTACGCGAGATACATTATTCTAATAAACTTGTGATGACACCTACGGTTGATTTTCTGAGCCTCTTACTCACCCATTTTTTCAGCCATTCACACTCGTCTGATTTAGTCACGTTCGGATGGAACAAGCATTTGATGAACCAGCAGAACTGCGGATGAGACTAGTGCCTTGCCACTGACCACATCGAAACTTGCCGCTACTGAAACTGGAAGCAGGTCAACAAAAATACTTCGAAGATATTGTTATTTATGCAATAACATACCGCGCAATATGCTATACGTTGGGAGTACTCGCGATAACTGTGCGCATTGTGTTTGCACCAAAATTCATGCGAGTATTAGGATGAGTACTCATAAACCGGTTGTTGCCCATGGGGGTCGAAAGTATCAGTAATAGAAATATTTCAATTAACCTTGCAAAAATACGCAGTACGAAGTAGAAAAAAAACTGTTTTAGCAAAGCACTAACTGCTAGTGTTTCACGTTGTTTTCGAAAACACTATTACGTGTGATAATGTGGTATGCTGAAATGACAGCCTCAGGAATTTTTAACCCACTGGTGTTCTTTAACATGCGCCTAAATATAAACCCAAGAATTTACAGCGTACCACCGTCATTAACACCCGGCCACAGCGGCCTGTATTTGACCCCGCGATATTCTGACCACTGTTCGAGCACCATAACCAGTAGACTACCGTGTAGGTACAAAATATTCAATGAGAAAGCCGCTATTGTGAACCAATCTTTTCTCGGTCTACAGGGTTTGAGTGAGTGAAAAACAAGGTTACAGTTGAGTGAGTGAGTGAGTGAGTGAGTGGGAAGCAACGTTGCGGTTGTGTGAGCGAGCGAGCGCTCAACTAAGTAGGTGTGTGCGATTCTTGGGTGTGCGACTGATCAGATCGAAATAAATTAAATTACTTTCCTATGTGGCCTATGCTTTGACAACAACATGAAATGTTGATAGTCAGATGAGTCCTACTGCAAGTATAACAACACAGAGCGTACTCATTTCAAACAGCATTTGAGAAACAGGCCCACTTGAGCCGAGACTAGTGAGTTTCTTTATATGCTGCATTTATTACATTGAATGCAGCATGCTTATAAGCATAACGATTATCCTGACGTACCCTGTGAAGTATGCAGACGTTTTAGCCAAGAGAAAAACAAATTTTCAATGTGATGACTAGAAAGAGCCGCCACATGCCATATAATTATTGCCCGAGCTCCTTCGACTAGCGAAAGAGGAGCCGCAGCCGTCGCATGTCTCCTCCACTTCAGTTTCAAAAACTCTAGATAAGCACTTGTTTCTTAAGACCTAAATCATATCGCGGGAACATCTTGTAGTCCGAGTTGAGTACAGCGTTAACATTGCAGTCTGTTTGAAGACCCTACCACCCACCTATTACCTTCTCCTAAACACATCTACTTGAGTACTGAAGTAGACCTTCTATTTGAATGTTTAGTGTTTTAATGCTGTGATCATCCTTTTTCCTTAAACCACGTAGAAAGCCAGACACTTAGCGCTGAGACTTTGGCCTTGGACACTACTATACTACGCGCTACAGAGAACACAGCCATGCTCGTTTGATCCAGGCATTTCGAGGAAGTGCTCGAGAAGCTTTCTACTTTTGCGCTTATCTCTGGAATTTGTGAAAGCCCCTCAAGTACGGTTTAAACGAGCACTAAAACGCTTTGACACGACAAAGCCGTGCCGAGATACTTCACTGTACCGCGAAAGGAAGTGTTTTTTTTTTTTTTTTGAAGCAGTGCTAAAATTGGAGAGTCAGTTGTCGCTAAGTCGCAGGATTTTCAAGCCCGAGACACAATGTTTTAACATGAATCCGGTTTTTACAGGGCTCGAAGCTCTTCAACCCTTGTTTCTGGCTGGCAAAAAGGTCAAGGCGGAACGTTGGTGGTACATTATAGCATGTAAAGCGCTTGAAAAGACGAGAGAAAAAACATGCTTGTTTGTACTTGTTTCGTGTCCATGTTTTTTGCGCTCCTATAACGCAGGTACTTTTAATAAAAAAAACATGACCATCGGTTGTGGTCAGACTTGTGAAGATACCCGGACTATGGACAGCGTATATGGGACATATCAGTACAGCGGTTGCATTATAGTTCATATTGAATATTATGTGGGGTTTAATGTCCGAAAATAACCATATGATTATGAGAGACGCCGTATCTAAGGTATCCAGAAATTTCTACCACTTGGGGCTCTTTAACGTGCACCCAAATCTGAGCACACGGGCTCACAGCATTTTCGCCTCCGTTGAAAATGCAGCCACCTAAGTCGGGATTACATTCCACGACCTGCGGGGCAGCAGCCGAGCGCCTTTGTTACTAGGCTACCGTGGTGGGGCTATTCTGTTCCTTAGGTGACTATTATGATGCATCAAAAGTACACTTTCCTGTAGTGTATTAGTAGCTCGGGTAGGCATCAAGAATAATAAGTCACAAAAAAGAATAACTTCTAGAATATATTGAGGGCTCAAAGTGCTTGAAGAGATTAGAGTGAAGCTGGAGGTGACAATTTTTGTTCGTCCTTAAAACTAGTGAACATCTAGAAGTGTATGGATATAGGAGCATTGGTTAAAAACACACACACACGGAAACAAATATTTTTCAGTATAAAATGGTTGATTTCGATTCTTATTCGAGATAGGTGCCATAAAGTAAAAGCCACAGCCTACTCCCAACTATCAAAGAAGGAAGTAAAGTGATAACTGCTGTTCTTTTTCGAATGAGGTATACTTGTCAAGCATTGTTCTATTCATAGCAACAACAACATCAGATCTACGCTGTTAAGTGGCCATACATTCATGAAGACTGTTGTCATTACAATTTCAAAGACTTCGCGCCTTACTGCTGTTTTTGCTCTGCGTAACCAGGAAGTTACTGAGAAGGCTTCACATTTAAATTTGTCATAACATCCTTTGCCAATATCAGTAGCTTTTGAACCACACCTTGTGGGGAATTGGATTGTTCTAGCCTTGTTCTATACTTGATTTAGAAAAAAATCTTGCGGGAGCATTTTTAAATTTTGAGCGAGTGAGCAAGCGAGCGAACAAATGAGTGACCTCCTTGCGTGTTTAAACTAATCGTTGTAGCTACATACCGGTATTTTACAAGTGAGGAATGTGCAGAATTTGCTTGATGGCCGCAAATACACGCAGCTTTCTTCGTGCACCATTTGCACGCGTGTGGCATGCGTGTACGAACGCCTGTGCTCGCTGGCCATCAAATGCACATAACAAGAACTTTTATTTGTAGCCGATGTCGCCAACTGCGTGGATAAGTTGGCGCGGGGACATCGGCTACTGATAAAAATTCAGTAGATCCCGCGTACCTTTGGAAACGACTTTTACGCGAAGCACAAGAAGGAAGATGACCATGTTGTAATTTTTTATTGAGCGAGACGTTATTACGCGCTAAATACATATACAAATGTTGCGCGCTCAGACCTATGTTAAAGAGTTGCAGTTGTTTGTATGACCATTTTTTGCACTACCTTGTTCAACGATGCCAACAGAAACATGAGTATCAGAAACACCAGAAACAATAAGCTGATTGAAGCGCTGGTGACAGCGAGGATGGTATCCCTGGACACTGCTAAACACCAACTTCAGCGTATGTCAACTAACTACTATTGACGTTCACCCGACGTGACGGCTGTATTGCAGGAGTACATATGTAATGTTTATAAAGACAGATAGCCAGCTCTGCAATCAAAATTGACGTTGCGTGACCATTAGGGTCATTTTAAAAATTAGTACCGAGACCTGGCGTGGCTTTTTGGTAGAACGCTTGGCTGCCTCGCAAATTACTTGGCTTAGATTTCTGCTGGGATCCTCACAACTATTCTTCGCAATCGTCAGGCCAACGCTCCCAATGTCCGGTTTTTCTTAACTCACGCGGTAAAATTTCCCTTGTGTGTTTTCGTCATTGCTGGGCAGATGCCAAGTGTCAATCACCTGTGGCGCACACCCGCCCGCGTGTGTGTGCCACTGCCTGGTGGGAAGTGTTTGACGACGTACGCCACGGGATGGCGACAGTATTCATGCCTTTACCAGCACGACGTATTCCTCAAATCATCTCACCTCTCATTCGAATTTTCGTTCACGCAAAGTGAAGGGATTGATCACGAGTGAACACAGATGTAAGCGGATAGATAGATAGATAGATAGATAGATAGATAGATAGATAGATAGATAGATAGATAGATAGATAGACAGATATATAGATAGATAGATAGATAGATAGATAGATAGATAGATAGATAGAAATATAGATAGACAGACAGACAGACAGACATAGATAGAAATATAGATAGACAGACAGACAGACAGACATATAGATAGATAGATAGATAGATAGATAGATAGATAGATAGATAGATAGCAAATTTTTTTGCAGTGCGCAAACAAATGCTTCGCATTCAATCATTTCAGTGCAAAATGTCAGTCGTTAAAGTGTGTATGAAGACCAATAAATCAGGTCTGCAGCAAGTAAATATCCTTGGCGAACTTCACGAATGAATGGAAATTTCCCCTTTAAGTTTATTGAGTTTATTGGAAAAGCTACATATTCCCCGTAACTGCAGGCTGAACCACTTACGCTGTAAGCAGTAGTTGTGTTCAATTGTTTAATACATACAGAGAATATATCTACCGAGACAGCAGTGTTCCCACAAACAGTCCGAGAATGTGCAGGAACTCTTTGTTTGCCGAACTCTGTGAACAATAGTGAGAGCTTACAACGCCTATTTTCATGTCTCCAGGGCCTTTCACATGACATTACTCTATCTCTTCTAAAGTAAATCGGTTTCATGCCTATTCAGCTTCATCGCTGTGAGTCTTTTACGTGGTGGTATTGTGTCTTCAAAGATTTCTATTGTATTATGAGCGAGAGCATATTTCCAATCAGAATCCTTATTGCAGCTTCATTGCATTTTTCTATTGTGCGAAATAATGCACAAGAAATCATCCACAAAAAAAAACGTGCATGGTTGGTATAGGCAGACAGTCAAACTGCGTCACATGACTGCAGCCGAACCTGGCAGCCTGACATCAGTGACGGAGCATTCAGCCTCAAAACCAGCAGTGGCGTACAACCGCATGCCGATGCTCACGGGCATCTGCGCTGGGCATCAGTGACAGCAGCTGAATGTCTAGCATTCACTTACATGTAGGGCGCCGAAAGGAATTCAATTATCGGCCAAGTCCGACTTGCACGGATTAGATTACCTGGGGAAGGATCGCGTGGCCCGACCACTGTCTGCCGGAGACACGCCACGGAATACATTGTGAATGACAGATCGCTTCTCGGCGGGAAACACTGAGTCGCGTTCATGTAACAGCTTGGGGCAGAGTTTCGTGACAGAGGTACACTGAGCAAGTAAAAAACGACTCACAGTTGCTACTACAACAATAAATGTATAGGATAGCAATACTCTGACAGGCCACCACACAAAATTGGAACACGAGAGATTGCTAAGTGGAGGCCACCCTTCTAATAATTTTTTTGTTACATTGTGGATAGTGTGAAGGCTCGCCTATGCTTGGTAAATGCGTAATTCGGTACCGGCATAACAATGATAAAACGCGTCTGATGATTCAGGCATGGCCTATCAATAATAGTGGTAGCACATGCGTGAGTCAACCGTGAATAAACTTGTATGAAAAAGTAATGCAATGCCCCAACAATTATCTTTCCCGAGGATCACCATAAGCGCCAATTTGATAAGTTCGCATATTGTATGGCCGTGCGCAGATAAATTCTCGTGCCTTATTGCTTTTCTGCCAATATGGGCTTCTTCAGTTGTTAGTAGGCGTATAAGGTGTCACGACTTTTTTTCGTGTTTGCATGCTCTGTTTTGTTTAGTCCGAACTTGACTATTCATTGAATAAAGGTGTTATTTCATAGGAGGCAGGGTGTTTTCCCTCTTCTCGATCTGCGAAATTGTGTGAATTAAGGACAACCCAATGAAGTTGCAACCTTAACCCAACAATTTTTCACCTATATAAAAAGACGTCGTCTGTGTTATTCAGCTTACGTTTCTAGTTTTCAAGTCGCGGGGTTTATTTCCGGCAGCACCGGCCACTTCGTGTCTGTTTAGATGTCTTTACGCTTTAAAGATCTCCGAGTCACAGATATTTCTTAAGCTCTCCATTAATGTGTAGCTAACAGTCATGTCTTGGTTTAGGGACGTAAAATACGCACAATCAGGATAAATATTCTTCATGCTTTCCTCGATTTCTTCTAGTACGCTGCAAATATTCTTTTATTATTTCAACAGCGTATATAGCAAAGAAATTGTAGTTACTCTACCAAAGTTTAGAATAGTTTTATAGCGTAAAACGCGTAAATAATTATCAGAAAGAGGGGCGGGGGCTGTTCCTCTATATTATAGAGATTATTTAGGCACACTGATTGTTCAGCAGATACGCTGTTGTGCTGTGGAGCTCGAGGACACAGGTTTGTTTTCCAGTGTCAGGGTTCGAATTTTGATGTGTACGAATCAGAAATTCTACTTGTTTAGACACTGAGGAATTTTTTATAGGTACATCGGTTATCAATTAAGCAGATGCCACGAAACAAATCAGGCTTTTCAACACAACTCGAGAAACGTATCGTTAAAGGGACAGTTTGTTCATCTGTAATTTGTAATAAATTTATTTTCATTATCACTTCACACTTCAGTATTGTTATTTTTAGGCTTTGTATATAGCTGCTAAGGTGTATATATATATATATATATATATATATATATATATATATATATATATATATATATATATATATATATATATATATATATATATATATATATATATATATACTAAGTATAGAGTTGTCTGTTTAGATTGCGATTTCTATTTGTTCGCTCTTATTGCTGCCGTTAGCTTCTATGTACGCCTCTAATTCTTGGAGGTTCCCCTGACAGTCTCGTACCTCAGGCCTCCTGATCCCGTATGTATTATGTGACTCGTTTTAATGCACATGCTATAATAATGAATAATGAATATACTTGAACGTTAGCTTTTTTTACATCATCGGTTTGACCATAGGAACAGAACCAACGGTAAAAACAAATCAAGATGAAAGTACGGAAACGGCACTTACTTGCAATTGATGCAGTTTTTTGTGTATTTGCATGTGCAAGTTGGCAGGTATGTTTGATGCAGTTTTTTGTGTATTTGCATGTGCACCTTGACATTCAAAAGATAAGAAAGCAACCACAAGATGCTGGTGCCTATAATGCCCACCGACTAAAATCAACACTTTGCGCAACACATACGTGACGTATGTGTAAAAGGTACAAAAACACACACAAAGAACAAAAAAATGTGCTTTGTGTTCTACGAATACGAGAGATGGGCGCTAAACAGTATTTTTTCATTAGTTCTATTTGTGCAGGCCTAACTGTTTGTTGAGTTGTGTATTTGATTTTCAGTTTACCATTTCCATAACATTTTAGTGAATTGTTTGCCTTCTGCGCGGTTGAATTTCACGCCACTGGCTCTTCTATCGCCTACCGTAATACGTACTCACGCTTTTCGTGCCCGTTACAGCCCAGCAAACGTGATCTGGAATCTAGCCCACGTTCTTGAACTACAGCTTACATGATAAGCTACCAGCGCGGGTCATGCTGAAGTACTATTGTTTTGAAAACAGGTCTCATTTTACGAATAAAAATATACATATCATAGTACTTAAAAACGAATATACTTTTTCACCATATGTTACAGGGTCAGAATATTTGAAGGCGGAGACAGGATAAGCGTACATTTCTAATGTTGGAACCAGCCCATTGGTCGCATACACTGTATTATTGATGGCTGGAGCCCTGAAATTTTATTATTATTGTTTTTTGTAATTCATAAAGAAGATGGTGTATAAAAAGACAGACATGCAAGTAACGGAGCGGTATCTCTTTCTTAACATTTTGAATCCAGCGCCTGCATTATGAAAATCAACAGTTTGCGTGAAGAGAGCTAGCTGAAAATCAGATCGTACATCGTAAGGTAACACCCACTGTTCAAATATTGGAGCACAGAACAGTGGAGTCCTCTTCGATGCCCTACGAAGTGTAGCTCCTCTTACTTTGTTTTATTCCTTCCTTTCTGGGGCTCGCAGAGTTCTGATAGCGTCCGGTGGGTCAATACAGAAAGCTGCACCACCACGTAACGTTGCCATAAATGGGCTCACAAGAGAATGGCCGGTAGAAAGCTCGGCGAAAGGACGGCAGCACCGAATGGGCGTGCCCTGATTCTTCGATCGTGCTCATGTTTCTGTTTGCCGGTTCATTCCGCGCATTATGGTGGCACGCCGGAGAAAAATGATGCCAAAGCGACGGCAAGCTTTCGTGTAATGTACAGAAACGCAAATTCTCACGTCGCACAAGGCCGTACTCTGGTTTTAGGTCACGAGTTATACGTCTAGATTTCTATTGCGGGGAGAGTAGTTTGTAGTATAAATTCAATGGCCGTACATTATCGATGTTGGTATATAGTTAATATGGTCACTACCATCTTTGAGGCTAGCTGTAGTACTTCCTATTATGAATTTAAAGCAATAATCATGACAGACAATTTTTGAGACTACATACATAAAAGTCGCTTACCCTTGAATTGTTTGAAAGAGAAAAAGAAAACAGGCACTACCGACGCTGGTCATACGAATAATGAAGCCAGCTGAGCAAACGCATTTATCACTTGCAAAAGAAAAGCATTGCCACCTTGCTCCTGGGTTACCGATATTTCTGTGAGATATAATTCTGTTCTGAAATACATTTTTACTTCTGACAAGTACTTCTAATATAGAACTTGTTGATAACATACTTGTTGACTTTCTAGCAACACAACACCTGCGAAGGGCTGATATTCTTTGTACTCTTCGCTCTTCCTTCTTCTAACACGTCAATTAACGAAGCGTAGATGAATTTTTCCCTAAAATAGGTGTGCCTGCACGGGCTTGCTGTGTTCTAGTGCGCACTGGAAAGCGTGTAGTGCATCCGCGAATGTCGAGAACGTGTGACTGAAACGCGTCTGGTATGGCAGGGGCTACAAAAAAAACAGCCCTGTTTTTCAGGTATGTTCCGGTCTTAAACGTTTCAAAGTTGTCGCGACAGCCAACAGGAACGTTTTCTTGAAGGGGAGTATGAGGTAGTATTTAAAATTACTGTAGGATTCCGTGGGACTGGCCATGTTGCAAAGGACGCTGAAACGACACAACGCCGCCGGCGTACACTACCAGATTTGGGCATCCCATGCCAATGTTGCCGTGCGTGCGCTGACATCTTTATACGTCTGTTTTCTATGATTTGGCTCTAAATTGCGGGCAAGGAAACTATCGGACTTGCCAAGTCTGCACGGGCCAAGGGGCCAAAGTCTTCAAGCTCATCTCATCGCACCATGCTTTCAACCCTCATAGTCAACTAATAGAAAAAATATTGTGGTCGCCAGCGTACTTCGACTAAACAGCCTCGAAAACACATGATGGCACAAAATGCGAGCTGTTCAACTGAACGTCTTCTACGGTGTTCTCCCGACGAAACTGAGACTCCAAATAAACGCCGCACGACGTGCCCCACGCCAACGGACACCACGCATTCAAACATTGCATGGCGGATCGTTTATTTTATTTTTTGCCACAGTTGGGGCAGTGATCATTGGCAACGTAACAGCTAGTCCCATTTTTTAACGGCTGTAGCATGTAGTTGTTCCGCCATCCCTTGCACGTGTTGGGCTAACAGATCTGTTTCTTTTCGCTGATGATGCGCAACTGATCAGCACATAGATAATTTGAGTGGGTACGAGCTTTGAAAAGGAGTATTCAGCAGCCTCCCCGTCGACCGAACACTTAAGGCCCACTGCTGCTTTGTGAAAGGAATGTCGGTGTTATGCTTGTGGCCTGCGGTACCTCTCCAACGTGAAAGCGGCTTCAACAGTTCCTGTCAAGTGCAACAATAAGCCACGATGAGGATAGTCATTGTTCTGAAGCTGTTTCTAAACTGTTTTAGCTGCAAGAACTCTTGTAAATGTTGGAAGATCTGGTAGATTAGGTGCTCCACATAATTTTGGAAGCTTCAGGAACTTTTGTTGCATTCTGAGTGTTTTACCTCTCCAAAGGAAGGTCCTAAACAAAGATGCAAGGCGTCTGTCTGGCAATAGGTTGTGGTATGGGCGCAATGTGCCCGATATGAAAAGCATATGCGTGCGCTTTCGTTTTGGTCAACATCACCTTTGCGTGAAGCAAAAAATTAAGTCAGTGGCATACGCAAAAAGCTGCGTCGCTCTATCTACCGCATCTGCCCAATTTTTGGGGGGTAGAACTGCACGGAGTCCAGTTAATGACGTTGAGACTCTTACGAACGGATTCATACCCAATTTCGCCCTTTTCTCTTGAGCTTTACCTCCATACTAGCACTACCAGCTTGTGTTCCCGTTGTGGGAAGTAGCTAACCTAGAGCATATGCTGTGGCGATGCCCCTCGTTACTGGGCAGTGATCAAGATACCTAGGCCAGGTACCTAGGCCTTCAGAAGCCCCAAATGGGGGGATCATCTTTGAGACGTCTACAGAGCCCACCATGCGGCTGTCAGGCTTAGCTTGCCGTCCTAACGAGGGAGAAGCGCACTGCATGGAAGTAACCTTTCTCAGGACTACACAAAAAGTTTTTCCATTCACCCAACCTCCCTTTCTTGAAAGTATACCACCAAACACGTTTTCGGCGTTCACGTATAGAATACTATCTGGCAAAAGGCCATGAAAGCCACTGATTAATAACTTTACTTTTGTCCGCGTTCAGGCAAGCACCCAACGAATTAGCTTACTCTATGGACAGCTTCAAGAACACGCAGTAACTGGCTTGGTTTCTCATGAATACAGATTTGTCATCCACATAAGCAGTGATGCTGTCTTCAGACCTGTCATATAGCCTTGAACATTATGGTACTTCACCACATTCATGGTTAGGGGTTGTATGAAAAAAATGAACAGCACCGGTGCGACCGGACATCCTTGGCGAACACCTCCGTCCACTCTAAAGCTTTTTGTCTCCAGGTCATTAATGACGAGCCTGCTGCTCATGTTGGTCCAAAGAAGCTCTATGTAGCGGGCTTACACCTCTGGCAATCCGAGTGTTCTCTGAAAGCTGTAGGTAGCCCTTTCATGCCCTGGCAAAGACCTTAGCTTGGTTTAACGACACGAAGGGACCGGTGACTTTTTTATCGTTGACATAAAAGAACAAATCTGTGATGAAAATAAGTATCTAAAAACTGACCTACCCGGCACTGCACACGTTTAAATTGGTGACAATACATCGGGCAAAAGATCCTTCGGCCTTAAGCCAATGATTGTAGCAACGAGATTGTAGTCCTTGTTGAGGGCTGTTATCAGTCTCCAAGACAGTGGATTGTCAGAATTCATGCCTTCTTTTCGCAGCAAAACGACAAGTCCCTTAATGAAGGCTTTTGTGCATGAACAGTGAACCCGGTGGCCGCGTCAGTAAGGGTGTGCGCAGAACGCAAAAAAAAATATAAAACCTGTACCTTGCGCCAAGGTAATGTTTATTTTCGTGAGATCTTGCCAAATTTGTATTTTGTCGCCTCAGCCGACAAGACGCCTGAGGGCAAAGCGTGGCCTAGCATTCATAAAAATCTCCGATTCTTCGATGCTGTTTACTGTCTTTGGGGCTATTATCTTCAAAGTAGAGCCTTTCCAAATGCGTCCAAAATGCTTTTTGATTTGATTTGATTTCTGTGACGATGCTTCCGCTCTCAATCCGGGCAGAGGTGACACAACTGGGCTTATGTTTTCTTACCTCTACGTGCTGCGCGTATACCAATTTAGCTAGTTGATCCGTAAACAGGGGCAGTTCCTCTGCGGGCTTGAAGGTCCTGGACTTTTCTCTTAACAATAGGTGGTATGTAGCTCTTGTCGCCCTAATTTACACTTGAATTGCACAGGTTAAAGTGGCTGCGCTCTGAGTGATTTGAATACACCTCAAAGTTTTAGGAATTGGTGATAATAAATGTGACTAGCCCACATGTCCTGCCTAATGCGTAATCCCACGCCATCTCGCCTTCAATTTATTTTTTTCAACCGCGTAATTTGTGGCACATCTTCCAAAGACGCATATATTTTCATGTGCAGTTCGGTTACCGCCATCATTAAGCAATGATAGGTTTGTTTGCCACAACTTCAAGCAATGCCTTCTCAGCATGGCCTTCAGAAGGAACAGCGCCAGCACGTTGTAGCTGAGCTTGCGTTTCCTAGCGCAAGAGTAAATGACATCGCGTGCATCTAAACCTGCAACGAGTTCGTTAGGGATATATACTCTGTCAATCCTGCTCGAAGACGTACCCTTAATACGCTTAGATCCAAAGGTGTTCTCGTGAAAAGCTGTCCATGCATTGACGAGTTACAGTGCCACATAGTTTCCGCAGCTCCTTCTAATTGAACGTGATTTGTCCTTGTCTACGACCTCGGACGTCTGGAATTGAATTGAAAACGCAGAAGAAATAACCTAAGAAGACGCACGGTGCTGAGTCTAGATGGAACAAACTGGCTCCACTTTAAATCTGATTTTATAAATCTGATTGGCGGTAGACCTATTAACGAGGGCGTAAAAGTGAATCAAATTCTTCGATTGCTTATCCACATCTCAATCGCAATAACGCGCTCTTCTGTATCGAAAAGGCAATGTGCCCCCGTCACCTGTACCTCAGATTGAGACACACAAGCCTGGTGACAAGTGACTTAGCATCCGTTGAGAAGAATGCTTCAACCAAAAACATAGTATGGAAGGTCATGAGATCAGGTCGTGTTCAAATGTTCGTCTCTTGTAGGAAGGTTCATTATCTCCGGTTTTTTAACACATCCGCTGAAACAGCGGTCAATAAATTTCTGGAAGAAAGCCTATCTATCGAAATAAATTTAGAAGAAAAAAAGCAAGTATTTTTGCCATCAAAACAATTACTCCAAGGACGCCGTGTATTTTCCTCTGTTAAGTGGCAGTAAGTGAAGTCTGCGTGATGATACTCACCGCGAGAAACTCGCACCGCATTTTACATGCGCGCACAAGCAGAACACACTTACACAGAATAATATCGGCAAAAGCTTTCGCAACAGGCAACGTAATCCGCATGGTGAAAGTACGATAACCGAACACAGCAAGCATAGCAGAAAAGTGACAAAATGGCGCGTCAGTGTTTAAACCCGACTGACAGTAACTTAAGAAATACTAGTCATTCCGCGTGCTTCAGAAACTACGGACGCATAGTGAACGTAAGGCAGGGAAGCAAGCATTTTCAAAAGTATGGGTGAGAGGAAGTGAAAGGCGCATATGTGGTAGCACAAATAAAAAAAAACACCGAGTCGTCACCTACATGAGATCATGCATCCAGCCCTGATTAATACACAAGACGCTTTTTGAACGTTCCGGAGGTGTTGACATCCCTTCCACTGCTTCATCTACCAGACCAGAAGTTACACCGTTAATTGGTGGTCCTTGGAATTTTGTCGGAAGAACGCATATTTTCCGGAGACAAATATTCGTCATGCCTCTTGCGAAAAGCTATCGCTGTTGAGTTTTGTTGATGGTGACCAGCTCCAACAATGTATGAATGTCTTGCCAGACGCTTATTCGCGCGTCTCGGCAGCATTTGCCCAAGACGTTTTAGATTAGCTTGACCTCGTGATCTTTACTTCGTTCATAGACGCCATCTTGACGCTTATTTCAGGCCATCCAGCCACCATTCATCAATCTCGTCAGGGGCACTTGTCATCGGTGCAAGGGGTGGGATATCCGTGGCCAACATTTCTTGTTCTCCAACGACCCGAGACAATTGGGATGCTTCTTCTGACGGTGTGGCGTTTCCAGATTGTTCGTTTTTTGTGTTTTTGAGGTCCTCTGGTGAAGTGGTAGCAGAAGCTGTTGGCGTCTCTAGAGTGTATCTGTGCCCATCTGCTGACGTAGTAGCAGACGACAACACTCCGGTGTCCCGAGCCAGCGCAGCAACGTCACTGTCACTCGCTGCGAATGGTCGCACGGCATCCACGCGACTGGCCTCTTCTGCTTTGGCTTGATGAAATTCGTTGTGGGTGGCACAGTCGTCATCCCATTGGTTAACAATCATTTTTCGCCATGCACTGGTTTTGCGTTGCCAAACTTCCATGTTTCTGGAGGCTCTAAATTAAGTCGTCCTCATCGAAGAAACTCTCAAAGTTATGGAAATTCTTTTAATGATTCCAAATTGCTATTCTCTGCGATTGCTTACGACTTGGGCTAGAAGCAATCTTCCCTCGCGTGGTCCTCGTTACGACGCTTACATTTGGGCACACAATCCTGGGTATAGCCCAAGGCGCCACATCGTTGACAGAAAGGGGTTCTGCAAATAGCCGCAACGTGACCTCTTTTGCTGCAGCGTGCGCACACTATACGCACGCAGTGGTACTCAAGCATCACACAATCTTTTATCGAGAGGAAGTTGGTGGCGGGCTTAGCCATCTGAGTGCAGATGATGGAATAACTTCGTCACCCTGCCGTTGCAGAGCGACGAAATTATTCCCTTTTTTACTTTTTCTGGTAGGCACCGTTCAGTCGATAATTCCAGTCTGACTTCAGCGCCAGCGTACATACCCTAGCAGAATGACAAATTGGCAGATTCCACGTACTGTGAGAATTGATTATATGCGCGAAGCCCGAATGAGGAAGGTTCATACGCAACTTTATTAGGGAGATTTAGATTGGCGCACCGCGAGCCCTGGCGGTGTGGTCGCTGCACTGCGCACGCGTCGTAACGCGAGTCACCGTCAGCGTTCGCGTCACGCATGCAGATAATCCAAAATAGCGTGTGGCGATCACGGCCCGCGAGGCCCGCAAAGTGCTGAGAGTAGCTTCCGTGCCCTTGGGTTTGTGGTCGGGGCGAAAGTTTCTAGACTCTTTCCTAGGGGAGAGCTCACGCAATTCTAAAACTCATATGGCTCTCGCTATTCCCGCAACACCCGCATGCCCTGCAAACGTTATTCTAAAGTCCTCTAATATGAACGCCATGTTATGAGGCGGACGTCTACAAACTGTCGTGCAAGATAGTCATGCCATGATTATCATGTTTGGATGTGCCTTTAGGTTCATCGTCTATTCCCGTCACACGGTACCAAATCTAGTATCACGGGACGGTATATATGGAGCTGGCAAAACGCCTACGAGCGCACTGTGACCGTAGCATGTAGTCATGTTTTACATGACAGACATGTATTGATTTTCATGTTTGGACGTGTCAGTTACCTTCATTGTTCATTCAGGTCACGTAATACGATAATTCGTACACGTGGAGCTAGCGAAACGGTCACGAGCACGCTCTAAGCGTAGCATGTAGTCATAATTTACGTGACACGCATTTTATTATTATCATGTTTGAAGTAATTCACCTTCGTCGTCTATTCGCGTCACCAGATACCAAATTTGGTATATGTGGAGCTAGCGAAACGGCCACGAGCGTGCTATGCCCGTAGCATGAGATTATGTTTCACATGATACGCATATCATTATGATCGTGTTTAGACGTGTCATATACTTTTCTTATATATTGACGTCGTGTAACACCAAATTTGGTAAATGCCGAGCTAGCAAAACGGCCATGAGTGCACTATTTGCGTGGCATGTAGCCATTACTAGTCATAACATGGAAATCATGACATGCACTTCACAATTTCCCTGTTAGGGTCTGTGACTTATGTTCGCCATGCATACACCTCATACCATACCAGTTGTGCAAGATGTCATGTGAATGAAACCACCGTAACAGCAGCAATACCTTAAAATGTAGATCATGACATTCGTCGCAAACATCTCACGATTTTTATGTTACGACTAGTCAGTTATGCTTTTCATACAATCATCTTATAACATACCGATTTTGGCATCGCTACCATTATCAAGACGACCAGGAGAGCCAGAAGTTGGGGGGGGGGCTAGATAGATAGATAGATAGATAGATAGATAGATAGATAGATAGATAGATAGATAGATAGATAGATAGATAGATAGATAGATAGATAGATAGATAGATAGATAGATAGATAGATAGATAGATAGATACGCTCGAAGTACGGCGTCGGTGAAAATGAAACGTTACGCACACAACTGGCGCCATGCATCTGTCGGCGGAATGGAGCTGCAATTAGAGTATTCTTGCGACCATAGGTGGCGCAGCGGAAGGTCGAAATGGCGGACGAGACAGTGATGTTGCGAGCGTTTATGGCAGCGTCGTCGAGCGTGAAGACGCGTTCATTGGTTTATGACTACTGAAAGACTGTACTGCTTCGCTGTTTTATCACCGTGTGACAGCTTCGGAGCACGTCTACATGGTGCCGCCTGCGTCGCTAGAATGCCCGAATACAAAGGGTACACATGTACACGTCTAATTAAGACGATAGTCTTTCTTGGGGTACTTCAACCTGAAAATTTTGGACTGTCAATTTTTCTTTTTTTTCTGTTTGACATTTGTCTGTTTCTCCACCGTAACAATACCTCGAACGGTACCAAGCGATATCCCAAACGACCAACCCCATCAGCAGCACCCACCAATATTGCTCAAGTTTCAGCGCTTATTCTTGCGAGATTGTGAATTAAAAAGCAACTATTGCGCATATCTGAGGCACCATAGCAACATGTCCTTATTCTGTATGTGTGTCATTACACTGTTGAAGGCACACCTAAGTAATTCTAAAGACCGTAGCGTTAATCACGCTGCGCTTACAGGGCAACGCGATTCTCAAAAAAGCAAGCGTTTCCAACGCTTTGCTAAGACGACACGGTGGTGTCACCTGTTTTCTGCGTACCCCTAACGGCGAATGCCAAAACCTTGCGACGGGGCAGAGAGGCACGTACGGTGAGAGGGGAAACACGCTGAATTGCAGGCTTGGTGCCCCGACTGCTTCTACTTGTACCTTGCGACCTTGTAACTTGAACTCCTGCTTTAAAATCAACATGGTGGCTTTTGCTGTGCACCAAACAGCAACTACAAAACTCCAAGCTCCGATGTGCTGCAGAAACAGCACACTTTATTCCCCATGTCGGCCTCGAGACCATTTATGATCTCCTTGATGGACGTCATCCCAATCGGAACGGTAATTTTGACGCAGTTCTTTTTGAGGAGGAGTGCCACAGCCTTGAGGCCATCCGTGTTGGTCTCGGGAGGGGCCGAAGACGATAAAACCAAGCCTCAAAGCCGCTGGCTGGCATAGTCGTGGGTGGACACCCGATAGCGACACCACCGTGACCCTGAAAAGCTGAAAACGAGACACTCCGAAGAAACTGGAACGATGGACGGAGCAGAAAGTATAGACATTTTGCTTTAGGTGTAGCATGATTCATCAACCCGACCAATGTTTATGAACTTGCTCAACACCCAAGAATCGGAACTGGTGGCTACGCTCATACCTGTGAACATTGTTGATGAAAAAGTAAATATTACGCATTCCTTAGTTAAAGAGTATAGCGCTAAAAACTTAGATTGTCCGATAGGAAATCATTCGATTTATGTCAGAATGAATGAGGCAGTGTGTTCTTTTATTAGAAGATAAGTAGATACGTTATTTTAAAGAACCTAGTGTTTCTTACACCACTCTGAAAATGCAACGCTATACAGGAAACAAGGCAGGCAGACGCCTATCGTATTTCTGTAACATTTGCAGCAGTTTATTTAAACAGGCAGCCAAACCAATTATTGAAACAATATTTATGTAGAGTTCATTTAAAACCCGGACAAACGTAGATCTTGCAAGTGGTATCTGGGTTTACAACAGTTAAATTGACCGTTTTTTTGCAGTTTTGATTGACACACATCTTTCATAAGTGTCGCTAACGATAATTTTGGGAAAACTCACAGCAGCATATCAAAAATGTATTTTTCTTGTTTCTGAAGCACAAGCTTACGAGTTTCGTACGATGTGCCGTATTCTCTTTGTTTGCATAGTACTGTGGAGAATGTCCGTCAATTCTATAGTCCAATAAGAACATCTTCGACAGTACGGGCCGTACTGATGACAATAAGTTTATTGAAACAACAAAGTACAATACTTACAGTCTACATCTTTTGAAACACGCTCACAACCAACTTCGAAAACGTTAAAACAATATACGAGAATAAGAGTTTTTTTGTCTATCTATAGCCGGTTCTTACAAGTATAATCGTTGGTAGTTTTTATTTGCTTGGGCACTTGTCAGAGGATTCAGGAGAATATGCTAACTCAATCACAATCAGTCCTGTTGAGAGCGCAGCCAACGTTTAGGTGGCCTTTTTTTCAGTATACAGTCAGACGCTTTTCTTACGGGATGATAGTTTTACCCTGTGCCAGTATACTCATGGCTGGTTCCGCGTGCTTGGCTTTGACGCTGGCTTTAGGCAGCCTGTTACATCTGACAATGTTTCTATTTTTCACATTTTATCACACTTTTTGAAGTGCGCCTACTTCGACGGCCTCTGCACCAATTGATAAACTGCGCACGGTATCATGTAAAATGGAGACAGTTTGAGTAGAATAGGTTGTCTTTTGGTTCCATGGTAATTCTTTTGTTAGCTAGTTCCAATGGCCATGTTCTGAATAGCGTGTCATTAAAAGTATCTGTTTCTAAAACTCTATAATTATGACAAATCACTGCATGTTTTAGTTCAATATGGATGTTGAAGTGTTTTGGCGATGTGTTGTAGAAAAAAAAAAAACTGAAGCACGATTGACAATCATTTCTGCCATTCTATTTGGGGAGAAATTTTCGTACATATAGCGAGAGTATTCGCATGCCAGAGACCTACAAGAACTATTGCGCTATCGAACAAGACATGTTTACCGTTAATGAATTGCGGCTTCAAAAATGAAAACGCAGTCGATGACATAAGCTGTCCTCTTTTTTTGTACACACTTTTCATTCAACAATTAGAACATGTACTACAATCAAAACAGTCTAGTGGCTGCAAAACAGTACGCGGCTGCTGGCCCGCAGGTCGTGGGATCGAATCCCGGCTGCAACGGCTGCATTTTCGATGGAGGCCCAAATGTTGTAGGCCCATGTGCTCTGATTTGGGTGCACGGTAAAGAACCCCAGGTGTTCAAAATTTCCGGAGCCCACCACCACGGTGTCTTTCATACTCATATGGTGGTTTTGGAACGTTAAACCTCACATATCAATCAATTACAATCAAGACAATTTAAATAATATAAAGCAACCGGTACAGGTCATACTAAGATTAGTCTTCCCATACCTAAAGAACAATTTGGCTTTCTTATGCATGCAATGAGTTTGAAAAATATGTGCGGCTGGTGGCGAATGTATATTGGCGCATGTTGTTAGGCACCCACTGAAGTCTCGCGCTGCTTCCTGCTCTTGTGAATTTTGCCAGACCACCTGACAAGCCAAACGCGCCATGCAACGCTGGCTGCACGTGTCAACACACCACGCACTGGAAAAAGAAGGCTGGCGGTTTTTCAAAGGAGCGGGACGGGGAGAGACGCAAAAGAAGAGGTTGACGAGCTTTTCGCTAGCGAGCTCAGGATAACATTTGTGTATTTTGTTGACGGGCACAAGTTCGCCATAATAAATAGCTGTTTTAGCTTCCGGCGTTGCATTAGTTCGTTACAATATGCATAAATTTGTGCATAAATAAATGAGTATTCTGAATACCACGAAGCTTTTGTCTTTTTTTTTTCTCAATAAATAAGGTATCGCTAAAAAACGTAGATGGCTAAATAGGAAAAAAAACGATATATGTCAGCGAAAAATGGGTTTACTAAACTATGACAGCTGGGTCTGTAAGTAATGACTTCCTGTGCACATTATCTTGTGTCGCGTAGCAGTTAATCGTCCCTGCAGTGAAAAAAAGCGCAAGAAAAAACCATGGCACTGCGGCCAAGGCTGTGGTGTTCTGCTGTCTCCAGCATTTGGGGAAGCCAGCAAGGCTTCATTAGGCGCTGGTGAATACGTTGCTGCTCATCTGTAGTCATTAACCTTCGAGATTTGAGGTCGTCCTGCAGCCATCTCATAGCCCTCACATTTGGTGAGTACTGTCCCATCAGCGATTATTATGGCGCTGACACAGTAGTGTACCACGCCCGTTCAAATGGCCGGGAATGGAATAACTCAACTGCTATACACTGAATCAATGTTTTGATTTTGTCAGAAGCAGTTCACGTTAGCGTTCTGAGGGGAGAATGGTCGTGGGGTCGTGGGAGTGTAATCCTGATGCAATTAGGAAATCGAGCAGGCATATTTTAAATATACACACTAGTTTAAAATATTTCATCATTACCCTACTGGCACGTACTGCATATAGTACTTCTGAATTGGTGATGTTTATAGGTAATTGTTTAAAATAAACATCTGCTCTGAACTTGGGCTAACTTCGTATTGTACCCTCTTTTCGAAAATGGCGTAGCTTGCACGCAGCGACAAAAGGTGTGAACCTGTGAAACTGGAGTATTCTGAAAACTAATCCGATTGATTCGAGGTTGTTTCTAGGTCTTTGCTCTTGGTGATGCTGGTTCTTTGTAGGATTCATCTAGGTCGTTGTGAGGATTCAGGAAGGTGATCTCATTTGGTGCGACATTGATACCCCTTCGGAGAGGTTCAAGTTAAGTCACAAACGCACTATGGTTGCCCAAACTTCAAAGAATCTTGCACTGAAACCGCATGTTCGCTCTCATCCTAGATCTGCGGCCCTTCCTCGTTGATGTAGCCTTTCTATCGCTTCGGAGTCTCCTTTCAGTAGCTGTTCTCATTCCTAATTTCTAGTTTTGATTTTTGAACGTACTAAATGTTTTCGGCTCACTACCGTTGCTTCGCATACAATCCTTGAGCGGACTGTTCCATTCTTCATTTTTTTTGTGAACCAGTGTTGAGTAATGGGATCAGGTGAGTATCTGTGGCACACACCCATTTGTGATGACAGTTATCACCGGGTGGCTTGACAGCTGTAAAATAAAACAAAAAAGGCCACCTTGCGCCAACTAGTATAAAGTTCACTTTTGAATAAGTCGTGATTTTCAGGTGATAGTAGAGTGAAATACAAACACAGGCATCATATCTATGTTTCCACTCGCGGGCAAACAAAGAGCACCCACATTCGAGGGGCTACTTTAACTTACTAATTATTTTGCGGTCTTCTGGTCTGTCGTAAGTTTGGCACGGTTTCCTGACTCTTGCAAGCGTGACTGCTTACGTCATCTAAGTAATCAATTATTGCCAAGAATAATTAAAGAGCCAGGTGGACAAATGGCTTTCAGATGAATAAGGACAACATGTAAGCAGGTGCGAGAAATTCGGGCATCATGACGACGTGTCATTTATGGGTACAATGTTTCTTTTTTCTGGAGCCTCCTGTTGCTGTCATCAGTCAACTCATCCTGGTGTATTTAAAATGAAATAATTGCGGACTTTGGAGCGTGAAACTTTTCACTTTATTGCCTTCCAAAGTACTCGCTTACTTTTTTTGCAGTCAGTTCTCCAAACTGAGCCGTGTGTATGGGGATATGTGCCCTGATAAAGAAATGGCATACGAGTGTTTGTGGAACACATAAGAAACGTGGGTTAATTCGATGAAGCATTTTGAGTACCGAATGATTGAGTGATAGCTCAGTATACTTAAGCACTGATTAAGCCGTTGTACTTCTCTCAAATACAAATATTTTATATCTCCAATACAATATACAAACACGCTTCCAACCTTGGGCTTGGCCCCGAGCTCACCGCAGAAAGAAACTCTTCCTGCGTAGACCACAGGAGGTTAGTGCTATCGCCAGTCTGGCTCGATTACTCTGAGCCATGGAAACGAGGTGAAATGAATACAAAATTTATGAAATTCTTTTTGTAGTTGTTGTGCACCGGTGTTGATAACGCATATAACGATGTCGGATGGGAGCCGAGTGCGAGCGATAACAGGGATTTGGCATTCCGCAAATCGCTTCAAACAAGCCGAGATTGAAATTGCGTGTGGTGCTTATTCATCTGGCTGGTACGGAGGAGAAACGAATGTCGAATGTACTTGAGTATTATTCTCGAGATCGGTGCAGCAGGGTGGCTAATTATAGCTATATTCAAAAAGATGTGTGGGGAACTGTAGAAGCGATATTTTTTTGCTGCGGATTAGTCTGTGATGCGTTCAATTAGGCATATTAATAAGACACCTGAACCAATTTTTTTTAGCGCTGAAACAGTTACGTGTGATTGTCCTGTTGTCGTAGTTGAGGTGCATATATATCAATATTTAATGCACGCTACTCAAATAAATTACAAAACTAGGGAACGATTTCTGACACTGATCAGCAACAGCAGTGCGCCTTCATGTACAAGTAACCAATTTATTGCCGTGCCGCTTTCCATTGCATGACCTAAATTTTACTATGTATTCCGATTGTGCTGGCTAATGGTTAGCGTTGATACGAGTGTGTGCGTTTTTGTTTATCATGCACTAGCATGCCCCTGTTGACTTGATGCAACAATAGATGGTATAATAAATTGCCATTTCAAAATTAATGATGAAATAAATGGGGAAAATCACGACATTCAATTCCAAGCAATGCACTGATATTGCACCCTCCGTTTATCAATAAAGTAGTGGCGAGATCATATAGAGCCAGCAGAGTCGTCTAAACTTATCACCAGATCACGCTCATACCCTGTGTTTAACAAACCTTTCGCGCATGCTTGCCCTGATAGCCGCGTCGAAAAACCTTGATGAATTCACAGGGACAAAAATAATCCCGCCTTGCACTGAGCAAACCTTAAGCGCTACCTGATATTCCGTCGCATACATTAATTAATCGATTACAAGCGGCTTCAGACCTCGAAAGTATGAACGAAAGTGTGGGGGGTGCCCTAGATGTGAATGCTAGCGGTACTATTACTCAATTGTAAACAAACTGGACCATATCACGTTCCGTATTCTCATTCTGCCTACGGTTTTAATATCTGCTGCTCGAACCAATACCCAGCCTACCAGACCTTGTGACCATAAATGAACGCCGACAAATGTAAAATAAAGCAATGCGTCTACTCTTTTGTAGCTTACTCGTGTTTTCATATTTCTGTGGCGTGATAACATATACGTTCATGGAAGCAAAACCATACACAAACGTGCGTAGGGAACTCCATATTGACTGCAAACGTGATAACAATGGCAGCCAAGACCTGGGGCATAAGATCCACAAGTCGATACAACGAAGCCAGTGTTTGGTCGTTCGACTTGCATAATGGAACGATATCAACTTTTTTTGCAGTAGAAGCAGTGACGCATAGGCACCCAAACACGGTGACAACTCCAGAAAAATCAATGTCCCCAGAGTTGGCGGGAGTAATTGTAATCCGAACCATTACCGGAAACAGACATCGAAGCGTGTCTTGCTGGTTGGACTGGTTCATCGACCAGTCCCAGGGATAAGAGTTATCGACCAGGGATAAGAGTTAATGGAGAATACCTTAGTAACCTGCGCTTCGGCGATGACATTGCATTGCTGAGTAACTCAGGGGACGAATTGCAACTCATGATTATGGAGTTAGACAAGGAGAGCAGAAAGGTGGGTCTTAAAATTAATCTGCAGAAAACGAAAGTAATGTACAACAACCTCGGAAAGGAGCAGCGCTTCGAGATAGGTAATAGTGCACTTGAAGTTGTAAAAGACTATGTCTACTTAGGGCAGGTTCTAACCGCAGAACCTAACCACGAGATTGAAGTAACTAGAAGAATAAGGATGGGGTGGAGCACATTCGGCAAGCACTCTCAAATTGTGACAGGTACATTGCCACTATCCCTCAAGAGGAAGGTATATAACAGCTGTATCTTGCCGGTACTTAGCTACGGAGCAGACTTACAAAGAAGGTTCAGCTTAAATTGAGGACGACGCAGCGAGCAATGGAAAGAAAAATGGTAGGTGTAACCTTAAGAGACAAGAGAGCAGAGTGGATTAGGGGGCAAACGGGGGTTAAGGATATCATAGTTGAAATAAAGAAGAGGAAATGGACATGGGCCGGGCATGTAGCGCGTAGACAGAATAACCGCTGGTCATTAAGGGTAACTAACTGGATTCCCAAAGAAGGGAAGCGGGTTAGGGGGAGACAGAAGGTTAGGTGGGCAGATGAGATTAAGAAGTTTGCGGGTATAAATTTGCAGCAGCAAGCACAGGACCGGGTTAACTGGCGGAACATGGGAGAGGCCTTTGCTTTGTCCTGCAGTGGACGTAGTCAGGCTGATGGTATATATATATATATATATATATATATTTATATATGAGTTCTGACAGATCAAAATGCCAAAGAATGTATAGGCGAAATTATTAGCGCATCGAATGCGTTATTCGAAGGTCGCAGGTTCGGTTCCTGCTCAGCGCAAGTTGTCTTTTCAGCCACTTTCCTTTCTTCACATTTACATTGCAATTGGGTCTAATAAATTCCCCTATACATTCCTTGGCAATATGGTCGGTTAGATATATATATATATATATATATATATATATATATATATATATATATATATATATGTGTGTGTGTGTGTGTGTGTGTGTGTCTGTCTGTGGGAGAGAGAGAAAGTGCATTGTTGAAACACGATATCTTGTGGCGCATGTCAGAACGCTGCTACCATGGTCTCATGATAAGCAGCGCTGCTGCTATACAAAGAAACTCGCGTGGTACATGGGCGAGTCATAAATTCGTGAAAAAAGAAGAATGCAAATGAAAGCTGTTGAGGTATGCTTAGCAAGCGTGGCCGGTATTAGTAACGCCCCCTCATCTTCTTTTGTAATGCATTGTTCTGCATATGCCTCTAAACATGGACTCTCGCAGAGAAGTTTGAATTACCCAAGCTGCTTCGTGTCGAACGGTAAGTAGGTGATTTCATGAACATAAAAGATGCATTCTTTACGCGCAGCCATGCTGAAGCGATGCACGCAGACTAATCTGGCTATGCTGGATAGACTGTTCCTCTGAAGAGACATTTGAATTTTTTATTGTTGCGGCAACTATGTTATAGTAGCTGCTGCTTCTGCTGTGGTTTTATTCTAGTATAAGGACTACGTGGTTCAATGGCAAGGTAAGGCAAGCGGCGAGCTTTAATCTCCGGCCATTAGCTCACTGGAGGATGTACAAATACCAAAAATTCACGAGATAGAGCATGTATTAAAGACGTGTAATAAATACACACAGCCCGAGTTGTGGATACAATATAAAACGTTTAAACAATGCGTTAATAAAGTCGCAACATAAACATCGGCATTCTTGTAGAGACGTTGACATGTAACCTTTGATGAACAAATCAGGATCATAAAAAGAAGCTTGTTTCGTATGTAAATTTTGAACTGATAAATTTTTCTACAACTCCTCAGTTCATCAAGAACGTTAGGATACACTTCGAATTAATTTATAGTTACATATTTGATAACTATCCTCCCGAATTTACCCGGCGTCTATTACTACTTTGATGCGGTGCAATCTGTACTCTACGCCTCTAGTGATGTATCGATGGGAAAGTTTCTCAATTTACAAAAAAAAAAATGAAAACGAGAGTATCCTGGTAAC
Source organism: Rhipicephalus microplus (assembly GCF_043290135.1). Lineage (NCBI taxonomy): Eukaryota > Metazoa > Arthropoda > Arachnida > Ixodida > Ixodidae > Rhipicephalus > Rhipicephalus microplus. The sequence goes on from NC_134700.1 coordinate 124,706,147, forward strand.
GGCTCATACGTGAAAAGCACTAACACGACATACCAAGAAAAGGTACAACACGAGCGCTAACGTTGTGCTCTTCCTTGGCCTTGTTGTGTAGGTCGTTTGAATTTTTTAAGCAATCCCAGAAATGCGATTGTTATTTCTTATTTTTCGCGCGTAATACACCTACTTCACGTCGAATTCAAACAATTCATTTTTTATTTAAAAAAATTGTCCCCGTTGTAGATATTTCTGTTTTCGTCAGCCCGTGTTCGGCGCTGCAAAACATCATTGACCTACACTACATGAGGTTTATATTTTATGGCTCTTCTAAAGAAAATTTTCGACTGGTGATTATTTGATGTGTGACTGATATGTATCATATATTCCCAGGATTTGGGGGTATCTGAACACGGTGCCACCTCTCGGATGAAGCAATGGCGTCCTGCAAGAACTGAATGGAAGTAGGCGAAAAAAATAATACCCGATGAGAAAAACTGGTCAAGAAAAAAGTCACGGCATATCCACGGAGTGAATGATGTAGAGTGGAGCCTAGCGTCTGTCAGCCCGTCCGTGCTTCTGTCCGTCTGTTGGTTCTTGCTTCCGTTCGTCCGCGTGGCCATCCATACGTCAATTCTTGCGTCCATCCGTCTGTACAATGCGTCCGTCCGTGAGCCCGTCCATCCGTCTGTCTGTCCGTCGTGCGCTGATCCGTCCGTACGTCCGCGCGTCCATCCATCTATCTGTCCATCTGCTAGTCTGTCATCCGTCCGCCCGTGCGTCCATCTAGTGAACACTCCAAGTACCGCCATCTCCCATCTCGCAACCCCTGTGGCACATAACCACTTTAGTGTAGTTTTGTGCCACCAGTGGCTACATACATACATACATACATACATACATACATACATACATACATACATACATACATACATACATACATACATACATACATACATACATACATACGGAGGAGGAGCGGCAGATCCAAGCCATAAGGAGCTTTGCCCTAAAGTGATTCCTGGACTCCTGCTTGTATGTATTACTGACCAACAGAACAATGTGAAATGCATTATCGCAGAACCGCGCGCGTGTCTTCTGTGGACCATTCAACAGCGGCCATCGGAGGCGCAAGGGACCGCATTGGTAAACAAAAACACTCTGCGAAGCCACGTCATTTCTAGTGCGACGCTCGAATTTCACCAGATTGTTGCAGTGGGTCTTCCATGCAGATGACTATGCAGAATACGTTTTAGGTAGCTAGCTCTATTTGTCAGATATGTTTTTTTTGTCAATTGTGCTTTATTTGTGGCAGGCTATGGCTGTCCCTGACGAGATATTACGGTACGAGCACATGTCCCCTGAAATAACTGTATATGCCACCTTTAGAAAGCGTATACAGTAAGAAGGAGCATGTACGGCAACTTTATTATCCCCAAATGCAGGTCATCAGTGACGAGCATTTTATATGTCAGAACTCTCGATTCATAGTTCAGCGAAAATCAGTATATTTTTTGAAAGAAATTCAGTGAGATGTGTGCCGACGATGCGCCAACGCATAGGGTCGCCACCAGTGATGCAAAAAGTCGCAATCACGTCATGAAATTGTCTCAAACTTTCACATCATCACACTTAGCGACTTAATCGTGATAATATCGTGAGTACACAAAAAGGCACCATCAAATAACATCGTTGTTTGGTGACAGCTACACCAATTACATAGAAAGTGCAAATACAGGGGACGTGCAAAAATGTCTTGCAATGCCTCCAATCATAAACGCGACGCAAAAAGAATTTAATGTCGGAGGTTTAACATCCTCAAACTATCATATGATTTTGAAGAATGTCGTAGTGGAGGGCTCCGGAAATTATTGACCACCTGAGTTCTACATCCTAAGGCAGTATCAAAGTACACGGCTCTCAAACACTTTCGCCTCCGTTGAAAACGCAGCCGATGTGCTTGGAATTCCATCCCACGACTTTTGGCTCGCTTATTGAGGCAAAAGCAAGCCGAAACTTCAGAAACACCTTTAAAAGGGGAAACAAGTTATTACTGACATTTAGCGCCTGAAAGCCCCCCTCCCCGTCCCTCAAAAAAATGAACAACAAGTAGCAAGAAAGACTGACTAAATTAACAAAACGCAGCTTCAGAAGGGGTCTGTAAAGATCAACACTACAACAAAAAAATTAAACTGAGATCTTTCCTGGCTTTAGCTTGTCTTAGGGGAGTCAATGATTCACCCTGTGAATTTTTCAAGAGCCGAAGGAAAGTGGAACGGTGGTGCAACTAAACTTTATTCACTTATGAGCACGGCCGCGACCTCGTGTTTCTTTGTTAAAGCAGAGAGACAGAAAAACATTAATTTGCTAACAGGTTTTAGTCTGTAAAGCATGGCATAGCATGCACAGAGATTGAACTCGCCCTTCAATTTTTTGGTAGACTCGTATTTGACTGGTCTAAGTGCACAATGTTAAAATAGATCAAGCCAGTTTCTTGTCTGCAAAAAATATGAATGAATTATTTTGCTCAGTTTGCGGCAAAACGAATGCAATCATTTTTCAAACCATACTGTCTTTAAGTTGAATAATGCAAGTTACTGGTCAAGCGGACCGTACATGTTTAGGCTCAGTGCAACGTAGAAACATGGACGTATACACAAAACGAAGATGAGTGCAACCTGATGTGTTAAGATTGGTGAAAAAAAAAACCATGTATTCATGCAACACAAACAAATATATTCTGGGCTTATGCGAAAAACCTGCTTTAACAGTGTTACATTCTGACTGATATGTTGTGGAGGCAAATACGTCTGTCTTTTTTCGTAATGAAAGCAGCCTCAGCAAGTTAACGTGCCAAAAGGTAACGACTACTTCGCAATAAAATTTGAGGGTTGAGCTTCATATTTGCTTTCTACGGAAGCGTGCCGCCTCCTCTGGCCGTCAAGAACACAGCACTGATTTTGACGCTGAGCCTATAAACCATCGTCGTTTTAGACGCGGGTCCCATACACAGCAAGCAAGAACTATACGAGTTGGGTGTTTTTGTGGCTCATGACCGCTGAAAACTCTCTCGCGTTTAAAATTACTACCTCGTGTTGGAGTAAAAGGTGGTACATGACATAGTTTTACCACCACCTCTGAGGAACGTAATAAAAGAAATTGCAGCATATCCACGGAGTGAATGATGGTGAGTGGGGCGAAGCATTCGTCCGTCAATTCGTTCTGGCTTCCGTCCGTCTATGCGTTCGTCTTTGTGACCGTCCATGCGTCCATCCGCCCGTCCGTGCGTGCGTCTGTTCGCGTGTCCATCCCTGCGTTCGTCCATCCATCCGCCCCTGCGTCTGTTCATGCGTCAATCCATGCATCTGTCTGCGTATCCGTTCGTCCATATACTCAACACTCTAAGTACCACCATCTCGTATCTTTTCATCATATATTCCCCATATAGAAGCATGGCGATCCAGCGCACATTAAAAGGACCAAACGAGAGGTGGCACACGCACACTTTCTTACGGCGTGCGCTTTGAGTCTACTTCCCACCTTAACCACCTCGAGTTCATGGTATATACTAGTTCACTGCATTCATGGCACTGCAGTCCAACGCTCGCCAAACCTTTCTAAAACCGAGGAGGTTACGCCCAGCGAGTATAACGTAGCAACCTTTTCCTGTCAGATAGTGCTGAATGTACATGCCAATGGCTGATAATGGGAAATGAGAGGCGGAGAATTCGGCTTTTACTTTTTTACGGCTTGCGCTTCGTATCTACTTCCCATTTTTAACCACCTCGAGTTCATTCATGGCATATACAAGTTCATTGTACTCATGGCACTGTGGCTCAACGCTCGCTAAACCTTTCTAAAGCTAAGGAGGTTACACCCAGCGAGTATGACGTAGCAACCCTTTCTTGTCAGATAGTGCTCAATGTACATGCCAATGGCTGCTAATGGTGATCGCAGCCTGCGCGTTAACTAAAAGCCGAATGCTCCTGTCTCTCATTCCCCATTAGCAGCCATATACATTGTGCACTATTTTTTATTGTTCAACAACGCACAGAAGAAGTCTCCCACCGGCACCACCTTGGAAGGCAAAATTTTATACTTGTTACATACTACGGGGGACGAACGGGTGCCGCTATAAGGAGCTTCGCGCCTAAAAAGACGGGCCTATATATACCGGATTGTCGAAGTACAGTCGAGCATTACGTGCAGTCTATTCAAGTGGTGTTTTATTCTGCATTTGTTGTGTGTGCGTGTTTTTCTGTATGTTAAACTATGTGTCATCAATTCTGCCGTGATTCGATAGGTAATAGATTGGTCGAATTTTTGAGCGAATGGATCCATCAACATTTATTTTTTTTTAAATATTCACTGCTCTTCCTACACGTTCAAGACATAAGTTTGCACGGGTGCAAATTTTTACATCGACTAGTAGGTGGTAAAAAAAAACCCAGAAAAGGTATTGCGCTAGAGCAAGTGGTTTACCCGGTTTCTCAGTTTATTTCAGGCTATTTCAGTTTAGGGAGTACAGAACGCAAAGGTTGTTTTTTGATAAAGGTGGAATACTTGATGATTTAGGCTAACGTTAAAAAAGGCTACGTCGTTCCTACCTTCGGATTCTCTAACTGCATTGCGTGTCGTAGAATATTATAGTTTAATATGCAAAACAACATTACCTACTATTATTATAAGCCGCCATTTTCGGAACCATTCAGCTGCTTACGAGAGCTTCATTATCATGCCTATCGAAAGACATGCCGCATGACTACCATGCAATTCACATGGTCAATCAATTTACTGGTTCTACCAGGCAGATGCGATGGTACCTATTTTCACTTCTGTGCATCTACACAGCGTGTAATGTCATTTTGTAATCTTTACCCTAACAACATGCTGGTACTTGCAATGCTACACGCTGCGTTCATAGGCGCTCTATAGAGACCAACAACTGACTTTTTTCGACCAGTTCTTTCCTGGACAAATAACGCTTTCACTTCATAGTGTTCGTAGGTGCAGAAGGCAATACTGCAAAAAAAACTTAGCTATTTTATCCGCAGTATTTTTCGATCAGGAAGGCTCTGAGCACAAATATGCCCTTTTGTCCAGCAACTCTGAGAATTGATAGCGATGCCAGTAGCTCTTCTAGCAAGTTGTGCTCGCTGTTGTTGTTCTGCTTTCGCAAGAGTTTCTGTAACTATGGTTAGTCAGGTTTATTCTGAGTTTCACAGCTATTTTTTTAAAATAATAAGCCGCTACTATGAGACGATGTGGCTTTATACAGCTTCTCTGTATTTGTATTGTATTGCGTGCACCTGCACCCGAAGTTGTTGCGCTTGTGTGGTACAAGACTTGTCCCGTCGTCGTTACTTTCTCGACGCACGAGCCATGCGGAGTCACCGAAAATGCCACTGCTCGTATGCGCGGCCGTGCTAGCAGCACACGTAATTTCTGAAACAAATTGTAGTAAGAAAAAACTACGTCGCTTGAAAATCCTAGGGACCCGAAAACTGCGTACATGGTTTTATGAGCACGCACGTAAGTGACTCAAGACGCACTGACGAGCATGGCATGACTACGTAATGCGAAGGCAGCGCTACTTTAATACGTACTACTGACGCAAGTCATATGTACAGTTTTATGAAGTAATATCTGTTACTCTAATAAAGCAAACATTATTTCAATACCGACAAAAAAAGTGTTCACCGTGTACAATTGTTTCCGGTCACATGACAGGGCAGCTGGGATAATTGAAGTCTCTGCAACCAGGTGGTGCCACGGGCTATATTCGCGATTCAATGAAGAAAAATTGAATCCCCAATTTTTACCATAAACAACATGGCTAGTTTAAGTCAATATAACGTACAATTTTTCGATAAGTGCAGTCATCTCATTTCTTGTTCTGGGCTTTTGTCGGTCCTTTAAGATTAAGTTGACATGTTCATACCTCTCAATTGAATCAAGGCGCCGATTAATTGAGGCCACCGTGTTAATGTAGATATAGCTCTACCTAAGCATAACGGCATAAGAGAAAATGCTTGGGGTTCAATGGCAAGGTTGCGTCTCTCATAATCATATGGTGGTTTTGGGACGTTAAACCCCACAAATCCATCAATCATGCAATGGCAAGGTTAGCTTACGAATAAAAAACAAACAAACAAACAAATCACTGCGAAGAGAAAGACACGTACACATTCGATTGTACAGACACCATAAATCACAGCAACAGTGGGATTGAAAGTGAAAAACATTGTCGGTGGTTTTGCGGCGATAGCACATGCTGTAAGTAGTGATCGCTATGAGAGAAAGAGAGAGAATAAACCGCTTTGTTTCGTAATTTTTAAGCGTCTTCTTAGGGGTGGTCTCCCCCTTCCTGGAAACTTTAGGCATTCACTACGTCGACAGCCCTCTCCATCCGCAATTACTCTAGCGGCACAATTCATCAAACGTCATATCCACAAATGACCATGCGTCAAGTAATCCAATTTGGGGTGCCTATGAGACGAATGAAGATTCTGTGGGCATGAGAGCATCAGGTTGCTATGAAAATGACCGTGGCATGAATCCAACATAATAAATTGTCAGATACTACGTACAGTGGGAATCTAATATGCCAAGCACGAATGAGGAAGGTGTATATATGTCACTTTAAAATCAGCCCGTTACGACATGGAGGTATATTATGCCGTACATGAATTCTATGTCATGATTATTATATTTGGACGTTTCATTTACCTTCGTCATCTATTCACGTGACCTGATACCAAATTCGGTATATGTGAAGCTAGCGAAACGGCCGCGAGCGCATCATTAGCGGGACATCTGCATGTAGTCCTGATGTTACATGACAAGCACCCCGTGATCATCATGTTTACAGCAGTGACATACCTTCGTCATCCATTCACGTTGCAATATACCAAACTTAGTATATGCGAAGCTGCCGAAGCGGCTGCGAGCGCATCATGAATATGGCATGTAGTCAAGTTGGTACATGACACGCATGTCATGATTATCATGTTTGGTCGTCTTATTTACGAATGTGGTTTGTTCATGTCACGTATTACCGAATTTGGTACATATGAAGCTAGCTAAAGAGACGCGACCGCATCATGAGCATGGCTTGTAGTCATGTTTTTGCATGACGCACACTAGATAATTATCATGTTTGTAACAGTCACATACCTTTTTCCTTCATTGACGTCCCTTAACACCAAATTCGGTATATGTGAAGCCAGCGAAACTACCGCGAGCGCATCACGAGCGTGACTTGTAGGCATGTTGTTACATGACGCGCACGTGATTATTATCACGTTTGCATCAGTCACATACCTTCGCAATTCATTTACGTCCCGTAATACTAAATTCGCTACATGCTAAGCTAGCAAAACGACCGCGAGTGCATCATACGCCTCGCAAGTAGTCATGATGTTTCAGGACACGCATCCATGTTTGTACCAGTCACATACCATCGTCATCCATTCACGTCGCGTAATACCAAATTCGTTATATGCGAAGCTGGCGAAACTGCCGTCAGTGCATCAAGAGTGGGGCGTGTAGTTATGTTGTTGCATGACATGCATGTCATGATTCCGCTTTAAAGTCTGTCACTCATGTTCGCCATGCAGTTGTGCTATACCATACCAATTTTGCAATATGTCGTGTGAATGAAACCTCTGCAAGGGCAGCAAGACCATGAAATGCAAACCATGACATTCATGACATACAATCACGATTTTCATAATACTACTATTCACTTATATTCGCCTTGCAGACATGTTTTGGCATACCTAGTTTGGTATTGATGCCATTTTCCAAACGGCCTAGAAATTTAAAAGTCTTAGGAGCTAAAAGGATAGATAAATCGATATATATATATATTTAAATATATATATATATATATATATATATATATATATATATATATATATATATATATATATATATATATATATATATATATATATATATATATATATATATAGATAGATAGATAGATAGATAGATAGATAGATACGCTCAAAGTCACCTTAATTCGCTAAGGAATACTTCGCATTAATAATCGAAAGCGTTGATGCAAAGCGTGATTTCGCCTCCATCGGCGGGTGTCAATGCACGAAAGAGACCCGACAAGCATGTTTACCTGGCGTCGCAGTATATGCCCACCACTGCGTAATGATGCGGAAAGGGACCCAATCAGTGTGGCGGGCAGCTAACTTCGTCCATAGCATGGTTATGATGGAGCGACAACTACATGGCAGCAAATAAGGAGAACGTCCCACCATGCAGTACGTAATCTCCTGCGTAACGGGCTCACAGAAGTTTTCGAGTTAAAAAATGAGATCCTCTTGTAATAATTGATATCAGATTTATTATTCAGGGGCTTTCTTTCATTGCGTGATGTGAGGTGCCCACGGTGAACTGTCTTTGATATTGCGTTACATTCTACATGTATATTGTTATAGTTGGCAAGTAAGTGGTTGCACGGATGTGGAAACTAAATTATTAGGTGCCTGCTATTTGAACCATCCAGATATTGTGGGACACAGAAAGTCAAATACGAAAGCCTAGTTTGCCGACTTTTTTGTGGAAATTATTTCGTAACAATATTTTTCACCAAGTCTTACCATTGACATTTAAAGCTTCAAGTATGGCATCATAGAAGCAGAATACCTAACACTTATAGTGAGGCGAAATCTCCCTATTGTTTGATTTTAGATTAGAGCCTGCACTTATTGCAGAAAAACAGATAAACCGTCTGCATGTCTGCAAGCCGTCTGCCAGCTCTAAGCACTAACGATCTCTTAATTCTGTATTTCCGTTTGTTCTTATCCTTACTCGAGGCCACTGTGCTACTCAAAGCAGGACAGCAAGGGTGCATGGGAATGAGTTGCGAAGACAAACACTGCAAACACATAACTGCACAAAAAATGATTCAAATGGAATGCTTGGACCACTTTGTTTACAACCCATAAAATGAGAAAACACGCAAAATATGTCGTTACGAGTGTTCTGAGCACATCAATTGTATTGAAGAAAATAGTGATGAAAAATTCGGCCTCATTTTATAACTGCGTTTTGAAAGAATAAATATCATGCGACAGCAAACAAGAATCGCTTGTGGAAAGAAATATACACTTCTTAAAAGACTCGGCTGAATACATAGCCTAGCGGGGGAACAAGGCTTGGAATGTATGTTTATCCGTCGATACAGTGCAAAATTGCCACTAATATTGTTCCTCTACAGTCATCCATTGCTCAACGCTAGTTATTCACATAACAATATTATAATTACTTTCAAATGATCGAGTTCTTGTCTAAGCAGTTTAAAACGTTGTTCCAAATAATGCTTTGGAGACCCTCTTTTATTTGTTATTGCTGTTAATGACGAGGACCGGCGGCCATAGGCTGTACACGCGTCTTTACATTAGGAGTGCTAGCTCCGTTTTCCTTACATTGTACTTTTCTTTCTTTGCGTCGCTGGCGGCTCCCTTTAAGCTTACGTGAACACCGGATGCGCATTGTTATTATAAAGAACTTTATATATACTCTGCACACGTGTTGTCACGTCTTTGCGTGATCGAGTGGGCCATGACGGGGGTAATTATTCCCGGAGCTTAGCCCACTTATCATCATTCACTTCGTGAATAAGCTGTAATTGTTTTCTTATTTTTTTCGTATGCCATTTTTATCGTCAGCCCTGACAGGGAACAAACTGTTCGTACTAAGACAAGAAACACCGACCCTCAGGGATTGCGTATATGATCTTTCCACAATAGGCTACAGCATCTTTGAGTTTCTGGTCCACTGCCTCATCTTCAGCTACATTGTGGATCTCCTTGTTTAACTGGCGGAGCGTAGCATCTTTGGTCATCAGAACGGTGAACTGCCTGTCGACCTTGCACGCCTTGGTGTCCATGTCCAGCGGTGGTCCTGCCAGGAGCGTGATATTTCGTGAGACGCTGGCCCTGGTCGTTCCACGCACTTTCGGAAGACGCTCGACTGACGACGTCATAGTTCCGGAACGACGTCTTGTGATTTCATCATCATCATCATCTTCATCATCATCAGCCTGACTACGTCCACTGCAGAACAAAGGCCTCTCCCATGTTCCGCCAGTAAACCCGGTCCTGTGCTTGCTGCTGCCAATTTATACCCGCAAACTTCCTAATGTCATCTGCCCGCCTAACCTTCTGCCCCCCGTAACCCACTTCCCTTCTCTGGGAATCCAGTTTGTTACTTTAATGATCAGTGGTTATCCTGTCTACATGCCCGGCCCTTGTCCATTTCTTCTTCTTTATTGGAATGATATCCTTAACCCCCGTTTGTCCCCTCATCCACTCTGCTCTCTTCTTGTCTCTTAAGGCTACACCTACCATTTTTCTTTTCATTGCTCGCTGTGTCATCCTCAATTTAAGCTGAACCATCTTTTAAGTCTCCAGGTTTCTGCTCCGTAGCTAAGTACCGGCAATGTTATATACCTTCCTCTTAAGGGATAGTGACAATCTACCTGTCATATTTTGAGAGTGCTTGCCAACTGTCCTCCACCCCATTCTTATTCTTCTAGTTACGTCAATCTCGTGGTTCGGCTCCGCTGTTGTTACCTGCCCTAAGTAGACATACTTTTTTTGACAACTTGAGGTTCACTATTACCTATCTCGAAGTGCTGCTCTCTTCCGAGGTTGTTGTACATTACTTTCGTTTTCTGCAGATTCATTTTGAGACCCACCTCACGCTCTCCTTGTCTAACTCCGTAATTATGAGGTGCGATTCGTGCCCTGAGTCAATCAGCAATGCAATGTCATCGGCGAAGCGCAGGTTACTAAGGTACTCTCATTACCTTTTATCCCTGACTGTTCCCATTCTATGCTTCTGAAAACCTCCTGTAAGCACGCGGTAAATAGCATTGGGGAGATTGTGTTCCTCTGCCTTGCACTCTTCTTGATTGGAATTCTGTTGCTTTCTTTATGAAGTACTATGGTAGCAGTTGATCCCCTGTAGATTTCTTCCAGAATGTTTATATTGTTACGGGAATGAGACTGACACAGAGGGGTAGTCACCGATGTATTTACAGCTGGCTAGGCGAGCAGTGCCAGCCACACAGATTAGCTCGCGCCAGTCTATCTGTTTTGTCTTCTTCAGCTCCATGCACTGGCACGTAGCATAACCCCCGGCATCGGAGGCACCGACCCGGTGCTTTAAAGGTCGTTATCTGATGCATTATTGTAGGGCTTGATCCGCGAGACGTGTACAATATCACTGGGCCGCATAGTAGATGATGATGGAGAGATGGGGCTGATCTCGTAGGTGACAGGTGTTACTTGACGCAATATACGGTAGGGTCTCGTGTAATGACACAGAAGTTTTTCGGATAGGCCCAGCCGACGATGATGGGACCAGAGTAAAACGAGGGTTCTGGGAGCGAAAGTACGTCCCTATGTTCTGAATCGTACCGACGGCATTGGTTGGTTTGCGACACCATAAGCCGAGCGCTTTTCGGTTGATCACGGAACACATGCAACACTTTTGCATTTGCAAAGGACAACTAACACGCAAAGGCTCAATTCATTTGTTATCAATCGAGTATATCGATACCCGTTATGAAAGACGTCATAGATGATGGTCATAAATAAGATCATTGTGGCATCATATGGGATGAAACGAACCTTCTCACAGTTTGGGCAGGCGCCGATGGTCACATTTCACGTTTTTGACGTATTTCAGGCCCCTAAGAACTATCCGTGCCCATTACTATCAATGCAACATCAGAGATTGGTTAATGAGAAAACCTAAGCGACGCGTTGCTTCGGCCAGGATTTGGCAGAACAAATAAAAATCATGAATTCGGGTAGATTGTTTTTCTCTATACCAGTTTTCTTGGTGCGTCCTTTAATTATGGACGTCTCACAGTGTACCTGTTTGAGGTCTCTACTTGATGCTGTGCTTTACAGTGTAGTCACGGGGCATCTTTCTCTTTTAGCGGGGTTTCTTTTTCAGCCAGAAAATGCAAGAGAAGATTTATTACAACGACGAATGCAGTGTTCTTGCTGCTATTCATTCAAACCTACATTTTCAACTCTCGTGCATTGCGTGCTTGATAAATAGGAGATGCTCCTACCAGCGATTGCTTAGCAAATAAGGTAGGGGGTGTCTTTGTTCAAAAAGGTGGTTTGAATTTTCGGCCGCGGCAGCCGCATGTCCGTGGCAATGAAATTGCAAAAAACAACTGTGACCCTTAATTTAGGCGCATAATGGAGAACCTGAAGTGGTCAAAGTATTCCGGAGTCCCCAGCTAAAGAGTGCATCATAATCAATTGCTTATTTTGGTAAAGAATAACAGTTAACAATTCTTAAAGTACCACACTGTTTCACTAGATACTAACTTACTGATGCTTTAATAAATAAATAAATTCCACAAAACAAAAGTGCTACGAAATGTTCTTCTGGTAAAACAAATAGGCGATATCTTTTGTTCGCATAAAATTCAACTTTTTCTCTTTATTTATACGTTAAAGACCCCCCCGTGGTCGTAATCTCTGAAGTTGCTCGTGGCGGCGTCCCCGATAATTACGTGGTAGTTTTGGAGCACTTACACCTACCACTTACATTATTATTAAAAATATGGCAACACTAATCGTCAGCACACTTTTATTGAAAACGTTTGCAAATAGTTATGAAAGGATGTGTGAAGGATAATCCTTGCGTGTTTGGCCCATGGTACGTTTATTTCCCGCATTGGCAGAAGCCATTTTCTTCGATCAAGGTTCAGCAACCTTGTTGATTTGAGCAGAAATTACTAGCCTTGCTCATCAGTGAGCGTTGGCCAGCTCAGGTCAGCGTCGATTCACAATCTCCTGCAGCCAGGATACCGTTGATTGTATAGCAAGGGCTCTGGAATATCTCAAGGAAATATTTTTGTATAACCGAAACGTACTTCTCTTTACCCACAATACTCTTTCCGAAAAACGAAAAATCCTATTGGTTTTCCAGTAGCGTCTGTTCCTCGGAAACGAAGATATAATTTTCAGATTTTTTTAACTTTGAGATTTTTTCAGGCCGTGTGATGCACGTTATTTCTTGGTTGGACCACAGGCTGCTACGTTCAGTGCCGACAATTTCTGTAATTGTCTGGTGACAGCTCTGGCAAGGCTTCTGCAAGAATTTGATCTTTATATACTTCAGAAAATGTTCCTCTGAACAGTTTCTTGCGCTGATCTAAATAATTTGTACTTTTCCACCCTCAGTGTCTTTGTGAATTTTTTTTCTAATTACTCATTTTTGCAGCGCCAAGTCCATCCTCTTTCTTTGATGATTCGCAGAATGAGCTAGGTCGTTTTTTTATCACCACACACTCTTATTATTCTGAACACTAAAAATAAAATCCGACGTCATTAGCAAATTCAGCGTTTGATAATAGTGACCTCGTCAGTCCATTTTTTTGTTTCATTCAGCATTGTTCAATGTAGCAGTCTAACATTTCTTCATAGTTTCTGTTTCGTACCCGAGCTAGAGTGGAAGCGCACTTTTTATCGAGTGATCAGCAATATTAAAACTGTCTTGTCATCTCCCATTTATCGTAAGTTCTCGTAACTCACACAATGCCTTAAAAAAGTTGTGACATGCCAAAAAAAATTCACTTTAGTGGCACCTGTTAAAATGCGAGCAGTGCACCGCACCTATTTTCCGCTGGTTTTCAAATTATCTGCCACAATTTCGCTATATATATGTGCTGACCTATATCTAAGATTGCCTGACTAGATTTTTATTTTAACGCACCAGGCTTACACAGTTACTTCCTCGAAATTTGCAGCTTGGCATCGGCAGTATTGGTCGACATGAAATAATCAGTGTTGGTCTGTGAGTGAAAACTTAAGATAGATGTAAAAAAATAAATAATAAACCAAACTTCTGGGTAAGAGAAAATTACACGTAGGGGCTGTACCACAGAACGACGATAGCTTTTGAGTCTTTTTCCAAAAAATTGAAGAAAACCCATAGAAATATAATGCATTGGGAGAAGTGTTCTTAACGCGTGTACTGTTGCATGGTACAAGTGTAGAAGCACACCCAGTGCCAAGACACGTGGATGACAACAAGAAAGGCACTTGAAGGTTAAGCCATTAGAAAGCACTCAGACGAGCGCCATGAATACTATAAGCAAAGAGGATGGAGGGGGAGGAGGAGGAGGAAAGACAAGGAGGTTAGCCAGTTCTCAGACCGGCTGGCTACTCTGTGCTGCGGGAGGGGGTAAGAAAAAATAATATGGTAGAAGAGAGAGGGTCAAAAAAAAACTAGGAAAAAAGGAAAGATGACAGTACAATGAACAACACTACATACAGACTATCTCTGACACCACTTTCCTGCAAAAAGCACAACAACGCTCTCAAAGCTTTGCGTGTCGAGGACGGCCTTGGCCAGTGGCCTAAAACCCTTTCTTCCGACAATTGGTGAATGTCAAGTCAATATAGGGCTTTCGTAAGTTCTTTTCTTCGCACCCTGAAGCGGACCCACTCACAGAGTGAATGGGCGATTGTCTCCGTATTATAAGCAATAGCACCAACAAAGTGACAAGCCGAGTGGGTTCACGTGTTGCCTTACTGAAGCGTATTGGGCCCTTCGCTAATTCGCTGAAGAAATAATCATGGCACAGTGGGTATGCCGTAACTGTATTTGCAGTAGAAATGTAAAGTCGTGTAAAGTGGCCCATGTTACTCGCAGAGGCCTTAATATTTCTTCCGGCAAAAGTGAAGGATAAATTGAAGATCAAACTAGAAATTGATATTCAGAAGGCGATGCTGCGAACAGTGGGTGATTACGCTATCGCATTCTACTCTCAAAGAAGCGCAAGCGTCTTCCAACTCTTCTTAGACAAAGAAGTTTGAGCTTGTCTGTCCACCTCTGTACGTAACAAACTTTGCTAATAATGCTGACTGAATGGCCTGGTGCACTAAATACGTGAACAAGAGATTGTCTTTATCTTCTTCCTGCTCCGAAATAAACCCCTCCAAATCAGATTTTGCGTTACATTGAGGTGGTTATATAAGTAGTTACCTGCCACGTGCACCGCATGGGGCACCCACCTGCAAATGGAATGGTCACGTTCACGACATTCTGTAGCACCACTCATACCCTTTGATGTGCCTGTTCATGCAAACACTTTATGTTAGCATTAAGAAGTTTTAAAATGTGCTAAAACACATTGTACGTAGATCATGGCTTGAGTTCCTCATAAACCGTCTTCATCGCACTTAAGTGTTGCTAGCAGTAGTTGGCCTTAAAATATAAACAAATAAATGTTTAATAGTACTTGTAAGCTACCGCACGAAAAAAAATTTAGGAGCTGGCTTCGTTATAAGTGTGCTGCTATAATGAACGTAGACTCATACTCGCATGCATAGCAATCGGTGGCCACTGCACTCTTATCATACAATTTATACCTATAATTATAGCAATGAACCAGACCCACTAAGCCATGGTTGATTTCTTCAAGACCCTTTATGTTTTTTTTTTCTTTTATCGGTGCAGTTCTTCATAGCGAATATATGGAGAGTGTTCATTCAAAGCAAGCATGAACGTAGCCAGCAGTCACTGAGACCCTGTCCAAATGCGATAGTGTTAAGGCCCGCAAAGTATTGCGATACAGCTTCAGTGTATTTAAAACTGGTCCTCCAAGAGAGACGGAGAGGAGAAAGAGAGCGAAGCGAGTCAGCCGGCATAGTGAACTCCTTGCACCGTGGATGCATTTGAAGTATATAAAAAGTGATAGATTAAGAGAATGAGGTAGAAGAAGAGAAATAAAACTGCCACACGACCTAACTTTTAAAAATTGTTGACACAAATCGCAAGCCTTCAAACCTTCAAACACTGCATCAATGCTCTTAGGTTCTTGCGCTTTGTCACGGCCAAAAAGCACCATGATTCTTGTGAGCACTTTAAGCAACCTGCTTAACTGCAATTAATGAGTGCAAGTGAACTTGCATGGAAACCACGCAGGCCAAAAAAAAACAACCACGCAACCTAACCTAATGGGCCATCAAGTGCATGCAGCCATTTAAGTAGGCTATCAAGGCACGCCAGCTTACTACCCCCCGCCAGGAGCAAGCGCACTGTTGCATCTGGCTGAATGGGAGAATGCAGTGTTTAGTATATCTAAATTATGAAACAAATGACTTTAATCATAAGCGCTTTAGAAGCTAGATTGTAAAGAAATAAGTGATCACTGGGAACAGCCACTGTCAGAAGTATACTGCTACAGATCATGGCATGCAAGCTGGTTTAACCAAAAGGTTGTGCCATTCTTCAAGAATATTCTTAAAGGAGTATTTTTTAAGGAACCTAACTCTGTTCATGCTATATATTCAATCCACCCAAAATGTCAGCCTATCCTAATCAATGAGTACAAACAGAGACCTAGAATTGAAACCCTAATAGTATAGCATCAACTGATGTTCAATAAGAAGTCGTTAAGACTATAACTTAGCCTGTTTATATATCAAAGATAAGGATGTATAAATAGTATATCATGATGAGCGCATAAAATTTGGGATAACGTTGTAACTTGTGTCAATTGTATTATCATAATAGCCGAGTGAAAAAAAACATCAGCATTGCGTGCGAAAGCTTATGCTTGCACTCAGTAAAGCTCAGTTAACATTAGCGCGATATATGTGAAGCAGGCATACAAAAAATACACCAGTGGTTGCGAAGTAGTGAAAGGTTTAGACTTCAAAACAAAGCTAACGAGGGAAATCGCGTTTCATGTAAATGTCTGGTGTCGCATTTTTCAGGAAGATGCAGTCTTGTGAGGAAAGACGCAAAATACAGGCAGATATAAATAGCAGAGAGGACCCGCTCATGGGACCACTACAGCGAAGTTGCAAAAAAAAAAACGGTACATGGAGCAAAATTTTAACAGAAATGGAAAGAACAATGAAATTCAAAGCGATGTTCGAAACAAATGGAAGAGATACTATGGTTACTTTCTGTTTTGTTTCCAAGAGAGTTTTGTCTTTGTTTTTGACAGAGTGAGCATTTTTTTAACACTCTACAGTTACGCAAGGGAGAAAAAGAAGAAAAAAATTGTGTAATGTGCCTAAACAGCCGTACCCCAGCTGCAGTGATGCGTGATCCGGTAACGGCCAGGAAGAAAACCCAGGAGGCTCTGTTTTGAAGGCATTTCAACACGACAGCAACCCATTTGTTGCGGGTTATTTTTTCCTACTCCTTTTGTTTAATATCGCGGCTTGGTTTCCACTGATCGGGTGGCACCAAAATAATATAGAAAAGAAAGCAGTCTCAGGGATGGCATCGCGGACAGCTGCCATGAATTGCACGGGTGCCCACTTTTTCCCATGTCTGGCGCGTCCTTCCCGCATGGCCGGCCCTTGTCTGTTGGCAGTTACCGCAAATTCCAGCAGTATACAGCCAGTGCCGCACGCATGCGTGCAATATGGTCCGAGTGCCGGGCGAACCGTGTTCACGTACTTTCGGACGGCTCCGTGATGACAGCGGTGGGAGCTGTTTAAGCCATATTGGTTAAAACAGGGGAGCGTTAGGGCAGCCCTCTCCACTTGAAACGTAATTTCCTGTGGGAATGAGTTTCCCCTTAGTTTCATCTTGCATGGGCTTCATCTTGCAGCGCTATTTTCAGTCGTTGATGCCTCAGTTTTGGAACATTGTCCCAGGGATGCTTTCAATGCCGTTTGCGATTATATTCAGGAAACCAAGGGTATAACTTTATGATCTTCAATCAAATTAATGTTATTTATTACACCCCCCCAAAAAATATTCTAAATGACAAAGTGAAGTAAACGCAGCTGAGTGGTAATCGCAACACCTGAAATCTCAAAATTTCTCAACTTGAATTTTCTATGTTTTTTCTCGTTGGCTCTCTTCTTATGTGGTTTTTCTTACATCAGTCATATTATATTACAATTTCATTACACATAGTTAAACTGATCACTGAAAAACTGCACTGCGCTATCTTGGCCAATCCCCCTGAGTGGGTATGAGCCATCAGTCCAAGGAACCAACAAGCAAATTTCACCTCTACTGGAGCCTACTCTTTCAGAAGGAAGAGGAAGTGAAAAGGAGTTAATATATAGAAAACAGCATGAAAAAAATAATTCAATGACCAAGCGGTGAAAATAAGAAAAAATGCGTGAAAAAATGGCAGATCCCACGTACAGTGGAAATCGATGATATGCGAAGCGCGAATGAGAAATGTTGATATGTCACTTTAAAATCGGCACAATGTTACAAGGTGGAGAAAAATTATTCCTTATATGCTTCCGTGTCATGATTATCATGTTTGAATGGGTTGTTTACCTTCGTCATCTGTTCACATCACGTGATACCAAATATTGAAAAAGTGGAGCTAGCGAAACGGCCCCGAGCACGCTATTAGCGTGGCATGTTGTCATGTTCTTACATGAGACGCGTGTGATGATTAACATGTTCCCACCAGTCATATATTTTGTAATCTATCCACGCCACATAACACCGAATTCGGTACGTGTGGAGCTAGCAAAATGGCCGCGAGCGCATCATGAAGAGCGCAATATACTCCAATGTAGCCTGGACACGCGCGCACGCTGAGCACAGTGACGCTACGTTTGCAAAACACGAGCACTCTATAGTCTGAAGCCAGGCGCAACAAGCATCCGTCGGCGAGGCCCGACGGCAACCGGTCCCAAATGCGACATGCTGCATTTTGCCCCGGCGCGTTACCCAGAAAACACTGCTTCTCCCTCTTTTCGTGACGGAGGGACGCCGGATGCGCTGAAACGCGCATGCGTAATAGCAACGCAGAGCGGCAAGCGCCAGCGAATATATGGCAGGAGCGGCGCCTGGCGTGGCAACGCCGGCGAGCATGCGCACGACGTCACGTCGAAATGTATTGGCGCCTTGACTGTGGCATGCAGTCATGTAGTTACATGACGCGTATCTCATGTCTATTATGTTTGCACCAGTATCATACCTCGTCATCCATTCACGTACCGTAATACCACATTCGGTATAAGTGCAGCTTGCGAAACGGCCGCCGGCGCATCTTGAGCGTGGCATGTAGTCATGTTGTTACATGACACGCGTCTCATGATTATCATGTTTGCACCAGGCACTTATCTTCGTCATCCACTCATGTACTATAATACCAAATTTTGTATTTGTGACGCTAGCGAAACGGCTGCGAGCGAAGCATGAGCGTGGCATGTAGTCATGCTGTTACATGACACACATGTCATTATTTTCATGTTAGGGTCTGTCGCTTGTGTTCGCCATGCAATCCTGTTATACGATACTAGTTTTGCAACAGGCCAGTGAACGAAACCACCGGAAGAGCTGCCAGATCAAGAAAGGTAAATCATGACGTTCATGACATACATATCAAGATTCTTTGTTATTACAAGTCAAATATGTTCTCCATACAGTGACGTTATGACATACCAAGTGTGGTATCAATACCATTATCGAAACAGCCAAGAGAGCTAAAAGTCGTAGGCGGCTAGATAGATAGATAGATAGATAGATAGATAGATAGATAGATAGATAGATAGATAGTAGATAGATAGATAGATGGATAGATTGATAGATAGATGGATAGATAAATGGATAGATAGATAGATAGATAGATAGATAGATAGATAGATAGATAGATAGACTCAAAGTCGCCAAATTTCGCTAAAAATGCTTCGCATTTAATACAGGGTTTCTAAATCCATATCTCATATAAAAGACTTCGGAGCTCTAAAGGTGCACTGACGCCGAGAAGCACCTTTCTCGAAATCTGGTAATCAATGGTCGCACGCATAAGCACAGTCAGTCTGTGTCCTTTAGAACACTAGTGTTTTAAGCATATTTCATAAGGTGCATTGAATCGGCACACCTTGAATAGAACCAATGAGGTTCGATGCATGACACTCTGCATTCCATCGTATTTCATGCCTGAGTTTAAAGTGACTTGAAGCGAAGTCTCCAACAGAGGCCAAATCAGAGAGGCTGATTTGTGTGCTACATGCAAAGTCCTACACATACGTAGTTGAATGCATGTTCAAGTAATACTTTGAAAATCCTGAAAAATAAAAAAAAAATGTGATGCTTGTCTGATACTTTCACAGTTTATCCTTTTGTAGCTACACGTACCCCATGATGGTTAAATAGATCTTAGACCAAACTAAATTTGATACTCAAGTTATGCAACTGTTTAACTATATGATTTATTGGGTTATGTCAAATAGGAACATTGAAGCTCTCTATGCAAAGGGCCCTTGTAAGCTTTGAGATGTAGATGAAACAGCCTCTTGTGAATAATGTGGCGAAATGCGCTTCAAACTAGTTAACGGTGCAGTAGTAACCAAAGCATCGATGAACGCAGCAGCAAGGCAAACAGAATGACGTCACTGCTCAAAACAATGAATACAGAGTAGTTGTTTCGTGTTCGTCAGGGTATGTGATTAACAGCTCATGAGTGCTACAATTGAAAGTGAAGTTCGCACACCTACACAACCAGTTTGGTTTATGGCGACGTTGATTACTTGTGGACGTCTCGGAACACTATAGAATTGTTGTTATTTCGCAAGGGTGCTAGTCTGAGAAATTATGCTCATGCGAATAATGGTGCCTTTGATACGTTTAGCACTTGCTTTGCAGACAGTGCGTTGCCTTCGATCAAAGAGATCTATACGTGTACAGAGAGAGTGCTGCGGTGGTTTTTCTGTTGTTCTTGAAGCTAACGCAGGCGCCTGACTTCGTCCATGACAAATCTACTGGAGAAACCTTTCCTTCGGCCACTATTCTCTAAACCTTCGGATAAGAGAGGAGACAACGTAAATAAGAACTAGATAAAATAATATTGGCACGCGACTTTGAAATCTGCAGGTGTAAGAAAGAGGCTTAGGAGTAGAAATAAGCATGAAGAACGACGCGCAGAATTAGCGTGGCCAGTTTGACGAACGCAAGGTTTTTATTTGGTCGCATTCTGTTCGTCATACGTGCACCACACTGTGAAACAAAGAGCGAAATGTACAGAAAACGGAAATGAAACAAATTCACGCATCTTTTGCTTCACGAAGAAGCCCATGCAAGATGAAACTAAGGGGAATCTCATTCCCGAAGGAAACTACATTTCAAGTGGACAGCGCTGCCCTAACGCTCCCCCTTTTAACCAATGTGGCTTAAACTGCTCCCACCGCTGTCATCACGGAGCCGTCCAAAAGTACGCGAGCACGGTTCGCCCAGGACTCGGACCATATTGCACGCATGCGTGCGGCACTGGCTGTGTACTGCTGAATTTGCGGTAACTGCCGACGGACAAGGGCCGGCCATGCGGGAAGGACGCGCCAGACATGGGAAAAAGTGGGCACCCGTGCAATTCATGGCAGCTGTCCGCGATGCCATCCCTGAGACTGCTTTCTTTTCTATATTATTTTGGTGCCACCCGATCAGTGGAAACCAAGCCGCGATATTAAACAAAAGGAGTAGGAAAAAATAACCCGCAACAAATGGGTTGCTGTCGTGTTGAAATGCCTTCAAAACATAGCCTCCTGGGTTTTCTTCCTGGCCGTTACCGGATCACGCATCACTGCAGCTGGGGTACGGCTGTTTAGGCACATTACACAATTTTTTTCTTCTTTTTCTCCCTTGCGTAACTGTAGAGTGTTAAAAAAATGCTCACTCTGTCAAAAACAAAGACAAAACTCTCTTGGAAACAAAACAGAAAGTAACCATAGTATCTCTTCCATTTGTTTCGAACATCGCTTTGAATTTCATTGTTCTTCCCATTTCTGTTAAAATTTTGCTCCATGTACCGTTTCTTTTTGCAACTTCGCTGTAGTGGTCCCATGAGCGGGTCCTCTCTGCTATTTATATCTGCCAGGTATTTTACGTCTTTCCTCACAAGACGGCATCTTCCTGAAAAATGCGAATTCAGACATTTAATTGAAACGCGATTTCCCTCGTTAGCTATGTTTTGAAGTCTAAACCTTTTACTACTTCGCAACCACTGGTGTATTTTTTGTATGCCTGCTTCACATATATCGCGCTAATGTTAACTGAGCGTTACTGAGTGCAAGCATAAGCTTTTGCACGCAATGCTGATGTTTTTTTCACTCGGCTATTATGATAATACAATTGACACAAGTTACAACGTTATCCCAAATTTTATGCGCTCATCATGATATACTATTTATACATCCTTATCTTTGATATATAAACAGGCTAAGTTATAGTCTTAACGACTTCTTATTGAACATCAGTAGATGCTATAATATTAGGGTTTCAATTCTGGGTCTCTGTTTGTACTCATTCATTAGGATAGGCTGACATTTTGGGTGGATTGAATATATAGCATGAACAGAGTTAGGTTCCTTAAAAAATACTCCTTTTAGAATATTCTTGAAGAATGGCACAACCTTTTGGTTAAACCAGCTTGCATGCCATGATCTGTAGCAGTATACTTCTGACAGTGGCTGTTCCCAGTGATCACTTATTTCTTTACAATCTAGCTTCTAAAGCGCTTATGATTAAAGTCATTTGTTTCATAATTTAGATATACTAAACACACCATTCTCCCATTCAGCCAGATGCAACAGTGCGCTTGCTCCTGGCGGGGGGTAGTAAGCTGGCGTGCCTTGATAGCCTACTTAAATGGCTGCATGCACTTGATGGCCCATTAGGTTAGGTTGCGTGGTTGTTTTTTTTTTGGCCTGCGTGGTTTCCATGCAAGTTTACTTGCACTCATTAATTGCAGTTAAGCAGGTTGCTTAAAGTGCTCACAAGAATCATGGTGCTTTTTGGCCGTGACAAAGCGCAAGTACCTAAGAGCATTGATGCAGTGTTTGAAGGCTTGCGATTTGTGTCAACAATTTTTAAATGTTAGGTCGTGTGGCAGTTTTCTTTCTCTTCTTCTACCTCATTCTCTTAATCTATCACTTTTTATATACTTCAAATGCATCCACGGTGCAAGGAGTTCACTATGTCGGCTGACTCGCTTCGCTCTCTTTCTCCTCTCCGTCTCTCTTGGAGGACCAGTTTTAAATACACTGAAGCTGTATCGCAATACTTTGCGGGCTTTAACACTATCGCATTTGGACAGGGTCTCAGTGACTGCTGGCTACGTTCATGCTTGCTTTGAATGAACACTCTCCATATATTCGCTATGGAGAACTGCACCGATAAAAGAAAACAACATAAAGGGTCTTAAAGAAATCAACCTTGGCCTAGTGGGTCTGGTTCATTGCTATAATTAATTGGTATAAATTGTATGATAAGAGTGCAGTGGCCACCGATTGCTATATAACGAAGCCAGCTCCTAATTTTTTTTTCGTGCGGTAGCTTACAAGTACTATTACACATTTATTTGTTTATATTTTAAGGCCAACTACTGCTAGCAACACTTAAGTGCGATGAAGACGGTTTATGAGGAACTCAAGCCATGATCTACGTACAATGTGTTTTAGCACATTTTAAAACTTCTTAATGCTAACATAAAGTGTTTGCATGAACAGGCACATCAAAGGGTATGAGTGGTGCTACAGAATGTCGTGAACGGGACCATTCCATTTGCAGGTGGGTGCCCCATGCGGTGCACGTGGCAGGTAACTACTTATATACCCACCTCAATGTAACGCAAAATTTGATTTGGAGGGGTTTATTTCGGAGCAGGAAGAAGATAAAGACAATCTCTTGTTCAGGTATTTAGTGCACCAGGCCATTCAGTCAGCATTATTACAAAGTTTGTTACGTATAGAGGTGGACAGAAAAGCTCAAACTTCTTTGTCTAAGAAGAGTTGGAAGACGCTTGCGCTTCTTTGAGAGTAGAATGCGATAGCGTAATCGCCCACTGTTCGCAGCATCGCCTTCTGAAAATCAATTTCTAGTTTGATCTTCAATTTATCCTTCACTTTTGCCGGAAGAAATATTAAGGTCTCTGCGAGTAACATGGGCCACTTTACACGACTTTTACATTTCTACTGCAAATACAGTTACGACATACCCACTGTGCCATGATTATTTCTACAGCGAATTAGCGAAGGGCCCAATACGCTTCAGTAAGGCAACACGTGAACCCACTCGGCTTGTCACTTTGTTGGTGCTATTGCTTATAATACGGAGACAATCGCCCATTCTCTCTGTGAGTGGGTTCGCTTCAGTGTGCAAAGAAAAGAACATACGAAAGCCCTATATTGACTTGACATTCACCAATTGTCGGACGAAAGGGTTTTAGGCCACTGGCCAAGGCCGCCCTCGACACGCAAGGCTTTGAGAGCGTTGTTGTGCTCCAGTAAGGATAAGATAAGCCTCCTTCTCCGGAAGAATGGCCCACGCTCCCGACCTACTCTTCTGCTAAGGAATCTCAGCAGGTTGCGGCCGCACAAGATCCGTCTCCAGCCATGGAAGATTTCCCTAAAAGAGGTCGTCAAGGGATCTCGGTGCAGCATTCGCAAATGGAAGCCATCCGAGTGATGTTAATCGACATAAAGGCAGCATCTGCTCGAAGCGCGCTTGGAGTATTGGGCGTCATAAGCCCAGCGCTTGAATCTCTCAACTAGGAACATGGCTACACCCACCTCATCATTTCGTAAAGAAGGCAAGGCTGCATCTGTCATCCAATAGAACGCCAGATGACTAAAATCACGCCTTTCAGATTTTCGTCAGTTTGTGCAAACCGACGTGTTTACACTCATCGTCATTTGTGAACCCAAGTTGTTGAAACCAATAAGATTATCGGGGTACCAAGCTGTGATGTCTTCAACAAATGGTGCGTGAAGCGAAATCATCGTCTTTGTTCTTCGTGAACTGCCGCATGTTGTGCAACCAATGGCGCCTCATGATGACAATCAGTATGTCTGTATCACTGTGAAAAAGAACAAACTCATGTTTACTCTCATAGGCGTTCATATATCGCCTTTGACTAATTTCGATTCCAGGATATTATCGGATATTTTTAGAGTGTGTCCTGTACCATGGGTCATCATAGGCGATTTCAATGCGCACCATCACGCATGGAGAAGTACTCGTACAAATGAAAGAGGATGCAGCTTAGCAAACATCGCCTACAACTATGGCCTTACTCGCCTGAACGACGGTAGCCCCACTTTTCTTCGAGGGGTGGCATACGGCAGCTGTCTCGACGTTGCCTTTTGTCTCCAACTCCCTCGTGAGATTCGTCAAGTGGTTTCGAGATGCTGAGAAACGAGGAAGTGATCACGTTCCAATCTATCTTAACACCAAAGGCTTGTCTATATGGTCCACGGACGACCATTCGAGCAGTCCAAAGGACCAACTTCAAACCTGACATGCAAGATGCTTGTAGTAATGACCGACGATCTGGGTCAGAGCAAACAATTAAGAGCACAATGCAAAACGCCACTCACACGGTGACGATATGTTCCGCACGAAACGACTTTGACATAGATTTGGAGCGACTCCAAGCGCTTCGACGCTGGGCGCAGCATCAGTATCCGCGCACAAAATAAATTCACTATCTTAAGACATTCAAGAGAATGCAAAATAAGATTTGGCGCTGCATGGATAGATTAGCGTCGGAACGATGGCCAACGTTCTGCCAGTCACTAGAGTCTCGCAAGCCACTCTCACACATTTGGAAAACGGTGCAAGGTCTGTGTCACCCTACGGATCACCATTTTCCATTCTAAAGCGCTCGCCCCCTTTCAATGGCGGCAAGACATCGATGTCGCAGAAAATTTCTGTGCGCAGATCACCAACCAAGCAACTCGTCCAGATTTTTTCGGTGAGAGGTGACGTCCCCTGTTCCCGTGACTACCACATGGACTGCCCTTGTACAATGGAGGAACTCGAGGGCGCTCTAGCTCCCAGCAGGTGTTCAACTTCTCAGGAACCAGATGGTGTTTCGTACTGAGCCTTGTGCAATCTTGAGGAAGGTGCAAGGAGAGAACTGTTGAGCCTTTACAACATCTCGTGGCAGAATGCCCATGTTCCTGGCGACTGGAAAGTAAGCCGCTTGGTACCCGCCTTGAAGCAGGGCAAATCTCCACTCGAACTCGCCTCATACCGCCCAATAGCACTGGCCGGACGCGTAGGAAAGATAATGGAAAGGATAATACTAGGCCGCCTGGAGTGCTATCTTGAATACTACAAGGTTTATCTGAATTCCATGGCTGGTTTCCGACACGACCGCTCTTCCATTGACAATGTCGTTGATCTAGTTTCGTATGTTCAGCACGAAAAATTCCGTAAGCGACTATCTGCAGCTTTGCTTCTAGATGTGAAAGGCGCATATGATAATGTACTACATGAAGCCATTTTAATTGCTCTTGCGGTGCTTGGCCTTGGTGGTCGAGTCTTTCGGTGGATTTCGAGTTACCTGGCTGCAAGGTCATTCTTCGGGTTAACAGAAAATGGCCCAACTACGCGACACTATACTTCCAGGGGTGTTTCTCCAAGTGGAGTTCTTAGCCCGACGCTCTTCAATCTTGTACTAATTGGCCTTGCTGAATAATTACCAAGTACCCTTAGGATCTCAATATACGCAGGCTACATCTGTATCTAGACTTCAGCATTCACACGTCCTCAGATGCGCTCCCGGCTTCAAAAGCATCAACTATGTTTGCCAATTACTTGTTAAAACAAGGTCTCAGCATATTACCTGAAACATGCGTGCTGGTTGCCTTCACGTGCAAAGCAATGACTCCTTATGTCATCTCAATCTGCGGGCAACCCAATTCTTATGCCAGAACCCACTGGTTTCTGGGCATCATACTGATAGGGACCTTTGTTGCAGTCCGCATGTGGCCTATATGAAGAAGCGCCTGACTGCTATTTCCCGATTGCTCAAGTTCCTGCCAGGAACGACGTAGGGGATGTCAGTAGACGCAATGATGGAACTTTACAGAGCCTTGTTTCTCGATTTCCGGTGATATAGCATGCCCGTGCTGAGCAATACCTGCAAGACCAATGTTTGTGTACTACAGGCAGTACAAGCGCAAGCACTGAGAGTGTGCCTTGGTCTGTCCAGATGTACGTCAGCAGAAGCAACAATTGAAATTGCTGGTGACTGTCCAATACAAACTCACATTGCTGTAGAAGTCCAGAGAAAGCACATAAGACACTTTGCACGTGCTTCCTGTCATCACCTTGCACTGTCGCCGTCAGAGAGGTGCCAAGCATTGTTCGTTAAAACGATTGTGAAGTACAACGAGAAACTTCCCTCGGGCTTCACTCCTGCATGTAAACCATCAATACCCCCTTGGTGTCTCATTCAACCCACAGTACACCTTAGCGCACCAGGGATGTAGAGGAAGTCTGAGCTTTTATTGCCCGTACTGAAGTACTTGTATTGTCTTCTTTTGCACGAGGAATATTCAGACAGGGTACATATATGTACCGATGGCTTCACGAACCACCAGCGTTCGTCAGGTGCAGTAGTTGCCCTAGCAAGAGGTGTTACCATCAGCTTTAGGACTGACCACTCCACGGCATTTACAGCAGTGGAATTAGCTGCATGCGCGCTGCCCTTTGTGTGGTCAATCGGGAACCAGCGCAACAATGGTCGATTTTCAGCGACTCAAGAGCTGCCCTACAATCTGTACTCTCAGCACTGCATCGAGGGCCGTACGAAGAGCTTGTTTTCGAAATTCGATGCTTTCTCCACACTTCACACTAGAAAGGGCATCATGTGACGTTTCAGTGGCTGCCAAGTCACTGCGGTGTCATAGGGAACGAACTGCCGATACTGCCGCGCGGGCAGCTCTTGAAGGAACACGAGAAGAAGCCATACCACTTTCGCGGACCGATGCTGCCAGTAATCTTCGATGACTTGCGCTTGATATCTTGTTTTCACTAAGGTGCCCACCAAGCAACGAGACGAATCGTCAACACCACCTGCCCTCTTTGATGGCTCTCCGGATTCCCACTGGGCTCGACCGAAGAGAAGCCACCCTTCTTCATCGCTTATAGCTAGGGGTGGAATTTACAAAATCTTATTCATTTGTCATAGGAACGGCCGACAATGCTCTCTGCGATGCCTGTCGTTGCGAAGAGACACCACAGCACATCCTGTGCGACTGTCCGCTGTATGACATCCAGAGACAGTCACTGGCGCCCGTTCTTGCGTGGATCGACAAAGCAAAATGTCTGTGGACACTATTCTTTCAAGTGCCCGAGAGAAAAAATTGCAACAGAAGGCGACAAAAGCTCTGTTGCAATTCCTACGCGACTCTGAACAAGCGGCTGTAACTGCAATGTCGCAAACCACGATAGACAAGATTGGACTATGACTGAGTGTGCGCGCGTGGGCTGCCGAATGTGCTAATGTGCTGTGTTTATCTATCTTTCCTCTCTCCTCTCTATCTTTCATCTCCCCAATCCCCCTTCCATGCGCAGCGTAGCAAACCGGCTGCCTGTAGGCTAGTTAACCTCCCTGCCATTCTTTTCTTTCTGTTTTGCTTCCTTGCTGCCATAGATTTAAACTTTAGATGGATTGTTTATTAGGTCACTAACTAAGTGATGAAAATGTGTTGTCTCTTAACCTGACGCCAACAGTGCAACTGTGGTCGTAAGTGTGGTCAGAGCAACTCTACAAATTACTGGACTGAATGCCTGACTTCCGACCTGCGCAAACTTGATGGGACTGCACATAATCTTCCACCTAACTTACCATCGTCAATCATTACGCTGTTTGCTCTTAGCTTTCCTGGTGTAGAGTATAAGGCAAGAGCGCTCGTCACGTAGGGTTACCTCTCTAAAGAAGCTTCTACGAATGGCCTAGCCTGGCATGT
The DNA here is from genome assembly GCF_043290135.1 of Rhipicephalus microplus. Classification (NCBI taxonomy): domain Eukaryota; kingdom Metazoa; phylum Arthropoda; class Arachnida; order Ixodida; family Ixodidae; genus Rhipicephalus; species Rhipicephalus microplus. The sequence continues at coordinate 124,734,868 of NC_134700.1, forward strand.
GTTATGCAAGCGGCAAATCACCACCACCCCTACCTAGCGATACGCGAACGGTGGTTGCTGCATCGCCTAGGGACCGGAATACTGAAGCCTGTGGCGCGCATGTACTTCACGGGCAGCTGCTGAAAGCCTACGTGCAGCAGATGCGGTGACGAAGAAACACTGGAGGACATTATCAGCTCCTTCCGTGAACTGGCTGCTGAAGGTCGCGCTATGGTGAGCTGATATCGCCTGCTTAGTCTCCCTGCGAGAACTGTGAAGGGATTCCATTTTTTCTCCCACAGTAGAAGATAGCGGCCCGCGAGTTTTCCTCAAGTTTTCAGTTTATGCAAACCTTTTCGCTCTGTAGCCGAAATATTCGCCGTGGTTCTCCCGCCTGCACTGACAAGACATTGTCCTACCATGCCTCTCACGTTTATTTACTTACTCTTCTTTCCATATCCTTGATGTGCTCTTCCCCGTCCTCAAAATCATTGAGGCATGCCCCCTATACTAGGCGGCAAACAGCGCATCTTTTTACAGTTACAGTTAGTTAGAGATGCAGTTATTATGTTATGCCTACAAATTTTGATATAGATCACGTTATCCAAACGGCCAGAAAACCTAAAAGTAGTAGGCGTCTATATAGATAGATAGATAGATAGATAGATAGATAGATAGATAGATAGATAGATAGATAGATAGATAGATAGATAGATAGATAGATAGATAGATAGATAGATAGATAGACAGAATCAAACTCACTGAAGTTTGTTAAGGAAAGCAAGCTTTGAACTTAAAAATTAAAAAATTCCGGGTACGAGTGGGAATAAAACTCGGTTCGTTTGCGCGGCAAGCGGTTGTCTACCACACAGCCACACCTCTGGTTGTAAACGCAGTTAAAATACCTTAGTCTGCTTCTTAGAAAAGAACGGAAAGTAACTTCCATGCTTTATGAACATATGCGCGCTGTACACATGCTTCACAATACAACATGAAATACGAGTATTGCCATAATATTGTTTGGTAGAAGCGTACATTGCCATCGGGAGTCAGAACATACGATTAACCTAATCAATTCATCAATTAAAATATTCACCCAGTATACATAAAGCACACAGGGTATAATGCACTTTTAAGGACACATAGTGGGGGCATTGCAATTTCGAAAAGATTTCGTACGCCAATTGCTTGAAGTACGCACTATGAACAGAATATCACTATCGCAATCAACCCTTAAAGAAGTAGCAGCTCAAGTGTCCCCCCAAATGGCGACGAGAAACGTTAGTAACCTATATCCGAGAGTGTCAAAGGAAACTAATAAGGCAGCGTAGATAAAAAATTAAAATCTTGGCAGGAATCGAACACAAGTGTTCCACGTGGTAGTCACTTGTACTACAGAACAATTCCAAGTCTTCAAAATGATTTGGAAAAGAATGCTAAGCAGGTCTTGTAAGTATTTATTTGGGTGTTTTTTTCACCCTGAACTAGGTTACATTGACTTTCATGGACACTTTGACACTTGGCAAAGTGGAAAAATCAAGTCGCATAAGAAGTGTCATGAGAACTCCCAAGCAGCGTTTGTGTCACTGATGTGCAAGCAGTGCATGACGCACTCGTACAATGTACGGGTCCGCGCAATCGACCGCACTATGTGAGATTTGCGTCCATTTACTATTTGCAACTTCCAGATACCGTGGCACCGCTGAGCGGTACCGGCTAGAAGCTTCCTTGAGATGATTGAAGTTTTGAGCCTAATTCAAGCAGCACAAGTTGCTGCTTGTTTTCACGCGTTTGTGGTCATTTTTCAACGTTGTGAACTGTCTCACTATTACTGTACCTCTTTGAGTTTTTCATGGTAAGGGGAAACCAGAAAGGAAAAAAAGAAAATCTGACTGATTGCACTGCGAGCCTTGATGCTCACAAAACCGAGAGGGAAATTAATCGTGCCAATAAAGTTAGCGTTCCAAAACGCCATCAGGGATTAGGAGGGTAAAAATTTAGCAGGCAAATAACCAAGGCCCATGACTGTATACGCAGCCCCCATTTTCTGCGCGACTACGGCAACTTCCAGGTTTGCAGTTCTCGCGCTTATTTCATCTTCTCGATGCGTTCCGCTTATGAATCAGACTGAAAGGACCAGTTAGAAAACGTTAATCGCATCATTAAACATCGGAGGCGTCTGCGAAGAGCTTCCATGTTCTTGACATCTCCAGAAGTTTGTGCGGCGTTGCGCGCGTATATGTACAGTCAGCAATGTGAAGAACGTATACGTGTGGGCCTTATTTACAACTTTCTTAAAACAGAAATTTGAGTGCCACTGAAGCGCGAAGAATTTTATTCTTCGCCAAAAGTGCTCTTTCCGCTATCATCTTTTTTCCGGGCAATCATCACAACGACCGCAATGTTGGATGTATAGTCATGCTAGTCGTGCCACCAATAGGTCACAAAAGTTGTGAATACAGTAAATGTTTACCTAAAAAAAACCAAGTTCCATCGAAGTACCCTAATGAATATGAAGCCATGTGCCCTTTGTTCAACCAAGACTTAAAATCCAACTTTATTTACGTGCTTTACTCAGAGTGTACGTCAGAGACAACTCCTAAATTAGTAGCTTTTTCTTACTTTTAAAATACGATACAGCATTTTTCAATCTAAGCTCAACCAATGTCTTTACGTAAGTTAGGCAGACTAAGCAAGTGTGAAACCCTTTCCTTTCATTGTTTTGTTTTTGCAAACAGTGAGAAGTAAACACCAACTGCCGTAAAAGGTCCATATAAAAGGTGTGTGATACTGGCTGTACCTGCCCGAGGCACGTGCATGAGAAGCGTGGTTGAATGCACGATCCAGAACATTGATCGTCCTAAGTTTAAGTCGGTGCTCACTCTTGCACTTTCTGAAGACTCTTTTGCTGCTGCGCCCACATAGGGAATCCATACTTCAAACACCCCCCCCCCCCCCTTTTTGTGGACGGGTTTTCAGTCGTTAGTGGTGATAGCAATTATGGCGTGTCGGTATATATGCGTAGAGCCAATTACCTTATGAACTTTTTTTAAGATCGCTTTTATGATTCATCCTTCACAAAAAAAAAACACGCGTTCCCTTAGAAAACGCACATGTTTGCAGGGTCGTCAACTTGAGGCACTAGTCGGCGACCTCTCCTTTTCTTAGTGACGGTGGAAGACAGTGTCATTTTGGTGGATCAAACTAGGTTTACATCATACGTGAAGGAAGACGTTTTAGAATGTGCATTATATTTAGAGGATTTGATCTTACGCAAAAGAGTAAACATGTGCATTGATTAAAGAATGTGTTCTTCAAGAATAATTACATGCCGTTCACAAAATCTGTACAAACAAAAGAAAAAACGTGCAGCTGCGTCCATTTCTTTTGTTGTTGGAAACATTTTTGGAATTTTCTTTTCTGTTCGTAGGACTTTCTTCTACTCATATGTTGGTTGTCTTTTCACTTCTCTCTGTTTATTTATTGTTTGCGGCAAGTATTGTCTAAGTTTTCTCATGAAGGACAGTAACGCGAAATTTTAAGCTGGACTGCTTTGTTTGGCGTCGTATACCGTTGCGCGTCCATCCAGGGGAAACGACGTAAGATGACTGAAAAAGGAGCATCTGGGACCACGTTGGAGGCGCGGCCGTAAAGAAGCTTCTGCCCTGTCTCGCAGCAAATTAGACTCGCCCTTTCTCGTCGTAGTGCGCTCATTATGTACATACAGCCATCAGCACATGACTATAACGCGCCGAACCACTGGTGCCGTGAACACACTAGCTCGCGAGGGAGCTGTTTGCATGTCATAGCGCGGCGAAAAGCTGCGCCTTGCTCCCTGAATGGTGCTTCCTATGTTCTTCTAATGCAACAGGCTGTTGCAATCAACGCACGCCTTGCAGGTTGGCTACTCCTGGGTACTAACGCATATAGCGGGAGCGGTCAAAGGCCAGTCCTTGTGTTACTTGCAGCCGCGCAAACAAACCACCTATATGTGTCTTTTGTGCACCGCGGCTCCGATATTATGCAATTCACGAGTAGTCTCTTCGAGTTGCCGTATGAAGCGCAGTAGCATTCAAGCAATATATACAGTATTGCCGTCGTTGAGGCACTAGTTTTCTCTCACATGTTAGAGAGGTTGAATAGAAGAATAGGAGGGGACAAAAGAAGGGGTGGCAAGTTTGATACTTCCTCTCTGCAAGAAGGGTTTTCGCTTCTCTGCGCTTAGCGCCAAGTGCGTTTTTCAGATTGAACTTTTCAATACTGTAAAAATGCAAAACAACGATGTTGCTGCGAGGTAAAGATGCGCTCAGCCAAGCTCATGCAAAGCGTGTTTTATTGTCCCAGTTAGCGCAAAAGCTTCATATGTGACCAATAAGATGAAAAATATTTCATTGTGAAAATGTATAGTACGTTTTCACAAAGGTGTTCTTATTTGTTTACATAAATGTTGACCTTCCTTTTAACCTTCCTGTCAACCTTCCTGTCAAATATGTCAACCATATGAATGCTCGATGGCGCCATTCAGCATCTTTTCGCAAAAGCGTGGCTTAAACTAAGATCCTGTCCTGAACTGTAGTTTATTACAACTCAATTTAAAATAATAAGTTATAGGCCTAGTCTTCATTTCGCATATGAAAAAAACAAAAAGCAGATGAGGTATCTAACTTTCTGAAAACGCACTTAGCGTTGTTGCAAAACAGGAAAGGCTGGCTCCGTTATTAGACTTCTCACACTTCACTGATTTTAGACTGACGAATTCACGACACAAAAATATGTTTACTTTCAGTAAAGCAGAGAAGTCGGCCTGAGCGATAGCATGCTCTAGCCTGCTACGCTGAACTGCAGTAGGTGAATGACGAAGAGAAAGGGCAATAAATTACGATTGGGAGGTTAGGAAGTGATTATGTACAATCCCATCAGGTTGGCTTGGTGCTACAAATGTGCATCCAGTCCAGTGGCTTGTAGAAAAGCTATTACTGGTGTGAGCGTCACCGTTGCACAGTCGGAACTATGCCAAGAACCCAACGCAACCTCGTCAGTTAGTGGCCTATTACATAATCCCTCAATGAAACAGAAACGTCACTTCAGAATATCAAGCCGGATTTTCAAGCGGCAAAAGAAAAGTATCACAAACATTCTGAATACTATACTGATGTAAGCGTCGTTAAATCAATTGTTGCCCACACTTCGCAACTGCGAAATTTGTGATGGTATCTCTGGTTCCAAACTGGTAGTGCTGTCTTTGACTGTTTTGCCCACCGCTGTCAACCATCCCTCAAAATATGCTTGAAATTGGTTATAGCAGATGATGTTGTATTACTGGAATTGTTAGAAGAGTAGTATGAGTGAATTTGAGTGTACTATAAGCATAATCAGAGCCCAGATTTTCTCTGGAAATGTTTTTACAATTTGGTAATGTCTTGTATTGAACGCTTTATACCAAAGCAACTTAATAAAACTAGTGAAACAAGTCATTGGACAACAAGTGAAATAAGTCCCTTAAAAAGGCAATTGAAACCAAAACGTAAAAATAATAAAATTATTCCTGATGTGCAAAACCAATCAGCCTTTCAAAAACTTGGAAAGGATCTTGAATTACTTTTAAAAAATTTAAACAAAGGTACACCCTCGAAATTAGTAAAGGAGGCACCTGATGAATTTCGCAGATATGTTAGCCCATCCACTCAATGACTGAGTGTGCGCAGTTGCCCAAGGTGTGAGTTTTAATGGATACCTTGCTTCAGTGTTTACTAATGATAATGACATTTTGCCGATTATTGTTTCATCATTCGACAGGCCACCTATAACTGACTTGGTAATTACCGAACAGGTTGTCTTAAACCTCTTGCTCAGATTCAATTGAAAAAAAGCCCTGGGTCCGATGCTTTCCCAAATGAATTTCTGTACACGTACGCTGAATAGAATCCCGAATATTTTGCATTAATCTTTAAGTCTTCTTTTCAACGGGGTTCCTTACCCAAAAAGTGTAGCTAAATTGATCTCTATTCTTTAAAGTGGTAGTTCTGAAAATGTAGCAAATTATCGCCCTGTTACAATTATCAGAACTTGCTCAAAACTGCTTGAACATATCATTTCAAAACATCTTATAAACTATAAGAGTGAGCATAATATTTTATCCAACCGCCAACACGGGTTTAGACAGGATTTGTCTACTACATCCCAGCTCATCGAGTTAGTCCATGACCTTTCGAAAAATAGAACTCACATGCTCAGACAAATGTGATTTTTATGGACTTCACGAAAACTTTCGATAAAGTGTCTCACAGTAAATTACTTAGAAAAATTGATGTTACGTTCCAAAATCTTACCATGACAAACTGGTTCTCACCCTATTTTCATTCTCGTAAGCAATTTGTGGAAACCATTGGCACTAGGTCTCCTGTTTTAGCTTTCAAGTCAGGAGTACCCCAAGGCAGTGTCCTGGGCTCACTTCTGTTTCATTTATAGATAAATGACCTTCAGAATATAATTGGCGTTTCTGTTAGGCTAGTTTTAAATGATCGCATCTTATACAATAAATTTGACACAATATGTGACCGGATAAAAGTACAAAAAATACTTACAAAATTAAGAAAAATGGTGTGATGAATGGCAAAAGGTGCCGGACCCTCTGAAAACAGTAGTTGTTACAATCACATGGATGGAAAGTCACTTAAATTATACTTATTTATTGGTAATCATTAGCTCAAAAGGGTTAAACACGTAAGTACCTTGGTTTGAATTTTACAAGTGACCTTCGCTGAAATCATCACATAGATTATATGTGCGCAAAAGCCACTAGGGCCCTATATAGTTTTGGGCGCCTTTTGCCGCTTGCGACACAAGAAAATAAACGTTTAGCGTACAAAACGCCTATTATACCAATAATTGAATACGCAAAAATTGCTGGGACCCATTCATGGCTGCAATCATATCGAAAATTGAAAAAAAAAATATGCGTGTAGCAGTCAGGTTTATATATAATAAATATCGGTGGAAAGATTCCCCATCTCAACAGTGTGTACTAGCGGAGCTACCCGCGATTCAAGCTAGGACGGAACACGACAGACTTGAGTATCTTTACCTCGTTATTAATGACCGTGTCCATATAAGGTATGCTGAATACTTCGATATTTTTACGTACTGCAACTTCTAGACATCGCCATTCAATGTTTATTCCTGCACCTTCTGTTTCCAGCGATTGTTTCAAGTACAGCTTTTCCCCAAAAGCAATGAATAATTGGAATTCGTGGAGCGATGAAGCTGTTTCCAGCTCATCTATACACAAGTTTTAAAACTCCTTGTTGATATTTTTGTTCGTGATTATTAATACTTTATTTGTCTCTGCATGCTCTAGTGCATTCAAAGATTAAGTTGTTGGTTGCGATTTTAGTTGCGCTTTTTTTGATGGCTTCATTCTTGTCCTCTCATTTGTTAATTCTGACTATATTTGTTAGCTATGTTCTGTTCTTAGAAAAATCGCTATGTTTTCATGTACTTCCTTTTCCACTCCAGTAATAGCCCTATGTAAGGGCTGACAATCTACATAAATAAATAAATAAATAAAACAAATAAATAATAATAATATACTTAGAGAGAGAGAGAGAGAGAGAGAGAGAGAGAGAGAAATGTTATACTGGAAGGCCGAGACGTTGGCCTGAGCATGTGCCCTCTAGCCCAGTACTCTTCAAAAAAGGATAGGACAGAGGGCAAAGAAAGACAAAGGAGGAGTGATGATAGGGAGAAGAAAGAGTTATGGGTATTATATGAAGCACATAACCCAATAGTTTCGCTAAATTCTGCTGCCCTGTCTCGTGCTCTAAACAAAATCTAACGCAGCCCTCAAAGTAATTGCTCACTACGTCTGGTCACACAGTGCTGAGAAAATGGAGGTCTCGCTAAGGTGTTGACGCGCCGATGCCTGTGAAAGTTAAAGCGAGTGCATTCCGTTGAAATATGTATAGAAGGGAGTCCCCCAAAATACGTGACAGCGCTCACAGTCCGAGCTGCCGCACGGCCCGTGAGTTGCGTGGAGCGTAGAGTGAAGGCGACCCCCAGTAGAATTCTGCGTAGCCAGCCAGGGTGCCTTCGTTTTATTTATCCGGGGGGAGGATGAAGTCATTCGAAGGTGTTTTAGATGCGGAGCATCTTATACTCGCGCCTTGTAGTGCGCCGTCCGCACCGCTTCTCGAACATTCGACAGCTGACGCGCGCGCATACGCCATCGCGCCGTCGCCCACTCTTCCACCATCTGTGCATCCCTTCCTCCTCTACACACCGCGCGCGCTTCACTCCTCCACCATCTGTGCACCCTTCCTCCTCTACACACCGCGTTCGACATCTACAATTGTCCTGATTCTCCAGTGGACGCGCATGTGGCGTCGCGCTTCTAGAACATTAAACAGCTGACAGTGCATGCGCCGTCGTGCTGTATATATACTCAAGGTCGGCGCTCGCTCGCTCAGTTGCCGCTCGTCGGTTGGTTTGTACGGCGCGTCGACGTCCAAGGTCGCGGTAAAATGAATTCCAACGAATCCACAAACACAATGATCGACGTCCCTTCGACCAGCGCCGCCCTTTCGCATACGTGTGTACGTGTTCACTCATTTAACACCCCCTCCTACAACCACGTTAACCAATTTAGCCATCGACCCAAGTAAGTCGCAATTTAACACCCCATTTCACAACCACGTTAACCAATTTAGCCATCGACCCAAGTAAGTCGCACTTTAACACCCCGTTAACCAATTATATGGTCCGCATCCTCCTCAGTGTTCCCCCGAGGGAAGCTGCGGGCAATTTTTTTTTCCCGCAGACGCTTGTGCTGATGGTGTAGGTTAGACCAGTAAGCTGTGTCTTCTCACATAAGGGATCACATGAAAGCATTGAGGTAGCCTAAAAGAGTTAAAATCATGAATCAGACTAGTGCCATTTGACCATGTTTTACAGCGGGAGTATATGGTCTGTGTATCGCTCTAGAAAAAAAATCTTGAAATCACAAAAAGCAGCTATGAAAAAGGCAGATTTCCTCAGCACCTTACATACGTATACACACAAAGCTTGAAAGCGAAATGTTTCTCAGGGACAGTTTACGGAAGCTGGAAACAGATGTGAAAAACTGCAAGAAAGTGTTTCTAGGCATACACGAAAACGAAAGGAAGGCAGGCAGGATAGCGGCATTGGTAGTTCAGAATAATGCAACAGCAATAAAGTGTAAATGCCGGTATAGTTTTAACAGATGCTGGACAGACTTTTGGGCGAAATGCCAAGAATAGTGGCAGTCTTATAAAATAACAAGTTTCGAACTGTCTGGAACTGAAATTTCGCTGTCCCTGAAAGCACCTCATCTTAGCAATACTATGTCAGCTTTGGATACGTCATGTTCACATATCTCGCATTTTCTTACAAAAAAAAAGAACAGTGAGAATGCGAACAATTCAAGAAAACTTCTACTCCAAACCTGGTTTCATTAACTTGCCCAGTTTTCAAAACAAGAGTGCGTGAGTATATAAAAAAACTATACCGCCGCCGTGGTCAGTGGCGAAGCAACTGACCACGGTGGCGGTATATTTGCCGATCTGTCCGCCGATCTGACCGCAGATCTGCAACGCAGCAGAGGGTGCTAAGAATGTCTGGATCCGGACAGGCCACCATTGGAACCTGAACTTGGCAACATTTAACGCTAGAACCTTATCTAGTGAGGGAAGTCTAGCTGTACTATTCGAGGAGCTAGAGGGTGTTAAATGGGATATAATAGGGCTCAGTGAGGTTATAGGAAGACAGATGAGGCCTATACTGTGCTGCAGAATGGGCACGTCTTTTTGCTATCGGGGCTTGGCAGACAGAAGAGAACTGGGAGTGGGGTTCCTAATCCACAGAAACATAGCTGGCAACATAGAAGAATACTATGGCATTAATGAAAGGGTGGTAGGTATTGTAATTAAACTGAATAAAAGATACAAGATGAAGGTAGTACAGGATTACGCACCTACATCCAGCCATGATGACGCTTCAGTTGAAAGCTTCCATGAAGACGTTGAATCGGCAATGAGTAAGGTAAAAACACAGTATACTATAGTGGTGGGCGACTTTAGTGCAAAGGTAGGGAAGAAGCAGGCTGGACACCAGGCAGTAGGAGATTATGGCATCGGCACTAGAAACGCCAGAGGAGAGCTACTAGTAGAATTCGCCAAGAGAAATAATTTGCGGATTTTGAGTACCTTCTACCGAAAACAAGAAAACCGCAAGTGGACATGGAGGAGCCCTAATGGTGAAAATAGGAACAAAATAAACTTTATAATGACTGACAACCCAGGAATCATGAAGGATGTGGAAGTGGTTTGCAAGGTACGATGCAGTGACCATAGAATGGTACGGTCTCGAATTCACCTAGACTTGAAGAAGGAATGACGGAAACTGATACGCAAGAAGCCAAACAATGAGCTAGCACTGAGAGGGAAAGTACAGGAATTCAGAGTGTCGCTTCAGAACAGGTACTCGGCTCTTAGTGAGGAAACCAACCTTAGCGTAGATACAATGAATGATAATCTGACGAGTATCATTACGGAGTGTGCAGTGGAAGTTAGAGGCAGGGTAGTTAGACAGGACACTGGCAAGCTTTCCCACGAAGCGAAGAACCTAATAAGGAACCGTCAAATCAAGAAACTCTCAAGTACAATAGCCAAAATAGAACTGGCAGAGCTTTCGAAGTTGATTAATAGGCGTAAGGTATGCGATGTAAGAAGGTATAACGTGGAGAGAATTGAACACGCTCTGAAAAATGGAGGAAGCGTCAAAGCAGTGAAGAAGAAACTTGGGATAGGCAAAAGACGGATGTATGCACTAAGGGACAAAGAAGGCAAAATAACTACCAATATGGATAGGATAGTTAAAATAGCGGAGGAGTTTTACAGATATCTGTAGAGTAACTGAGACAACCACGACCTTAATACTATAAGAACTAGCAGTAACCCAGATGACACACCACCAGTAATGATAGAAGAAGTCAGAAAAGCTTTGGAGAGCATGCAAAGAGGTAAAGTTGCTGGTGAGGATAAGGTAACATCAGACCTGCTGAAAGATGGAGGACAGATTGTGTAAGAAAAACTAGCCACCCTGTTTACGAGGTGTCTCCTGACGGGAAGGGTACCAGAGTCTTGGAAGAACGCTAACATCATCTTAATACATAAGAAAGGAGATGACAAGGACTTGAAAAATTACAGGCCGATCAGCTTGCTCTCTGTAGTATAAAAGCTATTTACAAAGGTAATTGCTAACAGAGTAAAGAAAACATTAGAATTCAATCAACCAAAGGAACAAGCAGGATTTAGAACACGCTACTCAACAATTGACCACATTCATAATATCAATCAGATAATAGAGAAATGATCAGAGTATAACCAACCACTATACATAGCCTTCATAGATTACTGGAAGGCGTTTGATTCAGTAGAAATATCAGCCGTCATGCAGACACTGCGCAATCAGGGCGTAGATGAAGTATATATAAACATTCTGGAAGAAATCTACTAGGGATCAACTGCTACCATAGCGCTTCATAAAGAAAGCAACAGAATACTAATCAAGAAGGGTGTAAGGAAGGGGGACACAATCTCCCCAGTGCTATTTACCGTGTGCTTACAGGAGGTTTTCAGAAGCCTAGAATGGGAACAGTTAGGGAAAAGAGTTAATGGAGAAAAGCTTAGTAACTTGCACTTCGCTGATGACATTGCATTGCTGAGTAACTCAGGGGACGAATTGCAACTCATGATTACGAAGTTAGACAAGGAGAGCAGAAAGGTGGGTCTTAAATTGAATCTGCAGAAAACGAAAGTAATGTACAACCTCGGAAATGAGCAGCGCTTCGAGATAGGTAATAGTGCACTTGAAATTGTAAAAGACTATGTCTACTTAGCGCACGTAATAACCGCAGAGCCTAACCACGAGATTGAAGTAACTAGAAGAATAAGAATGGTGTGGAGCACATTAGGCAAGCACTCTCAAATTATGACAGGTAGATTGCCACTATCTCTCAAGAGGAAGGTATATAACAGCTGTATCTTGCCGGTACTTAGCTACGGAGCAGAAACCTGGAGACTTACAAAGAGGGTTCAGCCTAAATTGAGGACGACGCAGCGAGCAATGGAAAGAAAAATGGTAGGTGTAACCTTAAGAGACAAGAAGAGAGGAGAGTGAATTTGGGGACGAACGCGGGTTAAGGATATCATAGTTGAAATAAAGAAGAGTAAATGGACATGGGCCGGGCATGTAGCGCGTAGGCAGGATAACCGCTGGTCATTAAGGGTAACTAACTGGATTCCCAGAGAAGGGAAGTGGGTTAGGGGGAGATAGAAGGTTAGGTGGGCAGATGAGATAAAGAAGTTTGCGGGTATAAATTGGCAGCAGCAAGCACAGGACCGGGTTAACTGGCGGAACATGGGAGAGGCCTTTTTCCTGCAGTGTACATAGTCAGGCTGATGATGATGATGATGTTGATGATAATTGAAATAAAAACCAACACCTAAGAATTAATGCTATCATAAAATACCATATTAAATACACAAGATATTTTTGATCTTTTATGGGCTGCAGGTCTCCTAATTATACTCTATGGAAAAGTACTCATACTCTAAGCTTCACTAGTAACTCCCTATGCTAATCACCTAGAGTATGGCACACTATTTGTGTATTCTCATAAAACGGTGAAGCTTAACATGTGGGGTTTAACGTCCCAAAACCACTATATGATGATGAGAAACGATGAAGCTAGCTTTCATTGCATTGTGCCTTCTGCTATTTAGGAGCAAATTTTTTTGAAGGTGTTAGCAATAGTCTTTTCTTCTGGACCCCACTAGGGTAGAGCTTGGGAGGAACGTCTTCCCGAATATTAGTTTTTTTGATACTTTTGTATGTGTTTCTGTCATTCATTGCGTGATTATTGGCTATCCGAGTGTGTGATGTCTGGAGGTACACGTTGGTCAGTGAAGCAGTGAATATTGCATCAAGAAATAAAGATAGGGTATTGAAAAAAAGGTACAACAAGCTTGATTTTAAAGGTCACAATATCGCCATCGTATAGGCAACCATTATAGAGGGTAGAACATATATGTAAACACGACTTTCAAGGCAGGTACTGCAGACAAGCTTCACTCATTGATCCTACGCTGGCTGATTTCTCAATGTGCAGAGCAAGCTCCCGCTGTCTCTTTTATGGACTATTAATTCACGTCATAGGATATCGGCGTTCTAGCTGCGGAATCCATGTTATGAATAGTAGAATAAATATTCCAGATTTGATAAACATGTGGCGTGTAAAAACGTTCACGCCAGGCTACATATTTTTGGTTGTGGTTCAAGTGGGGATCAGTAAATTGGGCAAATCTAGTGGCCGTGCCCACGGAGTCGTAGGTCCCATTTTACGTAGAGATAAGTGGCCCGAAATTTCCAGCATTTCTTACACACTCACCTGTCAATTTATTGAGGTTGATTCTGTCACAGCAATAACGTGATGCAATTCTGGTGGACCCTGGCATAAAATTCCCTGCGGCAGAATGGGGGCCTTGGATTTTTTTTCCACATAAATTACCCATCTTATACCTTTTAATATAGAACAAATATAGGCCATAGCTATATTCTTTGGAATAATTCCTCAAGCTTGTTGATAGTACTCATTCAGCCTTTAGAACGTCCATAAATAATAACCAATTAACTCTTCCCGCGTGTTTTCAGAACCATCAAAATGTTTCACATATCTGAAGTCCATGTACAAAATTAAGAAATAAACTTGGGGACTCTAATAATTTCCAAAAATAAGCACATGGACACATTGATAAAAGTTTCCAAATTACGAAGTGATACGACTGTTAAGGTCATATTTAAAGCTGCATAATAAACAAGGTGCCTAGACTTCTTTGCTAACAGTTTGTCGATGTTGTAACTTTTTTCTTTGAAGAAAGTAAGCTTAGAACCCATACCGTATCAACATTTTGCATGTGTTGGAAATGGAAGTGTGACCTTTTTATTTAGGCCTGCGAAAAGTGAAATAAAAGCAACAGTCGTAAAAAACTTTGCACATTGCATAACTACGTACAAACATAAAATAGCATTTTGTAGTGAATCCTCCAACCAAATATTGCGCGCACAGCATCGAAGCATGTGGAAGGTCGATGAACAAAAGTGTAGAGAACAAAAAAGAGAATAGAAAGAGAAGGATAAATAGAGGACATAAAGGCTCGGTAGTGAACATCATTCGCCGAGTAATGCTAGGAGCTGCCTCGGTTCGGCCGCCATGGTTGATCCCTACCGACGTCGAGCCGATCAAGCCTGCGCCTCCGTTTACATACGTTTGCGCTTTCTTCACGCTTTATTCCCCCTAAGGAGAGCCTACCTAGAAGAAATGATTTATGACGCGGAAGTAGGTCAACACGCGTATGTCGAAGAGCACCGAGGAAAAGTGCTTGCTCACGGGATGCGGTCTGAAGCAGAAAAAAAAAGCTGGTGTTTATTACATTTCATGTAAGCGCACCCTAGCTGTCCTAGCATGTATAAATCCATGCTTCTCTTTTAGCGTCGACGTATGGCTGAAACCTGTGATGCCCTCGAGACCCTAGCAACACTGAATTGATGTCTCTTTTGTTTCTGCGTGATAATGAGTCCGTTGCATCGTCGTAAAACGCAAACAACATTCCTGTGACAAATGCCAGGGTGAGACCACTGAAGTGTCTAGGTCTACGTCCAAACCTCATGAGAAGTCTTAACATGTAGGAACTTTAGAAGCGTCAAAACTTTTCTACACTGGAATTGTCAAACTGATTGATTGGTAAAAAGATTTGTTATGTGTCCTGCAGTTTGATTACACGGGCTGATATCTCGTTCGTCCAGACGCCCATGCCATGCCTAGGCACGGTTTCATAAGCCTGCTTGCTGTACAGGCCACATTTTATCGGTGAGCTCTCAGCGGCAAGGGGCATCGGTAAATTTCGCTAAAGAAATTAGTCAATTTGAATAAACTCTGTTGCTTGATGAGCACCCTTATTGAGTAATTCTTCATTGTATAGCTTCACGACGTAGTCGAACATGTTGGGAGTAATATTGCTTTTTATCAAGTGTAGCTGTAATTGTAGAATCTACAATATCGTCCGATAAATCTAAAAAATTTGCCCGCCGCGGTGGTGTAGTGGCTAAGGTACTCGGCTGCTGACCCGCAGGTCGCGGGTTCAAATCAAGGCTGCGGCGGCTGCATTTCCCATGGAAGCGGAAATGCTGTAGGCCCGTGTGCTCAGATTTGGCTGCACGTTTAAGAACCCCAGGTGGTCGAAATTTCCGGATTCCTGCACTACGGTGTCTCTTATAATCATATGGTGGTTTTGGGACGCTAAACCCACATATGAATCAACCCTTAAAAATTTAGCCCGTTCTGTCTTCTTACTCTCGCGAGTATTGTTCGTCGAACTAAAAATTACCGTCAGCTGTTTTTGTTATGTACTGACCATGTGTACTCGTAAACACATGGCGATGCTAGGAGGGCAAAAGTTTGAGGTACCGCCTATGGGTTACCAGCCGCATTCTTCATATATTTCCCCATGAAAAAAAACAGAAAGCAGGTGGCGGCGGGGTTATGTAATTGATATGGTTCTTGCTTTCGGTGTGTGTGGTCGATAGTTCGAATTTCGTATTACGTTTCCTTATATGATATTGTCATATTGTGTGCAGTAATATTTTCAGGTCTATCAGCATAAATTTTCTAGTGATGAATAGTAACAGCGATTGTCCATAAAATGCTAACATTAGGACTGAAATAACTTTTTTGTGACTTCTAAAGAAGCGCGTACAAATGTATGCTTTAAAACGTCTCAATACAAGCAGAACAAGCAGAGAAAACTCCCAACATGCTTGGTTCAAAGTTCAAAATTGACCTCAATAAACAATCGTCCAAGCATTCCGTACAATTGTTAACCAGTTAAAGCTGAAATGTGCCGGTGTTTAGCAGTGGAATTCAACCGGATGCTGCACTGAAGCCATTCACAATTATTTGTTACATGTTCATGCTTTTGAATGAAGTTAGAGACGCGTCTGTCTTGGACTTATCGGAGTATTTACTTCTTTCACATTTGTTTTACGAACGTCGCAGCTGAAGCCAAATTGCACTTAGAGAATCTTCCGCCAAAAGCGGGCGTTCGTCCTGGGGAACGCACTCCCGCAATCAAGTTGACCTTAATTTCCCCGTAGCGACACTTCTTTGGCGCGCCGTTGTTGCAGTAGTTCGACATCGGGAACTTACACGGTAGCGTGGTTTGCAGGATTCACCAGCCAACAGTGCTTTCATAACCCGTTGACGATTTAGCGTGGCGTGGAAGGCTGCTGTACGCAGCTGCAGCCGGCACTTGGTAGCCTGGGCTTATTTTACCGTGGTCGCGTTAAAGAGCTCGTTTCTTAGAAATTCCGGCTGCAACGTCGGCGTCAGCGTCGTTAGTAGCGAGCGAAAAATGATCTTTGCCTGACAAAAATCAAAAACGATGAAAATATAACAGGTATTAAATTAGGGGATGAGTGCGGATCTAACCTAGGTGGTTTGCTTGTTAGGCGGGTGTTCTACCACACAGTCACGGCCCTGCTTTTAAATACAGTGAAAATAACTTTCATGGTTTACAAACACACGTGTCCTGTATACATGCTTCACAATACAACATGAAATATAGCCGTAATAATGCGTGGTACATGCGTACAATAACATCGGGCGTTAGAACATAGTAATATTATAATGGCTTCATAGTTAAAAGTCGGCACCCACTGCAAAAGGCACAAAGGTTACTACACCCTTAGGGCCACGTAGTGGTTTCATAACAAGTGGCTAAATATTTCATACACTAAGCGTTCCAAGTACCCACTAGGAACAGAACATCACTATCCCGTTCAACACTTAAAGGCGATGCTTCCATTTTTTGGTACCCCGAGTGCAGCATCGGTGTGGTGAATGCAACCTCTTTTACGTGAAGGATAACGCCCTCTTGTTCTTATGTGCGTGTGCTCAGTGCCATGGCTGTGACGGGATCGACGGCGTCAATCACAGCGCAGCCAATGGGGCGCGTGCTTCAGAACGACGCTGAGAACGACGTAACTGATAACACAGCCAACAAATATCACTCGAGACAACGATGACTTATGTTTCATTGTCTCTTCTAGGCTTGTAAAGTTTTCTCTGTAAAACAACAATTTTACCTCCCAACGTCTGTATTGGCGCCCTCCCTCCGCTCTAAAGAATGTAAATATAACAACCTTTTGACCCTCTGGTTAAGGGTGTTGCGCGTAGCATGTTTAAGGTTCAAGATAAGAGCCGAGCACAATACTCCCTAGAAGGCTCAAATACGTTTGCTTTAAGGCACCCTTGCTGTGATACTGTTGTGAGTAAACTTTGTTAGAAGAACATAAAATTGCTAAGTTGGTGACGGAGCATATCTTTGCTGGGTCAGGTCGTATACGCCTGCGTCATTAAGATGGCCGAGCACGGTGATCTTTCGGTGGTGAAGGTGGCATTCTCAAGACATCAATTGAAGACCGGTGGCGTGAAAGACTGGCAAACCAGACGACAAGCGTTGTAGGTGACTGTTCAACGTAGGTGAAAAAATGAAGACATCATCGAGTTATCGGAGGCATGTGGACCACTTGAAACCCCGCAATAGCAAGTCTGTCATGCGCTCAAACGCTTCTGGCGCGTTGAACAACTAAAAGGGCATGACAATAAACATTTATAGACAATCGGGTGCAATAAAAGCGGTCATCTTCCGATTATATTTATTCACAACTATTTACCGATAGCCCAAACGAAGGTCAATGGAAGAAAAGTACTGTGTGCCTTTAAACAAAATCAAGAGCGTCGTGAATCCGGGGCAGAAGATAGACGTCTTTTTGGTGATTTTGTCGATCTACGGGTACTTGACGCAGAACCTCCAGATGTTGTCTTTCTTCTTTACGAATACCACGGCCAATTCCCAAGGGCTCGACAATGGCTCGATGATATCGTTGGTGAGCATCTTGTCAACGTCCGTTTCAATAACGCTGCGCTCGGTCGCCGAGACGCGGTAAGGGCGTCGATAAATGGGTGTTCCGTCAGCGTTCCCAATTCAGTTGATCCCCAGAGCTGTTTGGCCAAACTGGACTGAAGCGAAAATGAAAACGTCGTGGTAAGCCACCAAGAAAAATTGTAGGTTCTTGATTTGAGAAACGGAAAGGTCCAGGGCAATTATCTTGTCGAATGAATCATCATGTGTCGTGCTAGAAGCAGTGCTGCCTAGAGGTGGCTGTGGGGCATCAATGGCCTGGGCAACAGAATCGTTTGCGTCTAAATGTGACATCATGCCCAGTATGACACCTTCAGGAAGCAGTTGTGCGCAGCGTGCAAAGTTCACAACAGGGTATGCAAGCATTGTTCGGAAAAACAGTCACAAGGGAGTGGAGCAGAGCTGCACATCGAGTTATAACACCGACCAAGGAGGGTTTAATCAAGCAGTTGCAATCACGTGGCGGTGAGTGTGCTTAAATGAGACGTAAGTCACGATACCTGGGCGCAAGCATATGAACTGAACGACACAGGTCGCGGGTCCGAATCCCGGCTGCGGTGGCTGCATTTCCGATGGAGGAGGAAATGTTGTAGGCCCGTGTGCTCAGATTTGGGTGCACGTTAAAGAACCCCAGGTGGTAAATATTTCCGGAGTCCTCCACTACGGCGTCTCTCATAATCATATGGTGGTTTTTGGACGTTAAACCCCACATATCTATCTATGAACTGAACGACAAACGAAAGCCGGGGCGACGTGATAATGAATATTCGAAATAAGAGCACGATATACGTAGATGCGGACAAGATAGACACAGCAAAGCGATTCAGCGCTTGTCCCTGTCTATGCTCTCCACGTCTACGTATATCGCGCTCTTATTTTGAATATTCATAAATCAACAACTCACCCATTCAGCCATTTTGACAAGCGTCAGGAAGGTCAGGTATAGCTGAAAGCTCTAACTGTAACAGGCCTTTTCCCTGCCATCTCTTCTCAGAAAACTGACCAGTGCAGCAGCTTCCCGAGGTGTAGACAGTCAATTAGAGTAGAATACGTGATGAGGTCACGGGGACACTCTTCCAGAACAGCAAAAAGAACTGAGGTATTGTGGTCATCGAAGCTCACACACGCAGAGCCCATTCCATGAGCGTAAGATGTACGGTCATCGGCTACGAGAACACGTGAAAAGGCGGGTGTAATGACTAAACTAACCCGACGATAAAGGTGAGCGCTGATGGCTGATAATTGGGCACCTGGGTCAAATGAGTGCTGAGACAGGTACACTGTTTACTTCTACTTTCAAAAATTTTTGTCGAGGAGCCAGAGTTAACAGAGGATTTTAGTGTCGAAAGGTGAATTGCAGCATCGCCTCGGGAAGCTGCTGCCCTGGAGAATTTCCTGAGAAGATATGGCAGGGAAAAGGTGGTGGAGTGCGACGGGACATAGGTGACCGAGGCTGAGTCTGGACCACAACAGATTTCTTTGCAAAAGCATTCACCGGTGAACGCACGGGAATTAGGGCTGTCTTAGGTTTATTAGTAAAATTTTTCCTTCTACGTGCTTTTTAGCAATTATCAGGTTCTCTCGATTGGGTGCTTCTTGTCGACAAGTCGTGTTTTATATGAAAATCTGACATATCTTTAGATGACCTGTGGTTTTACGTTGCCACAATGCATTGAGCACTAGATATAAAGGCCTGACTACCACGCAGGGCATTTTGAAAGATCAGTTCCTATACCAGTTTTTCTTGTTTAGGAAAAAAACGAAAACAAAATGAAGTAAGCGTTGGTCAATTCCGGCGTGCGTGCATAGACCTTCATGGGTGGGCGAGAGGTGGGAGTTGTTAGTTGCTCACGCTGTTTTCAGTAGGCGATGCTAGCCTGTGCTGAGCAGAACAGTGACGACTATGGCACAGCCTCTCGAAAAAAACGATCGGTAATAAGATTCTGTTGGAGTCAGTGGTCCGAGTGTCTATGTCCAAGCCAGCGCAACCTCGTGCCCCGTGTGCGCTGAATGGCGAGTAGGAATCCATGGTGCCCGCTCGAAACCTTGTCTAGGTCAGCACCTTGCTGTCTCTCTGGATGAGCTGCGGCTGCTGCGTGGCACATGCTGCGAGCGTACGGCAAATCTGGGAGCATTGGTCTCAGCTACCCAAGGTCGATACTGCACCTGATAGCGTTCTTGTTTTTCATATGTTCATTGTTCTCTCTCTATCGCGCTTTGCACGTCAGAAGTTACAGGTCAGTGAAACAAGAGAAAGCTTCTTAAAACATTTAATAAAATTATCGCATGTTTTACGTCCCGAAACGACACGACAATATCATGAAGAGAGCTGCTCTAGTAAAGGGCTCAGGTATTTCGGACGATCCGGGGTTCTTAAGGGTGCACTGAAATCGAACACAAATTAGACCTTTGGCATTCCGGCTTCATCATAATTTTACCACTGCGGCTAGAAATCACTCCGCATTGTTCAAGTCATTAGCCGAGCACTGACAACGCTACACCAGCGGGGGCGGTTTTATCATGACAAGCCCCTGTCGGGCACGTTAACAACACACGCATTGATATGTGTTCTCGTTTTTAAAAAAGCTCATGTTGTGAAGCATTCTTGTGTCTTTTTCGCGTTATTGTTGCTTTATACTGAGCTCAATACCAACTACCTGAATTAATGTTTGTTTTTTATATTTTATTTCGTTTATATCGTTATGTGCGATTTTGTGTAGTTCTCGTTTGTTCTCGCTTTCTTCTGTTCAATATTATATTTGTTGCGAAGCTCTACTTATTATTTTTTGTGTTTCGGCGATGTATTATTCGTGGCTGGGGGAAAATATGGCTAAATATACAACTCGGTTCTTTTTGCAGCGCTGGTATTATACGCTAGTTTCAAACAAAGCGCGGCCAGCATGAACCAGACCGCCTAGCGCCGGATAGAGTGGCTTATTTTGAAGCATTAAAACTAAAACGCTTCCCACTGCTGATGAAGGTGGTACAGGCCTACGCGCCTACATCCAGCCATAATGACGCTCCAGTTGAAGGCTTCTCTGAAGATGTGGAATCGGCAATGAGTAAGGTAAAAACACAATATACAATACTGATGGGAGACTTTAATGCAAAGGTAGGGAAGAAGCAGGCTGGAGACCAGGCAGTAGGAGATTATGGCATCGGCACTAGAAACGCCAGAAGAGAGCTACTAGTAGAATTCGCAGAACGCAATAATTTGCGGATTTTGAATACCTTCTACCGAAAACGAGAAAACCACAAGTGGACATGGAGGAGCCCTAAGGGCGAAAATAAGAACGAAATAGACTTTATATTGACTGCACACCCAGGAATCGTGCAGGATGTTGAAGTGGTTGGCAAGGTACGATGCAGTGACCATAGAATGGTACGGTCTCGAATTCGCCTAGACTTGAAGAAGGAACGACAGAAACTGATACGCAAGAAGCCAATCAACGAGCTAGAACTGAGAGGGAAAATACAGGAATTCAGAGTGTCGCTGCAGAACAGGTACTCGGCTCTTAGTGAGGAAACCAACCTTAGAGTAGATACAATGAATGATAATCTGACGAGTATCATTACGGAGTGTGCAGTGGAAGTTCGAGGCAGGGTAGTTAGACAGGACACTGGCAAGCTTTCCCAGGAAACGAAGAACCTAATTAAGAAGCGTCAAATCATGAAAGTTTCAAGTACAACAGACAAAATAGAACTGGCAGAGCTTTCGAAGTTGATTAATAGACGTAAAGTATGCGATGTAAGAAAGTATAACATAGAGAGAATTGAACACGCTCTGAAAAACGGAGGAAGCGTCAAAGCAGTGAAGAGGAAACTTGGGATAGGCAAAAGTCGGATGTATGCACTAAGGGACAAAGAAGGCAAAATAACTACCAATATGGATAGGATAGTTCAAATAGCGGAGGAGTTTCACAGAGATCTGTACAGTAGCCGAGACAACCATGACCTTAATACTATAAAAACTAGCAGTAACCCAGATGACACCCCACCAATAATGATAGAAGAAGTCAGAAAAGCTTTGGAGAGCATGCAAAGAGGCAAAGCCGTTGGTGAGGATCAGGTAACATCAGACCTGCTGAAAGATAAAGGACAGATTGTGTTAGAAAAACTAGCCACCCTGTTTACGAGGTGTCTTCTGTCGGAAAGGGTACCAGAGTCTTGGAAGAACGCTAACATCATCTTAATACATAAGAAAGGAGATGACAAGGACTTGAAGAATTACAGGTCGATCAGCTTGCTCTCTGCAGTATACAAGCTATTTACAAAGGTAATTGCTAACAGAGTAAAGAAAACATTAGAACTCAATCAACCAAAGGAACAAGCAGGATTTCGAACAGGCTACTCAACAATTGACCACATTCATACTATCAATCAGGTAATAGAGAAATGCTCAGAGTATAACCAACCACTATACATAGCCTTCACAAATTACGAGAAGGCGTTTGATTCAGTAGAAATATCAGCCGTCATGCAGACACTGCGGAATCAGGGCGTAGATGAAGTATATATAAACATTCTGGAAGAAATGTACAGGGGATCAACTGCTACCATAGTGCTTTATAAAGAAAGCAACACAATACCAGTCAAGAAGGGTGTAAGGCAGGGGGACACAATCTCCCCAATGCTATTTACCGCGTGCTTACAGGAGGTTTTTAGAAGCCTAGAATGGGAACAGTTAGGGATAAGAGGTAATAGAGAGTACCTTAGTAACTTGCGCTTCGCTGATGACATTGCATTGCTGAGTAACTCAGGGGACGAATTGCAACTCATGATTACGGAGTTAGACAAGGAGAGCAGAAAAGTGGGTCTTAAAGTTAATCTGCAGAAAACTAAAGTAATGTACAACAACCTCGGAAAGGAGCAGCGCTTCGAGATAGGTAATAGTGCACTTGAAGTTTTAAAAGATTATGTCTACTTAGGGCAGGTAATAACCGCAGAGCCTAACCACGAAATTGAAGTAACTAGAAGAATAAGATTGGGGTGGAGCACATTCGGCAAGCACTCTCAAATTATGACAGGTAGATTGCCACTATCCCTCAAGAGGAAGGTATATAACAGCTGTATCCTGCCGGTACTTAGCTACGGAGCAAAAACCTGGAGACTTACAAAGAGGGTTCAGCTTAAATTGAGGATGACGCAGCGAGCAATGGAAAGAAAAATGGTAGGTGTAACTTTAAGAGACAAGAAGAGAGCAGAGTGGATTAGGGGACGAACGGGGTTTAAGGATATCATAGTTGAAATAAAGAAGAGAAAATGGACATGGGCCGGGAATGTAGCGCGTAGACAGGATAACCGCTGGTCATTAAGGGTAACTAACTGGATTCCCAGAGAAGGGAAGCGGGTTAGGGGAAGACAGAAGGTTAGGTGGGCAGATGAGATTAAGAAGTTTGCGGGTATAAATTGGCAACAGCAAACACAGGACCGGGTTAACTGGCGGAACATGGGAGAGGCCTTTGTCCTGCAGTGGACGCAGTCAGACTGATGATGTTGTTGATGATGATGATGATGCTTCCCACTGCATGGAGTGGGGGAAAAACTATTGCCATAAAATGAAAAGACTGGTGAAAAAACTCCAAGATAAAAAACAGTTTTATTGGCGGAGATGATTTTGAGGTTGTATTATAAAGTAAAAAAGCCATGAATTACGTGTAAAAAATCATGCAACCATTGAATCAGGTAATACGCTTCCACAATAGCATAATATAGGTGTATTTAAAAGAAAGATATGAACGTCACCTACCGGTGGTGTTAACCAAATGCAAACTCAGAAAACTTTCTGAAAATATTTCGTGGACACTAACACTCCTCTGCAAGACAACAATAGAAATTCGAGAGGAACTTCTGATGTGCAATTCACGCGTGTGGGAAAGTTGGCACTAACAAAACTTTTATGTCAAAGAAGAGCTTTGCTCTGGAACATTGTCACAAAGCTCTGCCGATCGGTAGCCAAGGCTGCCGAGAACACGCGTGCCAAATACTAGGCGCAGCCCGTGGCCTAGAATTTTCAAAGTCAGGTAAAAACGCTTTCTCTTCTCTCTCTAAATGATAATGTATACACTAAAATCATTACATCGTCAGCTCAAATATTACGCCATTGACTTATTGGACCATGACGCATTCAAAAGTTACTGGGGCAGCCACGTGAGGCCGTTACGTATCCACACGTGCTTACGCGATTGCACTGAGAAGCCGCGGGTCGAAGCAAAAAAAAAGCACATAGAAAAAAAGTGCTAAAACTGAGGAGCTGCACGTAACATAAGTTCTTTTGTTGTGCCATCTCTTCATGCTTAGCTTCTAGATTTTCCGTCAAGACGAGAGTAGAGAAATAACACTTTGAGTGTTTGACAAATACTTGTAACACCGTTTGAAGTGTATGAGTTTTAAAATTTTCTGCGATCGTCAGTTCGCAAGGCAAAGCGCTTCCTTATTGTATCTCTATCATGGCTATTTGGACGAGTGTTATGGGACCCCTTCAAAAGAATATTCCAGGGTCCCTTAAAACACCCGTCTTCACATGCCTCAAGCAACAATTACATAACACTTAGTTATTCTATAGTTGAGCAATCGTATGTTCTAGCCTGCTACTTTTCACGAGATGAAGCAAAGCCAGAATTAAAAAAAAACGTGTAATGAAGGGCGAATGTGAGTTCACGGAGAACTGACATCAACTTGATGGGTGTCGCTTTTCTTGCGTCAACGCGTAGTTGTCGATCTCTACAGTTCAAAATATTCAATACTGATAATGCAGCAGAGAGGCATTGTAATATATGTAATATCAAATAACTTGTGGTGGCAGCGGATGCTGCTGACTTATGTGTGGCGAATGATAACCAACCAACACTTTTTGGACTCTAGGTTCATAAAGTTTGATAGACCTCGTACTACACTCCGAGGACTTTCTTTTCTCATCGGCAACAGCCACAGACAAAATGGGGAGCGACCATTTTCTCATATTCACCAATATCATCGTATTTGAGACCACTGGTCGACATTTCTGCATGTGACTTGCTGAGACACGAACAGAACAGCGCTAGACGAATCCTCTCTTGAGCTGTTTGCAGGCAAGTTACGAAGTAAGCAAGCGGCTTAATCACTACTGAAATTTCCCTATCATTTCTCTGCTCCTGACTTGAAGTTAAAGAACCTGCGTGCAGCACGTAGATCAGTGGAGTGGAAGCTCATGAGGAGAAAAGAAACCAATTGACAAAAACTGAAACTAATTAGATAAATGCTGCCATTCGTTCTCACACACAGAAGCTACGCAGAATTTAATGGGATGCTTTCTGTGAATTTTTATCACCGTTTACACCCTTGAGAAGAATACGAAGTCATAAATAGTCTTTCTTGAAAGCTGCGCTCTCACATACCATTCGAAGCACTCGCTTTGAAGCAAGGTAAAAATTTGAAAACCCTTTCAGAAGATTTCGCAGATGTGTACACAGCTCGCAGATCAGCTGGAGTGGCGCTACCTCTGCTACCTCAAATATTACATAAAAAGAATACGCCGTTCACAATTCGAGAGCTGGATATGGTGCTTCACAAATTACAAGGACGCTGTGCTGGGGGTCACGATATGATCAGCAATCAAATGCTGACAAACCTGCCATATGATTGAAGGCGCGCCCTTGTGCACATAATTATTCATGTCTGGAGCACAGTAGAGATTCCATTCGTATCGAAGACAGCATGGGTGGTGCCAGTGCTGAAGCCCAGAAAAGATGCTGTGAGCCTCACCTGATATCGCTAACATCTCGCTGATTTAAATTGATGGAAAGACACATATGCACAAGACTAACTTGGTACCTTGAGCAACAAGCATGATGGCCCGTATGTATGATGGGATTTCGCCCACGGCTGAGCGCCCATGACGGTGTTTTGGACCTGCTGAGCCACATCGAGCACGACTGTGTCAGCGATTTCACTACACTCACCTTCTTCGTAGACGTTGCCAAAGCATATGACTGTGTGCTTCAAACAGGCATCGTCAACGGACTCCAAGCCACAGGTGTTTAGGGAAATGCTCTTCGTTTCGTACGCCAATTTATCAGAGCCAGTTAAGCTTGGAAATATCATGAGCGAACAGCGAAGCGTTTGCCTCGGCGTTCGACAAGGAAATGTTGCTGCTGTGGCCAGCCTTATTGGCAAGCTGGAAGTAGCTCTGAAAGCAGTTATTAACTCAATATATGCCAATGTTATCTGCATCTGGATCTCAGGTTACCAACACAAACGTCTCGCCCGGATAGCAGAGGGCGCCATTTCAATCATTGAACGCCACTTGTTCACACTTGGCTTGTCTATCAGCGGAGAAATCTGCCTTTATGTTCTTCCCGGGGGTGCGGCGGATGTCAACGCGCCTGTCGCTCAGTGTGAGAGGCCATTCATCTCATCGTGCGAGAAGTGTTCGTTTTCGGAGCGCTACCATCGATGACAAGTTACTATGGCGACGAGCAGTTCATAGTATTACGGCTACATCCGTGCCGAGACTCAACGCCCTTCGTCACATGGCAGGTGTACGCTGTGCAAGAATCCTATATCGATGCTAAAGCTGAGTGCTGTGCTCAAAACAGGCCAAATTCTTTAACAGCTGCCACTGATATCGCCATCACCGAGCCAGTTTGAACGCTTTGAGGCTGTGCACAGAAAGGGTCTTCGATTGGCGAAGGGAGTCCCTCAGGCGACGTCAATCAACAAGATTAGCGATGAAGCCGAGTCTCTACCACTCCGCCTCCTGGCGTCTCAGGCTTTGTTGACGCAGGTATCAAGAGTGGGCGAGTCCTCCACAGGGACGGTCCTTCTCTGACGGCTAAGAGCAAAACCTTACTCACATTTCCACGTGGCGCTCAACGCACCCGACATTCTAGCTTGAAATTGCCTCATCGACCCGCCATGTTTCTTTGTGGACGCAGCATGTTACTTCAGGGTCACCAAACTGCTGACGAAACGCACTGTTCCAACTGAGGAAGCAAAGTTTCTGGTGTTGAACCATTTGAGTACCATGTACCGTGGTCACCTACAAGTTTGCACTGATGGATTGGTGTGCACACAGACGGATAGCTGTGCAGCAGTCTTTCTGCATACGCTCCCTGGGCGTGTCATAGTCAGGCCACCTGGATCGTGTTGTCTTGTCCACAACTGCAAAGAGTGCAGCAATCACCGCGGCTTTGCGAAAATTGCAAACGCTATCTGCGCGAGCTGTGGTAGTGCTGAATGATTTGCAGTTGGCGTTAAACGATTGAATCGAGGGATACCTCGAGAAAAATTTACAACTTCTGGCGCTCAATAAACACCTGATTGGCAAAAACTACAATGTAGAATTTTAGTGGATACCATGCCACGTTGGAATTGAAGGCAATGAAAAAGCTGATGCCCTTGCACGCGAAGCGGGAACTTGCTGTCCAAGAATAAGAGCAACTAAATATTACCAGAACAAGAATTTTATACGGTATCAATTCAGGGCGATCCACAAGTTTCTGCTTCATTCATGCATAATCAACAAAGTTTGCGGGTATATATTGGCGGTAGCAAGCACAGGACCGGGTTAACTGGCGGAACATGGGAGAGGCCATTGTCCTGTAGTGGACGTAGTCAGGCTGATGATGATGATGATGATGATGATGATAATGAATCGACGAACTTTTGAGAGAACAAGCAACGCTGCTTTAACAGATGAGAACCGACTCCATATACACGCTGGCATGGTCATTCAATACTGGGCGAGGCGCTTCCTCGTTAGTGCTGTTTTTGGGGACATTGGTGACATCAAACATTTCATTTGGCTGTGCCCGCAGTTTGAGAGAGAAAAAAAGAGATGATATGCAGTTTGCAGAAAGGTTGTCACAAGCACGGGGCATTGGAAGATGTCATCATTCCTGAAGGACCCATAGCGACGAGGAATAGCGTGCAACGTAAGCTGATTACTTTCTTGCGAGACACTGAACTGAGTGACACTTGGTGACTGACACCTATACTTAAGGGATGCTCAGGCGGAACGATTGCCGGCCTTTTAGACCAGGCTAGCCCCACCTGTGCACCACTACCACCAGCTTCGCCAAGTCATCTCCAGAACTAAAAGGCCTGTGAAGCGTACTAATTCGCATTCACAGCTCATTGCTGAAGCTGTAAAATACCTTAGCAAAGACTTCTTGAAGCTCATGACAGTACAAGTGCATTTGCAACCCCTTAGAAAACGTGAAATGCGTTGGCCCATACCCTTTAGGAAGTTTGCCCTAAATCTCTACTTCTCAAGTCTCGAGGCATATAAACATTTTTACAAATTTTTTAGCCTTTCAACTGTGAGAACGCTGAGGACATCGCTATCTGCCGTTACCAATAAACCAGGTTTGATGCCTGATTGCCTCGATCTAATGAAATAAAAAACTAAAAAGTGTCCGTTAATCGAACGAGCTTGTTGCTTGGTAATTAATGACATTTTATTGTAAAGGAAGTTGCAGTACGAAACTAAAGAAAATGTTATTCACGGGTATGTATATATTGGAAGAGAGAGGAAGGGTGGTGTAGCAAATACTGCTGTTTGAGGAATAGCCAAAAAATGGGTCCAACCAGTAGCCTTTTTAGCTGGGGATGAGATAGTGCGTTCGGGACTCCTTCTTCTCTTGCTCAAGCAGCTAATCAGCAATCTAAAATTATGCAACCTCTCTGTAAAAGCAGTGATATGTTACCAAAGAGGGAGCAATTATGTGGTATCAAAAACACTTGGTGTGAGCCCAGATACGCAGTTTTTATTGTGTACAGCACAAAAGCGTACTTTGTTTTTGATGTACCTCACTTGCTAAATTGTGCAAGAAAAATAACCTGCACAAACGCGACCTTAAAATCGGTGAAGGCGTTGTATTTTAGAAGCACATAAGAACATCATTAATCTAGCCACCACTTGAACCTAAGAATGTCCCATATGTCACTGATAAACATAAATACGAGAGCTCATTTGGGAATGTGAAAGTGAAGTTGTCTCCACCGGTTTTAAGCAACAGCGTTTATTTAAGCATAGAAGCTTTTGTAGCCTTTACAGTTCTTTCACTTCACAAAACAAAAACTGCCAAATTTGTCGAAAAAATTGATCAGATATTCGACTCCTTAAATAGCTCCTGTGTCAACATTTAAGAAATGAAGATGAAGCTTGCTATCGGTAAACAAACTGAGCATAATTATTCTCTCGAATCTTATCTTTATTAGATAAAGTCATGGAAATAAATGCACATCGGCAACCATGAACCATACAGGGCTGGCAAAGAATGATCAAGGCTGTAGTCATGCTCTGGTCAGACCTTCATGAATCATTCAACTTTCAATTATTGTTAACAAGGCGTTTTAACCAAGATATCTGAAATTCTGTTATGCATTGTTCGCCAGCAGCATGGGTGCAATGAAACTCCTATTTCATATCAGTTGGTTGCTGGCCTCAAGCATATTATCATGGGAGAACGTGTCAAACTTTCTGACCACAGTAATTGTGAGGAGGAAAGCTCTTCTAAATGAGCAGAGGAATCTGTCGCTATCTCGATCAGATTGTGCGCTATTCAGATTTGTGCAACAAGATTCTCGCAGAGCACAACAGAAATCCCTGAAGAAATTAAAGCCCTTTTGTCTGGAGATGAATCAGTTGATGTGCTTGACGCATAGTTTTTTATGTGTCAGAATATTTAGTACACACTTGCCTAAAGAAAAAGATGTGTGAGAAGTTTACAGTGCTGCTGAAGGATTGCAGCCAAGAACTGTGTTCAGAGAGTCAGGTATGCATGACGTTTCGTGCTGTAGAGATAAAGGGCAAGCCACTAGGAAATCTCACTGTGCCAACTCAGGCAACACTCTCTTTTTTCATGCACTAGATGACTTATTCAATGCACAAATGCTTGTAGAAGTATATGGCGGACTTCTTGAACTGGCCCTGGAGATCCCCGAAGGTCATTCTGCAGTGGAGATTGCCTTAAATTGTTGCTGAATATATATGTACGAATCGGGATACTATGGTACCTGAAGTTCAAAAACAGAGAGTTAAAGAAAGCTAAGACAACGAATTCTGCTGCGAAAAGGAAACTTCAAAAAACCAGTGTGAGAGCCATAGGTGGGAAACTGAAATGTTCCTTTTAAATTCTAGAGTGTTTGAAGTATGCGCCTTAGCATGTTTAATCCTGCGCATGCTTTATTAGCATTAGCTGATTTTTATTTGGGTCTTTACGTGCTTCAGTAGACCCAATACATAATGCCCTTACAGTATCACACAATCAACGTTCTTTCACTCATTGTCTGTGTCGGAAGGTGCACTACTTTCACAGCGAGTTTTCCCTTGCTTTTGTGAGCTTCAAATGCATCATTTATTCACTACAGTGTAGAATAGACGCATAGTCGACTTTTTTATAGTGCTGAATCCCTGTCGTTTCATTAGGTTTTAGCAGTAGGATGGAGCGTTGTGAGCTGATCGAAGACAACGAAGATCGCCAAAATGAAAAGCCTACAAATTCTGAAGGCCTTCTAGTGGCCATACAAAAATCTATCCCATTTTTATTTCTAAGGCTATGGCTGCATGTGTCGTGTGTCCATCAAAACGGCAGGTTGTTTTTTAGAAGAGTGAGTGGTTGCCCACAGTGCATACCAGCAATGCTGAAAAAAATCTTCCTCCGTGTTTGAAAATATATTTTCCAAAGGAGCGCTCGTCCAATAGTCATTTGAATTGTGCTTCATGAATAATATTTGCTGTGCTTACTGTGGTGGGGCTACTAGCACGTTTCGGTGAAATGGGCTCCTCAATCGGAAAAGTAGATAAGATGAAGGGGTATGCCACCTGGTCAGGTGAAAATAAGTAATGCATCACTTTGCAAAATCCGCAAATATATAAATGCACTCACAGTTAGTTAAGTTCGATTTCATGAAAGATAGAAAATTGTGGTATAGTTATTTCAGATTTCACTTGTGTATTTTAATATTATTTCCGTTGAACTAACAGCTCGAAATCGCATTTTGTTTTCAAACGAACAATTTAGCCAACAAAGAAAAAATGGAAGCATCGTCAGCTGACGACTGCCATTTTACAAAAAGTGGGTATGATGACAGCGATGCAAGCTATATATTGCAAATATCTTCCTTCTTACACAATTACAGAGGCAGGTCACACACATTAGAAAAGCGGACATATTCGTATCCAAGGTACATACTTTGTACTAGCCGAACAACAGCAGCAAAAGAATGGCATGTCTGAAGGGGCTTCCTTTTCACTCATTGGTAGCGAACGCAAGCTAAGCTGCGAACTACTCTAATTGCATTTCATTTAAGAAGTAGTTTTCTTTGAAGGAACACTGTTCACTCGTAGCAAATACCCCTCTGCTGTTACTTCGTAAAATTGGAGCATAAAAAGCGCGTTATTGTATTTTCATTCCTAAAAAGATGTGACTTACGATAGACAAATCATTTGCATTAAACTTCCCAAAAACACAATATGCAAGAGAGACGCTGTAGTGAAGGGCCCGAAAATTTAGACCCCCTGGGGTTCTTTACATGTACCTAGGCCTAACCACACGGGCCTCGTTTCGCCTGCAATTCCGTTGTAGACGAAAGATGTGCTTTTTTTTTCAGCAAGCTGACCTGTCAACTGAAGGAAAATTATGAGTCAGTAAGCTACTAAAGCGCATGATTCAGTGCTATTTCATGCGTAGATCAATTTCATCACTTGTATGCACTTGTGAAGCTTTCGCAATTGTTTCATTTTGTATTTCTCTAGTTTGAGGCAAAATAGTTGTGTATGCTTGTTTATGACGAAAATAAAATGATTTCAGCTAACACATTGGGTGTGCCTCCGCCAATTAAGGCCCTGTCGGGTCTCCTGGCACACTTCCTTTACAGGAACGCGATAACGACGGTCACATTGTGTCGTCGCCTACAGTTTTTGCATGTAATAATTTTGTGCTGGCATGCAAGCGGGGAAAGGAGCCTGCAGAACTGTAGCCACCAAAGCAGCCCCAGCGGGCTGCAGAAAATCCACGCACAATGCCATTTTGTAAATTTCTAGGCAACTATAGCGTTCTTACCAAATTCCAGCATGGTTTTAGGAAAGGCTATTTGACAAACACTCAGTTCGTTGAAACAATACATGACTTTGCCAAATGAATAAATAGTAGAACACATACTGACGTTATATTCATGAACTTTTCGAAAGCCTTTGATAAAGTATCCCAGAGTAAACTGATATATAAGATAGGTCGAATAATCAATAATTCCCAAGTAGTTAACTGGATTTCTGCATATCTCACAAAACGCGAACAATTTGTTGTTTTTGCAGATTCATGCTCACAAAGACAAATTGTTGACTCTGGCGTTCCGCAGGGCTCAGTTCTGGGACCACTTCTTTTTTTCCTGTTTATTAGTGATATTGTTGATGGCCTCCCTGTTAAAATCATACTGTACACTCTGATGACTGTGTACTATATAACGAAATATGCTGTCCCACAGACCAACACGTGTTAAATGATGCTCTACAAAAAGTGTCCTCCTGGTGTGATGAATGGCTGTCACAGAACGAGCGCTAAAAAAGAGCGCGCCGCCAAATCCTGGCGACAACGGGCGGCAGAAACGCCGCGAGGTACAAAGAAAAAAAAAGAAAGCAAACATCCAGGGCTCCCGGGCGCGCGCTCTCCCCGCAGAAGCACGGCTTCGCAGACGATCCTCCTCACCCCACATCGGCGGCCCAGCAAGACCACGATTTTTCTAGAACGAAGGAGGCGGGGTCAGACCGAGTGAATCATCCTCCGGAGAGGGCAGTCGAACCGTCTCGTGCCTCTCCCCAGCCTTCGCTGCGTATCGCGCCGACGAAATGACGAGAAACATCTGGAAAGTCGCGCGCAAGGTATTTAACCGAGCAGCCGAGACGAGAAATCAGTAGGTGACGGAAGTTAACGCCAGAGCGCGTAGGAATTCCGCCGTGGAGTCGGCGAAGGTTCTGCCCGTAGTGACAGAACAGGAGGAGACGGAAGTGAGCGCCAGAGTGCGTAGAGAGTCCGCCGTGTAGTCGGCGAAGTTTTTGGTCCGTAGGGACGGCTCGAGCTACAGGCAAGAGCGTGAGTTTACCGCTATCGAGCGAAGACGCGGGCAACAGCTGCGTGTGTGAAGCCGACGGATTTCCGGCGAAGAAGTTGAAGTTTGAAGAGTGGCCAATTGAAGACGGGAGGTTTCCTGGAAGAGAAACTTCAGGGCTGCGGAACGACAACAACGCTGGACTTTGAGTGAGTGATTCTCGGAAGAGTATCATCTCGACTTTTGTTCCAAGGACTTTGGACTGAATAGGTTTTCTATCTCTTTAGTCCTTAAGTGTCTTGGTTGTTCAATGCATGCGACTGCATTGTAGTGCGTATTGTTGTCCGTGTCCGTTGTTTCAAGTGTGGCTGATTGTATTGTGTAGTACGTTGATCGATTGGTTTGATTGGTGACATATTGTATGCGACTATTGTGGAGTGTGCAATTTTGTGTATTGTTTTTGATCTGCCGTTAATGAGAATATAATTTTGTTTATCAACTCTCGGCTCTGACTTGTTCTTTGGACCACAGCCGGCGTCCGCTGGCGCGCCAAAAAGGACCACTTCTAAATTGTCCACGCTTTCGTGGTGCGGTTCGGGGGGCCGATACTTTGACCCTTGGAATTAGCCCGGCGATTGCCTCCCTAATAAACGGGACAGGTGTGACAATTAATCTGGCGTCCGCGACATAGGGCCTTTTGGTGCACAGTGTGTCCAAAGTAGTGAGAAAGAGCCTCGAGTTGTTGATAGTGCTATCGGAACGATTTTGTGTGTTGTTTAGTATTCTCGTTAACGAGTGCAGGGGAGTGTTCCGATAGACTGATTTAGGCAGATACTTTTTGCACGCGGCAAGGTTTTAGTTGCGAGTTGCGAGACACAATGGATCTCGAAAAGTTAGTTGCTCTTGGTGAAAAGATGGGTCTTTCTGGCGTCGAACTACGGAAGTGGGTCACCCAGAAGGAAAAAGAAGAAAAAGAGAGAGCCAGAGAAGAAAAAGCAGCCGAGCTGGAAAAAGAGAGGTTGGCGGTCGAAAGAGCCAAAGCGGAAAAAGAAGCTGAGGTGGAGAGAGAGAGGTTGGCGGCAGAGAGGGCCAAGGAAGAAAAGGCAGCTGAGTTGGAGAGAGAAAGGCTGGCCGCTGAAAGGGCGAGAGAAGAAAGAGAAGCAAAGGAGCGACAGCTGAAAGAAGAAAGAGAGGCAAAAGAGCGCCAGCTGAAAGAAGAAAAAGAGGAAAGGGAGCGGCAGCACGAGATGGAACTCGAGCGGCTCCGTTTGCAACAGCGAAGCGAAACTCCCGTCCAAGCTAGAGTTGAAAGCAGCGAACGAGAGGATCACGGCTTCCGCTTGAACCCAAGCAAGCTGCTCGTAGCGTTTGATGAAAGGAAGGACGACCTAGACGCGTACCTCCACCGATTTGAGACGATTGCGAAGAGCCAGAATTGGCCGGAACATCAATGGGCAACTGCTTTGAGTACTTGCTTGAGTGGTGAAGCGCTCAGTGTGTACGGTAGGCTGACGCCGACCGATGCAGCCAACTACGCAAAGGTAAAAGCTGCTTTGCTGAAGCGATTTAGATTTACTGTAGAAGGATTCCGGGACAGGTTTCGGACAGGAAAGCCAGCTGACGGTGAGACGGCTACGCAATATGCCGCCCGACTTTGCCATTATTTCGACAGGTGGATTGAACTTTCAGGGACAGCGCAGGAGTACGATGAGCTTAGAGAGCTCCTAATTAGAGAACAATTTCTTACTAGTTGCCACCCGAGCCTGTCGCTGTATTTGAAAGAGAGGAAGGCGGAGTCATTTGAAGGAATGCTTGAATTGGCTGATCAATTCTTAGAAGCGCAAGGAGGAACTAATTTGGCAAAGGTCAAGAAGGAGTGTCCTGATGATTCGAAGAAATTGGTTCCCGAAGAAAAGAAGCGTGCACCAGAGAGCATTCCGCGGTGTTTTTTGTGCAACCGAGTGGGTCATCGCGCGAAAAACTGTCGAACGATCTTTACGAGCCCTACGGTAGTGAAATGTTTTAAGTGTGGTCAGACCGGACACAAAGCAGATGCTTGTCGGAACGGAGTGAGTCAAACTCACCAGGTATCCTGTGTTCAAGCGGCACCGAAATCTGATAATAATGCCGTCACCGACGGATTCGTAGAATTGAAAAATGGGGAGAAAATTCCTATTGTCGGTGCTGTAATGTCAAAACAGCCAACCGGTGTTACGAAAGGAATGCCAGCGCGGCCTGGAAAAGTTGCGGGCAAAAAAAGTTACGGTGTTAAGAGATACCGGCAGCTCCACGGTTATCGTGAGGAGAAATTTGGTACGGGAAAGAGAGTTGACAGGCAGAACGAAACCGGTTTGCCTAATTGACCGTACGGTCCGGATGCTTCCCGAAGCAGAAATTGAGGTTGAAACCCCGTACTTCAGCGGGAAGGTTACTGCGTTATGCATGACGACCCCCCTTTACGACCTTGTCATCGGAAACATCGACGGGGCGCGAGGGCCGAATGATCCAGAATGTTTGGGAGAAGACCCGAAGATAGAGCCCTCGCCAACACAACGGCCGCGAGATACAGTGGAGGAGCATCCCGTGACGGATCTCACTAGAGCCCAAGGCGAAGCCGCGGCGCAAGAGACAGCGAAGGAGAAGACGATCGTGTCGAATAAGTTCACGGGTCGAGCAACCGGACTTAAGTCGGCACGACCTCAACCGACCGACAGTGTAAAGGAGACGGAGTTGGCCAGCCGGGAAAAATGTAGAGGCATGATCAAGCGGGTAAATACACAGACAGGACCCGTCGAATGTAATGACGCGTTGACGGTGTCGGAAGAGACAACGATGGCTGAGACGACGCCTCAGATATCGACGTTGGAAAGGGCTCGCCGAAAAAGAACGTGGAAACACAACAAGAGATCGAGCGAGCACCGTAAAAAGGGGCGCAAGCGCTGTTCGAAGTACTCAAGATAACTGCTGAGGTGGAATCAGAATGTGTTTGGCAGGGCTGAGTGACATATGTTGTGTTAATGTTCTCGTTATCCTGTGTCTCAAGTGTATGTCGAGCGAGTCAGTGTTCTGTGCGATGATGTGACGTATAGTGTTGTATAATTGTTGTATAGACAGAACCTTGTACGTTTGTATTGTTTGGAATGTGTGATGAAGTGTTGTAATCATGTGCCTGTGGTTATATTTCATGTGCTGTGGAATTGAACTACAATGTAAGATTGTATTGCGTGATATATTGTGAATGTGACGTGTCACGAGCGACGGATTGTGTTACAGTCTGTGAGAGTGTGTGGTGACTTTTCGCGCTCGTTTGTGTGGTTTTGAATATTATGAGATAATATTCTTAATGTGGGGGGCAGTGTCACAGAACGAGCGCTAAAAAAGAGCGCGCCGCCAAATCCTGGCGACAACGGGCGGCAGAAACGCCGCGAGGTAAAAAGAAAAAAAAGAAAGCAAACATCCAGGGCTCCCGGGCGCGCGCTTTCCCCGCAGAAGCACGGCTTCGCAGACGATCCTCCTCACCCCACATCGGCGGCCCAGCAAGACCACGATTTTTCTAGAACGAAGGAGGCGGGGTCAGACCGAGTGAATCATCCTCCGGAGAGGGCAGTCGAACCGTCTCGTGCCTCTCCCCAGCCTTCGCTGCGTATCGCGCCGACGAAATGACGAGAAACATCTGGAAAGTCGCGCGCAAGGTATTTAACCGAGCAGCCGAGACGAGAAATCAGTAGGTGACGGAAGTTAACGCCAGAGCGCGTAGGAATTCCACCGTGGAGTCGGCGAAGGTTCTGCCCGTAGTGACAGAACAGGAGGAGACGGAAGTGAGCGCCAGAGTGCGTAGAGAGTCCGCCGTGTAGTCGGCGAAGTTTTTGGTCCGTAGGGACGGCTCGAGCTACAGGCAAGAGCGTGAGTTTACCGCTATCGAGCGAAGACGCGGGCAACAGCTGCGTGTGTGAAGCCGACGGATTTCCGGCGAAGAAGTTGAAGTTTGAAGAGTGGCCAATTGAAGACGGGAGGTCTCCTGGAAGAGAAACTTCAGGGCTGCGGAACGACAACAACGCTGGACTTTGAGTGAGTGATTCTCGGAAGAGTATCATCTCGACTTTTGTTCCAAGGACTTTGGACTGAATAGGTTTTCTATCTCTTTAGTCCTTAAGTGTCTTGGTTGTTCAATGCATGCGACTGCATTGTAGTGCGTATTGTTGTCCGTGTCCGTTGTTTCAAGTGTGGCTGATTGTATTGTGTAGTACGTTGATCGATTGGTTTGATTGGTGACATATTGTATGCGACTATTGTGGAGTGTGCAATTTTGTGTATTGTTTTTGATCTGCCGTTAATGAGAATATAATTTTGTTTATCAACTCTCGGCTCTGACTTGTTCTTTGGACCACAGCCGGCGTCCGCTGGCGCGCCAAAAAGGACCACTTCTAAATTGTCCACGCTTTCGTGGTGCGGTTCGGGGGGCCGATACTTCGACCCTTGGAATTAGCCCGGTGATTGCCTCCCTAATAAACGGGACAGGTGTGACAATGGCAAATGGCTATTAACTTCGAAAAAACAGTGTTTATGCAAATAACTAATAAAAGGAATCCTTTAGAATACGAGTACTCTACTACCCATACTAAACTTTCCCAAGTCCCCCAATACATGTATCTTGGCTTATGGATCACAGATGACCTGAATTGGACGAAACACATTAATACAGTAACCAACACTGCAATGCGTAAACTATTCTTCCTCAGAAGAGCATTGAGACTCTCAACCCCCTCCGTCCGCCTTCTGGCTTATAAAACAATTGTTATACCAAGTCTGGATTATGCTTCCATTATATGGGACCCTTTTACCAAAACTAATATCAACAAGCTAGAAAGAGTACAAAAAAGGGCATTCGTTTTATTTATAACAGCTTCGGGCGCACTTCATTTACGGAACTTTCAACTCGAGCTAATCTACCAACACTATTAGAAAGAAACCGCTTATCTAGACTGAAATTTCTATATCAACTGATAAAGGGAGATTACAAGATAGACATTTTTGAAGTTCTTTCATTTTCGTCCGGATATGCAACTCGACAAAGCCATGAGCGCACAATAACACCCTATGCAACCCATAACAACTGCTTCAAATATTCATTTTTTCCACGAACTATGAACGACAGGAACAAACTAACCAACACCGAATTTTTACAGCCATCCTTAACATTGTTTTCTTCTAGCCTGAATAACAGTGTTTAATATAGCATGCCAATTAAGCTCTGTTCCCATAAACGTTCGAATTTTTGCATGTTTGGGATGCTTTGTGCGTACTTTTGTTTCTGTTTGTTTTTATCTTCCTGGTTTGAAAATTTGTTCGTCTTCATGCTGAGCATTCATGTAATTCTTGTAACCTACTCTGCGAAAATCTCTGGTAGGGTTTGAAGTATTAATAAATAAATAAATAAATAAATAATAAAAAAGTCATTTACGCTTCCTCTTTGAACAGTGCCATTGGTCCTCGCAGTACTGCAGTTCAGTACTCCGGTGCCTACAATTTACAGGCTTTTTTGGTAGAACAGCCTAAAGATACAGAGTTCTTTAAAACGGTAGGTGTTCTCTGGGGCGCTTTCCTCACGGGAGCTTGGCGTAGCTCACGCATCTGGCAGGTGGTGTAGGAGAGGATAGGTCCAGTGCTTCGCCGCTCCTTCTCGCGCCTCTTGCCTTCTCTCCTCACCGTTCCCCAATCTCCCGTCTACTCGCCCCTACGCACTTTTAAAAGAATTGAAGCGTGTGCTTCATTCTCGACTGTTCACTGACCGATAAATGTGTAAATAAATAATTACGGTGCAAATATTCGACTCGTCATGATTTACGCCAATAAAAATTACTACAGCGCGTACTCTCAGCGCAAAGAAAAAAATATTCGCAATTTCTCACGATGCGCTTTGGTGAGGTAGGGTCAATTTTTTGTGCTATTTATTTCTTTTCCGGAATTTCACGTTACATTTCTTTTGGGCAAGGTACCAAACAGCCAGAATTCGTTGTTATAGCCGATAATGTGGCATGCAGTCATTGATCTAAGCGGGCTCTTTCCCCACAAAAAAACGTGTAAAAGTGGATGGCGCAGCAGTTTGTCCTGGGTATTGCCGATATATTGCTAGAACCAGTAATATTATGAGGGGGTTCGACTGTAATTGAGATGAATGTTAGCTACGGAAACTTTCCTAGAGAGAAAGCGCGTTTCTTCAAAAAAAAACAGTGCTTCTGGGTGTAGACACCCTGAACGAAATCCTAGAACGGAAGTCCAAAAGGAATCAATAAAGAGGGTCATTATCTAACATTGATTCTCTCAGCGTAGGGTGTATGAAATACTTAAGAATATGCAATTAACCGATGGCTACCCAACCAATAGGCTAAAAGAAAGAAAACATGCGCTATATTCTTTGGTGTTTTTTTTTATTTTTTCAACTAAACATGGCCGTAGCGCGGCGTTCACGGAAGATAAAATCCACTCTAATAATTCTCACACTTCACAATACAAACTTCTGAACCAAGCATAGAATCTACTAGATGCCGAGGCCAGAGGCGTAGAGCTGCGAGCAGTAAAATTTTCTCATTTGCAAGCGCATCAGCGCAGGAGTGCGTGCGCCAGATGGAGCATGGCGGTGCTATTTTGGTCTCACCTATAATTATGCGTCCTGTTCCGCGCATGTTGTCCCAAACGACCGAATAATGACTTGCCGACGGCAACATTGGTAGTGATGACCCTTCCAGCACTCAGTGTGCGCGTTGTTGAATTTCATCGCTCCATCGGTTTCTTTATGTATGCAAGGTTGATGGGACCCAGAAATATTGCAGATTGTCCGCGCTCTATGAGATAGGAACAAAGATGGAAAAAAAGTTAGATAAGTGTGACTCGGATGAAAGAAAGCGAGAATAACTTGAGGACGGCATACAGCGTTCTCGCAGCCTTCTGTAAACAGATCGAGTTTCTTACAGAAACTGTTTCTCTTTGCCGCTTACAAGTATTGTCAAGCAGAACTTGAATGCGCAAGGTAACGACACAAGCTAGAATAGGCCACCAGTTCGACAAAGCATATGAATGTGAGAAAAATTGGCGCAGCTGAGTAAGAAAAAAAGCCTTAAACTTAATCAAGAAGGGCCCTGGCGACCCATAAAAGTTGATTTTCCTTTCGATACCTCTATCTACCTCGTTTATTCATTCCAGCTCGCATGCGAACGCTCTTAAATTAATTGAATATTATGTGGGGTTTAACAGCCATAAATTACCATTTTATTATGAAAGACGCCATTGTGCAGGACTGCAGAAATTTCTACCAGTCGGGGTTTCTTAACATGCCTCCAGATCTGAGCACACAGGCCTACAGTATTTTCGCCTCCACCCAAAATTCAGCTGCCGCAGCCGGGATTCCATCCCTTAAAATCCTCTTAAAAATGAAATTTTGTTACGGGAGTACTACCTGTAGCTTTTATAACGCTTAGAAAGAGCAAACGCTAAAGAAATGGGCAAATGTCTAATCTGCATTTATTTCACCATGAGAATACTCACACTTACGCGCTGCCTTTCTAAATCAATACCAAAAGCTACCCAAATGCATACTGTCGCTGACATTCATATGTTAACCAAACACTGGGGAAGCGAACGATAAGACCGCCACGTGTCCAGTGCAAAGCATATTCACATCCGCATACAGGGCAGGGCACTCGTCTTCTTCACGAGATAAACCAGTACAACCCTAATGAGAAAATACTTCCTAGCTAAAAATTTGAGTACGCTTTTTTATCGCCCATTACTCCTATTAGGCAAGATCTAAGCTAACCTGTTATCATCAAATGTGTTGCAGCATCTTGGTATCAGGGCGCTGATATGAGTGATATTGAGGAAGGTATTAACAGGAAGCTCTTGAATATCTTGTGCGCATGACATTTCTGTAACATGTATATAAGTATAATATGTTGGATACAGCTACACATAACCCCTCCCGATGGCTGGCGATGTCCACTTGGATCTATGGGTATTATGAGTGAGCGTCATGTGGTCACTCTTGCATTTATTCTGAGCTTTGTGAACCTGACATATGTACCACACAAACAAACTGTAAAATGACGCTAATTTTGCTTTTGGCAATTTTTTTCGATGTCTTTAGGCATCCAGAACTAAGTTATTTTTTCTCTCTCCAAGAATAGAATATCAAGAAGAAATTGGCTGTACACGTACAGTGGTAATCGATGATGTGTGAAACACAAATTGGGGAGGTTGATATGTCTCTTTAAAATCAGCACTATGTTACGAGGGGGACGTAAATTCAGCTTTACATGACTTCCATGTCATGATTATAAAGTTTGCGCCGTACATTTGTGTTTGTCGTCTATTCACGTCACGTAATACCACATTTGCTATAAGTGAAGCTAGCGAGATGACCGCTAGAATGCTTTGAGCATAGCATGTAGTCATGTTTGCATGTTTTGCTTTTCGTGTTTAGACAGTTAACATTTACTTTCGCTGTTTATTGATGTCACTTAACACTAAATTAGATATGTTGGGTGCTAGCGAAACGGCCGCGAGCGCAGCATGACGGTAGCATGTAGTAATGTTTTACATGAAACGTATTTCATGATTATCACGTATGGACATGTCATTTACCTTGGTCGTGCATTCTCGTCACGCAATACTAAGTTTGGTGCATGTGAAGCTAGCAACATGGCCACGAGCGCATCATGATTGTAGTATGTAGTCGTGCTTTTACATAACACACATGCCTTGATTATCATGCTTGCGCCAGTCATATACCTTCGTAATACTTTCTCGTCCCGTAATGCCAAAGTTGGTATATGTGATCCTAGCGAAACGACCGCGAGCGCTCCATGAGTGTGGCGTGCAGTCATCAGTTACATGATATCCGTGCCATAATTACCACTTTAGAGTCTGTCACTTACGTTTGCCTTGCAGTCATGTCATACCGTACTAGTTTTGCTATATGTCTCGTGAACGAAACCATCGCGAAAGCAGCAAGGTCATGAAACGTAAAGTATGACATTCATGACCTGCATGTCATGATTTTCATTTTACGACTAGTCACTTATGCTCATCATACAGTCATGTTATGTAATATGAATTTTCGTATAGATGCCAATATCAAAACCGCCAATAGAGCTAAAAGTCGTAGGCGGATAGAAAGATGGATGGATAGATAGATAGTTAGATAGATAGATAGATAGATAGATAGATAGATAGATAGATAGATAGATAGATAGATAGATAGATAGGGTCAAAGCATATAAAATCTTTTATTCAACTATACCATCAGCTTAAACAAGGCAACTAAGTCATCATTGCTCAAAATACTTTCGCTTAGCTAAAATAAAGTTCGAATTGTGCATTCGATTCGCCCATGGCGAATCGAATGCACAAGTGGCACTAGGTTCGGTCCGAGCAGTGCGTGCATTGCGGCATGTTCGAGAACAACAAACACGCTCTATTAGCCTGTCGAGTGGCCAAGACCTTTTGATCCCTCGTGGACAGGGCGTACCACCCGTTGGGTGTAGACAGATTTGTAAAAAGAAAAAGATGTCCAAACGGCGCGCTAGCACGTCTAGTTCTGACCGCTGGTATGTACGTGTTGTGGGAAAACAGGTGTCTGGCTGTGCATCAAGCAAAGGCCCGTAAAAATCAATGGCTTTTGCTGGTGCGGTTGTATAATATTGTAACTAATCATTTGGGATCGTAATTCTTTTCACTAGGAGAGGAGGAGTTCCTGAAACGATGGTCCTGTTTCCTCATTAAATCGTCAACAATCGGGTTGTTTGGGCGTGTTCGCCGACTCAAGGCCTGAGAACTGCCTAAAAAACCCACCTCTGTTGTGTTGTGTGCCAGAACAACTTAGTGCCAACATGTGATAGATTGATTGTGAACACAAATGTCAAGTGCCACAATTTCGTGAAACTGAATTTGTATGTGTATGCGGAACCGAATTTGTATGCGTTTGTGGAACCGAATTTGTGTGTAACGTGGTGAACAATAAAATTCCTTTTTCGTCCCTAAAAACACTTTCAGTTTGTTAACATATATGCCAACATAATCATGTATATTAGAGCAAATGTCTTCACTGTAACGTAGTTATGTTAGTCGTGAAATATAGATGAGCCGAAGTGTATGTGCCGTGTTACTGGAATGGTATGAAGCCCTTGTGTTCTGTAAATGCTGTAAATAAATTTTTTCTAACCAAGAAGCTTCGCCCCTAAAAGTTTGCTACGTCCTACTCCATGGCGTAACCTCCTTAGTTTTCGAAAGGTTTAGCGAGCGTTCGGCCGCAGTGCCATGAATACAGTAAACTAGTATATAGCATGAACTCGAGATGGTTAAAGGTGGGAAGTGGACCCGAAGCGCAAGCCGTAAGAAAGTGTGCGTGTGCCACCTCTCGTTTAGTCCTTGGAATGTCCGCTGGATGGCGGTACTTCTATAGGGGAATATATGATGAAAAGATGCGAGATGGTGGTACTTGGAGTATTGAATAGATGGACGAACGGACACATAGACAGATGCATGAATGGACGCATGAACGGACGCAGGGGCGGCTGCATGGACGAACGCAACGACGGACGCACGAAGAGACGCAAAACGGACGGGCTGATGGACGCATAGACGGTCACACTGACGGACGCATGGACGGACGGAAGCAAGAACGAATGAACGGACGAATTCTTCGCCCCACTCTCCATCATTCACTCCGTGGATATGCTGCCATTTTTTTTCCTTCTTGTAAAAAGGTGTATAGTCTGACGCCAGACGCTACCAGCGTCCGTCGGTACGGCCCAGCGGCAACCGGCACAAAATGCAAAATGCCGCGTTTCGCGCCCAATCAATGGTGGGGGTAAACAAAAAGGATAGAAAGGCAGCTCAAAATTTTGAAACTATCTCAATTCTCTGAGCGATAAGACAAGCATCAGAGGTTTATACCTACAGTTCAAGGGGTCGGACTAGAAGGGTATCAGGGAATCAAATATCTAAATGCAATGATGACAGAAAGCTTTCAACACCAACAAAGCGCCGCATACACCGTATCATATGAAGATCGACCAATTAGCTCAGTGGCTTCATTAGAACAACGAGAGTGGGAAAGGGCAGAGAAAAGAGTTCCTAATGGCACATCAACAAGCCCGGCCGACATCCAAGAACGCTAATAAAGAAAATAGGACCAAACTCTAAGCAAACAATAAGAGAGGCAGTGAGCAAAGCAATAATGGGTAGTGAAGCTCCCAACGGGTGGAAACTAATCAGGATTAGCATGATCTATAAAAGAAAGGGGGGCAAAGCCGATATAAACAATTACCGTCGTATAACAGTGACTCCAGTAGTTTACAGGCTGGTGATGCACATAATAAAGAAAAGACTACAGACATGAGTTGACAATGAAGGTGTGCTGGGAAAACTACAAAATGGGTTCTGTAAACGAAGGAGGTTGGAAGATAACCGGTTTTTATTGATGCAGTGTATTGAAGTGGTAAAAAAAGAACACTGACCCGTGGGGCTGGCATTTATAGATATCAAGGGTGCTTTCGATAGTGTGGTTCAAGAAGAGTTGTGGGAAAACTAGACACACAAGATGTGGAAAATAGATTAATAATCTTCTAAAGGACATTTATAAAAGTAACAAGGTAGTTATC
Source organism: Rhipicephalus microplus (assembly GCF_043290135.1). Lineage (NCBI taxonomy): Eukaryota > Metazoa > Arthropoda > Arachnida > Ixodida > Ixodidae > Rhipicephalus > Rhipicephalus microplus. Next base: position 124,779,590 of record NC_134700.1, read on the forward strand.
AAATGGGAAGAACAGGTATATGAATTTACAGAGATACAGCACAGGCTTCGACAGGGATGTCCCTTTTCATTTTTGTTATTTATGCTGTATCTCCGGGGACTATAAGGTAATATAGAGCGGAGTTGACTCGGCTTCAGCGCCTCTTTTGCCAATCAAGGAAAACACATTGCGCAGTCTTTACCAGCATTGATGTATGCAGATAATATTGTAATAATAGATGATAACAAGGAAGATCTTCATGGCTTGATAGGCATGTGTGGTAATGAGTGGGATAGGTAAATTTAAAGTTCAGCCGGGAAAGTTCGCAATCATAATTTTTGATTGATATGTGGGGTTTAACGTCCCCAAACCACCATATAATTATGAAAGATGCCGCAGTAGAAAGCTCCGCAAATTTTGACCACCTCGGGTTCTTTAACGTGCACCTAAATTTCAGCACACGAGCCTACAACATTTGCGCCTCCATCGGAAATGCAGCCGCCATAGCCGGGATTAGAACGTGCGACATGTGGGTCAGCAGTCAAGTACCTTCGCCACTAGACCACCGCAACGGGGACAATCATGATTTTTGAAATAACAAAGGCAGTGAGCATAAGGTACACAAAGTCACGCTAGAAATAGTGGATAAACACATATGCTTGGGCGTATAATAAATAACGGGGCTGAGTATTTAAGCGGGGACGAAAGGTACGTAATGACTAAGAGCACCAGAATTGCAGCTGTAATAAAAAGTAGAACCTATTGCAACTATACTAGGTATGACGTTGTGAGAGAGATTTGGAAAGGTGTCATGGCCCTGGGTTTGACGTTCTGCAAGGCGGTTTTTCGCATGAACTTAGAAGTTCGAGCAAGATTGTAAATTAAACAACGTGACAAAGATAAACTTGCTTTGGGAGCACACGGGAACACTTCAAACTCGGGGGTACAGGGAGACATGCGATAGACACCGTTTGAGCACGGAGAAGCTAGCAGCAAAATAGAGTTTGAGGACTGATTCTAAAAAATGGGAGAGGAGCGTTAGGCTAAGAAAGTTTTCAGTCACTTGTACATGAAGATTGTCAATACCAAATGAAGAAAACGAACTCGAAAATTGTCAAGAAAGTATTTAGACAACAACAAAATACCAAGCCAAAAGAAACATTGATTAGGAATAAGGTGAAGGAAACAATGTGTAACTTGTGGAAGTTGTAAATGCTTACGAAATCATCACTGGAGACCTACCAAACTTTTAAACAGGAATTCACAAGAGAAAAACATGGCAGCATATCCACGGAGTGAATCATGGAGAGTGGGGCGAAGAATTCGTCTGTCCTTTTGTTCTTGCTTCCGTCTGTCCATGCGTCCGTCAGTGTGACCATCCATGCGTCCATCAGCCCATCCGTGCGTGCGTCTGTTCGTGCGTCCGTCTCTGCGTTCGTCCATGCAGCCACCCCTGCGTCCGTTCATGCGTCCATCCATGCATCTGTCTATGTGTCCGTTCGTCCATCTATTCAACACTCCAAGTACCACCATCTCGCATCTTTTTATCATATATTCCCCATATAGAAGCACCGCCATTCAGCGGACATTCCAAGTACTAAACGAGAGGTTACACACGCACACTTTCTAACGGCTTCCGCTTCAGGTCCACTTCCCACCTTTAACCTCCTCGAGTTCATGGTATATACTAGTTCACTGTATTCATGGCACTACGGCCGATCGCTCGCTAAAGCTTTCGATAACCAAGGAGGTTACGCCCAGCGAGTATGACGTAGCAAACTTTTTCAGTCAGATAGTGCTCAATGTACATGCCAATGGCTGCTAAGAGGAAATGAGAGGCAGGAGCATTCAGCTTTTAGTTAACGCGCACGCTGAGATCCCCTTAGCAGCCATTGGCATGTACATTGAGCATTATTTGACAAGAAAGGGTTGCTCCGTTATACTCGCTCGCTGTAACCTTCTTAGTATTAGAAAGGTTTAGTGAGCGTTGAGCCGCAGTGCCATGAATAGAATGAACTTGTATATATCATGAACTCGAGGTGGTTAAAGGTGGGAAGTAGATACGAAGCGCAAGCCGTAAGAAAGTAAAAAACCAAATTCTCCTGTCTCTCATTCCCCATTAGCAGCCACTCCCATGTACATTGAGCACTATCTGACAGGAAAAGGTTGCTACGTTATCCTCGCTGGGAGTAACCTCCTTGGTTTCAGAAATGTTTAGCGAGCGTTCGGCCGCAGTGCCTTGAATACCGTGAACTGGCATATACAATGAATTCGAGGTGGTTAGAGGTGGGAAGTAGACCCGAAGCGCAAGCTGTAAGAAAGTGTGCATGTGCCACCTCTCGTTTAGTCCTTGGAATGTCCGCTGGATGGCGCTTCTTCTATATGAGGAATATATGATGAAAAGATGTGAGATGGCGTTACTGGGAGTATTGAAATAGATCGACGAACGGACACACAGACAGATGCGTGGATGGACGCATGAATGGACGCATGGGCGCATGCATGGACGAACGCAAGGACAGACGCAAGAACAGACGCACACACGGACGGGCGGATGGACGCATGAACGGTCACACAGGCGGACGCATGAAAGGACGAAACCAAGAATGAATGGACGGAAAAATGCTTCGCGCCACTCTCCATGATTCACTCCATGGATATGCTGCCATTTTTTTTAGTACAACGTGGATTCAGAGGTGAAGAGTTGACAAATATGTGTGTGGTGCGCGGCAGCGCTACTCGTGAGGGAGCGGGAAAAAGAAGAAGGAGGCGGAAACAGCAGAACTGTGGACCGACGTTCGTACCAACCATACTACGATTGGGGGTTGTGGCCATAGTTTGCCTGTTTGCAAGCCAATTTAACTTTCTATAGTGTTTTAGAGCGCTTTTGTCGTTGAGTGAGGGCCTTTTGCGCTTGTGAGTTCATGAACGCTGTTTTCCTCACCCAGACCAGAGGCTCTGCAGGAGACCCCCGTGGACCTGTTCATGCGATATGGTATTTCTGGAGTTTCTGTGGCCTTGGTACCAACAAATGATGTTACCATACGAATGAAGAATCCGAAAATAACTCAAACTGAGCTGCGAGCAGCCACAGCTTATTTCCAGAGTACCTCAGAGGTCCAACAGTTTGGCAAGAGTCGTATCCTCTGTTTGTCGTCAGACCAGCTTTGTGACCAAGACTTCTTCAAGTGTTCTATGTTTGCCTTCAACCCGGTGAGTGCATTCATTTCTTATCACTAGCATGCGTGAAAGTGTTTGTGCAGGGCGTAGACATTTGTTGGACTCCATCGGAGGTATTCGAGATGTTTGCAGCATCTGGTGCAATCGCCGTTCATAGGTGTAGCCATGTCGTTGATAAAACCAAAGTCCCAACGGGTTCGGTGATTGTGACGTTCGCTGGATCGAACCAATCAATGAAAATCAAGCGTGGCCCCTTATCTGTCGAGTCAAAACGCTCTCGCATCGACCGCTGCAGTGCTTAAAATGCTGGCGTTATGGCCACACGGTGAAAGACTGAAGGTTTACTCTTGGATGCCAGATTTGTGGGGAGCCTCACAATGCAAATGATTGTAAGAGCAGAGTAAAAAATAACGTTGTCTATGCAATGAAGCGCACAACGCTGATCATTCAAATTGCTCAGCCAAGGCTCGAGAAGTTCAAATTCTCGAAATCGTAGATTGCAGATGCTGCTCCCGAAAAGAGCCCTTTGCTGAAATTGAGCCTGGAAGTCAAGGTTATGCAGGGGTAGCAGCCCGTCATACTACGTTGGCGGATGCATTTTTATCTCCATCCATAGCGGAAGTGGTCAAAAAAAAACAATGGAAAAGACTATGGAGCACCTTGCTGCAAGCATTTGTAATACTCTATCTCAAATTTCAACCCACCGAATGGCTCACATGTTTAGAACACCGGCAAATATTATAATCTCTCAGACTGCAGAGCTTCCACGACCGAAGAATGAAGTAGTAACCGCAACCAAGCCGTCTCACCTTGTCCACACTGGACACTCTCTATATGGCATTCGGAACCAAAGGAACTATGTAAATGACGAAAATGATGAGTAAAATGACATGGGGTTGAACCCTAGATCAATAAAACGCACTAGGTCTCTATAAAAAACACTCTCACCGAAGCATGCAAAAAACGAAAATTGCCTGAAGGACAAGACAAGCCTCTGAAAGGTTAATTTCCCAAAAGAAACCATTCTGGTTAATGCAGTCGTGGAGGCAATTCATTCAGAAAAACAGGGTCAATTAGGATTCTCCGTGGCAATGGCCGATCAATTCACTCTTCAATAACTGACCTAGTATATATGTGTTTAAAAGATACCCCTGATGTATTTGCTCTGTTGGAAAAATGGCTCTATAGATAAACTATTTCATTTAACCAGTTAGCATTAATTTAGGTAAGACGGTACGTCGAGAGGTGGAGGACTAGCATTTATAATCTCTAACAGAATCAGTTCGGGCGAAAATCTCTCACAAGTATATGGCCCAAGCCTGTAAAATTTTTGTGATAGACGTAACAATATCCGGTTGCCAAACTTTGTCCGTAGTTATATCCGTAACCATATCCGGTTGCACATTGTTCGTAGTTATTGTTTACTTTGCGGACGGTGTACAAGACACTAGACGATTGAGCATTGCAATCAGGTTATGGTATAAGGAGAAAATTGTAGTCGGTGATTTTAACTCTCATCACATGTGTTGGGATTTCGAAACTGATCATTGTGATAAACGTCTGTGGAAGTGGACAACAGATAACAATCTATCGGGCTTAAACACCAGAGCCGCCACATTTATATGTGATCAATGTCAATCAGCCTTCGATTTAGGTTTCGTAAGTTCGAGTATTTCAAGCTCGTCCTGGCCAGTGCTGGACTGAGCCACATGTAGTGATAATTTTACTATGTGTTTTGTAATTTATTGCCGGAGAACCTTTTCTTGCCCTCAAGTCACAGAGTTCTGTGGATTAGAAAAAAATGAGATAAGCTAACATCATCATATCAACTTCCTCCGATGAGAGTAATGACTGCAAAGCGATCAAGTGAAACGCATATAATAAAAGAGCCTGTAAACAAGCTGGATTCATTGTTAAGTCGGCCGAAAGGGCACCCTCTAGCCCTTGGTGGAAACAAGTTTGCGCACGTGTTCACCTCCGTCGACATGCTGGTTGGAAGCAGCTTATTCACAATCAATCTTCTAAAAACTGGTCTGATTCAAAATATACAGCAGCTAACTTTAAACGCACAGTCACCAAAGAAAAGAGGAATATGATCGTAGACATTACGACTTCCTCTCGAAACCAAAAAATAAGAAAGCACTGTTTTCATACATGAGAAAAAGAAGATCCTGCCACCACCAGTAAATTCGAAATATGAACTTCTGTCATCCGAGAAAATGACTAAAGCTCTAGATTCAATTGTTAATGGCTTAGAGAGTAGGTTTCCATCAACCGTACCTACCAGGTGGCAGATTCGTACAAACCAGGCTGATTTTGAGAAAGATTCCATGTCCGAAATATCCTACGTTATTCCCACTCAAACCCGCCCCGGGTTTGAGTGGGAATATAGTAGCTATGAATCAAATATTATTTAAAACATCTCCCTGTGCAATTCCTAATGATTTAAATTATTCTCTAAAGCATGCATGGGTTTTTATGATTGGAAAATAGTGAAAATAATTCCAATATCCAAGAAAGAAGGACCGGGTTTCAACATAGAAAATATAAGACCTATATCCTTTACTTCTAGCATGGTCAAACGCATAGAGAGAGTTTGGCATGGCAGGATCATTAGTTGATTAGATGCAACTCAATACTAAAACCTCAATAAATTGGCTTTAGATCCGATTGTTCAATCTGGCGTGCCCATGCAGAGTTAGAGAGCCGAATACAGCTTGCCAAAAAAGAAGACAAATCGCGATACTGTTGACTCTTGACATTGCAAAAGCCTATGATAGTATTGAACATTCAATTTTGCTGAACACACTGATGACTTTTCAATTCGAACAGTACTTGACGGCGTGGTTAACAGAGTTTTTGGCATCACGTGAATTTTATTGTGTCAAGGATAAATGCTCGTCATCTAGATACAAACGGAATCTTGGTGTTCCCCAAGGAGCAGCTAGATCTTTCACCTCTTCTATTTTTATACTTATGAGTTCCATATCCAACTGCCAGAATATCCTTGTCTATGTATATGCTGAAGATATAGCCTTCTTTTCTGCTGACAATGATATTTTTGCTCTACAACAAAGAATACAAATGCACTTGAACATGCTCTAAAAATGGCTGCAGCGAATTTGCATAGTATATATATAACCAGGAACTCATTCTGTAAGTAGACTCCCTTAAATATTTGGGTGTGTTGTACAAGGAAAAACCTAACTGTAGTCCACATTTAGAGCACATTGCAGCTAAGGCTCAATGGATTTTAGACTTACTTCGAAAAACGGGTAATTGCAAATTTGGCTTACGTAAAGACACCGTGTTAAAAGAGAGAAATAAATAAAAGGAAGAGACAGAGAGGTTAAGCTAGACGAACTGGTTTGCTACCCTGTACGGGGGTGGGGAAAAGGGTCGAAAAAAGGATAGATACGGAGAGATATAAAATAAATTAGAAAAAAACCACATGCGCACACATTCAGGGAGCTCCGATCACAGTCATTTGGACAGGCCGGTTGAACGCAAGAAGCGCAGAAGCGCCTTCACAGCCTTCTTCTGCGACATGAAGTCCTGTCGGCAGCGCAGAATTCTTTCTTCCGAAAGAGGCTGGTTGTCCAGTTCATCTAGTGCCTTGCAGAGTGACTGTCTCTGCAAGCAGTATTGTGGACATTCACACAGAATGTGCCAATTCGTTTCATCACTGCCACAATGGTCGCATGCAGCAGTGTCAGCCATTTCTATGCGGAATGCGTACGCATTGGTAAATGCGACGCCCAACCATAATCTGCACAGCATAGTAGCGTCTCGTCGGCGTAAATCCGGAGGAATTTGAAGACTGAGAGTTGGGTCTAAAGTACATAACCATGCATGGATAAAATGTGACTTGATCCATTGTGACGTGGTGCACTTGCGAGCAGCGTCAGTTCTGGAAAGCTGAATTGATATTTCATCGCTTTCAGTATGGGCAGAACGGGCAGCTCGATCGGCCCGTTCATTCCCAATTATTCCACAATGTCTTGGAAGCCATTGAAAGGCTATTTTATGACCTTTCTAAATGAATTGGTGAGTCCTTTCTGCAATCTCAAATACCAGCTGTTCGTATGGGCCGTGGCGTAAAGGTGATAGAAGAATTGCAGTGCCACCTTTGAGTCACTGAAAATTGTCCATTTTTGTGGCTGTTGATCGCTGATGAATTGCAATGCGGCACGAAGAGCTGTGAACTCTGCTCCCGTTGATTTCGTAAGGTGAAAGGTCTTCAATTTTCTCGTCGTGTTTTTTAATGGTATAACAAATGATGCCGTTGAACTCTTTTGTAAAACAGAGCCGTTGGTGTATACGTGTATACAGCCTTGATACGTCTCGTATAACAAGAGCAGAGCAAGATGTCTAAGAGCAGGTGACGACATATCTGTTTTTTCTGGATGCCAGGTATAGTTAGCCTTATGTTAGCCTGAGTTCCAGGCGTGGTCCAGCACGCATCTGGCCAGCCGCGCTACAGCGAAGCGGCTGTCCCAGCGATGGTCGTGATAGGAAAACCAAACCATAGCACCACAAACTCGAGGCAGCACGGCGACGCGTCAGACCACTTCGTCGACAGGGACGTGTGAGGGGCTCAAGTGCAGGATTGTGCTGAATAGATGCGCGGTGTCAGGGTCACAGAACCACGTACTGTAGCTAAGGACGCGCAGGGACAATAACGCCCCAAAGGATTTTAAGAATATATATGTTAGTGTAAACCCCTTATATATGTGTGTCCATGTCGCATAAACGTGCTGTCATTGTTTACGTCGCACCTCTTGTCGTTTGAGTACCTGAACTTACACGATCCTGTCACACCACCTATGCATTGACGTCACTGCCCAATTAGGCAGTGCGAAACCAAAACCGAAAGGGGTCCACAGAAGTAGAGCAATAATAAATTATTCAGAGAAAGTCGGCGAATCTTGTTGTATGTATCATGTTTCCTGGAGCTGAAGGAAACGCTTACAGCAAAGAAGACGCATGCCATAAGTTTAGTGGCACCACCCTTTTAATGACCAGCGGTTATCCCACCTACATGCTACGTGCGTCGCCCATTTTCATTTCTTCTTGATTTGAAGTATGATATCCTTAACCACGATTTATTCCCTTACGCATTCTGCTCTTTTCTTGTTTCTTGAGAATAGAAAGAGGGATTAAATTTCTAAACTGAACCACTTTTTAAGACTCCAGGTTTCTGCACCGTAGCTAAGCGCCGGCAAGATGCAGCTGTTATATAGCTTCCTCTTGAGGGTTAGTAGCAAATTGCCATTCATTATTTTAGAACCATTGCCGAATGTGATTCACCACACCCTTTTTCTTCGAGCTCTTTTACATTCACAGTTCGCCGCCACGGTTACTACCTGCCCTAAGTAGACATATTCCTTAACAACTTCCAGCGTCTCTCCACCTATGAAAAAGTTCTATTTTCTGCCGAGGCTGTCGCACATTGCTTTAGTTTTGAGCGTCATATTTTCAGATCAATTTCTCAGGAAGCCCCACTGCTGGGCTAAAGAAATTGAAAATGTTGTTGATACAATTATGTACTACGTACTCTTCTCCTTTTGTGTCCAGTTCAGTAATTATGAGCTGTAGTTTGTCTCTGACTGACTCGTCAAGTCAATGTTATACGCGAATCGCGGGTCACTAAGACACTCTCCTTTAACTCATAATCCTAACTCTTCCCACTTTATGACCCTGAAAATCTCCTGTAAAACATGGTGAATAGCATAGAAAAAATTGTGTCTCCCTCTCTTACACCCTCTATAATGGGTTTCTGTCACTTTCCTTATGGAAAACTATATGGTGGCTCTGGATCTATTGCAGATTTCTTCCAGTATGTTGAAGTGTTGTTCATCGATGCTCAAATTCTGTAGTGCCTGCATTACTGCTGATGTGCCGAATGAGTCAAACGCTTCTAATTATCTATGAAAGCTATGAACAGGTGTTGGTTGTATTGTGCGCATTACTCTAATACTTGACTGATAGTATTGATATGGTCTATTGTGGAGTAGCCTCTACAAAATCCTGCTTAGCCCTTTGGTTGATTGTGCACTCTAATGTCACCTTAATTCTCTTAGCTAATATTCTCGTAAAAAGTTTGTAGAGAACGGACAGTAGCTGATTGATCTGTGATTTTTCAAGTCTTTGACGTCTCCTTTCTTAAAGAATAAAATAATGTTGGCATTCCTACAAGGTTTTGGTACTTTTTCCGTCAAGTAACACTTTGTATATAAGCTAGCCAGTTTTTCTAACACCATTTCTCCGCCATCCTTCAGGAGGACCATTGTTACCTTCTCCTCCCATAGCTTTTGCTTCTTTGCATTCCTTTTAGGGTTATCCTTATCTTCCCTGTCGTTACTGGTAGGATGTCTTATTTCTCTAGACTATTGTTGTTTCGCACGATATCATGGTGGTTTTTTCGGCTTCTGTACAGCTCTGTGCAACTCCGCCGTCATCTTAAGTATTATATCCAAATTGGTTATGACATTGCCGTTTTTGTCCCTAAATGCATACATCTGATTTTTGCGTATGCACAAGTATGCCTTCACTCCTTTTAGGCTCGTACCAATTTTTACAGCCTGCTCAATTCTTTTCATGTATACCTTCTGATGTCGGCTACCTTACGCCTAATGACGACTACAGCAATATCAAAGTGCGATAGAAACAACTGAGCATCACTACATGCATCGGCATGATCTTCAGAGTGGACCCGTTCATTCTCTTCGAGGAACTACCATCGACATTGCCTCATTAGTGCCTCTTGTATCTGGTGTGTGCAGATGCAAATGTTTCACCCTCCCCTTTGCGGGGACCACGATCCTTATGATATCCGTCCGTACATGCAAAGGCATCCCTTTCGTCCATGCCAGCCGCCGCTCCTACAATGTTCCTGTTGCGGCCGCTATATGCACGGAACTACCACATGCTCGCGACTCTAAGGTGCCTGCGCCGTGGAGTCAAATACGCCCTCGGACCTTGTGCAGTTGAATTACAACACTGAATCAACTGCAAGGGAAAGCATTTTGCGACCAGCCCACGCTGCCCTTACTGCAGCGCCAGCGTAAGGCCGCAGTCATCATGGCCTTTTTTGACAGCACCGTGACCCACCGAGAAGCTATAAAACAAGTCAGGACCCTTGTGAATACCACTGACAAGTAGGAGTGTGCGGCGCTCTTGGTGGGCCACTCGTTTTGGCATGCCGTCACCGGGGCCAGCAGACCTATCTTGGGAAGATTTCCTGATGCCTGCATCGAGTGAGTTCAACGTTTCCACGAGCTCAACGAAAGTATCGCGCTCTTTTTCAGATCGGCCCACCTCTGGCGTCATCCAGAACACAGTGATAGCCACACTCGGGACGGCAGTGTTTGCAGTCCTCACAATCTTGCCAAACATTTCATCGGTGCACGGATTATGTGCTGCGATTTTGCTTGCACACGATGCCATGCTACTTTCGGACTAGTTGTCCGAAGTGGCGCTATCATCGAGGCCAACCGGACTTACTGTGTGAGTTTGTTCAACTTCGAGCTGTTTCTTTTTGCCTATGTTGAAACGTAGACATCCCTGAAGCCTCGGTTTTCGCAGCGGCTTTCTCGGTCGGATGCGCGTTGCGTTGGTTCGTGCACGTGCGAGGAAGGCGAGTCAAATACGTTCTTTCTCTTTTTATTTTTTCTTTTCTAAGCATTTCCATCTTATACTTTTTACTTCCATAACCCATTCCTGTGGCAACCTGTTGAGGTGTCTTCTTAAGGAGAGACAATTATGGGCGGCACTTTTTTCTTTACTTAGAAGCTTGCTATTTGCTGTTACGATATCGAGTGTGTGAATACTAAATGTCATGGCATTGAGTAAGCACACGATACACTAAATAGGAGGGAGAACTAGTTGATGGTTATTGATGAGAACAAGTTGGTTGAAGAAAAAAAAACACAGCACACGAGAAAGACACACGAGATACAAGGGATCCCTACAACAGTCCAGTTCACAAAATGGTACTGAAACACACATTTATGATTGCGGCTTATGTGCAGGTGTGTTAAGTGATAAAAAAGAAAGCAAAATTGTTGCATATTGTCCGTCTTTCAAAGGCGTTGTTTGGTCTGCTAGTGCACACCACTCAACGAGTGGCATCCACCAGTGTCTACAAACTTAGCGAAAATTCTCTACCACGCCTCCTCCCGAATCTTTGGTGAGTGCTTGATCATGTACACACACTCTTATCTTCACCCTCTTTCGTCTAACAAGAATTACTCAGCGCTATAAAAATATAGCACACGAGAAAGCCACCTAAAAAGACGTATTAGGGGTTATTCTTCTTAGGGCGTGGGTCCGTCGACATCTGTGTGTAGTGTATGCGTGTATATAGTAACCACCTAGCAGCATAACAACTGAGTGAATGATGATGAGTGGGGCGAAGCTACGGCGAGTTTTATCAGTAAACCATGAATCTTCCGCTGGCCGCGCCCACCCGTCGTCTATCGGTCTGTCTTTTAGGTAAACGAACGGATGGATGGACACACAAACAGGTGCTGGGACGGATGTACGGATGCACAGGCAGATGCACAGATGAACGCACGGGCGGACAGACGGATGGATGTACAGATGCAGAGATTGGATGCACAGAAAAAATGATAGCATATCTACAGAGTCAATGATTATGAGTAGGGCAAAACGTACATTCATCCTTCCGTCCATGTGTTTGAATGGACGGACGAACAGATGCACGGACAGCAGCACGCACAGACGGAAGAACGAATGAACTGGAGCAAGAGCGAACAAACAGGAGAGACGGAGGCACGGACGGACGTTCAGACAGAAGCACAGATAGACGGAGAGAATCATGGACGCAGAGACGGACGAACGGACAGACGGATGGACTTAAAGATGCACTTACGGATGGAAGCATGCATGGATGGGCGCATACATGAACGGAAACACGGACGAATAAATTACGGATGCATGGACGGACTATTGGATGTACGGGAGCATGGACTGACAGACTGACGTATGGAAGCATGTACGAATGGGTGGACGGACGGGTGAACGGACGGACGCATGGATGATTGGACACACGTATGAATGGACGCAGCTTTGGTCTACTTAACATTCACACCACGGATACGCAGCCATAAGCACTAATAATATCTAGTTCTAACATTCCCAAGGACATATAGACCTTTTACTGAAGACTCCCTGGGCGCCATCTCAAGCCCCTATGGACTTTTGTTAACATGCGTGACCGCCCGAAAATGCAGGGCCACTGGTTTGACGTCAGCTTTTGTACTCCAGTGCAACAGCCCAGTAAGGCGTGATCCTCCTCTTCGTTAATAACGTCTATACACAGAGCGCCATCTATCGAGCAAGTCATGAAGTAGAGGTGGCTCTATCCTACATACACAAGAGAGAAAGACCTATGACCTAAGGAGCTTTGACCTTAAAAAAAGCACTCAAACAGGTGATTTTCTTGATATCTACTGCACAATGTAGCTGTGTTCCGATCTTTAAAAGGACGAGTGCGCTTGCAAATTAATGCAGGCAGATCATGGAAGCTGCAGAAATGGCTGGAGAGGGCTCTGTTGCAGCTTTCAATACCTGACGAGAAACTTTCTTGCACCCGAACGTGCACTCTTGTTCTTCGCCGGGCTGTTCATGTATTGGTTTAGAATGTTGCTTATGATAGGCGGGCCTTAGCAAAGAAGTGTTTTTTATCACACCCCCTGAGGTTTTTATCGCACGCTGTCGTTTTGATGAATCGCTTACTCGTTACAATTAGGTTTATATTGGAGTCACCACTCGTCTTCGTTCACGCCGTTGTCCCGCGTGTCTTCAGTTGAGCTTTATACACCGTTTTTGAATGCTGGATGTTGGTGGATCAGGAAACAATACTGAACATAGAAGACAGAACAACAACAGGCTAGAGCTGTGGAAGGCAGAATGCCTGATGATGGCGTCAGTGGAAATTATGTTGGGGGTGGTGTTGACGAGGTAATAATGGTGAAAGCAAAATGATGACTGGTGGTGACGATGCAAGTCGTTTTGGTGGATAGCTCGGTAAACGAGCTGGTTGAGAGTGGCATGATAGAGGCAGATCAAAAGATGGTGGCATGATGAAAAATCACTTGGGAGTATGTGAAATAAGTGTCAATTGCATGGCTTAGCTGTCTAACGTGCAGTAAAGTATGTTTAGAGAGCAGAGAAGCCAGTTCCAAAAATCTCGCATTCTATCGTGCTTTTTTATTCACGAACGAAACGACCTGAAAACAGATGCCACCTAATTTCACCTCACTAGAAACGCAACTGTGGCAATTTTCGCGTGCAGACTTATCTAATCTAACAGTAAATATTTGTGCCAAGAAGAAATGTGTGCCACATATTTGAGGTGATAAGAAACATAACGCAAAAGAGGAAGACAACAAGCAGGGCATGGTGTGCAACAACGACACTTGAAAAAGAGAAAAACGAGGCAAAAGATATAGGAGAGAAGGTGACGTTGGCATAGTGGCCCTCGATGTTCGAGCGTGGGCGCGTTAGCTGAGTACGAGCGTCGCCGGCTTGTGTTCCGGGTGCTCGAGCTCCCACGTTCTACGGCATGGAACTGTAGCTACCACCTGTTTTAGGACATGTCCTTGGACCAGGACGTGGACCTGGACCTGGCCTTTGTTCTGAGCGCACCGACGTATGGCTCCACTACGTAGGCCTCTACCGAGCCAGTGCCTCTTTCCGTGAGGCTTTGGTGATCTCAAGGACCTGCGACACCCATGACACAAGACCTCGAGGCTTGCAGCATCAACCATGACGCAACACGTGTCTTGCAGTGAACCGATCTCGTCCCATCGACCCAGACGCCGATGACCATGCATACAGGTGACTTCACATCGTCTCCCTTTACCACGTGTCGGCAACGAGCACCATGAGTTGTGATAGCAAATAACACTTCGTACTATGGCTTCTCATTTTATTTGCCCCCGCCGCGGTGGTCTAGTGGCTAAGGTACTCGGCTGCTGACCCGTAGGTCGCGGGTTCAAATCCCGGCTGCGGCGGCTGCATTTCCGATGGAGGCGGAAATGTTGTAGGCCCGTGTACTCAGATTTGGGTGCACGTTAAAGAACCCCAGGTGGTCGAAATTTCCGGAGCCCTCCACTACGGCGTCTCTCATAATCATATGGTGGTTTTGGGACGTTAAACCCCACAAATCAATCATTTTATTTGCTTTCTGTTTTATTTGCAGTAGCTTTCGGCATAGCATAACGTGCGTATTTTATTATTTGTGCCTGAATAAAATTGGTGATTTAACAATCTGCATTTGTTCATTACTCCCCGTCGGCTATTGTTCGAGATTGGTGACAATGTGCGAACTTTTACCTTCGGCATGCGTGAATAAAAACCGCACCAAGTAAGTATTGCACCATTCTATTCTACGATCGAAATGGACGCCGAGAGATGGAATCACGTATGGGATAAATTTTTGTTTTTTGATATTTATTTACAAATACTGCAGCCCTATACTGAGCTCTTGCAGGAGTGGCGAACATTTACATGAACTAAATACACTGATTACAAGGGTGAACAATCATAGCAAGGAAAAATAAACAATGATTACTTATAAAAGTGCGTCTACAATATCCGACAACGAGAATTCACGAATACTGCCGGGTAATTCGATCCACCTTTCAATAAAACTATAGCTGTTCTTGAAAGTGTTCTCGTGCGTAAAGAAAGACTTTGTGTTGAGACTGTGGTAACGTCTAGGTGAAAAAGTATTAGGACATGAGATGTAATAATCTGAAGATAGTTGACAAGATAAGGGAAGAATTGAACGCAATAGCTTCAAAGAATTGGTATCCCATCTGGTGTATAGGAGATGAAGTTTCAAGGAATTCATTGCTGTTGAAAACTAAAAGTTGCATTTGTAGCGATGGCAAATGAAGCGAACTGCCTTTTTTATACAGATTCAACTCTGTTGCCATCACATGTTTTATACGGGCTCCAGACACGCGAAGCATACTCTAGTATAGGGCGTAAAAGGGTTTCTTACAGCAGT
Organism: Rhipicephalus microplus; assembly: GCF_043290135.1. NCBI lineage: Eukaryota > Metazoa > Arthropoda > Arachnida > Ixodida > Ixodidae > Rhipicephalus > Rhipicephalus microplus. The sequence continues at coordinate 124,794,792 of NC_134700.1, forward strand.
AACTAAGTGAATTTTGGAGATTTAGATGACGTACGACGGAAGTAACCTAATTTTTTTAGTGCTTTTAATGTGATGTATATAATATGCTGCGACCATTGCAAACTGTGCGATAAGATAATACCAACGTATTTGTACTTTTGTGCCCAGAGAATAATAGCGTTCTCGGAAGTGTATGCATGCGGCAACAGGCAGTGGCTGTTAGTGAATGATACCAATACTGTTTTCTGAAGCTTAATGCGCATGTGCCAATGCCAACACCTGGTGCAAAAGCTGATGAAGGAAACCTAAAGGATGGTATGATTGCCAGGAGGTGAGATTATTTCATATAAGACGCAGTCATGGGCATAAAGGTGGACTTTTGACTTCATATTGTTTGGGAGGTCATTTATAAATAATAAAAATATCCCAGAACGGATCCCTGCGCAACACCCAAAGTTACATCGACAATTGAGGATGAAGTGGAGTAAAATTACACAAATTGAGATCGAGACTTAAGAAAGTGAGCTATCCAATTGGTCATTGAAGGGTTGTTTAAATAGCGTCACTTTTACTTAGCAGCCTATTGAGTAAACAGTGTCGAAAGCGTTAGAAAAGTCTATGAATAATGCACCAGTCTGAATGCCGATCTCAAGGTTGCTGAAAATGTGATGTGCGAATTTGACCAGTTGTGTTAGTGCGCTGAAACCACTACAAAAACCATGTTGAATGTTCCAGAGTAGGGTATTCAACTCAAGCTATTCCGTTATATGTATGTGAATTATATGCTCAAGCAGTTTACCAGAAATCAAGGTAAGTAATATTGGTCGGTAGTTGAACAGGAACCGTTTGTTGCTGCACATATGCAAGGGCAAGACTTTGGCTAGTTTCTAGGACTGGGGAACAGTGCTTAAAAATATGGATTTTCGAAAAATGATCGACCAATAACTTGCACGCCAGAGAGAGTATCGCACCAGAAAGCTGTTTGGAATGTCGTCGGTACCACTGCACTTTTCTGTGTTTAACTTGAGTATCATGTTCAAGATGCCGTTCTCATTATTCAATACATCGTTAATAGTGACCTCAGGATTACGGCTTCTGAATACCGCCAGAAAACTGTTATAATGCACAAACAGTGACTTAAAGTAAAGATTGAAGGCGTTAGCTATTTGAAATGGGTCTGAAATAACATTACCAACCACCATAAATGATATTGTATCAGTTTTATTTGGTAATGTAGAAGTCCAAAATTTGCGTGGGTTGGATTGAACTAATCCTGGAAGTTCAACTTGAAGATAAAACCTTTTGCTTTTTTGCAGTTCAGTACGTACTTGCAGCAAGGCACTATAAAAGCGAACAATGCTCTCAGTATCTGCCGTATTTTTTTTTGGTGGTGCAGGCGACGAACGTGACCAAATGTAAGCAGTAGAGTGCGATTTGTCCAAGGGACTTTGATTTACCTTTTTTTCAGTCTTGAGGAAACAAAGTTAATAATCCATATAGTAAGTATACCTCGAATTCTTCAACTAATTTATCAACGTTTTCGCGAACTACGAGGTCTTGAAAAAAAAATTAAATTCAAATGCAAGAGTGTCTGTTTTTGACGCGTCATCAGCACACGAAAAATCAAGAAATCGAGTAGTATTGGACTGCTCTTTACTCAATGAAAATGAATCGAAACAAGCGCAGCTTTGTCGCCGGAAAACCATCGAATAAATCGCACTGAATGCCAGTTTCAACTAGATGAGAACTTAAAAAGACCAGATCAAGGACAGGTGTGTTTCGGGTGGGAGTTTGTACCTTTTGAGTACGACCACGAGATATTGAAAGAGATAAAAGTTGCCTACAACTGACCAGATCATCACCGGTGCAACTCACAGTTTACCAATCAACACCCGGAACATTGAAATCTCTCATGAGCAGAATCTCTGAGGTTCCGAAGCCTTTTATGTGCGTGAACACCCTACGTTTTTCTAAAATATCTAATGAAGAACCAGGAACTCTATAGCACAGACAAAAAATCATAGATTTATTTCTTTTAAACATAGCTCACAGCAAGTAACTTCAACATTAGGCGTGGCAGAGAACACAGAAAATTTTATATTCGAAAGAAGAAGAGCGATGCTACCATCTTTACCACAAGATCGGTCATTCCGTGCTGCTGCATAGCCGGGTGGTGTAAATTCGGAATCGTACACGTTGCTGTGTTACCAGGTCTTTGTTATTCCTGTTAAATGGGATGAATATGACGATACGAGAGCAAGTAAAGGTACAAGCTTGTTCACAATGCTTCTTGCATTCAAACAGAAAAACTTATTCTGCTATACATGGCGGCAGTCAGCGGAAAGTTGCCTCAGCCGTAGAAGTTTTTTCAGTAACATTGTTGGTAATGCGCTTTAGCGAGTCTATCAGTGATTTACGTGTAGCGTATGTCATAACTATAAGCATAATAGCGTGGTTTAACTCGTGCACCCTTGTCACGAAAACTTCTCGTCGCGTACAGCAGTTTCTTACGTAATGCGCGCACATTTCCTGATAAGTCCACAGTGTTATAAAAATTTTCACCATTCAGTTTCGTGACGTTTTTCATGAAGCGTATTCTTTTCTCTGAAGTCAAAAATTTTCATTATGACTGGATTTGGTCTCTGTCACAAAACAAACGCTCAAAAAAGGGCGCGCCGCCAAATTCTCGCGACGAAACGCCGGAGTGACGCCGCGAGGTCAACAAAAAAAAGAGAAGAAAACAAACATCTAAAGGCTCCCCGGGCGCGCGACTCTCTCCTCTCGGAAGCGTAGATTCGCTGACGAACCTCCTCACCCCACATCGGCGGCCAAGCAAGCCCTCGAAATTTCTAGACGGAAAGGGGCGTGGTGATGCCGGGTTGAGTCATCCGTCGCGGACGGCCCTCGTATTGTCTCGCGCTCTCCCCCAGCCTTCGCTGCGCATCGCGCCGACGAAATCATGAGAATTTTCTGGAATCGCGCGCGGAAGGTATTTAACCGAGCAGCGGAGATGAGAGATCAGGAGAAGACGGAAGTTAGCGCCAGAGCGCGTAGGGATTCCGCCGTGTAGTCGGCGACGGTTTTGTCCGTAGAGACAAAGCAGGAGAAGAAGATGATTTCCGCCTGAGGGGTGACGACTCGAGCTACAGGCAAGAGTGTGAGTTTACCACTATCGAGCGAAGACGCGTGGCAACAGCTGCGTGTGTGAAGCCGACGTGTTTCCGGCGAAAAAGTTTGAAGCTTAAAGAGTGGCCTATTGAAAAGGTGAGGTTTCCTGGAAGAGAAACTTCGGCGAGGTTTCCTGGAAGAGAAACTTTGGGGGCAGCGGAACGACAACAACGCTGGACTTTGAGTGAGTGATTCTTTGAAGAGTATCATCCAGACATTTGTTCCAAGAACTTTGGACTGAATAGGTTTTCTATCTCTTTAGCCTTTAAGTGTCTTGGCTGTTCAATGCATGCGACTGCATTGTAGTGCGTATTGTTGTCTGTGTCCGTAGTGTGTAGTACGTTGTTTGATTGGTGACTTATTGTATGCAACTATTGTGGAGTGTGCATACTTGTGTATTGTTCTGATTTGCCATTATTGAGAATATAATTTTGTTTTCTTTATCAACTCTCGGCTCTGACTTGTTCTTTGGGCCACAGCCGGCGTCCGCTGGCGCGCCAAAAAGGACCACTTCTAAATTGTCCACGCTTTCGTGGTGTGGTTCAGGGGGCCGACACTTTGGCCCTTGGATTTAGCCCGGCGATCTCCTCCCTAATTAACGGGACCCGAGACAATTATTCTGGCGTCCGCGACAGGACATTTTGCTGCACAGTGTGTCCAAAGTAGTGAGAAAGAGCCTCGAGTTGTTGATAGTGCTATCGGAACGATTTTGTGTGTTGCTCAGTGTTCTCGTTAACGAGTGCAGGAGAGTGTTCCGATATACTGAGTTAGGCAGATATTTTTTTCACGCGGCAAGGTTTTATTTGTGAGACACAATGGATCTCGAAAAGTTAGTCGCTCTTGGTGAGAAGATGGGTCTTTCTGGCACCGAACTACGGAAGTGGGTAAGCCAGAAGGAGAGAGAGGCAGTGAGGAGAGAGAGGTTGGCAGCTGAGAGAGCCAAGGAAGAAAAAGCAGCTGAGTTGGAATGAGAGAACTTGGCAGCTGAGAGGGCCAAAGAAGAAAAGGCAGCTGAGCTGGAAAAAGAAAGGCTGGCGTTCGCAAGAGCCAAAGCGGAAAAAGAAGCTGAGTTGGAGAGAGAGAGGTTAGCAGCTGAGAGAGCGAAAGAAGACAGAGAGCAGCAATTGAAGTTGGAGCTGGAGAGAGAACAATTGACAGCCGAAAGGGCGAGAGAAGAAAGGGAGCAGCAATTGAAGTTGGAGCTGGAGAGAGAAAGACTGGCAGCTGAGAAGGCGAAAGAAGAAAGAGAGGAAAGGGAACGGAAGCGACAGCACGAGATAGAACTCGAGCGGCTCCATTTGAAACAGCGAAGTGAAACTCCGGTCCAAGATAGAGTTGGAAGCAGCGAACGGGAGGAACACGGCTTCCGCTTGAACCCAAGCAAGCTTCTCATAGCGTTTGATGAAAGGAAGGACGACTTTGACGCGTACCTTCACCAATTTGAGACAATTGCGAGGAGCCAGAATTGGCCGGAACATCAGTGGGCAACTGCTTTGAGTACTTGCTTGAGTAGTGAAGCGCTCAGTGCGTACGGTAGGCTGACGCCGACTGATGCAGCCAACTATGCAAAGGTGAAGGCTGCTTTGCTGAAGCGATTTAGATTTACTGTGGAAGGATTCCGGGACAGATTTCGGACAGGAAAGCCAGCCGACGGGGAGATGGCTACGCAGTATGCCGCCCGACTTTGCCATCATTTCGACAGATGGAATGAACTTTCAGGGACAGCGCTGAAGTTCGATGAAGTTAGAGAGCTCCTAGTTAGAGAACAATTTCTTACTAGCTGCCACCCAAGCCTGTCGCTGTACTTGAAAGACAGGAAAGCTAAGTCCCTTGAGGACATGCTTGAATTAGCTGATCAATTCTTGGAAGCGCAAGGTGGTACTAATTTGGCCAAGGTCAAGAAGACTTGTCCCGAAGATTCGAAGAAATCGGCTCCCGAAGAAAAGAAGCGTGCCCCGAAATGCATTCCGCGATGTTTTTTGTGTAACCGAGTGGGTCACCGTGCTAACCACTGCAGAACTAACTTCATAAGCCACAAGGTTGTAAAATGTTTCAAATGTGGTCAGACTGGGCACAAAGCAGACGCATGTCGAAACGGAGCGAGTCAAACTCACAAGGTATCCTGTGTGAAAGCGGCACCGAAACCCGGTAATAATGCCGTCACCGATGGATTCGTAGAGTTGAAAAATGGGGAGAAATTTCCTATGGTGGGTGCTTTAATGACAAAACAGCCAACCGGTGTTACGAAGGGAATTCCAACGCTGCCTGGAAAAGTTGCGGGCAAGAAGGTTACGGTGTTAAAAGATACCGGTAGCTCCACTGTTATCGTGCGGAGAAATTTGGTATGGAAAAGTGAGTTGACAGGCAAAACGAAACCGGTTGCCTAATTGACAGTACGGTTCGGATGCTCCCCGAAGCAGAGATTGAGGTTGAAACCCCGTACTTCAGCGGGAAGGTTACCGCTCTATGTATGACGACCCCCCTGTACGACCTTGTCATCGGAAACATCGACGGGGCGCGAAGACCGAATGATCTTGAATGTTTGGGAGAAGACCCTAAGATAGAGCCCTCGCCAACCCAGTGACCGCGAGATACAGTGGAGGAGCATCCCGTGACGGATCTCACTAGAGCCCAAGGTGAAGCCGCGGTGCCAGAGACAGCGATTGAGAAGATGATCGTGTTGAATGAGTTCACGTGCTTGGCAGCTGGACGTACGTCCGCACGACCTCAACCGACCGACAGTGTAAAGGTGACGGAGTCGGCCAGCCAGGCCCAATGTCGTGACATGAAAAAGCGGGTGAATAACCGGGCAAGATCGGTTGAGCGTCATGGCCCGTTAACAATGTCGGAAGTGACAACGATGGCTGAGACGCCGCCTCAGACCCTGTCGTTGGAAATGGCTCGCCGAAAAAGAACGAGGAAAAAATAAGAAGAGATCAAGCGAGCACCGCAAGAAAGGACGCAAGCGCAGCTCGAAGTACACGGTATAGGTGCTGAGGTCAAATCAGAATGCGTTTGGCTGTGTTGTTATTGTGTTATCCTGTGTCACAAGTGTCGAAGTGTTTGTGCTGTGACGTGATGTATAGTATTGTACAATTGTTGTAATGAGAGAATTTTGTACATTTGTATTGTCTAGAATATGTGATGGAGTGTTGTACTCATGTACCTGTGGTTATATTTCATGCGTTGAGAGATTGAATTACAATGTACAATTGTATTGAGTGATCTATTTTGAATGTGACGTGTCATGAACGACGGACTCTGTTACAGTCTTTGAGAGTGTGGGGACTGTTTGCGCTCGTTTGTGGGGTTTTGAATATTATGAGATAATTTTCTTAAAGTGGGGGGCAGTGTCACAAAACGAGCGCTCAAAAAAGGGCGCGCCGCCAAATTCTCGCGACGAAACGCCGGAGTGACGCCGCGCGGTCAACGAAAAAAAAGAGAAGGAAACAAACATCTAAAGGCTCCCCGGGCGCGCGACTCTCTCCCCTCGGGAGCGTAGGTTCATTGACGAACCTCCTCACCGCACATCGGCGGCCGAGCAAGCCCTCGAAATTTCTAGATGAAAAGGGGCGTGGTGATGCCGGGATGAGTCATCCGTCGCAGACGGCCCTCGTATCGTCTCGCGCTCTCCCCCAGCCTTCACTGCGCATCGCGCCGACGAAATGATGAGAATTTTCTGGAATCGCGCGCGGAAGGTATTTAACGGAGCAGCGGAGATGAGAGATCCGGAGAAGCCGGAAGTTAGCGCCAGAGCGCGTAGGGATTCCGCCATTTAGTCGGCGACGGTTTTGTCTGTAGAGACAAAGCAGGAGAAGAAGGTGATTTCCACCTGAGGGGTGATGACTCGAGCTACAGGCAAGAGTGTGTGTTTACCACTATCGAGCGAATACGCGTGGCAACAGCTGCGTGTGTGAAGCCGACGTGTTTCCGGCGAAGAAGTTTGAAGCTTGGAGAGTGGCCTATCGAAAAGGTCAGGTTTCCTGGAAGAGAAACTTCGGCGAGGTTTCCTGGAAGAGAAACTTTGGGGGCAGCGGAACGACAACAACGCTGGACGTTTTGTGAGTGATTCTCGGAAGAGTATCATCCAGACATTTGTTCCAAGAACTTTGGACTGAATAGGTTTTCTATCTCTTTAGTCTTTAAGTGTCTTGGTTGTTCAATGCATGCGACTGCATTGTAGTGCGTATTGTTCTCTGTGTCCGTACTGTGTAGTACGTTGTTTGATTGGTGACATATTGTATGCAACTATTGTGGAATGTACATACTTGTGTATTGTTTTGATCTGCCGTTACTGAGAATATAATTTTGTTTTGTTTATCAACTCTCGGCTCTGACTTGTTCTTTGGGCCACAGCTGGCGTCCGCTGGCGCGCCAAAAAGGACCACTTCTAAATTGTCCACGCTTTCGTGGTGCGGTTCAGGGGGCCGACACTTCGACCCTTGGAATTAGCCCGGCGATCACCTCCCTAATTATCGGGACCTGTGTGACAGTCTCCCATTTCGTAGTCTGTGCACACGGAGACAGTGCTGAATATCAGGACATGTTATCTTAAGATGCTCTGTTACCACTTACGAAACAGTACGCAATAAAGAGTCAGTATTTTCATCATGTGTCTCTAGTAAACCATGCAAAAAGGTGTTCTTCCTATGCGAACGTTTTTCCATATTGTAAGATTTCGAAGCGAGTGTACAGGCTGATTGCCTATGCGAGGCAATTTCAGAGTTAAGCTTGTCGAACACTGCACTGCAGTCAACAGCAGCCGTAGAAGATTCTAGTGAAGAAACGCACGCTTCAGGGGAGTCAAAGTGTGGACGAACAAGTCTCTTTATATCTACAATGTCACGGGCAATTTGCTTTTGCCCAGCAAGCAAATATTCGAGAAGATTTGCAGTTGCTGGAGGAGGACTCTACTGGCAGGTTCCACGAGTCACAAAAAGAGCACCATGAAAATTGACGCAGCGCTGTCGCAGAACAAGCTGTGAAAAAATCCGAGGAGGTGCACGAAGAAGAAGCAGCGATTAGGCATCATTTAGGCGTCACCACTGTTCTGCCCACTCACGAATCAGGGTGAACGAATCAAGGTAAACAGTGGAAATATCAGGACAGTGGAAATATCAGAACAGTGGAAATAATAGGCTGGCCTACATTTCGATAGAAGGACATATTTTTGTCAAAGGCGCAGTGTCATTCTTGGCGTGTTAGTTCTAAGGGGGTTAGTAGTGCGGCTTTCCAGCACATCGCTCCTACTTTGCCTGTTTTCTTTTCTTTTTTACTTTCCACTTTTCTCTATTATTCGAGAACATTTTGAATTGCTACCACGTAAGTTGAAGCATGGACTGTGCTCCTCTGCATTATAGTTTTTTTTTTTTTCAGATGACGATTCCCAACAGGGACATGCGCCACCACCACGAATTGACGTCACTACTAACACCCTTAAAATTACAATGCCAAAAATGACATGGCGGCTTTCACGAAAAAAGGTCCTCCTATCAGTTAACCTAAAATATCAGGCATCAGTTAACCTAAAATTAACCTAAGGCATAACCTAAAGTTAACCTAAGGCATCAGTTAACCTAAAATAACGCGCGCATGATGCTTATAGCACAAGGTTAGAGTGGACATAAACCCTCTGCACATGTCGCAATCCCGAGAGAGCAAAAAACGGCTTTTAACTTGGCAGTAACAGCCATTGAACTGCCGATGCTTTTTGGTCCACTTGACGTGTTTCAATGATGCTATAGACCTCGCCACCGTGATCTAGTAGCTAAGGTACTCTTCTGCTGACCCGCAGATTGCGGGATCAAATCCTGGCGGCAGCGGCTGCGTAAATGTTGTAGGCCCATGTGCTTAGACTTGGGTGCACGTTAAAGATCCCCAGGTGGTTGAAATTTCTGGCGCCCTCCACCACGGCGTGTCTAGTAATCATAAGGTAGTTTTGGGACGTTAAACCCCACATATCAATCAATGATGCTATCAATTCTAAAAGAAAGGTTGCGCTATTGCCTTTATCAATATGAAATTCGTTAAACATAGCAATTGCTGTGGAAGAAAGGAAATGATTTTATCGAGATATGAACTTCGCATCTCTCACAAGTGTGCGACAAAGCTCAAGCCAAACGGTCTATTATATGATGGCTAGTGACTCTACAAACGGCAAAGCGTGTGCTAAAGTGGCTCAGTGCTTTGGTACTTGTGTAACACGTTCACTTCTTCATAATGGAACTTTTTTCTCAAGCTTTTTGTTTTTTTGTTTTTTGTACCACTGCTTTCTATATACATTATGTACAGTTATATATGTGTGGCAGCTAAACACGATGTTTCTTATTCTGAAGAGCCTGTTTGCGCTGCATAATTTTCTAGCATGCATTATACGACAGCACTCGGTATGCACCATATGCTACCATAATTCTGCACTATGCATAATCCACCAATATGACGTATCGTGGAAGGCATCATTGTCATAGAGTTTTTAACTTTTGGTACTATGCGACGATAAATGAATGAGCAGTAGCAAGACCGAGAGGCTTGTCTCATAAATAAATATGTCATGTGGCGTACGAGCACTTCTCAAACCTGGAGTGGCGAACTTATCCAGTGCATTGCTTAAGAGATCACACAAACAAAGTTGGTAATAAGATCACGTTTCTTAAAGCGCAAAACCCGAGAGGAACAATTTCTGTAAGCAACGCCTCACATGGCTCTTCGAGGAACTGCGAGAGCCTAGCGTATTCATGCATGATTTAGCCATGCCTGGCGGGCACCGCAGTTTCTGGTTCCTGCAAGGCGAACCTAACGTAATCAACCTTGCACCAAGAACCATCTGCTCGAGACTATACGAGGAAACTGCTTGTTTGAAGAAGTGGAGAGCTACGCCGATCTGGGCAATAATTTTTCATCTACAGTCGCCCCTTTATTCGGGCATGAAATGGCGCGCGCGCACTCGCATCTTCTCCCTCGCCAAGCTGAAGCCAAATTACTGCACCTTCAAGCATGGCTATTCATCACACGTCAAAATGTGAAGAATTCGCGTACATAGTTCATTCAAGAGATAATAGCAAGTTGATACTGAAAACTGTATACATGATCTTTTCTTGTTCAGAATAAGACAGGGTTAAGAAAGAAACAATACATTCCACTGATTAGTCTACATGGGCCACGAGAAATAGTGGGGTTCTCAACTAAGCATAAGCGTTGAGAAAAAACTAACTACTTCTCAATCACTCCCTCTGTCAGGCGCAAATAATGTACCATGTTCTAACTAAAACGCAAAAACAGAATCGTGTTTTCACAATGTCACATTGTCATATTCCTTTTATACATGCAAACATTCACTTTCAATTAGGCTGAAGGGAACATGGTTGTTCATATTGACATCAGCGACGTAAAAAGCAACACTCTCTAATGCTCTTCGAGCAGTTTATCTTAGTCGTTCTGGGCGCAAGTGTTTCTTACATGTAATGAACTTCCGAACTGCCAGAGTCTTGGTAGCAGATGGTGGTGAGAGGCTCATTATAAGCCTCACGGTTTCGGAAGTGCTACTCCTGCTTAAGTGGTTGTAATAAATCAGCACTAACTTGCTTTGTCTTTCTGAGTATTGCTCCTAATAAAATGTATTTGTATATAATATCGCCCATGAAGATGCTTCTTTTACGGCGTATGCTTGATGAATTGAAAGCTATTTACATCTTGCAAATTTTAAATATACATAAAACACTTATGCATCACAGAATGAAAATATTGCGCCATCTTTGAATAGAACTTAACTGCGTGGTCAGTGATCAATGTAAGCTGAGTAGTTGGGTTCAGGACATTTCTACCAGCATAGGCGCAGCAAGCAAAAGAAAATCTAGTTCAGTGGATAGGTAAAATAATTTAAAAACGAATAAGATGTTGCCCGAGGTCCAGAACACCACTGGCGTTTGCCACCCGGTAGATCTGAACAAAAAGCGCCAATTGTGTTTCAGGGTGCAAGCTGGCGAGATGAGCCTTTCACTGCTCAGTTTTAGAGCCTGTACTCTGAATCACTATTGCGTCAAATTTTACTAGTTTCAGTTGATACATGCATTACGCATTGGTGAATCCTAGGCAACCTTAAAATCTTTGCTTGCGAATTTAATTGGACGTTTTCAAGGCCTGTGACATTTTCACTATATAAAAATTTGTGACAAGCATTTTATGTCTGCTGAGTGCTGCACTGTTGAGCGAAAATATACTTCGGACTTGTCAACAAAAGCTCATGACTGAGAAGCACGAACTTCAGTGTGATCGCTAGCTCCCATGATAAAGAATGCATCGTCATGTTTCATTCTATATTCTGTTGTAAACACAGCACATTAGGCAGCAAACGCACGCACACTCAGTCATAGTCCAGTCTTTCGTCGTGTGTGACATTGCTGTTACAGCTGCTTGTTCAAGTCCGCCTCGCGTTGGAATTTCAACAGTGCGTTTGTCGCCTTCTGTTGCAATGTATTTTCTCAGGCACTTGAAAGAATAGTGTCCACAGACATTTGGCTGTGGTCGATGTGCGCAAGAACGGACGCCAGTGACTTTCTCTGGATGTCATACAACGGACATTCGCACAGGATGTGTTTTAGCGTCTCTTCCCAACGACAGGCGTTGCAGAGAGCGTTGTCAGCCATTCCTATGACAAATGAATAGGATTTTGTAAATGCCACCCCTAGCTGTCACCTATGATGAAGGGTGACTTCTCTTCGATCGAGCCCAGTGGGCGCGCGGAGAGCCATCAACGAGGACAGGTGGTGTTGACGATTCGTCTCGTTGCTTGGTGGGCACCATAGTGAAAACGTGATTTCACGCGCAAATCTTTGGAGATTACTGATAACATTGGTGCGCGAAAGTGGTATGGCTTTTTCTCGTGTTCCTTTCGTCGGCCTGTACGTTCCCTATGACGCTGCCGTGACTTGGCAGCCACTGAAACGCCACATGATGCCCTTTCTCGTGTGAAGTGTGCAGAAGGCACCGAATTTCGAAAATAAGCTGTTCGTACGACACACGACGCAGTGCTGAAAGCACAGATTGTAGAGCAGCCCTTGAGTCGCTGAAAATCGACCATTGTTGTTGGAAGTTCCCGATTGACCGCACAAAGTGCAGTGCGCAAAGGAGCTAGTTCCGCTGCTGAAGATGCCATGGAGTGGTCAGTCCTAAAGCTGATGATACTACCTCTTGCTGGGACAGGTACTGCGCTTCACGAACACTGGCGCTTCGTGGAGCCATTGGCATTTATATGTACACTGTCTGAATATTTCTCGTGCAAAAGAAGAAAAAAAAACAGTTGCTTGAGCACGGGTGACGAAGGCTCAGATTTCCTTCGGATCCCTGGTACACTAAGATGCACTGAGTCGAATAAGACACCAAGAGGATATGGATGGTTTAGATGTAGGAGTGAATCCCGAGGTAAGTTTCTCGTTGTACTTCACGACGAGTGGCGGTTACTAACTACGGGGATGCACAAGCAACGCCATAAGGAGCTCCACCCATAAGACTGACTTGCATGCGTGCATCACACAGCAGTGACATTGAAAGCTGAAAGAGCTGTTTTTCAGAGCCGTTTCTAAACACTTTTTGGGCAACTGCTACAAGTGCAATTGCAGGATACTCACTGCATCATGAATCTATATAATTATTGTGTGCGTGGTAGGGGGGGGGGGCTTTTGCTATGCCAACCTCCATAATTTTTCAAAGAAGCGTAGTACTGGCTACACAACTGCAAGGATTTTTGTGAAATTTGTTTATGCTGTGACAAGCGAGGATGAAGGATCAGTGGGGGTCAGAACTTTATTAGTAACTCCAGCAAATAATGACCTTGACCTAGGTCAACCCCCAGCAGGACCGGAGACCATGGCACCTTGCAGCCTCGCGCACTTGCTGAATTGCCCACAGTTGGTCCTGGTGGTTAGAGCTGAGCAGCGCGGCCGTACACCACACCGTATCTTCATCCCGGCGAACTACATTTTCTTTTGCTAAAATTGCACATTCTCATAAAGCGCACCTATGTGATGCATGAGTACAGCCGCACAGTTTGCAGGTAATATCTGGATAGACGTCTGGGCATATCCTACTAAAATCAATGGGGTTAGGGAACGTCTGAGTTAGTACTTGCTTCCAATCTACTGCTTTTGACCTGTACAGTTTAGGACTTCGCGATGAATAAATGCGCCTTCAATCTGTAAAAGAGTGGTTCTCTTCCTCTTTGTACAGTCTTCCACGAAATATCTATTGCCCGATGACGACATTTCTGCACGCGCGTGGAACTAGAATCTTCGCTCTACGCGATAGACCACCCCTATAAGGATGGGCACTTGTGAGCCATGACGTGTGAGCCGGGAACCATATAACATGTCGTTCTCCCCTCTAGCTGGAGGTTATTTAGTTTGCGTCGGCGTTAAGTATATCGATGACCTCCACTGAAATTCGGCATTCTGCACAATTTCGGACCACTTTCTGCGAATCACTTAGGATATATCAGTTATAGAGGCAAACTATGGCTAGAATTATCGCCTTTTTTGCTATCGCCGAGTTTTTGTTGCTTACACAACATGAGTTGACCCATTGGTTTTCATTTTTGAGGACTGCCGCTGCAAAGGCACTGATATTTGCGTATACTGCCGCGTCTACCAACAGCGCTTCTTTGTCCCTACCAAAGGATTGTAGTAAAGACCTAGCTCCACCATCACTTCGATCCTGATATAAGTCAGGGTGCATGTTCTTGCGTAGGCTGACCACACGGAGCTTTTCTTTTGCTGGGCTAGGGAGAAAATTTGTGTCGCCGTGCTGTTTCTGATATATAGATAGATAGATAGATAAATAGATAGTTAGATAGATATAGATAGATAGATAGATAGATAGATAGACAGACAGGCAGACAGCCAGCCAGACAGCCAGACAGACAGACAGACAGATAGATAGATAGATAGATAGATAGATAGACAGAGACATAGATAGACAGACAGACAGACATACAGATAGATAGATAGATAGATAGATAGATAGATAGATAGAACAAGGACGCGGCATGTTGTCTATCTGGCGTTTTCTCGAACAGTTCAGAAGCGTTACGTGGAGGACAGAAACTAAACACTTTTTCCGGGTGGGGGGTGAGGGGAAGCAGTTAGTGCATTATTCATTGGTGCATTATTCATTCTCGTCAAAGTACCCCACATCATCAGAATTTCAGAGGGCGAGGATTAAGGCCTAGCCTTCACCCTAACCACCTGGATGCACCGTAATTCTGTCCAGTCAGCACAATATCGTGCTTCGGCGGCACCCACTGACGGTACTATTAATCGACGCACACCAACGAATGCATTTACCCGCAAATGCGAACGATGCAGCCAGCATCGGTATGACTAGGACCCACCGAAGCGGTATTATTCATAGTGCAGCGGGGAAGGAGGATGTGATCTACAATACCTTTCGAAATCTAGGGGTGCAGAACCCGCATAAGCACTCAGCCATCAGCGGCGCTTTCATTACAGTTCACCCCTATAGCGTATACTGCGCTGTATATATACGTGGCACCTCCGGGAAAAAATGGCGACGTGGGAGCGGTGGGAAGACCCGAGCCCCTGCATCGTTTCTAGCGCATGAAAAGGGACCGCGCCTGAGGGTTCAGATGGGAGTATGGAACTTTCGGCTCTGCTTGAACGGCGCTTGAACGGCGCTCTGCTGTAGTCGAGACACGTTTTGCGCAATGTCTCGCAGATGGCACACAGACACACAATCACGTGCGTGTGCGAGTGGTACTCACAAGTTTTTGATCTAAAGGAAGAGTCGCATGACCTCCAAGATACACACCGTGCCATGGGAGGCATAAAGAATCTCACAATGCATCACAGATGACAGCACATTATCTAGCGTTTGCTGTTTGCTTGATCAACGCCTCTGAAAAGTTCCTGTGTTTTTCCTGTGTCTGAAGTTCCTGTGTGTTTCACAGCGTTGATGTCATCACTATCCCAGCCTTTTTCGACATAGTTTGATGGCCTCCCAGATTTGCCTACAAATCGCCGAACGGGTTCTTTCCCGTCGTGACACCTGTCGAACGAAAGGCGGTATGGGGTCTTCGTCCACTACATGCCATTTATGTAGTGTTTTTTTCCCGAAGCAGCTGTAAGTAACATCGCAGCTTTGTGGTACGACACCTGCTTGCCACACGAACAGCCCGGGCTCGATCCTCAGTGGAACCGAAAATTTTATTTTTTATTTTATTTGCTTCATTCTCAAGTTTTCGCTCACAGAAAATTTTTCGATCACAGCCACCGGCCCCAACGATGTCGGCGGAATTTTCGCGGCATGAGCTCTGTAACGCTGTCACGTTAAAACACTAAACTGTAAAGAAAATTCCAAACACATTTGAAAACAACTGGCAATGCCTCACTTAAAAAATTGCTTTCTTAATATGTCTTTGAAATGCCCCCAATTATTGAAAATCTTACCATCTCCCTCTAAACAGAATCATCTGGAGATGTGAAGCAGCAGGCGCTAACACTAACAGCAAAAGCATGGACGCTGGCGCTAACCACGGCAATGCGCAGGACGTAAAACTGGAGATGTGCCAAGCACGCAGTGATGAACTAATGCTTCCTACTGAGACACTCCAATTCTTGATAATGTGTTATGAGAAACAGAAGGCTCTGATTAGACACAGAGACCCAAAGTTTGCTATTAGTCAATTGACACTCACGCTGTGAGTCTTTATTGTTCAATAAACCTTGTTGTTGTGCTAGTTGATTATTCGTGATGTTGCAGTACTTTAGCGCAACCTTGACTCTCGCAAACACTAACACAAGCACTCACTCTTCTACGCGAGTAAGAAAGCAAGCACTGTTCAAAAAAGCACTAGAGAAATCTCCCACCGACACTATGTTGAGGTGCAAGATCCATTGCTTATATGTATGAAGCGACTAGTGAACAGTTGCGCAACGCCGGCTGTCATTTTTTTAGTCAAGAAACTCGGTAGCCGACGCAGCCTTTGTGACCGTTGCGAGGCGAAAGAGGGGGAGGGGCCGCGCAGGCACAATGGAGGTTTAAACTCCGCCGGGAGAGATGCCTAATTGAGAGAAATCAGAAGCGAGTGTAGGCTGGCAGACGATGCCTGCATTGGTGTTGCGAGGCAAGAAAGGGAGAGGAGACTTGCGTGCGCAGGGAGGATGGTCACGCCACACACCGGATTCTACTCGAGCGTAAAATGCTTCCCATTTAAAATATGCATATTATACTCAATTTTGCTGATTCGACCAAGAATCATAGTTATAAGTGCCAAATCTAACAGAACATATAAATAGTGCGTAAAAGTTTCTTTGAAACAAATAACTAGCAAATTAGGACAGTACGGAAAGAGTTAAATGGGCCCTGAAACACTTTTTCCGGTAAACATGGAATAAATTCACTGGAAGAGCTTATTGCCTCACGAATTGAACACCGCAAAAATTTTAAGAATACGTCTAGTGCGAGTGGAGTTACAAAGGCTATTCGCATGCTGCAATTTTAATTTTCTTTTCTATCGTCCCGACGAAAGCGCTGGAAGCAAAGCGGGGAGGGATGCCAGAGTGTTTAAAAACGTCACGTGCGCTTCGCGACTTTGAGCACTTTTTATTTTTTTCTTCGAATGCACTGCTTTTTCAGTGTCATCGCGCACGCACGCATGGACAAGTATGGCCACCCGCGGCAATCTCTGTAACGAGCGATAAGCCATGCGATATATTGGTCATTGACGTCCAATTTTTGGGCATATAACGTGATTTGTAGAGATAATAGAAAACACTTTTTTGGTGATTTTATAATTCATTGAAATTAGAGGCCACCTGCTGTGCTATAATACTTGGCTCGCGTGTTGTCGGGAACCTCTACTACTGATCGGCAGCGTTTTCTGTCCATGCTCAAAAAGTGTTGCAGGGCCCCTTAAATCACCGTCTTCAGTAGTTCTGAGATGTGTTCTCCAGGATATTTGTTTCTTTTCTTGCAGCATAAATAAAGTTAAGTGCAAGTGCGTAGTGAGCACATGAAGTAAAATTGAAGAAGGCTGCGTCAGCAGAAACTTGGGATAACTATTATGCTGGAATCCAATTCTTCTAGACGGCCATGCACCCTGAACTTCGTAACAGATGCACCGCGGAAGCAAAAGGCAGTCCCCTAAAATCCTATTATCAGTGAAGAACTGAGCCAAGAAAAATATAGCTACAGTTGCAAGACAGAAGGGCCTACCTCACGAACTGTTTGGCCGGGTGGCAAAAAGCTTGCCTTCCACCGCTAACTGGGAACTCAAGAAGCGTATGAAATTGCTTAACTTGCGGAACTGGGCTGGAAAAGAAATTTCTCCGAACAGGGCCACGCGAGCCTTTCAAAGAGAGGGGGTGAGCTCAATGTATGCATGCATCAATTAGTCACGCGTGGTGGGCACCGCAGTTTTCGGCGCCTGCAAGGTGAACCTAATACAATCAACTTCGCGGTGAGAGTGGGCTGCTCAAGATTGCAAAAAAAAGGAAATAAAAGCTTGTTTGAAGAAGTGTAGAGGCCTGCCACTTCTGATCTAGAGTCGGCGCTTTCTTCTAGAGAAGACCTTAGCGCCTTCACTCCCGTGTTGTTCTCCCCCGCCATGTTTGCGTGAAACTACCGTGCTTTTTGGCATGGCTACACGCCGCACGTCTGAGCGTGATATTCTCGAGCATAGAGTTCATGAAAGAGGGTGTACTAGTACAGACATATAGAAGCATGTATTCGTGATCATGTGTTCTTTTTTTTGTGAAAGAGCATGGCACCAAAAAACGCCGAGGAACATCAAAAACAACAATTTTGACTGTGGCTGTGTAGGTCGTAATAAATATTGCGGGGTCCTATGAAAGCATGTGTTTCAAAAAATAACTATGATTCATTCAGCTGGCTCCGTCAGACAATGCGAATGATTTACATAAGATGTGCCTATAGTGGCAGCTATAGAGCGCACTGCTAGGGAACATAAAAACGACTCATACTGCATATAAGGACGTGGCTTAAGCGGAATGGGTGGAACTCCGACTTAGGTAAAGGTGGTGAATTCGTTAGGTTGTGTTGCAATTGTCGCGTACAAACAATGTGATCTTCCCATTTTTTAATGCTCTGCGAAGAGAATGGTGCTTCGGGAGGGTGTCAGGTTGCCATAGTGTCATGTAGCTTCCTTCCGGTGGCTGTTTGCTTAACGCAAGAAGTGGCTAGTGCTATCGCAAAATATTTTGTAACATAATGAAGTCAAACACAGGCTTGCGTGTGGTATAAAAAGTGATATTCATTTGTGCGACACGTGTGGAACAGTTGTCTCTACCGTTTGCTGAAAACACGTTGCAAAGTAAAAAAAACGCCGAGCATGATCGACGATTGCGTATGCACAGCGGGATTTTCGAATGACATCATATGCCGTGTGGTAACAATTTACTCCTGACAGATGACTTTTTTGTAAAAATCCTGTACAGATCAACCTATTTATGTGGGGATAATCAAGAAACTAAGAATCTTGTCCTAACATTTAGGACCCCAAATACACTAATGTACCACAAAACACTTTAATTGTTTTTGCATCGCATTGCAGTCCCAAAACCACCTTATGATTACGAGACGCCGTAGTGGTGGGCTCTGGAACTTTGTATACCATAAACAGTTCAAGCACCCATGTGCATTTTGAGGTTGTGTTTTAGGAACCTCACACTATTTGTTGTTGTTTTTTCGCATCGTTATTCATTGCAAACTTAAGCATTTGATGAAATGTCGTAGTACCTGCGCAGTTGGTTCCTAGGCCGCTGTTTTGTGCATAATTGAGTTGTCAGCTCCTGTTCAATAGGTTGAATACCGGACAAATTACGATGCTTTAAATAATGCTACAACCATGCTTGGCAACAATGCAGTTGATATCCGATCTTCTAACGTGAAAACCGCGATGATTCAAGCAAGAAGCTCGGTGCGTCATGTGGCAGGCGCAGACAACGCCGAAAGCCGAAAGGACAATGCGGTGCACCCGTGTAGCTCCTCCCTCGTTGATACGACACGTCGCTCTTCCTTAACCGGAGAACGGTCCAAAAGCACAACGTGAGCCTATTCTCCGAACGTCAAAGAACGGCTATTGCTTGCGAAAGGCTTCTCCGGTAAAATTCAGCACCCAGCTACGTAATCGTGTTTTTTTTTTGTACAAAAAAAACTGAGAAAGGTATTAGATGTTAAGTCTTTCCGGTATTCCGTAAAATAGAGGCATATAATAATACCGCATAGTGTGCCAGCAAATACGGTTATCTTAAATGACGCTATATATGAAAGATAAAATATAACAAATAGTTCATTTATATTCTTCGAAATTCCGAGAAAGTGGCACGCTGAGCCTACAGCAGCGATGAATTGAGCCAGTCTCTTCAATATGGTGGCCAAACTACACAAATACCTTGCTGTGACAGCTTAAGTAGGGGGTGGAAACTCCTGATACGTGGAAACTCCTGATACCCCCTATGTATTTGCTCTCGGCAGCCGCAGCGCCGCTTTCACCACTGGCGGTTGCCGGACGTCAAACTAGAAATAAGTAACGTCCAGAAAATTTCTTTCATGACGTTCCTGGTGACGTCCCGAAAGAGAGCAAAAAGATGAGAAACGAGTGGAGACTGGTTGTCGCGGACGCCCTCTATTCTCACATCGCATGCAAGCGGATTGCGCTCGTGCCTTTTTTTAGATCAGATAGCCGCTCGGGTGATGCGGCAATTCGCAACATTTTCTTGATATTTTAAAGAGCATAGTTTTTAGGATATTTAGACGCAATCACTTTGGTTTGTCGGTCTCTGTGTCCATCTGTCTGTCTGTCTGTCTGTCTGTCTGTCTGTCTGTCTGTCTACATTGGTCTGTTTGTCCACCGTAACGATGCCTCAAACGGCCCCAAACAATACTCCTAACGGCCAACTCCATCCGCAGCGCTCACCAATATTGCTCAAGTTTCAGTGTCCGCACATGTGTGATTATCAACGTAAAGCAATTATTGCACATATCTAAGGCACCATAACAACACGTCAATATTTTGTATGTGTGTATTTATACTAGAGAAGATGAAATAATTATAAGGACCGTATCATTTATAACACTACGCTGACAATGCAACGCGATGCTCAAACAGGCAAGTGTTTCCAACGCTTTGTTGAGGTGGTGGCGCCTGCCGGTTGCTTTTCATTTTACACATTAGTGCCTCTGAAACAGGCACGCACTGCTTCCTTCGTTTTCGAAGATAACTTCCAGATAGCACTCGTGTCTAACGTACCTCGATGCGCTCGTTCGCCTTCGCTGCACGGATCGAGACTTTCTAACACATCGCCCCCAGAATACACTATAACAATTTTCTCGCGCAGAACATCAAATAAACCTTTTCCTCCCTCTCTCCAGACCAAGAATATTGTCTTTCGACGACATTTCCAGTAAGCATGCCGATACGGGAATTTCGTTCCTGTTTTCTGAAGAGGCGAAAGTTAAGCTGACTGATTTCACAGTGAAATGAAATTCGATCAGTACAAATAAAATGAACTTTTCTTTGAAGAACAGCCATACACCTAGTGTGAAAGTGCAAATTTATAAAATCAGCTTTAGCTTACAACAGACATCAGGGACATAATGATCAATATTTGAACTAAAATTATCCGTACCGATGTGAAAATTATTACTAATCACGAGTAGAACACGTTGTATTTGACTCCATCATGTTTGTTAACACCCCGGGCATAGTTTTTTGATATAATTTGAGTATGAAACGAGACTATAGTTCAGAGGCATGGGGAGGCTGGAAGCGATAAGTAGTTCTTATAGAAAGAATATCGCTGAAAAGAGCGCTTCGGCAAGATGACTTGTCTTCATCAGCGCATCAGCGTTGCCTTGAAGAAGAAAACTTCACTTGTCAAAAATTTGGCTTGAGCAACATTCACTGTACTAGTTTTAAAGCAGCCTTTAACCCATCACATGTACTTGAGTGACACTATAGAAGTAAAGACTAAAGAATTTTCAAACCGCTGCTACAAGAGTTACATGAGCAAGAATGAACCAATAATTACTGGCATTCCTTTCAACTACATCCTGTTAGTAAAAGGAACTAAAGCTAAGTAACCGAGGCAATTCGAATTCAACTATTTCAATGAATGCATTTTTCTCGACAGGAGCTTGGCTGCCGTTTTCACCAATTACTCAAGCGACACTACACTTCTTCCAGTCCAGTCAGGCTTGCAGATAAGTGGGTTTATATGTACTCTTGCAAAATCAATACCTGCTCAAATTAGGGGTTCACATTCTTGTGCTCACCAGTTGCCTTTTCGAAACGCTGAAAAACCTTGCCGGACCTAGAAATCTCCGGGCTAGCACACAACAGAGCCACGGAAAACATGTGTTCCCTTATTAGTGACATTCGACGAATGCATATTTGACTTGCTAGGCGTAGCTCATTGCGGCTTCCGTTATATGTCCATCACAACGTGCTGTCTATATTTTCTGTAGTCGAGACGCCAACCGAGTGAGATAACTGAGACGACTGAGCGTGATCGAACTCCTAATATCGCTGAGTGAAGGAAGACAAGGAGCAGAGGCAAACTGTACAAACGCAAATCAATCGCTTCCTGCGCATTGCCCTATTTAAAATTCTTAAAATAAGGAATAAGGGAATACATATGAACAAAAGAAAAGTTCTTTACAAGGGTATTGTTTTTTATTAGTAAAAACTTGTTAAAGACAATATACAGGGTTTCCCACGTAACTTAGCAGGAGTTTAAAAATATGCTGGAACACAAAATTACGACGCAATGAAACGCATGTTGGTCACCGTTGCTACGTTAAACCCCACATATCAATTAATCATTCATGGAGCTAGTCAGACTATTTTTTGTGTTCTCAAGTGTTGTATAACAAGATTTGTTTATTTAACTACCTTTTGAAGGAACGAAGATTTATAAAAAATTCAATAAGGAAGTTGTCGATTAATTTGCAAAACATCAAACTAGAGAGCCTTGAGTTTTATATCTGTTAAGTATTAGTGTTTTTCTGCTAAATACGAATGCCCAGGAAATACTTAAAAACACTAAGTAACAAACCCACTTCCAAACCAGTGCGCACGATGATTCTCATGCTCCCTAATGTTCCGCGTATGAACAACACGCTCACCTCGCACCGTTTCATGACAGTGATAAGCAGTCACAGCGGTTATTGTTTTTGCGGCCCATGCCAAAGCGCGTTCATTGTAACGCCACCACCGTTATTGCGACCTTACCGAGACAGCACAATGGGTTAATTGCTATTGTCATTCGTATACGGAACGCAAAGAAGCATGAGAATCATTTTGCGCACTCGCGCGCAAGTGGGTTTGTCGCGTGGTATTTTTTTTTGTCTTTCGCAGGCATCTGTATTTAGCACACAAACACTTATACCTAACAAGTATAAAGTTCAAAACTGTCTAATTGGACGTTTCTCAAACCAATCTACAACTTCCTCATTGAAAATTTTTGTCTATCTTCGTTCCTTGAAACGTTTGTTTTAAACTTATCTAATTAAAATATATTTGAGAACACTGAAAATAGTCTTACTAAATCCAGGACAACGGTGAGCAACATGCATTCGGTCACGTCGTAGTTATGTGTGGCGGCATTTTTTATACTCTGGATAAAGTTACCTTGGACAACCTGTATGCGAACATTCGCATCAATTTCACTCAATTCAACAGCAACTTAGAATGCCTGGCAACCGCTACCAGCTCACATGTTCGTTCAAACTGAAACTAGCAATGAGTTTCCGGGGCCTGGCTTTAGGACATGATTCTCAAGCAACAAAAGCATGGAAAAAAAGTTAGCGAGCTACAGGGTGTACGAAGGCCCCTTGAAAAGTTCGTGGCAGTCACTAGTCAATTTCGGTGGTGCTGCAGTGGTCTCCGGACCCGCACATGCACAGTTCAGAAGCGGTTTTCAGGTACACACAAATAATTTTGTGGGAACCACATATTTAACACTTTTTTTAAAGCAGTAGCTCTGCTACGTATACTGTCTCTAAGGGTCATTTATTGTTGCACAATGAATTTTAGCTGGCGAAAATGTGTATTGACGTCACCCAACTTGATACTAGCAGAGAAACATTCCAGCTGCACTAGATCGATGCCTCACCGGTGAATTACGAGCTTACCAGGCGAAAATATAACGTTGTCGGTGATTCGCCCTTCAGTCTTCTTATAGATAGAGGGCCGGCTGTGCTTAACGCTTCAGTGCAATCACCCGGCTAGATTAAGTCATTTGGCACACATAGCTAGAGGGCAGGCTGCGAAATGGCATGCTCAAGCATAAATCAGTATGCCTTTGAGAATGCAGCCTTTAGGATTGTGGCTTATACCGGCAAAACTTGCACCCTATCAGTATGCCAACATGTCATACTAAATTGCTTTGTCCGCGTCATATGTGTATTGCGTCGCGTTTCTTCCACTTTCGGCGTCATAATAGAGTTTCACAACTCCAAAATTGAGCATAATGCACATTCTCGCATAAAGATATACTAATGGCTTCATTTTTTTGGCTTTGACCGAAGCCATTTCACCAACAACTGTGATTACAGCGCCTAGCAATAAACTCATGTATTGGTTTCGATTGCACCATCGCTATATGGCGGCACGATTTTGCAAAATGGTCTGGGATTGTGACCAGAAGATACTGTCTTTCCTAGAATCAGTACTCCCGAAACTTAGGAGAAACACTTCATCTTTGGTGGAGGAAACGCAAGTGCAGATTCGGTCACATTTATTCGTAAGATAGGAGGTTATCGCCAAGTATTGTGTAATGCAGATGTAAAAAATTGGTACAGTGTTTCCTCGCTTGCGGCGCATTGAAGTATGACGTGATTGTCAACTGCTAAGCCGGCCCCTGCAATGCGTTATAATAGCCACGCCCCTTATCCACCTAAACTGTTCATCTTATAGTGCCTCGTGCCTTCTCACATAGGCCAACTGGAGCTGGGAAAAAAGCAAGGCCCCAGTAGTTCAGCTTTCCATAATAAAATTACGAGCTCTGCAGCAATAACACGTACAAAAAGAGTGAAAATATAAACAGCTATTTAGGCTCGAAATTGCCATTGTGTTTTTCATACAATAAAAGCATATGAAAATAGGAAAGTATTGCAACATCAAATTGCGATTGTGAAACACCTAGTTATTTTGTCTAATGGAAAACACTCAACAAAGTAAATGTCGTCTCAGTGTTTCATAATTTCAGCGTTGTGAAGCCCTTATATGCACTCTACTTTCCCTAGCTATCATCAGCAGTGCCTTTCTGGTAGGTGAGATTTACTTAGAAGTAAAACTTCTACAATATTTACGTGTAGCAAGTGGTGGCTGCTTCACTTTCTACTCAGATGGAGTCATTGCCATTTTTGCAGTGTGTTAAAGATTTTAAGTACTTCAATACGATTACCTACTGGTTACTTCTTGTTGGGTACAATCATTACGTCATTTCTTTTCCTTTAGCCCGGATTTGTGCATTGCTCGTCGTGTTATTATTTCCATTAGGCGCTCTGCAATTTAAGTGAGCATGCCCCACAAGTTAGATTGACGACAAACCAGGCCTCTGAAGTGCTTCGCAAGCTAAAGACCACTACATTTCTGAGTTTCCAGTGACATCGCTTCTACTGAAGGTACAAGGTCTTTATTTGAGTGCACTGTTACGGAAACGTACTTACTCTGGTGAATTACTCCGTGGCACAGCTGAAAAGAAGACAAGACGTGCAGAACAAACGTGAAGTCCTACATAGTGTTTTATGCAGTACTTTTGATATTGTGCTTGCTAAAATTATTGTTTGAAGCATTATGTCGAGCTCATCAAAGTATGTACAATCTGCAGGTAGTATTATCAACATTGAGTAAATTATGAAGTACCTTGAAATACAGCGGATCATGTCACAACGATTATGTCAGAGTTTCTATGCATTTTTGAAGAACAGCATTTTTCACACTCAACTCCAGGTCGTCCAGAGGGCCCAGGACATCGTGACAAAGCTTTTACTTTCGGTCCCATCGTGGACGGAGCCATTGACGTGATATGAAAGTAGGGGGCTATGGTACCCCAAAATATCTGTCCATCAGAAGTTATACAAAGTTCTGGACAAGTAATATTTCTGTTTCTTCGTCGCTCGTGCACGTGAAATGTGCTGTCCACAAAAAATGCAGTCACTTCTAGGATATCCACTTTACCAATAGAAAAAAAAATTAAAAAAATGCTTACGTCAATGTCGCCAAATAAGAACGTAACCCTGTTAACTAATTTAACAAGGACGAAAATAAATTCCTGTTTTTTTTTTAATTTCCTAAAGAATGCACACATGGTAGAGGAATAGTAAAGTGGCGAAGTATACCGGTGGCGATTTTTACCAATCTTGGGCAGTGTGAAAGAAATGTCCCATTGTAGCATTTTAACTGTAAAATCAACGCACAGTTCTACAGAAATTCTTAATCGAGGTCGTTAGGAAGTTAACCAGTTTGGGACATGTCTGCCCTTAGCGGGAAGTGACTTCATATACTTCATTTTTGTGGCGAGTGATCATCATTTTCGGTCGCATCGCTTGTGTATGGCAGACTTATTTACAAAACCTATGTGTAGGGAAATGTATGACGTAAAGCCACGGCCTTGTCTCTCGCTACACCAAATAACGTGTTTGCCTTTTTATTGTGCTTATTAAAGCCGTATTAGTAGGTGGTGCTGCAGCTATCAAATCAGTATGCAGCAGAGAAACACTGTTGGTCCATCGGGACGGTGTCCTTCGCTAGGGAATAGGCACCGCGTGCTGACGTGAAAGGCAAGTTACCCAACAGCATCTTTGTCAAGTCGATTGATTTCACACGCCAGGATTCACTGTCCATACAGGTTTTTACAACACAGCAGCAAAAGCCTTTTTTGCGTTCACACTGCTGAAGGGTTTCGAATCGGCACTCGTTAGTGTCACTTTGCACTACTGCACTCCAAGATGGCGACACCACCCCGACAACTACTAAGAGCACTGGAAGACGAACATGTGAGAATTTAAAGCGTGTTTGTTAAGTCTCTGAAGTGGTGAAGCAAGGCCAGTGGGTAGTGCAAGCGGTAGTTATCATCGTGTATCGAGATATCGGTGGCTTTTCTCCCGTCAGTAAGACTTCTTCTACCTATTCGTTGGCATCTGATCGCATGCATTCTATCTACGTCAGTTCTGTGACGCTTGCAAGAACTTCAAGGTAGTTTCAATACACTTCACAATAAATACTTCTTTATCAAATATTTAAAATATTTGCACTGAATAAAACCGACGAGACGAAAGAGAATGCCGTTTCGTGAGCACATCAAACTCCGTGATAAACAGATATGACAACGTGGCTGCCCCATCGAACTGGAGTAACTGTTCTACAGCAAGTTGGTTGATTCATTTGCGGTGTTTAACGTCCTAAAACCACGATATGATTATGAGAGACGCCGTACTGGAGGGCTCCGAAAACTTCGACCACTTGGGGTTTTTTTACGAGCACCCAAATCTGAGCACAAGTGCCTACAACATTTTCGCCTTCATCGAAAATGCAGCCGCCGCAGCCGGGATTCGATCCCGCGACTTGCTGGTCAGTGTTCTATAGCAAGTTAACAAACGTACTTATGTGCATGAGTTGACCGTTCTCACCAAAGTTCCTGATTCTATTGTGTCTTTTTGTCACTTACATTGGTTGGCTCACGTGTGGAGCTTTTCATTCGGAAGGAAAGCCTCCTATTTTGGGAATAGAACTGGGGCGAAGCGGTGATTAAGATGGCAGGCGAATGTGCTAAAGTAAGTGGATCTTCTGGAGCTTTCTCCACATCTGTGAAAAGAGTGTGGGAGCTATGAGGCAGCGTTGCCTTTTAAAATTACATTCCCCGATAAAACTGCCTCTGCGCAAGGTGGAAGCTTACCTCGGCTGATCATCCCGAATACAAATCTCTGAGTGTAGAAAAGTGTTTCCTTGCCACTCTCTTTCCTCCCTTCTCCCTCGTTCTCCGCTTGCGATGATCTCATGGTGCAGGCTGAGGCTTTTTTCTTTTCCTACCTCATGATAGAGCATGCCCCTCTTTCCCCAATTCCACATTTTAGTCTAAAAATTGCAGATCTCACGTACAGTGTGAATCGGTTATTTGCGAAGCACGAATGAGGAATGTTCATGTGTCACTTTAAAATCAGCGCAATTTTACGAGGTGGACGTAAATATTGCGGTACATCACTTTGATCTCATGATTATCATATGTGTACCTGGAATTTCTGTTCGCCCTGCATTCACGTCATCTAACACCAAATTCCATAGATGTGAAATTAGCGAAATGGCTGCGAAGGTGCTACGAGCGTGGCATGTAGTGAAGTTTCACATTACACGCATACTATGATTAGTACGCCTGTATGCGGCACTTACTTTCATCTATTTACGTCCCGTGATACCAAATTTTGTATATGTGGAGGTAATTGAACTACAGCGAGCACACTATGAACCTAGCACGTATCCTTGTTTACATGACACGCATGACTTATTTACCAGGTTTGCAGGTGTCATTTACCTTCATCGTCCATTCGCTTCCCGTAATACTAAATTTGTTATACATGAAGCTGGCGAAACGGCCGCGAGCGCATCATGAGCTTGGCATTCAGTGACATACTTACGTGACGCGCATCTCTTGATTGTCATGCTTGCAGCAGCCATATACCTTCGTCATTCATTCACATCCCGTGATACTAAACTTGGTATATGAAGCAGGCGAAACTACTGCGAACAGATCATGAGTCTGGTGTGTAGTCGTGATTTACAAGACATTCATATCATGATTTTCACTTTAGGGTGCATCACTTGTGTTCGCCAAGCAGTCATGCCATACCACATTAGTTTCGCAATAATCATGTGATCGAAACCACCACAAGAGTAGCAAGACCATAAAATGAATAAGCACTGCATTTACGACATACTTTCATGATTTTCTTGTTATTAATACTCCGTTATGCTTGTCATACAGGCATTTTATGACATACCAATTTTGGTATAATTACCGTCGTCAAAACGGCCACGAGAGTGAAACGTAGGCAGATAGATAGATAGATAGATAGATAGATAGATAGATAGATAGATAGATAGATAGGTAGATAGATAGATAGATATTGTCAAAGTCACCAAAATGTGCTATGAAGTGCTTTACATTTAAAAGAAATGGCCTGATGTTCTCTTAGGCCAGGCTAATATTTCAGATTTTACCACGGAAGCCACTCTAATATTACCATTCAATGAATCGCTCCGACTAATTCGCACTTAGGAGCTAATTTTATGGGCTAAAAGAGTAATTATTTATGGGCCTCTTCATTTATTCTTACGTTTGATCACACGGTTCGCACTAAAGATTCTGCTGTTTTTCGCTCCATTGGAAGCTTGTGCAAATAGGCGCGAAGACTTCAAAACCTCTTATGGCACACATCTATTAGATGCTAAGCAGCTCTTTGACTGATCTGTGTAACACGGTCCCTTCGTCCACACCGCGCTTCCTTGCTGCAGGTATTTCGGCAGTGCCAAGTAGGCGACGATTGCCCTCTCAGTGCGCACGGGATGACGTCACTCTCTCCCTAGCCTGTTGCCGCTCGCCGCATGCGATCTCACTCGGTTCCCCCTCTCCACTGCTCCAAACGCTTGAGTCCACTCCTCCACTTGGGCATCATCTCACCCGCGCCACTTCTCTGCATCCGTCGACGAGAAGGCGCAAGACGGGAGGTGTGCGCTCTGTGCGCGCCTCGAGAATCTCTCGGCGCTGACAATGTGGACAGCGCGCCGGTGTTTGCCACGAGATCGAGTCGATGGGCGGGACGCCATCGCGGAATGCTTTGCGTTTGTTTGGGTGTACCTTTCCCAGCTGTCACCGGTGTCGTAAGCGTTAGCGAAGCGGATTGCGTTCGCGAACAGTGACGTGAACACCGACGAGGCGCGAGCCAGGAAATTGAACTGCAAGCGTCGACAGTGGAAGACCAGTGACATCGACGAGGTGCAAGTTAAGAACATCGATCGCATTCGAGAAACAGACGGCGCGTGGGCAACCGGGGTGAGGCGCCTGCTAAGGAAGCCAAGCGCAAGCGTCTTCAACTGCTCCCGTATTCTTCGTCTTTGCGTTTCAAACAAACGTTTACCAGAGTAAACGCTACACCAAGATTCGCTTCAAACTGCTCTTTCAGCACCAGTGTCAACACACGTTTCCACCGGGTGAACGCCGTGGGCACCACTGCTGCTTTGCATTTCATGAAGGTACCCTTCAGAGAGATTGTCCATAGCTTTTAAAACAGACATCACAAGGGTAAAAAACAAGACCAACGTTTTCGCAAATAACTATTCTCTTTTTAAAAAAGGTTTGTATTTCAAAAGATTTACCCGCATCAAGTATTGCTGTTAACTACCTTTTGGTTTTTTTTAAAATGACACTGAACAAAACGGAAGACGTTGAACAGTGGCATTGTAAGGGGTGGTAAAATGGGCTGTGCCCACCGCCCACTCCCATAATTTTTTTTCACTGACGTTATTCGGAGAACGAGATTGTACTGAATCGCATCTGCCCGGCAGGCCTCGTCTTCAGATGTAGGGAGTTCTCCCCTCCCTGGAAAGGTATTTCTGCATATTCCCGACGGCTAACTACTAGCAAGTTCATCTGATTTTTTTATTCAGAGAAGAAAACATATCTTTAACGGAGATATATTCGATAAAACCATGAGTCGACAGGAAGTGTGCATGCCCTGAGCGCGATAACCTCACGCGCACTTCAAGAAAGGCTATTCGGGCCTCTTTTAGATTAAGAGATGGGTGACTAAGGCATGCTGAATCCCCCCGTCCCATAAAGCCGACCTCTATATTCTCCCTCTCTGTAGAACCATTATGCCAACGAGTAACCACTGCTCGCTCAAAAAGCGGCTCTCAGCTACCTTCTCTGCAGTTTTTGCGTGCAGCGCCAGATGGAAGGAAAACCAGGAAGTTCAAGAACTATCCTGTTCCCGAAAAGTTTCATTGAGGTACCTTCCAGTTCGTTCAGTGTACGTCTTCTCGCCTGATATGGCTATCCTATACACACCACTGCGTGTGCAAGGAACACATTATTTTACGTGCATGATGCTACATCTCTCTTACCGCACCACTTGGGTTTATATCTCCGCTTACTAGCCGCTGGGCCAACGTGGCCCATTTTTTTCCATGCTGACCCAGCATGTTTAAGCCACTCTCTCAATGCCGCGCGAAGGCCAGTGGACGCACGGGATTTTTCACACTCTTTTTCTTTCTTGTGTAATCTCCTCAGTGGATGTATCTCAGGCAATTGCTTCATGTACCATTTATGTTTCTTTAGCTGCTGGGCGCTATGGCTTATTTAGTAAAACCATTCTCGTTACTAGCGTGGCAAGACTACTGCTCATATATGCGCACATGACTTGACCAAAGTAGATCTCAGGGAAGGTAATGCAATACAATTCTTAAGCCACTCTCTCAATGCCGCGCGAAGGCCAGTGGACGCACGGAATTTTTCACACTCTTTTTCCTTCTTGTGTAATCTCCTCAGTGAATGTATCTCAGGCCATTGCTTCATGTACCATTTATGTTTTTTAGCTCCTGGGCGCTATGGCTTATTTAGTTATACCATTATCGTTACTAGCGTGGCAATACTACTGCTCATACCGTGCGCACATGACTTGACCAAAGCAGATCTCAGGGAAGGTAATGCAATACAGTTCTTCACCAGCCGAAAGTGTCGTCAGCTGTAACCAAGAAGCGGCTTGGCAGTACTGTATTCGTAAGCATCAAACAAACCTGTTTTTCTTCAAATTACAGCCATAAAATTCGGAATAGCAGGCGCCTCTTTTTCGACACCTGCAATCCTTATAGCCCCTTACTATACACGACACTGAGTCACCATTTCAATATTCTTATCGAGGCTGGTTGAACGAGCTAATAGTGTAGAATCGTCCCCGTACAGGCGTCAGCAAAGTTTTGCAGAACACTGTATCAAGTAGCACAAAGCGTAGATGTGCCATCTACCAGCAAGACGCCTGATGCTGTGTGCATACGCGTCCTGTCATATCAGTTGGCCTCTGATGTCACCCTGCCTGACACAGTTGTGGCCCTAGTACTGCATATGACAACTGGGTGTCGCTTTCTATGCTCCATCAAACTTGTGTTGTTTATCTACAAGTGGGCTGCGACTAATCTCATTAAACACCGGGCTCGCGTCTTTATTCACACTGGTTCATTAGAATATTTAGCATAGCTAGCATCTAGCAACCTGATGAAGCCAAGAACAAAAAACTAAGTTTTCTCACCCAGCTCGCCTTCTCGGGGAGTGAAAGGTAAATTTAAATGAGCCCAGTTAACTAAATTGTATGTGTAGCCGAAACTGATTAAAGCTAGTTGAGCAGGATATCACATAATGAAGCCAGGAGAAAGTAGATTTGATTAAGCTCATTCCAGCTTGCTGCTTACATAATAAGCGAAATTAAACTACGATGTGCTCAGATGAGTCGACATAGTACAGGCAAATCTAATTAGACGTAGTTGACCACGCTATTCTAAATTTTGATACGGAAAACTAGCCTAAATAAGGCAAGCTTTCGCCCGGTGCTTGAACTGGCCCCGACGTAGCCACCACTTAAAGAAACGAAACAGATTCGTGGGGGCAAAGAAAACGACACCCAATGGTCTTTTACCAACGAGCGCCGTAAAAGCAACAGACAGAATGACATGACAAGTCGACTGGTACGATGAGACGCGCATGCGCACTGCGGCACGTGACATGTCGCTACATACCGAGTCAAGGTCTTCTGCCGCACGATCCCGTGGTCTTCACTCTTGTGCTCACGCTGGTACCTGTGCACTAAGTGCACCAACGCACCGACGGCATTCCGAAGATGATTGTCCACTTTACCAGAGAAAACTATGCTGAGCACTAGAGCTCATTCAAATCAATGCAGACGCCGGTCTGTATTGGTTTTCATCCTGCCCGCCCATGTTCGTATGTTTTACGCAAAATAACCATAGCTCAAAGAAAAGGCAGATCCTACGTACAGTGGGAATCGATGATATGCGAAGCACAAATGAGAAATATTGATATGTCACTTTAAATCAGCATAACGTTACGAGGGGGAGGTAACTGGCACCGTACAAGACTTGCATGTCAAGATTATCATGTTCGAATGTGTTGTTTATCTTCCTCATCTATTTAAGTCACGTGATACCAAATTTAGTAAATGTAGAGCTAACAAAACGGCCGCGAGCACGCTATGAGCGTAGTATGTTCTCATGTTCTGACATGACACGCGAATAAGGATTCTCCAGTTTGCACCAGTCATATATTTCGTCATCCATTGATGTCACGTAAGAACAAATTTGGTATATGTGGAGCTAGCAAAACAGCACCGAGCGCATCATTAAGGGCCCACTATACTCCAATGTAGCATTGACGCTCGCGCACGCTGGGCACAGCGGTGCAATGTTATCAAAGCGCGAGCACTCTATATATAGTATGACGCCAGGCACGACCAGTGTCCGTCGGCGCGACGCGGCAGAAACTGGTGCGAAATTCGACATGCTACAATTCGCGCTAATGCGCTCCCTCTTTTCGTGACGGAGGGACGCCAGACACGCTGAAACGTGCATGCGTCAAAGCAGCGTAGCGCGGCGCTCGCCTGCGAGTATACGGCAGGACCGGTGCCTGGCATGGCAACGCAAGTGTGACGCGACAAAATGAACGCCGGCGAGCACGCGCACCGTGTCACGTCAAAATGTATTGGCGCCTTGACTGTAGAATTCAGTCATGTTGTCACATGAGACGCATCTCATGATTATCACGTTTACACCAGTCACATATCCTCGTCATCCATTGGCGTCACGTAATACCAAATTTGGCATATGTGAAGCTACCAAAACGGCCGCTAGCGCATCATCAGTGTGGCATGTAGTCATGTTGTTACATGACACGGATGCTGTGTTCATTATGTTTGGATGTGTCATTTACTTATGTCGTACGTTTGCGTCACGTAATAATGAGTTTGGTGCATGTGATGCTAGCGAAACGACAACGAGCCCATCATGAGCGTAGCAGGTAGTCATGTTGTTACATGACACGCATTTTATGTTTATCATGTTTGCACCTGTTTCGTACCTCCGCCGTCCATTCACGTCCCGTAATACCGAATTTGGTATACGTGACGCTAGCGAAATGGCCGCGAGCGCACCATGAACGTGGCGCGTAGTCATGTTGCTATCTGACACGCATGTCATTATTTTCATGTTAGGGTCTTTCGCTTGTGTTTGCCATGCAATCATGCGGTACCATACCAGTTTCGCAACATTCCATGTGAACGAAACCAGCGGAAGAGCTTAAGAACCATTAAATGTAAATCATGACTTTCATGACGCACATGTCATGATTTTTATATTATTACTATTTATATATGTTATTCATACATTCATGTTACGCCATACCAAGTTTGATAACGATACCAATATAGAAACGCCCAGGAGAGCCAGAATTTGTAGGTGGCTTGATAGATAGATAGATAGATAGATAGATAGATAGATAGATAGATAGATAGATAGATAGATAGATAGATAAAATGCGAAGCATAGCTTCGCAATTTAAACGTTTGACCAAGATATCATGCTTAATCACGAACTTTAATTAATAGTTGGTAAATGCACTCATTTACAATACTCATAAGGTCATCATGTTCTGGTTAAGGTGTCTTCGTCATCTATAATAAAACCATAAGTGCCTTCTAGTCCATCTTCCCTGAGGAAACTGGTAACCGAAATTAGGTTCGGAATACCGAACAGATCTTCCATGTGCGAAGCAGTCATGTGCGCCTGTAGGTAAGCAGACATTGTTAAGCCCCATTTACTTCTCTTGGATTCAATGGCACAAGAAGGAAACATTGGCTTCCCAGTTTTCACAGTGGAGGCATTACTTCCGCATGAAACAGGCAGGCCGCTGACTAAGAAGGTAAATGAAAGCACCTCTTGAGCATACAACGGTGATGCACATGTATGAAGGCTCAGCGCTCATTATGATCATAAAGACCTTCCTTTGGGCGGGAGAAACAGTTCCGCATAATTCACATATTTACATAATCTACAGGAGCGCGAGATGTTTTTGTGTAGGAGTTTGGTGGTTTCATCTTTTTATGTCGACTTAGGAATGTATAGGAGAAGTCCCCTGTTCAATCTCATATATATATATTGACACACCTCGATGGGCGCATGAAGAGGAAGAGGTAGAAGCGGTCTGGCTCACGAGCAGCTCGGTCGCCGGTTTCTGGCTCTGAGCTGTACCGATCTCAACCATTTTCCTGTAAATAAACGCGTTCCTTCGTCACAGTTGTGGTGGAAGGTGCGGGGTAAGCCAGCTACTGTCAAGCGAGACCGGAGAGCAGCCGTCTACTAACGACGGAACCGCAAGAGCACGAGCTTCGCCGCAGCCGTCGACTAGCGGGCTTGCCACCCCTACCTCAAGATATGAACTTGGACGGAGACATCCAGCAGCCGGTCGCGAGGGCGCCGTCTTTCCACTACCGAGAGCCACGCACATTTACAGGAAAACCTGGCGATGACGTTGAAGAATGGCTCAGCCACTATCAACGGGTGAGCCGAGCCAATGGCTGGAATGCGGCCAGCCAGTTGTCCCACGTGGGTCTATTTCTCGATGGCAGTGCTTTAGTGTGGTTCGAGAATCACGAAGACACCTTGACAACATGGGACCAGTTTATGGAGGAGATCAAGAAGTGCTTTGGCGACCCTGCGACGAAGAAGAAACGTGCAGAGCAAATGTTGTCGCAGAGAGCTCAAGCTTGTGGTGAGACATGCAGAACCTACATTGAGGAGGTACTGAAACTGTGCAAATGTGTGGACACCAACATGACGGAAGAGGACAAGGTGGGCCACATTCTCAAAGGAATTGCGGAAGACGTCTACCACTTCCTTATCGGCAAGGAGAGTCTTGAGTCTGTGGCCGATGTGATTGGGCACTGCCGAACGTTTGAGGCCCTGAAGACTCGCCGCATCACTACGAAGTTCGGACGCCTTGCCAATGTTACGACCGTCGCCACTGTCGATGTGTGCCAAGACTCCGTGCCTACCGACCTTTCGTCAACGATTCGCCTCATTGTACGTGAGGAACTTCGTCGTCACCTTTACGCGCCCTTGAACGCCCGAGAACCACCGTGCGATACACCGTCCACAAGTATCAATGCTACGAGTTTCGAGGAGCGCAGCTATTCCAACCGCGGCCCTCAGCTAAGGGCTCCACCACCGGCGTCTTCTTATGTAGAGTCGCCTCATGCTCCCCACAGTCGTTACGGCTACAACAGCCATCCACCTCCTTTTGCGTCTCAGTGGGAACAGAGCGCCGCGTACCCTCAACATCCAGCGACGTTCCCTATGCCCCGTGAACGGCCCGTCTGCTACCAGTGCGGTGTTCGTGGACATATCGCCCGATTTTGCCCAATGCGACGTAATCCACGTTCGACATTCCCTCAGAGATCCGCGACGTTTGCACAACGAAGCCAACGGCCTGACTACACCTACTGGCCCCCCAACCCAACTGACGAGCGGCACGCCTACCAGCCGATCAACCGGAGTGATTCGCCCGGATCTGTGCGCAGCTTAACGCCGCCCACCACCCGTCCACCTCGGTCACCATCTCCACGGCGCCGGTCACGAATGTCGTCTCCGCCACCGGGAAACTAGCCAGCGCGGCCGACGGAGGTGAGGTCGCTGGACGTACCGATTTTCATCAAAGAATGCCTCCACCAGTTTCTATGCTTCAGAATAAGGTTCAGGTACTTGTTGACGACGTTCCCACGATGGCATTGATAGACACTGGCGCAAGTGTTTCCGTGATGAGTTTAGTTTTTAAGCAACGACTGGGCCGTAAGGTTATGTTTCACTGGGACAAACCTGCCACATTTCGGGCAGTGAGCGGCGCATTCTTGCGTCCTGTCGGCGTCTGCACTGCGTCTGTTAGTGTTGCCGGTAAAACGTTCAAGGCGGAATTCACAGTACTGGCTCAATCAACGCATGACGTTATACTTGGCATAGACTTTTTGCGAGAGTGTCGTGCGACCGTGGATTGTGGAGCAGGTGAGGTTCTGTTGTCTACTCTCGCCCAGCAGCCTGATTGTGAGAAAGGTAACCTCACTGTAGCTAAAGATGTACTTCTGCCAGCGTGGTCCACGGCCAGCGTACAAGTGACCACTTCGGAAACCAACTCGAGTTTGAATTCACGTGACATAGTGATTGAGCCATTGCCTGTAGCTTGTCTCAAGAAAAACATCTTTGTACCACGGTGCATTGTATCTCTCGCAGACGAGACGGCTCAATTATGGGTGATAAACAGCTCACCCGAGTCGGTTGTACTACCGGCTGGTATGCGCCTTGCCCTGTTCGAAAAGCAGAGCAGCACCTGCATTGGAGCTTTAAGCGATCTTGAAAGGGCGGGTCCGGAAACTTCTGGTATGGAAGCTGAATTTTCAAAAATGGTTAGCAAGTCCATTTCCTCACAGAAGCGCAAAGACCTGGTTGCACTGCTGGCGAGACATGCTAAAGTATTTGATTTTGCACGGACGGTGCCTAGGGCTCAGATACCGACCACGCGCGCTCGTCACAAGATCGATACTGGCTCTGCTCATCCTCTCCGACAAAAGCCCTATCGCGTGTCCGTGTCCGAACGCAAAGTTATTGCTGAACAAGTTGGCGAGATGCTAGCCACTGGTGTAATTCAAGAATCGTCAAGTCCGTGGGCTGCACCTGTTATTTTGGTAAAGAAAAAAGACGGGTCCTGGAGGTTCTGTGTTGATTATCGGCGTCTCAATTCTATAACCAAGAAGGACGTGTACCCCCTCCCCCGCATTGATGACGTAATTGACTGCCTTCATTCAGCTTCCTACTTTTCTTCGGTAGACTTGCGATCCGGGTATTGGCAGATTCCCATGGATCCAGTTGATAAAGAGAAGACGGCTTTTGTAACGCCAGACGGTCTATTTGAATTTAATGTTATGCCGTTCGGCTTGTGTAATGCTCCGGCAACATTTGAACGCTATATGGATACCGTCTTGAGAGGCCTTAAATGGGAAATTTGTTTATGTTACCTGGACGATGTGGTTATTTTTGGACGAACTTTTGAAGAACATAATCATCGCCTTGACGTTGTTCTAACATGTTTGGAGAAAGCCGCC
This sequence comes from Rhipicephalus microplus, assembly GCF_043290135.1. Classification (NCBI taxonomy): domain Eukaryota; kingdom Metazoa; phylum Arthropoda; class Arachnida; order Ixodida; family Ixodidae; genus Rhipicephalus; species Rhipicephalus microplus. The sequence goes on from NC_134700.1 coordinate 124,832,178, forward strand.
TTGACACTGAACTCAAAAAAATGTCGTTTCGGTGAACGGCAAACACTGGTTTTAGGACACCTTGTGGACAAAGCTGGTGTTAGGCCGGACCCGCAGAAAGTGGACGCCGTCAGCAAGTTTAAGCAGCCACAGTCTATCCGCGAGCTACGAAGCTTTCTGGGCCTATGCTCTTATTTTCGCCGCTTTGTACCTAATTTTGCTGAAAAGGCCCAGCCACTGACTGACTTGCTGCGCAAGGACGTCCCTTTCCACTGGACACCAAATTGTGAGTCAGCGTTTAAGCAACTAAAGTTCGCTCTCACTTCCGGGCCAATACTATGCCACTTCGATCCCTCTGCTTCCACGGAAATCCACACCGATGCCAGTGGAGTTGGTCTCGGCGCGGTGCTTATTCAACGACACAACAATGCTGAACACGTCGTCGCCTATGCAAGCCGGTCCCTGAGCAAGGCAGAGCGTAATTATACGGTTACCGAATTGGAGTGCCTCGCCGTCGTTTTCGCCGTACACAAGTTTCGCCCCTACATCTACGGTCGTCGTTTCTCAGTCATCACCGATCATCACTCTCTTTGCTGGTTGGTGAGCCTACGTGATCCATCTGGTCGACTTGCGCGATGGGCCATACGGTTACAAGAATTTGACTTCACGGTCCGCTACAAGAGCGGTAATCGCCACGCAGACGCTGACTGCCTGTCACGGCTTCCTCTACCAACGACCGAGTGTGAAGCTGATAATTTTGACGATTTTATCACAGCTATTGACTCTCATTTTCCTGACATCGCGGCTTTCCGGACAGCACAGCACGAGGATCATTGCTTAGATCACCTGTTTGCCTCCGCGAATGACCCGGCCAGTTCAAGCTCTTTTGTAGTCCATGACGCCGTCCTTTACAAGAAGAATTATTCTGGCCAAGGCGCCCGTCTGCTTCTGGTAGTTCCACGCGCTCTACGTCCCCAAATTTTTCGGTTCTGCCATGACAACGCAACCAGTGGGCACATGGGCTTCGCCAGAACGTTTCATCGCATCCAGCAAAGGTTTTACTGGCCCAAGATGCGACGCGACACAGAAAAATACGTAGCGGGTTGCGAACAATGTCAACGTCACAAGCGTCCCACGACTACATCACCCGGACCTCTCCATCCCGTACCACCTCCTAGCTCTCCCTTCGAGATTGTTGGTGTCGACCTTCTAGGTCCGTTTCCGCGGTCAGCCAGTGCCAATCGATGGGTCATCGTGTGCGTCGACCACCTGACGCGCTACGCAGAAACTGCGGCTATACCTACTGCAACAGCCTTTCACGTGTCGCAGTTTATGCTTCGGCATATCATTCTCCGTCATGGCCCTCCACGAGTCGTCATTAGCGACCGGGGACGTCAGTTCGTCGCTGACGTCGTTGAAGAGATCCTACGCCTGTCTGCCAGCCAATTCCGCCACGCAACCCCGTATCACCCCCAGACGAATGGCCTCGTAGAGCGGACCAACAGGACGCTAACGAACATGTTGTCAATTTATGTTGATGCCAAGCACAAAAACTGGGACGAAGTACTGCCCTATATCACATACGCCTACAACACCGCGAAACACGAGACAACAGGGTACGCGCCCTTTTTCCTGCTCTACGCCCGCTCCCCTCGCAGTTGCCTCGACACCATTCTGCCTTTTACGTTAGATGTGGAAACATCGGTTGCCGAGTCACTATGCCGCGCTGAAGAAGCCCGTCGCGTCGCACGCCTTCGAACCATTGCATCTCAACAGCGCTCCAAGACCCGGTACGACGCCCACCATCACTCCGTTGCCTACACAAAGGGTGACCTGGTGTGGTTGTGGACACCTGTCCGCAAACGTGGTTTATGCCAAAAGTTTCTGGCCCACTACTCCGGACCATTTGTAGTCATTGACCGTCTCAGTGACGTCACATACGTCATCTCCGGCGTCACAAGCAATGGTCGGCGCTCTAGCAAGACACAGCTGACACACGTCGCGCGCCTCAAGCCATATCACCACCAACCTTCCTATTGACTCGCCCAGTGGGCATCGTCTGCGAACGGGGGAAATGACACACCTCGATGGGCGCATGAAGAGGAAGAGGTAGAAGCGGTCTGGCTCACGAGCAGCTCGGTCGCCGGTTTCTGGCTCTGAGCTGTACCGATCTCAACCATTTTCCTGTAAATAAACGCGTTCCTTCGTCACAATATATATATATATATATATATATATATATATATATATATATATATATATATATATATATATATATATATATTTATATATATATATATGTATGTATATATATATATATATATATATATATATATATATATACGGGTAATGAAAGCGGCGGCGGTGAAAGCGAAAGACTAGCGGAGACTGAATAAATTGAATATAACCGAAATGCAGCTCGTTGAAACGAACGCGTATTTCTTAATGTGTAGCCTCAGTTTTCATATGCAAAAACCTGCGTATCTTATCAAAAACTAAAGTAGTTTTGTAACCCATGAATAAGGGTGTACAAAGACGTCCGGAAGGTGCGCAAACTCACCTCAAGTGCTTTGGAATCAATTTACTGTGTTGCCACGGGCAGCTTACTAATTTGTGTATAAATTTCATAATTCATGCGTTCCAAAATCACCCTAAAGCACTGAGCTCTTCTCATTTTTATTGCAGTTCGAAAAACAGCGAAGTCTTTAAGGATGGCTAAGCGGATATGATAAGTTATATGCAACGATCTACTTCCCTCCAAAATAAGTACACGAAACAAAAAGAGACAGTAATCATGGTCACTCAAATGCTAAGTCTTTCCGAAAAGAAAATGATGCTAAAACAAACTGAAAGGTCTTACGTTTTCGTTTCAGTCAGCGGAAACACAAAAACTTGTGAAATAAGTTTAAAAATACAGATTAACGAAGGCATCAAGTACAGTTTTTAACAAAGCAAGCACCAAGGAAGCAGAACTTCATTCTGACCCCGTTCACTGGCGAAAACTAGAGCAGAAACGTTGTGCCACCGAACCGTTTTAGTTCGACAGCTCACTACTCCGAGAAAGAAAAGACCATGGCCTTATGGGTAATGGTAATGGAAAGTGGGTAAAAAAATATTCTTTGAAAACTTTTCCTGCATGGGAGAGAAAACGCTTTTTAATATATTAGAACATGTGCAGGCATGAAAGCCATCATAAATATGTGTCTTCGTGGGCCTGGCATTGAAATAAAGAGACCTTCAGTAGAGTTTTTAAATGATGCGTTCAGGTTCCTACACTATGTTGAATTTCTTGCGAAATAATAAAGACTGCATGGAAGAAAAGACAGCCTGTTCATTATTTAAGAAGAAAGAAGAATCTACTATCACAACTCTGTTGCAAAACAGACGCAATCTCACAAACAGCTTTCTCTTCTTAACCTCATCTCCCCTTTTAGAAGCAAGAGACGAAGGCGTTTATTGATAAAAAGGCGAGTTGAGCGCGGAAAACGGGTTCCTAGCCTGCTACTCTTCAGGGGGGTAAGAAGAAAAGAGAAAGAACGAGAAAACAAAGGGTATGATAAAGCTTGATTGCGATATAGCACAATTAGTCACTGCATACACAGTCCCGTTTGGTGTAGGACAACACTCATAACTTTCTACACTACGTATATTAGCGGGTTCTATAAGGACGGGAATCAAAAGTTGCCTTGCTTAGAAATGCGAGAAAGCTCTTCAGGTGTCGCTGGGCGTGATTCACACGTTCCTATGCACCCAAAAGCTTCTCTTCCGAAAAGAGTCGCCAGTCCGGGTGACTTTGGAGGTGCTTTAGTGATTGTCTTTCGACCACATAGTGAGGGTACAGGCACATAATGGGAATAAATGGTCGCGTGTGACACAAATTGCAGTCAGGATTTTGCTCCTGCCCAATTTTGCATAGGTATCGTCACGTATATGAACACCCAGCCGCATTCTATGTAGTAGCATTTTCTGGTCTCTCCTCAGTCAGAACGCAAGACACAAAACACGACACGATGCTCGCACGGTGATAATTCGGATCATTCAATGGCCGTGTTTTCTTAGCTTTAGACAGCAAGGTGCTTATGCCAAATTGGGAAAAGTGAGTTGACAATACTTCGCCTCTAGGGGGCGCCATTTCTGCTTCTACGCCATCTTGTTGATTCCCAGCTATTCCGCAGTGACTGAAAATCCATGGCGATGCAACAGTATCTCCAAAATGGAATGCCTCGATCAAGATGTTCGTTATATCACACACAAGAGGATTGTATGCAGTTTCTTGTTTCTGGTAGTTTTCAATTTATGTTCTTCTAATGAATGAATGCAAATATGGCAGCAAAACATTCCTAGGTGATCCATCGTTTATCAGAGGCTATCACTTGTTTTAAATAACGCACTACGATAAAATCGATGGTGGTCGAGGAAAAAAGGAATGAATCCGCCCTTCTTTCGAACTAGAATGACAGGAGATGCCCAAATACTGTGTGATTGTTGAATAACGCCGTGGTTTAGCATTTCTTTGCCCTTGTCATTGTTGACGTAATGTTCTCTAGCAGAGAACCGGTGCGGCCCTTGACGCAACGGCTGGTGCAAAGCGGTGTCAATGTAATCCTGCAGTAGTCAATTGTAACGAAATAGTGGCTGAGAAACATTGAATTGAAATGACGAAGTCCTGCAGGTGGCTAAGAAGCGCGGCGGGTTCTTCGGCACTTGGGGTATCAGCGATAGATCTCGACGAGATGTCACTCAATGAGCATTCGAGTGAGAAATGGTCATGAAGTTCGATCACGCTACTACGGCACAATTAGTCCAACACGTTAAAGAAGAAAGAAGTTTCAAGGTGCTACACACGACCGAGACGTTCGCCGTGAAGTAACGTAATTAGTGTGGAAAGGGCATTGTGGGCAAAAATGTCGCTTTGGCCAGCAATAACGTCAAGTTTAGCGAAAGGCAGGGGAACAGCTCTGCAGCTCATGAAAATATTGGAAGCTGTAGAGAATACCGTGGCACCGTTAAGGGCATCGCAGCAAACAGGCACAACGGCAAGAATGCCGGCGGATTGTTGGTGTCCTCACGCACGGCGAGTGTAGGCGGTCGAGCAAGAACTTCGTAAATTGTTTGGTCAGACAGGGGCAAAAATTGAACTTAGGCGCGTATGCAGTTGATGGTGGCATTGTGATGTGACGGAAAGTTTCCCCCGAGGTTAACATCAGGTGAACACACCGGAAGGAGGATAAACTCTGCAACGTACATAGAATCCTAGATGAATATGCGGGCAGTATAGGCGCTGGAAGGTCTAGTTGGCTGTGGGCTGGCCGTGCAAATCGAGAGTCCAGATAGCGGCGAGGTCACTTCGCGAAGTGAGGGGCAGTGCTTGGTGGTGATAAGATAAACGAAGGCACCAGGGTCAACGCCGGTAAATGTAGCAACACCGCCGACAGATATGGCGACGGCGTTACCAAGTGAGGGGCGAAGGCTTGAGCATTTCCATGACGGCGCAGTTCTTGCTCTGGTGGGGGGGGGGTGGGAGGTATCAGTCGGCGACGCATTCAGGAAGGTCATCGCCTGGAAGGAGACGGGGAGTGTGGAGAGTGAGACTGAGATGGGAACCGTGGCGACTGACACTCGTGTAGCCCTGCTGCTCTGAGGGATAGGGAGAGGGTGGGTTCATGGGGGTCGTATGGTGTGACCGAGTAGCATCACGGAATGATTGGAAGTGACAGGGACATTATTGGGCAACGTGTCGTGGAGCACCGTAGGTGTACCAAAAAGGACGATTGCCAGGAGTGCGCTAAGAATCGCTGACTCGCCGTGCGGCCCTTAATGACGGAAGAGGGGTGGAGTGGGGAGCAGGTGAATGCATGGGTAGAAAATGCTGCTTCGGGCGCCTGCGTACTACCTGTGCATACGTAAAAGGCCCGGCGACGGGCTGCATATTGGCGCATCAGAAACAGGTTTGACCAAGAGCTGCGGGGGGAGGGGAAGGGTGGCGACAGCAACAGCGCGAGCGACCTCTTCGGCATAAACGTTGCGGATCAGTAGGGCCAGACGAGATGACGGCGGCTGCTGCGTGAATAAAATCAAGAACAGTTGCTGTGCAACTTCTCAAGGTAAGAACTACTTAAACTATTGCAGGGTCGTCAATCAGTGCTCGGGAACGGAAGTAAGACTGAAGAGCGAGACGGCGTGCGAGGAAAATGGCCGAGTCAGGGCATGCTGCTTTTTCAACTCATCAAAAATTTGACACAAAGTGACGAGTTCCACAACGGAGGCAGGTTTGCGGGCCAGGAGCATCCTTATTGTGCTGTCATTGATACTTATCAGGATGTTCGGAGTCCTGTCAGGCACAGGTATGTCTGTGTTGACACGTTTGCAGAAAACAACGATGTCTTCGATGTAACTGTGAAAGGATCGGGAAGGTTCTTTGCGCGAGTGCAAAATCATTGTTCGGCACAGAACTTGCTGACAGTGGGTCAGCCAAAAACACCAGCTAATGACATCTTGAAGACGAACCATGTCGGAATGTCTTTTTGTGGTTCTTATACCAAAGTTCGCCAACATCAGTGAGGTAAAAGATGAGGTGAGTGAACTTGTCCACGTCAACCCACTTGGCGCTCACCAGTTCGTAATAGGTGAACCAGTCTTAGATGTCGGACTCATTAGCAGCGCCAAAGACCATGGGCTCCCGCAGGTGAGCAACGCCGGAGGTGCTGTAAGATGGAGGGGAAGGGCCAGGTTGCGCAGTGTTTGTGGTTATGATAGGAGGAAGAGTTCTGGTGCGCAGCAACTTTCACGAAGTGAAATGTGGTTTTTGGCGTGTGTCTTGACAGCGACTCTACGAACAAAGCACAATCGCAAGAGCAGAGTACCAGTGCGAGGCGAGCGAGCAGAGCCGAAAACCATATATTAAAGCGTTGGCGATGCTTCGTCTTCTTCTTAACAAACATATATATATATATATATCTATATATATATATGTATATATATATATATATATATATATATATATATATATATATATATATATATATATATATATATATATATATATATATATATATATATGGGAACGAATTCTATATTTAAGAGGTCGTTTTTCTGTGTTTTGACACAATAATAATAAGATCTAACAGACAATATTGCCAAGGCATGCATAGTGGAAGTTATTAGGACCAATTTAAGGTAAAGAATGTGCCACACTCGCCGCCAAGACTACAGGTGGCACTAACTGATACTCGCACAATTAAATTCACATATAAACACAATAAAGTGGCTCAAGAGATGGTCACCATGATAGCTCAGTGGTAGAGCATCGAACGCGTTATTCGAAGGTCGTAAGTTCGATTCGTGCTCAAGGCTGGTTATTTTTGTCACCCACTTTTCTTTCGCTTTATTTACATTACATTTTTTCTTACAACTTCCCCCATACATTTCTTGGCGTTATTGTCAGTTTAATCTCATATATATATATATATATATATATATATATATATATATATATATATGCGCGGCGGGGAAAGAAATGCACTGCCTCCACAGTAGAACAGAAGTGAGAACGCATGACGTACACCCGTTAGCAAAATAAGTCGGGACGTGCGAGCGACGACCATAATCCGCAAAAATGCATCGCCACGCCATCTGACGTGAAGAGTGCGCATACGCGTTCTTTCACTTTTGCAAGCATACCTTTTTTACTCTCTTGCAGCGTATCAGTGATTACATGTAGCGTTTCGTGCTATGCGTCGCTTTCTTCATTCCCTGACGCGCTGAGTTCAATGGGGGCACTGTGACTGTGAAGTGTACACTCTTCAATTTCTTGTGCGACTACCTCCGCTGCTAACTTATATGCACTAGCCGCTGTGTTCCCGAAATTTCGAGGCGTTTGTCGGTGCGCCGCACAGCCAAAGCTGGAGATAGGGTGGAACCTCGTATCGTGACGCCTTTCTGCAGCACCACAACCCTTTAGTTATAGATATTTTTAGATTTTGGTGTGTGTTAGATCCGAGAAGGTTGGTCTGTATGGTGGTGGCGCTGTCGAAGGGTAAAGAAGGCGCGCGCGCGGCGTCTTTAGATGCTTGTTTCTTCATTACGGCGGTCCTTGTCTCGTCTGCCCGGCGCCTGCTTTGCGCGTAGCCTTTAGAAATTGGAGGCTCCCGTTTTCTTGAAGGCTCGTTTGTGATAATACCTTAAACATTAAAAATATTCACATAAAATACAGCGCCAATAATGAGGGACAAGAAAAGAAGGAGATTGAATCATGTCGTACCAACTCGCCCAAGCAACCACGTTAGCTACTTTCATTTAGGATTATTATCGCATGATATTCAAACAACAAAAATAAGCGCGAAAAAACAGAAACACAACAAAAGTCTCACATTCTGATTCCATACCTCAGTTCATCGCTCAAGGCGCATAAAATTCACAAAACAACACGAAATACAAATGACATTAGAATTGAATAGCATAACAGACTTAATATAACCACAGCTGAAGCAGTACAACTTTTTATCACACTTTTTACATAATGATAACGTAGAAGGGTCTGCATTTACAGTACTTCAAGGATTACAAGGATATCTTTTTTTGTTTTATTTATTTATTTATAACATACTGCAGACCAGAATTTTGTCCTTGCAGGAAGAGCACTCATAGTACACTAAAAAAAGAAATACAATACTAAAATATCAATACAGTGAGTACAAGAAATGCGCAAATTTTTACACTCAACTTAGTAAAGGCACTCAGACTGCGTACTATAAAAATGCAGTACTGTAGTTAATAAAGAAGTAAGTAAAATGAAGTAAAACATACAAAATTGAAACACAACACCTAACGCGTGTATTACGGTAACTTAAAAACGGTCATTCATTATATGCCCAGAATTCCACTCCGACATACAGAGCCACACAAAATCAAAACACTACATACAAAAACATACAAAATGAAAACACAACACCTAACGCGGGTATTGTGGTAACTTAAAAGAAGTCATTAATTTCATGCCTAGAGTTCGACTCCCACTGTCCTGAGAAAAAAATGAGTGTTTGTAAATATCTGTCCTCGCGAAGTGAGGGGTTAAAGCATGTGTGTGATCGTGTCGTGTACGCCTTGTGGACAGAGGTGTTACATATAATGCGGGGTCTATGGATAATTCACGTTTAATGAGTGACTGTAGGAAATTGAGGCGGAGAAGTGCCTACGTGTTTTGAGGAGGGGGATGTCATTTTCTGTTATCAGCTGTGTGTTGGAATCGATGTGCTTGAACTTAGAGTAATTGAAGCGAACAGCTTTTCTCTGGACTTTCTCTATTATTTTAATGTTGTGTTTAGGGTAGGGGTCCCATGTAATGCAAGCATACTCTAACTTCGGTCTTATAAAAGTGATGTAACTCAGTAGTTTAATGTGGGCGGATGAAATTTAAGCTTATGTTTCAGGAAACAAAGTTTACTGAAAGCTGAGGAACATATATTACTAATCTGTGATTTCCACAAAAGGTTGTTTGAAAATGTTACCCCCAGATATTTAAAGTTTTCAAATTCTTTAGCAGTGAGGCGGCCAGTGTGTAGGTGTATTTTACCGTCCTTTTCTTTCTTGTGATACGAAGACAGACAGATTTTTCTCTGTTTAAAGACATGCCTGATCTGTCACACCACGCCTGTATGTTGTGCAATCTAATCTCGAGGTCGGCTTGGTTATGCACTGTAGTTAATTCCTGATGTAAAACGCAATCGTCTGCAAACATTATGATTTGTGTACCAGGTGTAACGACGTTGACAATGTCATTTATATAGACCAAAAAAACAATGGCCCCAGGACGCTACCCTGGGGTACTCCGAATGTCACCGGAAGACAGCTTGAGCCGTTGCACTCAATAGTGATACACTGCACGTGATCCGAAAGATAAAGCCGCTATCCAGGATACTATATTGCTAGGAAGATTGTAATCTCTAAGTTTTTGTTAAACTTACAGTGAACTACCCTATCGAACGCCTTGCTAAAGTCTAAAAAAGAGCATCAATTTCACCATTATTATCCAATGTTCTTGCAAAACTATGAATTACAGTTAACAGTTGTGCCATAGTGGAGTAGCCTTTCCTAAAACCATGCTGGCAGTTCGCTAACACTGAATTTCTGTTTAAAATTGTTTTCATGTGGTTGGCGACGATATGCTCGATTAGTTTACAGCAAGACGAAGTTGAAGGTATCGGTCAATAATTTTCTACAGATAAACGATTGCCGTTTCTAAAAATTGGCACTACCCGAGCTGTCCTCCTGTCTTTGGGCACCTGAGTAGACAAGAAAGAAGCTCTGAACAGTATAAAAAAAAATCTACCGATACATTCCGCATAGCGCTCAAGAAACGTGTTCGGGATACCATCTGGGCCACATGATTCCGTTGTCTTCAAGTTTAAAAGCATTGCCACAATACCATTGTATGAAATAATGTCCACTTCGTGTCCCTCAAAAACAGTATAATGAAGCACGTTACTTAAACCTGCCTGGGAAAAAAACGCTGTGGAAGTAAGTGTTAAAATGTTCGGCGATTTTATTCACGTCTTTTGTAGTGGTTCCGTCGACCATTATCTCACAGGCAGGTCTCTTAACTTCGCCTAAAGATTCCCAAAACTTTTCGGGCGCACTTTTCATGAAACCAGGTATCTGCACGTGTATATTGTAATCCTTTGAACTTCGAACCACTGATGACGATTTTCTTTTCATAACACTGGTAAGTTGGGGCGGGTCACCCTTCTTTTTGCTTTTTTTTTTAGTTCACGCTTCAGTTGCGCTATGTTACGTGTTATACACGGCGTTTGTTTATTGACCGTCTTTGTATTGTTAGGCACAAATGTATTTATGCAGTGGCGACACATTTTGAGGAACATTGCCCAGAGCATCAATAAGTCGTTGTGAATATCAGTGAAGTCACCAAGGCACAATTCCATGTAATCTATTATGCTTGCATCATCGGCTTAAGCAAAAATTTTGAAGCAATGTGTTTTTGTACGTTTAGAGACCACAGGCGTAAGTATGGGCAAGGAAAAATTTACGAGCTTGTCATCGGACAGACCTTTATCAACTTAAACGATGCATTCCGAAAACTCACGATTCACAAATAGCAGGTCAAGAATATTGCTAGAGAAACCTTGTACACGGGTAGGTTCATTAACTGCTTGAATTAAATCGTGTTCTAGCATAAGGTCCAAGATAATGTTAGCGTTTCTGTACTTCGTTAAATCTGCCTGAAGACGTTCCCAGTTAATACTAGGCAGGTAAAAATCGCCTACATTTTTATGCCGAAAAAGAGACATGTATTCTTTTTGTTTTATCATGTAATCGGGTGTAGCTTCTGGTAGCCTATAACATGCGAAGAATACAAAGGATTGCCCCCAGCATGACAACCGAATGCATAGGCACTCGATGTCAGGATATTCATCAATAAGTGTTGCATCAATTAGTTCTTTAGTAAGGACAGCCCCACCTACACCCCTATGTGCTGTCTCCATGAAAAACTTTATAATATTGTGGAAATACAAGATCATTTGTTACCTGATCATGCAATCATGCCTATGTAATGATAGTGACATGAGAGTCGTGTATGAGGAACTGAATTTCTAATGAATCTGCTTTTAAAACACTGCAAGCGTTTAAGTTGGTGATACGCAACTGCTTTGTTTGTGGTGAACACGTATGAGCAATACCATTGTCGTTATCTGTAAAAGGGGAACTTCTCACGCTGCTCGCAACCTTGCTAGATTTTCCAACGGAGACAACACTTGCGTCTGTCTTCTTTTTATTGTTCGAATCGTTTTTTAACCAGTACTTTATCATTTTTTTCCTCATCCCAGACATACGCCACCTCACCAATCTACAACTTGTCAAATGATAACGTAACCTTCTCATGATTTTCATGGTTTGGCTTCGCACTTCACCGACCAAAATCTTCACCGATTGAAATATTCGAGTTCTTTAAGGTATATCCCTTTTTTAGAATATTGCTCTTGTCTGTTGAGTTCGAAAGCCTCATGATAAACGGGCGGTTTTTGTTACTTGCCGGCTTGCCTAATCTATGTATTCGTTTTATAGGTACATTTTCTAGTTCAAGAAGACTCTGAAAAAAAAAATTGTTAACGGTCATTTCAAAAGTTTCAGAAATTTCACCTTTTGTTTAAGTTAGTCCATAAATGATCAGGTTTGATCAGCGGCAGTAGTTTTCTAGTTTGTCTACTTTCTTTTCGAGCGACTGGACTACACTACGAATGCTGTGCAGTCCTTCCTGGTAAGTGCTTATCTTGTCGTCCAGGTTCAAAAGCGCGCCTAGTTGCTTTTAGATATCAACCAGCTGCTTCTCTTTATTATCCTTAATGTCACATGAGATTTCTTTCAGCTGCTTTGAAATCTGAGTAAGATCAGTGCCAGGATTTGACTCACTGTCCTCTCCCCCACCCCCACCCCCCAGAAGTAGCAACCTTTTCAGTGAGAAACAAACACCATGCAGCAAACAACTCGGCCACAGGCATGGCAGCACCAATAAAAAGGGATGCAGTCATCGCAACGAAAACTTGGGCTCACTCGCCATACTTGCCAGAGCTCAGCCATGTGAGGGTTGCTTTACATACCCAAAAACCTACGGGCGTACTCACGCATCACAATAATAAAGACGTTACGTACCAAACATGCACATTTCGCAACCGCAGTGGTGCTGCGCGCGTAAGCTCATTACGTACGCCCAACTAAAAGTGTGTACTGAAGCAGACCGGGTGGTCTTGGTTTCGACTCCCGTTGGTTTAACGTTTGTTTTTTCTGCAAATGTTTTCTGTGTTGCTTTGTCACGTTTTCCTTCGGGGAGACGTTTGTGTGATGGGTCACTGAAGTCTAGGTGGATGCCAGCATGAAGTAGTTCCCTAGTAACGATATATTTAAGAATTTAGGCATCACTTCAATATTGCCGTACTTTTCAACAGCATTTCTTTTTACTTCATGCTTACATTATGAGTAAAAAATAGAGTAGACCTACTAATGAGCTGCAGCGGTGGCTTTGTGGTTACGGGGCTCGAATTCTGACCTGCCAGACACCGGTCCAAATTTCGATGGCGTTATAGAGTTTTAGCCCAGTGTACTGCATGATGTCAACGCATGTTCAAAAACCAAATGTAGTAAAAATTATCGCCAGTCGTTTCTAGTAACGTGTGCGGCATTTGAAGTCAAAACACATGTGCTGTGTGATAGTGTGCCGGTTCTGAAAGGGCTAAACAAGAATTAGTCGTATTGTATTTTCTATTGATATTTATACCAGGCTGAAAAATAAAAAAAACATGGCATATGCACAAAATGAGGCTGAATAAATGCAGCTAGCACATTGCATGCAAGGTATTTCAGATGTGAAATTTTTCGCACAGATGTATTGGGCTCTAACCAAGGCTTTAAAGGGTCCGTACTAGTTCCATCAGCTTCTCAGCACCCTTCTACCTACTCCGCTTTGTGCATGTTTATTACGTGCAAATTTTTGTAACATGCCATTTAGAACTTCTTTTTTTTCGCTTTCCTGTAATAACTATCATAGCTTATTTTCACTCGTTCTCTTTATCGCTACAAGCGCTGGTGCTTCGGCCCCACCACTTCCAGGGATTGGATTTTCTATGCCTATGAAAAATACTGTATATTCGGGGATTAGTGCATTAGGCGAACAGTATCGCAGCAAAACAAACAAAAATATCGTTAGTTGGAACACAGTGCTTCCGACGGATGAAAGATGGGAAGTGTATAGACTGTGTCAACGAATGGCGTTCGCCGACTCCTTGCATTCTGTTATCTCTGTCAGGCGTGACGGATGATGAACGTCTTTTATGCAATGTGGTGCCTGTTTACCCTGGTCCCCCACTCGATGTGAATGCCCCTGATATACGACATGCCCACTGGTACACGTTTTTCCGGTCGAGGTATTACTCTGATATGCCTCAATCTCAAAAAAATTTTATTGTACAAGTGATATGGCGCCAACACAAGACGAATAAAACACCCCAAGAGAAGGACCTTTCAAAAGGAACATCAGCTGAATGTCACTGTCGAAAATATTGTTACAGTGAGATGCCTTTATTTACGAGAGGTGATGAATGCGAGAGTCCAGGTTTGCTTGCTTGCTTGTTCCTTTCTTTTGTGGCTCTCACCCACTAAGGGGGATTGGCCAAAGAGCCGGTGGTTAATGCAATAGATTTACCTATTGCAATACCTATAGATTTTTTAGATTAGGGGAGTATGATTACTGTGTTTTGACTGTGAAATTAATTTGGCGCAATGTCAGAAAAAAAAAGAAAAGGGGGGGGGGAGAAATAATAGAATTTGTTGAATATCTGTGGTGGAATCGTTATATGAAATTCTCCTGAAAGTTGAATCATTGCAGTGTATCAGCTAAATAATAAGTGGTAGTGTGACTAGTAAAACTTGAGAGCTGATCGCTGACTCAGCAAGGTAATCTTCTTGTGTTATATATGAATTCGCAGAGAGCCCTGCAGATGTTCCTGTCGCTGTGTCCCAATGAAGTGGCCCCAAGAGACAAAATATTGGGAGTATTAAGTGATATTCCTAATTTTCTGAATAAAATTTTGAAGCAGTTTTTTCTTTGATTTTTGAATCGGTGACATGTGATAAGGAAATGGTCTATATGTTCAGGTTCGTTACAGCTGGAGCACAGAGGGGATGGCACCAGACCAGACCTGTTTAAGTAGAAATTAGGAGGTGGTACATGGCAACGTAATTTTGTTACCAAGACTTCCAATTTACGCGTGGGACACCATTTAATATTCCATGTGAAGTGCAGGTGCGAGAAATCTGGATTCGGTATCATGGTTTTTTATGAGTCTTGAAGAAGGGAAAGTTTTCGAAACCTCGCTGCTGTTACATAAGCTGTAGGAGGCATGATTGGCACAATCGGAAGATCAAGAGATGTTCGCGCAAGTTTGTCAGCCATCACTGCTTTTAATGTTTCATGACTGACTGCGAAGAACTTCGACTGATCAGCCTTGATGATGTGTGGAGGGCGGCCACAGAGTCTGGGAGACGCCAGATATTGCTTTGCATGTTTTGCAGCTGCTCATGTAGAGACATTTGACTCGTGACACTCGCGAGAGGTGTGGGACCTACTGCCGTTAGCCAGTTAGGGTAGATCGCTCTCATTTAAAGCACTGAGCACCAATCAGGCATTCGGGAAATTTTTTTGTAGAAACATATCTCGAAGCAGCAAGCTGTCAACACCATGCGCTTTGCTGCTCAACAATTGCTGCATATGATGAAGCAGTTGACTTGGCGTTTCGTCACAAAGTTATAATAACAGAGAAGCTGTTGCAACCGTTGGGTTGCGGGGGGCGTGACCCTATGGTTAAATGTTGCTTTCAGTGCCTCCTAGACCTTGTCTGCTGGAGGCGAAACCAACAGGCTCCGAACTTCAGTAGCAGTTATTCGGGGCAGATTGCTCGCCCCATAATGACATTTCATAAAATCTGCCATTATGCGATGTACAGCAATTAATTACCATACCATGAATGAACCACAGTGAAGTATCTGCAGTAGAAAAGTGAGGCAGTTTGGCGTCGACGCTAGAGAGTGTCGGTGCTTCGGTGCTTTCAAGGGTGTCTATTGCATTTACTGCTCATCCGGGTCACCAATGTCATGCGGACTGGGAGCGCAGCTGGAAATCAGTACAGAGAAGCCAGTAGTGAGATCCTGAAGGTAAACAACAACTGACTTTTGTTTCAGCAACTGTGCGGCCACTACGGCTTGTCCATGCACTCTCCGACCACCTCCCTTTCTCAAACCCAACGTGATATAACTTTTCACCTAAACTATGGGAAAGATCGACTGCTGCTGTACGACCATGAAGCCAGCAAAAGTCCTTGGCTGTGATTGTATTAGAGATATCCACTTTAGTATTACAATGTGTCTTTTTTTGCTTGTTGCCAACGTCGTTGATTAACTAGTTCTATACGCATTCACAATTTATGTTGAAAGTATGTCCGAAATCTATCGACTGATCGAGCACCTATATATAAGCAATACTGAAAAAGCAATATGACCTTTATTGTGAGCGGGCAAACCAACAGGTTTAAAAAACGATGCGGAAGTTCTAAAATGTGGTGCGACGTCCTTGGCTAACATAGTTTCCTTCAGTGTAGTAGCGTCTAGTTCATGCCGTTATTTGAAAGTTCAACTTTATCCGAAAGAGGCGAAGACACAAGAACAGCGTCCGCTGGCCGTGAATACTGATTGATTCCTTATCCGTGTGTTAATTTTCATCATTATCATCAGAATCAGCAGTACTGAATACATTTAAATCATTGGTCTCAACAAACATACGAGTGATATCGGCACCCGGCGACACTGGTCTACTTAAAAATGAGATGGCTGACTCAATCGTGCAGCATCCCTTGGTGATCTGATTGTGAGAATCATGCCTCCTACAGCCTATGTAATAGCAGTTAAGTTCAGAAAACTTTGCCTTATTCAGGAATCATCAAGTATTGCTACGCCGAATCCAGGAATTTCGCGCTAAGACTTCGCATGGAAAAATAAATGGTGTCTCTTACACGTAAAGTGGATCTCTCCGTAAGAACGTTACGATGCCATGTAGAACCTCTTAATTTTAACATAAGCAGGTCTGACCTGATGCCATCCCTTTTGTGCTGTTGCTATGACAAGCCTGAAAATATCAGCCATTTTTTTCTAAAACGCCACCATTTCGAAAAGCTATAAAAGTGTTTCAAATTTTTTCAATTAAAGACTCGGAATTTTACTTAGTACTTCGAATATTTTGTCCTTTGGAGCTGCTTTACGGGAGTTAAGTGACTAGAACGTCTGCGGGGCACTCTGCGAATTTCTATGTGGAACAAGAATATTACCTTTAGGGGAAATTGATGAACTCTCCATATTTTCTAAAAAAGCCTAAATTGTGTATTTCAATAATACACTTCATTGAATTACTTATTGAATAATTATGTACTATCAAAAGCGGGGAAGCCCACATCAGGGCAAAGGTAGAAGGCAAATGATTCCAAGGTGACTGCAGACAATACCAAGAACTCGAGAAAACTTCTCAGAAATAGCTCCTGCTGATTCATGTGGAAACGTCAGCATCATGCATTTTCATACGAACTAAAACGGCCGACCGACCACACAAGCCCATCAAGGGGAAGACGTCTAAAGGCACGAGAGTGGAACGAAAGTGGGGAGCACCGCTGGAAGACCAAACACTGGTAAACAGTCCGACTGACCTGCATGGATTGACTCGGACCTGATAAGAAAACAAATGAACAAAAAGTATGTACTAAGAAACTGTGTGTATGAGTGTCCTCCGTCATTACTCGCCACCGTTAGGGCGCGGAGGCTGTTAAGTATTGTGCAGAAGACGACGAGTGACACTATCATCGTTAGTTTAAGATAAGATGAGAACACAAAAAAGAAGAGGTCGACGGTGGGCTTCGCCACGGGGAGGCGGCTCGTCTTTTTCTCGACATTCTGGTGCCATGAAACCCGAGAGAAAGGGTCTTAAAAGGTGAGACAGTGCGGATTTCATGAATTTTTGACCTAATCTGTGGCCTGGAGTACCTTATGAAGCCTTTGTTACGTGAAGCTTGTGTACGAGACCCAATCATTGCCGACACCCAGATCATAAAAAATGACAGCCTGGCCGCGGCGGGATTATTGTTGTGGCGACCTTCTGCGATAACTGGCATTTTGGCTTCGACTTTACCGCGAGGCGCAGCCGGCCAGTGATTTTCCCGGTTGTCGACACTGGACCGGATCATGGAGGCCCTCTTCAAAAGCCGGAGTCAAGCATGCAAGGCCGTCACGCAAGCCATCGTAAACACAGAACGCCTTGTGCATATGCATCACCCACAAATAAGGGAGTTGACGAGTTTTCACCGAATTTCGACAAACGTGTATCAGAAGCTCATAGAAATTGACAAGGAGGTAGAAGGTGCAGTTTCGATTGAACGTTTAGAAGCAGACATGAATGAAGCAGACGATGACGTTCAGCAGATTATTCGAGAAAAAGTTTGAACAGAGTACAAGATTGAAGATGCAATAAAATCTCAGAAAGCTGATGTGGAATCAATGAAAAAGTGGATCAGAACCGAAGTGAAGGAAAAAAGGGGCTACTCGTCTATAGCACTAACACCTAGCCAATGCTTCCTCAAGGGTGATCTTGCTGCACAGATGAGTCGACTTATCAACGAATTTAGGAACACACTAAATACTGGCAGACAAGCACTCCTTCTGCAGAGAGTAAAATCTCGAAGACAAGATTTGAAAAACAACTTCAGAGTCTAGAGACCCTTTTCACGACTTTACAAGTCTCGTTAACTTGCTGCACCCGTGAAGGGAACTACAAAAAAACAGCAGCGACTGAGGTGTACCTGGTGGAAAACACCCGTATGAAAGAAAATCAGAAAATATTTGAAAATCCTAAAGACGACCTACCAGATCTTGAAGAAGAGTGCCCACTGAAGACGACAGGTCGCCATCCTAACAATTCTACACAGCAACGCGCACAATGGCCTGCTGATAGTAAATCAAGGCCAGCTAGTCACTTGAAAAAAAAAAATGGAAGGAAGACTACAAAGACGCTGTAAGAAGACCGGTATACTGATCGGAGCCGATGCTCTTCGAGAAATATGCATACGTCATGGTTGATGAAAATGCAGATCATACACCTTCTCTCATCTAAGAGGAAATAGAACACGCTCTTTTACCATGTCTGAGGGATTGGCATCTCTTTCATTTGGCGCCTTTAAACGCCGAAGCGCGGTTTTTCCACAACACTTATTGAAGAAATATGTATTAATATTATGTTTCAGTTATTCGAAGCACGTTATTATTTCTCTTCCTTCATTTCTTTTTCTTCATTAGGAAATGGTTCTCTCTTAATTAAAACAAGATATTCACCTTTTTTTAGCTTGCATATATGTAAATGGTTCACTCACATTAACCGCTCATTTCTCGGTCAATGCCGCTTAATGGGTAAGAGCCGGAAAAGAGTATCAACAAGCAAGCAAAAAATGACGTCGAAATACACGGCCTTTATTTCATGGTTGAAATAAAGGTTGAATAATACTATGCAACAAATCAGAGCATCTTAGGCGAAAGCTGCAATGTAAAGCTGTGTTTATGAGTGGGATTGTCAAGACGTATTGGTTATAGAGTACCTCCTTTAAGGTTAAGGGGTTAGAAAAAGTGAGTAATGATTTAGAGTACTGAGCACTCTACTATGGGAGAGCCTAAAGCCGTCCCGTAAGCCTCAAGGGTTAATACAATTTTTTAGGTGAAGAGTGATACGCTCTGTGTTGTCGTTTCTTGTTCGTTCCTGATTTCTTGCGCTCAGAATCCGCGCCCAAACGCCACTTGCAGCTGTTCAAGTTCGGCATTACAAATTTAACCAAGTAGTAGAATGTACAGCTAGTCTGTTTTATTTTAGGCACAAAATTCTGCGCCTCTTTACCGTTAAGAAACAAATGGGTACTGATGGTTTCTTGAGCGAACTTATAGGTGAAAGGCAGCTCAAAGAGAGCAGCAAAAAATTGCATGACTTCAAGTTTAAATTGTTCCGCCGTCGTAGCGCCGATGCTCCACATTTCAAAAACAGCTGCTCTTCAAGACATTCTTTCCGCTTTAGAGGCACCGAACAGATTAGAGCAGCCTATTCTATCTTATTGCTCGTTTTTTTTTTTTGAAATCAACAAACGTAGCGCGAAAGGAATGTGCGTCTGTGAGTTTTTTGATCACTAAAAAACGGCCTTATGAAAAACACATGCTCACAAATCAAAGTTTCACCACAGAGCTCAAAGCGGAGCAACTTAAAATTGGATGTTCAAAAGAGAAAGACTATAAAGTGCCTGAACAAGATATAAGTAGAGCAACGTTCAGCACTGTTGCTGTATACACGTAGTATAACATATGCTTGTGCTCCTTGTTAACCTTTTACATTTTTTTTTCAAAGTTTCGTTTTGACAACAAGCGCTATCACTACGGAAGTGATGTAATAGCAAATCACACAAAACGAACTCACTAAATAAAGCATCTCTCTCTCTCTCTCTCTTCCACTCTCTCTCTCTCTCTCTCTCTCTCTCTATATATATATATATATATATATATATATTATATATATATATACATATATATATATATATCAGCAAACAGCATATGTATATGAATATATGTGTGTATATGAGCGAATAATGACGAATAATAAAAATGGACCCGCAACGGTGGTCTAGTGGCTAAGGTACTCGGCTGCTAACCCACATATCAATCCCCACATATCAATCAATGTTAAACCCCACATATCAATCAATTGGGAGGCATGAAAAGGTGGGTGGCGAGTCGAATCTGGCAGAGGTGGTAACGCGTTTCTTGGGTGCTTTCTTCTACTGACTAATGTAGGTCAACTTGGTTCTGCAGCAGCCGCCCTTGTTAGCATTGATGATTCAGAAAATTCTTAAAAACTTGGTAGTAAGGAGTACACTCTACTTTTTTAGTAAAAAGCTAAGCAAAACACCTCGCGGCATAAGATAGTCTAAGATTTCAAACTTGTTAGGTAGTGAAATGTGAAACAGACACATTTTGACAGAACGTCAAATGTATACAAGAAACAGACAGAGATGAATAAAGAAGCAGCTATCTTGTATACCCTAATTACTCTTGAAGCCGTATACGAAGAAAAAAAAGGCTCTGACAGGAATGAAAAATGTTTTTTTTTAGATTTCAAGCAAGACAAAAAAAAAAAGAAACCCAATTCATTATTACGCCGCATCAACACCTTAGCTCTCGCATTTCTGGCTCAGCTTGTCGTGTTGGTTCATATTGACTTTTTTTGTAGTTTATGCTGCTAAACACATTGTTACGTGGCCATGTTATAGTGACGGAACAATGTCGAGTATTTCACAATTGGCTGGCACTCTATACTGCTTTGCGTAAAGTCTGTTTTTCCCCTTGTTTGATATGCTAGTTCTGCAAAGGCGCCGTTGGTACGAAAAACAAGCGGCGTCCAAGATTTAGGTGTTATAGATTTGAAACCACTCATTCATAAAGTACAAAAAAGCGACAAGAACAGCTGTATGTCATGGAACACACAAATACAGTGACACCAAGACACATACTATAGGAAAGCGCAGCCAAGCGTGAAAGAGGCGCCAGAGTTCGAGACTATTCCGTCTCTATGCCTGCCGTACCTGGTGCTATGGCTTATAAACGCTATGAACGCTGCAGCACATTCTTCACCGTGAAGCTCGAACAAGATTTTCGTATTTCGCGCACTCGATTTTGAATTCCATTCTATTACTTCAAACAGAATGTACTTTCATAGTATTCGTCCAAGTCTTTTCTTCCTATACTTTTTCCGTTTAGTGAAATGAACTGTTTTTTATAAAGCTGGTTGTATATATATATATTTATCTGGCATTGGTTGATTTTCTTTTATTATAAGCGTTTATTAGCATTTTACGACCTTCAACTGAACTTTTGTTTTTTTGGCTTGTAAGCATCTTCACTCTATACTGCTGAGTTGGCTCAGTATGTCCATCATTTTAACCACCACCTTCCAGCATTGTGGTGGTTGCCATGAAAGAATAAGGCTGTTATACCTCTTATAAAATGACAATCTAGCGCGAGAGAAATCATACTACACGGAAGCAATGTTGCGCCGAGAAACGTGCTTGTCCCAACCTAAAAGATTTGGTGAGCACCTCTGCCATACTATCATTACGGGTACTGTTTTTTTTTTCGCTTAGAATCTACGATTGCCGATCCGAAATAACCCCCTAGTGCGTTGCCTTCGCCACCTGTCTGATAACGGCAACTCCTATTCATTTCACAGTGTGCTTGATTTTTCCACACATATAAAAAACTGGTTGCCTGATGTTCAATCTGTCGCGCTTGTGTACTAACACAACTGGCTGCACGTTTTTAGCATTGTGGCCGACCTAAGTTGTAGTAGAATGGTACCTGGTGCTGCAAATTTTATTTTTAACCCACTTGAAAAACATGCTCTGTACTACTAGTTTCAGGCAGTTTTTGTATTGATTTGTATAACACGGCTATTGTTTGGTTAGGGGACTGTATTTCATACTTCTTGTTGCGTGAACCGGCGCGCGTCTTGGCTAAACTGTATCTGTACTGCTCTATAATCTGTTCAATGTTGTTTTCTTATGTTACTGCTGCGTGTTGTGACGGTAACTGTCTAAAGTGTGCCCAACGTTGGGCAATCAGAGTGGCAGTACTTTTAAATGCGAAGCATTTCTGAGCGAACTTCGGTGACTTAGCACGTATCCATCTATCTAGCCGCCTACGACTTTTAGCTCTCCTGGCAGTTTCGATGGTAATATCAATACCAAGCTTGATATGGCACAACATGACTGTACGGAGAACATATTTGACCAGTCATAACATGAAAACGATGACATGGATGTCAAGCTTGATATGGCACAACATGACTGTACGGAGAACATATTTGACCAGTCATAACATGAAAACGATGACATGGATGTCATGAATTTCATAAATAACATTTCCTGGTCCTGCAGCTCTTGCGGTGGTTTCGTTCCGTGGCATGTTGCAAAGCTGGTATGGTATGGCATGATTGCAGGGCGAACACTAGCAACAGACCCTAACATGAAAATCATGAAATGTGTGTCACGTAACAACATGACTATATGCGGAGCTCTTGATGCCCTCGCGGGCGTTTCGCTAGCGTCACATATACCAAGTTTGGTATTACGGTTGGCAAATGGGTGACGAAGGTATGTGACTGGTGCAAATATGATAATCATGAGATGCGTGTCATGTAACAACATGACTCCATGCCACGCTCATGATGCGCTCGCGGCCGTTTTGCTAGCTACATATGCTGAATTTTGTATTACGTGACGTCAGTGGATGACGAAGGTATGTGGCTGGTGCAAACACGATAATCGTGAGATGCGCGTCATGTGAGAACATGACTACATGCCACAGTCAAAGTGCCAATACATTTCGACTTGACGCGGTGTGCGTGCTCACCTGCGTTCATTTCGTCAGGTCACGCTGGCGTTGCCACACCACGCACCGGTCCTGCCACATACTTGCAGGCGCCCGCTGCACTGCGTTGCTTTGACGCATACAGGGTAGCAAACCGGACGTGCGTCTGGTTGACCTTCCTGCCTTTCATTTCTTTCCTTCCTCCTCCTCCTCCTTGACGCATGCGCGTTTCAGTGTGTCCGGCGTCCCTTCATAACGAAAATATGGAGACGCAGTGTTGCCTGGGTAACGCATCGGTGCGAATGGCAGCAAGTCGCATTTCGCATCGGTTGCCGTCGGGCCACACCGACGGACGCTGGTAGTGGTGGTCGCACCTGGCGTCAGAATATATAGAGTACTCACGTTTTGCTAGCGTAGCGTCGCTGCGCCCATCATTGGCGCGCGTCAACGCTACGTTGGAGTATATTCGGCCCTTCATGATGCACTCGCGGTCGTTTTGCTAGCTCCATACATACCGAATTTGGTGTTACGTGACGTCAATGGATGACAAAATATGACCGGTGCGAACATGATAATCCTGACACGCGTGTCATGTAGGAACGTGACAACATACCACGCTCATAGCGTGCTCCAGCCATTTCGCTAGCTCCACATATACTAAACTTGGTATAACTTGACGTGAACAGATAAGGAAGCTAAACGACACATCCAAACATGATAATCATGACACGAAAGCTATGTACGGCTTCATTTACCTCCATCTCGTAACGATTAAAAGTAACATATCAACATTTCTCATTCGTGCTTCGCATAACATCGATTCCCACTGCCAATTTTTAATATATATATATATATATATATATACATGGGCAGGCATGGTGGTTGAGTGGCCTGTGGCCGCAGCGTTGCATATAGTCAAGAAGATCCTCCGTGAGCGGTCACAAGGTGCTTTAATTCGACGTTTTGGCCTACAGTCTGGCCGTCATCAGGATTCTGATGAAGGCCAGACTCTAGGCCGAAACGTCGAAAGAAACCACGTTGTGACCGCTCACAGAGGATCTACTTGACTATATATATATATATATATATATATATATATATATATATATATATATATATATATATATATATATATATATATTATGAGACCACGTCCAGTACGGCAGCAACCAGGTTATCCTTTTTTAATCCAGCCGCACGAGCCAGAGAGCCAGCCCGCGTGACATACGATGATGATCACTACAATGGTTTGGTCATACAGATGAAGATGAAGTACATAGTCAGCGCTCACAATATATATATATATGTGACGCTATGATGAATAGGTGACGTGGCCTGGCTCATACCCCATGTTTATTCCATTCTCACTTCTTCCTTCTCTGCTTCTACTAACCATCGCTACCTTCTTACGTCACATGATTCCCCCTCCCCCCGAAAGAAGGCATGAGTTACAAGATACAAACAAGAAAATGTAAACAAGGAGTGGCTAGGAAGTCACCAATGTCAAAATAAAGAGGTAGTCTCACAAATTTTAAAATGCACGGGTTGTCTTCTTCGTCGCTAAGATTTGAGGGGAGAGTGTGGCAGTCCGGTGATATCAATAAGAGATCTGGCGGGCGAGGCTGATGGTTGCGTCCTGGATAACACAAGAATGCTTTGGACGTGGAGACTGATGAAATAGCTGGCATTATTGCGAAAAGT
This sequence comes from Rhipicephalus microplus, assembly GCF_043290135.1. Taxonomy (NCBI): domain Eukaryota; kingdom Metazoa; phylum Arthropoda; class Arachnida; order Ixodida; family Ixodidae; genus Rhipicephalus; species Rhipicephalus microplus. The sequence goes on from NC_134700.1 coordinate 124,856,853, forward strand.
GGACGCTGTTTGAAAGCGCTGCAGTAGATTGGTCTTCGGCGTCGCTGTCTTTGCTGCGTGCGTGCTCGTTGTCGTAAACTAATCGGATGGTGTCTGAATCCTTGCGTGGTGGAACTGGTGACTGCTTGTCTTGTTCGGTGTTTCCTGAGGTTTCGGAGCTGTAATCTTAGGCGCAGTCTTGATCTTTTGTGCCAAATGCGTTTCTAGCGCCGATACCTTATGCGAAGATGCCTCGCTTCTTGAATTTATTTTAAGACGCTTGCTTTGCGTCGTCGTCCTTGTTGGCGTGTCTGTTTTAGTTCCTGGAGTTTGTGCAGTTGCCTTTGCTGAAATTGCTCGTCTTTTTGCGAAAGTTGGTCAGATGGGCATCTTTCAGGAACATTTGTATGCTTTTCTTTGCATGGTGATTTGATCAGTAAATAGTCGATACTTGTTAGGGTGCCGCGATTCGTGTCAGACAATGGAAATAGTGTGCCAGATTTGACAGAAAAATCTGCTGAGGCTCTTGCAACGACATTCCTAATGGACATTCCTGGCACAGGGAAGTGCTTGAAAGTTGATCCTTCCGAGCCTCCTATGTTGATTGGTCTCTCAGGTGGCTGGGAACTCGACGGCGACACTGCGAGAGGATTGGTTAGTTCAGATTTTAGTTGGGGCTGTTTCTCTGTGTCCACACCTTGGGAGATAAGCTGTTCTGATGCATGAATGAAGACGGTTGGCCCTAGCCTTGGATGAGTATATTCGGAGTTCTACAGCTCTTTCCTAACCGTAGTGGGCGAGTGAGGCGTGAGGTGAGCATTGTGAGCGATGAAAGAGCAAAGTGATGTAAAACCAGGATGCGGGCCAAGTCTGCGAGACGGGGAGTAAGCTGTTCCAATGCGTGGAGACTGATTTTCACTCTTTGAGTCGTCTTGGTGCTGTTTGGTATTTTCCCCTTGTGTCAGCTGGTCTACCATGAGCAAGGCGTCCTTACAAGGCAACTGGGGAGCGTTAGGAGCGCTTGAAGAACCGCGTGACGAAAACCCAGGTGGTGGACCACGTATGCCAGATGAAGAGTTAACGGCATCAGTTGGTTGGGCGACGTCTCGGGTCATATGCTGAAGCGATGACTTCGCAAATGTCGACTTTCGTGCAGAAGGGAGGCGCGCTCGATGGCTGTGTTTTTCCCAAAATACGCGTTGTCGTCTGCCACTGAACTCGTGTGCCACTTCGTCTTTTGTCACAGGTCGAATCTTGTTGTGCGTTCGAATGGTTGAAGACTGCCTGTAAAATTGACGACTGACTGCAGTTGTCTGTGGATGGTGGGTTACAAGCAAGTCTTCGTCGTAGTCGTCATTGTATTTTTTAAACCAAACGATCATTTCTTGTTCTATCTTTTTCCAAGACTCATCGTTGTCGAATATGTGGGTGAGGTAAAATTTAAATGCCTCACCGGTGACGTAGTCGCTGAAGTTCGTAACCATTTCCCATTCCGACCAAGATGCAGCGGTAGCGTGGAACTCGAACAGGTCGAACCAGTCCTGTACAGGTCCATCGTTCGCTGCTCCGGTGTACTGGGGGATGGGAAGGTCGGTCGATGATTCTGTGATGGTGCTGCTCGCTGTGTGCGGCTAGGAGATGATTCCGTAGTCGATGTATGGTCAGGGCGTCTTGTGTAGAACTGCGTCGATGATGAGACACTGATGAAGTGGCTGGGATGTCTTCATCCTGTTGACTCGTGTGACGCTATGATGAATAGGTGATGTGGCCTGGCTCATACCCCATGTTTATTTCATTCTCACTTCTTCCTTCTCTGCTTCTACCAACCGTCGCTACCTTTTTTACGTCATATATATATATATATATATATATATATATATATATAAAAATATATATATATATATATATATTAATTATTATTTATATATATATATATATTTACGGGGTGCCCACATAATTTGAGCCAAGAATTTGAAAATGAAGGACACTTCAGTGGCGAATTGAACCAAACGCGTACTAGTCGCACTAGCCTGTAGGTACTCAGGCAATTTTTATTTCTCCCCATACTAATTATTCATATTTTTAATTACGTCTTTTTTATTGTGGGCTGAAAAGCCAAAATATGAACACTGAAATGTAGAGTACTTTCAGAAACCACGGACAAAATTGTTTTCTGTACGATACGTCTAGCGCTGCTATTTTCTCCGTGTTGTAAAGACAGCCTATGGGAGCACTATAGCAGTGTTCTCGCGGTCCGTCAAACGGCTTCTTTTCACGTTTCGCGGGCTCTCTTTCTAACGTGGAAATAATAACAGCGCGAGACGTATAGTACAGGAAGCAATTTAGTCGCTGGTTTTTGTAAGTGCTCTGCATCTCAGTGTTCATAATTTGGGATTCGAGCCCATAACTAAAAAAATATATAATTAAGAATTATAAATAATTACTATTAGGAGAAATAAAAATAGCCTGAGTGCCTACAGGCTAGCGGGAGTAGAATGCGATTGGTTCAATCAGCCTTCTAAGTGCCCTTCACTTTCAAATTCTTGGCTCAAATTATGTGGTACGCCCTGCAGGTGTGTGTGTGTTTAGGAATGGTATGTACAATTGAGAAAGTCGCAAGTTCCCTAATAAATTTACCAAAAGCTACGCAAAAGCAAAGGTCACTTTTTTTTCTTCCTCAGTTAATGCACTATTCATACTGCCCTGCCATGTACCTAAAGTTTTTTGCGCCTAACATTCTATTGAGCTGCCGCCGTGATCGGCCGGCCTTGACCTAACTACGCTGTTCTCTAATAACGCGATCATGTGAACTTACGTCACGTCATGCCCCACCACAGCGACGAAATGATGACGAGCACAGTATACACGTGTTGCAATAATAATCAAATGCCTAAAATAAAAATCAGGTGTTACAACAGAAAACAACCTGTGGCATCAACTCTACTAGGCCTACGCTGCCTGCTTACCCACAGTCTCAGTTTATCTGATGCATTATGATATTTCTTACATGTATCGCTTGAAATGCAGCTCATTTTAAGCGAGGGTTAAGTAGTTCTGTGGGAAATTTTAAATCCTATGCTTCATAGGAGGCTCAAGAAAGCTTAATTCTTGCGCCTCTCTTTGGGAGCTACGTTAAGGGAAAATTAGAACTATAATCAGGTAGGCAGCTTACGAACGGAGAGTTGAATGTCGGTCACTGCTAGGGAAAGCAAGCTAGTCGATTAGCGGCAGAGTGATCTCACTATTGCGGTCTTCGTCTCTCAGCAAAGCCAAAGCAACAGCAAATGAGGTAGAGCGATCACATCAGCGGAGGAACCGATGTGCCAAGGAGCCCAAAGACCGTTTCCAGAAAGAACAAGAAGAATGCAAGCGCTTCATGATGATGGCTATAGCTTAGTGGAAACTACCAGTGAGGATTTTGAAAGTTAAGCTCTTCTTAGGTTTTTTTGTGTATTTTGGATGTTGATATTATCAGGCCACTAATTTGACAAGCCCTCAAATACCAAATGGTAGCAATTTCGTCGAAAATATGTGTCATGAACAATGTCATTATTACCAAGTAAACAGATGAATGAGGAAAGCCTCGGCACACAGTGAAATATGACAACATGAACTGCTATGCAAAAGCAATGAAACGCAATTGATTTTCATGCACTACTCGTTGCGCAGCGCACAAACAACTGTTCTGTCGTGGTTTACCTCCTACATTGAAAGAATATCTGTTTCTTTCAAATACCACCCGCTTGTTTTCTCATTAAACCAGATTACCTAAATGAAGACGCACTTGTTGTAGCCACTGAAATTGACAGTGAGCGCTTGACATTGCGAACAGCATGCGCGAAGGGAGCCAAGCTCCCTCTACCCCAGTCTTGAGAAGCTCCGCCGATTCGCTGCGACTGAGATAGGCAGATCACTTCTGTCCAGTCTCCTTGATTAAATACAGTCACTAGTCGCCTTTAATCTCGGTCTGGTCAGTGCTCGCTGTATTTTATTTCCCTAGAAACTGCCCCTCGCTTTTTTCTCCCGCAAATAAAAACTGCTCACTTTAATTGAAGAGGCTCGTGCAGGCACACCCTTCGCCAGCTTGACTTCCAGACAATCGAGGGCTGGCCATGAAGGTGCAAAGACTCGTAAATTATTGGTATTCGTATTGAAGAACGGAGTTCCAAGTTCAACATGACATTTTGCGGAAACTCGGAGCAGCGTGTTGACAGAACAGCCGAAAGCGATTGTTCTACTGTTATAAAAAAGAAATGTGTCTCAGACAATTTCTGTCGTTATCGCCCTCTGCGCTTGGGTATTTTTCTGTACACATTTGCCAAATGTGCTGCTGTTGGAATGTTCGTCCTACTAAATTTTCGCACTGTATTTTCTAGAGAAAGTTGGCTTCGCCTGTCCTATAATCACACCAAATGCGTTCGATTAATAAAGCCATCATAATCAACTACCTGACCAAGCCCAGTGTGGGACAAAGACTCTCCCACAATCCGCCAATCAACCCACGGTATAATGCTTTCTGCTGCCACGTGATACATGCCAGATTTTCAATCTCATCGACCCAACAAACGTTTTGTCTCCGGTTTGTGCGTTTGCCTTCTCTTTCAATCCACTCACTTACCCTTAATGGCCAGCTGTTGTCCTTCCTACGTGATACGTGCTCGGCCCATGTCCACGTCTTCTTGATTTCAACTATGATATTCTAATCCCCAGTTCGTTCGCGTACCCTCTCTGCTCTCTTGTCTTTTAGGGATGCACCAATCACTTTCCTTTCTATCGCTTGCAGCGTCGCTCTCAAATCAAGCTCAACTAATAGCTCTGCAGTGCCCGACCTCGAAATGCTGATGTCATGTGCCTTAAACCATTTCACGCACGCTTAAGAAATTGAGTTTTAGTTTTGTTTATTTATAACGTTATTTTACATCTGATGCTTCCAAATTCTACATTTGTTTTGAAGCGTCAAGGTGACGCTTTTTCTCAGAGGCGTGCATTGGAACGTATAGTGCTTCGCCATCATTTAATCTGAGCCAGAAGTGTTTGCAGTGGTTGGTTCAAACCACGTGCGATTGCTACAGAACCTTCGCATTCTTTCAAGACAATTTGCGTTAAACGTGGGCCGAGTAGTTTATAGCTTACGCGCGACCAGTGACAACGCTCGAATCTTCGACAGCTCATGTATATGAACCAGTGTTCTTTACCACTCATAAGTGTTACTGACGGTCGATATTTCGTACAGTGATATGAGTGTGAAGTACGTATGTTTGTTCGATTTCTTTGTTTTCCGGGCACAGGCTTGTCCAAATAGAAAGTTTGGCCTTGAACGCGCCAGCTGATGCTTTGTAAAGTTACGACCGTATAACAGTATCAACATACAAGCAAGACCGGTGACACACTTTTTATTGTTCGCTGAGAAAGCGTGTGCGTATTGAAAGGGGCAAATGCTTTCTTCTTTATTCTGCACAGAAATAATAATTCTGCAGCGTGGGCCAAAGCCCCGTGGTCTAAAGCAAGTGGGGCTCGAATGTCTGATCAAATTAATTCCTTCAACACCGTTCTTGCTCGTCATTGACTCATTGTCAAGCGCTAGGGTTTGCGAGCCTGATTCCCGAATTTTAAGTGCAACTCGCACGTCCGATTCTTGACTGGAATATGTAAACTCCTGACTTTATTATGACGTAAGGACAACGTACGGCATTACCGCATAATTGCCGTAGACAGGCACCGTTCAGACACGCCGCTATCTGTCATCGTCGAGGAATTTCTTTTCTCGCTGTTGGGCCACAAGTTCAGCCAATAATATATTTAAGTTCATTGCCGACATGATCTTTGTTTCGTTTTTCTCTGGGCTGGCCAGCTCTCGGTCACCTACGTGACATTTGGTTGAGGTCCAATGTAGGGCGACAAAAATCTGAAGAGACGTGGGATGGCGTTGTCGGTTTCCCGCAGGCAGGCTTCGGTTTCTTGAGGCCGCTAGCCCGAAAGGTGTGGTGGGGCGTTCATGTTCAATTTTCGAAGGCCCTCCTGGCAATACAGGCAGTTTCACAGGAGATGATGAGCTTCTCTGCCATAGAAACAAAGCGGCCCTTGATCTGGGGTTCTTCAGGCTCCAGTTTTCGTGGTGCGGCTTGCCTACACGGAGCAGAACATGTAGGCTCTGGTGGGCGTGGCGTTGGTGAATGGATTTGCAGACATTGTGGTGACGTGTAGGTTTTTCGTTGCCAGCTCGTTGGCCTTGCTTATCTTCGCAGTGAAGCGGCGAAGGTGCAGATTGCAGGCCCCGGGCAAAGGAGAGCTGTGGATGTGTTCGCATTGTTGGGATTACCTGTTACCAGAGATTGCTCTATCTCATCTTCTACGATGTCTGCGAGGGAACGAATTTATGGTAGCCAACCCGGTAGCAGATTCCGTAGCTCGTCATGCACGACGGCATGAATGGTTACTCGAGCTGGCACTTCGGAGGTCGTTCGCGACTGGCGGAAGAGTGCTGAAGCGGCGATTGTATTGCTTTGTCCGTAGCTCAAGCATCCTCTGATTGATGTCATCTTCGCTAATACACTCTGCCATTGTTTTCGGAGGGTTGATGACGAGCATGAAGAAAAGCGTCACTTTAGCTACCTTCATGAGGCACTGAAACTTCTTTTGTCCGTCATGTCTGCATCTGCGGGGCAATATAGCTTGTGCATTTCTTCCGTAAAAATGGTCATGAACTTGATTGCTTGCTGCTCAGGGGTTTGAAGCAAGGATTTCGCTCATTCTTTGCGCAGGATTCTTGCGAAAGGTATAGATGCCTGCCTCTTGAAAACATCTTACCTTGTTAAGTTGCGATCTTTGTGGTCGTACCAGGTGGTAGTGCATTATTCGTAAGCGAGAAATGCGTGTCGAAGTTTGCCTTCGTCGGTCAAGTTATTTAGGGCTGCAAATCTTTCGTAACGCTACAGCCAAACTTGGTCGTCATCATAAGGTGAATCGCAAAAACGCGGTAGCTGTTGGGGGTGCTGAATTACCAATGACACAGGTGGGGTGGCGGTCGCCATTGGTGATTTTGAACGGTCGTTTACGGAACTGCTATTGGCAGCGAGTAGTCGGATTGCAGCCGGAAGACCTTTTAGTCAGCGGCTACTCCAAGTTCATGCCATCTTGTCTTCTTCTGTGACTTGTTTTGCGTCTACCACTCGAGCGCTGATCTGGCAGAAACATCCGCGCCGGCTGGCTCACAACCTGTGTAACGATACTGATTTTACGTCACGACACAAAGATATCATTCTGCCGTAGTAGGGAACTCAAAATAAATTTATGACAATCGGGGTTTTCACCATGCAGCTAAATTCAAGTATACGTGTCTTCGTGCGTTTGCCACAATTAAATACGATCGCTGTGGCTTGTAGTCAGAACGACATCCTCTAGGTTATCGGCGAAACTCCTCAAGTGCTTATCTACCACCGCAGATTTCCTTTCTACAACTACTAAACTGGCCTTGCTATCACTCGGTAGTATTAACTGTAATAATGCTAAAGGCTTTGTCAATGGATCACGCACTTCGTGGCTTATACAACAAGTCTTTGATCAATATTCTGAAACTGTTTACTCTGTGATCATCAGAAGATTACAGAACTGCACAAGTGCCATCGTGCGGTGTGCCTAATTATTTTGCCGCTTGAACTGACCCAACACACATTTGTAGTATGATATGCTATGTGAACATTTATACAGGTCCTGATGAACAACCCTTAAGTGGACGCAGAGGGCTTCTATGCACCGCCATGTCGGGGCAATTCTTCATAGCCGCTTCTTGGTCTGAAAGTGTTCTACCGTGAACCAGTCTAATTCCTTCTCACCAATCCCTTCTCCTGTAACATTCTGTGAAACCCACAGGAAAGTGCCAAAGTAAATGGTCCATAGCAATGGTGCCATTACAGACTGTTTCTTAAAACTTTCGTTTGAAAGGAAACTTTTATCTCTTTACAACATCTGTCGACGACTGTGCAGCGTTTGAACACACCACACTTGACGTTCATTATTTATGTGTCGACATGCCAATGCCTGCGAAAGTTCATATATATATATATATATATATATATATATATATATATATATATATATATATATATATATATCTACGTGCTTGTATAAGTTTTGAGTGGTGTACGGCAGAAAAAAGTATTTTCCGGCGCAACTTCCTTTAATTTAAATGAATCGCTTGGTGTACCAACAGCTTAGCTGATCTCCATTTTTTCTTTCACCCTAGTTTTCTTGAATTCATTTGAAATATCATAATATCTTATGTACTAAACGTTTGTAATGTCCGCACTTCAACAAGGAAACTCCAATAAGTTCGCTTCTTTTATTTACACACATAGCTCCAATCGTTATTTACACACTAAGTTGAGAGGTCATTTGTGCCTCTACAGAGGAAGAATATAACATTGGTTCTTTCCAATCACCCGTTCACTTACTGCTCGTGAACTTTTAAGGTGCGATAAGCTTTGGCAAATGGCTGAAGAAGAAGAAAAAAAACGCGTCTCCGCAAAACCCTTTAAGCCTATGACCATTAAAGGTCTTCAGCAAGCTCAAATAAGCCTATTTGTGTGACGAGTGGCCGAGTCATGAAGCGCGCGGGCTTTTTCTCATTAAAATAAAATACAAACTGAACGTAACAAAAGCTGCGAAAATTAGGGTCATTTTGTACGCCACACCACGGCTGCATTCAAAAACATAGTCATAAAGATTGCGAAGTTTAGTCTACGAAAGTACCTGCGATAAAGTTTGAAAGCTTTATTGCAGATTAAGCAATACAAAAGTTCCGACTTTTATTGTCGCTTTCGTCGGGGTGCTCTGTTTAACGTTCCGTGACGGCACCTTGAAAGTTTTTCGATCGTATCTGTAATTTGCCCCGTCGCCATGGTTTAGGGGTTGTGGCTCCCGTGTCCATCTCATTTGTATACCTTGTGTTTTTATGACTTTCTGTTCTTATGTTATTGCTTTCTCTTTTTTATGAAACCATTCTGAGGCCTTAGATGATGCTTTCGAGTGTGCATCTCTGGCTGTAATAAAAATACTTTTCCTGCCGTTTTTGCCCCTAAAATTGCTGTGCTCAACATAGGCAAGCAAACGTGCAAACAGCCCTTCATAATGTATGCTTGAATAACGTGTACACCATGCATTTATCTCAGCTGTTTCCTTCCGCATTGTATAAGCTGCGAATTTGCGAATCCATGCAAAAAACAAAAATACAGGCCTCTGCTTGTCACACGCTTTTTCTCTATATGTTTCTGACCTCACCATACATTGCTCAATTTGGACTAATATTTCTGGCGTAAGTACGTGAAACCAGAGAAACAGTGTTATGTTGTTAGGCCGAAACACTTATGTTGAAGCAAAATATCTTTAGCTGCATTATTATGCAAGCTTTAGTACGTAAAACGCTTGGTTCTGTGCCGCGAGCATGAGCGTGGCATAGATGGAGACCACACCTCCAGGAGCACTTCGTTGCATATAATGAAGACATGTCATATTCGTTTGATTTGTAACACGTACTGCATGCTGAGCGCAGTAGGACTTATCCCCCCTGTTTTCGTGGCGCCTGATTTCAAGAACAGAGAACGTTATAAACTAGCCGTTGCACTTAAAAGCACCCTTACACAGGGCGAGGTGACATGTTGGAAATACAACTCAACGCCGGATATACAATGACACAGCTCACGTTCGTCATTACAGAGGTGCGAACTACCTCAAGATGTTGCTTTCATACGTGGATTAGCACCCATGCAATGGTGTCTTACAAGTAAAAGAGTAGGACTGCAGTTCGGAAATGCCGTAATTTAATTTCAGTGCAGATACACCTAATATAGCGCTCATTGAACAGACTTGAAATAATCGAAGAAAGAACTGTAACTACGTACAGAAAGGTACCTGGTGTGAAAGAGTCTCGCCATGGAACTCACCGTGTTGTTGTTTCTTGATCGGACCCGTCCGAAGTGTAATGTATTTGAAGGTAATAAAACATCTTGGCTGATAGCTTTATTTCCAAAGGCTAAAAAGCTTTATGTTCTGATTATATAATTAATATCTTGAAATAGTAACTGTGCCAACTGTAGTCTACATACGCTCAGGTCTGTCCACACTTATTTGCATATATGTCGAATTGCCTATATGTCGAATTGCAATGAGAGCGTTGATTTGGTTAATAAATGGCAGAAATGTAGCATGGCCAGAAATGTAGCCACACCGCACTGGGCTTGACGCATCAGATCACCAGATCGAATAGCACTAAAATTTGCCAGGTTGGGAGTGAATAAAGGCGCTTACATGAAAGTTACGAGAATGTCGTAATGTCTGCACAGCAGACGTGTGTGACGGTATTATCTTAGTCATACACAAAAGAACTGTCGCAGTTCGTATTCAATTGCGCAACACCGATCACTGCATAGCTGTTGGCAAAAGACTGATCATGGCTTCTCCTGGCTTTTCACCTCTCACCTGTCTCTTTTCAGCCTGTTCTTTTACTGTAAAATTTAATATTGAGTTTGCTTCATAATATTGCTATCTTTATTTTCTCTATCTGTACTCGTTCTTTCACACATATGATAAACTACACCCCACGCTGGACAAATCAACGCCCTTGAGAAAGCAGCGGAAAAGCAAGAAAAGCATCGCACACGTTTTGCCGTAAAGAAAACCCCTAATAATATGCGAAACAGCCATGGCTGAACACAGTTCTGTAAAGCCGTGCTCTTTCTTCGTCACTTTGGACAATCATGGTTGCGCGTTCAGCCGCCATGCGAGTCCTCGCACTCACGAACCTCATGCTCATGTCTTGATTTTCTATTACGCAGTGTGTTCGAGGGAGAGAGAGGACTGAGCGCTTGTACAATAGAAAGCAGAGGATTGCATCTCAGGGTCTTTGATTATGCCAGAGCATAGGCCGCGTAGAGCGAGCGCCACTCCGAAGAGTCACCTTAAAGGAGTAAGCGCTTTTATTTGATGCGAAGTCTCTGATAGTCGAGCTCACTCCAGTGTTGCGGCGTGACCAACCTTACAGCACAAGCGCGTCCCTTTCCCCTCTCTTTCTTCTCCAGAGCTCCACATCTCTTTCTTCCAGGCTTCCCTACTCGCAGTGTTGCCCCTTCAGTGTAAGCGTTAGCGCCCGCTGCTTCGCTTATATATATCGTTTCCTTTAGCTGGAGTTGGTACATTGTATTGTACAGAGTAGTGAGCGCCGCTATTCGTGTTCACCCATGCCCACGGCCTGACTCTACTGCCTCTTCCACTCTCCCCTTACAGACTTCGTGACGATGGATGTTGCCGCCTGACACCGCAGCTCTGTGGAGGCGCTGTCACCTTCACGTTTCACCTCCGCACCTCTGCACAGCGTGTTCACAGATGCGCTTTGGCAGGCTGCATGCTACGAACATATGCGTAACCTCAACCACCAGACCCTACATATCTGTTGTTTTAAGCTTGATATTCAAATTCAGCACCAGCCTTCAACATCGCAATAATATATGACGTGAATGGATTAGCTTATAGGCTATCCTGGAAGACGTAAGCTAGGGGCAGACGACGCTTAAAACGCAAAATGTGAAGATCCTCCCAGATTTCTCAGTTATGGAGTCTACGTCGTTACAAAGCTGATAAGGGTTTTAAGCACGCGCACGTTATGTTATGAGGTGGGAGAGATGTGAGGCCACAACAAAACTGAGGTAGCTGAGTAAAGTGTATTAACTGATAAATACAAAGTACTGTGGCAAACTTTGATGCCGACAACTTTCAGATAATGCACTGTAAGGTCTAAAATGCTTTCTCGATGGCAAATGCACCTAAGAAACTTGTTTTTCGTCGTTTTATTTAACCATTTTAGTGTAACTAACTAGAAGAAGCCTCAGAAACTTGTCAGCAACCACACTAGTGGTGCAGCATCTATGACCGTTGCAGTCATCCTCTCATCAGGAAGATTTTTCAGGTATGGCGTAAGAAGATTTGGCACTTTATGCAATTTTGTATGTGTTAAATGCTTCAAATCAGTTTCGAAGAAAACCACAATATCAGACAAAACTGCCGAGAACGCACAATTTTGCTACTGCTGTCTGCTTTTGTCATGTCCTTTCCGTAAAATGGACTGAGGGTCCTCTTACTTAGTCGTCATCACCATCATCATGCATGCGTCTCAGCCTAACTCACTAATGACTTTCACCAGGTTCCCCCAAACTACACCAAACTGCAGTATGCCATTGAATATGAGGGATCTAAAAGTGATTTCAGGTACTCCGGCTATTCAGTCACTTTAGGTGAATATAGCTATAGCGAGCTCTTCAGGTTCAGCCTCTAACATCTGTTAGACCTGCCTTTGGTGGTTGCATTTTTTTGACGATGTTATCAAGGGCTATTGCGACAGCTCGCACATTAAGCACATCATTCTCAACACATGGCCATGAGCCATCCGAAGAGGACTTCGTTTGGTTTGCTGTTTCACGAAAAACATACTTGGTACCTCCTCCCAAGAGAACCTTTGTCGTATCCACTATTGCCTTCGAGGTGAAGAGTAAGCGTTGTACGTTTATTCTGTCCATTCACTTCTTCCTGATGAGATTTAGGCCTCCTAAACGTTCTTTGCCTGGCAGATGAAATCCTTCTCCAGACATAACATTCTGGGGTCCATTTTGTCTTATTGCTATATACAATATACGCTGTGTCATAAATGTCCAACTAGTGCTTCATCACCTTCATGAACTATATTGTGTGAGTAGGTCGACAGTTGTAGTTAGAGCGCGAGAACAGAATGACGACAAAGAGACAAGAAGGCCACCAGGTCCTGGACACACGTTTCCAGGGTGAGACTGGGCGCGGGTTTTATCTCAACCCATCGTGCTCAGATGTTTCAAGAGAATTTGATTGGCGCAGGCTGCCTTTCCCAGACGTTTCACCCCTGAAAGTAGCCGAGTGTCTGGCCGGGGGGCGCCTGTGCCCATTTTTTTAAACCAGTGGGTATCCGGCGGCACGTGGATTCAAACCCATGACCTCCCGCAGCTAAGACGAACACTCTACCACGAGGCCACGGCTGCTGTATTGTGTGGGTAGAATTTTAGACTTTCTACAGAGCTGGGTATCCGCAGCCGTTTTCTTGTAGGTGTGGCAGTGAAGCGGTCACTTGAAGGAATGTTGTTATACAGCACGAGACACGTTCATTTTTTCAAAGTTGGACCAATAAACGTGCTTCCTTGTTAGTTTTTTTGCGAACTTCATGTTTTTTCTGAAATTCATATAGTTTTTGGACAAACCTTCCAGTAATGCACCCTGCGTTGTCTGTAAGCTCGCGTTCTAGCAACTGGATGCGTACGTTTTTGAGGATATCACAAGTGTCAAACTTGAAAAAACTCACTCTATGTGTATCATAAGGATGGAGCACTACTGCAAGAAAACATTCGTTTATGTAATGTTTGAACATTGTGACATTCGTGAAATATAAACGGTGATGACTGTTGGAATTGCATATAACTTCATAGCACAAATAATCTCATTGGTGCAGACAAACAGGTTTTTTCTTCACTCGGCTGTCTAGTAGAATAGTATGAACATGGTAATCTGTATGATTTCGCCACACTATGCGGAACAAAGCACAATACTATATTTGTAAGCGTGTCTGTAGAGCTGCAAGTCGCATTGTTGTCGGTCTTGTCTTTCAGATCAAATGCGGAGTCGGGCTTTTTGTCAAATAGGCATTTTCGTTTAATGGCAGCTTAGTTCGTTACTAATGTCTCGTGCAGTTTTATGCGGAGAATCGATACCTCAAAGACCAGTCTGTGCTTCATTGTACAGCCCGAACTGTTAAACAGCCTGAGTCCGAAGCCTTTTGACCATGACGAGATAGCGACTAGCTTAGATAGCGTTGTTACTGTTGCTTGTTCTTGAAAAATATTTCCGTATGTCCGTTACCTCTACCAGGGAACCAAAGTCTCCGCGGCTAGGCAGCAGGAATTTCGCTTTTTTCTTTAGAAGACATATAGAAGTTGCGGGAAGAGCAGGATCTTTATGTGGTCTTTTCGCAGCTGGCACCATGTACCCGGATACTGTTGGAACACGCTGGGCATAGATTCAGGAAGAAACTTCTTTATTCGGCATCTGAGAACAAGTCACTGTCGTGTAACTGTTTTCTACACACCATAGTTCACGCCGAGTTGTTCTTGGTGGCAAGTTTTTTAAAAGTAATTTTTGTCGCCACTTCGAACACAGTTCCGCATCACTAGCGATTCAGTGAAATGAAACAGCTGGCCAATTTTCCTTTTCGAATTTCTAGAATAGAGCACAACAGTACACCATGCTTACGGCGATCGCGCCTGGAGAAGCAGGAACAAACACGTTGATACCTGCATCAATAGCTTGGACAAAATTCACAATCTAGCAGCAAGAACTGGCGCACAGCAGACAACACGTACGGATCTCTAGAAAGGGCATCAATCTCATGGAGAAAGCTCCCAAGTTCAGCAGAATCTTGCATATAAAAAAAAATAAGGAAATCGGTTTCACTGCAAAAGCTTCACGTGTAATGGCATTCCACATACGACACACATATATGTGTTGACCCAGCGCATGCTGCTTAAAAGTGACTGTACATTTTGTATGCTATTGAACAACTGGTGTGTGTGTACACATCATATCAAACTGCAAGTACGTTAGAGTTTTCTCACTCTATCTATCTATCTATCTATCTATCTATCTATCTAAATATATATATATATATATATATATATATATATATATATATATATATATATATATATATATATATATATATATATATATATACAGCTGACGTTTGAGGTAGATTTGCCCCCTGCTCCTTGCTACAGAGATGATACGAAACTGTAGTGGGTATTCTTCTGGTTTTTGCTTAGAGCGTCTGCATTCTCGAACGCGATCGGATGCATGTTTGCATGCACGGACGGCTGGCCATTTCACCCCACTAATCATCATTTAATCCGTTGATATGCTGTGATTTTTTTTCTTTTTAAATGATGAACTTCGATACAGTTGGCACACTACAACTATTGTGCGAACGCATTTTTCGTTTAATTGTCTATTCTGTATATTTCTGTCAAAAGCATACTGCGCACGCTTTCCCACATTTATTCTATGTTGAGTTGCCTACTCATTTAGGCAAAAAGAAACGCCGTTTTTTCAGTATGTCGATAAAAGTGGATGTGTTGACTTACATATTTCATACAGTTTTTTTCTTACATATTCATGATCTTCGTGCTTTTATCACAATAAATTTAGTAAAGCACGCCGTCAAATTTCTGCACTAACCGCCTATTCCGGTCTGTTATTGAGAGGTGACGTTCTTCATGCAATAGTAAAGCGTGTGTCACAAATTTGATCAAGTATATGAAAACGTCATTACCCTCATGTAAAACTTCCGAACACATGACAATAACTGTAAGAGAGATAAAGGTATATCAAAATGCAGACAAAGTAGCAAGTGCATAGGACAGCAAAAAACGCAATCTTTTGTCATGTATACGACTGTGAGCTATGCGATTAGATAGACTGCCAACGCACACTTCATAGTGGAATAACCTCAAACAATACTTGTATCAAAGGACAGAGAGAGATAGAATAAAGTTGAGTGAAAGACATAGAGGTTAGCAAGAAAAAAAATCTGCTTTGCTACCCTTCACTAAGGAAACAAAAATGCTCATGAATAAGTAAGCAGGGAAAAAGGAGGAAAATAGATGGTTAAAGGGAAGTTACAATCCAATAAATCAAGATGAAATTGTACGCACTTGCTGGAAAACAACCATGTCTCCGTAATTTGTCTGTGATGTAAATATGCCACATGACCTATTTTAATTACATAAACATCAGTTAACATTATTACATCACTGAAGTGCGTCTTTGTTCTCCTTGAATAAAAGCAGTTCCCACTTGGAGTGCCACGATTTGCCTCAGTTTGAGTCTAGAACAGATTGCTTCAAAAGACCACCGAATGAAAAATACTGCAATAAAGCATTTGATTTTGTAAGCCATTTGCTTGAGTACTGCTATCGCTTGCTGCAACGATAAACAACCGTACTCGAGTTTGAAAAAAAGCTTCGCAGAGTTTATGAAACCACATAGGGCTAACAACGATACACAAACTACAGAACTGATTTCGTCAGCACCTTTGTGTGTTCTATTGTCTACACGATCAAAAATTCGAAAAGAAGGCTTAGGTGTGGGCTCCAGCCCCAACCCCCTGCTTTCGAATTTCTCATCGCAAGCTTCTGTTACCCTTCTTGCATTTCTATTGTTCATATGATGGCGCGTCTCAGAGTTCGCGGTGCTGTTCTCAAAAACGAGTACAAACATAAATTTCACCTGGACTAGGTGAGCGCACACTTATTGGTTTTTCGTAAGGCTATTATGAAGTTGTCATCTTCAAAAACAATTGAAATAGTAAATCTCGGCATTCAGCCCTACTGCCGGCAAATATAATTTAGCGAGTCTGAAGGACACGCGTTACAAATTATCCACAACTGGAATCACTTGTGTTTAAATTGATCCTTCCAACAATTGATGCTCATTGTGAAACGACTTCCGCACAACTGCAGGTCAGTGTGCCTGAAAAGCAAAGTATATTTGTTTGTTTCATTGTTCTGGCACCGTTACCTAACTGACTACTTAAAATTTGCGTGGTAATAAAGTACCGAGCAAATAGTGGAACACTCTAGCTGGAAGTGAACGCCGCTAGTATGTCCTCCTTTCTAGCTCGCCACGTAACACACATAGCGGAAAATGTTAAATGATGTGAACTACTAACATGCATAATATGGTGTTCACATTTTATTGAGTGATGGATCACTCATGTGTGTCTGTGTTTGTATCTCTATCTTGCTATATATATATATATATATATATAAATATATATATATATATATATATATATATATATATATATATATGAGATATAACAGACAGTAATGCCAAGGAATGTACAGGGGAAGTTATTAACATTAATGGAATGTAAATAAGAAGAAAAGTGGATGAAAAAATTACCAACTGTAAGCAGGAATCGAACCTACGACCTTCGAATTACGCGTTCGATGCTCTAACCACTGAGCTATTACAGCGGCACTCCCTCCATCCACTTTTTTGGGTTTATCTGTGAATTTAGAAGTAGGAGCGACAGTCAGCGCCATCTATAAGCCAAACAACGAGTGTGAAAACACTCTTATGCGCATGTTTGGCGTCACGTAGCACGTGAACTTATTATGAGCGGGCAGCTGATTAATTGTCCCTCTTATACAACCTAAACACACCAAGTCTGCCAGTACGAGATCCTCGTTCAATGAAATAAGGGAAAGAAGTGTATACCTAAGGGCTCGTTTTTCCGTGTTTTTAACACAATAATAATGAGATATAACAGACAGTAATGCCAAGGAATGTACAGGGGAAGTTATTAACATTAATGGAATGTAAATAAGAAGAAAGAAAAGTGGATGAAAAAATTACCAACTGTAAGCAGGAATCGAACCTACGACCTTCGAATTACGCGTTCGATGCTCTAACCACTGAGCTATTACAGCGGCACTCCCTCCATCCACTTTTTTGGGTTTATCTGTGAATTTAGAAGTAGGAGCGACAGTCAGCGCCATCTATAAGCCAAACAACGAGTGTGAAAACACTCTTATGCGCATGTTTGGCGTCACGTAGCACGTGAACTTATTATGAGCGGGCAGCTGATTAATTGTCCCTCTTATACAACCTAAACACACCAAGTCTGCCAGTACGAGACCCTCGTTCGCGTAATTCGAAGGTCGTAGGTTCGATTCCTGCTTACAGTTGGTAATTTTTTCATCCACTTTTCTTTCTTCTTATTTACATTCCATTAATGTTAATAACTTCCCCTGTACATTCCTTGGCATTACTGTCTGTTATATCTCATTATTATTGTGTTAAAAACACGGAAAAACGATCCCTTAGGTATACACTTCTTTCCCTTATTTCATTGAACGAGGGCCTCGTACTGGCAGACTTGGTGTGTTTAGGTTGTATAAGAGGGACAATTAATCAGCTGCCCGCTCATAATAAGTTCACGTGCTACGTGACGCCAAACATGCGCATAAAAGTGTTTTCACACTCGTTGTTTGGCTTATAGATGGCGCTGACTGTCGCTCCTACTTCTAAATTCACAGATAAACCCAAAAAAGTGGATGGAGGGAGTGCCGCTGTAATAGCTCAGTGGTTAGAGCATCGAACGCGTAATTCGAAGGTCGTAGGTTCGATTCCTGCTTACAGTTGGTAATTTTTTCATCCACTTTTCTTTCTTCTTATTTACATTCCATTAATGTTAATAACTTCCCCTGTACATTCCTTGGCATTACTGTCTGTTATATCTCATTATTATTGTGTTAAAAACACGGAAAAACGAGCCCTTAGGTATACACTTCTTTCCCTTATTTCATTGAACGAGGGTCTCGTACTGGCAGACTTGGTGTGTTTAGGTTGTATAAGAGGGACAATTAATCAGCTGCCCGCTCATAATAAGTTCACGTGCTACGTGACGCCAAACATGCGCATAAGAGTGTTTTCACACTCGTTGTTTGGCTTATAGATGGCGCTGACTGTCGCTCCTACTTCTAAATTCACAGATAAACCCAAAAAAGTGGATGGAGGGAGTGCCGCTGTAATAGCTCAGTGGTTAGAGCATCGAACGCGTAATTCGAAGGTCGTAGGTTCGATTCCTGCTCACAGTTGGTAATTTTTTCATCCACTTTTCTTTCTTCTTATTTACATTCCATTAATGTTAATAACTTCCCCTGTACATTCCTTGGCATTACTGTCTGTTATATCTCATTATTATTGTGTTAAAAACACGGAAAAACGAGCCCTTAGGTATACACTTCTTTCCCTTATTTCATTGAACGAGGGTCTCGTACTGGCAGACTTGGTGTGTTTAGGTTGTATAAGAGGGACAATTAATCAGCTGCCCGCTCATAATAAGTTCACGTGCTACGTGACGCCAAACATGCGCATAAGAGTGTTTTCACACTCGTTGTTTGGCTTATAGATGGCGCTGACTGTCGCTCCTACTTCTAAATTCACAGATAAACCCAAAAAAGTGGATGGAGGGAGTGCCGCTGTAATAGCTCAGTGGTTAGAGCATCGAACGCGTAATTCGAAGGTCGTAGGTTCGATTCCTGCTTACAGTTGGTAATTTTTTCATCCACTTTTCTTTCTTCTTATTTACATTCCATTATTGTTAATAACTTCCCCTGTACATTCCTTGGCATTACTGTCTGTTATATCTCATTATTATTGTGTTAAAAACACGGAAAAACGAGCCCTTAGGTATACACTTCTTTCCCTTATTTCATTGAACGAGGGTCTCGTACTGGCAGACTTGGTGTGTTCAGGTTGTATAAGAGGGACAATTAATCAGCTGCCCGCTCATAATAAGTTCACGTGCTACGTGACGCCAAACATGCGCATAAGAGTGTTTTCACACTCGTTGTTTGGCTTATAGATGGCGCTGACTGTCGCTCCTACTTCTAAATTCACAGATAAACCCAAAAAAGTGGATGGAGGGAGTGCCGCTGTAATAGCTCAGTGGTTAGAGCATCGAACGCGTAATTCGGAGGTCGTAGGTTCGATTCCTGCTTACAGTTGGTAATTTTTTTCATCCACTTTTCTTTCTTCTTATTTACATTCCATTAATGTTAATAACTTCCCCTGTACATTCCTTGGCATTACTGTCTGTTATATCTCATTATTATTGTGTTAAAAACACGGAAAAACGAGCCCTTAGGTATACACTTCTTTCCCTTATATATATATATATATATATATATATATATATATATATATATAAGAAGTTTTTCCAATGGGCTGAACGTATATAGGAAGAAAGAAAAGACACATAACTTACGGTTGCCTTAATTTTAGTTCCAACAGTTTCGACCGCTGTCAGCCATGTATTTACCTTCCTCCTATCTTCTGCTTTGTCTTATTTCACTCAAAAAAGGAAGGCGGTATCGCTCGAACAGTAGAATAGACGTCACTGTCTCATGGAAGTACATTTAAACTGGAGTTCAGGAAGGATATTCTAGATGGCACTGTACCGCTGCTCAACGATCACCTGCTGCGCGAGCTGTGCCCGCATACCCAGGCTCCTGAATCGCCTCTGTACATGGCGGATCGTTAGTGGGGCATGGACAAGTGGAGGGCCGTGGCGGCTCATGCTCGTCGCCAGACAGACGGACGAACGGAAGGACGTACGCATAGAAAGATGGATGGACGGATCGATATACGGATGCACGCACGGGAAGACGCACGAATGTACGGAGAGACGCAAGCACAGACGGACACATGCACGGACACACGCTTGGAAGGATGGACGGGCGGACGGACACCTACCCCCTTCATCATCATTCACTTCGTCAATAAAATGCGATTTGTAAGTTTTTTTCTGGTGAGCTAGACGTTTAGCATTACATATTCCAAGTCGGTGTTTGCCAATCTTCTGCTACCTGTCATTTCTTGTTGGTAAGCTTCTCCAACCACTTTCCCATCGAACATTTTAAACTTTTTTATACTGATGTCCAGTTGCTTTTCATTGGGTCAGAAATAAATGCTGATTCATATAATGATGCATTGAAATGAAATGTGTTTATACATTGCTACTCTCTCGAAAACTGATTTATCATGAGAAAGACGTGTGCCTCTTTTTGCACAAGTCCATATACTGCGTTCTCGAGGCCATACCATGGTCATGTGCCTATATGTTCGCCTCTGGCGTATTTAATATACGCGCAGTTTCAGCAACCTTATACGAGCACTGCAACACATTTGATGTTTGTGTTTTCCTTGGCCCGTACGTGTATGGCCACCGCATATCTTTCTAATGCCCCAAAAGACCAGATGTGCTACTCAACGAGCTGAAAGGCAATTAGAGCCATGCGTCTCCGTTGGGTCCCCTGAGTATTCTGTTACGTATGTGTTCCGGTTTCTTTTTCTGTCCCCTGAGGCACCGGTGTGCATCGCTGGCGTCTTATTGAAGCAGCTGACGGCAAGAACTGAGAGCAAAAAAAAAACTTAAACTATCAAATAGAATGAAAACATTGCATTACTTGGATTTTTAAGGTGCCCAACTTGACGATGTGTAGCTGCTGGCACAAGACAACGAACAGGAAATTTTTGTCGCAGTTTAGAAGATTTGTCGCCGGATTTGGCACAAGTGCACATGTCTTCGCCTGAAAATAGCATAACCTATTTGGCGTGTCAAAGTGATTGCTTTTGTAGAAGAGTAATAAAAAAGCACAGTGCTATATCTGCGATTACTGTAGCACTAATGGAGTTTTCGCGCAGGCCTTAGGATACCAAAATTCCCTACTGAATCGTGAGCTTACGACGTTCTGGTGCACATCTCAGTGTAGGGTCACTGCTCCACCTGACGGAGCTCCGCTGCCCAAGAAATCTAAAAATATGCGTCGCGTAGTAACCGAGAGGTTCCGCTGGCATTTTCACGCATTTTAGGGTGCTTTTATGACGGCTTTGTCTGCTTTAGGATTGAGGACATGCGTGGCGTGTACTGCGGTGCAACTGCCATAACTGTGCTCACAGCGTGTTACCGGCGTATGCCAGCTCTATACAATGCCGTAAGTAGGCGTGAGAGGCGGGGCCGAAAATGGTGGCGTGATGGTATCAGCGCCATCATGGCAAAAGGCTGCAACATAAAGAGGGTAGGTGGGGACATGCACCTTGAGGCCAAGAAGATCGAAGCACACTATCGCTTCAGGAGCATGGGCTTCCTCATTTGCGTTGTGCTTGAGAAATGATTTTTGCTTTATTAGGTAAATCCCTGCAATTGTTTCTTCTTCACGTGTCTAGTGCACGTTATTTCGGACATCAAAGATTTTGTGCACTGATATTGAACAGTGTTCGCCATGTTTTAAATCTGTATTCACCACTGCGTGATTGCGTGAAATTAGACACTGGACGGATGACAAGCCGGGGTCCTGAAATATTTTGGAATGAAAAAATAACATTAAACCTTATGCCGGTTATTGAGAATGAATGGCGTCTTGAGCAAAATTAGGTTAGTCGGCTAGCGCGATATGTGAGACCACAATATATAAAGCTCAAAGATGAATATTCTACCACTTATCTGCCACCACGTTGCATGCCTAAAGTGCCGAATATGTCATGGAGATCGCTTGCGATGACGATAACAACGAGACCGATGTGGCAATTGTAGGCTAAATTGATGCATTTCATCGTTTCAAACCAGGCTTCAGCTCCACGAATATAAAGTGTAATAGACCAAATCACTTCTGTAATCTAAAAATTTCCATTATATTCCTAACATTTTAGTATATAATATGATAGGCGTTGCCTGAAAGTGTGGTTATAGGATATGAGGTTAAGTAATTGATTTCGTTTGTCGTAAATAATTTAGTTGTACTTACACAGAACCAGTTTAGGTTCAGGTTTTACTGCTTCGAAGGGGGCAGTTTGAATGAGAGTTAGCTTGCGTCTAGAAGGCGCAATGTGTACTGTTTGGATTCTACAACACATGAGAGCCACATACTCGCAGGTCACCGCCACACTGCATTAAAGCATGCACATTTCAGGGCGTCCGGTATCCTCCGTCACGAAAAGAGGGAGACGCGGTGTTGTCTGGGTAACGCATCAGCGCAAAATGCAGCATGTGGCATTTTGCGCCGGCTGCCGTCGGGCCGCACCGATAGATGCTGGTCGCACCTGGTGTTTGACTATAGAGTGCTCGCGTTCTGCTAACGTAGTGTCACTGTGCCCAGCGTACACACGCGTCAATGCCACATTGGAGTACAATAGGCCATTCATGATGCGCTCGTGGCTGTTTTGCCAGCTTCACATATAGCCAATTTGGTGTTACGTGACGCCAAGTAATGACAAACTATATGAATGAAAAAAAATGAATGATGACAGACCTTGTGGATTACATAATAAGTTAAGAGAGCAATTTCAAAGTCAAACAATCCACGACATCACGTTCATATTTAAGCAACACATTTTCAAGAACTTAGATCTTGTTTAGCATACTTCTAGAATGTAGATAAGGTACAGTTATCTCTTTAAATTTCTTAGCGAACATCGGTGGTTTTGAGTGTCTCTATCTATCTATCTATCTATCTATTTATCTATCTATCTATCTATCTGTCTATCCGCCCATGATTTTTACCTCTCCTGGCCGTTTCGAGAATGGCATCAATAGCAAACATGGTAAAGAATAACATGACTGTATGAAAAAAATCGACTAGTCATAACATACAAATCTTGACATGTATGTCATGACTGTAATAATTTACATTTCATGGTCCTGCTGCTCTTGCGGTGGTTTCGTTCACATGGAATGTTGAAAACTGATATGGTATGGCATGATTGCATGACAAACGCAATCGACAGACTCAAACATGAAAATCATGACATGCGTGTCATGTAACCACATGAATACATGCCACGCTTATGATGCGATCACGGCCGTTTCGCTAGCATGACATATACCAAATTTGGTATTAAAGTACGTGAAAGGATGATGAAGGTGCGTGACTTGTGCAAACATGATAATTATGATGTGCGTGTCAAGTAACAACTTGACTACATCGCACGCTTATGATGCGCTGACGGCCGTTTCGCTAGCTTCACTTCTTCCAAATTTGGTAATGCGGGGTGGGAATAGATGGCGAAGGTATGATACTGGTGCAAACATGATAAACATGAGATGCACGTTATGTATGAACCTGACTACATGCTATAGTATACGATCATGATGCGCTTGCGGCCGTTTCGCTGTGGCTCCACAAATGCCAAATTTGGTATTACGTGACGCTAATGAATTACGAAGACATGTAATTGGTGCAAACATGATAATCATAAGATGCGTGTCATGTGAGAACATGGCCACCTGCCACAGTCAAGGCACCAATACATTTCGACGGGACGAGGTGTGCGTGCTCGCCGGCGTTCACGTCGTCGCGTCACGCCGGCGTTTCCACGCAAGACACTTGCCCTGCCATATACTCGCAAGCGCACGCCGCGCTGCTTTGCTTTGAGGCATACGCATTTTAACACGTCCGGCGTCCCTCCTTCACGAAAAGAGGGAGATGTGAAATTGTCTGGGTAATGCATCGTCGCGAAATGCAGCATGTCGCGTTTCGGGCCGGTTGTCGGGCCGCGCCGGCGGATGCTGGTCGCGTCTGGTGTCAGACTATAAAGTGCTCTCGTTTTGATAACGTAGTGTCGCTGTGCCCAGCATGTACGCGCGCGTCAACGCTACAGGGGAGTATATTGGGCCCTTTACTGCGTGCTCGCGGCCGTTTTGCTAGCTCCACAAATACCGAAATTGGTGTTAAGTGGCTTCAATGAATGACGAGGTATACTACATGTGCAAACATGACATTTCTGACACGCGCGTCATGTAAGAACATGACAACATACCACGTTCATAGCGTGCTCACAGCAGGGCCGCTAGCTCCACATATACTAAAGTTGGTATCACGTGACGTGCATGGTTGACGAAGTTAAACGACACATCCAAACATAATAATCTTGACACTGAAGACATGTACGACACCATTTACCTCCACCTCGTGACGTCGGGCTGATTTTAAGCTGACATATCACACTTTTTATTCGTTCTTCGCATATCTTTTATTGCCACTGTACGTGGGATCTGCGAATTCTCGCGTTCCGAATTCTCTGAATTGTACGCTACCACTTGAAAACCGATTATTTATTTCCACGGGAATCGTCCCATTATAATAATTGTACATATATACCTATGCATATATTTATCCGTTTGAAGACGCTAATCTCTGTCTTACTGTGTGTCCACCTGCCAAGATATTTAGCAAGGCGGTTAAAGTTTTAACACTTGTGGAACGTCCACCCACTTTGAACTGGTTGCTGCACTCGCACTTGTGAATATAGATCAAAAAGCGAATATATGCATATCTGAGGTGCCAAATGAACACTTAGTATTAGGTGACTTGTTAATTTACTAGAGCACACATAGATATGTAGTTTTACCGCCCCTAGCTTTTTGTTGGCTGCTCTCAAACGCAATGCTTGGCCCGAAAAAGCCCTGTGCAAATATTTTGGTGTCACTAGGTTTTGCACAAGCTCACTGGCACTCAGTTTGTGAACCTAGTGCAGAATCATTGTGAACGCCAGACACAATTGCAGTGATACTGACTTCTACACAAGTTCATGTTTTCCTACAGCACTGCCTGATGGCGTCTTAATCCTAAGTAGCACCACCTCTCTTTTATCCATGCCAGCTGTATGTGGCCGATTTAACATAGAAGAGGTGCTGTCTAAGACAGGGCAAATTATAAAGGGCCTTTTGATGAAATACAACCTTCTTTACAAGGCATGCATCAGGGCTCATGTAGTACGGCCTTCAGAAAATTATTGTCTTTCGATGACATTTGCAGCAAAGCATGCTGATACACGACCAGTTGATTTAGTTCAGGCGTTTCTTTCATGTGCCACATAAAGCACCCGACACGCACGCTTTGCCCTTTGCAAGTGGGGCCAAGCGTTGCTTTAGTTGCCAATTGAAGTGCACTGATATATGATCAAAATACAAAGTCTGGGTAAAAGGACTTCACCGTAAGATAGCTTTTACAGTATATGTATATCTCTAAAAATCGCACCCACAATGAAACCTTCCGGACGTTTGTAAAATATGGGCGCTGTAGTTACCTTCTGGTTCAAATTTTTGTAACACCATAACACTTGCGTTTCACCGCCCAGACAGTTGTGTTAGAGTGAGCATAAATTACAGTTTATTTTTCATTTGAGTTGGACGGGGCATCTGAGCTTTTACTCTCACTAATGAGCAAAAAGCAGCCGTACCATGCGCAGTCGAAAAAATGAAACACCAGTTTGCTTAATAACAAAAGAAATTAGAAACGAATAGGTCGCGCTTGGTATTAGGAATAACTAAATAAAATACTGACGATATGTGGGATTTAGCGTCCCAAAACCACCACTTGATTATGAGAGACACCGTAGTGGAGGGCTACGGAAATTTCGACCACTTGGGGTTCTGTAACGTGTTCTTAAACCTGAGCACACGGGCCTACAAAATTTTCACATCCATCTAAAACGCAGCCTCCGCAGCCAGGAGTCAATCCTGCGATCTTCGTGAAAGCAGCCGAGTACTTTAGCCACTAGACCATCACGGCGGGGCTGAATAAAACTTTGTGCGTGTTAGTCTATCTTTGCTGTATACACCCTTTTAGATTTCGTCTTCAATTCCAGTGAATGACTCGTTTCGTACTTAGTCTAAGGTTTAAGGTTTATCGCAAGCATAACGCCGCAGAACTTTTCTAAAAGAAAGCACGCGGCTACGAAACAACGTGGACCGTGCAACAATCATTCATGAACTATGTACAGCATAGTACGCATTACTGTGGTTGCTGGGACACAGGTGTATTACGTCTGGCAAACAGGGCATGCAGACACAAGCACAATGTTTCTTGTGGAAAAGAGTTACTTGCGCACATTCAAAATAAAGGTTCAGTATAGTAAAGAAAACATAGTTTCAGCAACAAAGGCTATTAAGCTTTCTAAGGAGTCCAATAAGTAGTGACAGCCAATAATAAACGCATGTTACTGTGGCTTAATGTGCATTGTGTGTCCTTGAAGGTGGGCGAAGACGAGACTGTGGCAGCACACTGGGTTAGAATGTTCCTGTCTGCGGGCCTGGGTCAAATACGCCTTCTTTCATATTTTTTCCGATAGCAAAAAAGATCGGTTGTTTGTCGAGTTTAGTGAAGCACTGGGAACCAAGTCAGTCCCTACCAGACATGTCACACTCCGGAGATTCTGCTGACGGGTGACGTGACGCACTTGGTGTTGACACAGTGCACGGGTGTTGAGAGCTAACTCGCTGATTCATTCACTTTCTCGACTCTGTGGTAAAGCAGTCCCGACCAGAAATTCTCATTTTGTGCTAGAATTCGTGTCGACATGCCTTTCTTGTTATATGTGCACGTTGCAAACTTCGGCAATGCCTCGAGGGACGTGTTCGGTGCTTGCTCAACTAAGGCTGTCGAAATCAGGCCCATGTACAGTTATCCTTGATATTTTATTCTGCTGATGTGCCAATCCTAGAGAAACTCTTCCTTGAAGTCTGGCATTCCTCTTCCGGGCTGTTTGCCTCTTCTGTTAATTGACTGCAATATTTACTGGCAACGAAAATCTCGGTTTTTTCAGAAGGAATCCACAGAAACACGGTTAGAATGTGAACAAAATTCTGTCGCTTCTATAGACACCACTATTCGGAAGTTTTTGCATATAATCACACCTAAAATAACTTCTACATAACAAGACTTGCTTCTTTTCGCCTGGTCTACATATTGACTGTAAAGCCTAAGTTATGTTTGCACCTCCCCCTTCCCATCCGATCAGCAGTGTAGCAAACCGGCTGCCTATAGGCTGGTTAACCTCCCTGCCCTTCTTTTTTTCCTATTTTCCTTACTTCCTTCCAAGTGAGTTTATTTGGTTCACTTTATTCGACGACACAAGACTGGCACTTTAGCACGTGTTTTTCATTGCAAAGTTGGGTGACAGATACGTCAAAGATATCCTGCGTTAAGTTTTTTTTCAAGTTTAAGCATTCTTTTTCATGCAGTGTACTGTAAGACAAAAATACCCGAGAGAGGAGTAAGGTAGCCCGTTAGGTCGCGCCATGAACAATTAGGCTGTTGAAGGATCAACCAAAGAAGGAGGCGTGCCGTATGCCAAACAGTGTGTATGCGAAAGAGCAGGCCGTAGGCAGAGATACGTTCGATGTGCGAACCGTTGCCAAGGAAACTAACCGTCCTCCTACAGCGCAGGTAAGTCTTCCCATATATGTTCGTGGTAGCATGTCGATTGTAGCATGTCGATTGTAGCCTTAGCTATGCACGTATGGCTGGATGATCACTTAATGCGGCTTTCAGCGTTTCGCCTCTTCCTAAAAACTGTGAAGCTGGTGTCATCTCATTAAAATTGCTTGCTCTCACCTATATTAGGTAAAAGTATACTGTCAATCATGTGTAGCGAATATACGCGAACTGTAGGCCCTGGTATACGAGTATGTTTCAAACGTCTCCGAAGGGGAGAGTCTGATTGCTTAGGCGGGAGAAGTTTCACTTTAGTCTTAACCAGCCATATATATTCGTCATACCATATTATCCTCTCATACTAAATTATGGTCTTCGGCAAGTTGAGAAGGTGATCTTGAGAGCCCTAGGACGTAGGCGTCTAGATAGATAGATAGATAGATAGATAGATAGATAGATAGATAGATAGATAGATAGATAGATAGATAGACAGACAGACAGACAGACAGACAGATAGATAGATAGATAGATAGATAGATAGATAGATAGATAGATAGATAGATAGATAGATAGATAGATAGATAGATAGACAAACAGACAAATAGATACATACACAGATAGACAGATAGATAGATAGATAGATAGATAGATAGATAGATAGATAGATAGATAGATAGATAGATAGCTTCTTTAAGTCGAAATAGTATTATGTCGGAAGCTACCATGGCTCTACTGACGTATTTCGGTCACGCATATCAAGTGGTAGTATATATACTAAGAGAAAGCAAAGACAAAAACATGAAGGAAATGTTCCGTTCCGAGGCGTCGAACCAGCAACGTCTCACTTAACAGTGCGCTACGCAAGCCGCTAGGCCACAGATCATAAGTTTTCATAGTTGCTACCGGCAAGCCACCTAGGTACATTATATACAGTTGGCGGTCCTCAAAGCTCCTAAACTTCAACGCATTGTTGTCACTAGTAGCAAGATAGAGCGATGGCCTCGTGTTACACGCCTCTCTCCTTTCTTTGAGCGTGCGCCTACGCCGAACGTGGTCTACGAGATGGCACGCACGCTTATCAGATCAGACTATCGTGAGTCAGGAAAACAAGAAAGTCATTGCGCTCGCTGCCGTGGCCGCGTTTACGAAAAGAACACGCTGCTCACATGATGAGGTAAGAGATGTGACAATTGTTCGCACTCGTCCTCAGTGTAGTTCTGTGTTGCTATTGCACGTACGTCTTTCTGTTTGAGCAGCGTTTTTTATGTGCCGAGCGGAGACAGTTGTTTGACCTCGCTCATGCTTTGTATGCTACTTTTGTGCGTACTTTCTGCATGAGGTGCGCATTGTGAGTTCTGAGAAGCGTGCCGTTCTTCGCATGAAATTGCACTTCTTAGCTTTAGCATTCATTGCAGCGCCCTTGTGGACAATGGTAAATAAGTGCTTAACTACTTTGATGAAGACACGTGTAACTAACGTTTCATATCATTTTCTAACAAGAGAGATGATCATCCTAATTTCATTCGAAAAGAGCATGCCTTTTTCGCTATACTTTTCTACTTAGACATAGAGGGGTAACTCTCCGTGTAGTTTGTCACTCTGACAGCACTATCACCGTAATTGCTTTTAGACTGATATTATTGAGCAGCTCAATAGGTCCTCTTGAACGTCTCACTCGATGTTTTTAGCAAGGAGTGCAAAGGACGAATTGCTGGCTCGTTGAGCCAAGCAAGGAATTCAATAGAACTATTTTTAGGTAATATCAGTGTACCTCGGTATCGCCGATTCTCACAAGCTCCAAATCTCAACGCGTGCGTACTCCCAATTATTTGGATATCCTCTAGAGCAGAAGGACGGGCGAGTGTTTGAAAGGTATTGCGTGCTCTGGAGCTTTCAGTTTATGGTTGTATAACCTACACCCCTTTTCTTATTTTTGTTTTCGCTGCTGTTGCAATTTGTTGTGTCCTAAAGCATATCGGGAATATTTCATTGTATTTCTGTCATACCGACTAACAGTTTTGAGGTCACAAAGCGGAAAATAAACATGTGAAAACGGTTGGGCGTTTTCTACCATTCGGTATGGTACCTCACAAAGAAAAAAGGCTTCACCCGCAGCGTAGCAAAATAATATATCTCACTCTACGTCGAGACAAAGTGAACTACGTCTGCTGAGGCCGATATTTTCTGCTTCTTTCAGAATAGAATTATGTTAGGAAGCGTCACTTTCTTTCGCTGTCACACGCACCGACTTTCACAGACTGTCTTTTTTCGTTGTTCGCACGAGTCGCAAAGTATATTGAAAACGAAATGGAGAGTTACAAACATTCAGTGAGACAGAAGACGAAGAAACACAAACCTGTCTTAAAATTCTGACAAACATTAACTGGCACCCAACAGCTTGGTAGGTTGAAGAGGAAAGCTTTTTGTATTTTGTTTGGAAATTACTTGTGGGAATGATTTTCACACTTCTCTGCACAAACATCCTTCAAGTCATTCCCTTCCGTTTAAAACTGCGTAGGAGCTACTTTAATATCAATTTTATTATTCTGACGTGGACCTAGGCGATACCTTTCATTAAGTCACTTGTCAATGAGAATCACGAGCACAAAAAAATAATGCAGACTGTGCACCGTAAAATGCTGAGTGTTCCAGGCATTCGCAAAATGAATGATGTTTTCTTGCTCAATCATTTGTGTCAGAAGCATGAACCGAGTCTTCAAATGCTTTACGTGAACTATACTTTTTTTAAAGAAAGTTCTCTTTTTATCGTCTTTACCGAATACTTTTGTTGTAAGAATATTGTACAAATTTACCAAAATTATCATGCACCACTTCAGTTGCTTAGGCTTCAGAAGAAATAAATATATGAACAAAATAAAACTTTCGCGCGTATGATTGAGCCTATACAGGAGCACCTTCACTAGTCGGTATAACACACAAGCTGAATGCTTATGTGGTCCTTAGAACATTTGGCCCTCAAACATGTTCACTTCACGCAAACAGTTTAATACTGCTAATGGCCTTCGTGCTAAATTCTATACCGACGTTACACCCAGCATCAGGAATTAACGTTGATCTTAAGTACAATTCGCCAATTCTGATATATAAAGGATAGGTCAGCTTGTTGCTACGAATTCATGCAAAACGAGTTAGCGTGCAATGAGAGACAAGAGCGAGGTTAGAACTGCACATATCTAGTTCACGTGTCTTGGCTTTCCTCTCGTGTCCGTTTTTACACTGCCATTCTACATTAGTTAGGAGACTGTCCGTTGTAGTTACACAGGACTAATTCAAGAGGCTTCAATAAACCTGTCCAGTTCAAAGTACCGGTATATTACGCTTAATTTTTACGCTAGGGCATATATTCAAACATTTTGAAAGGATTGTTTCCAAAGAAGTATATGAAGCTCGCCGTCAGATGGTTATACCGAATAACAGTCTATGATAGTGTCCTAAGAAAGGCTGCTATATCTAATAAAAAGGTATTCAACTTCGCAAGTATTTTCGCATATCATTTCCCTTCACTTCTTTTATCTTATTTCTCTCGATTCTGTACATACGCAACAAAAGGTTGCAAAAAGTAAATCTTCGTTCAATGGACTCATAGGGTTCAGAAGCTCTTGTGCACGTAGCTTAATTCACTACCCACGCATAAACCACCTATATGTACTTAATCTGCACTTTACCTACACTATTCAGCATATCTCATGCCAATGCAGAAAAAAATTGCCTGTGTTATCTCGCCAAAAATTTTGAGAGACGCAACTGGTGTCACAGAGTACGACAAAGATATCGCAAGAAAACGACTATTTATTCATTGTTTTCAGCTGTTTACCTACGAGTTTTGACCTTTAGGCGCAAAACTTTAGACTCATTGTGCATAACCTTCGCATACGCCTTTGAAAGCTTCCAAAACATTTGCGACAAGCACTGTAAATATTGAGTAAAACTTAAGAGTTATTTGAAAGTCATTCATATAATTGAAAAAGGGTATCCAAAATGTCTGTCACTCACCTGATTTGCTTTTTTATTGTTCTCAGTTTGTACCTTTTGCAAACTTATTCTGTCGCTTTGTTTGTTTGTTAGATCCATACATACATTTGATATACAATCGGAAGTAAATGTCTCCTAACTATCTAGCAGAATAACTCATTCTATCGCACCCTAGACAATTCATATATTCAATGTAAATGTAGTTGCAAAACTACACAACGCAACTACACAGAAAGCCACAGTGACTGGTAAAATACACTGAATGTTTCAAACGTGCAATCAAGACACCTGTGGTTTACAAAGCAGGTTTGTTTTGAAATCACCTCTAGTTTTGTTATTAGGAAAACTGTGTTTTTAGGTCACTTTCGAGGAGCCAAGAAGCTTTACAACAGTTTAACACGCCGGATTCGAACAAGCTAAAGTTGTGTTTTTACATTTTAAATAAATTCTTACTAAACTATAACGTGCTTACGCATGGCTTCATACATTCTAATTATACAGCAAAGTACTAAATTCTCTAATAAACTGCCTTTCACTTTGGAATTATTAGTGTGAGCGCTCAAGAAAAGTCATAAACGTTGGAGTGTTTCAGATACAATACAAGTACTTTTTGTAGGAATGACAGTCCAGATCAATATTAAGAAAAATATTTTGCTACCTTGCACAGTTCAGTCACGCCATATTTATCAAGTGAAAGAGAACCACTAGAAAGGAAATACAGGCCGCGCGTATTTCTGAGGTGGCAAACGTTCACAACATCCACCGTCGATTTTACCGAGTAATAGACTGCGTATTTAGGCACAATCACGTTTTAAAGGGGATTTCCCATCAATTCCTAGTGCAATGAACGCTTAATCCATTGGTAATCATTTTTATAAACTGCAGCTTCAATGACAATAGTGCGGGACAGGAAGGAAAAACAATAGCAAATAAACTTTCACGAATAAGTTTCCAGAAAACATTTAAATGGTGTAGAGTGGAAACTTCCAAGATGCAAATTTTAAGCATCAATATTTCAAGGAACAAAGCTTTACTTCCACATATGTCAGCGGTTGAAGAAGGTTGCTAGGCTAATGGTGTGCTCGTTCCTTGTATATGGAAGACTGGAAATCTAAAGATAGTTTATTAAAGCATTAGGGCAGGGAGGGCTGTAAGCGTGTAAAGAAATAAAAGATGAAAATCATAGAGACATTTCGCAACTCTGTTGAGGCGTAACTTGGAAGAAAATTTGGAAGAAGCAAAATCCCTGTCCTGTTTTCACACAAGCATGTAGTAAAACACTGTTGTTTCGTCTCCCCTTTTCATTGGGTGTAACATATTCTTGTTTATTGGGCAAGTGAAAACAACACGCTGTTTATGAAGCTCATCAGCTCCATATGCAGCATGAATAAATGCTTGAGTCTATTTATTAGCAAGCATTGCTCTTCGTCTTTCTACTGCTAGTTAGGGTAGGGCTTTTTGGACCCGTCATAGAGAATTGTAGTAGGGCACACCAACAGGAGTTCGAATGAATGCTCGTGCAAGCTTAGGAGCCCACCAAGCCAAGTCCTTGAACCCCTGGCTCACACTAAGCCAGTAAACGCATCGAGTGCCGTAAAGAGAAGTGCGGAGTGCGATGTAACGACACAATCAAGCACTTAATTGCCTTTGGAACCACCATACACACAGGGCAGCTTTTGCTTCCGGCTCGCGAGGAAGCAAATGCCTTGAAAAGATTAGGTTATTTGAATAAAGAAGCGTATTTCTCACGCAGAGGCTTTGAGTGGATCTCATGTATCCACAGGATGTGTGCTTCAAGCATCAACAAAAACCCCATAGTGAACAGGTTACACATGTATGTTTGATATTCAATTTTTAGGACAATCGCGCTCCTTTTACAATGCCCAAATTTTAATACTTACGAACAATAGATGTTCCCGTCTTCTTTAAGAGTTGTATTGAAGACTGCATAAGACACGAACGTATCTTTTTATTATACTGCATGGCTTAGGAAATCCTGATGCTATCGTGATGAATATACTGATATCTATTTTTTCCTATGATTACCTGCAAAGTGCACAGTCTCAATGTGCCTGAAATTGAACATGTTATGGTCGAAATTCTTCCTGGCAACACATCACAAAAAACCGTGTACATTCTCAAAGTCTACAGTAGTACCAGCCATCATAGACAAAGGTTCACACGATTGCTCCAGAAAGCCGTCCGTCTCGCAGGGCCTAACGCGCTGGTGATCGCGGGTGATTTTAACGCCGCGCATAGCGCCTGGAGCTACGCGTACGACAAACTCAATGGTAGCGAGCTTTGGAAAAATGCAAATGACATGGGCCTTATTCAAATTATGGACAATGCCTTCCCTACTCGCACCGGTACGTACACGCAAAGAGACACTACACTGGATTTCGGCTTCGTCAAGAATATCACCGACACCCGCTGGTCCAACCTCATGAGAGATCTCAGTAGCGACCACTTCATATGGGCCGTACACCTGCCACAATCAGAAGGAACACCCAGTCGTACACGTGGGTTGACGGCGACCTCCTTCGTAAGATCTGCGCAGAACGACCTCCTCCCGATACCCCACCGAGCCTCGAGACGTTCATGGCCTAGCTCAAAGCTGACGTCAACAAGGCAACCAAAACTATCAGTACGGACCTTCCAACTGAAAAGATGGACAGTCGTCTCGGCCACCTTCTCGAGGCCAAAAAGTCTCTAAGGGCCCCGTGGAAGGGCCAGCGCCTTAATCGGATGTTACGCAAACGCATATCTCAGCTGAACAAGACCGTGGTGCATCACTGCCGCATCCTTTCAAAACAGCAGAGGAACTAAGTGCGTAACTCAAATAATGGTCAGGTTCTTAATGGCAAAACGTGGAACTTACTCAAACACATCATCAATGAAACCAACACTTGCACGAATCAGCGTCATTCAATCGTGAAGATACTTCATCAAGCTATACAGACAGTATCATCGGAAGAGGTTGTGAAGAACCTAGTGGAGAAATATCTCCCGCTTCCCACCGGGGCTCTGACCCCTCACCCCATTTATTCTGGCAGCGATAACACTAACTTAGACGCCGACTTTTCTATTGAAGATGTGCGCCGAGCTCTCCATGAGCTCAATGGCCACTCAGCCCCTGGCCCCGACGGCATCACCAACAAGCTCATACGCAAACTGGACGATCTCACCGTCACTTACCTCACAGGAACTATCAACGAAATATTGAAGTAGGGTGAGACACCCGATGCCTGGAAACTAGCTCACGCGGTTCTCATCCCCAAACCGGGAAAGAGGCCGAGCGTAGATCACCTACGTTCACATATCTAACGTCGTGCGTCAGCAAGGTGGCTGAGAACGTCGTCCTCAACAGGGCTGGTTGATACCTCGAAGATGACGACTGTCTCCAGCACCACATGATTGGCTTTCAACCAGGCTAATCCACTCAAGACGCCATGTTACTCCTAAAGCATCGCCCCGCCAGAGTGGTCTAGTGGTTAAGGTACTCGGCTGGTGACCTGCTGGTCGCGGGATCAAATCCCGGCTGCGGCGTCTGCAATTCCGATGGAGGCGGAAATGGTGTAGGCACGTGTGCTCAGATTTGGGTGCACGTTAAAGAATCCCAGGTGGTCGAATCTTCCGGAGCCCTCCACTACGGCGTCCGTCATAATCATACGGAGGTTTGGGACGATGAACCCCACATATCAATCAATCTATCGATCAACTTCTAAAGCATCAAACTCTAGATGGCAGAAACACTCGGGACACTCGTGCAATACTTGGTCTCGATTTAGAAAAGGCATTCAATACCACATCGCACTGGTGAATCTTGAAAGCAATCGCAGCCCTCGGCCTAGATCATCAATTTTGCTACTTTATCCGCTCTTTTCTCACTCAACACAGAGCCGTCCTCCGCGTGGCAGACCTAGTGTCGGAAGAAGTGGAGCTCGTGCAGCGGGGCACTCCTCACGGATCCGTCCTCTCGCCCATGCTTTTAAACCTTGTGATGATCGGGCTTTTCGAAAGTACTTTCGAAAATAGACGGGCTAAACCACACTATGTATGCGGACGATGTAACCATACACAGGGTCAGATGGCTTCATTAAGTCCGCCCTGCAAGAGGCCATCGATATGGTCGAGTTCTACCTCAACCACACCGGTCTCAGTTGCATACACGCAAAGTCTTCGCTATTGATATATTTGCCCAAACTCCGGGGTGCCATTACCAAAGGGTGGAAACCTCCGGCGAAACGTAGTATCACTCTCCACACCAGAGATGGTCATACAGTACCCAGGGTAGACACCATCAAGGTCCTCGGCATGATCATCGAGTCTCGCAGAACCAACACCCAAACAGTACACAAGCTCAGGACTAAGACTCAGAATGCCATACGACTCATACAGGCACCATGGTCTCAAAGAAGACAACCTGCTGCGGCTTGTACACGTGTCTGTTCTGTTCTATTTTACCTGCGTTGCCGCTATACACAAATGGCTACGTGCTGAGCGTGATCAACTCAAAGCGCTTATTTGCAAGGGGGTCAAATGAGCTGTTGGCCTCCCTATCACCACTTCAACGTACATCCTCGAGCTCGGCGTATATAACACGCTAGAAAAGATCGCCGAAGCTCAGGAACGCGTGCAATTGACCCGACTCACCACCAACAAGGCGGGCCGCCTTATTGTGTGCGAGCTCGGCTTCTCCTCGACGGCGAGGGGTTCCCTAGAGTTGACTCTATTTCCCCGTGAAATCCGCGACCTTCTCACGATCGCTCCCATTCTGCGAAATGTGCACCCCGAACACAACAGAGGCAGGCACCGTGTGCGTGCGATCGCCTATTTCAAGCGGATAGACATGAAAGCGGACAACATGTCGTTCGTGGAACCCGCTGCCCATCACAACAACTGAGCCTTTGCAGCGGTCGCGTTATTATTCGTGCTGCAGATTTTTAACTCTGCACACAATCCTCACCGGAACCGCGAAGTATCGGAGAAAAAAGGCTATAGCTATAGCTATGCTCGACAGCAAACGGGAACTCATCTACAGCGACTCCAGACCGGCCATTAAACTCTTCGAACGCTCTGTCATCTTCGAAAAGAAGTTATGTATCCTGCGCAGAGCGGACCAAAGTGCCCTGAAGCACCACACTGTCACCTGGTTCCCCGCTCATCTCGGCCAGGTACCGGGTGCCCTATCCAACCTCACCGAGATCGCCCATGATGCAGCGCGCGCAATTACCGACCGCACCCCCACAGCGCAACCCCATATTCCTGAGTTAGAGACCAGTCGGGATGCACTCATTACGTACAATGACATAACAAGGCACTTTTACCTTGAACACCGCATTTTCCACACTAACATCCGAAACTTAACAGACCGCAGGTATTAACCCTACGCCTATTACAGACCCACACGTACCCAAACCTTGTCACGCTTCACGTTCATTATCCTGGTGCATACCCCAGCGACACATGCTCCTCGTGTGCACACACGGCGACACTCGCTCACATTCTCTGGGAGTGAAGAAAAACTCCTACCGACTCTACCTCAAACAATTGGGAGAGGTCCCTCAGGAGCTCACTTCTCGCCGACCAGCAATGGGCCGTGCAGCAGGCCCACGAAGCGGCCGCCAGGTACTCTCTGTTGGTCCCTACGTGAGAGACACCAGCTACGCATTAAGCACGTCCTGCAGATATGAAATAAAGTTTGTTCATTCTATTCCATTCTATTTGCAAGAATACCTGTTAAGTTTACTTGAATCATAACTGTTATTCGGTGTATCAGGTATACCACCCTTGCTATCCACGTTTCATTGGTGGAACAACGTCCTAATTAGGTGAAATGGCACAAGACAACTTCACGAAGCAACTGCATACGCGGACAATTAGTGTTCGATCTTGCTGCTGTAAAGTTGCTTCGAAAGAGAGCTCGCTTTAATAGCACGAACGCGACTTCAGTCGCTTAACAGAAGCTTCACTACTTACCCTAATATTTTTCATTTTCCTGACTTTGACCATCACTCACAATCACGTTGCACCGTCCCCCACCTTTTTTATTTGAGGCATGAGGATGTGCTACTTCAGTGGCTTAAGTGCCTTCTTTTTAATTTGTTAACACAACTATCAGCTGGTAATAGAAAGTTGCTCGCAGACAACTAAAACTGAAACTAGTTACAGCCTTCACGCTTATTCATCTTGGGCATGATCATATGAGTGAGTCCGGCAGCAGCATGGCAGACGGTTCTTGCAAACACGTGTGCTTCTTATTGCAGAGTGCCGCAAGCATCGCTGGCACGTACTTTCTTTGCTACGTTTGACTTTCAAGTTTCCCTCTCAACCGCTCTGCGTTTGATGGCTCTCTTTTCAGTAAAGCTTGCTATTCGACAGGTGGCAATGTTACCGCTCTTTTGACTGACCCTGGTTTTGATTCATTGGACTGCGCATGACACAGCTCTGGAACGTCATCGACATGAACACGACATGATATAAAGCCGACGCTACGGTCAATCCTCTTCAGTGGGCTTGACAGTGGCATGGCAGAAGGTTCTTGCAAATACGTGTGCTTCTTATTGCAGGTAGCCCCGATGTATCCTTCTAAATGATAACGGATCGATGACCGTTTTTAGTTGCTTCAGCCAGACCCTCACAACATTTTGTGTGTTTTTTCATGTCTCCTGCATTTCCTGAGGATCTTGTTGCAACTCTCTGGAGATGTTGAGTTAAACTCCAGCCCAGATAAAAGGTAGAAAATCTGTTCACAGAACTGATAGCCGGACAGAAGCGAATTGCTGAAGAGCTTTCTTCGCTCAGTTCAAGCATGACTTCTTTTGAACAGCGTCTAGAAAACATTGAAACGTTGTCTTCGACTGTAAATGATCTCCTTCAACGCATTTATCTCGAGACGTCTCGGCCCACGTCTCGACAAACTTGATCGCAGAAACGATGACCTTGAAAATTGATCCCGCATGAATAGCTTGATTTTATATAGCCTGAATTAACCAACGGATGAGACTTCTGAAACATTGCTGGTTTTTGTGATGAATTTGCTGCCTTCCAAGATTGGAATCCAATACGATGGCATTGAATGCTGCCACAGACTCGGCACGCGAGGAAGTGAAAAGAAGCGCCCTGTAATCTTTAAGTTGCTGGATTTCAGAACCAAGCTTGATATTCTTAAGAATGCCAGAAAGCTGAAAGGAACCAACATATACATTAACAAAGATTTTTCTGCACGCGTACGGCAAAACCGCATATACTTGTGGGATCATTCGGTTGATGTCCGTAAACAGCCATTTAAATATAGATTACAATATGATAGTAGACAGCGTTCGCTACACGTGGGAAAGTGTTCGCAAAACAATTGTTCAGGCTCCTCGTGCCACCGTTTCTATGAACACAGAGTGACTCAGCAGTGAGCGGAAACTAACCCTTTTGAACATAAATTCTCGCAGTCTGCTTAACAAGGTTCAGGATTTCAATTGGCTAGTAGAATGTCACAACCCATCAGTTATTTGTGTTACGGAGACACGGCTGAACAGCGCAATAACAGATTGTGAATTTTTGCTGCCAGCCTATTCGGTCATAATAAATGAGAGACAATTTAGCAAAGGTGGTGGTGTTGCTGTCTTTTTTAGGAAAGGCATCAAATTTTCAGTACTACCTGAGCTTCCGAATACTGAGTCTGTTTGGTGTCGTATAAAACTTTCTGGTTTTGTGACGGTAATTGGTGCTGTTTATCGTCCACCGAGTTCTGAAGATGTATTTTTTCACGTTCCATAATATATAACCCGTAACCGAATTAATAGTTACCAAATGATCATCACAGGTGATTTCAGTGCTCCTTGTATTGATTTGGACTTGCTAACTTCAACAGGTCGTGAAAAGACAATATGCGACTTGCTGATTAACATGGCTATTTCTTTTGGCTTAACGCAGGTGGTTGAATGCCCAACCAGAGATAACTCTGTTCTGGATCTTGTGTTCATTAATGAAGAATTGCTGCAACATGGCTTTGAGTGTGATGGAATAGATGGTTTATCTGATCACAAGGGTGTGTTATTGCAACTTAACATGAGTCAAATACCTTTAACACGAGATTCAGCACCGTTACTGATTTCGCGCATGCTAACAATCGTGCAATTGTAGAATTGTTGGAATGCTCTTTGTGTAGTTTCATGGCAAGCAGTGAATCATGCAGTGTTGACGCATTGTTAGAGCAGTTTTATAATTTGAAGCGCACCTGTGTGACGCAGTTCGTCCCTCATAAATGTGTAAAACATAACCCGAAGCATCCTTGGCACACACGTGATATAATTCATCTTATACGACGCATTAAGCGCATACGCAAGCGCAACCGCCTCGATGCATCTCTTCTTTCGCTAAAGTCTGAGCTAAAGACAGAAATGACAGAAACAAAAAAAATTATTACAACACGACGTTAACAACATTCATGAAGGATAACACATCAAAATTTTGGAAAACAATACTTCCCTCTTCTCGTGACTCTACAGCATTCATTATCAACGATCAAACTTGCACTGATTCTGTCGCCATTTCTGAAGGCTTCAGCAGATACTTTCACTCTGTCTTCAGCCAAGATGATGGTTCTCATTCTCCTTTTGTACATAACTCGCAACTTGAGTTGCAGGGTCTCAAGGTAACTCACGCTGGGGTTCTTAACCAGTTGCTAAAGGTTGACACGGCTAAAAGCGTGGAACCTGATGCTATACCCAACATGTTTTTGAAGAGATACTCAGAATGTAATGCCCGTTATCTTACAGTGATCTTCAATAAATCTCTAGACACTTCAACCGTTCCCAAAGCTTGGAAAACTGCCAGCGTCGTTCTAGTATTTAAATCTGGTGACAAGCAGCTTATAGTAAATTATAGACCAATATATCTTATTTCGACTTGCGGTAAGCTTCTTGAGCACATTATTCACAAGCATATTGTACAGCAATTAACTTTCGAAATCTTCTCTCAAAACGCCAGCACGGCTTTCACTCTGCTTTCTCCAACGTCACGCAACTCATTGAGTTTACGCACGATATAGCTTCTACACTCGATAGTTACGATCAACTAGACGCCATTTTCATCAATTATTCGAAAGCTTTAGACATGGTCTGCAACAGAAGCTTCCATGTAATCTGCGAGCAATATTGAAAAATGTCTAAAAAAATAGACTGGATCACTAGCTACACTTAAAATCTCAGTTCGTTACTTTTTATTCGCACGCATTCTTCATCGGTAACAGTCACATCTGGAGTGCCTCAGGGTTCAGTGCTTGGACTTCTGTCATCTCTAGTTTTCAATATTGATGTAGTAAGTGTTTTTCATAACACCAATGTCAAGTTGTGCCTATATGCAGATGACTATGTTCTCTACCGCACTGTTACTGAAGCTAGTGATAAACAAGAAATAAACAAGGTATTTTGAATGTTCTGCGAGTGGAGTGATAGGTGGCAAATGAAAATAAATTTTACCAAAACAGTTGTCATGACTTTCGGTAAATTGGAAGTCGCTGAAATACTCTTACAATGCCAATGGTAGTTACTAGTCCCAAGTTGGTGGTTTCAAATACCTGGGTATCATTTTTTCACATAACCTAAAATGGCATGCCCATATCAACCATATTGACACGTCCCAATTCTCAAGTTTTGTTATCTCCCCAAAACACTACACAATTTTCAGCGCAAAACGCGCGTGCAGTTTTCGAGAAGCTTCCGGACTTTAGTATATCATTTCGATGAGACCACGCCCACTCTGCGAACTGTACAGATTATTCTGGAAGCTACGCCACCGCCAGCGATAACGCTAGAACATTCGATGGCAAAAGTGTAAATGCGGACGCACTTCGCAGCTTGTCAGTAGTGGATTGACGGCTGACGCTCCGTTTGCCGCTATCAGTCCAAGACTGCTACTGTAATTGGACTTTCCGTTTGCCGGGCACAGGTTCGCCCAAATAAACAGTTATATTCCAACACAAAGTCTCCTGTTTTCGGCCACGTCACGACCCTGTGACCATATCTATGCAAAAGTGCTTCGAAAACTTGGTTACATAAAGCGAACTTTAACAATTGCAACGTTGGAATGTAGGCTGAATGCCTACAAATCGCTAGTTCGTCCGATACTGGATTAGGCTTCAACTGTATGGTCTCTTCACCTCACGTGCGACATAATGCAGCTAGAATCAATCGATAAAAAGCTATCAGATTCATCTTCGGTAGTTATGATTGCAACTTCTCACCTTAGTCACATGCTCACATCCTATCGTTGCAGACTTTGGAGCATAGGCGCAAAAGCGAATGCGTAATTCTGCTGCACAAGATTGTCCAAACCCCATCCGGTATTCAGGCACCCTTCTTTTTTGTACCGCTATTACACACGTCACTAGAAAATTCCATTGACTTAACATTATTCCTTTCAGGACACATATTGACTGTTTTAAATTTTCGGTTTTTCCGTTCACTATTGTAACCTGGTACAACTTGAATGGTTCGCTTCGCGCATTCTCTTATGATGAGTTTGTTGAGAAACTACGAATACCCATCTTGTTTATTCTTTTTTCATTTTCTTAGCAGTTGTCTTTTTTTGTATTTCTATCAAAATCTGTACTCGCACCTGATGAAAGATTGCGTTCTGGAGCTATGTAAGCACATCATATCTTCATCTGTTTGTATAATTTTAGGGCTCATTTTTTTGTTGTTTGTACTAAAATATGTACCCACTCGTGCTATGTCTCGAAATCGAGACAGCAGTATGTATAAATAAAAATAAAAAAGATGTAGTGCACAAAAAATGTTGCTCTACATTTAGTCTTTATTATGGGAAAGCGCAAAAAGGGTGATGCTGCTTATGCCAATAAAGTTATTCTTGTGAGCAGCGCCGTTGTTTCCTGTATGCCCATAATATGTCATTCTGGTTCCTCGCGCCGAAAAAGGGGGGCAATGAAAGTTAACGCATACACAATTCTTTCGTTCGACATACTGTCAATGGTCACGTTACCAAAAATTTTTGTGCGTCCAATCAGCGTTAGCTCCGCTGAAACGGAAGAAAACTTGGTACACCGCTCAGGGGCGTGAAGAACGGTGTATTGACTCACATAAAAATATATTATACTGATCTTCGTTGAGCTTGCTATGACACACTTGCTACAGGTGTTCAACAATTTATGTTACTTGGTTTATGTGCAATGATGCGTGTCTTACCGCACGAACAGGCTAACCTAAATCTCGTTTCTACATGAACATGGCGAGTTTGTTGGGCATCAATTGTCAAGTGGATATTCCTGGTTGGCTCTCGGGGCCCCATCAACATAGTCTCTGACAGTATAGCCCCGAAGGGCCCGTCAATCAAGTATTTTATCAGGGGAATATGCTGTCACTCAAGCCTTCTCGCATGGACAAGTTTGTCCGCAAAGGTTATATAGCCGTCACGGGAGTAGCAGTTCAGTACAAAAGGAGCAACTCCCAGGAAGAAAAAAAAACTGAACTAAATGACAGGAGCTTCAGATCTGGCTTGTATGCCACATTAGATAGATAGATACGCGCTAAGTCGCCGAAGTTTGCTAAGAAATGCTTCGCATTTAAAAGTAGACCGTTACCAATACCACTCGGCGCCCTTCACACGTTACTATCTTTAGCATACTTTTAACAACAACAATGCACATCATGCAACAGTAGTAATGGAGGCATATAAAATAGAAGGAT
This sequence comes from Rhipicephalus microplus, assembly GCF_043290135.1. Lineage (NCBI taxonomy): Eukaryota > Metazoa > Arthropoda > Arachnida > Ixodida > Ixodidae > Rhipicephalus > Rhipicephalus microplus. Next base: position 124,900,372 of record NC_134700.1, read on the forward strand.
AGCGGCAAGGTTGCGCCAATGAACGTCAGTCTGATTTCGGCAGAAATCACTCATGTTTTTCGCACGTGAGGTAGCATAAGAAGCGGCTCGATAACGCGCGGTGTATATAGTTCTGAACCCTGAATGACCCGATTGTGCAGGCCATGAACTATTATTCATTTTTGAAATGTTCTGCATCTCGTTTATCTAATAAACCTGACCTGTGAGCTGGAACATGTACCAGTATGCTGCTTTATTGCCTTAAAAACTCCGTGTAGCTACATCAACAGAAAATCTCCTTTAATTTTGAAACTATGAAATAACTGTTTGATAGTACTCTCGCAAAGTTGATTGAAGTTACCATAAGATACAGGAGGAAAACAGGGTGGGTCAGAGAACAATTGGCGGCTAAGGATATTCTAGTTGAAATCAAGGAGAAATCTACACGGGGCTCGGCACGTAGCAAGTAGATAGGATAACCACCCGTGCATAAAAGAAGCTCTTCAACACTTCTCAGTTAGCTACTATTTATTTGTGGTTTGCGTGGACTGATAGCTGAATTTAAGTTAGAATAGCTCTAAGCACCAACATAAAACGAGTTAGTAATTCAATCACGCAATAAAGTCGCTAAATCACTGTCAACCGCATCGCCAAAACTTTGCAGGCGCAAATGACGCTGGCAGATTGCCACCATATGATTGGATAAATATAATGTTAGAAGCGATCGTAGTGTAGGATTGATATTGAAGGTACTAAGCTGTTTAATTTTTCGTCTTTGAGCTTTTTGATCGAAACCTCGAGAGACAAGGCCAGAGCAAAAAAGATCACTGTGACAACAAAACAAGCCAGAGACGCTAGATGCCTTTTAACACTGGATCTTCGGCTTCCGCTGGCTTGATGTCCGCACGAAAGACCTCTCTTTCTTTCCTATTTTTCCTTTTTGGGAGTTTGCGCTCTTGAAAAGGTACAGTGTATGATTGCTGTTCGTAGAGCGGCTACCGAACAACGCGGAAAGGGTCAAGACTACTTCAGTGTCCTGGTCGTTCCCCAAGTTCATTTATCAAAATAAAAGGAGGAAGTGACACGAACTGTTGTAAGAAAAAAAGCATCAGAAATTACCTCGCTTTGACAAAGTAGCTTCAACACACGTTCTGGTAACCCAGGCATCAGAAACAAGGTATGTTACTGTGGCAACAAGGTCAACATTACTCTTAAGAAAAAAAACTAGCAACAAAAGGGGGCGAATCTTTTTTTGTTGGCGCTTCCAGCTTATTTATTTGGGGCAGCCCTCTGACGTGTTGGGTGAGTGAAATGTGGTCGAGTAACCCCGCTAAAATAAAGTTAAGAGTCCGCAGTTTCTTCTTGTACTTTGAATTTTCCAAGTCAAATACCTTCAGATTGCATTCTGTTATCACTGTCGTTCGTTGTGCATTTTTCTGTACGTCAGTCTACACAATCTACGAATAAAATGAGGGGTTTATTAGTGTTTGAAAGTCATTTTAAGCGGAACTGACTGTATTTCAAGAGCAGTCACATCAGTGAAAGGGGACACGAAATTAGGTGGGCATTTGCAAATCGACGTTTTGCACAAATCGGCACAAGCCACGTACATGCAAATCGACGTTATGTGAACCATGCGCAGGCAAGGTGACGATGTTGCATTTTTATTTATTGAGCAGCACGTCACGAAATGACGCTATATATATATATATACATATATATATATATATATATATATATATATATATATATATATATATATATATATATATATATATATATATATATATATATATATATATGTTTCACAAATAGGCATCTGTTTACGAGTTGTAGACGTTCATAAAACTAGTTGTTTGCTATTGCGCAACGATGCCAACTGGAACATGCGTATTAACAACGCCAGAAGCTCACACAGAATGTTGATGTTCGTGGAGATGCTGGCCCTGAACACTGCTATATAAATCAACTTCAGCGCATGGCAACTAACCACAATTGACGGTAGCCCGACGTGACGGCTTTATCAAAGGAGTACATATGTAATGCTTATAAATTTGGAAAGGCAGCACTGCAACCACTATTGACTTTTCATGAAGTTTAGCGTCTATATGAAAAGTATTTCTCTCACCTGGCGTAGCTCTGTGGTAAAATTATACATTGCCACGCAGAATGCGTGGATTCAATCCTAGGAGAAAACCCTGACATTTATTCTTTGCATTCGTCGGGTCGACGCTGCCAATGTTGAGTATTTTTTACCGCACATTAGTGAAAATTGTGCATGTGTGTTCTCGTCGTTCCTCCGTGGATACTAAGTGTCAATAACCTATGGAACATGCCCGCATACAAGCGGCACATACCCACCCGTGGGTATGTACCACTGTCTAGCAGAAAGTGTTTGACGACGTACACGACGCGACTTCGACACTATTCATGACTTGATCATTGCGTCATATTCGTCCAACCATCTCACCCCTCCATGCTACTTTTGGTTCACGCCACGTTAAGGGGGTGAACACGAGAACACCCAAAACTTAACGGCTAGATAGATAGATAGATAGATAGATAGATAGATAGATAGATAGATAGATAGATAGATAGATAGATAGATAGATAGATAGATAGATAAAGAAACGCTCAATGCTGCTGAAGTTTGCTAAGAAATTATTCGCATTTAAAAGTTTCCATGTATTACGTGGCAGCAGAAAACGCAGAAGTGGGTTGATTGGCGGAACGGCGAGGGGCCTTTGCCTTACAGAGGGCATGGTCAGGCTGCTCATTATGACGACGTTGCGTGAGCAACGTTCTTTGTGCTACATCTTCATAATGTCAGTGGAATATAAGCGTGGTTTTGCGCTTTATTCATCAGGGGTAGAGTTGACGTTAATTTCTTTCACAGAATTCTTTAGATAGCAAGCGTGGACGTGTTTTTTTTTTCATTTAGGCATTATGTAATCTGAAATTATGAATCAATTAGTTTAACAATCTCCTGCACTACAATTATTTCAATAACTTGCCTAAATAAGTACGTAACATCGCAATAAAGATCATACAAATGGTTGTAGGCTCAACTAGTAGCTCCTATACAGTACCGTGAGAACCAAAACAGACCTAATAATCTCTTCTTAAAAGGCTACATGATGAGCATAAAAAAGAGTATGGTGAGATTCTACAGTTTCATGACAGATATTTTGTTCTGATATGAACATTGCAGTAGCCACGCTTACTATGAAGGGAAGCCATGAGGAATTTCACCAACAGCTTTACAAATAAGAACACCAGTGGCGTGCCCAAAGAAAGTGGGCAGAACAAACGTCGTAGTGGCAGTCCACGGCATATCCGATGATCCAAAAGACATTACTGGTTGTAGAGTACACGCGCACGCTTTCGTAGCAAAGGCTAAGAACGTTGTAGGAAACTTTGCCATAAGAGCTATTTGGAGATCTATAAAACCGGCAAGTCGTCCAACTGCTGTAGTGCAGTACTAGTATGAAATATGGTCTGTGGCTTGTGACACTACAAATGAAGCAGTCCCAGTGTCCAAGATAAAGCTTTTTATTTGGGTGAACTTATGGCTAGGAAAGGGAAAGTAATTTACAAGAAAAACATCGCTCCTGCAGATGTATTTTTGCAGTATATTTCAACGTGATAGCGCTAAACAGCTTGTTTCGCAAAAAATCCGGCGTCGGCGTTCTTGGCTCTGGGCAAAAGAAAAATCCTCTTAAGTTTCACCGAAAAATCTAGAACTATGGAAATAAAATAAATGTTACGATAATCCTGGGATGAAAGTGAGGACTGAACCAAGGTCGTTTGGGTGTAAGTGGGGATCGAACCCGGGTTGCTTGCGGGGCGAGTGGACGTTAACCACACGGCCACGTGTTTTTTAGCGGCGAAGCTCCTTATGGCGTGGCTTGTGCGTCCCTCGTAGTATGTAATCACCAGTGGCACATTCCCAAAATAGCGGTCTTACGATTTTGACCTCCAAGATGGTTCCGGTGAGAGATTTCTTCTGTGCATTGTTGAACAATAAAAGATAGTGCTCAATGCACATGTTAATGGCTGCTAAGGGGGAATGAGAGACGGAAGCATTCGGCCTTTAGGTAGCGCGCACGCAGCGATCCCCTTTAGCAGCTATTGGCATGTACATTGAGCACGATCTGACAAGAAAGGGTTGCTACGTTATACTCGCTGGGTGTAACCTCCTTGGTTTTAGAAAGGTTTAGCGAGCGTTGTGCCACATAGCCATGAATACAGTGAACTAGTATATACCATGAACTCGAGGTGGTTAAAGGTTGGAAGTAAACCCGAAGCGCAAGCCATAAGAAAGTGTGCATGTGCCACCTCCCGTTTAGTCCTTGAAATGTCCGCTGGATGGCGGTGCTTCTATATGGAGAATATGTGATGAAAAGATGTGAGATGGTGGTACTTGAAGTGCTGAATAGATGGACGAATGGACACACAGACAGATGCATGAATGGACGCATGAACGGACGCAGGCGCGGATGCATGGACGAACGCAGGGACGGACGCACGAACAGACGCACGCACGGACGGGTGGATTGACGCATGGACGGTTACACAGACGTACGCAGGAACGGACGGAAGCAAGAACGAATGGACAGACGAATGCTTCGCCCCACTCCCCACCATTCACTCCGTGGATATGCTGCCATTTTTTTTCTCGTGGTATGTATTTTAAAGGGTGTTCAACATTGTAGTACTTGCTTTCGCGTATAGTGATGCATTCACTCAGTGACAATAATCGCAGAACTACTGCACAAGAATGGAGAGGCTTACCTACATATATGCTTAGCAAGTCTAAAAAAAGAGGAAAGGTTCTTCAAAGTTTTTGTAAAGATGAACACCACAACAGCAAGGGGGAGGAGGGGGTGCCTGTTTGGCCTGAATTGAAGTTCTTCATAGATGTCTTTTAGATAAATAGCCGTACGCATGAAATCCACACTTGAAGCAGTCGTTGGCTCTGCATTACGGTCTTGCATGCGCGTTTTATTGATGGGTGTATTAAAACATAATTGTATCTTTGTAAGTACTGAAGCAGTGCTCTATTGTCTCTGGTACATCGCAGAAACGACAATTAACTGAAAGAACACTGAAAGAACAAAAACACCCTTTTTGGGCAAACTTTGTTTTACCAGCAGCGTATTTGCATAAAGTTTATAAAAAAAGGTTTCTGTACGAGGAGAAATATACAGTTTCCAGACTCATTTCAGTACATCATGTCCTAAAAGGTCAGAATATAATCAATGGTAAGTGGAAGGGGGAAATTTAGGGATAACATATCTTTATAGAATTTTCGCCTGATACTGATTATGGGTATTCCATGAAAAAAATTACTCTTCGAAAGTGGACAGCGATCAAAACTTTCTGCATAAATCCCCAAAACGCGTCCATACAGAGAAACCTGAAGAAATAATCAAGTCAGGGAAGACATTACTAATATTATCTGCAAGAATGATCAATTCATGAGATGGGAGCTGTTGCGACAAAAGCATAACCGTGAAGCTATTTCTCATACAAATAAATGAACTAACTTCTAGCTCTCTGTTTATTGCTGGCTTGAATAGGTTGCCTCGTCTCATCGTTTTAAATGTCGAAGATCACGCGAAAGTTCCGAAGTCCGATGAAAACGCTGTATTTAAGATCTAGTGCGGTGTATAGGTTGCAATAAATAGTAAAGGTTTGTAGCTAAAAAGCATCGAAATCTTCAGCTCTGCCAAAAATGCAAAGGCAATGAGCAACAAAAGTTTGGACCTCTTGTTCAAGCTTAGGAACGCACTCATTCCAGTAATGCGCATTGAATCTTTACGCATTTAGTGGCACACCAAGGTACGTTGGTTGAATACGAGTCCAATTATTTCCTGTAAGCTTGTCAGACGTACTACCTCATGATCCAAACCATAATCCTAAACTTCGCTAAAACTGTTGCTTGGGCGAGTTGGTTCATGATTGTTTAGGCTGATTTATCAGTGCGAAAAAGACGGAACTTTTATAATCATCATCATAATGTTAAAGTTCTAGATATTTTCAAACGAGCTCTTGATGCAATGCTGATTTTACCTATTGTAAATGACACAATCTCAGCAAAATTCAGGTTCCGTCGAAGTTGTGAGAACAACGCTGCCCACTATAAACTCCCGAGACGCACCATCCAAGGTGATGTAGCAAAGTGAAGGAAGTAACGTACTGCCACTATGAAAATAGCAGTGATTGGCTTTCTGGCCGCTTGAATAGGAAGTAAACACTGTAAAAGTTCTAGTCAGAATGAAAAAAAAACAACTATTCACAAACTGTACAGAATATAACACATAGCTATGGGCATACAAGTTACGAAAATGAAAACACTGCATAAACAAACTGTCGTTAGTCCAACCCGGCGGGATTCGGCAGAGCCGATGGTGCCGAACACCTTAAGCCCGGTTCAGAATGCTTGGAGGAACACCGGGGCTGCTTCCTATTCCCTCGACGCTTCGCCTTCACACAACCCTCAGTGGATCGTCGCCTGTTGGTCCTGTGAGAGGACAGTGCACTTAGCAAATCAAGAATCTACTCTCAGGATTCCACTGTCGTGCACGCGTGAGTGCTCATGCCTCTCACCCTGAAATAACACAACAAATTACAAATAAAACAAAACAAAACCAAGGTCGTAGTTGCAAAGGCAAGCTAAGCGGGTAACATATATAAAAACTTAAAGATACGAATTCTGGGATTAGTAGCCCTAAGAAAGCATCCGTGGTAACACGTTAAATTATTGCCGACGGGACAGCAACGCGCCTGTCCCCTGTGCGCTGTAAGTGGAAGCGCTAGCTCTCCGCGTGCGGTTCTCCGAAAGGTGCCTGAAGCCCGCCAGACAGTTGCGGAAAGTCACTGGCGACCCCAAGGTGCCACATTGCACTTCACTTGGCGGCGACATTTAGGCGCGCAAACAGCAAACGGTCGGGCCATTAACCGAAGTTATTAGAGGGGTCATACAGCCGCGCTGGGTCCCGGAAGAGGCTTATTGATGCGCAGGCTGAAACGGCATGAAGCAATCAAGGGGTAGTCACAATGACATTTGTCGCTCACGTGTCCGTATGTGTCGCTGACATGAGGATGGTTCCCCTGTCCTCGGTAACCAGGAACCAGAAACGCTCGGTAGTCTCAGGCGCCGCAGCAGTTTGCGGGTTGCCGTGTGGGCACCGCACTGTCTGTGCGGTCAAGGCTGATCCGGTCGAACCCTTCAAACGGAGTTCCGTGAAAGCATTACTGCAAGCCGGAGCAAAGGCAGCGCAACAGCTGGCATGCCTCCCTAAGCTTACCGTACAAAGTAAATAAAAGAAACCAAAACGGTCGTGCCCCACTTCATACATTGGTCCCCCATTCTGAACACTTTGTTCATTTCTCTGAACAAAAACAAATTTCGTCGTCTGCATAAGCCAATGCCTGAACGTCGTTGTCTAATATATTAAAGCCGCTAATACAGTTTGGTAGTATTGCGCCAAAGCATAGCCGTTCAAAATAAGGTGCAAACAGCAGTGGGGACATTGCCCTGCCTAGATTTACACAACAGCGAAAAGATAACAGCTTCGAGCCACGGACACTGGCGTTGGCGGTGACAGACAACTGCGCGTGACCCGAATCGTGGTCTCATGACAGCATTCGCTGTAAAAGGGCATACGCAGTATAGCGTGGAGGTGCGACACCACATTGCGTTTCGGACATGCACTTTGATTGATTTGATTTGATTGATTTGTGCGGTTTAACGTCCCAAAACCACCATATGGTTATGAGAGACGCCGTAGTGGAGGGCTCTGGAAATTTCGACCACCTGGGGTTCTTTAACGTGCACCCAAATCTGAGCGCATGGGCCTACAACATTTCCACCTTCATCGGAAATGCAGCCGCCACAGGAGGGATTTGAGCCCGCGACCTGCGGGTGAGCAGCCGAGTACCTTAGCCACTAGACCACCCTGGCGGGGCTTGGCATGCACTTTAGACGCAGAAGATGGGATTGTGCACACACTGATTATATAACATCTCGCTGTAAGCCCGAGCAAGCTTGCCCCTGGGAAACACGAGAAGCCACATACCATGCAGTAGCGCTTATCTGGAAAAATATATCTGGAGACAGTTATTCGGTAGAAAGATTTTCACTGTTCTACAAATGGCCATAATATATTTTGAGGTTAAGTTCCTGCATTGTGGATTGCGTGTGTGCGCGCGCGCGCGCGTGCGTGTGTGTGTGTGTGTGTGTCTGTGTGTGTGTGTGTGTGTGTGTGTGTGTGTGTGTGTGCACATATGTGTATGTGTGCGCTGTAGGCTTTGGTTATGGCATACTATAGCAAAGCGTAATTCCTCTACAGGATACAGCAAGTACTTTCTCATGAACTTTCGCATGGACTGCTGATAAAGACTCTTAGTGATCACCTACAAAATGTTGGAAGATCACCAGCAGATCAATCAATCAATCAATCATTTTATTTTCTTTAGATAAGGTGGAGGACAGGACTAAAAGCTGAAGAGCTTGACGAGGTCCTGACCCCGTTCACAAGTTGACAGAGCAGCAGGAGTGGCAGTCAATCATGCACAACAAATGTGAAATAAACATATAGTTATAACATCACAAAAAAAGAAATACAAAAAGTTTATGAAAACAGTGCTAAGATAAAAAGAAAGTAGTTCAAAAGATGAAACTTGAATGTCAGCTTCACATCTGCTACGCTACCACCCCATGCTTTTATGCAAAATAAAGTAGTTGCAAGTGCAGCGGTGTGATTTTATAGCATTTCGCGCCTTGTGTATGCGTGTGCTGCTTCACAACTAAACATGAATTGTTGGTGCAGTATGCAGGGCGCATACAACTCAATAGACAACCAAACTTTCTCGTGTAAGTGGCATGGTACGCCGATAGACTTACTGCTTGCTCTCTGGATCGTCTAGAGCCCCGTGTTTCCATTTCGGTGCGCTGCCAGATAATATGCCCCGTACGAAAGAGGATGGCATGGCGGTGCTGAGAGAGAAAACAATGATCCCTAGTGCGTGCCTTTGTACGTCATTCAAACGAGCTGAGGAACTTGGTCCTGCCCTGGCGGCCTGATATGAGCACGTGCGTGCTTGAAACCTTAGACGAGGGTGTTGGTGGATAGAGGGGTATCGATAATAAGGCAGTTGCGATGAAAGAGAGTAGTGAGAAAGATCAGTGATTTATAGCGTTGTTTTAGGGGCGAAGCTCCTTATGCCATTGTTCATGCGTCTTTGATGTATGTAGCTTTAGTAGTAGTAGCAGCAGCAGCAGTAGTAGTAGTAGTAGTAGTAGTAGTAGTAGTAGTAGTAGTAGTAGTAGTAGTAGTAGTAGTATAGGTAGACACCTCCATCGCCGGACTAGTCAAGCGGCACGCGCGCACTTTTTTTAGTTGAGGGGGAAGTTGGCGCACGTTAATTATAAATAAAAGGATAGTTGTTTCCGATGAACTAACCTACATAAACAAGTATCGGTGACCTAATCCCCCGTAAAAATTTTGCTTGAGTTTGATGCCTACTAAAAAGAAACTAGCAGGAGAAGGACGTATTTTGAGCACTATCTGCCCAGAAAAGGTTGTTACGTTGAACTCACGGGGCGTAATGTCCTTGGTTTAAGCAAGTAAATCATTAAGCCGTTTTTTCTAAACACAGGCCTAACAAAGGTAGGCCACAGTGCCATGAACTAGCGGCAGTGAAAGGTGGGAACTAGACACGAAGCGCAGGCAGTAAGAGAATGAGCGCGTGCCACTTCTCTAGTCCGGCCGTGCGACTTCTCGTTTACTCCTTGGAATGTCCGCGGGATGACGCTATTTCTTTATCATGAATATATGATGAAAAGTTGTGAGATTGCGGTGTTTAGAGTGCTCACTAGGTGAACGGATGGACGGACAGACAGACAGATGCATGAACGGACGCACAACAGACGCACGGACGGATGGGCGGACGCATGGATAGATGACGCATCAACAGATGGAAGAACGAAAGGGCAGACGCACGGACAGTTTCAAAGTCGGACGCCTCGCCCCACTCATCATCAAGCACTTCATGGATATGCTTTATTTTTTACTCGTCCTTTAACCAGCTATTGGAGCATTATTTGAAGTCGACATAACCGCAACGTAAATGTACAAAGCAGATGGAGAATAAAAAAAAACCATAGCTTCCTCAATTCACCAGAACCCAGCTTACAGCAACAACAAACAACTGAACAGGCATAAAAAAACGAAACAAAAACGACTATCTCCATTGAACACTATGAACCCTGCAAGTGGATGTGTGCTTTACTCCTTCCTTGGTGTTTCTTTATTTTATTTGTCTCTGCCTCCAGCCCTGCATCTCCGTATTATTCTCCAAGATCCTTTTTATCAACTCCCCATCGATGTCTGTCTTGCCTGGCACAATAATATGTGCAATGTATTTGGTCGTGGCAGTGGTGGAAGTTTTCGTCGCTTCACACCGTCTACGCCAGAGGAGCATCGAAATACTTCCTTTTGTCGCAGCCGAGTGGCATAGAAGTGGAAATGCGTAGAGTATCTCAGAATGAAAATCATATGAAAGGAAGTGGCTGAACCACGGGTACTCTTTTTTTTTGCTAGCGTTATGCAGCTACCGAGGAATATAACGTATCACGTGTAGTATATATACAAGCCTTCAAAATTCGCAGCATTGGTTACGAAGATGCACGCATGCATTGCGAATGATAGCTCTTGGCAAAATTTTGAAGACACTCATGAAAGCACATTAAAGTGCATGCACAAGCTGCTGCATTATAGATCTGCCAAGCATTCGCTATCACCGCGTAATGCGGAGTTTGTTACAAGTCAAGCTAGCGAAACGGCTGCGAGCGCATCATGAGGGTGGCATGTAGTCATGTTGTTACATGACACGCATGTCATGATTATCGTGTTTGCACAAGTCACATAACTTCGTCATCTTTTCACGTACCGTAATACCGAATTTTGTATATGTGACGCTAGCGAAACGGCGGCGAGCGTATCATGAGCGTGGCATGTTAGTCATGTTGTTACATGACACGCATGTCATAATTTTCTTGTTAGGGTCTGTCGCTTGTGTTCGCCTTGCAATCATGTGATACCTTAACAGTTTTGAAGCATGCCATGTGAACGAAACCACCGCAAGAGCTGCAGGACCTTGACATGTAACTCTCGATAATAATGATATACATGTCATGGTTTTCATGTTATGACTCATCAAATATGTTCCTCACAGAGCCATGTTATGCCATACTAAGTTTGGTATCGATACCCATTTTGAAACGGCCAGGAGAGTAAAAGTCGTAGGTGATTAGATAGATAGATAGATAGATAAATAGATAGGTAGATAGATAGAAAGATAGCTAGATAGATAGATAGATAGATAGATAGATAGATAGATAGATAGATAGATAGATAGATAGATACGCTCAATGTCACCGAAGTTCTTTAAGAAATGCTTCGCATTTAAAGAGGAAGACTTAGAACAAGTCATGAACAAAGGTATTATTTAAGAAAAGTTGTTTCAACCACTTGCAGTCGAACGCATACACCTTTTCTAGAATGCACAGCCAAATAAAGTTGCAGCAGAGATTTTTAAGCCGTGCGATGCTAGACAAAAACAAGCTATACTCAAAATGAGTACAAAGTCAAAAACTGTGGCTTGTTGATTGGTGAATACTTCGCATGTAATATGCGGGAAGTTAGAAAAATTTACGAGAGTGCAAAAAAAACATTAGGACTTCGAGAAGGTGTCAGTAGCCTTCAATAAACTCATTATAAATCGCCAAGCGTTCATTTGGATTGACAAAACAAATAGACATGGCTCATCTCCGCCAAAAGAAAAGGACGAAGCAAAAGTGCCTTAGACTCGCCAAGGCCCAAAGTCCAAGAGATAACTGTAATCTATCTATATGCTAGAAGTATGCTAAAAAAGATCGAAGTTCTTGAAAATGTGTTGCTTCGATATGAACGTGATGTGATGGCATGTTCGATCGACTTTGAAATCGCTTCCCAAACTTATTCTGTAATCCACAAGGTCTGTCGGACGCGAAAGGGTAGCATTGTTTCACTGATAAAGAATAGAATTGCTTTTCACGTTCTGCCAAACCATATGGAAGCTGAAGCTGCCCACTGTAAACTAATGTGCGATGCAGGGACTGAGATAATTGGGTGTGTTTATCGGAGCCCGTTATAGGGTCTTAAGAGTACATTCTCTGTTTAAAGTTCAATAGTCAAAAAGTGCGAAATTCGAGAGGGTTGCTGATTAATGATTTCAGTCTAGCTGACATATAATGAATAGTAGGCATCACTTGTCAAGAATTTCTGAATTTCTCTTTCATTATATGCTTGCCTCTAATATTCAGCAAATCGTAACTGAGACTACACGCTCAAAAATAACGTAAAAAAACCTGCTGCATCTTATCCTTCTTCCCCTACACTTCCAAATAAGCGCAATTTATTCGAGTGTCATGGAAAGAATTTGGGACGAGGATATACCACTATGCATTTTACCAATCAGCAATACACAAATAGGTCGTGGTGAAGTGTTTCTTATCGCTGACTATAAAGAGCGGCCGACAGCAGTACACTAACTAACTTAGGATACGAGTTAGCCATGTTTCTAGAACTCGAGCCTGACGCATCATGTGAGAAAGACGATCTCTGGGTTACGTTCAAATCAACCGTAGTTTTATATGCGGAAGCATTTTTTAGCCTACTTCGGTGATTATGAGCGTATCTATCTATCTATCTATCTATCTATCTATCTATCTATCTATCTATCTATCTATCTATCTATCTATCTATCTATCTGTCTATCTATCTATCTATCTATCTATCTATCTATCTATCTATCTATCTACATCGTGCCGAAACCACATGTATCGAGCCGCAGCAAAAATGAATTACAAGTAACGTACCCTCGCCCCGTACTAACGCATTTGCGCAGTCATTTTTTATACGCACTACAAGGGATGGTAGCTACCTTCTAGATCACGTGGCCCAATTGAGAAACCTTGTCCAGTTCAAGTCGCCGCTTACAGCGTCCGGGATTGTGTGAAATGTTGGTGCCGTTTTTTTGTTTTATGCCCCTCGCATTTATGATTGCTTTTTTCCAGCTCATACATTGCGTATTGATACTATTTCCCTGTGTCCGTTGAATTTTACATTTATGTACAAGTTCTGCACCCGACGTTTTTGCATTTCTTTTGTATCATGGGGATCATGTCACCTTTGTATGCTCATACTAAAAGTATCTTTTGTACCACCCCTCATGTAATGCCTCCATTGCGGAGGCCCTTAAGGTAATAAAATAATAAAAAAATAAATATCTATCAGCCAAAGAATTTTCGCTCTCCTGGCCACACACACCCACCCACCCACCCACCCACACACACACACACACACACATATATATATATAAATATATATATATATGTATGTATGTATAATATATATATATATATGTATATATATGTGACGCAGGAGGCGTGATGGCTGTACGATGAACCATTTATTTGTCTTCGTCTTCCTCCTTCTCTACCATTCCACCACACCGTTCTCGTGTGGTTCGTCACACGCTTCCTCCCTCCCCCGAGAGAGACGTAGGTGCAGGGTTGGATGATATCGTTTAAGTCTCCTGACATGAACGATGTCAGTCGGGCGACCGAGTGGAGCCACGCTGCGGTCGATCTCGTAGTTAACTGCCGAAATCTTGCGTATGATCGTATAGGGTTCTTCCATGATTGCGCTGAGTTTGCCGCGGTTCGGTTGCCAAGGTGTTTCATACAGAACAAAGTCTCCCACTTGAAGCTCTAATGGAAGGAACTTCTTGTCATATATGATCTTGTTTTTCTCGTGATATGCTACTGAATTGCGGACTGCGTTTGTACGAGCTTCCTGCAGATTTTCAATAACGCCTGGAAGAAGATAGGGGTACGATGGTGTGCCATACATAAGAAAGCAGGGTGGGTAGCCTGTGACTTCGTGAGGCGTTCTATTGTACTCGTCGACAACTTCCGAGAGGAGACGCGGCCACGGTTTTCGGGGTTCATCGTTGATCTTGCATCGAAGGCGAGTAACGATCGTCTGATTAGTGCGCTCGTTTAGGCCATTACACTGCGGGCGTTGTGAGCTTGTTAAAAGCTGATGATTATTGTTGTGCTTGAGGAACTGCTTAAATTTGCCGGCAGAGAATCCTGTGCCGCGGTCGGAAAGGAACTTCCGTGGCTTTCCAGCAGCAAAGATACTCTTCAGGCAAGAGATGTACGCGTCACAAGTCTCATTATTGTGTGCGAAAGCCCAGATATAACGGCTGGCATGATCAACGGCTAAGTGAATGAATATTTTGGATGAGCCGTAGTTGCCAAAACCTCCGATAGTGTCCATGGCCAGAAGATCAAACGGTTGTTCCGCTGGTGGCAAAGACTTCAAGGAACCAAATCGTTTGTTCTTCGGTTTCTTGCAGCGCTGGCAGGTATCGCAGTGGTGTATGTACTCGCTCACGTCGGTGATGATGTCGGGCCAATAGTACTGTGGAGAGAGAAGCCGCAGCGTCTTCTTTACCCCGACATGACCGAAAGCGTCATGAGCTTTTTGGAGAAGATAAGACCGGAGGGCAAAAGGCACATAGACTTTTCTTATTCCCCTGCGTGTCACTATACTCAGTCCGTTCTCAATGGTATGCTTTCCGGGTGGTTTGTCGTTGTCATGCTCTCGCAGTTGCTCAGCAGATAGGAGTTGAACTACCGGGCTTCGAGATAGTGCATCAGCTTCAATGTTGTCAATGCCCTTTTGGTGTTTGATGTTCACGTCGTACATGGAGAGTTTCAAGGACCACCGGAAAAGTCGGCCTCGGGGATTCTTGATTCTTTTAAGCCATTGCAACGCTGCGTGATCTGTGATCACAGTGAAAGGTTTCCCGTGTAGATAGCAGTGCCATTTATCGATGGCGTCAATAATTGTCAAACATTCGAGTTCTGTGATGGCGTAATTAATTTCGTGTTTTAGTAACTTTCGTGAATGGTATGTGATTGGGTGCTCTCTACCTTCATCATCAGCCTGCTTCAAGACGGCGCCAATACCTCTGTTGGATGCATCGCAGTATAGCACACAAGGCTTAGTGGCATCGTAGATGTTAAGGATTGGCTCTTCCGTCACGCATTTCTTGAGCTGAGTGAAAGCCAGTTCACACTCCGCATCCCAGTTCCAGGTGGCGTCTTCGCTGAGCAGGCGCGTCAGTGGGTGAGCGATTTGACTGAAGTGGTCGATGTATCGCCGGTAAACATTGGCAGTGCCGAGAAAACGCTGCAACTCTTTAGGGCGTGATGGTGTCGGAAACCGTAAGATTGCGTCCACGTTGCTTTGCTTTGGAGTGATGTTGCCATGCGAAACCTTGTGTCCCAGGTACTCAATGGAGGTTCGAGCGAATCGACATTTCTTTAATTTCAGCTTGACGCCTTCGCTTTTGAAAGCTTTCAAAACGACCTCCAGATGCCTCAGATGGTCTGGAAACGTGTCAGAGTAGACAACAATGTCATCAAAGTAACTCGTGACGTTCTGCAAACGGTGTTTTGCCAATACGAATTTGACAGCCCGTTCGAAGGTGGCCGGAGCATTCCGAAGGCCAAAAGGCATGACGAGTCACTCGTAGTGACCGGTACGTGTGACAAACGCCGTTTTCGGAATGTCATCAGGGTGAATCTTCACGTGCCAGTAACCTGACGTTAAGTCTAATGTCGGAAAGTACGTAGATTTCCCCAGAGAATCGAGAACGTCATCGATGCGAGGGATGGGCTGATAATCAGCCACCGTCGATTCGTTCAGCTTGCGGTAGTCGATGCAGAAGCGCGTGCGTCCTTCCCCTTTTTTCTCTGCCAGAAGTGCTGGCGCAGCGTATGGGGAGGTAGATAGTCGTATGACACCTTGCTTGAGAAGCTCATTGATCTGTTTGTCCGTTTCAACGCTGTCAGTTTCTGAGCATTGATAGGGAGCTCTACGAATGGGAACATTGTTGTTGAGATGAATGCGATGCATTTCGCTGTTGATGCATCCAATGTCTGTCTGTGACTTGGAAAAAATGTCATTGTACTTGCGGATAAGCTGCTTCAATGCCAACTGTTGAGTTTTATTTAGATGTAGTACATCACAAACTTCAACACCTTGCAAAGACGCGCCCTTGTTAACCGTGGTTTGGTTCTGTGTACAAGAATGGAGGATGTCTTTCCCTTGGCGTAGAGTCATAGTGTCAAGGTCCAGCGACAAGTTAAAGAGGCCAGCACTATCCAAGCCAAGAAGTAAGTTGCTCTTCATGCCTTGTAGAACATGAGCCTGAATTTCTCTTGTCACTTTTCCTATCTGTACCTTTAGATTAACGCGACCCAAAGTTTTGGTAGATGATGTGACTTGTTGAACTGAGATGCATGAATTCCTCATTGTTTGCAGGTGAAGTGCCTTCAGTACTGCTTCGTTGATACAGGTAATCGTAGCTCCGGTATAAAGTGTAGCGCTGACAGGGTACCCGTTAATGAGGGCATCAAACTGAATTACATGAACTCTGGGTCGCCCTCCTCGTTTCCCTGGTTGGTGGAGAGGGCGGAAATGCTTGCGCGTCGTGGGCATTCATTATGCCAGTGCATCTGTTGGGGTAAGCCATCCAACGCGCAGTGTTTGCACTCACGCACGGTTGTTCGTACCGGGGAATTACGTGGACGCTGACTAGTTCTGTCACTTGTTACGTTAATCTGTGTATTCCGAGTTGGTGGAAAGTGATGTAACTTCATTCTCTGAATGGTTGACTCTACACGAAGTGCAGCTGTAAGCCATGCCTCTGGTGTAGACGAGGTAAGCCCAGCAAGCGCCATCTCCATATGCGCAGGAAGGCCGTCGATGAGCCCTGCTATAAGGTGCGTGTCCTTTAAGTCGGCGAGGCGTCCGAGAGACATTTTTTCATTATAGTATTCCTGCAAACTCTGGCCTGTTCGCAACCGGCAATGAATGAATTGGCGAAAAGGATCCGCGACGCCGCTCGTAAAGCGTCCCTTCATGCGTTCACATAAGCTCTCCCAAGACGCGTCTGTGTCGAAAACCTCGGTGAGAAACCAATCGGAAAGCCTCACATTCAAGGTAATCGGAGAAGTAGCACAGCTTGTCTCGCTCCGTCCATGCTGCGGCCGCAGTCCTCACCTCAAAGAGTCGGAGCCACTTGTCAAAGGGGACGTCCGTAGATGCTACCGAGTACTTCGGGATGTTAATGACTTTCTTGGATGTGGCCATGATGAAGGGCACGGTAGATCCTGTCGACTAGTGTGACGCAGGAGGCCTGATGGCTGTACGATGAACCATTTATTTGTCTTCGTCTCCCTCCTTCTCTACCATTCCACCACACCGTTCTCGTGTGGTTCGTCACATATATATATAGTGAAATTTGTGTGTAAAACATGACAGTATGACGAGCATAAGTGGGGAGTCATAACATGAAAATTTTGACACGTAGGTCATGAATGTCATAATTTACACTTCGTGGTCTTGCTGCTCTTGAGGTGGTTTCATTCAAATGACATATAGCAAACCTGGTGTTGTAAGGCATGATTGCCTGACGAACGAGAGTGAAAGACGCTAACGTGGAAATCTTGACATACATGTCAAGTAAATCATGACACGCCTGTCGTCACTTCATGCCACGCTCACGGTGCACTCGCGGCCATTTCGCTAGCTTCCCATATAACAAATTTGTATTAGGTGACGTGGTTGAACTACTAAGGTATATGACTGGTGCAAATATGATAATCATGAGATGCGTGTCACATAAGAACAAGACCACATGCCACGGTCGTGATGCGCTCGCGACCATTTCGCATGTTTCACATCTACCTAACTTGGTACTACGTGATCGGAATATGAGACAAAGGTAAATTACATGTTCAAACATGTAATCACGAAATGTGTGTCATGTAAAACCTGACTACACGCTACGCACATTTCGCGCTTGCGGAACATTTTGCTTGCTTCTCCTATACCGAATTTGCCATCACGGGACATTAAGAGACAATGAAGGTAAATGATACGTCCAAACATGTTATTTACCTGCACGCCATGTGAAACATCTCCACGTACTCTGCTCATAGCGCGCTTGCAACTGTTTTGCTCGCTCCACATATACCTAATTTCGTATTACGTGATGTGAATAGACAACAATGGTAATTGACACGTCCATACGTAATAATCGTGATGAACGTCAAGTACGGCATTGTTTACGTCCACCTCGTAGCGTTGTGCTCATGTTAAAGTGACATATCAACCTTGCTCATTCGTGCTTCGCATGTAATCGACTCCCGCCGTACATTGCAACTTCCAATTTTTTTCATTTATTGGAATAGCAATTATAAGGACACTCTCAGCTGGATTTTGCCGCCGGCGTTGCCATACCACACGGTATATATATATTTATATATATATATATATATATATATATATATATATATATATATATATATATATATATATATATATATATATATATATATAGTATAAAAAGAGGTCGACAAACGTGCGAAAAAACACTAGTTTTACTAACGTTTCGGCAGGTGGGCCTGCCTTCGTCGGAGTGGGCCTGCCTTCGTCACTCCGACGAAGGCAGGCCCACCTGCCGAAACGTTAGTAAAACTAGTGTTTTTTCGCACGTTTGTCGACCTCTTTTTATACTGCATTTTCCACCGGATCCATTGAATATCACCCCACCATATATATATATACTTGCTCCAATGCTCATTGTGTGACCTCCAATATATTGGTCAAACAAAGACAGCTTTCCGGTTGCGCTTTAATAATCACAAGTCACACGTCAGGTGCCTGCCTAGCCTTCCCCTGTCCAAACACCTCGCTACCCCAGGCCACTCTTTCGACAACATAACTGCCACAATACTCAAATCTGGTTTCAAATCGCACTACGAAAGGGAAGTTCGTGAATCTTTTCTTATTCATAAATTTAACGCCATAGCGTCTGGAATAAACGAAAACCCAGGGAGGCTTACGTTTTTACCGGCGAATCAGACAAATAAACCGCCGTAGCCCACATACACGTTTGTCCACTGCCGTGATTACGTTGCGGTGTCATTGTTGATACATTAGTTAGTTGACCAGAATGATTGCACACTCTGTTACCACATTTGTGACATCAATGGTGATATTATACTCATGTATATTTCACTGACAACGAACGTAACTTACCATGGCATTGCCTTTTTTTGTTCATTCACAAATGTTGCGATATCACAAGTGTCCATCATATTATTTGTATCTATGCTTTCAAGTCACCTTGCCCTACCATATTCTGTATTGCGCGCTGCTGCTCCGCTATCAACAAAATGCTGCGCATGTCTGAATATCTTTTTGTTAACATGTATGTCAATATTGCTAAGAGTGATGATTCACAATTGGGGGCCCCCATGCTATGTCTTTAAGAAGTGCGTGTTAGTGTAATATGCACGTATGCCCTGACGAAGGCCGGTCCCCGGCCGTAACGTTGGCAATAAAGCATCGTTTTTCGTTTGCTCGTTCGCTTCTTCTGGTGACTTATAACTCGACCGGAATCCAGAAAGACTTTCAATATATATATATATATATATATATATATATATATATATATATATATATATATATATATATATATATATATATATATGTGTGTGTGTGTGTGTGTGTGTGTGTGTATATCGTGAGGGACGGCGACGCCGGCGGCAAAATCCACCTTCGTCGTGAATGTGAGGCGTTAACCACTGAGCCGCGGAGGAGAGCACGTGCTTCAACAATCAAACCGCGCGCTATTTTTATCTACCACTTAACACTGCTGACGCGACTCGGGGGAGAGTTATTGCGTTTTCAGCAATGAGCTTCATTGATTTACCAAGTCCCGCATTACTCGCGGACGGCGCGCGGACGCCTCGCCTCACAGGTGGCTACGTCACATGCACGTGATCGAAAAGTCCCGAGCCAGCTTGAGCGGCGCCGTCCCATCTGTGCGCTTGATGCTGACTGCATCTGCTGTGGCGTCTGCTGTGCCGTCTGCTTCCCCATAGCTGTGACACAGGCCACAACGCTGACCCATTTGCAACGTAAACAGCACTTAGGTAGTGAAATATACCTTCTGTAGTAAAAATATACCTTAGGTAGTAAATATATACTTAGGTAGTAAAATATAGGAAGTAAATATATTGTTTCTCTATTTTCTTGCTGTTACCTCTGGGGTACCCAAGGGCAGCGTGCTGGGACCGCTGTTGTTTCTTCTTTATATAAATGATTTAGCCCACGTAGTTCCCGAAAGTGTCTCCATCAGGCTGTTTGCCGATGATTGTGTTGTTTTTAGAGAAATCTCTCACCTGATGACTGTGAAGTTTTGCAGGAATCCCTGGTTGCAATAGAGAGTTGGTGTGAGCAGTGGGGAATGATGTTGAATGCCGGAAAATGTGCATTTCTACGAATAACGCGCAAAAAACATTTCTTCAACTCCCGGTACTTCTTGCAGAACACTTGTATTGCAGATGTTGGGGAGTACAAGTACTTGGGCCTCACTTTGAACTCTAATTTATCTTGGTCATCCCACGTAAAACGTATTTGTTCTGCTGCATTTACTAAGTTGTGTTTTCTGAGACGAAAATTAAGACATTCTCCAAGTCACGTTAAGCTTTCATCCTATGAAACTTTTGTTAGAGCTAAACTTGAATATGCTTCCGTGATATGGGATCCGCACTTGAAAAAAGATATCTACATGCTCGAGCTTGTTCAGAGAAAAGCGGTGCGTTTTATTTTTAACAAATATGGGCGTTACGATTCTCCATCGAAGCTCATGACTGATAATGGCATTCAAACCCTAGCAGTTCGTAGACGCTTGGCCCGTTTACTCTTCCTCAACAATATTGCTACCTCTAAGGTGAAAATAACTCCGTCAACTATGATTAAACCGCTAAACACAAGAAGGACCCGTCACATACATGCTAATTCTTTCAGCCTATCTTCGCCAAAACTAATCAGTTGAAGCACAGCTTCTTCCCAAGTTCGATTTTCGAATGGAATGCGCTCCCGGAAGCAGTGATACAAGCCAAAAATTTTCCCAAGCGTTCCAGGAAAGCATCTGTCGCTAATTATATGCATTGTATGGTGTGCTATGCCTTGACCAATCTGCAATGTACTCCTTTTTATTGTTATTATTTTTACTCTTTGTATGTGTGTGTAACAGTGTTATGTGTATTGCCAATTGCCCCTCCTGCTTGGGCAAGAAACCGGCCTGCAGTATTCGCAATAAATAAATAAATAAATACCTATATATCTTGCGATGCAACCTACTGTAGGGTAACTACTCGGTGCGCATCGTAGGCATGCGCGGTCGTTTCACCGCTGCTTCTCCTAACGAGTATAACGCGTGTTTGCCCGACCTTCGGGAATACGCACGTGCTCGACGTGGCTCAGAACACTGATGACAAGAACTGGGTGCGCTGACAATGCGAAATCCAGAAACATGCGAGAAGCGGGCAGAAATGCAGAGAGAGCAAGAGCACATCAAAAATTTCCCGAGTCTAACTTAAGATGGCCGCACAGCATGCGAACCGCGCTGTCGTCTGCCAGCTGCCCAAAAGAAATTGTTAGGGCGGTCTTGGGCCACCCGCAGGCCGCCAGGCTTGCAAAAACGAACAAACGTCCGAGCGATCCCGGACCAGTGGGCGGAGCTTCCGGTTGGGCCCCGAGAAAAACGAATGCGGTGCCGGCGTCCAGGGCCGCCCGTAGCCGTCCGGGACGTGTGAATTGATGAAGCTCAATACCATCATGATGGCGCGATGAGAGCGCGTCTCCACATCGCGCGGTGTCGCGCGCTCAAATCTCCCACGCATACTTTGCCCTACTTAGAGGAGAGGGGCGACGCTCCCTTGCACGCCCTTATCTAGCAGGGAGTATCGTATGTCATCGCTGGCCTCAGGCTTTACCTTAGTTGCGAAAGCCGCGCGCTTTTCAGAAAGAGCGAAGTAACAATTGAGACGATTATTCGCGTTCGTATATATTTGTGAATACGTTTCGTGCTCCATTTGTGCGTGAGAACACGGATCACATTTCTATCTGCTTGCCATTCACGCGTGACCTTACAATTTGTTGCTATCGCATTTATTCCTTCGCTTTGCGGCAAAGCTGTGACTTTTTTGTATTGTAAGTATGTTACCTTCTAAAAATTAGAGAAGCGAAGAGGTTTAACCCATGTATCATGTGTGAAGTTATTCACTTAAAACTTCGTGTAGTTGTCTTCGTCAAGCAGAAAAAAAGAACTAGAGCCATTCAATGACCTAGAAACTGTAGTAAGCTAGAAGTGATCTTCGGAATGAAATCAAACCAGTAAAGCAACATTACTTTAACATAACTCTGCCAAATTTCCTTCTGAATGGGCCTCACAGTTTCTCGCAATACTTCAGTTTAAAGGGGCCAGTGACACAACTATGTGCAGAAGAAAAGAAAAATAAAGCTGAGTCATTTATTAACTTTTTCCAGTAGGTGTACACAGCTGAAAACAAAAATGTACCCTCCATTAGTTCGCGCAATACCACGACTAATGATAACTTCAGTATTGCAGACGCCACTATCATGAATCTTCTACTGAAAACTAACTCGAAGAAATCTGGTAGTCCCGATAACATTTCAAAAAAACTTCTTGAAATGTACGCGGGATGAAGTAGAACATATCTCGAACTAATAAGTAAGTCGTTTCAGCTAACCTATTGTAGAGTGGCAAATACCTATAGTAACACTGAGACATATATCCGGAGATAAAGTTATGGTATGAAACTATAGGGCTATATATCTTAAAAGTATATCGTTCGAACTACTTAAACAGGTTATTTTTAAACACATCTCATCTTTCCCTGAATAATAACACTTCTTTCTCCCGACCAGCACGCATTTCGAAACGGCTTATGAAGTACTCCACAATTGACTTAGGTTTTGCATGACCTTCCACATAGCATCCTTCACCGCAGTCAAATATATATGATCCAAATAGACTTTTCAAGAATATTCCAGAGAGTCTGCAATAAAAAATAATTTACGAGACGGGAAGCCGCCTACTCAAGTGAGAGATCAGAAATTATTTATTTTCTTGGGGCGAAACCGTTTAAATCGGTAGCACAAGCATAAAAGCTACTAAGAAAAAATACTTCATCTTCATAGTGAAGCTGTATAGTCTCCGCAATATTACACACGTTAGGTAAGCTTGGATATACTTCTTGGTACCTCATAATTAGCATCGGCAAAAGTGGATTATTGAAGCCAGCTGGTAATACTGTTTTAAAGAGCAGATTGCTTCATTACTTGTAGGAATAATATACTAGGTTTTGAACACACTTCAGCTGATGTGCATCATGAAAAATAAAAGGCAACAGAAATTAAAATCTAAAGTTCACTTAACACAGAGAGTATATCTGTCTTAAGGAATAGAATGTTTCTCTAAGCTATACCTCGCATTTACCACAATTTTCGCATAAATACCGAATCAATCAAAATTGTCAGACCACTCAGACAATAAATTAAATGTGCCATAAGTATGAAAAAAAAGATAACTACTCTCAAAACCTGAATAAAGAACTAGAAGTGTAGTTTACAGCTATACGTGTCCTACGTGTTATCGGCATTGTTCTGGCATTACTAAGCCTTCTGAAATATACGATCTTGCTCGCAAATCTTACTCTTTGTTTTTACCTTCATAAGTCTCCAAAAATGTAAATGCGCCGTCACACAGTTTGAAGCAGAGTGCGTCTTCTTGGAGAGTTTCCTGAGGAAGCGAAAAACACGAATGTAATTGCAAGCGCGGATGTTATCAACAGAACGTTGGAAGAAATAAACCAATACAGAAGGCAAAATCATGTTCATGTAAGGATATAGGTCCTAGGTACCGAGTGCCTGTACCTTGGTGCTTTCAAATTAAACGAGATACAGTACAAAGAACTTAGACTGGTAATAATTGAGGAGCCCATATGTTAGTGTGAAGTTTTGTGAAATAAAGGTACATAAACTTAGTCACGTGTGTGCGCAAAATCAAGACGTGGTAACGAACGCTTTTTTTTAGGCTGACATGGTACTATTGCTGGGGTTTCAGCAGAGAAAAGCTTTACTATGGAGCGCTGGAAGTGCCAACGAAGAATTAAATTTATGGGAAAAGGCAAACTTCAAACTGCACTTCTGTCACAGAACTTGAACTGACGCCGTGAAAGTTCGATGGAATCCAATTGCTTGTGAGCCAGTCAGCTGCACCATTGTTTCACACCAGTTCCATTCCGAAAAAGCTAAGAGGCTTTCAACCCCAATGAAATTTCACACACGTGAGAGTACAACCGGCACAACGTTGATGAAAATGGTTGTCTAATGCTTCCTGACCTGCTGTAGAATTACGGGGGTACTCTTTCACAGAGTGCCAGGTCACAGAGTCAGCCAGGTTTCCATGTCAATTTCACACAGTACTATCTATTCTACGCTGTGAAATACGCATTGTTCGATGAGCTGGCTCCTATTCAAAATTATCACCCCTTTTCTATGCCATCGTGGCATGCCTAAATTGCCTTTTGACAAAAAACAAAAAAAAATTGTCAGAAATCATCAACTACTGCGGGCATTGACGTTGGTACACTAGGAAGTGTTTATCAAAAAAAACAACTATCGTGAATAGTCACAACTCTCTTGCTGTGTGTGTTCCTTGTTTGTTAGTTCTCTGTTGTTTCTAATTATCACTGAGCTGAGCAAAGCAAAACAATCTCAGCATATTCCTCTTTTTTTGTCCCCATTTTCCTGCATTACAGCCAAGGAATGCGAGAGGTGAAAAGCCAGTATTTGTAGTACTGCTGTGACGTGCGTGTAGAAGAATTAAACTCTTGTAACTTCGAATTCTGTAACGTTTGTACATATAGTAGTTAACACTTGCTATTTCCTCCCTCTGCGCAGAGCCACCAAATAGTTTAGTCTTAATTTCGTTCCTTTAGGCACATTATATGCCTATTGAATAACCACAATTCATGCGCCGGCAACCCTTCAGATATCGCGGTCGCTAAGCACAAGAATCTCGTAGATGTCAGTATGAAGTAACTATAATGAAAGGGTGCTTTCCAAAGACAACGCACTTCATTATTCTACGGTTGATTGATGGAATGAAGTTTAGTATTACCATAAAGACCATAATAGAACAGATTGGGTCAAGATATACGCAGTGGCTCAGCAGATCGGAGTTGAAGCAATGAATATTAACTGACCCTAGGTCATGACTTGTCGGTACAGCGAAAAGGCGAGATTGCCGCGTGTCACTTAGGCTAGAAGACTAAGCTTAGAGAGAGGAAAAACAAGTGAGAGTGAAGCATAAATATAACTGTGAAGGTAAGATTCAAATGTACGCGATCACAACATATCTGCCGGAAGCACAGAAGCAGCCTAATTGCAGATACATGGGAGAGTTCTTCATTCTGCAGTAAGTGTAGTGAAACTGATGTTAATGATGATTGTGGTGAGTATGGCGCGGTGGCAAGAAACAGATGTCGCCTTGCGTTGCTCAGCACAATTACGGTCCCTCTTTAGTAGGCACTGAGGCCTTATTATTGAGACAGAAAAAAAAGTTGCGAATTTATATAAATATGTAGGTACAATGTAACCAGGGAGACGTGGTAAAAACCAGTTGCGACTTTGTCATGAATTAGGCGCGCCTAAATTTCCGGAGCCCTCCACTACGGCGTCTCTCATATTCAAAAGGTGGTTTCGAGACGTTAAACCCCACAAATCAATCAAATCAACAATGAGGCCGTCCCATTGGCACACATAATCACAGATGAGGATGAAAGAACTGGTAATTAAAGTGACAAGATGGAGGAGCTAGGGCTCCTTCTTAATTGTAGAAAACAGCGAAGAGTCATTTTGCTCTGTTGGCATCGTCGACCAGAAAATTCAAGAAAAATTCGCTATGCCTCCACGAGACTAATTCTTGTGCGCTGCAACACTGAAAACTTTCATCGTGTACGTTTTAAAGGCTTGTTGCCCTTACCTCACTGTGAATCAACTTGAATAGCCTGATGATAATCCGCCCTGGTTGTGCAATATTGGTGCCGAGTGGAGAAATCGCACTATTACGTTTGTCATGAAATATTTTTTCTGAGTACTTACTCTTCAGCTAAAGACTAAACAAAGAGTCTTCGAAACAATAGTGAAACTGATAATACAGTAGCGCGAGTCGGCACAGATGACTGGTTCCACGGCTCCAGTCATGTCGACAATCTCGTTCCCCCATTGTTGCACCATTTTAGATGTCACCTCTTTCCTAATACGCAGCACTCCCGTTTACTCTCCTTCGACGTTGTTGGCTCCGTCGCTTACGACGACGACGATGCCAGCCAATACAGCAACAGCTGTCAAAGAACTGCGCTCTGATAGAGCGGATGTACATTTCATGTTGGAGGAATACCAACTGTGTTGAAAGTTTACACCATAAGTTACATTCCTAAAGTATACCAACAAAGTTTCAGTAATCGAAGGCTGTGCATACTACTCAGTGTGTTTTTTCGGCTGTCGCAAACCAAGCTTAACGACCACAGCCCCATTACGACATGCGAAGGCCCCGTAGTGCACCTGCCAACCGGGCATTCGCATAAGCTCTGATTGAGGGGCCGGTGCACGTGTCAGAGTATGAGAAAGAATTTAGAGATGAGTAACTTCTTAATCGAATAAGAGATAAAAAACAACAACATTTATTTCCACCCGTCCAGAATGACGAGGTAGGAGGCTTTGGTCTCTGCTCCCGTTCATCGCCCTAGCTGTAACCCGTAATCGCTGGGACGCGGTGGCGGTCAGGGCAAGACCAATTACTTGACGCTCCTTTTCGTTGTCG
This sequence comes from Rhipicephalus microplus, assembly GCF_043290135.1. Classification (NCBI taxonomy): domain Eukaryota; kingdom Metazoa; phylum Arthropoda; class Arachnida; order Ixodida; family Ixodidae; genus Rhipicephalus; species Rhipicephalus microplus. The sequence goes on from NC_134700.1 coordinate 124,927,249, forward strand.
TGGCTGCGTAATAAGACCTCCCAGGTTTCTACGTTTCTGCTTAGATCATCGTAGGGAGGGCAGGCCCATGCCATGTGCACTAAACCTGCAGTGCTATTACAGTGCGTACGTCCGTGGTTAAACACTTCCAGGTGCTATTTGCTGTACAGTTGAGGGTTTGAGAACTCCTGGATTTGCCAGCTTCGCGACGTTATTTCATGTTTTTGTTAAGCTGTTTAGCTTGCTCCGGGTGGACCTTATGGTGTAATTTCTAATGCGAGATGACTTCTCAGAACGTTCGTAGTTTGTCTCCTGTGTAAAGGGGTTGCTCGAACAGCGGTGGTGAGTCAGCGGTGATCGACCGGGAAATGCACCCTCGGGCCATCGCGTGCACCTTCTCGTTCCCCTTAAAACTTTGATAGGCCGGGGACCATAACAGCGAGCTTTGCTTTGTGGGTACTGGCCCTCGTTCAGAATAATCCTGCCCATATTGATGTTCGCAATGGCTGAGAGTCGCTAGCAATCCATCGAGTGCCCTTTTTTATTATTGCCACAGCAATCGCAAGGTCTTCTGCCTCTGTAGTGATTGTGTTGTTAGAGGTGCGGCACGAAATTATGTCCTTACTCTCATGAACCACTACCGTTCTGTGTGGTCCCCTTTTTTTTCGTATTCTGCAGCGTCCGTGTAAAGCACGCAGGATCGACCTTCACGTCTCACATGCAAGAATAAAGCTCTTGCTTTGCGTCTGTTTTCGTGAAACACCAGTTGCATGTTTTCTCGGCAGCGGTGTAATTTTAGGTCTGGTCCTAATTATTTAGGTACATTAACTTTCTGTCTGGATCACTCCATAGGGTCGAACACCAAGCTCTCCACAATATTTTTTCCGGTTCTACTTCTAAAAACTCTTTGATGCTGTGACATCGCGTCGGCGTCTATGAAATCATCCAATTTATAGGAGAAGCCCGGCCCAAGAAGTTTCACCATAGAGGTGCTCGGGAGAAGCCCTAGTGCTGTTTTTATTGCTCTATGTATGATGGGTTCAATTTTATCTTTCTCTCCTCCACCTTACTCAAGACAGTGCCATTGATATCAATCTTTTTTATCTTTTTTTTCTTTCTATCAGCTTCACTATTTGTTCTCCATAGGCCTTGACCCCTTGACGGGAGGCAGCAAACAGCGTGCTTCTTCTATCTTCCTCTTTGCCAAAGCCAATGTCTTTCTCTACGCAATCACACTACTTCATGCTCGTTCGCTCTATCGCTTACACTGATTGTAATGGCACCAGACGCAAGACCGGGTGGCAAAGAGCTGTACTCTAGGAAATTACTCTCTTTTGTATTACAAATTTTTGATGCGAAAGCTGTCATGAGATCACAATATGAGCCAGGCGCGGCGCCTGAGTTGTCCGCTGACGCCAGCGTCCGTAACCATTATCGCACAGAATAAGAAAACAGCTTAATAAATAAAACACCAAAGTGAAAGCGGGGCTTGAACCCGGGTGCGCTGCGTGCCACTTCATTATTTTCCCACAGAGAACACCGGTATTTTTTTTTCTTTATAGACAAAGCCACGCCGGTGCTTCCGACTTGTTCGATGCTTACCTTAGGCATGGCCCCGCCGTGGTGGTCTAGTGGTTAAGGTACTCGGCTGCTGACCCGCAGGGCGCGGGTTCGAATCCCGGCTGCGGCAGCTACATTTCCGATGGAGGCGGAAATGTTGTAGGCCCGTGTGCTTAGATTTGGGTGCACGTTAAAGAACCCCAGGTGGTCGAAATTTCCGGAGCCCTCCACTACGGCGTCTCTCATAATCATATAGTGGTTTTGGGACGTTAAACCCCACATATCAATCAATTACCTTAGGCATGCTTGATGTCGGGGAAGGAACCGCTGTATTATGAGTAAGGAAGAATTTTAGAACAGCAAAATGACAACCAGGAGTCACAGAAAGCCAATAACGTAACGAGTGGGTCATCCAATTCTCCCACCTATTACAACAGCTTGTTCTTGACCACCTACTACCTGGTTCGTTAGTTGGTTCTTCCTCATAGTCCCGACCCAGCCCACCATGGAGGATCGGCCATTAAATGAACGGCACCTCAGTTTTGAGATAGAATTGTTTTACCAGACGAGATACTTGGATCGGCATGCTTAAACAAAGAACAGATAGGTAAGCGATGGATTAGAAATAGAATAAGTAGAGGTATTGAAAAAAAAACAATCAAGCATACACAATTAATATTATTATTATTATTATTATTATTATTATCATTGTTAATATTATTATTATAGTTGTTGTTGTTGTTGTTCCATTGGTGGCACTCGCCCACAGAGGGGGATCAGCCAAGAACATAGTGGTAAGATCTCTGGGTTAGTTGGTTTTGTATTTCAAATTCAGTAAGACACAAAACAAATCGTAAATGTTGTATGAAAATGCTACATGAGCTAGCGGTCAGGAAGTAAGGTATTCTCGGAACAAGAAATAGCAGTATCAATAGACTAATATAAATATCCTTTCGTTTCCTTGCTGTACGCACACACAGCAAACCAAACCTCGCTGTGGCTATAACCTAGTATATTCCCTCCAAAGGGTAAAATTACTGCCACGTATATTTCGAAACCTAGGTTTCAATGCGGTCGACAATGTATCTTTTGCTTTGATACGCATATCTTTCACAGAATAAAAAGAAATGATCTATTGTTTCTTTTTCTTTGTAAGAGAGACCTAATGGAGATGCTGCTAGTCCCGCTCAGGCGTAGTTCCTCATCGTCCTCAATCACTGCATGAAGAATTGGCACAAAGTTCCTTGCCAGTGTTTAGCGGAAACCACGCTTCTCAAAAGAATGATGAAGGACACTATACTGAATACTGACCTACAACTCAGAAATTATTATAACTAATGCCATGGTTGGTACCCAGCAAATGAGCTTGCAGCAGTTATTCAAAGAGTGTTTAGAAAAGGCTCTGAAAGAAACTTTACACGTATGCAATTCTTCAAATAAACGAAATACCGATACGGCTGTTCTCTCGCCAGCACACATTGCTTTGTTGTTGCTTTTTTTTCGTAGCACCTACAAACATGCCCCACTTGAAACGTTCCTTATCTTCTACGGCCACCCATTTTTCCGTCAAGCCCTTTAGGAACAGGTCATTCATTGCGTATGAATACCCTGAGACATGCTTTTTTACCACGAAAGTGTTTTATGCCGAGGCGCATCAAGACTCAGGAACGTATTTCCGTCACAGAAATGGCGTTCAAAAAAGACGCATATATGTTGACAAAGAAAAAAGTTCTTTCAACGGGAGTTGGACCCATGACGTTTGGTACTCGACAACCGATGCCGGGCACGCCAGCTGCTGCACCATGGTGACAGACTTTGTAGGCTGAAGAAATGTGCCTTTTATATGTACCTTTTTTCCTCTCTCAGCGTTCTGGGCAAAGTGCACTAATTCAACATTACCACATAATCTGCGATTAGTTTCTTCAAGGCGTGAATTATAAGCGTACGTATCATTTGGCGCGCTTCCAATAGCTAAATAGGGCCCGGAGCAATGACTTATGCCCATACGTCACTGCTCCGCGCCCTGCACTACTCCCCGTGATCACCCAATCACTCTTGTACCTATTCTTGTACGCGTCGTTTCGTGCGCTGAGCAATGTGCTAGAACTTAGTTATAAACAGTCTCGAATTGAAAGTGCATATTCGCTCAGCGTGTTCAATAAGGTCTCCTGAATGTCTCCCACGGAGGAACATCGCGCAGTATTTGTTTTCTGCGCACGATGGGTGGCTTGACTGCGTATCGTCGTTGAACGTAATGGCGGACCTGTGTGAACTCTGCCTTTCAAATGGTTTAACTATTTTATTTATTTATGACATACCGTGCGCCAAGCTAATGGCTCAAGAAAGAGGCGCTTAAGAAAACAAGATGCAAACTATACTAACAGGAAAGGAACATTGTAAGAACGAACAAATGATCGGGAGCAATACAAATGGAGGCATATAAACATAGCATGTACAAGTTCAGAACAAGTAACAGAAAAAACGACTAAAACAAAATAATAAAGAACAAAGTATAAACAAAATATTGATTACCCTAATTGTGCAATAGCGTCAATACTGGTTGTCCATGTTGGTTTGATATATATAAAAAAATCGAAATTTTGTTTATGGACACTTTTCATCGTAGTGTTCACTGATACGGTCATTTACTACCCACAGGCGTGTGCATATAGCCTTGAGAGACGTTCTTACAAAGTAAGGTTGCTAAAACCGCCTTGCTTTACACGTTAAAGCACAGTGGGCGGGAAAGTTTTATTTACCCTTTCAGTGATTGTGGGATCCTAAACACGCACAGTGCCACAGGCTTGCGGTAGATTCGTGCAATGCCTGATGAATGCAAACAAGAGAACGTTATTATTAGGCCACTCAGTGCTCGCCCTCTTATCCACGTCAAAGAAGTTACTAGGGAGTTTCCCTACCACCAATTTTCAGTGGCGTGTTCCTGCGTAATTACACGAGTAAAATGCGCCATGCAACCTGCATTGCCTTTTTTGGTAGCTCGTGTATTGTCGTCACAAAGGGGCCTGGCTTCTGAATATTTCTTGAAGGTCACATCATAGGCTAACGATTGAAGCTACCGGTGGAGGTCGTCGCATCTCCGAAGACCGTACGCCCAAGTGCCCTAAGTTCCTGAATTTCTGCAATACGGCTATTTACTCCTAAACAAACTACTTTGTTTTCAACTTTAAGTTTGCTTTTCGAAGGGCATGATGAATTCACCAGCTTTTACGTCTAATTAGGGATGTTGCAATTACGCTCATCGTATGTATGTCATGGAACTAAGTATATGTTTACTTGAAGATATCTTGATAGCGGAGTATATTTACACAACATCCGGATACATCCATGCTTGCTCACGACATGCAGGACTTGACCAGCAAACTTTAGGCAAAATTGGCATTTGTGGAACAGCTACAGATTGAAAAAAATGTTTTGAAGGACTACCGAAAGAGAATGTAAGTTGTTCGCATTGTTGCCCTAAACAAAAGCACAGGTGTTAACAACCCTAAAGAAAGTCTCTCGAATCTTGCGACAATTAAACAGAGTGATTTCTTCCTTGTAGCTGAAGTTTCGATTCGTCTAAAGCCAGCACTAAATTTATCCAGTTATCACATTCTGCACGGTTAGTGAAGTGGCAACTTGAATAAACTGCCAGTCAACTCGGGAAGCCCAGAGTGATACAGGACAAGGAATTACTTCTATTTGTACAGATCGCCTCAATAATAATTAGCGGAGACTTTTGACACTGCTGTTTCGATCGTTTTAATTATTTATTCGAACGAGCAATTAGCACAATCTTCAATGAACTCTACACCAACCTGTTTTTTACGCGCTAATAGAAATCCTTCCCTTACGTTGTAGCAGCAATGTATTCAATTCTATTATATGCAGTGGATCACTGTAAAACAGGATTTTAAGTTGTCTGCGTACTTATGAGGAACACGAAGTGTCTCTCTGACAGAACCGCGAGTCCCTCACTTTTTCTATTTTTTTGTGGATCTCTGTTTTTACCAGCCAAGTGCGGGTTCCTGCCGGCGTGCGATGGAAATGGAGTCGCACACGCGTCCGCCAGACCCCACGAAGCCCGCGGAAGCCGCCCCCAGGAAGCGAAACGGCGCCGAGAGCGACACTGACAGTGACGATACTATGAAATATTATGTCAGCAGTGAAGAGTCCGGTGACGACACCTTCGAGCTGGTGAGGAGCCGCAAGGCGAAAAGACGGTTTCTGAGCAAGCCATTCGATTCGAGTGCGTCCACCATAAGACGTTCGCGTAGTATCGAGGCATTCACCGTCCTGCTCATGCCAGTTCTCGCCACGGACAATATAAAGAGCCTCAACAGGCAAGCCGTGCCTGCACAACTGGAGGCATTGGTGCCAAACGAAATCAAAGACATCAGAGTGAACACGCGCAAGAATGTTCAAGCCATTGAAGTTAACCACGCGGCTGCGCTGAACATATTGCGCAAGGTCACAGAGCTCAATGGCAGGACAGTCCACTCTCACATACCGCTTAGCAATGAAGTCATCGCTGGAGTAATTTATGTTGTTGACTAGAGCATTGTCCACACAGACTTGCCAATCCTGATCAAGTCCGCTACAGAAGGTACCATCATCACAAGTGTTTTTCGTCTCGGCACGTCACGTTGCGGGAAGATCATATTGAAGGGTGAAACCCTCCCATCACACGTGAAAGTGGGACACTTTCGGCACGCTGTTCGTCCCTTCCTACCGAGGCCACTTCAGTGCCGAAAATGTAAGAAGTTGGGTGACATGAGCAGCGTGTGCAAGAACACCACTGTTTTGCGCCTGATGCACCGAACCGCATGCCACTAGCACATGTAAATCCAATACTCGGAATTGTTCGCATTGTGACAGGCCTCAGGATGCATCTTCAAGGGACTGTCCAATAATTTGAAGGGAAATGGCAGTGCTGAAGAAACAGGTTCGAGATCACTCGTCTCACCGTGAGGCAGCCGCATCCATTGTACGACGACGATCACGTCATCGACGGCGCTGCAAGACGTCCAAGACACCAGTGCCTCATGAACCGCGCTTAAAGCCTTCTCCACTTCTGTCTCCCAGAACAAGCGCAGTCTGGTCGAAGGATAAAGAAACCGCCAGCAGCGACACAGCTGACGCCTGGCTGGAACTCCGTTGACTAGACGACACTAGAGAGCGGCATCAGACTTCAGCAGCGAAGCACTCCTCATCCGAATTCTTTAAACCAACAGAGGAGGATAAACAAATAGTCGCCATGGTCAGCTCCCTCGTGTGTTCGTGGAGAGGGTGCAAATACCAATAGCACGAAGCGCATTGCAGATGCTGGATACCATCAGCCCGGTACTAGCCAGCCTTCAGAAGTCGATTGCTTAACAAGATTGACTGCAGAACCATGGCTTGTCAACGGAAACAGCTATCATTTGCAGATGATTTCGAAACGCCTTCATATTCCAACGGAATATGAGAGGCCTGAGTTCCCGAATATCAGATTTCCGGCAGTTCGTGTTTAAAAACCACTTACCGATAATGGTAATCTGTGAGCCGAACTCATCAACTATAAGAATATCAGGATACAAGTCTTTCGCGTCAACCACGAATGGAAGTATCAGTAAAGTTATTGTTTACATTCATAAGGGCCTTACTTATTTCGCCCGTGCTATACCGCCAGATGACGAGAACCAGTACGTGTGCATTACTTTGAAGAAGTGGTTGTATTTTACACTTATTGGTGTATTATATCCCCGAAAGTCCATTTGATTGTAAGAGATTACCACGCAATATGGCAGCCATTCCAGGCCCTTGTATTATAACAGGAGATTTCAATGCACATCGTCCAATATGGGGAAGCTTGAGGACAAACTCGAAGGGTGCTCAATGATATCGTTTGTGTCAGACCACAACTTGCGTATTCTGAATGATGGTAGCCTGACGTACCTGCGAGGAACGACGTACAGCAGCTGCCTCGACCTGACACTGGTGTCATGTTGCCTAAGTTCAAAAGTGCGGTGGTTTACAGATATCGAAACTCATGGTAGCGACCACATTCCGACTTATGTCAGCATTGATGGCCAAGAGACTTCATCCTCGCTGGTCAATCGGTATATAGACTGGACGCTTAATGAAGATCAAGTGGAGGACACGTGCAGAAATGATTCCTCGTGTGGGTTAGATGTAATTGCACATGCAATGAAAAATCGTACGCGCTGCTTCACACGATCAAAGAAGCGCACGGAGCTCGACATCGAATTCGAAAGGATTCGAGCGTTATGTTGACGCGCTGAGAGAAGATACAGGCGTACCATGTAGATTCTTGATCTCAGAGTAGCAAGGCGTTAACAGAAAAAAAAACACATGATAGACAAGCTGCAGGATCAAAGATCGAAAAGCTTCTGTGAGTCATTCGACCCACGTAAGCCATTGTCTCATGTATGGAGAACTCGACAGGGTCTTCGCTCAGGCGTCATGCAACGTCATCTCTTCAAGGCTCTCGCATTTCGTCTAAACTTCCGTTAAATTTACGTTGCAGAGGATATTTGCGCGAATATCATCGGCGGGCAGTCCTGTTCTCCGATGTGCTTTTATGCGATATCCCCGATCAACAAAATATAAGTACGGGTGCTCCATTTTCTATAGAAGAGCAAGAAGCTGCACTGACACTGTGTATGCGTTCTTCTTCACCAGGGCCCGATGGGATAATATATACGGCTCTGTGTCACTTAGGCCAAGTAGCTAGACGACAACTGCTAAATTAATCGGTCATGGGAAGATAGCATCGTACCACAAGAATGAAAACGCAGCCGTCTTGTGTCACTTCTAAAAGCAGGGAAATCCCCTCTTCTGCTGACATCATACCAGCCTGTAGCTCTCGCCAGCTGCGTTGGGAATCTCATGGAGCGCATTTTTCTCACGCGCCTGGAATGGTTCCTTGAACAGCAAAACTTATTTTCTGACTCCATGGCAGGATTTTGACGAGGTCGTTCATCGATTGACAACGTCATAGATTTCGTGTCATCATTAGAACAGCAGAAATTTAGGAAACGACTAGCAGTCGCACTTTCTTGATGTGAAAGGTGCATATGGCAGCGTTTCTCATCAAGCTATACTAGACACACGGCTGTTAATTGAACTAGGAGGGGGAATGTTTCGATGGATCCGAAGCTAACGGACACAAAGATCCCTGTTTGTATATACTGGAGATGGCCTGACCTCAGACCACTACATGTGCCGAGGCGTCCCGCAAGGTTGTCTTTTAAGCCCCGTTCTTTTCAATCTTGCCTGCTTGGCCTGGCGGAAGCTCTCCCGGAAACAATCAGTGTCTCAATATACGCTGATGACATCTGTGTCAGGGCATCTACATTCACACGCCTTCAAGCTCGTGCAAGGATACAGAGGGCAGCGTCGCAAACATCTGACTATTATCGCATGCAAGGTCTAACAATTTCAACAGAAAAATGTGCACTCGTGGCCTTCACGCGCAAGGCGATGACAAGTTACGCGAGAAGTATTAATAGTGAGCCCATCCCTTACAAGCGTAGCCATCGTTTTCTAGGTGTCATTGTTGACCGCGCTCTCTCCAGGAGCCCTTACGTGAGAAGCCTGAAAGTGAAACTGGTATCTATTGCCCACGTCCTGAAAGTCATCACCGGAAAAAGATGGGGTCCGTCACTGAGTTCCATGCTACAGCTTTACCAAGCACTTTCTATTGGTGTACTGCGCTACAGCTCTCCTCTGCTTACTAAAATTTTCAAGACAAACATTCGAGCACTTCAGAGCGTGCAAGCACAGGCACTACGTGTTTCTCTCGGCCTACCACGAACTACCTCGACCGCTGGAACAGTTATATTGGCTCGGAATTATCAGGTTATGACCTACGTCACAACCGACGTCTGAGAGCACATATTCGGCACATTTCACGGATGGTATCGAGCCATTTGACATTTCTGCCAAAATAACGACCGCAGGCGTCGTTCTCTGAGGTCGTCAGCTCCCACCGCGCTTTGCTACCTTCTGGTTTTATACCCTTGGCGCGTTCATCGTCCACCTTGTTGAGCCTACGACAATCCGACGTGCGCCTTTCCGTCCCAGGAATAAGAAATAGACAAGTCATTTCTGCCATGGCCTTGAAGCAAGTGACTCTCGACTGTTTACACACTTTCTACGCTGACAAAATCCACGTATATACGGATGGATCTACCACCCAGACTAGCTCCACGAGCGTCACCGTCACTCCATCGCGACACATCAACATCCCTTACAAACTTTGTCACGTGAGCACATCAACTGCTTCGGAAATTGTTGCCCAGCGAGGTGCCATCGATTATATCAAGCAACAACCAGCTAATCTATGGGCAGCATTCTGTGACTCCAGTGCGGCTCTACTATGTCTTTCGTCGGCGCTTTCTCGCGGTCGTACGAACAACTGGTATGGGAGATCAGAGAAATGCTGCACTATGCGACCGAACAAGAGCATAACGTTGTGTTCCAGTGGATACCAAGTCATTGCGGTATCTCCGGCAACGACCCCACCGCTGAAGCAGCCAGTAATGCACACGTACAAACAAGCCCTGTGTTGATACCTTTATCTAGGACTGACTCGGCTAGATACCTAAATAAGCTGGCGCAGAACATGACACTCTCGGCTACTGACCCGCAGGTCGCGGGTTCGAATCCCGGCTGCGGCGGCTGCATTTCCGATAGAGGCGGAAATGTTGTAGGCCCGTGTGCTCAGATTTGGGTGCACGTTAAAGAACCCCAGGTGGTCGAAATTTCCGGAGCCCTCTACTACGGCGTCTCTCATAATCATATGGTGGTTTTGGGACGTTAAACCCCACATATCAATCAGAACATGACACTCGTGAAGTAACAGTCATCACAGTTCGCACATCATCGACTATACTTTCTCGACCCATCTCTACGACTGTGGCTACCCTCTGTAACGTTTAACTCAGAGACAAGACGACGATGAACACTTGGCTGGGTCTCGCCATGACAAAAAGACCCCTGGCCGTTTATTTGCTGGGCTTAAGTAGCCGCGCTCACAGCGGGGAAGGGGGAAAGAAAGCTAAGGAAGGAAAGGAAAGCGCACGAAACGGTGGAGAGGAGGAGGTGACAATATCGCCTAGGGCGAATGCTGATAGCAGATAGTTCGGTCTGTTACATCTTCTCTTCACACATTTTCAAAACACTGATTTCTTTAGCACTCATTTACTTGATGGAAGGATGGTCCGTAGTGAAGGCGCTTCGATTCGCTGCGCTGCCGTCCTGACCTGCGCAGGCCAGCCAGTGGGCTTCCTGGAGTGTCTGGAGAAATAGTGGCGTTATAATCTTCATCTGGCTGAGCTGGTTGCGCCTGGTGACTTCCCAGTGGGTTGTCCGGCGTGATGTTGCCTCGGTGTCCATCACTGAACTTCGTCGGGGGCCTCGCGTCGGGGTTCGGATTACCCTCGGGGCTGACCTCGTTGTCGAAGTTTTCGTCCGTTCGCAGCAAGTGCTGTCGGTTCCGTCTCAGGAGCCCATGGTCTTCCGTTCTTACCACGTATGATCGTGGTGCAGTCTCTTGTACCACTTTCGCTCGGCGTGACCAGCTTCCATGTTTGATCCGGACCACATTTCCGGCTTCAAAAGGTGGTAGTGGCCTGCCTCGGGAAGACTGTCGCTGTTTCCATACGGGTATGCCTACGTCGACGTTGTATTCTGGAAGAGTGGCGTTCAAGCGGCGATCTTGCAGTAGTTCTCCGGGTGAGTGACCACTGTCAAGGAGAGAAGATCGATAAGCCAACAGACCAAGCCATACACCACCCCGGCATTAGTGGGTTTTCTTTAGAATACACTTCATGATCTGTACCCCCTTTTAAGCTAAGCCATTTGACCGTGGGAACTCTGGACTTGAGGTGATATGCTCGAAGTCAAATCTTCGCACGAAGGACGCAAACTCTTGCGATGCAAATTGAGGCCCGTTGTCGGTGCAAACTTGGTTGAGAATGCCGTATCGCGAGAAGATAGCAGATATCTTGTCGATTACTTCCGCCGCCGTGGTACCTCTGAGTTTCTCGACGTCAGGAAAGTTAGAATGGGCATCAAACACAACTACGTAGTGTTCTACAGCGAATGTAAATAGGTCTATGCCTACTCGATGCCACGGTCGGTCGGGCGTTGGCTGTAGCAGGAGGGGCTCACTCGGTTGACTGTACGCGTACTTTCGACATACGCTGCGCGTTCGCGCTCGTTGCTCAATGTCACTGCTCATTCTCGGCCAGAAAACCAGTCTACGGGCTCTAGCTTTGCACTTGTTCATACCCAAGTGGCCTTCGTGAATTCGCTCAAGAATTTCCGCACGCATTCATTTAGGCACCACAACTTTGCAACCCTTTAGCACCACTTCATTGACCACGGATAGCTCTTCCGCATACGGTTTCAGTACGCCGTGTATTGCCATGCCATCTTCCATTTGTTTCATGGTGCGGCTGAGAAGCGGATCTTCGAGGGTTTCCTTTTGCAGCTGCAACATAGTCGCTTTGCTTATGATGCTAGTGACTACTTGCGTTGTGTGGACGTCCACGTCCTCGACTTGGTCGCCTCCGCCAGTTGGTAGTGTGGCACGAGACAGCAGGTCTGCGAGTAACAGGTCCCTACCAGGTACAAACTGCAACAAGAAATCATATTTCATAGGACGAATGAAAAACCGCTGTAGCCTGGGTGGCATATCTGCAATGTTCTTTTCGCCAATCGCAAGTAATGGCCTGTGATCAGTTTCTATCGCATTGCTTGGTGCTTCGTCCTTACACGAACTGATGAAATTTTCACAAGTGAAAACAATTGCCAGTGTTTCCTTCTCTATCTGGGCGTATCGCTCTTCATTCGGCGTCAGCGCTCTTGAGGCGTAGGTCAATGGGCGCCAGTCATCCCCGTGTCTTTGCAATAAGGCAGCGCCGATACCTTTTACTGAGGCGTTCGCTGTTATTTTAGTGTTTCCTTTTTTTATCAAAAAGAGCCAGCAACGGAGGCTTAGCGAGCGCTGCGCAGATCTGGTTCCATGCGCGCTCATGGGCTGTTGTCCACTCAAACACCGATGCTTCTTTCACCAGGCTACGCAGCAACGCCGTTTTGTCGCTCAAACCTGGCAGGTACTTCCGAAAGTAGTTCACAACCCCAAGTAATCTGCGCACACCCTGTTTATCTTTTGGAGCTGGCATGGTACGGACGCTTTCGATTAAATCGGGACTAGGACGAATTCCGTCTCTTGTGATAACATCGCCAAGGAACGCAACCTGCGTGGTGCAGAACACGCATTTAGCTGGATTAAATGTCAGCCCTTCCTCTTGCGCCCGCCTTAGCACCGCAATGACGCGTTCGTCGTGTTCTTCCTTTGAGACGCCCCATATTAAAACGTCGTCTACGTAGACGCGCACTCCCGGCAGCCCTTCGAACATCTCTGTTAGAGTCTTCTGGAACACCTCGCTGGCTGAGAAAATTCCGAAAAGCAGACGCAAAAAAACAGTACCGCCCAAATCGTGTCGCAAAAGTGCATATTCGTGAAGTGGCCTCATCTAAAGGAATCTGATGAAAGCCGGCATTAGCGTCGAGCCGGGAGAAGTATTGTGCTCCTGCCAGCTCGCTCGCTATGTCCTCTTGTGAAGGGAAAGGATAGTGCTCCCGCTTAATGCTCCTGTTCACTGCTCTAGGGTCCATGCAATTGCGAAGGGTACCATTCTACTTGTGCACAACTACCAGGGGGCTCACAAAGTCAGTTGGTTCATCCACCTTGACGATGATTGAGGCCTTTTCCATTCGTTGCAGTTCTTGTCGCAGGCGTCTTTTCAACGCTATGTGTACCCTGCGGGCAGGCTTCACGACTGGAACGGCATCCTCTAGTAGCACCATTTCGTAGGGTTGCTTGACGCAACCGGTGCCGCTGAAGAGGTCAGGAAATGCAAGCTGGAATTTCGTTTGCTCATCGCCTACATTCACGGCGTCCGTCGTCACCGGTACCAGACCAAACTGCTGGCATGTCTTTAAGCCAAGGATGGCTTGGCGCCCCGTTTTCACGATAAAGAACAAGACTAAATGCTGCGCATATCTCGAGATCTTCGGTCGCCACGCCAACGTGTTTGATTGCACTGCCTTTGCATGCGGTGAGGACAGCGGCGCTCTTTCGCGGAGTGCTTGCGTGGGCGATTCGGTTGAACAGGGTTAGGGGTGCAAATTCGCCTGAGACCCGGTATCTACCTTATATTGTATCTCCTGACCGGCTATTTTTCCGCGAACCATCCAATGCGCTCCTATGTCTCCGGTGACGCCGCAAATGCCGATGCCCAAAATGTCAAAATTTTCATCGCTTTCTTCGGCTTTGTGAACCTCGCTTATCTTGCGCGCATCGTTGCAGCATGCAGCAAAATGATTTCGTTTTTTGCATGCATAACAAGTTTTTCCAAACGCCGGGCACCACTCGGGGGCATGTACCTTGTTACAGTTTCGACACCGAGTTCCATTTGCAAACTTCGTGCGGTGTGTGCGGCGTGTAAAGTCAACGTGCAGGCTTTCATTTGACTATGCTGCGCTCTGAATGGCAGCAAGCTCAGCGGATTTGCAAATTTCTTCTGCTTTCTGCAAGTTTAAGTCTTTGTCACTCTGCAAATTTTCTCAAAGTTTCGCATTATTTGTCCCAAACACCACTTGATCCCTGATCATGGACTCTTCAAGCCTACCGAAGTTGCACAGCTTTGCTTGCTTTTTTAAGTCCCGTAGGAACCGCTCAAAAGGCTCGGCCTCTTCCTGTGTTCGCAGTCGAAAATGTGCCTTTCGTAGACTTCATTACCCTCGGTCGACACAATATTCTTCAAACTTCCGCACTAACGTGTCATAATCTTCTCTGCTCTCACCTGCTTCAAACGAGAAGTTGTTGTAGACATCGAGCGCCTCGTCCCCCGCGGTGCTCAGAAGAATCGCTGCTTTTACAGCCGATGGGCGGGGCTTCTCCGGTTCCGTAGCGGTGATGAACAGCTGCAGCTTCTGCTTGAATACCAGCCAGTTTTTCCTGATGTTGCCGGACAGTTGCAGCGGTTCCGGGTGCTTGACGAGGTCCATTTCGAACGTCAGGACCACTTCTGACACCATGTAACGTTTAACTCAGAGACAAGACGACGATGAACACTTGGCTGGGCCTCGCCATGACGAAAAGACCCCTGGCCGTTTATTTGCTGCGCTTAAGTAGCCGCGCTCACAGCGGGGAAAGGGGGAAAGAAAGCACAGGAAGGAAAGTAAAGCGGACGAAACGGTGGAGAGGAGGAGGAGACAATATCGCCTAGGGCGAATGCTGATAGCAGATAGTCCGGTCTGGTACACCCTCTGGTCTTTCTAGGGAGGAAGGTACAGTGTTGTGGCGTCTGCGTCTGGCGTAGCCTTAACCAATGCCTACTCATTTAAGATAAGGATGGACGACAGCGCGGAGTGCGACAACTGCGCCACCGATGAGACTATTGAACACATCTTATGTTACTGCCTGGAATACACAAACGAGAGGCTTCACCTACGCACTGTTTTAAATCGACTGGACGGAAGTGATTTCACGGTCGAGAAAGTATTGAGACCATGCCACTGCCCATCCAATTTGCGAAAGGCAACGAAAGCACCAATGCATTTTCTTAAAGGCACCGGCCTCTTTCATTGTTTGTGATGGTGAAACTGTTGCGCGTCAGCCCAGTCAGTGGCCACTTCTCTCCTCCTCTATGACTTTCCTTCCCCCTCTCCCCTTCTCGAGTGCAAGGTAGCCTACCGGGGCTCA
The DNA here is from genome assembly GCF_043290135.1 of Rhipicephalus microplus. NCBI lineage: Eukaryota > Metazoa > Arthropoda > Arachnida > Ixodida > Ixodidae > Rhipicephalus > Rhipicephalus microplus. The sequence continues at coordinate 124,942,571 of NC_134700.1, forward strand.
GCCTTGGTTAACCTCCCTGACGTTTTCCGTGTGTTCTCTCTCCCTATGAGGTATATAAAGTCTCTAGAATACTAATTACAAGATACATTGTACTTCATAATGCCGTTGAAGTAGTGCAGAAAAAAGAAGATAAGAAAGTGAACACCCCAAATGCTTATTAACATCTGAAAGATTTATTGCTTGAACAGCATGTAGCTATACACATAAACTGGACGCTTGACTAAATTCTGCTTATGAGCATTGTGGACAAGGCAAAAACCAAAACAAGGACTCACCTTCTCCAAACACCTCCTCCTTCAGGCTACCCCTTCTTTTGAGTAGCATCTTTTCCTTGTCCGATAAGGCTAAAGTTTAAATAATGCACATAGATGCCTTCGTGTTCATATGGAAAACCTTAGCAAGTTCTCGTGCCATGCGATCTCGGTGTTTCGGTGATCGCACGACACGAGACCCGCGGCTCACGACGGGTAAGGCGGATCAGGAAGAAGCGCAATTCACGGTGAGCTGGGGAGAAAGCCGATCACGCAAAAGCAATGTAATGTACTAACAGCGAGTGCCATCGTGTTCTTGCATGAAAGTAGTACCCTCTGCCTTTCAGAACGACGTTGATATTCTTGTTTATGGTACAACCGAATGCGAATTGTTCCAATGAATAGGAGAAATATTTGTTCAAAAGTAAGTTGAAAATTTTTGATAAGTTTTTCCAACAATGAAAACGTTCATGACCGAAACACGGTGTTTTTAAAGTACAAGGATATTTAGTTGTTCTTTACAATGCACTAGAGGCTTTCCACTGGTGCCTGTTTCCACAGTACGATCGCTTGCGCAGAAAATAAAAAGGTCTCTAGAAGACGAAGAATTAAAGGGATGGTTCAGAAAGAACAGTTATTGTCGATTATTTTCCCTCTCGATCAACGTGCGGACCAATGCAAATAAAAACTCAGGAAAAGTTACCGTAACTGGTGTAGCTGTGGAATAGAAGTCATTATTGACCAATGAATGACACATGACGTTCAAACCGAAACAAAAACTCCTTACAATCATTTAAATCCTGATTGAACAAATAGCTGAAGCACTGCGGCGATGGTTATTTCACAACGGCTCAAAAAAGCGGTCGACCATCCTTCTGAGCTCAGTTGCATCACCCAATCTAGCCTTAGCGACGAAGAGAAAATCCCCCCAAACTTTTTGTGAGTGAGCACCTTTGAAAAGACAGAGCCACGCCCTATTCTTATTGGAATGAGCTGCGGCGGGCTTCAACGGGATCTTTCATTTCTTTAGCTCACTTTTCTTTAGGCGCGAAGCTTCTTTTAGCGGCACCCGTTCGTCCCTCGTAGCCGTTGCCGTGGTGTGTAACAAGCATAACATTTTGACCTCCAAGGTGGAGCCGGTGAGAGATTTCTTCTGTGCGTTGTTGAACAATAAAAGATAATGCTCAATGTACAAGCCAATGACTGCTAAGGGGGAATGAGAGACAGGAGACTTCGGCTTTTGGTTAACGCGCACGCTGCGAATTTTTTATTTTTCAAGAACGCATACATAACAAGAAAGGGTTGCTACGTTATACTCGCTGGGCGTAACCTCCTAGGTTTTAGAAAGGTTTAGCGAGCGTTGGGCCGCCGTGCCATGAATACAGTGAACTTGTATATACCATGAACTCGAGGTGGTAAAAGGTGGGAAGCGGACACGAAGCGCAAGCCGTAAGAAAAGTGCATGTGCCTGCTCTCGTTCAGTCCTTGGAATGTCCGCTTGATGGCGGTGCTTCTATATGCGGAATATATGATGAAAACATGTGAGATGGTGGTACTTGGAGTGTTGAATAGGTGGACGAACGGACAGGCAGACAGATGCATGGACGGATACACAGATGGCTGCACCGACGGATTAACGCATGGACGGACGCTGGAGCGGGTTCATGGACGAAAACAGGGGCAGACGCACAGATGAACGTGCGGACGCACATACAGACGCACGCACGGGCGGCCACACAGACGCACGCATGTATGGACGGAAGCAAGAACGCATGGACGGACGGATGCTTCGCCCCACTATCCATCATTCACTCCGTAGATATGCTGCCATTTTTTTCTTTATTGTCAAACGTGCAATGGTCATCTTCAACATCCGTTTCATGCGCACAGCTTCACATTTCAATACATTTGTTCTTCAGAGAGACAATCATTCTTCTCTGGATGTATTTCTAGATTTTTTTAGCATGGCTGTAATGTAACAAAGAAATCACAAATTTGTCACAAGGGCGAAACAATGAACGCGATAGCAACAAATTGAAAGGTGACGCACATAATGGCAAGCAGAATGAAAGGTGCTACGCGTGTTTTAAGCACAAATGATGCACGAAATGTACTCACAGGCATAGATGAGGCACGATCTGATCTATAACACCAACCCCCTTTATAGTGATCACAATATGTATAAATTGCCTGAACTTTTTACTTTAGAAGCTTTCACCTAACTACGCGGGTTAGTCTTGCGAATAATAATAATACGCAAGTTTAACCAGAGAGTTCCAAGTAATAACAGAAGTTTGTCGTGGCAGCGCATCACAGGCGTGCCATGGCTGCCGCTCATATATGTCCAACACGTATGATGTATGCCGTTATTAATGTATCTGGAAGCAAAAATGACACTGACGATACTTGAAAAGCCAGTCGTTTCCATAACGGGTGAACAGAAATTATCATCCTAACGAAAATGCAAGCGCCCTCTTCAACTCATTAGACCTCTCCTGCTTCGCTGGCAGATTACGCGCGCTGATTTTTCCGGCGTGTGATGAAATAACACTGATAGGTGAAAGAATGAGGACAGAAAAAGGGAGACAAAGAGATAATTCAAGAAATAGTTGGAATTGATAAGTACTAGAAAAGTAAATGGTGGCTGCACGGTTAAAGCAACCGCTTCCAATGTGGGAGGTACCACGTTCAATTTGTAGTGCCGCATGGGATCCTACTGGTCTTTAAAGACTATAGTCTTTCTTCAAGACCTTCAACGCAAAAAAAATATGTCTCTCTGTCTGGGTGTACATCTGTGTGTTTTTCCGTCCTAAACGACACTTCAAACGGCACCAAAAGACACCCAAAACGGCCGACTCAATCCGCAACGTCCACCAATATTACAAAAGAATCAGCGTTCATACTTGTGCAATGGTGAATTGAAAAGCAATTATACATACATACACACACACACACACACACACACACATATATATATATATATATATATATATATATACATCTAGAGGTGAATGAGTGTCTCTCTCAAGAACAAAATTATTGAAATGTGAAGCTGCGCGCATTAATCGGATGTTGAGGATGGCCATTGCGCGTTTGACAATAAAGAAAAAAATGGCAGCATATCGACGGCATAAATTATGGATAGTGGGATTAGTGACGGTACACACACACACACACACACACACACACACACACACACACACACACACATATATATATATATATATATATATATATATATATATATATATATATATATATATGTATTTATATATATATGTATATATATATATATATATATATATATTTATTTATTTATTTATTTATATAGATATATATATGAGATCTAACAGACAGTAATGCCAAGGAATGTACAGGGGAAGTTATTAAAACCAATGGAATGTAAATAAGAAGAAAGAAAAGTGGATGAAAAAATAACCAGCCGTGAGCAGGAACCTACGACCTTCGAATAACGCGTTCGACGCTCAAACCACTGAGCTACCACAGCGGCCTTCCCTCCAACCACTTTTTCGGGTTTACATGTGAATTTAGAAGTAGGAGTGACAGTCAGCGCCATCTATAAGCCAAGCGACGAGTGTGAACCACTCTTTTATGCGCATGTTTGGCGTCACGTAGCACGTGATCTTATTATGAGCGGGCAGCTGATTAATTCTCCCTCGTAAACAACCTAATGACACCAAGTCTGCCAGTACGAGACCCTCGTTAAATGAAATAAGGGAATGAAGTGTATACCTAAGGGCTCGTTTTTTCGTATTTTGACACAATATTAATAAGATCTAACAGACAGTAATGCCAAGGAATGTACAGGGAAAGTTATTAGAGCCAATGTAATGTAAATAGGAAGAAAGAAAAGTGGATGACAAAATAACCAGCCGTGAGCTCACGGCCAAGAGAACTAATAAGCTCATAACAAAGCCTGATCATAGCCCTGTTACTTGAGCTCGACCTTTCAGCCTGAACAAGTCACTCCCTTAATGTACACACAGCACTACTTTACTTCCAATATGGAAACACAAATTATACATTGGAACGTCAGAGGACTGCTTAAAAACCTCGACGACGTCCAAGAGCTTTTAAACAAACACTCACCTCAAGTGCTGTGTGTACAGGAAACACGCCTAAAATCCTCCAATACAAATTTTTTACGTGCTTACGTCATATACCGAAAGGACCGAGATGATGCTTTGGCGTCATCCGGTGGCGTAGCCATTATCATTAATCAAGAAGTAGCGTGTACACATTTACCACTCCAGACATCCCTTGAGGCGGTGGCTGTTCGAGCGGTACTTTTAAACAAACTCGTCACCATCTGCACTTTGTACGTACTTCCCCACCGCCGTCTTGAAAGACGTGAATTCTAGTCTTTAATAGACGACCTACCTGAACCTTATTTGCTTCTTGGGGACTTAAATGCACATAGTGGACTGCGGGGCGATTCTCGCAGTGATGCACGAGGTTGTCTCATTGAACAACTTCTCTTTTCTTCCGGTGCCTGTTTGCTGAATAAGAAAGAGCCAACGTACTTTAACGTTGCCAGCAAAACTTACTCGTCTATAGACCTCAGCATCGTATCACTTTCATTCTTACCCCTACTGAAATGGAAAATCATAAATAATTCATATAAAAGTGACCATTTTCCTGTAGTGTTGAGTTCACAAACAACATATGAATGTCCTCTACATGTTCCCAAATGGCTGATAAACAAAGCAGACTGGGAACAGTTCCATAACACTACACGTTTAAGTTGGACAGACATATGTAGCCTAAACATAGATGAAGCTGTGCAGTACTTCACAGCTTTTCTAACTGACGCAGCAGCCAAGTGCATACCGCATACATCTAGAATGCCCGGCAAACGACACGTCCCATGGTGGAACACAGAGTGTCATAATGCGCGAAAGGAACAGAACAGGGCATGGAGTTAGCTTCGGAACTCACCAACAGCCAAAAATCTTGATACATTCAAAAAAATAAAGTCTCAAGGCAGAAGAACGCGTCGGCAGGACAGAAGAGAAAGCTGGCAGAAGTTTTTGTCAGGGATCAATTCATACACACAGGAAGCTAAAGTCTGGAACATGGTCGGTAGGATAGCAGGAAAACAAGTACACACACTTCCACTCGTAAACACTCAGGGTGATACCTTAGAAGATCAGGCAAACTTCCTTGGTGCACACTTCGAACAGGTGTCCAGCTCGTCCCACTATACTGACACTTTCCAAAAATACAGGACAAGAATAGAAAAGCAGAAACTCGAACACAATTGCACTATATATGAATTATATAACCAAGCTTTCAGTCTAGCTGAGCTCCGAACATCTCTAAACTCCTGCAGTACTTCTGCCCCAGGTTCTGACCGTGTGGTGTATGAAATGTTAAAGAACCTACCAGCCGAAACACGAAAAACCTTACTTTGTTTGTACAATGCTATCTGGTTTTCTGGCACTACCCCTACCTCCTGGAAAGAGGCTATTATTATTCCCATTTTGAAAGAGGGCAAGGACCCTTCTTTAGCTTCGAGTTATAGGCCTATTACACTTACAAACTGCTTGAGCAAATCTTCGAAAAAATGATAAACTGCCGACTTGTACATTTCCTTGAAGCAAAGAATTTGCTCGACCAATTTCAGTGCGGGTTTTCAGAGAGTAGATCCACCACCGACAACCTTGTTTGTATCGAGGCACAGATAAGAAATGCTTTCGTTCATAAGCAATTTTTTCTCTCTGTGTTTCTTGACATCAAAAAGGCATAAGATACAGCATGGCGCCTTGGAATACTAAGAAACCTGTCGCCACTTGGCGTGCGTGGCAGAATGTTTACTATAATTGCAAGCTACCTGTCAAGCCGGACATTCCGAGTTCGAGTAGGCAGCGTTCTAACCCAAACATTTGTCCAAGAAACAGGCATGCCGCAAGGTGGTGTACTTAGTTGCACACTTGTTCTCATCAAATTGAATTCTTTGCAGTTGTCCATCCCTCGCAATATGTTTTATAGTACATATGCCGTTGACGTCCACCTTGGCTTTAGATTTGCAATCTAGCCATGTGTGAGCGCCAGGTTAAGTTTGTTTCGAACAAAGTCTCCAATTGGGCTGAAGAAAACGGGTTCTGTCTGGATGCACAAAAAAGCACGTGTCTCTTGTTCTCCAGGGAGAGAGGCATTCATTCTGAACCCAATATTCAACTGCATGGCTAACGTCTTTCTGTTGATACTGAACACTAATTCTGAGGCATAATCTTGGACACCAAGCTAACCTTTAGAGAACATAACAAATGTTTAAAAAACAAGTGCATAAAAGCTATGAACATTCTAAAGTGTTGTTACGCACTACGTGGGAAGGCGACAAGAAATGTTCAATAAATTTGCATAAAAGCCTTGTACGTACCCGCCTATACTATGGGGCAATAGCATATCAGTCTGCGACACCTACTGCCCTTAAAATGCTTGACCCTGTTCATCACGTAGGCATCCGTCTCTCCACGGGTGCTTTTTGCACTAGCCCTGTGGAAAGCCTGCGCGTGGAATCGAACGAATGGTCACTCCACCTACAGAGATGTTCCATGTCTTTAAATATTATTTAATGTAAATGCAGACAAGGATCACCCATAACACTCCACAATAATTGACATGTCAAGCCTTGCTGTGTTTGAAAAACGGCTTTCTTTGAGATAGCCCTACTCACTCCGTGTGAGGGGCCTACCGAAGAAAACCGGTGTGCCACTCGAACACCGTTTGATGGCTCCCGTAGTATGCCTGCCACCGTGGCACTGGCAGGCGATAGATTGCGACATCTCTTTCCTGAAGGTTACGAAGCATGCACCAATCGCACATATCCAGACATACTTCCTTGAACTGCAACATAAATACACATGTCCTGAGTTCTTTACGGATGCTTCAAAGTCTAACACTTCTGTCTCTTACGCAGCCGTCGGCCCATCCTTTTCGGAAGCCGGCGTTCTGCACCCTGATACAAGCATTTTTACAGGCGAATCTTATGCAATACTTGCGGGTGGTAAACACATTAAACAAATAAAACTACAGAAGGCAATAATACATACCGATTCCCTAACGCAGTAAAGGCTCTTAAAACACCTAAAATGCACAAAACCCTATCCTTGTCTCGCTTTATTCGCTTTTATGCACAGTCTACTCAACCAAGCAGCATGTCTTAGTCTGCTGGGTGCCAGGACACCACGAAATACAAGGCAATGTTCTGGTGCACCAGCTAGCAGGCTCCGCCAACAAAACCGCTATCAACACTTTGAGACAGATTCCTGTACTCGACTTTAAAGCTGTTGTAAAGCGAAAGCTCAGGGGTTATTGGCAAAGCACATGGGACACACACACAGGGAATAAATTGCATGTCATCAAGCCGCAACTTGGTCATTGGCCGCCAGTATCAAAATCACGCCAAAGAGAAGTAATCTTTACAAGGTTAAGAACAGGACATACACACACAACACATTCATTTCTTTTATCTGGAGGTGATCCACCTTTGTGTGACAGATGTGGAGAAGCCCTCACCATACTCCACATTCTGATCCAGTGTAAAGAGTTGGACACGCAAAGAAGACAACACTTTCCATTCCTCTGCCAACAACAGATAACACTACATACATCCTGCAATGTTCGTCGGTAGGGAACCAATTTTTACTCATAAAACATTGTTAGTTTTTTAAAACAAATTCGTACTTTTCATGTGATACGCCCGGGCATTTCGTAGCGCGACCTCTCCAGAGAGGTCTGCGCTGCGATGGCTACACTCAACAAAGCACTTGCATCATGGCCCTAGGACGCAAGGGTGTGAACAATCGAGGCAATAGTGCTTAAGCCATACGTGCCCACCATGGTTTTTATTATCACAAACTTTCGTCATTCATTACCACCCCACACTTTTCATGGCATGCTCATGATTTTATTACTCCTACGTCTTTACCCGCCTTAGGGCGAGGAGTTTTAAGGCCCTTATACAGCCGCTCATCACAATCATTATTCATATCTCTAGTTCAATGAACTGGCGCTCTTTGGTCATGAAATGGCCCTTGCGCAACAAAACATCAAACATCATCATCATCAGAATAAAACTTACATTTAAAATTAAAAGCGGATTTTGAGTGTGACACAAGCAACAGTGTGTACACTGTCGTTCTTTATGAAAGGGAACACGCGAAAGCGTGGCCTGCTCTCAGCGGCGGCTGCCTACAGCACCATCAACCGACAAGTAAAGAAAGCACCTTCGCTTTTGGCGTCATCTATGGCCAAGCAAGATAGCGAGTCATGGCCGGTGAACAAGCGCTGCTAGATAACGTTCCCTCACCGCTCGCGTGGCTGGCGATTACTGGGCACAATGTATGATATGTTGGCAGTGGACTACGCACTGGAGGCCTGAGCAGAGAGGGAGTACAATCTAACAGCGCTCTTGTACGCACCATAGCTTATTATCTTTTTTTGCAACAGACGACACTGAAAGCAAACGAGCTTTCTTTTGCTCCCGGTTGATAGTGCTGTAGGCAGCCACCGCAGAGTGCAGTCCGCGCATTCGCGAGTTTCATTTAATGAAGGACGACAGTGTACATGCTTGAATGCTCTGTATGCACAATCCAATACATTGGACATACTGAAACGCCTTTACAACTGCGTATTTCGAACTATACTTCACATGCCACAAGCCTATCTACCTTCGTCTTGGTGCGTTAACATTCCTGGTCACTCTTTCGATAAACTAACAGTACTATACTGAAATCAGGTTTCTCTTCACACGATCATAGGGAGCTGCGTGAGTCACTTCTTATACACAAGTTCAACGCGATCTTATTTGGTAAAATTGAAAATCTAGGCAAGTTGTTGTTTCTTTCGGCGCAGAACTAAGACCTAGCTTCATCACAGTCCTATAACAATCACTGTACACTGTATATATATGTAGACGGACAGTTGGCTTCGTTCTCAGTGTTCACAGTGGTTCTTCCTCTTTTTTACTTTCTTTCTTTTCTTTCTTTTTTCGTCTTTTTTCTCCTTTTTTTCCCCTTCTTCCAGTTCTCTCTCACTCTCGCAAACGTCTTTCAAGGCGAGAGGGACGCGGCAGCAAGGAAGTTTGGAAGCTCATGTCAGTATAACTCATCCCCTGATGAAGGGAGGTCCCCTCCCGAAACTGTTGGGAAATAAATATATTTATCCTTGTTGACAACGCTCCCGTTGTGCCATATCCCATACCTTCACGAAGACTAACTGGCCCATTGAATTATTACTCCCACTATATATATATATATATATATATATATATATATATATATATATATATATATATATATATATATATATATATATATATATATATATATATATATATATATATTGAAAAGAATTCTATATTTAAGGGCCCGTTTACGTGTTTTGACACAATAATAATGAGATCTAACAATAATGCCAAGGATTGTATAGGGGATACAGGAGCGAGAGCTGTTATGAGAGCGCAACAAGGGCGCTGCATAGTTGTCCATCACCACTGCTGCAGCAACTGTCCCTAAAGGCCGTTTCACATGACACAAAAAGTAGCGACTTTCAGGCTGCGAATTCGCTTGCAGTGAAAAAAGGGCAGTTCGCTCCCGCCGTAGCGGTCCGCTGCGAGCTTCCAACAAGTTGGAAATTTTCGCTCTGATCGCAGCGGCGTGAGCGATTTTCGGTTCGGACCCGTCGAAATAGGACTGGTCCGGCGAAGCCGTTGAAATACAGTCGACGTGTTTTTTTTTTTTTTTTGGTAATGGCCGATGCTGTGCATTTTATAATGAATTCAGACTGGAAAGTGTTCTTAAATGACGAAACAAGCAAGCCTTTCGTTGCCGTTCACGGTAACTTCATGATATCATAAGGCACATATTATTACATTACATTTGTGTCTGCCACAATGAGCGGTGGCAAGACCTCACCGCTCCAGTCAAAGAGCGAAAATCGCGGATCGTTCGCGGCCCTTGTGAAACGAAACCGCCATTAGTGACGGTTGCGAACAGAGCGATTGGAGCCAACGGAAAATTTTTTTTCACTGCAATCGCTGCATGTGAAACAGCCTTAATCGATATTGCTCGACGTTGCGAAAAAAATATTATAACAGAAATGTTCAAGATGGCACGTAGTTCAAACATTGGTCCTCTTCGTGCCAGCCTAGTAATCTGCTACAGAGCCACGCCGGTTTTTTTTTCTATTGCCTCCCAGAAAAAATGTTCACCTACTATTTGTAAACTAGGGAGCCGCGCAATGATAATTCATCAGCTGTTACATGAATAGCTGTGATAACTTTGGCAAGTGGAACAACAATACCACAGTGAAATTTCACTCCAGGACAACCTTTTTCGCTTATTGTGTTGTGAAAAAGCGCGACACACATTCACAAAAATAATCACAAACAGGTCTGACTTCCACATCTGCATCGCTGAACGAAGTTCTAGTTTGACTTAGTTTTACAGGCTCAGCAACATATTCAGGTCATAAGGTGGACCATTTTCATTTTCAAGAGAGAGAAATTAGCTTCCATGTTGATATATTGGTAATTCTTTTTTGAATAGATTTTGTGTTAAATCTCGGAAAACACCCTACTCTGGCAGTTTATAAAACGTGTTCGATGGTTTACGGTTTTTTTTCACTGGAAAGAATTTGGGCCCTATGCAATTAGTCACTTACTTTCTATCCACATTTTAAAAGTGAAAGATCAGCGTGCAATTTAGGGTAAGTCTTTGCTCTCGGGGCCACTAGCATTCTTTTCACGCGTTGGCTCAAACCTAAAGAGCACAAATACCTTACGTAAGTTTCAGGTCGAAAACTAACTCTGTTAACATGCGTAACGCAACGTCGCAAAACAGTATTATAACTTCCAGGCGTCACAGAAAGCGAATTGTCTAATTTGGCGTTACTCAACACACAGAGTTTGGTATAAATGCACTAAAAGAAACTCTGGCACTTGTCTCTATGGGTGCTGCAACGCACGGAGCTTGAGTGAGCAAGGAAATGACGGGTAGTCCACGGATATTTCTAGTTTTTTGTAGTTTTGGCTCCGGTTAGCTTCGTGTGGCTTGAAGCTGCTTTGTCACGAAACAAAATTCTTCAGCAGTTGCATTTCTTCTTACCCTTTTTGTCTCACCCATTCAATATCGGCAACGAAGTGTAACAGTTTGTTATTTCATTCGAAACAAAGTCAATACACAGCAATAAACACACGCTTAAGTGTGTTGGAATCCCTCGGGGGTGAAGAATGAGCAAATCTCTGCTTTACCCTTCACTTACTTGGCCGCTAAACGATCACAGCACTTGAGTATCCTCTTATTACTTTTAGGAACAGAATGCGAATTGTGTTACCAGGCGTCACACAATATGAAGCGCGATACGAGTGGTTCTTTGAATGCTTCCGACCCATAACAAGATGCTCAGCGTTTAATGTTTATGGTCATGAGCTACCGAATAAATTAACAGAGTGGCGGGTTCTTTGCAAGCGTACTTCAACTAGTAGCTCCAAGGTAATTTCAACGGTTTCTATAAATGGTGTTTTTTCCTGCCTTCGCTGTTTTTGTGCTGTGCTTTGCACGGAGGCTTGGTATTTCTGTATGTGCTGAGAGCTTTATTGGTATAGAATCCGGGAGAGTGGAAAGCTGTTGTCAGAGTTTTCCTAAGCGCACCAACTCCGAGCTCAAGACAATGGCGATGCCACTGAGGCCAGTCTTCAAGTGCACAGGCGGCTTCCGTGAAGGAAGAATCATTCATAAAAAGCATACTTATGTAGCTTAAGGTATAGACAAATAATATCATTAGTATATGTCCAGCTCTCCCTGTTCTCTTCCACATAAGTGAGAAGGGCCAGTTCTCTCATCCCGTGTAAAAATTTTGCTTCGCATTCAATAAATCTCCCGAAACCTCTGGCTTAGCTTCCTTACCGTCAGAAATAGTTCACTACTCAATCGTTTTATGTACCGCACGGCAAAGGTAGAAAAACAATTTTGAAATGAAGTTTGTACACGGCGTCTACAATGCCCTTATTTCCCAAATTATCTAAGACTAGTCGCAAGACGTTCTAGAATGTTCCTTTGACAGGCGGTCCCCGATTTTCTTATCATAATAAATGAGAATCTTGGTACTACATCTACCCCATGTTCATACCACTCATTTCATCAAGGAGAAAGAAAACAAGCCGCCATTGGTTCTGGCACCAATTTAAATGCGTCAAAAGTGAAGAAGACCAAGCGCCGAGAAAAACAAAACAAGTAAGCACTGACCGATTACGACGTGTCAAGCCCCAGCAAAGCTTCCGACACCGCATGCTGGTACTGAGCCTAGCACGACTGGGGAGAAAAAACCCCATCATATGAAAGGAACGCCTGTGTGGCTAAAAACAAAAAATACTCTGTTATCAGCTTTAGTGTTTTCTCTTGTCCTTCACGTAACCTACATCTGCAGCCTTACTGAAGGAAAAATTCACATCCACTCCAGATGGTGGCTTCTTTCTTGATAATGTTTTGTAGGTACCTGTCTCCAGTAATATTCACTACTTATTCAAGGTGACCTGCTTATTTGTTAGTATTCGTGCTTAAATTATTACGTTATGATCAACGAAGGCGAAGGGAACAAGATAAATCAGGTCTTCTGGTTGGTTTTTATGTGACCGAACTGGCGTAGTATTCATATAAGACGATCTGCTGAATTGACAAAGATGTTTTAAGGCTCTTCATAGCAATATTCTTGAATAAATTGTTTCTTCAATGATGTTATCTCTAAAATCTATTCTTTAAGTTTGGCGATATTATGTTTCATTATATTCAATATTGGTATTCCACGTAAATGTAGTTTCTTTCAATAGAATTGAATTGTCTGATGCATTATGAAATGCGCAAAAATCCGACTCACTGCTATAAACAACGCAAATCAATCTGAACACGGTCCTTTCAATTGAAGGGTCGATGGTGGCCCTGATTTTGTTTACCGATAACGTGTCGTATTATTCCAGGTTTAGGAGCTATAAAAATGTAGTCAGACAATATTTGCTTTATATTAGTGAGTCCATAATAATATTGTTAGTGAGCTGAAATCTGAGGGTAGTTTTGCGGCCACCATCTTTTTTGTTTGAAAGATTGTGACAAGGACAGATATAATTTTATATCAATTCAAGAACTACAAAAATAAATTTTCGTTTTCTGCTTAGTTATTGTTGTCGGTGCTACCAGCAACTTTGGCCAGCAGCAACGTTCACGTCCTACGCGGGAAGAGCTCAGGCACATTCGCTTTCGCGACTGAAGAAAGTGCGATTTTTCGCATGTGCCTGGGTGTAACGAGTGCTTCCTTCGTGGCTTCTGTGGTGGCGGTGACCACGGTGCCGCCTTTCGCTGGTGTGGTGTGCCCGCTGACGGTTTGTTCCAGCCTGAAGTCCACCGTGTACGTGCGTTCCTGGCTCAGGGCTGTGGCGGGAACCCGTATCTTAGGGAGGACACCGTGCAGCCGGAGCTGTGATGTTTGTCCTTAGCAGTATCATACCAGTACACAATGGCTATATGAGTAATTGGAGAGCGCTTCCTTATGCTAGACGGCAGCTCAGCCAGCTTGTTCTTAGGCGCAATTAGACTGCTGAAGTTATTTATGAAAGAAAGATAAAAAAGCCTTAGACAAAGTGGGGCAGCGTTGCTGCCTAAACATAAGAATACCACATTTGTCCCGAAAATAGTAGAGGCAGTTGGTAAAAGACAATTTCCGGGGTGCTTCAGTAAACACTAGTTTGTATTGTCATCAATGTAGACGTGCCTTTTCTTGTAATAGTAAAGTTACCACTGACATATGGGCTGCCTACGTAGCTGCCAGTACCAGCTCTAACATGTGCTACATGAGGACATAAATGAATACACGTATCAGTTATCATATTATCTACCTGCTAATTTAAATAGAGTATGGTATCATAAAAACATTTCATCCAATGAAAGTTAATTACTGCAATGAATCGAATAAATTTGCATACGAAACAATACTATGAACGTGCTGAAATTGTGCAAGGCTACCGGAATTCTCGGATCGACGAACTTTGATGGAACTAGAATTCTTTTTTGGCCAACAGGAGATGATGAGTTCTGTTGTGTCGCACAAAGAAATACCAATGATATACGCTGTACCATTACGCTAGCGCCCTACAATGCTTTCGTAAAGCATACTCTAAACTGCCCGCCACTGTCTGCACTATTGTTGTTATTTCAAGAAACATGCTGACTGACAATCTACTAAGCTCACATCTCAAATCTACGTTTACTCTTTGGAGTGCTAGAACAGATCGATAGCGAGATGTTGATTTTCTCTGGTTATAACAGGAAGCTGCCATCTTGAACACCTTTCTTTCGGCCCATATTCCATATGCGTCGATTTGAGCGTGCTATTGTTCCATCGCTGGACTTCGCGTTCTAAGGTGAATATCTCTGTGGCTGCCACTGGGCTTGTCAGAAGTAACTTGTAGTTTTTGTCTGACAGAGGTTGCTGAATAAAGTAGAAATCTTTTGTTTATCACATATGCTTTCTAGGAGAACCCCACTGTTTCTTACGGGCCTAGCGGACTTGTCGGTCGACTATTCTCATGCATTGTAAATGGTGTGTTTGTATGAACAAGGAACGCATAGTTTCATCTGAACAGCTTTTTTTACTGTTATCTCTTTCATTCACTACATACCAGTGTTCCTCGCATGCCAACGTGCGCCGAATAGTCATGCGAGTAATCGAGGAGGCTTGGCGCTAAGTGGGCGTGCAAGAAAAAGAAATAAACAAAAGAGCGTGTGCACCTGATAACCCGCGAGAGGATTGTAGCCTGCCTAGATGAGAACTTATGGCCTAGATCATTGTGGCCCTACTCTTCCTCATCGAACAAGCATTTTCTTCGTAAAATTTTGAGCAGACGATACTCAGCGCCAGGTAAAGTCCATTAGCTTCGTTCGGCAGGAGCCGCTAACTGCGCCTCAAGCCAGACGTGACAAATTCATTCACAAGCCATACTCATTGCAAATCTTTATCACACAGAATATGCTGTGATTTAGGCTCTAACCACCTCCTTTTCCTGTTTATCACGCCCACTTCACTTCCCCTCACCATCAGTTTTTTTCTCATACAATACAGAATATATATATATGAAAAATGACTTGCTGCTGGGCTTGTCGGTGTCGGATCACATGTATATTGTAGCGCAAAAAAACAAGACTGTAACAAAGAACGACATACCAAAGGCGCTTATAAGGCTATATATCGCTCTCTTTCTTCTTCACCTTATCACTACTTCACCCTCACTGCTCTTATGACACTTTGCTGCGTTTCACTGTTCCAGACAGTTATCTCCACCCTCCTCCTTTTCATTTTTTACCTCCTCACCTTCACACGTTTCCTACCTCCACCATACTAAGTTACACAGGAATATATTCCTTCACCCTCACTGCTCTTATGAGCTTTTGCTGCATTTTACTGTGCCAGGCTGCTATCTTTACCCTACTCCTTCTCATTTTTCTACCTCCTCACCCTCACCTATTATTTACCTCTGCTATACTATACTACACAGGAATATCAATCCTTCACCTTCGCTGCTTTTATGACACTTTGCTGCGTTTAACTGTGCCAGACTGTTATCTTTACCTTCCTCCTTTTCGTTTTCACCTTCTCACCCTCACTTTTTTCTTACCTCCTCTATACTATACTAGACAGGAATAGCAATCCTTCACCCTCACTGCACTTTTAACCTTTAGCTGCGTTTCACTGTGCCAGACTGTTACTTTTACCCTTCTCCTTTTCGTTTTTTACATTCTCACCTTCACACCTTTCTTACCTCCGCTGTACTATGTTACACAGGAATATCACTCCTTCACACTCACTGCTCTTGTGACCCTTTGCTGCATTTAACTTTGCCAGACTATTATCTTGACCCTGATCTTTTTTGTTTTTTACCTCCTCACCCCCACTTCTTTCTTACCGTCGCTACACTATACTACACAGGAATGTCAACCCTTCACCCTCACTGCTCTTATGACACTTTGCTGCGTTTCACTGTGCCAGACTGTTATCTCTACCCTCCTCCTTTTCGTTTTTTACCTCCTAACACTCACTTCTTTCTAGCCTCCGCTACAAAATGCTACACATAAATATCACTCCTTCACCCTCACTGCTCTTATGACCCTTGTTGCGTTGAGCTGTGCCACACTGTTATCTTCACCCTCCTCTTTCTAGTTTCTGTACCTCCTCACCCTTCCTGCTTTGTGAACTCCTCTATACTATGCTACACAGGAACATCAATGCTTCACCTTCACTGCTCTTATGACCTTTGCTGCGTTTTACTGTGCTAGACTGTTATCTTTACCCCTTTTTTGTTTTCTACCTCCTCACCCTCGCTTCTTTCTAACCTCTCTATGATATGATGCACAGAAATATCCCTTCGTCTTTTTCATTGCTCTTATATTCTTTTGCTGCGTTTCGCTGTGCCAGACAGTTATCTTCACCCTCCCCTTTTTCGTGTTCCCCTCCTAACCCTCACATCTTTCTTACCTCACTTATATTATGCTACACAAAAATACGCTATGCTTTACTCTGTCTCTACGACCTTTCTCTCCCGCAAACGCCTGATATGTCACCGTTTCTTCTTGCCCCACCGCGGTGGTCTAGGGGCTAAGGTACTCGGCTGCTGACCCGCAGGTCGCGGGTTCAAATCCCGGCTGCAGCGGCTGCATTTCCAGTGAGACGGAAACTTTGAAGGCCCACGTGCTTAGATTTGGGTGCACGTTAAAGAACCCCAGGTGGTCGAAATTCTCGGAGACCTCCACTACGGCGTCTCTCATATTCATATGGTGGTTTTGGGACATTAAATCCCACATATCAATCAATCAATCAATCTCTCCTCCTTATCTTCAGGTCATTCATTCTAACATTCACGCCTATTTTCCAAATTTTTGCTATACTACACAACACAACGGAAATATTTGCTGTTTCTGTCTGCTTTCGTTTCTTTATATCGCTTTGTTTTTCTCATTATTTCGTTCTAATTTTCTCGTTTCTCCTTTTTTTCGTTTTTTCGACCACGGCAACGTATTCACATGGTTCCTCTAAGTGCGCCTTCAGCCAGCGTGCCTAAATAGAAGAGTCAGGCTTGACATAGCACCACGGATCCACGACTACAAACCCACTGTCACGAGGCCGTTTAATGGGCTAGCTCTCGTGTAGGTTCGTGTAAACAAAAAACCTCCGATGACATAACCATCATCGGGAAAAGAGCTGAAGAGACCATTTGCTTCCACCCAAATCCCAACCACTCAATATATTTAGAAACCCATAAAAGACAAGTAGCAGACAAAGAACACAGCATACATAACTAGAAAGAGGTTAGCAAGAAGAACAAACGGCTAAAGACGTTACCAGTGCATGGACATAAATGTTCAGAGGAAAATAAGCCTTGTCACGACATAGCGGGACGCGGTGCTTGCAGCGAAGACTCTGCTACCAAGGCATGGACGCACTCACGCAAACGATCACTGCGGTGATGCGGGGCTTGCAACTGATGCGACGTAGTAACGGTGAAGACACACTCGTGCAGCTGGGAAAGACTGGCGATTAGCTTGAGACGCTCACGAGGTTCACTGGCATGGCAGGAAGCGTCGGGCTGGTCGAAGTCAGTGACCTTTCGGCGTTCGGCAGCCGCAGCTTGCACACGAAGCCGAAGATGCTTCTTGGCCAACGCCACAAGACCAGAACAAGCCTGTCCCACGTCAGGTGACGAGAAGAAGCTCTGTGTCCACGTTGGAGCCCGCTGGAACCTTGATGCAGGAGCTCTGCTGGCCACCTTTCCCAAATCCTGGCGACCTTCTTCACTCGGTCCCGACTCGGCCAACGTCTGCCTATAGCTTCGCTGTTCTCCAGTGGCTCTCCTAAATCTCCATGACGGAACCTCATTGGAGGGACCTTATTGTTTACTCCCACACGTGCCGCAACTGAGCGTTATCTTCATCTTCTTCGGGCTGATGGAGTGGCGCACTTTTTAAACGCGCACAATCATATCACACCCACCCACCAGAAGTTTATTTTGTTTTAGCACATTTTTATCGTTCTTCTATTTCTTTCTATCCTCGTCCTCCTTTCTTTCCGCCAACGCGTCGTTGGGTGACGTCAAAGGTCCCATTTAGTACAGGTGCTCATGCTGTTTATAGTTCTCCTTTTGCGCCTAAAACAGTTCCGCTGCTCTAATTTGGTTGCTTTTACGGCTGAAGTTACATCATACAATTTGCAGCTAAATATAAAACAACCGTGGCAAAATAAGCAGTGTTGCTTTCGCTAATACACTGAGTGGCTACAGGTAGACTTAATGGGTATGGAAGACTCGGGACTTGCTTGCTGGATTCTGTGCCGACAGGTAGTGCCCTCACGATCTGCGACGTCAGCGTAGCTCTGGCCGACTGGGCTCGCCCTACGTCATCTCCTGACCCCGACGACCTTCGACGACAGTGTAGCTCTGACCGACTGGACTTGCTCTACGTCATCTACTGACGCCGACAAGAGCTCTCACAAGTGGTGCCGCGTCCTCGGACTGCTGTGACCGTGTTTCCATCTTTCCTATCTCTTCTATCCCCTCGACTTGTCGTCGCTCTCTCTGGCTTACCACCTCACGCCTCTTTCTCATTTCTACACCTTTATTTCTACCCTTTTAATACCTCCTCAACCCCATTCTTTGTAAGCTACTGTTGAGGTGTCGCTCGCTGAAGCAGACAGTTACGGGGCTCACTTTTCTCTTCCTTTCTTTCTTAGAACCACTTAATAGTGGAAAACTCAGTGGGTAGGGTAGGAGTAGCCTGAGTGTGTAGGGGAGAAATAATAAAGATCTTTTTACAGCGATTATAAGCTTCTCTCAATTTTACTTATTTCAGAAGGCATCACTCTGTGAATGCTTTACAGCGTTTATCCCTCTAGCAATGCATGACCTTGCTTAAAAAGTAATGCGCAAGCTTTTTACACAAATTGCATTCATGACTCACAAAACCGAAATATAATGCGGATATAATGTGTTAGCAAAATTGCGCATACTTTGGATAACGAAGTTGTGCTGTTTTTTTTCGTCCATTTGAATCAGATCCTAACGTTAAGGGTGCGCTGAATGCGATAGATTGGTAGAAAGTGAACGTGAACGATAATTGTATCCCTCATTTGGTTATTAGCCACTGAATACTCTAACGTTTATTCCCGCTCTCACTGCTACAGTAATCACGCGACAATTCATCTCCGACTACCTCCATTAAATACAATGTTTATTTTTAATTTGAAGTACTGAGTGTGGTGTAAAGAACATGGAGCATTCCAATATAAACTGGCCAGATTCTCTCTGTGGATTTCAAAATCTAATGTTTAGTGATTTACAAGACTACAATCGACGTGCCACTACCGACTGTAGTCTGCATTCAGCAAAGCATAGCTGAATTCCTCCCTTATATTAGGGCAAAACGTTTATAAAAGCGACGCCAGATGGGCGCGGAACATTTATATTTAAATGTTCTAGGCATCCTCCACAGTTATTCTGTTGTAACATATTTTTGACGCGTTCGCACACATAAATACGATAATGGTTTCACAAAACATCTGCATTTCCAGAATTTCTGCAAAAGCTTTTACATTTGCCTTTAGGTGAGTAGCTTTCGCACTGAAATCTCAGAGTTTCATCCCTTATAGCCTACTCTTGTTATTCATGCGGGCCTGTGATGCCACACATTAAGTCCTAGAGCTTAACGTATAACTTGATGTGATTCCAGCAGTCATCGTTCAAGTCAACCACCTGTTTGCATTCTTCCCCAGGTGCGCAGCACGTGTCTCCTTCATTGACGATGCCAGCGAGGCACATTAATTCCTGCATGCCCTCGATACTCCTGAAACAGCTTCTTACACTTGCAACCACCTCCTCCATGGTCGCGGACGTTAGTTTAGAAATCAATTCGGGCCGTGCGGGATGACTTGATACACGTTCCAGGGATTAAGCACAAAGGCTGCAGGCGAATACGGACCTCATTATGGTAGACGCGTTCTGCAAGCAGATTTGCACTAGCCGGTTACGCTTGTGAACCGAACGTAGTTCTCGTTCATGAAACCAACAAATTCAAAGCGCCCATACATTCCAGCATAATTTCATGGACAAATCATAACGTGCTGAAAAATTATTGTCATAAATTGAATAGAAGAGTGCCAGTACAGCTAACTTATAGCAGTCTAAACAAATGGGGTGATTGCGTCATGGTGTGTATGCATTCAGAACTCTTTTCGCTTTTCGCAAAGTAAGACCTAAAAAAAAACGGTACGCATATTCCTAAAAGCTGTGGTGCGCTATTGATAGAGTTTTATGCTTTTACTTGACAGCATGAAATCGTAATTACGCTCTGTAAAGGCCAACACGTACAAGCGTTTTGTCACCGACACTAGTTTGAAGTTTGGAGTTTCAAGTTTATTTCACATTTCCTTTTTACAAATAAAAAAACCACGGAAAAGAACAAAAAGCTGCAAAACAGCTGCTTGATGAGGTCCGAGCACCTAAGGTGTGAATACCTTATTCATTTCAAGTTGCACTAAGTTAAATCTGCATGAATTGAGTGAACAGCATCAAGTTTTTGCCAGTGCTCCCCTTCCCCCAGTCGGTTGCCAACTAACGCAATCATTCGATGCTGTTTTTACAAGGCTATGACAGAACAAAAAATATTGTTCTTATATAAGGGAGCCGATTACAATAGAAAGTAAGGATTGTGGATACGGACGCCACATTGCAGAGCTCAATACGAACGCCGCGTTAATCTGCAGAAAATACAAAAACAGAAGAGAAATGAAAGCATGACACGTGGTTCCACTTGATTACTTTTTTTCTTGATTAATACTGCATTGATATCGCTTGGTATATTTCCCTTCTTTCTATACCTCGGCACATTAACTTCTTTCATGATGATTTTCTTCGACATACAGTAAATTCCTATTGTTCGAAGAAGCTACCACCAAAGTTGGTTGTTACGAATACTGCATATCCTCGGATACTGGAAAAAAAAGCGGCAAACTCTTGTTTAAGTAAGAAATTGCCTGCCTCGTCGAGTGGCAGTCAGAAACTGAGCAGCCAGAGCCACCGAGTCAGCATTGCGGCGTTGCAGACCACCAACAAATGCTTTGCTGCTTTGCAAGGGCCCAAGGAACGTGCACTTTGGCTTGATGCCCAGCGACAAGCGATGAACCAAAGTAGCTGATTTGGCACGAGTGCGCAGGGCCGAAGTGGACCTTCTTGATGCTGCGGCTTGACATGACTGAGTCCGCCAGCAAGTGAACTTCTTCCTCGCCCATAAAGATCGATGTGACGGGGAGATCCCTTTTGCTCTTGCTGCGAGACAGTGAGGTGAAGATAGTTTTGCGCCAGTCATTCCTTTATTCCCTCGAACCAGATGAACCTAACGAAAAACGCAATTTTCGCAGCGTATGAGTTGATTTCACGTAGTCTCTGTATGTCAAAGACAGAATCATGTTTCCCGTCCTGATGTCCACCCTTGCAGATTTGATGTGGGTGTACGAGGGCAACTGACATATAGCAGGCGTATAACGTCTTTGCGATCGCCGGATGACAAAATGTGAACCGCTGAAAAAACCTTGAATTCAGGCAGGTTGAAACTGCCAATGCTTCCCAAATGAAACTTCATTATGAATGCGACTATTTCTGACACATTCACAAATTCCTAGCGAATCGGGATAGTTGGACATATCAGTTCCCTTTGTCACCGATACTATGTTCTTTTTCCTCGAAATTATGTTAAAAATGCCTTCCATGCGCGTATATATTGAGTGCCGAACGGAAGATTCTCTTTCTCGAGTGACTCGTTTTCAGCATGAGCTTCGACCAAACAATCACTCGTGCACCTTGGTTCTACATGCAAATCCGCGGTCCTCAAAATCAAAGTAAATTCTACGGGACTTTGTTTTCTTTAAAAGGCGTGTATTGAAGCCTGGCGCTTTCCCAATCAACGAGTTTGAGCTTGAGCTTCAGAGACGAAACAGTGCTGTGAGCCAGGAGGACAAATATAATCCTGCTTGGGAAAGGCGTTGCGGGCAATACAGAGTATTCGTACCAGGCTCCTTCATTCCTGCCTACAGCAAGAGTAATCAACGTGTCTGTGCACTTGCGTTGATAGGCGAACCTAGTGCGGCCCGCTATAGACGCTTCGCTGAAGGCCGATTCATGTACATTGAGTTCTTTGATGGTATTATTTTGCGCAAGCAATGTGAGAAGCGTGTCTGCATTTTGCCCGCTCACTTAGACATGGGGAATTTTGAGGACCACTATTGTAATCGTTGTCTTCAGAAGCGACGACAGTGCAGAAACAACTACCGCTAAGCTGACCCCATATATCTGCAACTCTAGTTCTTTCACGTGATGTGCAGCAGCTGCAATTATACAGATATCTTCGCACACGTGAAACCTGGAGAACTGGAGCTGCGCAATTTTGATGAAAGATGACTTAAGCAGCTCGTCTCAAAAAAGCCGCTTGTAAACTTCAAACCTCGTCAGGCAAGCACTGAAGAACCTTATGCAGTGATGAGTGCTCTGCAGTCAGTGCAAAAGCATCGCGATTTGGTGCAACTGTGCGTCATCGGCATCTGGGGGCTCGTGAGAATCAGAACTTACTTCCGAAAGATGGCCACGTGCACTGACCACCACCTGTATTTTCATCCGGACGTGGAATAGAAATTCGTTCCATGTCGTGATGTATCAAGCGATCTGGCAAGTTTGGTTATCGTCAGCTGTGCAGGGCAACTTGTAAGGCAAGGGGGCGCAAGAAAAGAAACCCTTCACCTCAGGTAGGTCAGTTAGACAGATTGATGATGTACGTATTCATGTGAGCTCAAAAGAATGCGGGAGACGCAATTATCAATCATTCCAGGGCAGTCATTGGACCAGTAAAGTTAAAGAGTGTTTATTTTTGTAAGCTGTTTACTGAAGGGTGTTTTTAAAGAAATACAAGTTTTCCTTAAAAGCTATAGTACTTAGGCACTTGCCGTCTTAACAGACAATTTTTTGGCTGAAGCTGAAAGACTTCGCAGCTCAATAAATCACCCGAAAATGAATAATCAATAAAAATATCTTAGCGAACACTTATATATTCACGTTTACGATAGTTTGTAAAGCACAGAAATATAAAATAAACGCACCGGGTGTGCCGGAAGAGCGGTCGGTGCTTGTATTGCGTCACGGGCAAAATCACGCATGTGATCTTTTTTTTTTCATTTTTTGAGGTTCAACGGCCATCTTCAATGTTACCTGTTCTAAGCACCATTATCTTTGTTACGCCAGAATACTATAGCAAAAAAGCAGGGTATGCACGTGAAGTGATTATGAGTGAATAATTGATTTCCAACAATTTATGCTATGAGTTTTACATTGTATGGCGCAAATTATATTTTGCGTACTGCATTTGATAAATCGGAGACAATTCTGTCAGTGACCTCAGTTTCCAAAAAATATGCTTGCAGTGTTAGGTTTGAGTCACATAAGCTGTTCAGTATTCTTGAATGAGAAATGTCTGAAATTGTGCGTTGCCTAAACTTAATGAGGTAAAAGAGTCAATAACCACAGATTATACATTTTTTACAAGAAATCGTTTCGAAGGATATTATAAATAAAGCCAAACACCTAATTAATATAAATTAAAAAAAGGTCATTGCCTATGTTCGAAAAGCTGTCAACAGTACATTTTATTTTCAGCGCCGGTAAATAATGAACTACTACTTGAGTGTCCTACAAAAGTAGGCATATTAATTTTAACTACGTAAGGCTTACTGCCAAGCGTTCCGGTCACTGCAAAGTAAAACACATTATTTCATGGCCGTTGCCATTTTTTGTACAAAATACTTTGAAAGAGAAGTTACTTGTGCGTTTTTTGGAATTCACAGAAATGAAAATTGTGACGTTTTCTATTTTATCGAGAGAAGGATGATTTTACACTAAAAGCGCGGCGAAGTGCTCGTTATTCGCAATGACTTTTGCACTCAGTTCATGAAAATTCTTCGAGTTCAGCTCTTCAAAACCACAATATGAATTTAAAAGACGCCGCATTAGAGGGTTGCTGTCATGAACACCACAGATTCTTCAACATTCACCTTAATGTCAGCACACGGGAATTTAGCATCTCGCATTCATTGACATGTGGCTACCGCGGCCTGTATTCAATGCCGCAATCTTCGGCTGAGCGCTCGAGGTTCATATGAAGTAACACGTCGTGGTGTGTTGGGCTACACACAAATATTGCGAAGAGACATTTTACACAATAATAATTGGACTTTGGGCATTCCTGTTGCTTATGCGAAGAGGAATGTGCTCAGAACGTTTCAGGTGCTGTCGTCCTGCACTGTCTTCTCGATGTGACGACTAGGTTGTTCGCTAATTAAATGTGGCACACACTCACTTAGGTGATGACAATGATGGCCCAAAAGCATGGCTCACACCCACTATGAGGGATTGGTCATCTGTTTTTTTTCTCCTTCAACAGTGGCTTAGACCAACTGTGGTGTAACAGCCAATAACTGAGTAACTTTATGAAAACTTCAGTATTCTATAAAAAAAGGAGAACGTTATATATAAAATAGAAATAAGAATTTTAAATAAATTTTTGCTCACTAAATTGTGTACAAAAAAGCTCGGCTCTTCTTTTAGTAACTTATGATCACGTAAATAAAAACACAAATTTTAATGTTTTTCAATGCAGAAAGATACTGATATATATTGTTTACCGAGGAATTTCATACATGTAGTTTCGCAACACCATGCAGACCTTTGCATTGGCGAAGCCAGAAATGCTTTTCCAAAAAAAAAGATAATCACAAGCACAGATGAAATATGTAAGATAGTATCTAACTGTGTTTCTAAGGGGATTTTTCACGCTGTAGAGAATCACCTTTAGGATTTGGCCGCGAACTCAGTAGGTTCATTTTGATAATTCCATCTCTCTGTTTTCTAATCATACAGACCCCCTTAGAATACGCTGTTCAACGTATGGTATACTTAAGAAACTAAAGTGCCAGTAGTACGTAAATAAAAATAAAATCGAAATAAATAGGGAGAGAATAGAAATAGTGCATTTGGCGTTAAGGAGCACAACTTGATGGTCTTTTGGTGGAGTTGTAGGGCACAGTTATTACAATTTAAGTATTGTTTATGACGAGCACTTCTTGCGTACTTTGCTCTAGACTATTTCTGACGTGTTTGATGCGCCATCTCTCATTCATCGTTATAATTGCGTTCCATGGCGCATGACTCACCAAACATATTCTGAGAAGAAATGAAAGCAGGAAAAGAAGAAGGCCATTGAATATTGTTCGATGTATTCCAGAAGCACTCAAGATATATTAGAAAAATATTCGCTTCGCACTCACACCTCAATTATAGAATTCGCTTTGGCACTTAAACTTTAACAATAGGTTTAAAGAGAGCTGGAAAAACCAGAAAGAGCTAAGTATTTGATCGCATACACGTGCCACAGGGAAATCTGTTTTCCTGTTCTTCAAGCACTTTGAAGATGTTGAAGCAGGCAAAATCATATAAAGCATAGCCGATTCAGGGCACACTTGCGCGAAAGAGGAGACCTCTTTGTCCTGTCCTTCGAGTGCATTGAAGATATTAATAAATGTCCAGCAATTTAGGGGCCTGGGTCATCTGCTGTCAACCGTCAAATTATTTTCAAATTCGTTTTATAAAGTGTAGCAGGTGGCATATATACAAGAATTGGACTTGCTAAAGTGGGCATTTCTTTTAACTGCTGTCATCACTCAAATTATTTTCAAATTGTTTTTATAAAGTGTAGCAGATGGCAGATAAACAGGAATTAGACATGCAAAAATGGGCATTTCTTCCAACAATCACAGTAAAGTGTAAACAGCACTCTCCATAAAGCAAATAAAGTGGCCCCAACACTTTTGAGCGTGCTCATAAAATGCTGCCAAGGATAGTCAAGGCACCTGAGAGCATGTCAGACAGACAATACAGGGCAGCACGCAGCCTGTAATTTATAATTCATGATCAGTCACTTGAAAAACGCTGTTTTCCTTCAACAAATGAGGCTCCAATGCCAAGTGGCTGCGCTCCAAGTGCAATGTATACAACTGCAATGGGAGGCTGCCACGTGCCCACGCATTTAGTCACGACTACACTAAAAATAATTCCCATGTTGGATGAAAAAAAGAAGAAAAATAAAAGCTCTTATGACCATGACGCACGTTGATAAATAGGCATAGTTTCTTGCCCCCTAATCCTCCCCTCCTGCGTAGCTTTGAGTGTGCACACTCTATCGAAAGGAGAAATGAAGCAAGTAAAGCGCGTGACGAATTGCTGTAGCTACCCTAGCACTTTGCAGATAGTAAAAATTTTTGAAACAGTCGATTCGGAATGACTTAGGTTTTTTTAATGAAGGCATCGGAAGATTACTTGGAAAGGCTTTTCAGGGCTTTTTCATTACAAGGCAATGCGAACATGTACCTGTAACATGAAGGTAGGCATTTTTCAATCTGATATGGTTTCGTTATGGCAAAACGTAGCCACCACAATTCCAGCTTGCAGTTTCACATTTATTCGATCGACCTGTTCCAAAACTTCACCCAATGTACGGACCAAACCTTTCAATCAGTCAATTATCCAAAAAGGAAGGAAATTAGGCCATTATGTAATTAAATAGCGTACATGCATTCAAAGAACATAGGTGAAAGTAGCAGCAGAGTAAATGGAATATTCAGGCCATATGAGAAATGTCGTCGAAATGGTAGTGCCTATTACTAATGCATCAACACCAAACCAACATTTTCAAAAAGAAAGCACAGCTGCGTACTTTGTTA
Organism: Rhipicephalus microplus; assembly: GCF_043290135.1. NCBI lineage: Eukaryota > Metazoa > Arthropoda > Arachnida > Ixodida > Ixodidae > Rhipicephalus > Rhipicephalus microplus. Next base: position 124,969,696 of record NC_134700.1, read on the forward strand.
TTTATGAGGGCCCAAACTGTAAGCAGCAGCCCCTGCACTGGCACATTCACCCCGAAAAAGAAAAATAGGATAGTTTAGTGAGCCATAAAATAAGGTGATTGCACACAAGCATGCGACCACAGCTCATACAAACGAGCACATAGCACTAAAAAGAAGCCCCCAAGTACAGCCCCTTATGAGCCCTTTGCAGCTACGTGAGCCACCAACAACCACTTGTTTGAAGCATGGATGCTCCTGCACCCTCCTTCAAAAAAAAAAGGCACCGTGCCAATGGCCAGCATGCTTCCCACCAAACGCTGGTGCAACAACACCGAAAATTAAGAACACAGGACACAATGTCATGTGAAAGCGGCTACAGTGCTATCAGACAAGCTTGCAAGGAACTTGTTCCTTTCAAGGCCTTGCCTTTGTTTTGCAATGCATGGATAAGTCATGTCAATAATCCTTTAACCAGCGTGCAAATGGTAACTATCGGCACCCTTGTTCAAAAATTAGAGCGATCGAGAATGAAGATTACTCTACAAAACAAAATGCTGGTTGCAGCAAATGGGAGTGCTCCCAAGAGTGAAGGGGCTTTTGCGCTGTTGGTAGCCTCATGAAAAACTAAGCGCTGAGAGCACAGCATGTAAACAAGCTGTCTAGTGATAGCTATCGAAACAGCACGTGCCAGCTATCGCAACTGTGCCTCAATGTTCGTATAGTTGCCATTGCAATAACGTATTCTAAAAGAATATAGTATTGATAGCACACTGCGTGCTAGCCGCGAATAGTTTAACTAGCAAAATTTGAAAAGCAAGTGTAAATATTTGAAATAGCAAAGTTTCCAATACAAATTGAATCAAATAGTAAACAGTCTTCGAACAGCGTTAAAACGTATGAATTATTGTGTGCCTCTACTTATTGTACAGTTCGCAATTTTTCCCAATTTCTTGTTCTCACGAAAAAAAGCATGTGTCATTCTAGGAGGTGTGCTAATGCCACAGATCAGAACTCATACACGCGCCTAGAGCTGCACGCGTATTCTTCTGTGAGACCTTCTGTTGACCTGCTTGAATTCAAAATTGTGAAACCTCTCGGATCGATTTTCACTATTGAAACTTTATTTTTCGAAGTAGCTATGCAAGTAAATTTTATGTGTAATATCAACACTTTCAGACTGAGTGTAACGAAGTTAACTCCCACGCAAAAAAACGATCACACAGACAATCTTCCGATGCAGGTTCATTCGAGAGGCACAAAAAGTAGCAGTGGGCTTGGCTGCTGTCATTATTCAAGGAGGCTACAAAGCTCATGTGGAGTGTCCTTCAGCTTCAGAACGAGAGCCCCACAGTAGCCCCGTGTTCGGGTGTCGCTCATCAAGAGGACAGACAGGAGCCTTTGAACAAGGCCATGACAGCGAGAAATTTTAAGGTTGTGGCAAGTAAGTAATGCTTAAAGGAGTACTGACACAAAATTTTGCCTTGCATTAATAACATTGTTGACAGCCTATTAGCCACTATGTGTCGGATTGCTTGCTGCAGCATAAGACAAATGAACAATTGCTGTTTGTTTAATAAACACTAAAAGACTAATTTTATTACAAACTAACATGAGCCACCGGGTGCAACAAATGTTTCACGTTTCATGTGTTTCACGTTTCCTGGCATAAGTAGCGCTTGCACAGCAGGTCTACTGAGAGTAAAAGCGGGCGGCGACAACCGACACAAGAATCATTGCGCTGCGGCAAACAGCTCGCGCTCAGCGCTTCTGGCTTAAGCGATGTCCGCCCAGCACGACGTATTGTTCTTCTTCCTCCTTACACACAGAACACCGGCGCACTTCCATGCTGCCTGCTTTGTGTGCTCACATTTTTTGGCTCCTGCATATGCAGCACAATGTCGTTGCCGTCAACGTAATTATTGTCGTTTGGGTGCAAACATTTTTTAAGGCTTCATCACGTTCCACACGTTCACATTGGGCATGGACGTAGCAGTCACTGAATTGTAGCCTGCTAGCACAAGTGTCGCCAAAGGGCAAAATCGAATCTGATGTCATTAGTGTCGCTGTGGCAACTCTGGGCTCGGCCGCAGTGGTGGTGCCTCGAAGTTGGGACTCAGCTTCAGGTCACTTTCAGTGATTAAATGAAGCGAAAGGCGGCGTATAGCACTGGATCACGCACGCAAACCTAAATATTCGTATAATTGGCCACTTATGATATAATTGCTCATCAATCTTTGCATATATACGCATGTTCAAGGGAATCGATCTCACAGGCTATCTAAGCCACACAAGTTTGTGTCAGTACCCTTTATGGTATTGTCACGGGGGTGAGAGAATGAATGAAATAAATATATTTACAAAATACACAGGGAGAATCAGAGGCCTGCAGCCAAGATGGAAGAACAGCAGCAACAACAACACGAGCATGGTCGCTTTCATCGTGTTCGTCGTGTATGATGCTCTTTCGTTGCTGATGTCGTGTAACATATAACCCCTCGCTGCTGGCAGCGCCGTCTCGGCGCCTAAAGGAGAGTAGAATCATATACGAATATGTACGGTTTCAGGCGGGTCACGTGGACGACGTCAGTAGCGGGTGCGGACGACGATGACTGACTGTCCAACGGAGCAATCTCGTATGTGACATCGGTAAGTCGGCGTAAAACCTTGTAAAGCCCCGAGTAGCAAGACAGGAGCTTCGAAGAGAGGCAAACGTGGCGGCATGGTGTCTAGAGGAGGATCAATGAACCGGGAGAGTAGGAAACTACTCTGTGATGGCTATCGTAGCGGGCCTTCTGAGAGAGCTGCGAACCAAGAAGACGTTCCCGTGCGATTTGGCTGGCCAATTGAGCCCAAGCAGTAGAATCCCGGGCGTACTCGGTAACCGTTTGCGTAGTTGATGGGAGAATAGTCTCGAAGGGTAATGCTGGATGGCGGTTGAACAATAGATAGAAGGGGGAGAAGCCAGTGGTGCCGTGGCGTGACGAATTGTACGCGAATGTCACATAAGGCAAAGTACTATCCAAATCAAGGTGATCTTTGGAAACGTACATGGAGAGTATTGTTGTCAATGTTCAACTTAGGCGCTCGGTAAGACCATTTGTTTGTGGGTGATAGAACGTAGTGAGCTTGTGACGCGTCGAACACGAGCGAAGGATGTCACTTATTACTTTTGAAAGAAATGAGCGACCACGATTAGTCAGCAGCTGTCGAGGAGCGCCATGGTGAAGAAATATGTCAAGAAGCAAGAAGTCCGCGACGTCAGTGGCACAGCTTGTGGGTAGCACTCGTGTGATAGCGTATCTTTTGGCGTAATCATTGGCTAAAGCTATCCACTTGCTTCCAGTGAGTGAAGTAGGAAATGGTCCATTGAGATCAAGACCGACGTGGTAGAAGGGAACGGTGGGTATGTCTATTGGTTGGAGCAGACCAGCTGTTGCAAGGTGGAATGTTTGAAGCGCTGGCAGGACTCACATGCAGCAACGTATCGGCGCACAGAACGGTAAAGGCCTGGCCAGAAGAATATACGCCGCACGCGATCGTAGTTGCGCGTGACCCCGAGATATCCTGTGGTTGGGGCGTCGTGAAGCTGTTCAAGTACAGCGAAACGGAGTGTCGCAGGAACTACGAGTAGTAGCTCTGGTCCCTCCGCGCTGGTGTTGTGTTCGGTAAATAATGCCATCGCGTAGAACGAACAAGTGTAGCGACGGGTCTACGTGGGGCAAGCGTAGACTCTGCATGATAGACCGCAAGTGGACATTGCTGAGCTGTTCCTTGCGTTTGTCGGTGAAAGCCGACTTGGCGAAGACACAAGGGTCAGAATCATGTGCTGAAAGGTCAGGTGGGTCCACGGGGTGACGGGATAGACGTTCGGTATCCTGGTGCATTAGGCCTGGTTTGTATGCCACGTCGAAGCATGCAAGTTCCACAACCAATAAGGGCAGAGTGGGCGGATAAAAAGTCCATGCCGAGGATAAGTTCATGGGAACATTTCTCGAGCACAGCAAATAGCACTGTCGTGGAGCGATCAGCCACACTTATACGTGCGGAGCACATTCTAAACACGGGAAACGTGCCGTCGTCGGCGACCTGGATGAGTGGCAGTGTGGATGGCGTTAAAACTTTGCTAAGGCGGCAACGAAGTTCTGAATTCATCACTGGTATGTGAGCCCCTGTGTCCACAAGTGCAGTAACGGGTGTGTTATCTACTTCAACGTCAATAAGGTTGCATCGAGCCGGCAGCACGGTGAGAGGATTTGGCGGGCAAGTGGTCGATGCAGCATCACCTCCGGGAGCTGCATAATTTAGTTTTCCCGCGGCAGGTGGTCAGTCAGTGACGTTGGTCGGCGAAATTGGGGCGAGCGAGACGACGGGCGACGGGAGAGCGGTGAACGGGACTGGTGAGCATGCGGAGGTGGAGAGCGACGACGATATTGCGGCATAGAAGGAACGTCTTCACTGGTGGCCTGAGGTGACTCCCGGTAAGTTTGAAAGCGTCCATGACCCCTCTCTGGCCGATGGGTGTATCTATAGGATGCCTGATGCCAATACCACCATACCACCGAGTGTTACAATGGCGGGCCACGTGTCCGATACGGTGGCAGTTGAAACATATCGGGCGATCGTCAGCAGTCCTCCACTCAGCTGGATTGCGAGGGCGTGCCGGAAGGTTTTGGCTTTGGGCATACGAAACAGGGGGTCGACGACGATTGATCGGCTGAGAGGGAGCTGTAGTGCACTCGGAGGCCAGTCCAGCATTGGAAAGCTCTTGTCGCACAATGGCATGTACCAGTGGCACCATCTGAGGGCTAGAGTCACGGGCATGGGAGCACGTGGACGCAGGAGACAGAGCTTCAAGTTCACGTCTGATGATCTTGGTCACGCGCTCTGCAGTTAACGGCGTCTGTAGTGCAGGCCTCTCTTCGCACGACCAGGTTGCTGCTGTGTTTGGTAGTCGAGTAAAATTGTGGGCGATACGTCGACTTTTTGCGGCCTCAAAACGCTGGCACTCCTTGATGATGGCATCGACCGTGTTGCAGTCCTTGCATATGAGAAGGTATTCTGAATGCATTATCTGCAATGCCTTTCAATATGTGAGCTACGTTTTTAGTTTCTTCCATACCGTTGTCTGATTTTCGGCAAAGGGCAAGCAAGTCCTGTATGTAAGTCACGTAGGATTCTGATGACGTTTGTGCACGAGATGCCAAATCCTTCTTGGCCGCTGTCTTTCTGCCCACAGAATTGCCGAAAAGGGCGCGCATCTTTTCTTTGCACGCATCCCTGCTTCAATTTCATCTTCGTGGTTCTAGAACCACACTTTTGCTGTTACTTTCAAGTAGAACAGGATATTGGCTAACATAAGAGTTTCATCCCAGCGGTAATTCTTACTTGTACATTCGTACAACGGCAGCCATTCTTCGATGTCGGCATCATCCGTGCTACAAAACGTGCCAGGATCTTTTAGCTGCGGAAGGACAACAGCTGTTGTTGTAGTTGCCTCTGTGGGACCCGGTCCCTGGTTTGCCATGGTGGAAAAATTTAAGTGTCGGCCACTGCGGCGCTCCGTTATATCGTGTTGTACCCCGCACCACCACCAAATGTCACGGGGGTGAGAGAATGAATGGAATAAATATACTTACAAAATATACAGGGAGAATCAGAGGCAGCTTCAGCCAAGATGGAAGAACAGCAGCAACAACAACACGAGCATGGTCGCTTTCTCCGTCTTCGCCGTCTATGATGCTCTTTCTTTGCCGATGTCGTGTAACAGTATGTTAGTTTACAATTTAGCTCACAGGTAAACAAATAAGTGAAATATTTAATAAGTGCTGCATGTATTTGCCCTTTACTGTGCAAATGAGTTTGCGAAATTTGAAAAGCCAGTAAATATGCATGCATCTAGCCGGCTGAGAAAGATAAAACACTTCATCGCAGAATGGTAATCATATAGATAAATTACTAAGATGCAAAAAAAATTTCCTTTTTTTTCTCTAATGTCCTGACGCTACACTACATACCGCACTTTGTTACGCCCATTTGTTCTACTGCACTTTCGAAGCACCATTAAATTGCCCATTGCAGCATATTCGTATTTTTTACACTTCATGAACTGGCATTACCTTATTACTATGCTCAGGCAAGCGTTACTGATGACCCTTATTACTTGACCAAAGAATACGGTGATGTTCTGCAGAAGGACTTGTTCTTCAAATGCAGGGTCAAATGGAGCGTGGTTCTCAGTGACCGATCTACCTTTTTTGCACTAAATTATAATTTTCAGCAGGAACCAGAGAAATCATCGGACTCCTATCACCCTATAATATTCAGCCCCGCCGCAGTGGTCTAGGGGCTAAGGTACTCGGCTGAATTTCCGATGGATGTAGAAATGCTGTAGGCCTGTGTGCTCTGATTTGGGTGCACGTTAATGAACCACAGGTAGTCGAAGTCTCCGGAGCCCTCTACTATGGCGGCTCTCAAATTCATATGGTGGTTTCTGGACGCTAAACTTTACATATCAATCATCAATCGACCTATATAACCCACAAGCCCTCTAACTCCTGGATGGCCCATATACCCTGTATGATCCATGGGCCCTATACGCCCTATACACCTCCTTCATTGGCCGTAACCCCTGTATTACCTGCATTCAATAACATCGTATTATTACGGGGTCCTATCTATATAATTTGTTTCAGTAGAGGTTTCACTTTTTTCAAATAAAAAACCTTTTAGAAGGGGGCCTATGTAATGAATGCAGTGTGCGTTTTGAAAAATTGGGCAAACGTGATGATGAAGCGCAATGGAAGACGAGGAGAATGCTGGCAGGAACTGAAGATGCCAGCTTAATCGGGGAAAATTACCGAACAGGCGATGGGAATATTCGGTGCGTGGAAACATGGAGCACCCACTCAGCCAGTGAACAAGCCCTACGGGGATACTGAACCGAGATACATGTTTGCCGAACGGAAAAGTTGGAGACGTGGCAGAGTGGAGTTGTCCAGGGCGCAGAATTGGCGGTCAACAGAGTACCCTTGACTGCCGCTGCATACTCCAGCATAGGCGCGCATCTACTCAGTCTCAGAGCCCCTGGCGTTGGGTGGACCCAAGTTTTTCGTCATGCAATCTCGTGGCTATATTGCGTCGACGCCAGTGCTCCGAGTAACCTTGGAAGCTGGCAGAGGTGTGTCATTTTCCTGATCTTTTACGACCACCAAAGATGTTGTTTAAGGGGTACAGTTTGGTAAGGGGTACAGTTTGGTCACAATGGCTGAAGAAATTGCGGGCAGAGCGACTGAATTCAGATAGGACGTTCTGAAGTCAACCATTGTCAGAGGGCATTGATTAACCATGTCAGAGATTGCTTTCAAGGTACGGATAATGTCTACTGCCACTTGCTTGAGTTGAGTATCAGTCGGCAGCATTTGGTCCACTGGTTTCTTGCCTACTTTTTGAAAGCTTTCTTTGGCACACATCACTTGATATAACTTGGCCTTTAACATCTTTTTGCACTACAGGCAAATAAAACTATTCCAGCACAAAAACAGTCGCTTTTTTCTGCTTTTATGCCCTAAATCAAACTTCTTTGTGCCATCTCCAGCACTTTAGTACGCAGTTTACTCAGAAACCCAACCTCCTTTTTGTTTCATTTTTACCAAAGATAACCGGTAATAGCGGTAGAGTATTCCTTTTTCTGCGGTAGAGGAATAAGTGTTGATTCATAATAAACTTATCCCACTTTGTTTCTGCAGGTATCTCTTAGGTCTTGTCTTTTACTTGCGAAGCTTTCAGGTCTTTTATCGTCATCTTCAAAAAGTCAACCTTGAGTGTGGCTGAGTTTGAACGCAACTGCAGTATTCTGGTACTACGCTTCATGTTTCCACTTAAACTCTACTTTTTTTTATTGATTCGTGTCCTGCAGCCCTATCGTTTCGAACTCAAGCTTCCTGTTCATCTACCAGAGCCTTTAACTCAGCTTCCACTACCCATATGATCAACGCCAGTTTCGCTCCTGTTCATCTACCAGAGCCTTTAACTCAGCTTCAACTAGCCTCATGCTCAGCGCCAGTTTCGCCCCTGTTCATCTACCGGAGCCTTTAACTCAGCTTCCACTAGCCCCATGCTCAACGCCAGCTTCGTTAAATTTGAGCTCATCTGTTTTCCACACTTTCAAAAATTGCAATGAGTAAACTCATGAACATTTTAAGATAGTAAACCGCTTCGACCAGTCGCCTTGGGCCACAATCTGCGGGAAGTGTGAGGTCGTAAGCGTGTAGACCACTAGGTACTAGGTCATATAAATAGCGTATCATTGTCTATAACGAGATATTTTTATTTTTAGTAGACAAAAGCGAACTAAAGGGCATCTTTTTTCAAACCGATACACTTTTGGTTACGCTAATTTTGCATTCATTGGTTAAAAAATAAATTTTGTTCATATAGAGGCCCTCTATTGCCTAATTATTGATCAAAACGTTTGTTGATTAGTTTATAAAAATCAAGTGTGGCCACCTATCAATAGATCTTATATACACCAGTTTAGTGAATAGAACTATACAATGTCGATATTACCGACAGTTGTTTACAAGCTTAGTATGCACTCTACAGACAAAATTTTGTAAGAGCAGCATTATGGGTTGCTGCCCTGCTTCAGCAATGCTTAACTGTAGCTGGCGCCATCGTAAGAATAGACCAGCGAAATTCCCGAGGTCACTCAGACTTACCCACAAAATGTATTTTGCCTAGAGCTCACTCAAGCTGAGACTCACTAAGTTGTGTCTGAGCCGGACAGCCTCGAATTCATGCTCACAAAAATACTCTTCAACCGGACTTGCTCAGACTGAAGCTCTCCGAGAGATTACCCACTCGGACTCCCTCAGACTTAGACTCACGGCTAGATCTAAGTGACAGTGAGCCCGAGTCAGTCGAACGATGAGTCCATCAGGCCATAACTAGCTTTCTCGATTATGATGTCAATGTTCTATAACACCGAAATCACATGTATATGTGCTTTGTGGTCTTCGAGCCTTGTGTTCTAGTGCCTTCAAATACAAGCTATGAATTCTTGCAAAGAAGTAAAGTGATCTTTGGTGACAATATATTATGAAGAACTTCCCCGGAAGACTTGGCGAGAGAAGGAGGGCTGAGTGACCACCCCATACGTTTAGGGCACTTCTGGTTAATAAAAATTTAAAATTATTGCCACGTGCACTCACATCTACTCACGTCTACTCAGGCTACTTTGCTGTACGTGCGAGTAGACGTCAGTGTAAACGTGAATCTATATCAGAATAATAGTAATGCTGGAGATGAGTAAAAAGGACACATTTTAATGAACTCACTAGGACTTATTCAAGTTATATTTCGCATTTTCAACTCACGTGAACTCATACTCACCGAAATTCTCGTGAGCCATAATCACTCGGACTCGCACTCACAAGTATTTGCTTCAATTGTACTAACTTGGATTCAAGCTCACCAAAGTACTAAAAACTGGAGCCACTACGACTCAAACTCACGGCTGAATCTGAGTAGGTCTTAGTGAGTCAACACAAAAGTGTGTTTGCAAAGCTATGAGCATTGACGAATATACTATAAGAAAAAATAGTGTATCCGTGGAGTGGTTCTGCTACACAAGAATCTTTATTAGACTTGCAGGTGTTTCCCTACTTGGAAACTTGGCGCGGTCCACCTTCCGGCTGAGAGCGCTATGTCACATTTACGAGTGCTATGTCACACTGCTATGTCCCAACTACTTGAACCCTGGTGATAGTCTGAGCAAAGTACTTGCAGTAAATGACGAATATTGTTGTGTATCAAAAACACCTCCCAAACACTCAATTTTTTAGTTTGTATGCATGTATGTATTGTTTACTCCACCCCGCATATTCCTTGGGGCACTGTAGTTCAAGCCTGTCTGGATAATCTATATAATGAAGTTTCGTACTACTACTGCACTGTTATCAATACTGCACGGAAGCAGCGAACGTAGTAAAGGGTCACCACGTCCTTGCTAAAGGAAAATATGTTCTTGCCAGATTATCAATAATCATATTACAAGGAATATAAGAATTACAGCAAGGAGAAGGCAATGACAAACAAAAATAGTAAATTGAAAAAAAAAATCGGTACGGTTATAAAAAAATCAGTATTGCAATCTGACAATCTGATTCTAACTTAAGCTGTTGATCGAGAATATTGGACTTATTGCTCTCGAAGAATAACTAAGTACATCTGCGATAAATACAGTGAAAGAAGAACAAATAATAAGAGAGTGGAAGTGATATTTACTGAATATCCCAATTCAAATATCGAGCTAGAATGCTGTACTGACCGTTGTTTTAAAGGGCCATTCTGCAGGCCCCATACCGAATTTTAGACAGTGGAATTTGTTGGGTGTCCGATGAGAAACATTTTTTCACAAAATCTTTTGAATCGTTTTATTACAAGCAGAGAAAACACTTTTTTTTCTGAAGCGACGCGAAACGAGGACGAGAGGAGGCGCGATCAAAACCCTTGCCGCTTCTACGCGTAGCCTTTGCAAGCCAAATCCCTTCCCTACCCTCTTCAGCATCCGACCAAGAGGTCAAGTGCGCATGACATGCTCAAACAAGCCCAACCCCCCGAACACGCGAGTGGCGTTATTTTGTTGACCAGCGTCTCTTTTGTGGTCTATTGCCTTTTTCTGCGAGATGGTTTGGAAACGCTGGCTTAGACGCTGCAAAATATATGATCACAATGAGTACGCGAACGCGTAGTTGTTTTCGCTTCCACGGCTGTCGTCTGCCCGATGCACAGACTGTCAGACACGGAAAGCATGCGAAAGGCCAGCACATTATTTCCGCATCTCTTCCTAATTCAGGGTTGAAAAGAAAAGGAAGACGTGGAGAGAGAGACAAACATCTTTATTATGTAGGTAGAACAAAAAGCATGGGAGGGACCCCTAGTCCGGGGTCCCTAGGACGACTCCGGCGACGTGTGGAGCCCGTTGTATGATGGCTCGCAGAACCTCGAGAGGTCCGTCGCGGAGGGCGTCGTCCTACAGCTCTTTTTGCGCAGCGGGTGGAGGAGGGGTGGTAATGGAGGGAAAAGGTTTGCCGTGCACTCGATAGTGACGTGGAAGATGTTGGGTGACCCGCCACAGCCCGGACAATTGTCGGCATAACAGTGTGGCCAGAATTTGTTCAGGGAGACAAGAATAGGAAAAGTGTCGGTTTGCAACTGGCGTAGTGCCACTGCTTTCTCTCTCGAGAAGGATGGTGGTGGCGCACGGTGAGTGCAGCGAACGCTTCTATAATGACGAAGAATCTCTCCGTAACGCAGCAAGGAATCCCCCCACCCTGAACTGGTCATTTCACCACGCCGGGCCGCCCGGAGGGAAATATCGCGGGCTACTGCATGTGCGCGTTCATTGCCCGGCAGCGAGGCATGACCAGGGGTCCACATTAAGTGGATGCGGGAAGGTGTGACTGAATCATTTTTCGGGATCTCTTTGAGAATTTGTTGTGCCGCTCTCGGAATGCCATGTCCTGATAGGAACGCCCGGCATGCCTGTTACGAGTCCGTCAGTGTATACACTTCCCCTAGGACACGAACGGCGTGTCGAATGGCGAGAGCAACGCCGAGAAATTCTCCGTACGTGACATTACTGCCGCGCATTGCAGCAGAGTCCTTCAGGGATTCAGTGCCATCCAACACTACGGATGTATAGCCCTCATGAGTGCGCGCCGTGTCTGTGTATAGAGCCTGGGATTCTGGGATGTTTTCGAGCTTGCGGTTAAGGTATCGCACACGAGCTTTACGCCGTCCTTTGTCATGCACTGGGTGCATATTACGCGGCAAGGGATGAATATTCAGTACCTTACTTAGGGCGGGTGATAAGGTCTTTGGGCGGGCTTCAGGTTCAAGTGGTGGGACAGAGTGCCCTAACCGTGCAAGGAGATAGCGGCCAGTAGGTGTGAGCAAGAGGTGCTGGCGTTGACTGACCCAATGTGCCTCTAGTAGTTCTCCTAGTGTGTTATGCGTTCCTAAATTAAGGATACGGTATGTGGAAGTATAGTGCGGTAGGCCATGAGCTAGCTTCAACGCTTTACGAATGAGGGCATCAACGCGAAGTTGTTGCGCTTGGGTCAACCGCTGAAAGGGAAGATGGTATGCAAGACGGCTGATGATGCATGCCTCCACCAAGCGCAGCAGGTCCTCTTCTCGAAGACCCGAGCGCCTGTTAGAGACCCGCCTGATCATGGCCAGAATTTGCTAAGTTTGTCGGGATAGAAGGGAAACAGTATAGTTAGACCTGCCATCCGCCTGGACGTGTAGGCCTAGGATTCGAGAACGTGTAGGCCTAGGATTCGACCTGTGGTATGGCTATACCATCCACGTGTACAGCGATGGGCGGCATAGGTGAGGGGCAGCGGGAACGAATGATTATGAGCTCCGACGTTTGCGGAGCACAATTTAAGCCCCCTTTTCTCGCATACTCAGAGACAGTGTCGACTCCTTGCTGCAGTCGCTCTTGGATAGCACCGTCGCAACCGCGTGTACACCAGATAGTGATGTCGTCCGCATAAATAGCGTGAGCGACATCGGGGATCTGATCGAGAAGCCGGGGGAGCCCTGCAAGCGCGATATTGAATAGGGTGGGGGAAAGAACAGAGCCCTGTGGTGTCCCACGCCCTACAAGGCGGACTGTACCTGATTGATGCAGCCGATTCCGATGGTAGCTGTGCGATCTCGAAGAAATGCGCGGATATAGTTGTACATACGAGCCCCACAATGCGACTCTGCAACAGTGCGAAGGATAAGTTCATGTGCAACATTATCGAACGCCCCTTTGAGATCTAAGGCGACAAGTGCTCTCGTTTGGGCGCGCGACGGTGGTCCTAAGACTTCCTCCCGTAATTGTAAAAGGACATCTTGGGCAGACAGATGAGCTCGATATCCGAATTGTGTGTTAGCAAAAAAAGAGTGTTCTTCCAGGAAAGGTTGCAGGCGCCGCAAAAGTACGTGCTCCATTAGCTTACCAATGCATGATGTTAGAGAGATGGGCCATAGATTTTCAACTTTTATAGGTTTACCCGGTTAGGGAATAAGTGTAATGTCAGCATATCGCCCCGCTTGGGGAAGTGTGCCTTCGCGCCAGTATTCCTTAAAGATATGGGTAATGTGGTTGATATCCGCATCACTCAAGTTACGAAGGGAAGAAAATCGGATTTGCTCCGCTTCTGGAGCCGTGTTTCGTCGTAGGTCTTGTAGGAACACCCGCACCTCGTTCGGGGTTATGTCGGCATCCAGCAATTCATTCTACTCACCCACATACGGGTAATAAGGGTATTGTGGTGGCGGGCCTATGGGTTTGAATTGATGTTATAGTTCCGTGAGGACCAAGTCAGGATCATCCCGGTACTCGTGCATTAGGATGTGCAGCTGCTGAAATGTTTTTCTCTTTGATGTGTTGGGGTTTGTGAGCGAACGTAGAATCGACCACGTTTTAGCTGTGCTTAATGTGCCTGAGAGGCGGTTGCGAAATTGTCGCCAGTTATTACTGGTGAGAGACGCTGCGTACTCCTCGGATTCCCGTGTAATTTCTTCTACACGTTTCCGAAGTTTTCTGTTGAGGCGTTGTTGCTTCCATCGCCGCGTGAACCCTCTCCGGGCGTTCCAAAGATGAAGTAATTGCGGATCTATGTCTGGTGTCTCAGTTGTGGTACGCACTGTACGCGTGGTGGCCTCAAGATTGTCAGCGAGAGCCTCAAGCCATCGTTCGTAGCCCTGGCCCTCAGGCGGGTCTTGGCGGCGTTTCCTGAATTTTGTTCAATCTGTAATGCGCACATTTCGCTTTGGCTTGCGAGCGCCTCGTAACGACAGGATGGTTGTGACAATATAGTGGTCACTGCCAAGGTGCTCTTCTAAAGGCCCGTGTGCTACGACTGAGCCAGTATTGTGGACAAAGGTAAGGTCAGGACAGGTGTCACGAGAAACACTATTGCCTATACAAGTGGCGTGCTCTGGGTCGGTGAGCAGTGTGTATCGCATGTTACAGATGAAATTTCATAAGCGGGTTCCCTTGGCTTGCGATTTAACGTAACCCCATGCGACATGTGGAGCGTGGAAGTCACCACATACCACACAAACCCGTCCAAGGCTGCGAAATTCTTTTAACAGACGGTAAAAACAGTGTGTACGCGAACAAGGGGAACTGTATACATTGAGGATAAACAAACTGTCTCCGCGTTTTCCTTGCGTAATAACTTCTAATATTTGATGAGGAATGTCGCTACTCGTCATATGCATGCGACATGTAACGCGTTTCGAGACTAGGGCTCCCACAAGAGGTGAGACACCCGAGAGCGGGCTGTAACCGGATAATGAAGGGGTGCAATTGGGTTCCTGTAAGAGGATGACATCCGGAGGGTTTGTGGATGTGGCAACGTACTGTTGCAAGGAAGCCCGTTTTTGACGGAATCCCCTACAGTTCCACTGCCACACCACTAGCTGTGGCGGGTCACGCGGCGCCATCATCATCACGAGAGGAAGCAGAGGGGTGTGTATAGGGATGCGCGCGTCGGTTACACCCGTTAGAGTTACCAACGTTTGAATGTTGCGGCCGAGAGATGTGGTCGGGTGGCAGGCTGGCGCTGTAACTGCTAGGTTCAGGAGTTTGTACGTTATTATCTCGCGCGAGAGTACGTTCTATACATAATTTCACTTACTCCATAATTTCTATACGAAGTTCTTCCATCTGCTGTTCGATTCGGTCGAGGGCCGCCTGCATACTTGTACCCATGTCTGCCACCAGCCCGTCCATTTGTTTTTGCAAGTGCTCACAGCGTGGCTCCGTGTCACGGCGTAAACGGGCGATTTCTACCAGGGGATCGGAAGCAGATGATGAGGTAGTCAGAGGGGACGGAGTAGAAAGTGAAGTATGGGCTATAACGAGCTGTGGGAGATCCGCCGCTCGACTTACCTCCCGAGGTGCCTATGAGGATGTTTTGTGCGCCGAGATTCTCTGCGTCTCCATGGGGGCCTGGGCCACCTTGGCAGAGGCGTTGGTAGGCAGGGCCTTCTTGTAGGGTTGTTGTGAGGGTGGTGCAGTTTGGTCAGGAGGGCATTTCTCGGGCGGCCACATTGTTGCTCCGCAGGATCTTGACCGAGACTTGGAACGGGTCTGGGATTTGCGACGGGATCTCGAGCGAGACTTCGAACGCGCTCGCAGTGTCTCCTGAGTCGAGACTTGTGAGTGTCCAGTCGTTGCCATATCTTTGGAAGCAGTAGATGTGCGGGGGGCTGCAGTTCACGCTGTTCTTTCTTCAGAGCTTTGCGCACCCACGCCTTGTTCGGTGTCTCGTGAGCGCGCCGTGGGCAGTTTGGGTCGGATGTAGGATGGTTTCCGTCGCAGGACCTGCAGTGAGGGGTGCACGGATGCGATGGGGCTGGGTTGTCAGTCCTGCATGTTGCAAAAATAAGCACGTGTGGATTGGGACAGTGATCAGCCCAATGACCGAGCCGGTGACATATCTTGCAAACCAGTTGGCGAGGGCGATGAGGGTAGCAGCGGAGTTCGGCTCCGTAGAATCGCACATAGCGAGACACTTTCAATCCTTCAAAGGTGACTAACGCAATGTTGGTCTGCCCCATCATTCGTGCTTGAAGAATCTGGGTTCCAGGTGTCAAAAGCTCGTCCACTAGCGCGGACGACGGCATGCCTGGTACAAGACCGGGAACAATGCCCTTGCATGAGTTGTCTGGGGCAGCAAAATATGTTGTGATAGGATACACTCGCTGACCAAGCCTCATTTCCCGCACCTTGTATAATGCGTCGGCAACATGTGACTTGGGTGTGCTTATGACTGCCAAGTTCTGCTGAGGCCGCAGGCGGAATATGATGTTCTGACGATCTTCGGTGCTCAATCCTGCCGCGCTCCATAAAGCGTTGGCGATTTCTGGGCGCGTCCAACTATCGAGGCAAAGTCCGCCTTTGGGTCGCAGAATTATCTTTTCATCGTGTAAAGGAAGCGGACGCGGATTATGATTCTGGCTCCGCTTGCGTGTGGTGTGCTGAGGGGCATAAGGAATGCCCGATGTATCTTCGGGGGGTTGCGCCTCGGCGTGCATATGGCGGGCGCGTCGCCTGTGTCGGACCGTCTTTCAACAACCTCCCGCGTCGTTGTCCGTGTTGTCGCAAAGAGTAGTGTCCTTCTCCATCCTTTCTCCGGGTGGAGTGTCGACTTCAGGTTGTTGGGAGAAAGAATTGGAGACAGCAGGATCAGTTGCCGGCCTCGCAGTATTCGCCTCGGGTGTCTGCGATGCTACCGAGGGACGCGTGTCCGCCGTCGACCACGGCGTTTCATGTTCATTGGAAACTGTCGTGGAGGCAGTCAAATGCTCCATCGAAACAGAGCGGGTAGTAGGCCGAACGCCCTTGGCACTCAGGTTGAGAAAACGTACATTGGACGAGCTGGTGGATGGGCGTTCCTGGCTCATGGTAGGAAAAACACGCCTGGACAGCTATAGCCCCAACAGGGTCGGCTGCCTGGGAACCGCTTCAGAGCTGCAGAGACGTGGGCAGCGGCAAAAAGCAAACGTACAGCAGCGAAGTCGTTGGCTGCTTGCGACGAGGAACGCGGCAACATCGTAGATTCACAGCTGGGGAGCGGGCACGGCGGAACGCGCCGTAGTCGAAGGAGCCGAGAGACGAGCGTGCGCACTGCACGGTTGCCAGGCTAGAATCCGAAGACGCGGACATTTTCTTATTGCGTCTCATTATTAAAGACGAGAAACTTCGACGGAATAACTTTGGTCTGTCTGTCTGTCTGTCTGTACACTTGTCTGTTTGTCCACCCTAACGATACCTCAAATGGCACCAAACGGCCAACCCTATTCGCAGCGCCCACAAATATTGATCAAGGTTTAGCGTTCATCTTCGCGCGACTGTCACTTAAAAAGCAAATATTGTGCATATCTAAGGCGCCATAACAACATGTCTATGTTTTGTATGTCTGCCTTTTTACCAGAAGAGGCACACAAGGACTGTAGCGTTTAAAAGCTGGTGCACACCGGTGACTAGCAGCGGTCGCGCGACCATTTGCGACTGGTCACAAACAGTCGTGAACGGTCGCAAACGGTCGCAAGGCGACTGCTTTGGCTAGTCGCTGCCTGACCAATTTTTCAGTCGCGCGACTGCAATCACAAAGCTGCAGGAACCAATCAGCGATGCTCAATTTTTGTTCTTTTGTTTTTTCATTGCGCTGGCTTCCTGCCGCCAGATACAAACGAATGCATTCCTCTGGGTCAGTGGCACCATGCTTTGCTCGAGCGCAGCAGCTCGAGCAAAGTGTCGAATTTACGTGGAGATATTCGTAAGAAGGTAAACACCGTCAAAGTAAAGAGAAAATATATTGTGCACTATCTTCTCACCGTATTCAGAGCCGTTGTATTGTCTTGAACTTTATTTGTCACCGCCTTCAATGCAGCACGTTTGGAACGCGTTTGTCCTTAATGCCTTGGCAAATACTTAAGACACCGCGTTCGAGACACGCTTGTGCTGTATTGTAGGCTGTGACAAGTCAATTTAAATTCAAGGAACGTTTCTGAATACGTACGACTCTCGGTAATACTCCTCGTCCTCTCAGCGCATCTCGGGAGGCAGGCGGCTTGAATGGCTGGCCAACTCCAGCGATCAAAGGGATGGTCACACCCACTACCGGCTTTTTAGATGCGGAGCATCTAATACTCGAGGCTTGTAGTGCGGCGCCGTCCGCAAGCTTCCTCCTCCTCCTTCCACCATCTGTGCATCCCTTCTTCCTCTACACACCGCGCGCGCTTCACTCCTCCACCATCTGTGCACCCTTCCTCCTCTACACACCGCGTGCGCTTCTCCTCTTCACGAACATTCGCTAGGTGTATAATGTAGCACGCATGCGCCGTCACGCTTCGAGAACATCAGCAGCTGACGCGCGCGCATGCGCCGTCGCGCTTCGAGAACATCGGCAGCTGACGCGCGCGCTTGCGCCGTTGCGCTTCTCCCCCTTCTCGAACATTCGACAGCTGACGCGCGCATGCACCGTCACCCACCATCTGTGCCGCGCGCGCTTCTCCCTTTCGAGAACATTCTACAATTCTCCTGATTCTCCAGTGGACGCGCATGCGCCGTCGCGCTTCGAGAACATTCAACAGCTGACAGTGCATGCGCCACCGTCGCGCTGTATATATACTCAAGGTCGGCGCTCGCTCGCTCAGTTGCCGCTCGTCGGTTAGTTTGTACGGCGCGTCGACGTCCAACGTCGCGGTGAAATGAATGCCAACGAATCCACAAACACAATGATCGACGTCCCTTCGAGCAGCGCCGCCCTTTCGCATACGTGTGTACGTGTTCACTCATTTAACACCTCCTCCTACAACCACGTTAACCAATTTAGCCATCGACCCAAGTAAGTCGCAATTTAACACCCCATTTCACAACCACGTTAACCAATTTAGCCATCGACCCAAGTAAGTCGCACTTTAACACCCCGTTAACCAATTATATGCTCCGCATCCTCCTCAGTGTTCCCCCGAGGGAAGCTGCGGGCAATCTTTTTTTTCTCTTTGGAGGCATCTATGATGCCAGCGCTGACACCTTGGCACAGCGCATCAGAACCATAATAATGTCTTGTTCTTTGCTTGAATCGAACTTGACGCTGTTGGGAAGGCTGTGCGAGAACGGACGAAAACAATAAATGCGGCGCGCCCGGTTTGCTCCGCTCACTCAGCTGGCGGTGATCAGCTGATTGGCGCTGGTCTCTAGAGTTCTCGCTGATAACGAGATCCGGACGTGACTCTCCGTGTTTACGACTTCCGATCGCTCGCATGCAGTCTCTGCCGGTGTGAACATCAGTCGCTTTTTGGTCGCCAGTTGCAAATGGTCGCGCGACCGCTGCTAGTCGCTGGTGTGCACCAGCCTTATTGCGATGCGCTTACAGTGCAACGCGATGCTCAAGAAGGTGTTTTCAACGCTTTGCCACGACGGCACGGTGGTGGCACTTGCTCGTCGCTTTGCAATCAACACCCTATAACTCCCGTGACTGGCTCTCATCTTTCTCCGCAGTCGCGCACGCCTTCGTTTTCGAAGATAACTGCCAGATAGCACTTGTGCATAACGTGCCTAGATGCGCTTGTTTGCCTCGGTCACACGCTCGAGGCTCCCTAACGCAGTGCCTTCAGAATACCATTCACCGATTAAATTGCGCAGAACATCAAATAAGCGTTTTGTTAACTCTCTCCAGACGCAAGGCTATCGCATTTCTATGACATTTACAGTGTAACGTGTATATTTGGGCCAATTTTGTATCTCAACTTTTATTCATCTATACAAGCAGCAAATTACACAAACTACGCATGTCGTGTTAAATCAATTAAGTCATGTCACGTGGTATACTGTTGACAACGTCAAAGCACAGTTGTCTACGCTGCTCCCCCTTCATTTTGCGCACCCGCAAAATGAAGGTGAAGCAGCGTTCGTCTAGACGGTAGCAGATAAAGGTGTCATTGTCAACTGCGAAGCATCGTCACTCGCTTCCGCACCTTATAGTTCAGAGGAAGCATGTAGACAATGGTTCTCGCAAACTACACACACGCATGCACTTGACTGAAGACCTACTAACCCATCAAAAACGAATCACTGCGCCCTCCGAAATGAGGCACCTTGACCGCCAAGCAGCGATATACGACCTGCGTCGTGTTTATATATGTAGCGGATGGCTGCCACTCCATGCAATCGGGTCCTAACAACGTTATGGTCGCGAGTGACACGCTGGCGTGGGTACGCGCTTAACGAGCATATAGCCGGTTTGAGGAAATGGTGTAAGAGGCCTCGTTCCTCGGGAGGTGCCAAGGGCGTCTGTGCGAAGGGTGAGCTCGTAACGTTAAACGAAATGCCCAAGCCGCTTGTTGTGTTACACAGGCAGTGGCATTGCAGACATGGAGGCGACTTGGAGACAGCGTAGAGGCAATTCAGACAGCACGAGCGTGCAGTTCTTGGCACGATGCGGGGCTTAAGGTCAACGACAGAACGAAAATGTGTGGAAAAAAGCGTAAAGATAAAACTTTTATTGAGAGGGTACCGGTTGGGGCAAGCCAGGGATATAAATAAAAAGGCATGACTTCAGAACTCGCCGGTATTGGATAAAAGTGTGTAACGTCCGTGACAATTAGTAAGGAAGCTTCTTGACAATGCGCTTGGAGTTACGAGCTGCACTGAATGCAACGACATAGCTTTAGCGAATAACTAGTTGGCTGACTAAAGTAGAAGGTTATTCAAATGCTTCCCTAGAGCTTTTGGTGAGATGGCGCAGCACTGACTGACATAATGTCCCTGTTGACTTGCTTTCTTCACAATGTCGAAGCACTTTCACTGATTTGAGAGCTTTTAGTTATTGTTCAGTTTTTATAGGCAATCAATATTTCTCGGGGCAGAGAAAAAATTCTAACGACAATGCAGACAATATAATGATACAACGTTAATTTAGATCGACAAAACGAGAGATGTAGATTGCTAAGATTTTCTGCAGAAAGCTCTCTTCCTGTCCACATTTATGATTACGATTCTGAGGCACAGTTTTGCAGTACTGCACTCAACGTATTTCTTAATAGTATTCTATATTTGTTGGAGTTTTCATTTGTGGGGTTTAACGTCCCAAAACCACCTTATGATTATGAGAGACGCCGTAGTGGAGGGCTCCTGAAATTTTGACCACCTGGGGTTTTTTATCGTGCACCCAAATCTGAGCACATGGGCCTACGACGTTTCCACCTCCATCGGATATGCAACCGGCGCAGCCGGAATTTGAGCCCGCGACCTGCGGGTCAGCAGCCGAGTACCTTAGCCACTAGACCACCGCGGCGGGGCAATATATTCGTTGGAGTTGTGAAGGTTGTACGTACAATCCTATGTTTGTTACCGAACTACATTATGAGAGCATAAATGTATTGCTGTTCGTGTGCTGCCAATCAAGACTAAAGTGCGTCATGCTGCAGACTGCAAACATTGTTTTTATCTCATTATTTTTATTCAGCTATCGCCTCACTATTTCTAAATGTTCAGATGAAGCTGCAATAGAATCGCGACAAACGCCATCACGGCGACGGCAAAAATAAACTTGTGAAAGTTTTATTTTCTGTTGCATTAGCTCAGAAGCCCGTGTTCTTCTTTGTACAAAACATTGAAGTCCGCGCATAGTGCAAAAAAAAGAAATATTCGTATGCTTCTATGCGTTTTACATTTCATTAAAACTCATCAAGCGACACACTGTGTACTCTGAACGCTTGTGTTTTTAGTCGTCCTACAGACGGAATGGAATAGAATAAAAAAACTGTCTATTTGTCCGGCAGGACGCCCTTAGCGCGTAGCGGGCGTCTCCCACGTAGGTACTCCCATGACAGGGAGTACCGGGCGGCCGTTTCTTGGACCTGCTGAACGGCCCATTGCTAGTCTGCGAGAACTGAGCTTCGGAGGGACCTCTCCCACTGGTTTGAGGTCGATTCGGGAGGCGCGTTTCTGCACCCCCCGAGCATGTGTGCGAGTGTCGCCATATCTCCACAGGAAGGGCACGTGTCACGAATCAGGATAGGAAATGCGAAGCTCGGCAAGGTTTGGGTGCGTGTGGGTTTGTAGCACCTGTGGTCTATTAAGGTTGGGATGAGGGGTGGAAAATGGCGGTGTTCAAGGTAAAAGTGCTTTGTTATGTGATTGTATATAATGGGTGCATCCCGATTGGTCTCTAACTCAGCAAAATGGGGTAGCCCTGTGGCGGTGCGGTTGGCAAGTGCGCGAGCTGCATCATGGGCGATCTCAGTGAGGTTGCATAGGGCACCCGGAACCTGGCCGAGATGGGCGGGGAACCAGATGACAGTGTGGTGCTTCAAGGTACTCGGGTTTGCGCTGCAAAGAATGCGTAATGCCTTGTCGGAGATGACACCACGTTCTAAGGCTTTGATGGCCGGTCTGAAGTCACCTCCTTTTGCTGTCAAGCACACCTATGACTATAGCTACCTGCTCTGCTGCTTTAGGGTTTTGGGTGAAGATCATGCCGGAGTTCAGAATCTGCTGCGTGGATGATACCAGGACCAGGACGAAGCCTCGGTCGTTGCGATAGGCAGCGGCGTCCTCAAACGAGATGGCGTCCGCTTCTATGTCTATGGGCTTGAGAATGGTGGTCGCCCGCGCAAGGCGCCCGCCTGCCTCTGTTGGAATCGGGGTGTACATTACGCGTAATGCGAGAGATCATGATAAGGTCACGGATTTCACGGAGAATCAGAGTCAATCCTGGGGGATCTCTGGGTGTCCAGGAGAAGAAGCCGGTCCGCCTTGGTGGTTGTGCTTCGAGTCATTTGCACGCTTTTTTGAGCCTCGGCTATTTCTTCTAACACGTTGTGTACGCCAAGCTCGAGGAGGTGGTGCGCCGGAGTGGTGATAAGGAGGCTAAGGGCTTATCTGACCACCTTGTAAATAAGGACATCAAGTTGATCGCGCTCAGTACGTAGCCATTTGTGTATAGTGGCGGCGTAGGTGAAGTGGTACAAAACAAACGCGTATGCGAGACGCAGCCGGTCATGGTGCCGAATGGCCACTATACGTACAAGTCGTATAGTGTTCTAAGCCTTAGTCCTGAGCTTCTGTATGGTTTGGGTGTTGGTTCCGCGAAATTGAATGATCATGCCAAGGATCCTGATGACATCTACCCTGGGGACTGTACGACAATCTCTGGTGTGGAAAGCGATGTTGCTTTCCGCTGGCGGTTTCCACCCTTTGGGTTTGCTACCCCGGTGGTTTGGCAAATATACCAGCAACTCCGACTATGCGGGTGAGCATCTGAAAACGGTGTGTTCGAGATAGGACTCGGCGGTTTTGATGGGCCTTTGCAGAGCGGACTAAATGAAGCCATCCAACCCTATAGACTGCCTTATGATTATATCGTCCGCATATATAGTGTGCTTTAGCTCGTTCATTTTCGAGAGTCCTTGGAAAAGCCCGATCATCACGAGATTGAAGAGAGTCGGTGAGAGGACGGATCCCTCAAAGGTGCCCCGCTGTCTGATGAGTTCTACTTCTTCTGACATTAAGTCTCCCACGCCGATGACGGCTCTGCATCGAGTGAGGAAAGAGCGTACAAACTAGTAGAACCAATTTCCCAGGCCGAGCTCATCCATCGCTTTCAAGATGAATGAGTGTGTTGTGGTATCGAACGCTTTTTCTAAATCGAGGCAGAAAGTTGCACGTGTGTTCCGAGTGTTTCCTACATCTATAATTCAATGATTTTTGAGTAACGTGGTCTATTAAGCAGATAGTCCCGGTCGGAAGCCAATCCTGTGGTGCCATCTTCAAGGTATTGTCCGACCTTGTTTAGAACGACATGCTTACCCACTTTGCCGACGCACGACGTCAGTGCTATTGGGCGTAGGTTATCTAGGTTTGGTACTTTCCCGGTTTGAAGATGAAGATCGTGCGAAGGAGCTTCGAGACGTCTGGTATTTTACCCTTTTTTCATATTTCTTTGATGGTGTCGGTAAGGTGACGAAAGGATTATCCAGGTTGCGTAGGAGCTTGTTGGTGATGCCGTCGGAGACAGGGACGGAGTGGCCAATGACCTCATGGAGAGCTCGGTGCACCTCTTCGGTGGAAAAATCGGGGTCTAAGTTGGTGTGGTCGCTACCAAATTATTCACGCTGAGTGTTCACAGGACCTGTGAGAAGCGGGAGATATTTCTCGGTTGATCGGTTGTGGTATCGGTTGTGGTATCGGGCGAAGGTTGTTCTGCGTGGGTCTTACAAAGGAGGTCCCAGTAGACCCACGTGTACGAGTGGGTCTTCCTGCTGATTGTGGGAAGTTTACAGCCAATTGAAAATGATTGGTACTGAGATCTACCGTGACGTTGAACCATTGGACGTTGCCGATATTCTGACAAAGCAGACATCTGGCGTAGTGTCTCTTTGCGAGGACGTACCGGTGCGAGTCGGGAAGGCCTTGTTTGTCGTTACCCACTCGCACCGGTACGTCCTTGTTTGGCTCTTTTTGGCCTTGTTTGAACAGACATAGTTTGTAGGGAATCAATTGTGAAAAAAATCACCTCCCCCTTGTACATCACCAAACGATAGCACAAGAACCCTGGCTTATTCTGCATCCTGTGGTCTTAGTAATTAGTGCTTCAAGAGCGAGAGAACTTGAAACGTTCCGCAGCTTGGCTCACACATGTTACACCTCACCTGAAGTGGCGGTTGTAATGTATTGAATGTGTTGACTACACTGAATTGTGATCAGTCATGCTTCACTTATATCAATGGCAATGGTTGGCTCCAGAATGGCCGGCGTGCCAACCTGCTGCCATTTTTCTAATGTTTAATCGCTTTCGCACTTTGATGGTATGCGTTCTGTTTGGTGGTTATCTTTTTAGGTAGAGACAAAAAGTATATATTGATCAAAGACATTTTCAATACTACAAAAATGTTTATTTCAGTAATCATCTTTTTCACTAAATCGACATGAAAAAAGATGGTGTTAACTTTCTTGTGCTGTTTCATTGCGAGCAAGGTTACATTCTTAACACAATTACAATGTTAAGTAACTATATCTTCAACAGACATATATGTCTGGTGAAGATATAGTTGGTGAAGAATAGTTGAAGATATAGTTGGTGAAGAATAGTTGAATAGATATAGTTGGTGAAGAATAGTTGAAGAATAGGTGAAGATATAGTTGGTATGTCTGGTGAAGATATATAACAGACATATATGTCTGGTGAAGATTGTTACAAATATTGTGCTGCCAAGATCGAGGGCCCGGCACGATTTCCAACCCTGACGACTTCACAACAGGGTTGAGTGGCAAACAACTCGCGTGTGCGTAGGCTGAAGTGCTTCTGAGAGAGCTTGTGGTGATCGAACCTGTACAGCAGGTTATGTAATTAGACTTGGTTTTGATTCCTAAGAGCAAAGCGTCATTGTTAATAACCTAACTATAACTCTATAGCCCTTCACAGGCCCCATGTAAAATTGTGCACAGGCGTTTGACATGTATCACGCAGTGCTTGTTTCTGCAAATGGCTCAAAATGCCGTGTACACTCAGTGCAGGCGCTCTGAGTGAATAAATAGCAGTAACTGAACTTCATTCTACTGCATATAATTGCGCCGAATCACTCTGCTACAGACACTACCATGTTTGACGAACATTCAAGGGGCTGCGTTCTGAAAGCAACGTCGATAGTAGTCTTTACTTTTTCACTCTCTATAAATACAACCAATCAATAAACGATGCGTGCCTTTTGAAGGAAATATTTGATTATTTTGTGCAAAAATTGAAGCAAAATAATAGCAGAATAACTAAATATGTAACGATGCTCTAGATACTAATATTTACTGAAACACAAAATACACCACAATTCTTCATTTTGTTTTCTTGGAATGTAAAAATGAGTACCTTGAAATCGTAATGTCACTTAGATGCATTTGCAGACAGTACATAACATATTGCTCCCGAAGGTGCTATAATACCCACGCCACAGAAAGAGAGAGACGTCAGTGAAAGAACTTTAGTAAAATAAGGCTCGCTAAATATATTGGTTGGAGCCCCTCGGCCATGACCCTACTCGTTACAGCGACTCGACAGGCCTCTTATCCTATTGAGTTTGTGAATCCAATTCGAGAGTCACATTGCCAACGACTAGATTATCTGTATGTCTTTAATTAGCGACAACACGACGTGTGCACAGCGCTGTGTGCATGGCATGCGAAGCAGTGTGCTGTGCGTATTTAATTAGGTTGCCGATTTTAGTTTATTTTATACAAAATCACATTAAATCTATAATATTGATTTATTATAAAGGAAAGTGCGAATGCTTTTGATTGTTTGAGATGTTCAGAGTGTTTTTATTTCTTGAAACAACGAAACGTCAGATATTAACATGGTTTACAGGATTTTTTTTTGAATTTTAATTTCCATTATCCCTGCAAAAGAGGCTAGCGACCTCCTGCTTTCAGCCTTCGACAAAACTTGTCTTTCATTTATCCTTATGCTCCTGCACCAACCTATTTTATGAAACAAAGCTGCTTCAGTGTTTTTTTTTCACTTCATCATTTTTGCTAGTGATCAATTTATTTCCCAGGATACAATGGACAGTTCGTACCTTGAGTTGCACAAGAAAGCCACTGCATATAAAATTCTGCCTTTGATGCAGTTATAACAAAATATAATGCGGTAAAAGCTCATACTGAAACTCATAAGGGAATATAATATTTTCGAATTAAGCGAATTAAGGGGAGTTGGATTTAACAAGTTGGTGCCATAATGAGCGGACATCACGTGACACTGTGCTGACACAGCCGAATGAAGCCACGTCTGAAGTCGATAGTGTAAAAAAGTGTTGCTACACGTTTGTGGCAGCTTATTTCGTAAATTAGGGAATCGGAGGTTCCACATTGAATAGATTCATTTGATGAGTAAAGGATTCAGCAGGAAAACCTCCATGTGTTTTGTGTGAGCCTTATATGTAACATTACACTAATTATGCTTTAAAACTCGTTTATTCACATGGCAGACTGAACTGCTTGTAATCAGTAATTTTCGTTGAGTTTTGTTTCGTATGACGCGACTACACCAGGACGGTTTGCAGCTTTCCCACGTGTTTGAGAGCTGTGTCAAAATTTTTATGTGAACAAAAATGCTGTTGTTTAGTGCTTGTTTAGTTGCTTACAATCGTAGTTTGAGTATGTGCACATGAGTGCATTGGGTCGCGCGCTGAGAGAGGTAAAGACGAAGAGAATGTGCCTTGGGAAGGAAAACTATGATAGCCAACGTTCCGAGTTTCTTTTAGAGCCTGGACAAAGTAAACCAGTTTTGAACTTCCGTAAAGCGAAATAAGTAATTCCATCCCTAATAAACCTTGAACTGATACTCTAAACGCCAAGTGAGTTGCCTACTTTTCTTAAAAATCTTCTCAAGCGTTAGAAAGCCGCTTCATGGGTGCTTCCTTATACCACTCACGATGTCCTGTTAAAAGCGATGACTTTTTAGAGGTTATAGCATCAATAATAGCACAAGAAGTTAAAATATTGCCCAATTCTGCTCCAGGTCCTGATGGAATAAGTACATCGGTAATGAAACTAATACACAAAGTATCACCGCAGCATTTACTTGCAAAAGTTAACCATTCCACTAGACATTCGTGGATTCTGTCTGAGTGGAGAATCACGAAAATATTTCCTTCATTAAAGAAACATAAACCTGAGTTTTTTTTGGATAACATTAGGCCTAATTCACTGACATGTAATCTGTTAAAACTACTAGAAAGAATTCTACACTTTAGAAAAGATGACTGGTTGGACGAAAACACAATTTTAGGCCCATGCCAAATTAAGTTCAGGCGTGGCTGCTGAATTTGGTGTGCCCATGTTCATTTGGAAGCAGGATACAGCTAGCTCTTTCTAAGAAACAGATTGCCGCCTTAGTAATAATAGATATTGCGAAAGCGTATGATAGTGTGGAACACGTTATACTAATCAATTTGCTAATGCACGTCGGTTTACCAAATTACTTCGTGCATGTGTTTACTCTTTTTTAAAACATATAGAATTGTTTTGGACTCAATCAGGCGTGTCTTCATCAAGGTATAAACAAACTAGAGGTCCCCTCAAAAAGTGGAAATGTGACCATTATTATTTGATGTTTTATTGTGCACAATTCCAGTACATCAAGATGTACAGCTCTATGCATATGCTGGCGACATCACATTTTTCCGCTACAGCTGCATATATACGTACACTATACCAGATGCTAGAGATTTATATGTACGCCCTGGACACATGGTTAGACGACATTATCTATCATTAAACGCCAGGAAAAGTACAATCGTAGTTTTCCCGATAAGTACTCAAGTGCAGATTTCCGTGATCTCCAGGCAGGACTTTATCCCGCTGGTGAAATCGATTAAATACTTACGAGTGACTTATACTGAAAACCTAAATTGGAGTCCTCTTACAGAAAATAAGTCAACTAAAGGAGCACGGGCGCTTGGGATGCTTCGTAGACTCAGCAATAAACGATCTGGTTCACGTCATGATATGCTGGTCATGATATATTGTATGTATATTAGCCCGATATTGTAGTTTTGATGGGTCTAGTTTTGTAAAGAGCCCACCTACAAACATAGACAACTGGTACTTCCAGAACACTAAGCGTTACGATTATGTCTTCGGCTCCCTAAATTTGTCGCAATCAATATTTCATATAAGAAAGCGCGCCTGCCTTCTTTTCCTGCTAGGTTCCAAGTACTAGAAGTTCGTACCTTCCTGAAAAATATATGCATCTCCACAGAGGAGGTAACAATATGTTTTCATTAATGAGCCGATGTCCTTTTTCAACCAACTGTGGTCTCTTCAAAACAACACGCTTTTGGAAACATTGCAAGTTAACCTTCATGAGGTACTGGTAGTAAGAACACCTATTCAAATAACGAAAACATAATTTGAAAATATATTTCCTAATAAGGGCAAAACTCTTCCCAAAAGATACCTAAATGTCCTTTGGAAAGACCACCTGGCAAGATTAGAAATAAAGATTGTAATAACAACTGACGCTTCAGTTTGCGAAGAAAAGGCAGAAGTCGAAATTGCATAATCATTGTTTGATTAGTCTTTTTCGATTCGTTCACCTGATTTTACACCTATCTATCAAGCGGAATCACTTGCAATTTCTTTATATTTCGGAAATTGCCTCAATCCGTAACAGATGCTATCATTCTTTCAGACTGCCTGTCTGTGCGCAGTTCATTACGTGCGTCTAATTTGTCCAATGCTGTAAAAGTATTTTACCCCCTTGCCCCAAGACATTTACGACACAATCGCTTAGTGTGGATAGCAGGGCATAAAAGTTTAACCATCAATGATTATGCAGATGCTTTCGCAGGGGCCTCACATAATTGTCCTATAAATTCTATATAGCAGATGCTGGCATTTATTGCCGTGGCACACTGGGAAAAGTTTGTCATAGAACATTCTGAAAAAGTTCGCTGCGCGACATATGCTTATTCACATTTTAAGTGCCCCTGAAAAAATCGATGGTCATCCTCTTGAATGGCGGAGATATCAATTACAAGACTACAATGTGAGTCACCCCCCCGCCCATGAAATTTTATCTACACAGGTCTGGTCTTGCACAGTCTCTCATAAGCCTCCACTGCAACAAGAGTGAATCCTTGCATAATTTCTTTCTAACATGCAGATTATTTACGAATCAAAGGAAGAGACTGTTAGAAGAACCTCTCCGTAGCTGGGCTCTAAATTTATCCCTTCCTGTGGTTGTTTTTTTGGACCAACTGAAAAGGGATTTAGCCACAGGAACGTTCGCGAGGCCTTATGCGGTTTTCTGGAGACAACAAAATGAATAGATTGTTAATCGAATGAATAAATTAATTTTATTGATTGATATGATTGATATATATGAGAGGTTTAACGTTCCAAAGCCACCATATGATTATGAGAGTCTGGAAATTTTGACCACCTGTGATTCTTTAACATGCACCCAAATCTGAGCACACGGACCAACAACATTTCCGCCTCCATCGGAAATGCAGCCGCCACAGCCGGCATTGGATCCCGCAACCTGCGGGTCAGCAGCTGAGTGCCTTAGCCACTAGACCACCACGCTGGGGCAATTCACTTTATTTCCAACCATAATACCTTCTTGGTTTTTATTACCTCAATTTAGTTTATTTCTATTCCATTATTTACAAATGTGTTCTTTGTTTAAATATCACTATCTAAATATCCCAGCTGGTAAAACAACTCCATCTCAAAAATGAGGTATCATCCGTTGCATGGCTGATCCCCCGTGATGAGCTGAGCAAGGACTCTCAGGACCGACCGACCAACTGACTTCGGTTCAAACTCAAGGCCGCTAAGGCCGCCTCTTTGTCACGTCTGAATAAACGAGGTCTGTAAACGTGGCAGTATGGAATGGGGGGGGGGGGGCAGAGTACACGACGTGGACGTACCACAGAGCCATGTGGATGAGTGGCTCAAGCACCGTGACAGGGTGGACCAATACAGCCACTGGAACCCCAACTCCAAGCTCGAGTATGTAGAGTTGTTCCTCACGGAAACTGCTCTCATGTGGTATCAAAATCACGAGGAGTCGTTAACAACATGGAACCTTTTTGTAGAAGAAATCAAGAGATGTTTTGCAGCGAAAGCTGTTATAAAATCAGAACATAAGTCCCGTGTGGCACCGTAGCTGTCCGCTGCCGTTGTCGGTAACTAGTATTCCAAAAACTAGAAAAAAACTCGGAAAATAAAAAAAAAACAAAGGACACAATGTGATTCAAACCCGAGTCCACTGCACTACGTGCTAGCCAAGAATCTTACCATGGAGCCACGATGGTGCTTCAAACTCGCTTCTAAACTGGTCTTAGGCAGGCTTGATTTCGGGAAAGGGAGATTGCTTTATATGAGTAATAAAGCGTTTCAGAACATCAAAGCAACTACCAGGTGTCACAGAATGCGAATTGCTTACCGAGTGGGTCGTGTAATCCTCCAGCGAAATATAAAGCTTGTTCTCGACCACCTATCGACTGTGGCGCATACCCACTTCAGGCATAGTTCTTCACCTTCGTCAATCAATGCATAAAGACATATAAGACATATGAGAAAAAAAATATGATTATTTTTGACCTAGTTGGTGCCCAGAAAAATGGCAGCAGTTACCCCCCCCCCCCCCAATAAAAAGGATCTGAAATGCCGCCCTGCGAACTTTTGCTGGGACTGTGTGGCATGTTCTAAACAGGCCTAGCATTTATTTTGAAGACTTCCTAATTACATGTGATGCAAGTCTCTCCGGGAGTCTGAGGCCTTTGAACAAGTATTTTCTAAGCGTGTTTTTCTCGGAGTAGGGTCACCAAAAATGTTTTGGTGACTCCGACTTTGATTCAGGATAGAACGTCATTTGAACCAGGGTGTTCTCTATCACAGCCTAGCATTTTGCCATAGAACCATGCCAGTTTGATTTTCTTTTACAGAATTTATTAAAATATGTGTTATAATGAAAATGTAGCTATACAGAGAGCAGGGAGCAAATGCACAAGTGCTCAAACACTTTGCTTACAAAAACCCGGTGCAAGAGTTTCATCGCGAGTGTACTACGTAAAAATACGTAATATAATCACGTAGTGGTGACGTAGACCAAAGCAGCAGACGTTCTGTTTGAGTTGAAACTCTTCATTTTGCCAAAATTGTGGCTGAAAACGGATAGTCGCAAAACATACTCTACAACTGTAGCAGCAAACAGTGCTTCATCTGTTGATCATTCGATCCATCGCAAGGCATGACGAAATTTATACATGCGGCGTCGAACATAGAGCATCATTACTAATAGCCTTGTTTGTTCCATAATCCGCTCTGCTGCTCAGGTTTACGTGCTGAAGCTTACAATGTGACCCCAAGAAAATCTCGATTAATCTGGCATTCTGGCGTGGTTTGCGCAAGGCACTATCTACAAGTGCGATGGGTCCACATGATGAAAGACGCAAAGAAGGAAGCATATGTGGCCTTGCTGCCGTCTGAGAATTTATTGTGCCGATGTTTTCACATAACAAAGAAGTAGAGTAGAAAAGAAAGAAAGTACAATAACAAATGAGTACAAGAAGAGAAGTGCAGTAATAAAGAAAAGAAAGTGCAGTCCCTAGGCTCGTTAGGGCGCATAAAATGGCTTGAAGTGCAAGACATACATGACCTCTGGTAACGCACAGTGCCTTTGAGAGTTTGTAATATGATAGAGGACAACCTCGTAGTCGAATGTGCCGAGACACCGAAGCATACCCTATAACGATTCAAAGTACTGTCACTGAGGTTTTTCACTTAGTCCACATCGGCCTATCAGTGTTCACAAGCGAGGCTGTTATTCTGAAGCGTTGTTCAAGGTTGTAACGACGGCTGTCGGTCGTCTGCTGATTCTGATGCGTAGGGTGGGCCATTTTTGGGCTTTTCATTGTGATTAAGGTAGGCCGTCGCATCGAAATATTCTTCATTGGTGAGGTTCGGCAACATGGCGTCGAGCGTCGTAGCCCCAATTCTTCCATAGTACAGCTTCTATGGCGTCATTTGCGTCGTTTATTCAACGGCCATGTTGTAGAAAAAGGTACCGTACGGCAGGATTGCGTCCTACGTCTTGCGCTCGACGTCGACGTACATGGCCAGCATGTTGGTGATGGTCTTGTTTAGACGCTCCAAACGCCGATCTGAGTGCCAGCATGGTGAAGCACAACACTTCATGGAGGATAGGGATACTAGCATGGAATTAGCTACGTTCGAGTGCGCAAGGCGTTCCTACGTTTCAATACCGCTCCTACATCCAATGCATGTGCTAAGTAGTGTTCCGTGTAGCAGGTGATCCCGTAACGAGAATACCTGGAAAAGTCCGCAATGATTGCGTTCTAAAACAACTGTTTAAAGTTCAAAACTTGTAACACAACTTCAGAAAAGCCAGGGAGAACCGCCCAGCTTTTTCTCTCCAACGTACGACACACTAGTTCATAGTATTTTAAGTGAACTTGTGCTATTGCGTTACGAAAAAAAGCTTACAAGGAAAATAGCACAGAAACAATTTTTGACATTCGCGCAATTTCTCACTTTTCCTTCTGAAACTACAACTGACCATTGTAATCAAGTACGTTTTCAAGAAAGTAACTGCAATTTTTTTACAGTTAGTTGTTCACTGTCAAACGTACAAGTCCAAACGGAAGTCAGCTTCACATCTTCGGGATATAGTTTTCGTCACTTCTCAATACACGTCCAGGTCTTCTCACGCAAAAGTTTTCTCGATTTTCTTACGCGCCCCACGCAAAATCAAAAGGGTAAAAGGGTCTCCATAAACAGGCGTATCAGAAGCTTGCAACTCTGACTTACCACTTGGAGTGATTACTGGGATCCCGACCTAACCAAAAACCACGTAGGAAGTGATCTTTAAAGAGCGCAACGAGTTGTGTGCGCAGCCGCTTTCTTCTAGCCTTTTTTAAATGCTTCGACTAGAGAAAAAACGCCATTAAACAAAAACGTCTAGTGGCTCCGCAGAAATATAGAACTCATTTGAGCAGCTTGAAATTGAATGCACGTGGTTTCACTGTGGCCAATCTGGTTCGATATTCGCCAGTACCATTTGCCGCTTTCCTTTTTGGTTCTCAACCTTCATACAGATAATAATAAAAAACAAGTAGGAAAATCAGTGATATGAAGAATTTTGAATGGAATAGATAGAAAAAAAATGGTACCTGAATATATTGATGAACACGACTAGGTTCGAATACATTTCATTTTTTTATATAACTCTGTTTGACGCAATGGGGAAGCAAAAGTCAGCCGATACGGGACAAGTTTAATGTCACGAGATTTCGAACGCAGGAAACGAGGTTGTGTTTAATAAACCAAACTGATCATTTTATCACAGTAATCGAAATAACACTAAAGTAAAGCTCCTCTTCAGAGGTGTAGTTGCAGGCTTACGGTAGATAAGTATATAGGAGCTTTCACAATTATTTCTCAGGCTGGACAGCTACAGCACCACTTGGCGTGAATGCATCTACCATGACGTCAGCCGGACCACTTCTAGCCCATCAGCAAGCTTTAACATTTGCTTTAGCTGAAGATGAAACGTACCTGGAAGCCACACAGCATTATCTTTGCACAAAGCGATATCTAGAAGAGCGTTTAAAGTGATAGTTTTGCCAGAAGGGTGAAGCAATTATTGCAATATATCTACAAATTCGAATTTGCCACGAAAAACGGCAAATACGTCAAGGCTTGCAGTGCTCTGCTCAAGCTGCTATGGACCATTTCACTGTTCGCAAACACATACTCTTCATGACATTCGGTTTCGTCCACCGAAGTGACTTAATAGTATCGGCGGGCAAGAAGAGCTTTAGAATATAGCCCGCTCATTTTCTACAGCTTTATTCCTTCATATGGCTAAATGTGTTCAAATAAAATTATGTTGAAATACAAAAACAAACAAGAGATTTTCTTTAACAATATGCACCTTCCTTCTATCCGAAAAAAGAGTGTTTTCTTTTTCTATTGAAAAAATTATATTGGAAGATCCCGCAAACAGTATGAAACCAAAATATGCGAAGGAAGAATGAGAAAACATGAACGCCGGCGAGCACGCCCACCGCGTCACGTCGAAATGTAATGGCGCCTGGACTGTGGCATGTAATCATGTTCTCACATGACACGTATCCCCTATTATCATGTTTGCACCACTCACATACCTTTGCAATCGATTGACGTCACGCAAATACCCAATTTGGCAAATTTGAAGCTAGCAAAACGGCCGCGAGCGCATCATGAGTGTGGGATGTAGTCATGTTATTACATGACACGAATGTCTTGAATATCATGCTTGGATGTGTCATTTACCTATGTCGCCGTTCGCGTTGCGTAATACCGAGTTTGGTACATGTGAAGCTATCGAAATGGTTGCGAGCGCATCATGAGCGTAGCATGTAGTCATGTTGTTACATGACACGCATCTCATGTTTATCATGTTTGCACCAGTCACATATCTTCGTCATTTATTAACGTACCGTAACACCAAGTTTCGTACATGTAACGCTAGCAAAACGGCCGTGAGTGGTTGTTACATGACACGCATGTCATGATTTTCATGTTAGGATCTGTCGTTTGTGTTTGACATGCAGTCATGTCCGACAATACCAGTTTTGCAACATGTGATGTGAACGAAACCACCGCAGCAGCAGCAAGACCGTAAAACGTAAATCATGACATTCATAAGATGCATGTCATTATTTTCATGTTAAGACAAGTCAAATATGTTCTTCATACAGTCATGTTATGCCTTACCAAGTGTGGTATCGATACCATTATCGAAATGGCCAGGACAGCTGAAAGTCGTAGGTGGCTAGATAGATAGATAGATAGACAGACAGATAGATAGATAGATAGATAGATAGATAGATAGAAAGATAGATAGATAGATAGATAGATAGATAGATAGATAAGCTCAATGCCGCCGAAGTATGCCAAGAAATGCTTCGCATTTAAAAAAAAAGAAAACCTGCCATCAGTTTTACGGCGTTACAAGCTAGTAAATGAGGGGACCAGAAGTTTTTTGGGCCATAAAGCTTGCAATCTTGAAAGCCTCTGTATTGGCCGCGAGCACCTCTACTACAGCACAGCGATCGTTTTGACGTCCGATATAGAATGCGTAGTCGTACAATACAGCAGCTCTACTTTCGCGACACCACTTACATCGTCCGCCATGCCTGCACCGGTTTTTAGTTGCAATTTTACGATACAATTTAGACATGAGAGTGCCACCGGAACACGAAATCGTAGTTTGCTTGCCCGTATTTTCAAGTCTTACCATTTCTTTAAGCACTGAGTTTGAAAACAACGGCAAGCACGCATGGTGTTCCCAGCAAAAGCGCACGAAATGCGGTGCTCTAACAGACAAAGTAAATCCTTCTTCTTATGAGTGAAGTCTTCGCATAGGTGGCGCCACGAAAAGTCCTGGAGGCCAATATTGTTCAGGCAAAGCAACTTACGTCGGTTCTGGCCTTCCCTTATTACAGAAAAAGTTCTGTTCAAACCACTCTTACATATGGTCGATAGAAAACACTGCGGCTGAAGGCGAGGAAGGCAGTACTGATGTTTTTAAGGGAAACAGACTTGAACAAGTGGCTGTGACAGTGATGTGGTGTGCCACGCAAAGCGATTTATTGTGTGTTTGGAGTTATGTGCATTTTGGGGGTAAAGCTCCCTATGCCATAGGTCATGCGTGCACAATGTATGTAGTAGTCATCGTAGTAGTGGAGGTAGCCACCTCCACTACTACGATGACTACTACATACATGACAGATGAGGCCTATAGAGTGCAGATGAGGCCTATAGAGTGCTACACAATCGGCACGTCCTTGGCTCTCGTGGGCTGGCTAGGAGAAATGAACTGGGCGTGGGGTTCCTTATTGAAAGAAATATAGCTGGCAACTTAGAGGAATACTTTAAATTAATGAAAGAGGGGGTAGGTTGGTTGGTTGTATGCAAAACTCTATTGTAAAGAGTGGTGTTATTCTATTAAACTTATTAAAAATACAAGATGAAGGTGGTACAGGATTACGCGCCTACATCCAGCCATCATGACGACGCGTCACTTGATAGCTTCTGTGAAGACGTTGAACTGGCAACGAACAAGGTAAAAACGCAGTCTACTATACTGATGGAAGATTTCTATACCACGGTAGGGGAGAAGCAAGCTGGAGACCAGGCAGTACGAGATTATGGAATCAGTACCTAGAATTGCCAGATTAGAGCTATCAGTAGAATTCGCAAAATGTAATATTTTACGGATCTTAAATACCTTCTACCGAAAACGAGGGAACCCTAAGTGGACAAGGAGGAGCCCGAATGGCGAAACTAAGAACGAAATAGACTTTTTACAGAGTGTACACCCTGGCATCCTGCCGGATGTGGAAGTGTTGGCAAGGTACGATGCAGTGATCATGAATGGCACGGTCTCGTATCAGACTAGACTTGATGAAGGAACGACAGAGGGTAACATACGCAAGACGCATATCAATGAGCTAGCACTGAGAGGGAAAGTACAGAAATTCAGAGTCTCAGTTCAAAACAGGTATTCGGCTCTTATCGAGTAAACAAGCCTTAGCGTTTACGCAATGAATGATAATCTGAGGAGTATCATTTGAGTTTGAGTGTAAGGTACGTAACTTATACAGAACACAGGGAAGCTGTCTCAGGAGACAAAAAACCACATTAAGAAGCGCCAAAGAATGAAAGCTTCAAATACAGCAGACAACAAAGAATTGGCAGAGCTAACGCAGTTGACTAATAAGCGTAAAGCCTCAGGTGTAAGAAGGTATACCACTGAGAAAATTGAAGACGCTCTGAAGAATGAAGGAAGCGTCAAAGCAGTGAAGAGGAAATTTGGGATAGGCAAAAATAAGATGCATGCACCAAGGGACAAGGAAGGCAAAGTTACTACCAATATGGATAGTATAGTTAAAACAGCGAAGAAGTTTTACAGAGATCTGTACTGTAGCCGGCCCAACCATTACCTAATATAAGAACAAGCAGTATCCCAGATGACATCCCACCAGTAATTATAGAAGTGAGAAAAGCCTTGGAAGGAATGCAAAAGGGCAAAGCTGCTGGTGAGGACTAGGTAGCATCAGATCTGCGAATAGGAGGAGGAAAAATTGTGTTAGAAAAACTAACCACCCTGTTTGTGAAGCGTCTCCTGATGGGAAGAGTGCCAGAATCTAGGAAGAATGCTAATATCATCCTAATATATAAGAAAGGAGATGACAAGGACTTGAAGAATTACAGGTGCACAAGTCATTTACAAAAGTAACTGCTAACACAATTAAGACAGCAGTAGAATTCAATCAACCAAAGAAACAAGCGGGATTTCGAACAGGCTACTGAACAATGAAGCACAACCATACTGTCAATCAGGAAATACTAAAATGCTCACAATACAGCCAACCATATACATAGCCTTCACAGACTACGAGGAGGCGTTTGATTCGGCAGAAATATCAGCAGTCTTGGAGACACTGTGAAATCAGGGCGTCGATGAAGCATATATAAACATTCTCGAAGAAATCTACAGAGGATCAGCTGCCACAATAGTGCTCCACAAAGAAAGCAACCAAATACCAATCAAGAATGGTGTCACGCAGGGGATACAATTTCGCCAATGCTTTTTACCGCTTGCTTGCTGGAAGTTTTCAGAGACCTAGATTGGGAAGAGTTACAGATGAGAGTTAATGGAGAGTACCTTAGTAACCTGCGCTTTGCCGATGATGATAATGCATTGTTGAATAACTCAGGGGACGAATTGCAACTCATATTTACGGAATGATACAAAAAGAGCAGCAAGATTTACGAGGTTTCCTATTTTGAAAATGGAAGCGCGTATACCGGTTGATTCCCTGTATCTGACCAAGCGTGAATGTGCATAAGGATTATCAATTGTGAAGCATTTCTTTGCTTACTGCAAGAACTTTTGGTGTCTATATGCGTGTCTATCTATCTATCTATCTATCTATCTATCTATCTATCTATCTATCTATCTATCTATCTATCTATCTATCTATCTATCTATCTATCTATCTATATATCTATCTATCTATCTACTAGCCGCCTAGGACATTTAGCTCTCCTGAGTGCTTCGATAACGTTATCAATATCAAACTTGGTATTGCACCACATGACTTTATGAAAAACACATTTGACTAGTCGTAACATGAAAATAATGACATATGTCATGAATGTCGTGATTTACGTTTCAGTGTCCTGCAGCTCTTGCGATTGTTTCGTTCACAAGGCATGTTGCAAAACCGGTATGGTATGACATGATTGCATGGCAAACACAAGCGAGAGGCCCTAACATGAAAATCATGACATGCATGTCATGTAACATGGCTACATGCCAAGGTCATAATGCGCTCGCAGGCGTTTTCTAGCGTCACAATTACGAAATTTGGTATTACGGTACGTGAATGAATGACGAAGGTGTGTGACCGGTGCACACATGATAATCATGAGATGCGTGTCATGTCAGATGACTACATTCTACGCACATGATACACTGGTGACCATTTCGCTAGCTTCACTTATACTAAATTTGGTATTACGGGACGTGAATGGATGACGAAGATATGATACTGGTGCGAAAGTGATAAACGTGAGATGCGTGTCATGTAACAACATGACTACTTGCCACACTCCTGATGCGCTCGCGGCAGTTTCGCTAGCTTTACATATGCCAAATTTGGTATTACATGACGCCAATGTATGACGAAGGTATGTGACTGGGTCAGATATTGATAATCATGAGATTCGTGCCATGTGAGAACATGACTACATGCCACAGTCAAGGCGCCAATACAATTCGACGTGACGCGGTGCGCGTGCTCACCGGCGTTCATTTCACCTGCGACGCGAGGCACCAGTCCTGCCATATACTCGCAGGCGCGTGACGCGCTACGGTGCTTTGACGCAGGCGCGTTTCAGCGCTTCCGGTGTCCCTCCGTCACGAAAAAAAGGAGATGCAGGTAACCCATCGGCGCGAAATGCAGCATGTCGCATTTTGCGCTGGCTTCAAAGCTCTGGCTTTCAAAGCTGTCTGTCCATACATTCGTCCGTACGCCCATCGTCTTTCTTTCTTTCCGTCTGTTTGACCATCCGTCTGTCCATCTGTCTGTCTATCTGTCTGTACGTCTGTCCGTCTACCCGTGCGTTGATCCATCAAGTAAACACACAGAGTACTGCCATCTGGCATTTTTTTCATCATATATTCATCATACACAAGTACTGCCGTACAGTGGCCATTCCAAGGTCTAAACCAGAGGTGGCTGACTACTACTACTACTACTACTACTACTAGTACTACTACTACTACTACTACTACTACTACTACTACTACTACTACTACTACTACTACTACTACTACTACTACTACATCGGAGACGCACGACCTAAGGCTTAAGGAGTGTCGCCGCTAAAAAACTTCAAGGAAGCACGAGCACGTGCTTTTTAGAGCACTTTTGAATCTTCTCTGCGCCCTTTTTTGCCAGTAGCCACCTGATATTGATATGTGGGGTTGGACGTCTGAAACCCTTTATATGAATATGAGAGACGCTGTAGTGGAGGGCTCCGGGAATTTCGACCACCTGGGGTTCTTTAACGTGCACCTAATTCTGCGCACATGGACCTACAACATTTTCGCCTCCATCGGAAATGCAGCCACCGCAGCCGGGATGCCAGTAGCCACCTCAGTTACAGCAAGGTTCAAAGCTCTGGTTTGAAACGACCAACATTCATTCAACAGCTATAGGCTCATCCGTACCAATTCCAAATCTACGTGTTCTTTTTTTCTTTTTAGGTTGCCAGCATCCTGAAACAAGAAATGTTTTGACGCAGTTTCGGCACGCCTGCATATTCGCTTTAGCAACAAGGCGCGTAGCAGGTGTGCATACAGCGATAAAGGCTCTGCAATGCAATAAAGACGCCAAGACGAGCAATTACCTACCTTCTCAGGGTATATATAAATGACTACGCGCTCTCCGAATGCAGACGCCCCGCCGCGATGGTCTAGTGGCTAAAGTACTCGGCTCCGTACCCGCAGGTCGTGGGATCGAA
The DNA here is from genome assembly GCF_043290135.1 of Rhipicephalus microplus. Lineage (NCBI taxonomy): Eukaryota > Metazoa > Arthropoda > Arachnida > Ixodida > Ixodidae > Rhipicephalus > Rhipicephalus microplus. Next base: position 125,009,864 of record NC_134700.1, read on the forward strand.
TCCCGGCTGCGGCGGCTGCATTTCCGATGGAGGCGAAAGTGTTGTAGGCCCGTGTTGTAGGCACTCAGATTTGGGTGCATCTTAAAGAACCCCAGGCGGTCGAAATTTCCGGAGCCTTCCACTACGGTATCCCTCATAATCATATAGTGGGTTGGGGACGTTAAACTCCATATATCAATCAATCAAATCAATCCAAATGCAGACGCTCCTGACATTTTAAGTACAAAGTGACTAAAGCACCGCCACTACTGTCACCCGCTGCAGAATCAGGCGATACGCGGCGCCACCGTCTCGTTCATTACACTTCCCCTTTCTAGTACACTGTAACCAAGAATCTGGCATGAGCGAAGACTGCTAGCGGTACTGCGCCACTCTGCATAATAGATCGTCTTCATATGATACCTTTAGGTGGCAGAGCCCCCTGAAGGTAACATTTCTTTTCTGAGCGCTGCTACAGTAAGCACGAACTGCAAAGGAGCTGAACTACCCGCCGCCGCTGCAGCGTATCGGTATAACAAGAGAGCTCCCTCAATAGCACTATTATCTGCTTGATGTGCGAGGTTTCCCAAATATCCAGCTGTGAAACCAAACTTCGTACTCCCGTAGCCCAGTCCCTACAGGCGGCGTTTCTTTTTTCATCGCCGGTGACTGTTACGCAAAAACAGCGTACGGCTTCACCGCCTAACGGTAATTGCTAGCAGGACCTATGCGCAAATAAAGTGGGTTTGCATACATAATAGAAGCTCTTACTCAACCTACATGGTTCTGTGGTAGCGCTCTCACTCCACTCTGACGTGTGCTCTGGTATGAGTGGAGACCGGAAGCTGCGATTCGCTGCTCTGGGTATTGAAAGCATTTACACCTCCTACAAGGCTATGCGGTAAAGTGGTCGCTCAACTTCGGCATGGGCTCTGCTATGAGTGGAGACCGGTAGCAGCGCTGCTATGTTGTATAAAGGAGCTTACTTTACCTAGATGGTTCTGCGGTAGAGCACTGGTTTTTCTCCAGCGCGTGTTATAATGGCAGATTAATTGCACCACTGCGCTGCTTTTTGTTAAATTTAAAGCAGCTTTTTGACTCACTGTGTAACGCCGTACGTACGTAAGTCCGTACAAACGTATCGCAACGCGTTCCCCTCGCCGCAGGTGTTCCGCCGGTGCCAAGTAGGTCACGCGGCAGCTGTGCGTTGACGTCACGCTTCCCTCAAAGGTGCGCGATGACGTCACTTTCTTCCTCACCCACAGCTGCCGGCTCTTCCGCGTGCTCGCAACACTTTTCTCCTTCTCGCTTCACCCTCTCGACTTCTCGCAACGCTTTACTACACGTCTCGTGGATACACTCTTTTGACGAATTTATCGGCGATGAAACCTAAATGAAACCCAACCCGCCTTCCATGTTTTGGCGTCTCAAGCAAACCATTTACTCGAGTAAACGTTACACCGAGTTTCGCTTGAAACCGTTATTCGATCATGCCTGCCCACACCCGTTTCTACGAGGTGAACACCATGCTTACTTCTGCTGCTTCGTATACCATAAGAGTGCCCTTCAGGGAGATAGTCCATACGCTTTATTAACTGGGCCTGCCCTTCTTTGAAACACACAGTGTACTATACATGCATCGATATATCAGCTTGAGTACGGTGGAGGTGAGGGTTTGGTAATTGGCTGCGTGCGCAAGCATAAGAATCCACAGTGACAAATAGAGAGCACCTCAACCTAGAGCTCAGACCCAAATTCGGGTTTTAATTAAAAGTTTTTCTCTTTCTTTTTAAGAAAGTCGACCCATGGCTCCTTCGCATAATACTCGGCGTTTTTTTTACGAGAAGATGCTTTGGTCTGAAAGCTCTGTTGGTGTCTTCGGCTCAGCCTCTTCATGGCCTCTGCTTGTAAAGTCGCTGGGCGATTATTCCATGGCGGTACCTATAAAATTATCGAACGCACCCAGTGTCACTGGAGCACCAAGTATTTCGGATATTCAGTATAGGGCTGTAAATATGTGTCATAAAGTTTCTTTTCTGGGCTGTCTATACAAGCAGTAACCTCTTCAGATTGCAGTTGTGTTTCACCACTCGTAGAAGGCGGCTATTCTCATTTTCTTGGGCAAAACTGTACGAATAAAAAGATATTATTTGAGTATTTGGTCGTTATGTTTACGCTTGAAAGCAAAACAGAAAAAATGACTAACCCAAAGAAGAAAAAAACAAGCTGGATAATTTTTCCTGGAAATTCAATTAGGGCTGACAAAATCAGTGATTACGGCACGGGCGAGTATTCCTCATTCCTGTCCCCCTTCTGTCTTCTTCTCGCTGTGCAAAAATGTACAAGAACGTGAAACTACAGCTCTTTATACTCAGACACAAGCATCCCATCACGCGAACTTCTATGCGGTTCCTAAATAAATGTGTCCTCCTTTGAAACAGAGCGCCATAACTTTAATTATTTTTCGTTGGACTCAACCAAAAACACACCAAAAGGGTGACATAGCAAAGAAATTTAGCGTCGACAGGAGTAGATGAACCATAAGAAGCAAAACTGCCCAGACCATTGTGAAGCGACTGGCGCCTTGCCGCCGTCGCTTCCGGACAATGCAGAAGCAGAGCTGTGCTTAAAAGCTTTATTCTGTCTTCGTCCAGATCGGCCTTGGAATTTTCTTTCTGAGGTGCTGAAACACAATATTGTTGCACTTTCCTCTTGTTCATCTACACTTTCTGACTCACCGTTCATGGTTCATTGTCATTTCGCATTGCAGCACTATGCCAGCTTTATGTCAATATTTGCGCAGGAGAGGTGCCAAATCAGTGCCATCTGTTGAGTGTCCCATGTTTTTACAAAAGCAGCAGAAGGCAGTGTGGTGGTGGTGTGGGCGTACAAAGTCACGGAATTTGTCATATCAGATGGCAACCTCATCGTTTTTAGGAACGAAGACACGTCTGGTGTCGTTGTACTTGTTGTACTCGAAGTAGCCCGTGGCATTTCATTCGATGTCAATGAAAGCGGGGTTAGAGCCTATCCACGGAGTGAATGTTGATGAGTGAGGCGAAGCGTCCGTCAATTCATCTGTGCTTCCGTGCATCTGTCCATTCGTTCTTCCGTCCGTCCATGCATCTATGCGATCGTCCACGCGTACGTCCGTCCATGCTTCCACCCATGCACCATGCATACATCCTTCTGTTCGTCCGTCCGTACACTTTGCCTCACTCGTCATCATTCACCTCGTGGATATGCTGTGATCTCTTCTGTTTTCTCTTTACCTGGATTCTTTTCATATCGCTGCGTCTCTCCTCTGTTCAGCTTTGGATTCAATGCTGTAGGAAATTTGATAGGCATTTCTACAAAGAAAGGCATTGTCACTGTCGGCAAGCACGACAGTTTCAGAAAGGCATTAATTAAGCATTCAGGCGCAATTAAATGGCGCATGAGACGACCGGCTGTGTGTGCATGCTTTTTATATCAACATACATGGGGTTGTGGTGTAAATATCTGGTAGCATGCAGTGTATACTGTATCGGCAACTGAATATTAATTTTACGTAATGACAAGAGTTATAGAGTTATCAATTACAGAGCTCCCTGCTTCTATTTTGAAGACGACGTTTCGATAAGACTCTTCAAAGTTGTACCCAGAGTTGTACCTTCAGAGTTTTAGGGGCGAAGCTTCTTACGCTGTGAGTTGTACGCCTCATGTCATCCCGTGTCTTCATAGTAGCCAGTTTTCAATTTCATAAAGGTGCATTGCAGGTCAATAAAAATGATGTCACAGCATATTCTCGAAGTGAATGACGATGAGTGGGGTTAAGCATGTGTCAGTCCGTCCTTGCTTCCGTGCCTCCTCCGTCCATTCGTTCGTACGTCCGTGCGCCCGTTCATGTCTCCAGCCGTGCATCTGTCCTTGCGTCCGTCCTACTGTGCGTTCACCTGTCCATCCTTTCACTCGTCTGTCTGTCGGCCCGTCCGTCTGTCTATGCGTCCGTCCGTGCTTTGCCACACTCGTCACCGTTCACCTCGTAGATAGAGATCCTGTAATTTTTTAAAACGCTGACACATATCATAGGCACGGTAAGCTTCTAGTTCTTTAATATAGAACGTTATGTTTTTAAGCATAGTGCTTTTTATTGCACTGACAAATAGTAGCTCAAACTTTAGCGGCCATTCTGCACTTGCCCATGCATTTGGAGTTACCCCACAAGTAAAATTTTATCATTTAGATTGCGTAATATAAAAAATATATTGCCTCTTCGGTATTGAGATCCAAAAGGGTGTAAGAATGCTCATTATCAGGAAAATCGCAATCCTCTTTAGATATATTGCCATTGGCAGTTTCTCCAGAATATTTTGGAAGGTAACAACAGTGCCCTAAGAAACAAGCAATGGTCATTTTAATAGGACAGGGAAATACAAAAGGTAGATAGAAATGTTAACAACACTCTCAGATGAGCGCGAAACATTGGCTGAATAGTAAGCGGCATGTCAAGACTGGCTAAAATAAGGACTGAGGTACATTTCAAGAAGTCTCCTTTTGTCTGTCAGGGTGGATGACAACTGATAGGCTTTCACTGCAAGATGAAGAAACGAATGAAGATGCAAACGAAAACGAAGCATATGGTTGATTAATATTTTACATTTTTTTTCAATTTGGTCACTATATATTTTTTACCTTTATTTGCATATTTTACTATTAAGTTTAAAATTGTTAGTGTAGTTATTGTGCAGCTTAAAGGAATATTAGCGCGACGAAAACAGGGACGGGAAAGAAAAGACAAACTACAGCGCTGGCATATAGGCTACATATTGTGTATATTGGCTACAACATTTTTTCTTGTCCGGTTCCCCAGAGTGGGTATGTGCCGAATGGATAGGCCACGAACAAACAAACAAACACACAAACAAACCATGACACTTTATGTGCATCTAAAAATAAGTGATAGCGCCACTGCTCCTGCTACTATTCTCTTTCAGCTGTTAAGCCCAGCAGCCTGCTCTCTGGATGGAATGGTGATAAGAGAATGTTCATTCGAGAACGAAAGAAAAACAGAGAATTACAGCAGGTACCGCTGCTCTGCCATAACACCACCGTAGTAATGTGGAACACTGAAGTGAAAAAAAAACACAAGAGAAACATTATTGACAGATCCTTCTTTTAAACCAGGTATCTAATAAACCATATGTGACGACATTCGTTTGTTTGTAATATGTATGACCAACGTCAGAAAATACTATATTCATTTTTTTTCTAATATAGGCAATTACGGGCTTTTACGCTGCCTTCACGAAAAACAAGACAACAATGGTGTGTAGTTATTATTCATCAAAATTCTTCTTGCTCGTTCCGTTTAGTCTTTGTTACGTATAAGTGCAAAAATTTGTGTTACATTTCTTATGAATTCTTTCTCAGTAAATGTAAAAGCGTATTTGAGTCATGATTTACGGCATTGTAGGGCCGTTTACTCGCAATAGATATTCCAAGGTGATAAATGCAACATATGGAAGAGGGTGATATGCAAACATCTTTCTTATTTTAATAGCAAGGGCGCGAATCACGATTCTCGAAAATGCTTTGCTTTTATTATACTCCCAGAGGTAGTTAAAGGTGAGGCTGTTCTGCAAATCCAAATCATTCCTTTGTCATCCTTGAGTAAGAAAACTATCATTGTCATAAATGGGTCGGCGTGTCATAAATTTCATAAATAGCATTACTCGTGACCTTCCACTAAGAATGAAAAAAAAACAACAGGTAGCCCCATCAACGTGGACGTGCCATAGAAATTGGTGCGGTGGCGAAAACACCAAGTAATGGGAGGCTTCCGTCAAGAATGGTGTGTCCTTGTCGTCCGTGTGGCTTTCTGTGGTTCAATCAAACCTCTCTAAGTTAATAATAAAATAAAGAAAACCCAGCTTTATCTATTGAAAGCCTAGCAATGATCAATACCAACCTTTAAGCAACCTTCATAAAGTAGCTAAAGGATAAGAACAATAAATAAGCCACAAAAGTAGTCTTCCAAATTGTCCATTTTTGATATTGCGAAGTTGGCGTGGAGTCCATGAGCTTCACCAATTTTCCGTTGTTACTTATAACGGAAGAATTCTAGAAACCGTGTGTCATCATAGGCATAAGAGCAATAGCACTTGCAGTGCAAGTGGAAGAAAACAAGACAAAAATTTTAAGCAGGAAGTATGTTACACTCTAGTTCGATTTATTTAGCGATCAACGCATAATAGAGTAGGAGGTAGTGGAAGAGTACTCAGGTTCCATTGTAGCCAATATGGCTTTATTAAAACAGCAAATATATTTTCAATGAGGGCACAAGTTTGATTTACTACGTAGTTCAGTGAAACATGCTCTTTGCATAACGTGCATAACATAAGGCGGCTACTCCACTAAAGCGACAAGAAACTTTGCTTGCAAGAGCTTCAAAAAAAAGGGGGGTCGGCTTGTCGGAATCGTGAAATGGTGCGTCCACTATCCATGACTTTAAAGTCACAGAACAGTACATCACCGTTATTGTATGCGACGGTAGCCAAGTGTGCGTCAGCTAAACAAAAACAAAATTACACCCAAAACGGACCATAGGGGGCGATAATCAAGCGACAGCAGGACACTGAAATTGCAAGCAGCTACGTCTACACCTTTCACCTCATCAAAGGCAAGGGCACAAGAGCAACGTGCACCGAAACCAAGTGATGTTGATATGGTTATGTCAATGCTCTTCCTTTCATTCAAGCCAATCCAGCGTGTATTTTCACAGGAGAGTTACCTTCCATAAGTGAGCACCACCCTTTCAATAAAGCCTCTAGCAGGACAACAAAAATTTTTGTGTACCAAAATGACTCTACAAATGGACAACTGTTTCCGCAACACAGCTGTGTTTCATTGCAATTCCTATGGCTTTAGGTTCAAAAGCGCGGACTTTAGGAAGCTGGTTGCTGAGCATAGCTTTCCCGTTTCATGTTTAAATAAATCCAACGTTGATCCTGAATTTAAGATTTCTAATTATGTGAGATTAGCATCAAGAAACAATCCAGGCTTGAGCAAGGCACTGTTATGCGTACGGCACGACATACCCTCTTTTCTTTTGTACTCGTTAGACTAGAACGTGCCAGATTTTGTAGAGTGCAAAATTCAATGTCCGAAACTTACCATCACTATAATTTGTGTTTATTTGCAACCATCCACACGAATCTCTGAATCAAACCTGGTTCATTTATTGAGTAAAGTCGAGGGACCTGCCCTCATCTGTGAAGATTTGAAGGCCTACAATACTCGCGGGTCAGTACTCATGCCGATTGCCGTGGGAGATCATTTGAAAAAGCAATTAATAGATGTGGTCTTGTTGTACTGAATGGTGAATCAGTAACTTTTTAAGAGGTTATTATTATACTAGCAGTGTAGATTTGCCTATAGCCTCTCTTGACATTGCAAAAGATATGAACTGGAGTGCACACCTCGAAACACGAGGGGGTGACCATTACCCAGTTCTCATGCAACACCCAATAGTGCAAGTACAAACGACAACATTACCTCAAAGATAACTACTTGAAAACTATTTTGTGAGCATACTAGACGTGACTCTGTGGATTATAATGGACTGTATACATTTATGTCCTGCAATAAAAGCAGTTACCCCTGCGACAAAGTTTAGACCGTCCGAGCAGGCCACTCAGGTGTAGATGAAGACTATCAGTGCCTACGAGCATTCAGAGGACAAGCAGAACGTCGCTATTGCTGCGCTGGGAGGATAGCAGACTACCAGGAGAGTCAGGCCGCACACGTTCAGTCTAACGGACACATGCGCAAGTTAGAATAGAAAAAAGGGCGCGATTTTTGAAATTCATTGAACCCATTTACTTCACTTCCGAAAATCTAGCAAACATTCACAGCTTTAAGTTATCCAGTATCCCAGTGAAACCCATTCATAGCATTGGTCATATGTCTTGGATTGTCCGATCGTCATGTTGCTAATGAGTTTTCCCAATTATCACTGTAACTGCACTTGATTCACAACACTACTGCACTGCCCAATTCTGTAGAGTAGGAAATCCAAGATGCATACGCTTTATAACATGCTCAACTGGATAACACATATTTGCCTGGTAGAGTTGCGTACTGCTCTAACAGTAACCCACGTAGGAACAGCAACAGACCCCGACAACGTGTTATGCGGTGTTCTGAAAAATTTGTGCCCCAACTTCATGCCAGTTATTCTACAGATATATAACGACATGTGGACGGAGGCGTATGTTGCATTGTCTAGGATGGTAGCGAGGATCGTCCCCATGCTAAAGACCGGTAAATCGCCGCTTTCGCTTGACTCATTTTGACCAGTAAGCCCCTCTAGCTGTGTATCTAAAGTCGTGAAAAAAATGGTTGACAGAACGTTAAAGTGGTGGTTTGAAGCTTAACAACTCTCTTCCAGATAAATTACTGGCTTCAGACGACGGCAGTGCACTGTGTGCTGCGTCTCCGACCTGTTTACATTTGTAGAACTTGAGAACAGCTGCGGAAACAAGGATGTTGCGGCGTTCATAGATATAGGAAAGGCATTCGACTTTGTGAGCCACCTTTCTGTGCTGTGCGGGCTTGCCTCACTAGGGGTTCATGGTCGTATGTTCGATGTATCTCCAACTTCCTGCATGACAGGCAAATATACGTTTCTACCAATAACAGAGACAGCGATTGCTTCAACATGAGCCGAGGTGTATCCCGAGGAAGCGTTTTAAATTTGCTTCTTTTGAGTGCTGCAATTGCAGGTCTTCAAGGAGTGCTGCCCGAAACCTTGAACATATCTACGTATGCAGATGACGTATGCATATGGACGTCCCAAAAATCACTGGAAGTGATCAAACATTGGCTTCAGCAAGGACTAAACGTAAAAACTGATTACCGGCGTTCTGATTTAGCGTGATTTAGCGTGAGTTCTGCCGTTCAATAGAAAGACAGTGAAAAACTTGAAACTTTTTCTGGATGGCCAGAGCATCGAAATCACACGAAACCACCGCTTCCTTGGTGTTACATTAGACAGCCAACTCAGATAGAGTCAGCATATTTCTGATCCAGAAAATCAAGTGACCAGCACCATAAATGTTATACTTCGCATAGCGGGAACAGAATGGGGTGGTACATCAGCGTCTCTACTCCACGTCAATTGTGCACCAATTCGACAGAAATTTGCCTACTCCGCGCCAGTTCTCCACAGCATCTCTAGATCGTCTCTACACAGACTTAAGCTGTGCAAGCACGAAGCTTGCGCATATGCCTGTGTGTTCCACAGGCAACATCAAGTTCTCTGACTGTGGCAGAGGCAAGAGAACCCAACTTTATAACTAGAATTGTGGAGATCTGTCGGCACCACTTTCACCTAGTCGCAACACCCTTTGTTGTAAATTTTGTGGAATCGAGGAGTGGCAATCGTCATTAGAGTCAGAGCAGCGTTAAGAATAAAGAGGTCAACAGGGAATGCGCCATGAGGACAGCCGCTCGTCCTTTCCTTAACAATTTGGTGCCGTGAAACGCGAGAAAAAGGACTTCTGTAAATGAGAGAGAGCAGGCATTTCAACTACAAATTTCAACCGCAGTCATAGTCTGGAGGACTTTTGTGAAACGGCCGTATATCATGCTAATGTGCGAGGCCTAACCTATACCAGTGACCCAGATTGTAGAACATGACATCTCGACGACACCCGGATCTTCGTTGACGTAGTGCGTGTTGACACCAACTTCGCCGCATGGTGCGGGCGGCCGGTGATATTGCACGTTTACGAGACTGGACTAGATCATGGAGGCCCTCCACGAAAGATGAGGTCATGTGCACAAGGCAGTCACAGAAGGCATCGGCAACATTGAACGTTTAGTACACGTGAAGCGTCCATCAGTAAGTGAGTTGCGATATATATTCACGAAATTACGAATGAGCATCACAAGCTTCCTAAAGAAATCAACAAAGAAGTAGAAGACGCAGTTCGTAATGATCGTTTGCAAACTGAGACGTGCGACTCAGAGCTTTATGAACACCAGATCTTTCGAACAAAGGTCAAAGAAGAATATAAGATAGAGGACATAGTAAATGCTCAGCAAGCTCACTGGGAGGCCACGAGGCAAAAGATTAGGGCAGAAGTACAAACTAGCGTGCACTATTCGTCTATGGCTCCACCATCTAGCCTCTGCTTGTTCAGCAGCAATCTTGTTCTACGGAAGCTAGACGACTCCGACTCACGACGAAGTGCTGAACGTGCTGGAAGCCAAAAGGTCGCTGATTTCAAGACCGTAATTAGCATCGAAGCACGCACAAAATCATTACTTCCAAAGAACTGTCCCACGCCTTTTTAAATGCCATTAGCACAAATATAAATGAAGCAAACGATGCGACAGTAACATCAACTCAAGTGCACACGGTGGAGGAACAAACTTCTATGGTCGAAAAACGGGAAGCCTTTGAAGATCTCAAAGGGCATTGATGCGATATTAACCCCGTATTCACAAACGCTCCTCGACTGCACTCTCACTCTTCACTTGACTGAGTTAAACACTGCGCCACTGCTCCGCTGAAAATGACGCTGTGCTCTTCAAGAATTGCAGCACATTATCGCACATATGCAGTGACTTGTCTTGCCTATAGAAGGCGTTCCGATCGGCTTTCTTAAATGAAGGTGAAACCTTGAGTGAAAGGACGTTCCAGAATACGGAGGTAAGAATGGGTGCAAGCAACAGCCAACAGATTTAGACGTTGTACATTCCTCGCAGCCACACGAAGATATGTGTGAAAGAAGCAAAACAGGATGCATTCAAGTGAAAATGAGTAAGAGAAAAATTGCGAGGGCACAAGAGTCTGCGGTCTGTATTAGTCCTAGGAGCTCTACGAGTAAGCTGCAAACTTCAAGGCGGAGAAGAATGCGGACTGTACAAGCTACCTCGCTGTCGGTTAAGTCGAGACAGGACCACGACGGCTAATGAAGCAATCAAGTCTAGGGTGGAGGCAGAAGAATGATACTTGCAAGGTGTACGCAGCCAAGGCAAGAAATTCAAAGAGAAAGCATCTCTACTACAAAGCTCGCAGAAAAAAACTATGTTTCTGCCAACGCAACTTGATGATCGAAAGCACAAGATCACCGAAGGCAACGCGTTCGAAAGCCAGGATATGGAACAAGCATCTGAAGCACCGCTGGAAAACCAGGCGGGAAAAAAACTCAGATTGTTCAACGTATATTGATTAGACCTCGAACTATTAGTGACAAACATTGCGTTTAGTGTTTACATCAACTGTGATATTGTTCATCACAAGTCCTTACTGCGAGGCCGTGGAGTATCTTTTAAATTATGTGGAAATGAGGAGTGGCAGTCATCGTTAGAACCAGAGCAGCGTTCTGAACAAAGAATAAATCATCGGGGGGCTCCATGATGGGAACGGTAGCTCGTTCTTTCCTAACCACCCTTCACATTCGCTCATATCAAATATCGTGAACCGTGCCGGAGCGCAAATACACCTTGTGTACCAAATATACATTTCCTGGCGTCCTGTGTCGACACATTGGCCACTGGACCAAAACTACCCGCCATGGATGCTTGAGCTACCACCTATAAAAACGTCAATAGAAGGACTTCGAAGCAAACACGAAATGCGAGTTGTTTCTGCACAGCAGTTGGCATCACATCACTTGTTTCACAGGTACCAAGGCTACGCTTGCGTGTACACTGACGGCTCTGTCGCCAAAAAGACAGCGACATCTGAATTTATAATTCAGGGATCGCGCGAATATATTCATGTTCGTTGGGTCATCTCTCCTTTCTAACAACGTCGGAACTCGTAGCATTTTTGCTAGCCATAAGCTTTATTAAGTAGTCAACGACACCGAGAAAAATAGTGGTAATCACACACTCTCTTCTGGAACTCGCATGTGTGGAAAATGCCACTTAAAACACGTTGATGTGTGTAGAGCATACGCTATACTAAAAGAGCTTTCATATGCTACGAAGGCGGATCATCGATTGGCATTTCAGTGGGTTCCCAGTCACTGCGGTATCAAGGGAAATTAAATTGCAGGTCAGTTGCCAAAAACCGCTCATCAATCTACGCAAACGTGCCTCATTCCTGTCTCTCAATAGGACGTAAAAAGACTTGTAATGCCAAAACGTGAATTATGATTGTATACCTGGTTCACAGACAAAACTCAGGAATCGATACTTTATTCTGTTGATCCTAATCTTGAATGCCAATTAGACCATGACCTCCCAAGGCGCAATGGTACACTCATAGATCGCTTAAGACCCAGAAGTGCTTACACAAAGCACTTTCTACTTCGTATTCAACGTGCAACGTCGTCAGCGTGTTCTTGTGGCCACTATGACGAGGGTATCCATCACCTACTGCTCGACTGTCTCAAACACGACACACACCGAAGGCGATTCGAACATGAACTCCTTTAGTCAGATCCCGAGCGGACATTTGCGTTGAATAAACTACGAAGCCCATGACCATCTGACACAAATGGCAAAGCAATAAAAGTGCTACAATACTTCTTCGAAGAAACGCTGATTTGTTACCACTAAAAAGTGGCCTGTAGTTAAAAGTGAGCGTGGCGATCACGTATTTGTTCTGCCCGTAGGAGATTTTTTACTCTCACCTATGTAGCACTCTGTATATGTATATATGTTACTTTGATTTTTTTCTTTATTTCTAACAATCAAGTGTAAAGAAGTAGCCGTTAAGATGTAATGACAAAAACTAATTCACTTAGGTATTATTTTATTGAAAAGTAATAATGCTGAAGCCTTTTATTATTACCAATAGATGCTACGCATCGCAAAGACCCCGTCAACACTGCCGTTGCACTGCGTTGAAGTGCTGCTGCAGCAACAGCCCTCGTGAGTATTCTTCAGGAAATAACTGTGCCTTTTGTCTAGGAGTTTGAGGTATGAGTTTGGGCTAGTTGCTATCACTTGACGATGGTTATGGCACAAGAACAGAACGACGACAAAGATTCAACAAGCACACGAGCACTCGTGTCCTTCTTTTCTCTTTGTCGTCGTTCTGTTTTCATGCTGTAACTATCGCTTTGTGATTAGGATTTAGAAAACACTTAATCTTTATGTGCCGTAAATTTGCGAGAGAAGTGGAATAACCTTAAATACCAAACATCATGTCTATGAAAAAACGAAAAGGAAAGTTGTAAAACCTAGCAACATTTTGAGTTAATCTATCATAAATTGATTTCTACTATATCTCTCTACTCTTCGGTGGCATGTCATGAAAAGGGTGATAGTATAGAACAATGTTTGCAAGAACGATCTACTCGACTGAACTATATTCTAGCTCACGATTAGAATAAATACGGCAATAATATTAAAATAAGTATTTTTTCTTGCAATGAATGTGGGCTTTTGTTCTCTTCGGAGCTGAAGAGTGACTCCACCACTATCTTATAGACTATCCACTGTTTACAAACACAGGCTCTTGATGACATCTGATTTCGTCCGCCGATGTGTCTTAATAGCATCGGTGGGAAAGAAGAGGTTTAGAAAATAACCTGCTGATTTTTCACACTTTTCTTGCCTTATTTCACAAGATATATTCAAATAAATGATCTTTGATGGTACATAAAATTATAAGAGATTACCTTCAACTTAACGCACGTTCCTCTTATTTAAAGAACTAAAGAGAGACTTTCCTTATCCTTCAAAGTAACTTGGAAACATGTTCTTAATTCGACGTTATAACCGGTAAAAGAGGTTACCAAAAGTTTTTTGGGTACAAAGCACTGCCTTGTAACCGTCTTCATGAAGTCCATTCATGAACGCATGTCGCTTACAAGCAGCGCGAGTATCGGGCGCTAAATATGTCAGTGTGTCTTTAGCCCAGTGCCAGCAATCCAGGCCTAGTGTCGGCACGTGTCGAGTTCCACGCTTCGAGAGGCAAACAAGTCAATCGATCAATGCCAAGAGAGTCGTGGGAGAGGTGATGCATCCTTCCTCTCTCCGAGTGAGACGTACCGCTGAGCCCCAAAACACGTATTACCGCTCAGGAATCGAGCAGGAGTTACAGCATCTCTGCGTACACCACTCAAAATATCCGGAAATTCCTGGTGTAAGACACAAAGTTTCCTAAAACTAACTACAAGAGAATCCGGAAACGCGATTGTTTAGCGACAATGTTAGAAATGGGTAGTACACAGATTTGCCTAGTCTTCATACTTGTGGGTGGCGAATCACAATTGTGGCTTCGTTTATGGCTGTGTTTGGGTTTCGTTTCGAAAACAAGAACGAATACTCTTAAACTTCTTGACCCGATTTGAAATAGTAAGCCTAAAAGTTAACGTGGTAAAGTGCAACTTCTGAACAATCGCCGATTGTCGTTTCATGACAAAGCAGCTGCAAGTCACGCGAAGCTAAAAGGTACGTGAAGGGCGAAGACTAGACAAATCGATGTACTACCCATAATTTCCACGCTCACTGAAGCGCCATGCGTTGTGGATACTAGCGCCCGAGTTCCCTCTTGTGTATATAAACGTGAAACTCCATGTTATAAACTAGAACACTGGATTCCACCTGTCAACATTTTTAATAGAAACAGTTGCATGGAATGAAGAAACCCGGGTGACCTCCTCCTTTTCCTTAGCTAGGTTTAATGACGGCCTATAGGTACGAGGGAACGAGCTGCCAACATACACTGACAACACCACAACTGAATAAAAAGGACTGCAGTCCAAAAGGGGCATCCCACCACATCGTCTTCAGTGCCAGTCTTTGGTCCCATTAGCTCTGCATGGTGCACATACCCCGCGTCGCTTCCTCTGTATGCCACGAAGCACCCGTGCCGCGTATATGAGTTGCTTTGGCGGCCATAAATATTACTGTCAACCGCCGATGGCCCGTTCGGGTTTCTTGTTTTCTTGGCTTCCTGCCTGACAATCCAAGTACGCCGCAGTAACTATATCACCTCTAATTGTTATATCTCTCTCAGCTTCGTGTTCGGGAATGCCTATGTCTATGCTGCAGATATGAGTGAGATCAAATGTGGTATCTTTTAAGCTTGCGAAAAAAGAGGTGGTAGGAGAGACAGGGTAAAAGTGAGAGTGTGAGACCGCAAACTCAACTTCTCGAACGAATCTGCTCTGTCCAGCTGGAAAAACTCCTCCACTCCCTGTCGCCGCGATCGTGCACTGGCTTTCGTTCTATACTCCTGTAGAGTTCCCCAAAACTGTTATGTATGAGACTACGACCATTGGAGCGAAAACTTCTCTCTCCGGTTCCACCAACGAAAATAACTCTGTATAGCTCAGTGTGGAGTGACCATCTTTATTTTCTTGCCGGACCGTTCCTGTTTTTCTTCTACCTCCATCTTTCGTCTGCCCCAATTATGTTGTGCTCGCTAGGACTGCAACACCCTCGTGCTGGTTTGTGCCAATCGATGAAACACGTGACAGGCATCGGTAAGTATAAACCTTTTTAACGGAGAGAAGGATGCCTGTCTTTCTGGACTGTTGCGCAGGAGTACAAAAGCTGGCATCACCACTTCAGCGCTGCATTTTTGGAGAATTCCGCATGTTGAGAACAACCCACAGGCAGCGTCCAAGTAGCCTTTGTTGACAAGGTGTATAGGGGAATATAAATTCGCAACAAGCAAGGTGCAAAGGGCTACGTAGTGCCCCCCCCCTCGCTCACTACCTTGATAGCTGCGAAGGCTTACATAACTCCCCGTGATATAGCCAGACACACGCACAGGATGGCTTCGCATAAAAAGTGGCCTATAGCTAACTGACGAACCGGCCTCCAATTAGCAGTTATATGTACCTGACGAGAGCTGACACACGTCATTCACAGAGTATGCAAGATAATCAGGGAATAACACTGAAACAAAGAAAAAAATAAAATATATGCCCGTGAAATCAACAAGTGTGATTGAAAGAATGCCAAACAGAAGGCAGACACATATGTGAGTGCCTAACCACGCCTGGTTTCACGAGATACTCGCGTCCACAAGCTCATCGCTGGTGGAGGGATAAACTGGCAGGGAAATGGAACGTAGTGTGGGTGCTTACGTGCACTCTTGAACTCTTGCGAGCTCTGAGGCCTCCATGGCTTCACCATGAGCAAAAAAGGAACAGCAAATAAGGGAGAAAATTGCGATCGGCTGGCATGATTGATTGATATGTGGGGTTTAACGTCCCAAAACCACCATATGATTATGAGAGACGCCGTAGTGGAAGGCTCCGGAAATTACGACCACCTGGGGCTTTTTGACGTGCACCCAAATCTGAGCGCACGGGCCTACAACGTTTCCGCCTCCATCGGAAATGCAGCCGCCGCCGCCGGGATAGCGATCGGCTGGCAGGGCATCGCCCCCACAACTAATATACATAAACTCTTGATTGATATGAGGGGGGGGGATTTCACGTCTCAACACCACCAAAGATTATGATGGAAGCCGTAGTGGAGGCCTCCGAAAATTTCGACCTCCTGGGGTGTTTCAACGTGCACCATAATTCAATTTACATAAACACTACGGTACAGAAATTGATATTTTATTTATTTCATTTTTATTTTACCGTAGTTGTCAGTCTAAGAAAAGCAGGCGAACATTGTATCACACTCTTACCTTTATATACGTGTTAGAGTTATAAAGACGAGAAGCCTCACTTGCTAGCTTGGCGAACTCACGCCGCTTCATGATTGTGTTCAAAGGTGATGCTCTACTTTTGTACATAGAAGTGGGCCATTCTTTACAGATTTTGCCACTTTTTGTTGAAATGCCTATCATATGGACAATCTCATCGGCTTTTTGACGTTGCCGCTATGCCCCGCATAACGTCCCATTCTGTTACGTCACCCCCCCAACGGATGTTCTGCCCGTGAGCGACGGAGGAAAACGCGGCTGAAGCGCATATGAAACAAACTGGTCATGTTGGTCTCACGAAGGCGTTATGTGACGGCGTCATGTCACAAGGTTGCCGTATCAAAAAGACAAAAGATAGCCCACAACTTGTACAAACCAGCCGAGACCAAGCCAGATACAATTAAAGAAACCAAAAGTATGCCTACGTGTGGTATAACCTAAACTTACACCTAGATGTCAATGAACTAACCTTATTCATATCGATCACCGAATGGAAAAACTTTTTGGTGAAAATGTCAGTTAATACTGAATAAATCTTTAAAAATTACAACTGCGGAGATTCAAAAATATTTTGCCTATATTGTAGACGTGCACGCTTCTTTCTGCCTAATGATGTTCAGATAAACAGTGCAACATGGATCCAGCGCTTGGTCCTGTCCCTTGCTTCTTTACCGCATTGTAGTACCGTTTATCTGAATGTCAATAGCTAGTGAATTTAGAAATAATCTTCTCTGGGATAACCAAGTATTATGCGTGGTTATGAAAATTGGTGGTTTTGTTACAGGCTATAAAATCCTTGCTTTAGCGTTTCCATAGCACTGCCGCACGCACGTCATAATATAGCCACCTAATTAGGTAAGGACGTCATATTCATAAAATAGTGTGTTGCCCTAAAGAACGCAATGGCTACGTGCATCTTACAAAACTCTGTAGTGGCGATCTCTAACGACTGAGAGTGACAGCCTTCTGGGAACCATAAACACGAGACATGAATTTACATAAGTTCACAGTCGCTGGAATAATCACCTTGAAAGACATACAGAAGTCATTTTCGTAGAAGTCTGAGAGGTTAATATACTTCAGTCGCAGTTCCAACCAAATCTTAAACACTGGCACAAGCAGTTCATCATACATTCCATTTTTGTTTTTGATGCAGAGCACTTTCGATGGCCTTTTTCATATATAATTAGAATTTAGAGTCGCGTAGACTGTATGTAAGTGGTCTGCTGAACGAAATGTCATAAAAAAGCTTTCTCCGTAACCAAGCCACGTATCTAAAAGTCTCAACGCTCACACGCGCATCAATACTGTAATGAGGTCACTTAATGAACAAGCTCTCGTTGATTAGATAGATATGTGGGGTTTAACGTCTCAAAATCACTATATGATTATGAGAGACACCGTAGTGGAGGGCTCCGAAAATTTCGACCACTTGGGCTTTTTTTTTCTTTAACGTGCTCCTAAAGTTGAGCACACAGGGCCCCAGCATTTCCGCACCCTTCAAAAATGTGGCCGCCGCAGCCGGCATTTGATCGCGCGAACTGCGGGTCAGCATCCGAGTACCTTAGCCACTAGACAACCGCGGCGGGCACAGGAGTAGACGACCGACTTAAAAGCTGGGCAAAGCTATGTTATCTCAAGCTCCTCTATGACTGCAGCCTTGCACAAGTGGTGCAAGCTGACAAAATTACTTTATATTGCAAAAAAGCTGCCTTTATCGCTTACTGCATAAAATGCTCGACAGTCACGCCGGCATCATGAGAATCATAAGTTGAACTGATGCCACCTCAAAATCAACGAGTTTGCATCTCAGTTCACGCGTCAATCAGTTTGAGAGACGTCTGCGACAGGTAAGAGACTTCAAAGGGAAATATTTTTGAGTCTATTGTAATCCACAATTATTTCGTTAAAAACTTAAAGCCATCAATCAAACGATGGTGGCTGCGCAAAATTATCAAACGCTTTTTTGAGGGGTAAGGGGAGCTTTTGGCAGTAGGAGCATAAAGAAGATGGCACGAGACCAGACCCGTATAAATAAGAATTTTGTGTAAGTACACGACATTGAATTTACATAGACAGTGCGATTTCCTAGTAGGAGGCCTACTGCAGCATTGTGCATGATGGCGATGATAAACCATGGATCTTTCCATGCCGATTATAGGAGCATATGCCACCGGCTTCAACTGATAGTTTCATTTTTATAGAACCTTTAATAACGTATTGCTGAGGTACCTGGGATCACTAACAAAACCATGGTGGTTTCTGCCCACGCACAAGTAGCCGAAGCCACCACAATAGCGCATGAGCCATCTAAATAAAAATATACCATAAAAACTAGGCATACCTAACGACCAAACTGTGCATAAGTATTACTAGTCAGTTATGTGAATGCGTGCACATTCGGAGTCTGGGAAGGAGAAAATCAAGTGAGAGATATAAACACCTCACAACTGTCAATTCGTTTATCGATTCTTCTAGTGGTAACTGCGAAGGTTCAATGATATAAGCCAACTTTTCATTACGAGAGGAAACGTTACTGAGGACTCCAAAAATTTAGACAAACTGGGGGCCTTTAACGTGCACCTAAGTTCATACACAGTTGTATCAAACATTTTTGCTCTCA
This sequence comes from Rhipicephalus microplus, assembly GCF_043290135.1. Classification (NCBI taxonomy): domain Eukaryota; kingdom Metazoa; phylum Arthropoda; class Arachnida; order Ixodida; family Ixodidae; genus Rhipicephalus; species Rhipicephalus microplus. Next base: position 125,029,087 of record NC_134700.1, read on the forward strand.
TCGAGAATGTGGGCGCCAGGGCCGGAATTCAATCCATTGACCTGCGGGTCAGCAGCCGATTGCCTCAGCGACTACACTACCGTGGCGGGTTATATACAGAGTTTTTGAGGAGCTAAATTAATAAATAGGAGCTCTTTTTTGAACATTAGGGTACAATTCCAGAATAGCCTTGCACAGACCACAGAGCTTTGTTTCCTTCTTTCTTGTATGAACCGGGATAGACCAGATATTCGCAAATTTTCATTGATACATCTAACAGCGTTGTCTGAGATTTATTATTCGAATTGAACTGAGCTTATTTGGCATGGGAACTATTTTTTAGAGTGGAGCTCTGAAATATTTCGTAGTGTCAGGTAGTGCATACAGGAGTTATCACCGTCCTCATCGTCAAAGTGCTTGCGCTTGCTTCTTCCTCTTATAATTTTCTTTTGGGGCTTTTACTGCTTTATTGAAGCTTAATTTCGGTTCTGAGAAGACGCAGGGGAGACTCCGCGCCTACCGGCTAATCCCAGTCTGTGCCCTGATTCCAGGATCTTATTCTTCTGTGCTATTTTGCTGGCGCAGGCTGCAATAACAATAACGGGAGATCTTGTCAGGCTCATGATATGCTTTGTGTAAATATATGTTGACAACTTCATCTGCCAAAGCTTTTAAATCAGGATTATTGGCGTTACTTCTCCCAGTTCAGTATCACTGCAGTCGTCAACGCAAATGCGCCCACGTCAAATGTTGCTATAGCTGCCAAACGCCAGTAGACATTGTAAAGACTTGCAGATATTATATAAACGATCAAATGGATCTGTGAAGACTCCTTTCATTTTTGTGTTAGTTTGACTCTTATAACAAAAGGATCAGCCTTTTTTTAACAAAAAACTTGAGCAGGTCTGGAGTACACAGTTATTGTTTTGGTGAGCTAGTAATTGTTCCCTTTTCTTTATATAAACAATTCCATACACTAAAATGACCGTGTCATATACCCAATCTAACAGCCATTGACTGATCTGAACATCAAGGAAGCATAAATACTCCGACTGCCATGGTAGCCCATCACATATTAACGCTCTCACTCGCAATCACTATAATAACAAGCCACGCATTCTAACAAAACAAGTACTGAAAGTGCGACGCATACGATGTAACTTCACTGGATCGAGCCGTCCCCTCGTCCCTACTTAGCTTCGAGCATGCTTGTCCGGCCAAGAGAAGGCAGAAAAAATCTCAGCGTTGAAGATATCTTGGTAAGTCCACTAGTATACTTAAAGAAAAAAAATATTCAAAGCCGTGGTTGTTCTGTGTGGCATTGAACTGCTTCAATGAAACAAATCAATGGCTAGCTTAGAAAGTGCCTTTCACACCCGTTTGTTCCCTTGCCCACTCTGCTCGTCCTTATCTCATTCAGTAATATTCTTTCCTTTGCTGACTGCGCCATCCTCAATCTGAAAATTTTTGTATGATGGTGTATGTCAGCATCGAGAGGGGCTGTCGCTACTCCTTCATTTGTTGCATGGCACTGGCAACTGCCATTTTATGTTCGGCGAACTTTGTGTCTTCATCATGTACACAAATCTCCGTAACTTTACGTTAGGAATTGAAACGAAACGCAATCCTTCGTTGGAACTGCTTGGCTAGTTCCTCGAGATAGAGCCTATTTACTGGTACCAAAAAGAGAAGGGAGTTACGCTTCCAGACCACATAACCTATGCTATATGATCTTACCTTTAAATGAGTAATGACAATAAATATCAACACACTGTAAGCCGACAGCATTAATCAAATAGTAGGAAACTGGGTGAATCAAGAGAAATCCGTAAACGTTTTTTAACGCTATTTTTTTCATAACAGGGCAGCACTGATTTATTATTCGTGTATTAATTTCTAGTTACGTTGAGGTGGTGTCCACGACAGGTAATTTAAGTTTGGAAATTGTTATCATGTTCGGTTCTGCAATAATTACCTTGTGTATTTTAAAGGCGCACAGTACTTATAAAGCCATGTGTCTCGACAAAACAGTAGGATTGGCCCATAAAAGTAAACATTGTATAATCATCCTTACATTTTCTAATCTCTTGAGAATCTGTACAATTAACACAATATTCAGGCTTTCGGGGCTTCAGCGCCTAATGTTTCAGCTTATCTTCTTTAAAAACGATTTCTTTTAGCCGATTCACACAGTTTACGCAATGTGATACTCGTGAAGTCCTGCAATTCTTTCATCCCTAATTATTAGAACAAAAACTAAAGTCCTCCAAGATTACACAGACCATTCGCCACAACTACAGTTATATGTACGCCTATATGCTTATTATGAACCAAAGTCGATCAACTACAATTGAAGAGCCACAACAAGGCGCTTCTTTGTGTTTTTGATTGTTGCCTTTTGTGCAAGTTGGAATGTAGGCCCACTCCATCAAATTAGAAGCCAGATCACTATACCTCCCTTATTCCACAACACGCATGAAGCAAAGTTACTAGAGTCATGAATCGCATCATAAGCAAGAAAAAACGGCCAGCGATCACTTTTTTCAAGTGCCCGCGATAAGTTTTTCAATTGCGGTCTGTGCTATCTAGAACAAGGCAACGTATGGCTTTACGCTATCTTACATTCTGTATTACTCCGAATAGGAACGTACTTGCGAGGAAAGACGAATCGGAGAATAGCCGTCGGCCACAAGAAGCAGTTTACTAAATCTTGTCGAAATGATCTCTCCTCATGCACCGAACATATTTGGCATGCCAACAGTTTCTGGTTAGCGAAACGGTACTGTTTACTCTGTACGATGTAATGTGGGAAGTTAATATTTTTTGTGCTTCTATATAAGAAGTATACAAATTTACCGGTACACCAACTTTTGAAGACTTCAAGAGCTAAAATAGTGAAAAAAGCTTGCGTGAATTGCTGAGGTGGCGCATTAAATTATTAGAATAATTTCATACCTGGTGGATCCACCAATTAACTTGGAAAAATGCTCGACAGCACCAGCATAACTGGCAGCAGTGGCCAAGAATTTTCGCAGACTGAAGCGGTGCACGATCATGTGCACATTGCACCTGCGCAACTACACGTGTACAAGCATACAATCCCTCACTGAGAAATGGTTATCGCATTTGCCTGGGCTTTTGTCACCAAAAGCTTAACCTCACTGTCGCGTAAACGCTCAGTCGCCACCATCTCATTCCGGCTCACAATAGCGTTGACGTATCCCGTCACCGCTATTGTAATGAAAACTCTCCATGGCTCTATGCAATATGTGAGGCAACGCGGAAGCCAACAAAACCTCCTCGAAGGAATTGAAACGTCTTGTATGATTACAGAGCATATGTTACTTACCTAGAAACAGCAGCCCAGTGCACATTCACACGCGTTCAACCTAACGAATTCACAATGTTTTCATGGCGATTTCACGGGCAAATCGCACACACATTCGGATTTGTGCAATGAGATATCTAAATGGATCTCCAAAAATCAGTGGTTTCAGTGTACTGAATCGCTGCCTAAACAGCTAGTATAAGTTATTTCGTGAAATCTGCCTCTTTTCTTAAGCCTCTTTTAGGGTTATGTAGTTAAAATTCGGCCCATAAATTTTGCAGTGGATTACTAGCATAGCTCTCAGTGAATTTAGATGCAGTTGATAATAATTAAAGCAAAAATGATGCCAAGAAAGGATAATCACGTCTGACAAAGAAAACAATTCCTAAATACACTTCTTTCCTTCACTCATAGTGAATGTCTAGTTCGGGCAGACTTGATAATTTCTGGTATTATTTTTATTTATTTAATTGTACAAATATTCTAAAGGCCCAAAGAGGACATTACATAGAGGGGGATGGAAGCGTGGGTACAAAAATAAGGTGTGTAGGTATAATGGTAAAAAATCAACAAGAGGTGACAATCTTTCCAGGTAAACAGTATGTGCTGTCATCACTCTCGTTAAGTAAAAAAAAAAAAGATGGAGCACAATTCAGAGGGAGTATTAAGAAAGTTGATTGATATGTGAGGTTTAACGTCCCAAACCCAGCATTTGATTATGAGAGACGCCGTAGTGGAGTGTTCCGGAAATTTCGACCACCTGGGGTTCTTTAACGTGCACCCGGGGTAATAAGAAAAAAAAAAGTCCGGAACAAAAATACGCATGGCAAAGTTCAACAAGAATGACCATGTTGCGTTATTTAATTTTAGTGTGGGCGGTGTTTTCTTTTTATTTTGCAAGATATGCGAATATATTTATGCTAAGGAGGGCTTCCGTTTAAAAGAACTGTTAGGGCAGCTTGAAACAGAGTTGGTTCTGGTGACGCGATAGATGAGGGCAAAGAATTCCATTCTGTAATCGATAATACTTACGGCGAGTTTTGGTATAAGTTCGTCTAAGCAAATATTGGTTTTATTTTATGAACATGGTTTCGCCGAGTAAATACATTTGGAGAAGGCAGAAGGTTAGCTCGAGAAAATGCAATGTTACCATGATAAAGATTATTAGAAAACACCAACCGTGCGAATTTTCAGCGTGAGTCAAGACTGACAAGGTATAGCATTTTCTTCAAGGCAGATGCACTTACGTAAAAAGAATATGACGAGATGATAAACTGGGCTGCTTTATTTCGGGCTGATTCAAGTAGGTTCGACAAGTAAGCATGATGTGGGTGCCAAATGATGGAGGGATATTCCAAAGAAGGCCTGATGAGGGAATGCTACGCAGAAAGCCTTGTATGAGTGTTTGCGACATATAAGCGTCGTTTAAAGTATCCAATTTTTTTTGCATGCTTTGGAGGTGACGTGTTCAATGTGCGCGTTTTAGCTTAAGTTTGACGTAAAAAGTACACCAAGTTATTTATTCGAGGATACTAGACTGATGTTAGCACCACAAATTTTATATTGGGTAGCGTTCGCGCGAACAGTTGAAGCAAACTGCCTGTGTTTATTATTTGAAATATTGATTTCCATTCGTCATATGTTACACCATTCTGTTAGCCTATTTAAGTCTCACTGTAGTGAAATGACATCACTGTTGCTGGCTATGGCTTTATAAATGACGCAATCGTCTGCGAAGAGGCGTAGTTGGGGTGTGAGATTATCAGCTATGTCATTTATGTATATCACGTATAGTAATGGGCCAAGGACGGAGCCTTGGGGAACTCCCGAGATGACGTCAACACGACCAGAAAAGTAATCTTGCAAAGTTATCACCTGAAATCTCTTACTAAGGTATTTTTCCCTGGAACTAGTTCTTACTCTCACTAAGGATCCCTTACTAAAGATAGTCGATACTTCCTTGGAACTAGTTTCAGGGAAGTATCGACTTTCAAAACGGGCGGACTGTAACCTCCTCTGACAGCAAAGATAACTCCGCCTCCTCGATAATTTCGCCTGTGTCTGCTAAATATAATAAAAGATGGGTGTAGAGCAATTTCACTGCACGTGATGTCGCTGGATAGCCAGGTTTCAGTACAGAATATAACATCAGCAGAGCAAGAATGCATCATTGCCTTTAAACTGACTGGTTTCGTGACACAAGCTGCGGAAATCGTCCAAGAGTAAGGATACTGCTTTGAAGATACAACCTTGGGCTTTTCTGCAAGTTTCTGTTAAGTACGCGATTACTGGTTGCGCGTAGAAAATTCTACTATGTTATCATTGACAGGACGATACCGGTAGATGGAGCTTTTCAAATGCAGAGAGTTATAACGCATAGAAAATGGTTCTGTTCCTTCAAGATTGCTCCTGGCATATTCACGCAACTTTCTGCGAGCCAACTGTATCTTGGGTGAAAAGTCTTCTTCTACCAACACTTTAGAAAAGTCGAGGTTTTTAAATTTGGGGGCGTTTCTTAACACTTCAGTTTTGGATTTGAAATTGAGTTTTGATGCTGTCCGATAGCGTAAGCAAAAGACGCACACCCAGACCAGCACTCAGAAATTTCACTCTAGAGCATTTGGGAAACTGCTACAGAGCTCATCGCCTCATTTACACTGACGGCTTTGTTACATATAAACCATCCGCCATTGGTGTCTGGATTCCATCTGCCAACGTGACTATCTCGGCCGCTCTCAGTCACTGCACCTCATCTACAGCCCCTGAACAGGCTGCACTGCGGGCTGCCAATAGATACATCGTGGATCCGACAGCCGAGTACTGGGTCATCTTCACTGACTCAAGAGCAGCGCTGCAGTCGTTCAGGTCTCCATGCACACAGAACCAACTCGTCATGGATATCAAACACCTCTGCAAGAAAGCCTGTGACCTCCATCATCGCCTTGTTCTGCAGTGGTTACCAGACCACTGCGGAATACAAGGCAACGTCCGGGCTGATGATGCTGCCAAAGCTGAACATGACACTTCAGCAGTAATCGTCGAGATGCCTCAAGACGCAGCAACGCTAGTGTCGGCACACGCCTGGTGCTTCTAGCGATTCCTCTGGACAGACCCTAGCCAACAGTATGGGCCCCTGTACAAGATCGATCCATCGTATGAATTCAGGATGCCGCGAAATCTCAACAGGCAAGATAAAACGTGTTTACACCCCATTCAATTAAATGTTGAATATATGAACTACTTCAGAATTAAAATTGGACTGTCCGACTCAGCATTTTGTGCAAAATGTAACGAAATTGAAGACATATATTATGCCCTCTGTGAGTGCACGAAATACGCATGAGAGAGACTGTCTTTGAAGATGGCCTTAAAGATACAACAGGACACAAACTTGGAGTTGAAAAATATTCTAGGCACATGGCAGAACACCTCCAGTGTGTTAGACTCTAAAAAATCGCTACCGACATTTTACGGGCTACAGGCTTGAACGAAATGTTGTAAATAGTGCAGTGCGTCTGAGCGACTTCATGTGTTATGTGACTGTTATGCGTGTATGTAACTGTATGTGTTGTGTGTTTATCATTGTATATATCATTGTCATCACCCGGCAAATTGAGTAGCCTGTAAGGTGAAAAACCAGCAAACCTCTCCAGCTTCCCAATAAAATAATTCTCTCTCTCTCCCTTGAAATTGAGGAACTTAATTATGATAGGTTCATAAAAACCAGAACGATGCTGACCAATATGATGAGCGCGCCCGATGTCCCCAACGTTAATCTTCAAGTGGGTAGAACAGAAATCTTTCACGATGGCTTCGGATTCAGTCTCCTGGCCATTTTCAGGTAACCCTTCAATTTTGAGGTTGTTACGCCTCATTCTGTTACTGATATTGCCTACTACATCAACGAGCTTATTAGGTTTCCCTATGTTAGCCTTAACCTCATGAACGGTTGTCCTGACTGCCTCACAGAGTTGTTGTATTTATGGGACACTACTAACTTTGCTTTCAATAACGGTGATACGGGTACTAAGATTATCAACTTGTTCTTTCATTGACTTCAAATAGGACTTGACTTCCTGACGAAACTCTCTAAGAAAGTCTAGAAAATCGTCAATCTTGGAACCTGGATTGGTTTCAACGTCTCCCGCTTGGAGCAGTAGCAAGGAAAAACATACTGATAGTAATCCTAGCGAAGGTCTAGGGCTTTCAACGTGTCCCATTTGGAGTAGTAGCAAGACAAAGCATACGGATAGTAATCCTTGCAAAGGAATATTAAGCCAGTTCACTAGTAGTAATCAAATCACGCGCTACGGCGCGCAAAACAGGCAAACAAGAGTGGCGCACACTTACCGTAAAAACTATTGGTTGCATGCGCCGATGCACATATATGCCATATAAAGCCAATGGGGCAGTCGGAAGGGGTATAATGACTGCAGCGGTAGCTCAGTCGGTAGAGAAAATGGGACTGGTTTTTCGAATATAGCTAGCTGGTTTTGTCTTTTCTGGGGGCAAATTATACTATTGTCAGCTTTTTTTTCTTCACAATACAGTACCTCTAATATACTATTAGCATCCGCTAACCTTGCCTTGGCACCATTTTCTGTTAGTTGACGCTAATATCATAATTAGCAATGACAACGAGCCCTTTAATTTATATAGATGCAGTGAGTCGGTCAAAGAAGTCAAATTATCAGCCGCACTTTTTTGGTTCATGTGCCAATTTAGTTATATTTTGACACAGATCAATTGCATTGCGCAAGATGGAAGCCGGCTGGTGTACTTCATTCGGGGTGGTTAAGTGCCATACACATCACGCCGCCAAGCGTAGTTGGTCTATGGTATATTTACTATGCAAACTATCTCGTTTGTCTCGCGAGACCAATCTGCCGCCTACTCATCGATCCACACTTCTACGTAATACGCCAGTTGGAAGGTTGGAATGCAGTTTCTCATCAGCAGAGCGCACATTCCACTACAACGAACTGGAGGACGGGACAACTTTTATTGATCCAGTACATAAGACTGTAATATACATTCATAGTACACTAGATGTGAAGATAAGATAAACAAATTGGACGAGAACGCATAGTACACAGAAAAGAAGCAAAAAGTAAGATGCGTTATTATTCACGATTATGATGAAGTTAGAGAATAAATTATGCATTGTGAATGTTAGTGCACTATGCAGGCACTCGTTCTACTTAATGATGATCAGCATAAGCGTTAGGTATATTTTGCGAGCTGTTGTATAAAATTAGGCGTGTACACTTTTACATTTTTGTATGAACATGTACAATTTAAGAGCCGGCACATGTGTTTTATTTTTGATGGCACCTTCTAAGTTTGCGTGGTTACAAGTGCTGAACTATGCTATCCATTCTTTGCACTTTATTTAGGACCTACTATTAGCCTAAAGAAAACAAGAGAAGTATTTTGAAAAGGCAAAATATGGTTCAATGAATATATCATTCTGCCTCAGCTCTTTTTTAATGCTATGCCTATGCATAGAAGCAGTATCTTTTGCAAACGGGTATATCTGCACGTAAATATGCAGATATATTACTATTGGCGGTCTCCATGTATTTTAAATAATACGGGTTTTCTCTCCCTTCACACTTCGACCTTCTTAATGGCTGGTTCTCACTGATGTGTATTGTTCGGTGTTTTGTTAAGCTTTGTAAACTTGATTAGCAAGTATGAAATGATTGGATAAAAATCAGAAATTTATACAAAGTGTTACTGAAGGTTGTACTAAAAAAGTAATGAAAACAAAGATATACACAAAACAAGCAAAACAAAGACTCTTATCGTCGGCTGGAGGGGTGGTTAACCATTAAGAAAAGAAAATGTTAACTGGAGCTTGATCTCGGTACAAGTAAATGGCGCAATACGACAGTGTCCCGAGTCGTTTAAGGGACAAAATGGGAAAAGGAGAGTCATATCATGACATAGCACTGGTGAAAACACTCGGCTGTGTTGTCTACTCTTTCATGTACTCGTTAAATCAGAAAACATGACTTTCAGACAGATGTATTCGAAAAAAAAGTTCTATGCAGTGGGACATTTTGAAGCGAGACTGTCAGAAAAGAACAAGGAGAAAATAGTGAGCTCGAGCATTTACCGAAGCGTACGTTAACCTGCGCTGTAAGCCATCTGGTATCATAGCCTAGGGTGAGGCAAGTTGTGCTTATATTTCGCCTGTTGTTTGCATGTGCAGCAATGCCTGTAAGCGAAAAGATAGCGTGCAAAATTTCTTCCTTCGCAGCCATTTGGTTGGCTAAGTTTCGTAATATCCTTCCTACGTAGGTTTTGTATTTATTATTGATGTGCTTCAGTCTTGCCTATCTTGAGAGTTTTTGCATGTATTTAAGCGCATACATTTTTACAATCTTGTACGAACATGTATCAATGATTATTCTACACATTCATTTTAGTTCTCATAGTACTTTTTCGCTTAGTGTGTCAAACATTTAAGGCGAAAAATTTAATTTATTGAAAACTTTCCTATCTGCCGCTTTACCCAAATCCCTTCCTGTCTTTTTTGTAGGAGCCCATAGACCTGCGTTTTGCCATCAACTAAGAAAAAGTAACTAGGCCTTTCACCCAAAAAAACGGACATTCTCCTGATATAAATCATCACAGAAAGCAGTGATATCTTCGTATAATAAGAGTATGGGTTTCAATCAAATGTGTACTTTGAAGGGCACCGGTATTATTTTTTCGAGTAATTATAAATTTTTTACATTAAATTGCCTATGATTTTACGAATCCATGGCTGCGAAAAATTGTGAAACCCTAAAGTACGAGAGCAAAGGCGTCTGTCACACGCTTCAAGCGCTATAACCATACGTTCTAGCGCCCACGCTAAAAGCTACGCCAGATGGGGATGACAAGGGAGCAAGAACATGGGTTCCTTCGTCAGCCTTAGGCACTTCAACATTTCCTTTTCTGTTTTTTCTATAGAACATCCGGCTTAGTTTCTGTGTGGTCGGCCGCCGTAGTGTAACGGTCACGGCTTTCGGCTGCTGACCCAAAGGTCGTCGGTTCGATACCGGCTGTGACGCAATCATTTTGATGAAAGCAAAATGTAGAGGCCTTGTACTGTGTGGCATCAGTGCACTTTGAAGAATACTATATCAACTCCTATCTTTTATGCAATCCGAGTGCGAACATGTGCTCTTCAATTTCAGCCATCGGTGCGCCTAATGTCAGTGAGCGGTCGTGACGCGATGCAAACATGTATGGGAGGGCTGCTTGCGTCACACGTGCGTCCGAGCAGGTTTTCATGACCATGCGATAGACGTGTTTCCATCGCTCATATCAGAGGTCTGTCAGATTTGTTCCCTTGTGCTCCTTTTTTGTGGTTCAAAGCAATGCCCCCGTGGCCTTAACACCCTGTTAATGTTTGTGCGTGCAATAGCGTTACAAGAACTTTCCTCATTGACTTTTCGCGTAGCGCCTTGAACGGTCACACACTATTTCAGAACACCGAATCTTTTACAGAGGCAGCGTGACCACAAATAATGTGATCAAGAAAAATGCAAGACAGTGCTCCACGGATTTGTACACAAACTGAACCAAAAAAATACTTCGTATCATTTCCGTCGTGACGACTCCAAGAGAATCGCAGTGGTGGCTGCATGGTTAGAGCATCAGCTTGCAATGCAGGAGATGCGGGGTTTGGTTAACAGTTCCCCACCAGTTTTTCTTAATGGCAAGAGGACGACACCGACTTGGTGCTCGGTTGCTTCTTAGTATTATCTTGAAAGGTAGCCCCATTAAGTTCTGCAACGGTTCTTAGGAAAACCTCAATTCACCACAGCCTTGGTGAAATAGTTGAAGGAAAAGGAAGAAAAATAGGAGGAAAAGAACGGCAGGGAGGTTAACCAGCCTATAGGCAGCCGGTTTGCTATGAACTTCATGCTGCCGAGTATCAAGACACTAATGCGCTTGTACATGTTTAGCCAGTAGGTGCCCGCCTGCCCAATTTCTCTTCCTCCCATAGCAGCAGCAGATCCTCAACTATTTCTGTGGGTAGTGAAATAGTTGAGGATCTGCTGCTGCTATGGGAGGCAAAGAAATGTGGCAGGCGGGCAGCTACTGGCTAAATAGGTACAAGTGCATTAGTGTCTTTATACTCGGCAGCAAGATGTTCATAGCTTGAAAGGGTATCCACCTTCCAGGAAATCCGCTGCTTGTGACCACCAGGCTTTCAATTGAAGTCACTCTCTTGTTTTTTTTTTAATTTTTTTGGTCGGGTCAGATTAGACCGATTTGACTCGACAATGTGGTAATTCTGGAAGTGAAACACTCCCCGGCATCTCCTCCTCAAATCTTGGCACATTCAGCAGACAGCAGCGAGCATCAACCGCTAAATTGGGTGAAAGACTTTTCTGTGCTTTTAGGACTTACGACGAGTCCCGACGAGTCTCTCATGCACGACAAGCAACAGTTTGAAAGCACTGCATATTTCGGGCCTTCTAACTTCAGAGGAAGAAACCGGGCGTGGCTTCGGAACGGTGTTTTTCTAATAATTTTTGGTTGGAGTTTTCTCATTTTTTTTAATTGGGTGTGCATAAAGTTAGTCTTCTGAAAAAAATTTTAAAATACTTACAACTACCCGTATATTGTAATTCTCTTTTGCATGTTTAAAGTACCACTGGAAAAATAAGCATGGCACAAGATATGAAAGTGCAGAAATATTGTACCCTGTTTGCAGGAGATTCTGTTTTACCTTAGTGCAAATTAATTTGCGCGCATGGTTAGGTACCTAGTTCAGAAGGAAAGCTGTCAAAAGAAGACGCAACACAAAGAGCCCCAAGAAGCGAAGTTTTTCACTACTGATACCATGTGTTACGCCCAAGGAGGTCCAAAAGACTTTTTCTGTAATCTATGGCCACAATTTCGTAAAGTTAGAGGACAATGTTCATACCCGAGCCCAACAGATACAATTTATTTATCTCGTAGCACTATTATGCTTAAAGCACCATGAACTAAGGCATGGCTGTTCTCTCACAAAATTATGCATAAAACGTACAAAAGCGGTACCATGAAGCCGTAAGAAAAAAATGCGTGAGTGTATTGAAAATGTTCTACCTCAAACAGTGACCTAAGTTGCTGGTCTGAGCCACACATACGAAAAAAATCAAAGATTTTAGGCCCTTAACTAATTATGCAAGCCGCGTGCTTTTTCACTCATGTTTGCTTCTCGCACGTGGCGCACTCAAGGACAGCATGTTCATTAGGTGTAGTTTCGCAGGTTTTGCCTGACTGTAACACCATCTGAAGGTATTTTAATGCGTAGTATTGCAACCACTCTTTACATATTTGCTTAGAGTGAGTAGCACAAATCACGTCTTCTCGTAAGGTGGAGCATGAGTCATTCGGAAACAGTTTGCAAAGTGTCTTATTGTGTTCCGAGAATCATTTAGTAACATTACCAATGCTTAGAATGCGATTTCGCCAAAGAACGGCAATTGGCTTATCTTCGCCTGTCTTTGAGGTGATCGCTTTCAAGATTCAAGAAGAATTGCCAACACTCTCCATCAAATAATGCAGCTAACTGTCCACCCTAGTGTCCTTTGGCAATGAAGCCAAAAGTTTAGAGACCTAGCTTCGATAACTGCGCTGATCTTTATTTGGGAAGTATTATAGAAACAAAGAAGTGAGAACATATATTTGAAGATTAACGGTTTGCACAAAAGGAAAGAACGTTTCACTAGAAAGCATTGCTTGCCCCATAACATGCAAGTGGTGGTACGTTATACTCTCTCACCTCAATAACACGACTGCGAACGGGTTTTCAAAGTTTGCCGCAGAAGAAAAAACTAAGACCTCACAACCAAAACTAACTGAAAACTTGGTGTTTTACCTTTTATATAGTATGGTCTGTCCTGATGGGCTCAGAGACTGCGAAAATTTGAGCTTAACATCATTGTTAGCGTACTAGCGTTTACAATGCACATAGGCTTGGTCACAGAAGTGTTTACACGGTTCATAGTTTCTAACGCAGCATTTCTCAACGAACCGATCGAGGTGCAAGCATTTCTATCTATCTATCTATCTATCTATCTATCTATCTATCTATCTATCTATCTATCTATCTATCTATCTGTAAAAAACCTTGTTACAGGAAGAGAACCGCCGCGATGAATTAAACGTAGCAGGAATTCTTCCTGTGCACTTCACTACAAGGCAGCGCAGGGTGCGGCATGAAGTGACGAACGCAAACAGTCTCACCTGTCGAATACAGTGACGTAAATCACCTGATTGGTCATGTGACCAAAAAATCGGGAAGGTTTGCGTTTGTTATATATAAACTGTGAATTGCTTAAATAATGAATTACGTATTCTGGATTTACCTGTGAACTTATTCTATGAAAATACTCAATCTTGCTTTAAACAGCATCGAATCAAGACCTCCTACAATGAGAAATATGTAATTGACAATAACAGATCATACAGGCAATGTTGACACCATTAACACAATTACTCCCTAGGTTCAAAAGAAACTATTTCTGGCTGCACTTCGTTTGAAGAAGAAAAAAGCTGAGGTTATTCTTATTTCGCCTCATTTTTTTAGAGCACCGGGCATGCGGATATGATCATATTGTCAATCGGCGAGTGTATAATCATCTTAAAAGGGGAAGAAAAAGGTTACGTTCGCAAGCAGCAGCTGTGACGTAGAGGTCTTTATGTCGGTCTGTTGCCAGTTCTGAGTAGGACTGATATTGTAATGAATAAAGCTCCGAAATAAAACGTTCACTAAACGAAACAAGATGCCATACGCGAGGCCCAGGAATGAAACAGATTTGACCGTTTTCAATATCTAAAAGAAATTCTAAAACCTAGCGTTCAAAAAAGTTTAATTCCCCAGTTCTAATCCTCTCTAATTTATGAAGCGTTATGAAAAGTAGCCAATTTGCGAGGATGGAATGAAAATGTTCTTTACAAGGGCTATAGTTTATAAAATAGAAACAATTTTCAAAGTGAAAGCTGCGCGCTAATGCTGAAAGCGGATTTTCAAAGCTTAAACTGGCAGCCGCCTTCTCTCAAACAGGTTTGCCCCGCCGCGGTGGTCTAGTGGCTAAGGCACTCGGCTGCTGACCCGCATGGCGCGGGTTCGAATCCCGGCTGCGGCGGCTGCATTTCCGATGGAGGCGGAAATGTTGTAGGCCCGTGTACTCAGATTTGGGTGCACGTTAAAGAACCCCAGGTGGTCGAAATTTCCGGAGCCCTCCACTACGGCGTCTCTCATAATCATGAAGTGGTTTTGGGACGTTAAACCCAACATATCAATCAATCAAACAGGTTTTATGAATGTATTATTGAGCTATGTGCGCTTTCCTACATGGCACACTGGCTGATATTTATTTGTACCAGAACAACAAGCATGAAACAGGGAGCCAATCACGCCGAGAGAAAACGACTGCGGGAACTGCGATCTGTTCTGCGGGCTATTTCAAAGTTACAATTGCGTTGCTATGTGTTGCACGTGGCTTATGATATTACCACTATGCTCGTGCTCTTTATAATCATTCAAAAAGATATGAGCCCGAAAATCACGTTTACATTCCTAAAAAAGAAATAACGTGAAGTGCCTGGGAGTATCGATTTCTTCAGCGGCTTGCATCGAAACGTTCTTAATCAAGCCGCTGTTAATGTAGTTAGTTGAGCGAGAAATTGCATTTTGTTTGTTGTACTAAATTTAAACATAGCTACAAACTAGCTTTATGGCCCGACGCGGTGGTCTAGTGGTTAAAGTACTCGGCTGCTGACCCACAGGTAGCGGGATCGAATCTCGGCTGCGGTGGCTGCATTTCCGATGGAGGCGAAAACGTTGTAGGCCCGTGTCCTCAAATTTGGGTGCACGTTAAAGAACCCCAGGTGGTCGAAATTTCCAGAACTTTCCACTACGGTGTTTTTTACAATCATATGGTGGTTTTAGGACGGTAAACCCCACATATTTATCAGAGTAGCTTTATGAAGTTGTGCAAAATTTTCACATTATTCTGCAAGCGCACCAATCGGGACGTTAATCTTTCATGTGCCACTTGTTTATTAGATGCACTTTTAAAATTGGAATATCGGTTTCTTACTACTAGCGTGTTTGCCGTTCACATAGAATGGCGGAGTGTTAAAGTCAAGCATAAATTGGGCGAATCCGTAAGCAACGTCAATCAAGGGTGGTTAACTGTACATTGAATGAACTGGAGGCTGCTCCGGAGAAAATGCTTGAAAGTGAAAATTAGCTTTCATTGTGCGCTGCTAGTCGAGCGATTGGCGACAAGTGCAGATACAACATCATTTGCCTTGGGAAGGCAGCAGGCGCACTGCGTGGCTGCAGTGAGTCAGATTGCCCGTATCGGATTGACAGTGTGATTTACGGGTATGTGGTCACCATTTTAGGCAGCAAGACAACAAACTCAATTCCGTGTTTATGCAGCTATTCCAAATTGATCTGAAGAGACATCCCTTCAAAGCAGACACACTGACATCTTTGTTCCTTCCTGGTGAAAAGGTAAGATGACGGTCTATCCAGATCGTGTTACACCCACAGAGTGCGCCGTTCACAAGTGGCCGTTAAGAAAATTTCATATAACCGCAGCAATTATAAATTTTCTGACTTACTGACTTCAGTATAATGAGTCAGCTTCATCATGATTATATACACGCCGGAAGACTTTTGCAGTTCACAATTTCAGGAACTGATTATAAAATGGCAGGGTGGATATGAATCCAAAACTATACTTTTGAAGTGACTGCTCAAGTGTAAATGTCTGAGGGTCAGCTGAAATATCCCGTTTCAAGTGTACAGCATGCATATCCGCTATACGATGAACTCAAATACAACCTCGAAATAGTGCTACTAGTGTGCGACATCGTTGATAGAGTACGACCGAATTGTTCGTATTGTAACCCTGGCGAATAACAATAGAACTGCACGTCAAAAAAATCATCCGCCGTGCCGCCACCAGAAGTGCGTTAAAGCTTGTGCTTCAACGGTAGTGCATATGCTATTATTCTTTATTTTTTCATTTATTTACCACTGTTGATACATTTTTAGTGCGTGTAAAGGTAGCTTTGCAAGAGAAAGCGTCCCGATTGATTGTTGGTTTGATTCAACGACTGTGTTTGGGAAAATTCATTTAAAATAGTTATCGTTGCTTGAGGGGCCGATCGTGAGCTTGCTGCTTTGCGTTGTAGCACATGAGGGAAAAAATTAAAAAAGCTGAGGGCCATTTCTCTAAACAAGCTTTTAGAGTGAGTTAACCGATTGTGTAACTACACGACTTCGTTTGCTCGCGTTATAATGCAGATCACGAAATCACAGCAGTGTAGTCAACAGTTTACTTTATATTTAACAACCTTAGCTTCCTGGTTCATGGAAGAAACAAAAAGATCTACCTATTACTAGAATATCACACGCAGTTTATGTGCTTATTCTATCCAAGATTTGAAACAAAAACTGAGAGTGCGTAAGTAGTTCTCTTACATATAAAATGAAGTTTCATAAAAGATATCCTGGCAGAGTGTTTTTAGTACATACACAAAACTGGTCATGCCACATGCAGGGAATTATTGTGCATAAAATGTGTCATCGAGAATCCAAAGGCAACACCTAAAACCATTGCTACTCATCGTGTTCGGTGTAAAAAATGCTACTTCTTTACGCATCCCACACTGCCCAAAAAAGTGCTAAACTGTGGCATCGTCTCAGAACCTTCTGCCCACAAGGTAAGTCCTGCAGTGTTTGCGTGCGTTGGCACTGCACTAAAGTTAGAATGGAGTGTAAAAGTATTGTATAGCAGTGCTACATATTATCAAAAAAATTCAGTAATATCTTTCATATGTTGCCACACACTGTGGCAAAAGCTCATGCCGAAACTGGCAGCTCGATTTCCACAGCTCTCAATTCTCAGGTGAGAAATGTTTTGTGTGCCTTAAAACGTAGGCTGGAACCAGGGAAGTTATAGAAAAAAAAACAGAATCATTTGATATTCCTCAGCATGTTGTGGTTTTAACAACCATAAGCTAATTTATATAAATTAATTTTTGTTGCTACAAGGCCACAAAGACACAGCTTGCTGTATAAAATACACAGTTTATAAAAATGCAGGTGTAACATATCTTTTTTCTCATCACCTGATATCAAGACAACTTTTCTAATAACTGTGTAAATGAAACCACGAAAACAGTGGCAACTCAGACGACAGTGGAATGCCGGTCCTTGGTAACTTCACCTAAAAATTGAAAAATGCACTTATGAAGCATGATATGTACAGTGTTTTTGAGGTTACAGGATTCACACCTAAGCTCTACAGCAAGGACAACACGCAGAAAATGAAGCATAATGATAAACCATTGGGCATGACACCAATTCAAGAAGTTTTGTTTCTTTAAGCATATCATGACCAATCGAGCTACGCAGGTGCACATAACCCTGAATGTGCTCACTTCGGCCAATAACCAGACAGCAGCTGCTTTCACCACTAAAGCCACAGTTTATACACAGTGTAATGCTTGATCACTTGAATCACCAGTACAGCTTCAGCCGGTGCTGCTTCAGTAGTACAGCTCCCAGCAAGTTTCCTGCTGCTTGGTGGCTAAATGCTTGTCCGAATCTAGGAATGTTTCTCTGCGGAAAAAGGAAGGCCAGCTGCTGCAACATCTGTCCAAATAGACAAATATTTCACTGCTGAGTACGAAAAGCCAGTTGCTAGTTCGTGTCACATATTTTTTTTCGTCGGAATAAAGTTTTTGCTTGTAGTACAAGCATTAAATTTTTGTGGACTAACAAGAAAAGGTATCTGTTGTAATTTCAGATTCCTAGCTTTTCAGTCATATTTAACATTTTAAGGGCATGTAGAGGCACAAACAATTTAGACATACTGAAATCACCAATTTATGCAGTTATTTTCTAATATTGGCTTTGCGCTTTTGACATTAGTAACAAGTTGAGCACCCTAGTTCCGTGAAATATTACAAATCAGAGTACTTCATGACAGTTCACGTATTTTGCCAGGCAACACAAGCTCCAATCTTCAGTGCATGCTCATTTTTGCTACCTGTGTGTTTCAACACTATACAAATGTGCAGAGGCAGTTCCATTCTTCTGAGAAGCCTGCTGAGACACTTTCATGCATTACAGTGCAACCCGCTGATTTTATGAAGTACATAAGGGTTCTACAATCAGTTGCAGGCCCGTTGCTAAAGTTTTTTTTGAAGGGGGCATGCCTTACCTATTAGGAGCATGAAAAATCCCGTATTTGTATTACTCATTCTCAATGAAACACTCCCTTCATCGAAGTTTCATGGAGAGTGGGGCGGGCCCTTAAACCCTTTTCTGAAGATGGGTCTTGTTGAACTCCTGTATAAAAGAC
The DNA here is from genome assembly GCF_043290135.1 of Rhipicephalus microplus. Taxonomy (NCBI): domain Eukaryota; kingdom Metazoa; phylum Arthropoda; class Arachnida; order Ixodida; family Ixodidae; genus Rhipicephalus; species Rhipicephalus microplus. Next base: position 125,047,777 of record NC_134700.1, read on the forward strand.
ATGCGCTGGGAGCAATTGAAGAGCCGTGTTAGTTTACTCATTAGTCTTATTTCAAAGTAGGCACACTGCTCTCTTATGGCACTTTGTCTCTTGTATGTGTGTCTCTCAGAAAGGAGTTCGACTGTATAAGCAGAATTTAAAAGCCGCTTTATCAGCTTTAGCTTGACGAGGGGGTTTTTATGAATAGCAACGAAGACTGTTGGTGCTCATTCGCACTGATAATGCTGTACAATACAGAAGTGCTTTCATATTGTTACGGCTGAATAAAATATTACTGTTTTTTTACAGAGTGAGGATGAGAATGGGGCATCCGAAGTAAACATCGAGTCTTCAGGCCACACCAGACAACCTCGTCTTCTTCATCTTCGTCACCGGCACATACCACAGCCTGTCTTACACCGTAGCGATCCCCGGTTCACAGGCGAAGCGCACTGGGCGAGTCCAAGTCACTGGAAAGATGAGACATTTTGAGGCGAGCCACGCGCACCAACTGCGTTCGATTTGACCAACGTGGAGGTGTCTTCAAGTGTGCCATGACGTACGTACAGTCGCTTAATCGATCTACGATGAAGAAGAGCCCTGTATACTGCGGTAAAAACGTCTGGCATAAACAACGTTTCCGTTGCGGGGTCCACAACCATACGAATTCACCTTTGTCGAATCAAATGGCATCATGGTGTTGATCATACCGCTGCATGAAGAGATCTTGTGCTGCCGGTGTGCGCAGGCGAGCAATTTGGGGGGCTTCTTCGGCCCGGCACAATGTTTCAGCCACGGAATATTCAGCATAGAACTTAAACGAGAGGATCCTATCAACGCAGCAGCGTCGTGAGCGAGCGTAGAGCAGGTAGAAAGGCATGAAGTGCGTGGTCTCATGCTTCGCTGTATTGCATGAGTTGGTAATAAACTGTGAGATCTGATCCCTGTTCTTGTGATTGGACGAGACAAACATAGCGTGCATGTTATTAAGAATGCGGTTTGTACGTTCCAGAAGACCATTCGTCTGGGGATGGTATGATGTCGAATGTCTAAACAGCAAAGTGCAGATGCGTAGCAATTATTCGACAGCGTCCACAATAAATTGGCCATCACGGTGACTGATGATTACTCGAGGTGGACCATGACGAAGAACTGCAAAGCGTAGCAAAAAGGCAGCGACGATATCAGCTGTGGAAGACGGTATCGCAGCAGTTTCGGCTTATCTAATAAGGTGCTTGACGCACACTATTAGCAAGCGATTGTTGGCCAAAAATCGCGGAAACAGGCCCAATAGGTCGATGCCAAGCTGCTCGAAAGGCGTAGTAGGCGGCTTTGCGGGGTGAAGAAGGCCATGCGGGGCACTGGTCGGTCGTTTGTGAGGCTGGCACTGCTTGCAGGTCGAGACGTACTGCTTCGTAAAATCTCTCATTCGAGGCCAGTAAAAACACTGCTGTGCTTGATGTAAGGTGCAAATGTACCGAAGGTGTCCTAAAGTTGAATCACCGTGCAGAGTATAAAGAGCGTCACATCGAGGACTTTCAGGTACAAGTGTTATATAAATTGCTCTAGTTGTAGTGCAATTAGTCCTCCACAGCAGTCCATCACGAAAGCGAAAGTGACCACTGTCTTTAAGACTGTGGGTGACAGCGAACATGCTGTCTAAGGATAAGTCGTTCAGTTGTTCCCACTTGAAGATCTTGGCGTCAGGAAACGTGTGCGAGACTGCAGCAAAACATATGTAGAAGGCACCTGCACTGTCTTCTGTCATGTTCATTAGGAGGCGACAAAGGCAATGATCGTCTGAATGACGTCTTCACTTCCGTACGAAATACTGTAGTCAAATTCTTGAAGGCGTAAAGCCCATCGCGCAAGCCGGCCAGAAAGGTCTCGGAGTGTAACAAGCCAACATATTGAGTGATGATGTGTAACAATTGTGAATGAACGGCCACAGAGGTAAGAACGAAACATCTCAATAGAGAATACAGCCACTTAACATACTTGCTCTGTCACCGTATGATTCCTTTTAGAGAGATAGACTTATATAAGAAACGACATGCTCTGCATTAATTCGGCACTGAACAAGCACACTTCCGATGTCAATTCCACTTGCGTCACTGTGTACTTTAATAAGAGCAGACGGATTGAAATGACGGAGAATTGGTTGGGATGTCTATAGAAGCTTCAATTTAGAAAGTGTGCCCAAAGCACGTACTCATTTCGGAAACAAATTCAGGTGTCTACTTGAATGGGCTGTCTTTTCGCAACAAGCTCGTCAAAGGGTGCACAACGTCCGCGAATCTCGGCAGAAAGTGACGAAATAGGAACACAAGCACAAGAAGCGGCGAAGTTCATTTAGCAGCTGGGGTGGTTTTGATCTCGCATATTGAAGAATACACGCCGTTTGATCTCGCCTATTGTAGATGCGAGATCAAGTGGCGTGTATTCTTCAACACTCGCCACGGTGGTTACATTCAGTAGGCGACCGAACTTGGGAGTGATACGTCGCATCTTCAAGGTCTCAAATTTGCGAAAGTGGCTTATGATATTGGTTACTGTACCAATGCTCTTTTTGCTGACTATAAAGTGATATACGTCCTCGGAAATGTCCTTCAACAGGAGGCCTTTTTGGCTTGCTCTGACATACAAGGGTTGGCGATCTTCACAGAGCTTCAGGATTGCATGAATATAGGTCATGCATGTCTCTTCTGGGATCTGAGCTCTCTGCAGTGACGTTTGTTTCGCTTGCTTCCTTTTAGCTAAGGAATCTTCCAAGCACGCCCTTATTTCGCAAACGAAGCGACCACATGACGCGAGGGCATCTTTTTGCTTTTCATATCACATGAGCACTGTGTCTATCAAGAAGAATACAGCGTTGGTCAGCTGGGTCACCGAGTCCAACCGGTAGTAATTGCTCCCCCGTTCATAGTGTGTGAGCCGAGCATCCACATACTCGCCAGATTTGCCACCGAATGTGCGAGACACTATCTCATTCTGATGCAACCAGGGACCAAGAACGCGCAAACTTGGCACTAGCACTGTTCCTAGGACTGGTCGAAGGTCTGCAGCTGCGGGAGTCCGGTGTCCTTTTTCGCCATGAGACACCTCAGCTACCAGTGTTAACGGGAGAAGTCCAGCAAAGCAGCGGTGCCGTCGTAGATCAGGAAGAATCTTGTTTCTTGGTTGATTACCAGCACCTCTACTACAAAACTGTTACGGTTTAATAAACGATGACTGGGTTTATTTTCAGAGTGAGAACGAGACTGGGTAATACGAAGTAAAGGCGGAGTGCTCAGACCGCACCAGACAGCCTCATCTTCCTCTTTTTTCATCACCGGCACATACGACAGGCCGGCTTTTATCGTAGCAATATGTTGCCACAACCTCTAGTGAGAAAACGAATAGCATAGGAGGGCACATTCCCCTGTAGTGAGCATGCTTAGGCTTTCGTGCAAGATTAGCACTCCAATTATGCCAAAATCATTGGCCGACTTCACATTAATCTTGCTGAAAGGTTTGGCGAAAAGTAGTGTGACTTATTTCACAAAAAAGGAGAGCGTGGTTCGTGATGACCGAGTTCTTTTATTACAAACGCATACAGAACAAATTTTCATATGTGCACCAAATAGAAAGGGACACACTGACACATGGGTACAGCAGCAGTCTGCGCAGAATCCACAATGGGCTGCCAACTACCAAAACCGTCGTACAGTGAACACAACAAACAGCAAAATAATTGCATGGGACGCTATTCACATAATATTAGTGTGCTAATACAATAGATTATTTTGTATAAGACATTGCCAGTCACTTCACGTAAGTCTTCTAAACAATTCTAGACTTAGGTCAGGAAGTGACTGTTTTGTGATAGCGTAGTTGTGCCGCGTTTTCAGCTAATAATAAAATGGAGTATTCCTATTACCTTTTCTCTTCTTGTTGAAAAGACTGCACCAAATTATCCCTGCAATAGTTAACTGAAGCTTGAATGGTTAACTGAAACACTTTATGACAGTCATACATATCTCAGCACTGATGTTATGAACGTTCAAAATCTTTAATTTCTTCGCAATCACTTCATCTCAAGTTCATAGTTTGGGGCATGATAGAATTATTACACAGTATATTTCATAAAGCTTACAGCACCTAACATCTCACCTAAAATTTGAAATACAGTCACATAGAAGCGAGTGCGCACAGATAGCGTATCCTAGGCTCAATGGTCTTCACAACCAATATTACGTTTCCGCCCAGCACTCCATGTAAAATTTACCAAGATTGTGTAGCGCTCGCCCCTAATATGTTAACACTGATTGACGACCTTTTTAGGACCTGTACTTTCCCGTTTCAAAACTTCACTCTAAAACATGTTTGGCCTGGCGTGCATATATTTTTGTTTGTTACCCAGCCAAATAACCAGCAGTGCAGCATGAAGCTTCATTAGTATTGACTAGACAACACCTTATTTCGACGATTAACCCTTAGATTTAAAGCGTTGTGCTCTACCAACTTGACTGTTCATCTTCGTAAAAAAGAAACAAAGCGATTTTTAGACCATAGCCTAAGCATATATACATACACAAACCGCGAGCATCCTTTTGTGCCTTGACTACACATTCTTGTCACACTAATGATACTTGAGCTGGTGTTTCAACAGTTCGTCGTGAATGTAATACTTCTCTGTTATTTCCCTTGCCAACTCCACTACTGCAGTGTACCTAACCAATAACGTGCTCAACTCGCGTACTTGCCTTTAGCCTTTATTTCTGTCGCAATACGGCTGCATCTCTTTATGATTCTTGAGCTAGTTTTTACACAGTTCTTCTTGCTTGCAATACTTCATATTATTTCCCTTTCCCACCCACCTACTGCAATGTACCCAACCAATGAAGCGCTAAACTGACGTGCTTGTCTTCAGCCTTCACTTCCTATAGTTCGAAAACAGCTGCATGTCTTCATGTTACGCAGACCTATATTCTTTCTTAGCAATACATAACAAGTACAGTTTAAAACGTTATTAGTGTTAAGGTACTTTTGTGACACTGCTCTGATACGTAAGTGTCGAAACCTTAGAGCAAATGAAAAAGAAAACGAAATAGGCACTATGCTCTTACACCGTGGCTAAGAAATCTCCATATGTGTCTTGAAAAGCGACAATGAAAAGATTATTTGCGGATCCCGTCTCTTCAGAGTTTCCTGGAAGCGTTCAAGCGTAAACACACTCGCTGAAGCCTCGTGCGAGACAACAGTGGGTCTGTTCTTCTAGCAGAGATTGCACTCTGTCGACAAGCCAAGCGACAAGGCATTGTGTGGGCACGCATTTCCAAAAAGATGGAACCTTTTTTTTCCTTTCACACTGCTTAAGGCGTACTGGTGCTCCTTTCTGAGAATGAGCTAAGGCTCAAGCCTTCACCGTTCGTGAAAAAAAGTGAGCAAACAACAACGTTAAAATTTTTTTCGCTGCCAAATGCACTGTCCTTTTCTGTTTTTTTGCATTTTGTAGTGCGTGATGACGCGAAAGTAGTTAGCGGGTGGGATTTCTCACAAGGCAAGATTCAAACCCGCATGCCCAAGATCTAAAGGCGAGTGTTTCAACCATTCTGCCATCTAGACATACTTGCATAGTGAATCACAGCTTTGCATGGTATAGTATAGTATAGTATGTCAAGGAGGTGAAAAGGGAAGTCGTATGTCGGAGGCAAACGAGAAGCGTAGAGAGTGAGCATAGTATAGAAAGAAAGAAAAGCAGAATTGAGATACCGAAAGCAAGACAGAGAGGAAAGAAATATAGAGCGAGAGGAAGAGATAGAGCAAAAGCCAAAACAAGAAATACAGAAATAGACAAAAAGAAAAGATGATAGGAATATTGTTAAATGACAACAATACACAAATAAAGAAAAAATGAATACAAAGAAATACGAAAGCTTGAGAGACAAGAAACAAAAAATAGAAAATAAATGAGGCACATAAAAAAGGGAAGGCAAATCATAATTCGATTTCTGTGCAAACTTAAGCTCAAGAAAAAACGAAAAAGAGGAAAAAAGGCTCGCGAGCTATGGGAGGGCACAATACAGAATAAAATTGCACTAACAATTTCTATCTTTGGTAAATGTTCCACCATCTCCTCTATACAGTTTTGTATCCATACAACATTTAACCTTGGAATGGTTACCTATGTGAAAATTTACTAATCACACTGTTTGTTCTCCTGGCTGCTTCTAGAACAGTCCCTCCTATGAGGGATTAGCACATTTTCATGACTACCGCAGAGAGATCGCCACATACTCGTGAAGTCTCATCTCGCCTACCATCCATTACATCATGTGTTATGGCTCTTCTGCTTCGAGGTAATCGTAAATTCAGTGCTAAGATCGAAAACAGCTTATGTAAAATATAATTTTGTTAGCCTGCATCTGATATAGCAATGCTTCAATATTATCATTTATGAAGTCTTAAGAGGGAACAAATGGCATGCAAGGCAGTTCATATAAACTTTAAAGTTGTTGTGCGCAATCCAGTGACATAAAGATATGCTGCTCTTCACGACTCTGAAATCATCGCGATACTCACACTGGCTTGTTAAATGTTCGTGCGCTGCATGACGCTACATGGAAAAAAGGGCGTTAAATAAATAACACTCAGAGGGTTGTAGGCACTAAAAATCCGATACCTGGCAGTGTAGCTTAATAGACAAGAGGTTCGGACATGTAACTTGAGCGTTGTTGGATTGGTTACTGGTGGTACAAAACTGCCGGTTCACCTTAGCTTTTTTTCACACTTATGCGATAAATACTACTACAGTACCGATGAGAAAGTACAATTACCATACTCTACATCTACCTTGCCTTGTTATCAGATAGCTTCATAAAGCTCAATATAAAGAGATCTGAAGGTGACTCCTACTTTCTGTGACGTCACCACAGCAGACGAGTTTTCAACTGCAGCTCGTTATGACAACTCAAAAAAGGGCTCACAGCAAGTGAGAGTGTTCCCTCCAAATAGAAGAGGCACGCTTCTAACAAACTGGGGCACACCAGATGGCAGAGAACGGTTGTGCATAGGCTAAAAGGAAAAAAAAACATTATCTTAAGTGAGTGCGCAATAAGTATAAGCTAAAAGCGGAGCGTGGAAAAAAATATAGTGTTTTAACCATGTCACAGCATGCATCCTTCTAATGGTAGCGGCTATTACTAGATGTACTAGAAAAATTTCTTATTGTCACATGAACCCCCCAACTCATATTTATATTTTTCATAAGGTAGGTTGACCTACCGACAAGTAAATTCGGTAATTACTTTTGTCTTGTTGCGTGTGCTGGCTTATAGTGACTTTGTCTCTTCAGCATACAAGATATAATGAAGAGCTGTTGGAACATGCTATGGACTTCTGCGTACTCTAATCATACAAGGGGAGCTTCACAAGCGATGGGACAAAAGATGCGTGTCGTATACGTCCTTGACCTATCACAAGTCATCGGAGGATCAGCTCGTTGCTCAGAGGCGCACATGCTTGCGGACACCATCGACATTAAATCAGAGACATGCATTCGTACTGAAGACGTTGGTGTGGGTTCTACGTCCGATTACCGTGATGCAATAATGAGAGACAGCATAGTGGAAAACGCCATGCATTTCGGCCACATGGTGTCCTGAAACATGAACCTATATCAAAATACAGAGCCTGCAATATTTTCGCCTCCACTGAAAGTGCTGCCGCCATGGCCAGGATTCGATCCAGCGTCCTTCGTGTTAGCTGTTCAGTACTATAACAACTAGACAACCGTTCCGGGTAACGACAAATATTTAGCACGGCAAAAAAGCTTATCGTGAAACTGGCATCAAATATATTTTCACGTGTGTGTGCTCTGGCTGGTAGCACACAGACAGCCACGAAGCGAATTGAGTGAGAGAGCCGCAATTGATTGAAGCAACTGCCTTCCTGGCAGTTGGGCAGCAATAGAGCCATGGCTTTTTTTATCTGTGAGGTGCCATCTGATCTTAGTTTCACGTGTGCGTGCGACAGGTGGCAGCCCTAAAAGAGCCACCTCCCCTTGAGATGGTTCCTTTTTTTTTGTTTGGGTAAGTCTTGAAAAGAAATGGCCATTCAATCCTAATTAATTTATTGAAAAAATGTTCACCATAGGAGTGGTGCATTGAACCATCCACCGTTTTGGTGGATTATGGTGCTGAAAATGTTGAAGGCACATGGGGTATGGTGGAGCGGATGGTCAGTGCAGCATTCCAGTTGGCAATGCTCGAGCGCGAAGCAGCGTCAGAACCACCGTGTCGAGCTGCCACTAAAGAAATAATAAAAACTATTGTATAAAACGATTTAAAAAGCACCCGTAAAAAACGTGCGATGGCGCGGAATAGAACCTGCCAGCTTCGGATTCCCAACTGAGCACACTAACCACTGCGAAGTAGTCAACTCACAAACTCACTGTTTAACTTCAGTGCTGTTTGTTGCTTACTCGAGATAGACAGCATCTGCACCTGCTACTAAAATTCGCACATTTGATAAACACGAACGACTGCTGCATGTAACTATTGCCACTGCGATAATGCCAACAGCGCTATGTATTTGTTACAATTTACAGCCGGAAAAAGAAAACAACTCAATGGACTGAGGAGCTAATAGAGTTTATCGATGGATACTGCCAAGTTAAATATTCGTTTCTCGATCCTTCCAAAGGGTGATATCTCACCAGGCTGTATGACGCTTCTATGCTCATTCGACAGACACGCCACACATTGCGATGTTTTTCGCGCAACGCACAGCGCCGTCGTGCCAGCGCACCGCTGTTGCTCTGTCGTTGGAAACAACTACATAACGGTTTGGCCGAAACAAATGCAGTGCACCAGAAACATTATGCTATCATATTTGTTCAGTAAGCATACGAATTGGGGAGTTTGTGTTCTCGCATAATAGCCATTGAAGTGCCTGCGATTGCGACTGGCGGCTGTCGGTGAAGGAAGGCGTACATTTGGTGGAAGTGCTGCAATCGCGTCCCATCGATGTTTGTCGCATCTTGCACGGACACCTTACACAATAAAAAGGATTCATTCAGGTTGAATGATGCCACAGCTGTACTGTATCATCATTTTTACTTGTCAAAATTGTGCATTCTGAAACCCAAAAGCGCCGATAACTCTTGTACGCGCTCGATAGGCAGATCCAACGTTTGGTAGAAATCATGGTGGTAGAACAGGAAGGTGAAGGTCAAATTCGCTGGGGCTTGTCTCGACACATGTTGAAAGTGAAAGTTTATGCACATTAGCACACATTTTGTTAACTTGAAAGTACGGCTCAAGCAATAGAGTGTGCGAAAATTGCCAGAGTTGCGTTTCTAGCGTGGTGACATGAAGTGACCGCTGTGTTCTGCTTTAACATTGAAAGAGGAAATTGCCAACTGGAGCTCATTTATTTCTCGACAACTGCTCACCGATGTAAAGCATTTAATGTCACTGTTCACCTCTAGTCTTCTGAACATCACAACGAATAAACACATCGCGGACGTCAAACTGACGCAGGTACGTCCGCGAAATGTAAACATACGACCACATATTCTACGTTCCACAAAAATTGAAGCGTTGTTGACACTACAGGACAAAAAAATAGACTTGCTAAAAAGCATAATGAGCATCGTTGGTTACATTTGACCATAAACATATATTTCTGCACTTTCAAAAACGAAGCGCAACAAATAGGTGATTTCACATACTGTTATGTGCTCTTGAATCATGCCACATCATCCACCAAGCTTCCATCACGCCACCATCATCCACCTTGGTCACCAAGCCTTACACAAACACGTTTTGCCTCGCCACCGTCAGCCGGCGTTTTCCACATCACCATCGTTGGCTCGTCGCCACCACCACCATCTAGCTGCCTCCATTTTTCCACTCTAGCCGTCATTAGCCGGCATTTTCTACCATATCCCTCCATTAGCTCGACACCACTACCACTTTTGGCCCTCATTTTTTTCACTCTCGCTGTCATCAGCCATTATTCCTACTACAGTTTTCAGCATATCCACTAATATATCAACCATTATTACCATTCTTTCCACCATAACCACCAATGATTCCAGCATCCACCAACCCAGGATTTTCAATGCTGTAGTTCTTTGTGTAATGCTTCTGTGTGGTAATCCGGCCGCAGCAATGACAATCAAGTTTAAGTTGTCGCATACAACTACGTCTATGGCATCAGAGCTTGCTGCTATGAGAGCCGCTTACAATATCTCGTTCAAGAGCGTCCAGGGAAATAGGTCATATTCTGTGACTCGAAGGCAACACAACAGAGTTTGCAGTTTAACACGCGCAAGAGGAATCATGAATAATTGGTACATGATATACGACATTGCCAACATCAAGCTATAGCACTAGGGCATGATAATATATATCGATGGCTGCCTGCACATATCGGTATTACTGGAAATCAATTAGCCGATAAAGCAGCCCACTCAGCCCATGAAGGAACACGTGTGGTCCCGATTTCTCTATCAAGACTTGATGCAGCAAGACAACTTTACTTGCTGGCTCGAGATCTTACACGCACTTCGTGGTTAGCCACGAGTTTTCAAAGGTATCATTCATATGAACTGGATCCTTCGTTCAGGATAAAGCTACCATCACAACTTTCTCGTTAGATGCGACACTGTTATTCCACCATTCGTTGTATGTTGCATTCAAAAAGGTGCACTTCTTTCGCAATGGTATGGCAGACACCTCTACATGCGACTCTTGCGATACTGAAGAGACCGTCAAACACGTCCTGTGCAGCTGCGCTTGCTACGACACGCAGCGATGCCAGCTCCGTATGGTTTTGAACCAACTGAACTCTAGACCATCCTGACCACAGAAGATTCTGGGACGTTGGGCGTCTGCCTCAATTGCTTGAAAAGCGACCAATGTACTTCTATATTACTTGAAGACGAAAAACCTGAGTGATCGCTTGTAGACTGTAGGTGCTCTCCCGAGTGTGTACGTGTTTGTGTGTACCAGTCTTATCTCTCCGCAATCTCTTTTCTCTCTTCATCCCTTCACCAATGCAGGGTGGCCAACAGGATGTGCGTCTGGTTAACGTCCCTGCAATTCCTTGCATCTTTTTCTCTGTCTTGGTAATCGTGCATCTACTTTTAAACTGTTGACTAATGAAAATTAGTCATTGATTATCATCACAAGTGGTACATCTTAAGATGAGAGCCTATTTATTATCCTCTTAAAAAGTTATGAACGAAACAAAACTATTGAGGAGCAAAAGATTGCATTACACATGAACTGGAAAAAAGAGAATTATGCAAAAACAGGTCAACCTAAATTAACTGAATAGAGAACTGAACTATGCACGGAAATCCTAGATGGGTAGTTGAAAGCACGAGTATCTTTCATTTTATTTAAAGTTAAGATGTAAAAATATTTCACGTGCCTACAGAGGTGGATATAGAAAGTCTACGTTGTCGGCTGACTAGAACTGCTTCCGGATGGCGGTGACTACGCACGCAGGTAATACAGCTCTGTTGCGTCACCTCAGCCTCTGCGAAATCCATCGTGTGAAGAAGCGGTACGCCAGAAAGTGATATTTCCTAGAAGAACGCATAGGATGACGTTGCTGCAACTGCCGCTTCAAAAATGTTTTGATTAGTGAAGCGGTATGAGCCTTTGGACAGAAGATGAAGAAGCGCGAGGGCCGGGGCAGGAAAGAAGAGGAGGATGAAGTGAAAAATAAAGCAGATTAAGATGGACGCCAGTTCCATACTGAAGCTTTAATGCTGTTCCGTTAATTTAAGTAGGAACACTACATTATTTTGGCGCAGCCGGCCATCGAAGCCATCATGTGGGTGACGTTCTTCATAGACGAGACCTCCGAGGAGATCATCTTTTCGAAGTACCAAGTTCAAGACGAAGCAGCGGTAGACCTACCTCGTGAGCTCAGCTCGGAAGAACTCGTAAACCTGGTTGTGGAAAAGGCAGCCGTAGACACTACTGAACTACGACGGAAAGGTGCTGTGAAAGTGAATCTGCGTGTGGCGACCTTCAACGACCTAGTTCTTGAACCAGCGCGTCGAAAACACTCAGGATCACGATCTTCGACGGAAGAGGTGAGCCTCGTTTTGAAAGCTTTTCAGCTGCAACAGGAACAGATGCTTCAACAAAACCAAATAATGACATCTCTTATAAGCTCTCTGAATGCTGAGAGACCGACACCTAATTTCGTAGAACCTGATGCTTTCGACGGTGTGTCTTCAAATCCAGAAAGTTGGCTTGATTTCTACGAATATGCCGCTGGAAAAAACAAGTGGCTCTCTGATGAGGCTAAAATCACCAACATGCGCGTTTACTTGAGAGGTGTTGCGCGAAAGTGGTATGAAACATGCATTCTGGAAGACAGTGACGACTCTTGGAGCCAGTGGAGGAAAAAGTTTTTGACTGCATTCCGAAGCAATCCAGTAGAAAGATGGAACACGGCGCTTAATTTCAAGTCTGAGCAAAGCTGCCTTGTCGAGTACTTCTTTGAGAAACGCCGTCTTTTAAAGCTGGCGGAGCCTTTGCTTCCATCTACGGCCGTAGTTGCCTTAATAATGCATGGATTGCACACTAACGTGTTGAAGCAAGTGCAAATACTGTCACCAAAGACTCTAGATGACCTCCTCGCGTGTCTTCAGAACATACCATCAGCTTCGGAAACAAGCATAACCGCCGAGTCAAGCAGCTGTTTCAGTCGGAGTAAATCGGACTGGTCAAGCCGCGCTCAGCGAGAACCGAGCCACCTCGCAACTCGCACAGATAACTTGCCCTGGCGTGTTCCAAGAGGTCGAGTGAATAATATCGACACTGAAGCTCAGGAGTATTCGACAGAAAAAAACTAATAAACGAGGGTGATCAGTCCCACCCGATGACTCCAAATGAGACTGTTTATTTAAGTTGCTCTAGCCTACTTCACATTCCCGTCAAAGTAGGAAACAAACATATGATGGCTCTGGTAGACAGCGGTGCTTCTGTGTCCATTATAAATGCCAAGCTGGTGGATGCAAATCGCTTGCATAGTGGAAGAATTCTACGAGTACAAGGCTATGATGGAAAAGTAACGTTGCATGATCAGTGGGCCTTGGTAAACATCGAGTTCCAGGGTCAGCAAATAGAGAGCGAAGTGTTGGTGATAGAGGGGGTAACGTACGACTTTTTGCTATCAAGACCAGATATAAAGAAACTAAAGATCAACGTGTACTGGGACGATGTGGTTCTAGTAGAAGGAGTAGCAAGGAACGAGACAAATCAAGGTAGACAAGATAATCTACGAGTTGTCAAGTGCGCGGCGGATATCGCAACGACCTACCCTGAACTTGTATGCATAGGAAGCTATCCTCAGGCGATGAAGTCCCACAAGGTTCCTTTCGAACTCGCTGACAAGACCGTCATCCGGAAAGCACCTTACAATATGTCAAGGGAGCGAAAGATGTGGCTCAAGAAAGAGTTGCAGGAGATGCTAGATGCTGATATCATACGACCTTCGGTATCACCCTTCGCTTCTCCCATAACGATCGCACCGAAAGAAGACGGAACCTTCAGATTATGCACCGACTACAGGGTTCTCAATCGTCAGACAGAACTCATACCATTTCCTATGCCGAAGATCGACACAATTATAGATGAGACCGGGGGTTGCCGACATTTTTCCCGCATCGATTTATGCAAAGGTTTCTGGCAGATCCCACTAACCGAAGAAACAAAAATGTACACCGCTTTTATCACGCCATTCGATCTCTACGAATATAACCGGCTCCCTTTCGGTTGGAAAAACTCGCCAGCGTGGTTCCAGAAGATCATGAACGACGTCCTAAAGCCATTCCTTGGTGTTTTTTGTAATGTGTACATAGACGACATTATAGTCTTCTCCAAAACAGAGGCTGAGCATCAGGACCATCTGTCTCAGGTGTTAAACGCATTGAGCTTGGCACATCTCAAGGTTAATTTTAAGAAGAGTGTATTCTTTCAACAAAAAGTGGTGTTTCTTGGAAGAGTCTTCGATGGGAACACCAAAAGCACAAAACAAGAGTCCGTCGAGAAGATCTCCCAGTTGAAGAAACCATATGACGTCCATTCACTGCGTGTGTTTTTGGGATTGGCAGGACATTTCCGATCTTTCATAAAGGACTTTGCTGTCAAAACTAGATGCCTCACGCGCTTAACGCAGAAAGAAGTTCCCTTTGAATGGAGTGACGAATGTGAGAGAGTCTACCGTGACTTGGTGCACAGAATTTCTTCTGACCCCGTTCTGCGTATACCAGATTTCACTTTACCCTTTGAATTGAACACTGACGCCTCACATTATGGGACTGGTGCAGTGTTGTATCAAAAATGTATTGAAGCATCTGGCCGAGAAAAGCGACACGTAGTCGGTTACTACAGTTACACTTTCAAGCCGTCTGAAACAAACTACACTACTACGGAAAAAGAAGCACTGGCGGTTCTGAAGGCCGTTGACTACTTCCGCACGTACCTGGAAGGTACGAAGTTCACTTTGTTCACCGATCACCAGGCACTCACTCATCTCTTGAATATGACCCAAACTAAAGGGCGTATCGCCAGATGGGTGAATTACTTGCAGCAATTTGACTTTACCATCTCGCACCGACCAGGACCGCTTTTAACCGATGCAGATGCTCTATCAAGATTGATGGTACAAAACAACACAGAAAAATCTGAAGAAATCAATGAAGTGAAGCTGTGGGAAGGCTCAGAACAACTGGTTTTTACGGAAGGTCGGTATCAAGTCCCACCAACTCTTGTTTCCAAAGTGCTTTACTTGTACCACGATAGCCCAGAATCTGGAGGACACGACGGCTTTTGGCGTACCTACAACAAGTTGGTCAAGAGGTTTACGTGGCCTCACATGAAGAAAGACGTTAGTCAGTACGTTCGTTCATGCCATGTGTGTCAAGTACACAAAGTCAAGTATAAACAGCCTACGGACACCATGATACTACCTTGCCACTCGAACGTGCCTTTTGAAGTAGTTCACCTGGATTTCGCCGAACTTAACAAGAAACGGGAAGGAGTCAGAAAAACGCAAGCTTTTCTGCTGGCCATAGATGAATGCACCAGGATGGTCGCGGCACGAGCAGGAAAAGAAGATGCAAATAGCGTCATAACCCTTCTCGAAAGGGACATGTTTAGAACTACGCGGACAATCGTATGCGATAACGGCCCCGCGTTCAAGAGTGAAAAGCTAGTAAGATGGGCTCGAGATCACAATGTATCGATCAAGTTCTGTGCGCCATACCATCCTGCGGCGAATGGGCTTGCAGAACGTGCCATACGGGACGTGAAACAATACATCAAGATGTACGATAGTTTTCCTGGGGGATGGAAATGTTCTTTAGAAGCAGCCGTAAAACATCATAACCGATCCTACACCAGTGGCTTGGGGTGCAGTCCACAGTACGCTTCTACAGGAGAGACCCCTATTCTGCAGGCAGACCGTGAGTTGGGACTCTTGGAAAACCTCAAGATTGTCGAGGAGAGGCAACAAAAATCACAGGAGGAGAGGTACCGAAAACGAATGAAAAAGAATTTCGACAAGAGGCATCGAGCAGACATGCCAGACATTCAAGTCACCGACCTCGTACTAGTGAGAAAAGGAATAAGAGATTCCAGTGCCAAATTTTATGGGCCTTACTTTGTGACCAAGACAGCCACCCAGAACGGAATTTTGAAGACTGTCTGGTACACTGGTGAACGTGGATCTGTTGAATGTGCTTCAATTGGGAATGTCTTCAAGTATTACCCCAGGAGGGGTAATTAAAAGAAAGCGGGAAGGGTGAAGCGGTATGAGCCTTTGGACAGAAGATGAAGAAGCGCGAGGGCCGGGGCAGGAAAGAAGAGGAGGATGAAGTGAAAAATAAAGCAGATTAAGATGGACGCCAGTTCCATACTGAAGCTTTAATGCTGTTCCGTTATTTTAAGTAGGAACACTACAATTAGTATTACCCGTGTTTTTCTTCAACTGTGAGACTGTTCTTCTGCAGCTCATAATAGAGAGTGTGAAGCACCACGGAGCTCAGGCACGTGCTTCGCAACTGTTCTTGCCGAGTTATGCAGCAGTCCGGACTTTCGCAAACAACTTCCGGTATGTCACGACAGCAAACTTGCTCAAGGGCCTCTGGCATTGCTTTATAAACCCAGCAGCCACACCATCATTTGCAAAAACTGGCCTAAGTTATCATTATTGTGAACGCCTCACATACACCACGAAACATAAGACAATGTCATGACGAAGTTGTTTGAACGCTTGTGATTATGCAGCACAACGTGCAAGTTACACGCACGACACAGTAAGCGTGATGGCTGCGCCAAGTCAAAACATCGAACAATAAGGGCTACCTAAATATTTTACGGTGACGCCTGATTATTCCCACCAACATGGACGTCCGGTGAGTGAGGTGGTGGCGGTTGACTGCTGTCGTCCTCGAAAGAAGCACAGGGTCGTGAAATGGAGTGCCGCTGAATGAGTCGAAACACATTTAATCGCTCATTCGGCCCTCGGTATATGGTGATCAGTCATTGAAAGCACCGTGAAAGAAAACACAGGATGCACGCGTTCAGCGCACAAACTACACCCCAAATGAATGATCATCTCAGCAGCGGTTCAGCGCATGACCACTGGTGGCTCCTGCTCTGGCTTCCACTTACCGGAAGTGGACGGCGTAACACCCCGCAAGCGTTCTCTCAAGTAACGTCACGAGGCAAGCCCCATGAAGGTGGACCTTAGCCCCGAGCATTAGAAGGGAGAGTTGAAGGCAGTTGAGTGGAAAGGTGGAGTGGAAAAGGGAGGTACCTATTTAGTACTCGCAGCTCCGTTATATATTGGGTGTTACTATTGAATTATGCTGCTAATGGTTTGCTCCAGTAGTCGTCTAATCAAAAACGGAATGTGCAAAAACCATTTCAGGGAAACCGAAAATTCAAAACCAATTCTTCTAACCTATATCGCATTGTGATGTATATAAGGCTCTAAACAGTTCACCATGCATAATAAAGTCATGCACGTGTTCTCGCTCTGATGCAAGGGCTGTAGCAGGGCCTGAATGTTTTTCTTGGTTATAACGAACTACATTTACATAGTTTTTTCTCAGGTGGTGTGATTATTAGTGAGTTAACAACTCGCGATCGTGGTTGCAACATTTGTAAAAGTGCATCACACCTAAAAGCTTACAAGTTTCTAAAGTGTTTCCTCTCACTATGTTTTAGCATTTTTTACAGTCGTGAGATACCGATCATGGAGACATTTGAAGACATGCTGTATCGCCCGATTATTTTCTTGTAATTTCTTTTCCCAAAAATTTACTCGGTGCCACAAGCTCAGTGATATCTCTAAACGCCATAAGACGTGCTCCGCAATTATTTATGACTAAGGCAACCAGCTGTGTTGAAGTTTGTAGTGAATGGTCGCACAAAGCAAAAAAACTAGTTGTGATCAGACGCTGCTAAAACTGTGTTTTTTGGCATTATCAGCATCCCCCTCTGGGGTTGTTTTATTCCTACTTATCCAATCTTATTATTATTCTATTGTGTGTTTGAGGCTTTTTTGTTGCGTTTATCTAACAGTCGAGCCTTGAATAATTATTTGCAGGAGAAGATGCGTTTTGACAATACTACTCAAGCTCCGATAGCTGCATTTATAATCAGACTTTGTTAAATATATGCACTGTTTCACTTTTGTATGCTGACTGATTCGCTCTCCGAAGGCACTGTACTTTCACAATATATTCTTCCCAGGAAACTTTTCAGCACCCTACTACAGCGCAAAATATTTCTTTCAAGTATCATGATCATCAACGTATTAATCTATGCCCCGGCAGGCTTTGTGCCTTCAGTTCGCACTTAATACATTAGCGGCTCGCAGAGTTTTGGCTGAGGTTAATGATGTCGTATGAAGTGAGTATATGCATTTCTTTTCTTACTCGGTACGTGCAATGAGGGAGTACATATGGGCTTTTCGACTAATTGGGGCGGCAGTGTTCAAAGAAGGGACACGCATTTTTATGAGCGGCATGACGGCGATAAAGAACATAGGATAATAAAACGACGCAGCAGAGGATGTATAGTGGTTTTGGCTGCATGCGCACTCTTTGATGTTAAACACTGAAATAAATGCCTTTGCGTGCTCAAACGACAAACCTGACAAAAAATGAAACATGCAAGCCTAATTAGCTCATGATAAGGAAATGTCAGTGTCCCACAGAACATCCTCATCCAAAGATGTGTACGATTCTACGTTTTTTTAGAAAGTTTATTTAATTGGCGTACAGAGGACGTGATTCAAAATATTGAATGATATTTCGTAGAATAATAATGAGCTGAGCTTGTTGACTGCGCAATAATTTTGAATGAGGACTAAACCTATATATGAATCTGAAAAAAATGTGAATTTAACTTCTTTATGTGGCACTTTACCACTTTGACGTGGCATGGAAAATATTTGTTGTAGAAAGGAATGTTTGAGAAACGTTGCATTTATTTTTTGGGGGGAGGGAAGCGAAGCTTCTTAGGGCGCGTGTTTGTTCCTCCTAGCTTGTCGTGGTTCGTCACCGCCTAGTTCGATGACTCAATCAGCAGCTGCGGATGATTGGACAGACAGACAGACGACCAGACGTACAGACGAACGAATGCACAGATGGACAGATAGACAGACGTATGAACAGACAGACTCACCGACAGACAGGTTGATGACCGCACCGACGGATGGATGAATGGACGCGCGTACGGACGAACAGCAGAGGGCAGTACGAACGCACGGACGGACACATCGCCGCAAGAAGGACAGAAGAAAGGCTGGGCAGACGGACGCACGGACGGACGGAAGGAAGAAAGAACAGAAGGACAGAAGCATGGAAGCCATGACGGACGCCCGTATGATTGCACGGACGCATGGAAAAACGAACGAACGGAAGGACGGAAGCATGGAAGCAAGGACGGATGGATGCACGGACGGATGACGCTTAGATTGATGCACGCATGTACTGAAGCAAGAACGAATGGACGGACGGCTAGACGAACGCACGGACGGACAGACAAAAGCGTGGACGCACCCATGGACGGACGGACTCTTCCCCTCATGCATCATCATTCACTCCGTAGATATGTGATTTTTTTTACTTTGCTCGCTATGGACGCCAAAAAGCTTCTGGTTCCTGTGTAGTCTTTTTTTTAAACTGACTTGTCGTCTTATTCGTGTCAACTATCTCAAACTAAAGCCTCTGTATTTTTTATCATGGAAAGTCACGGGTGGGTCGAAGTGAATGGTTTGGTGGACGGTGGAGCTTCTGTATCCATCGTTAACACTGTGAAAGCCATTCTAGTGCTAGGATATAATGACTCGATGAATTTATTTGAGGATTGGGCTGGAGTCATTATCAAATTCTAAGGCCATTTTGTCACCAGCGCATTGGCATTGCCAAACATACCACGGGGCGTGGTATATGGGTATGCGCCACAGGTGCAGACAGTTTATATATATAACACAATTTACCGTAGTTTATATATATATATGTCAGAGTGTTGAAGGTGGCCTGAAACATTTTCTCAAGTAAACACTGCATGAACACAGTAAAATAGCTTATTGCCTCACGAATTCTTGGCGGGAAACATTTCAAGAATCTGTCCAGTACGAGTGGAGGTAGTACAAAGGTTTGTCGCACGGTGAAATGACATGCTCGCTTCTCTCATCCTGACGAAAGCACTGAAAACTACGCAGAGAGGGAGGCCAGGGGCAAAAAAAAAAAAACACGTCATGGGCACCTTTTGGCGCAGAGCACTTGTTTCTTGTTTTTTTTTCTTCGAATACGCGGATTTTTCAGTGTGATCGCAGGCGCACGCGTGGACAAGTCGCGGCCTTCCACGACAATTCTTGAAACGATTGATTGTGCCATGTTCAAATCAGCCAATGGCTGATGAAAGATACTCTACAATTGATTTTTTAGCATCTTCTGTAATTTATCGAAAAAAGAGGAAGCGACTTCTAGCTGAATTTGATAATTTATTGTGAATACTAGGTCATGTGCTGCACTATAATGTTTGGCTCGCGTGTTCTCGGGTGCCTTTACTACTCGTCGGCATTGTTTTCTGACCATGCTCAAAAAAGTGTTGCTGGGCCCCTATAAGAGAAACTTGTATCATCGGAATAAACTTGACGAATGCCAAAATAGAAAATCACTATCTCAGCAGAAATCACACCCATGCATTCTACGTGACGATCACGTATTTTTCCACAGAGCAAGGGCAGGCAATGAATCTGCTTTGAAAATTGAACAATATCTAGGCTTAAAGTCGGTAAGCCTCAAATTGTGATTTTGAAAGAAATATACTTTATTAGTGCGCAGGAAACGTTTCCAAAAAAAAGACAGATAGGAAAGAGTGCACTGCAAAAATTTTTTTGCGGTGCACTCGTTCCTATCTGTATACTTCTTTCGAAAATGCAATTCTGATCAGGCCAAGTAGCCACTCTTCTGCTTGAATCGCATTGCAGTACTCACTATTTCATTTTAAACGAACATAATAAATGCTACATAGGTAAACCTAAGAAGAATACAATATACCGGGTTAACATAAATGGTGGCTCAAAAGGTGACTACACTTTATAACAGCGTTACATTACATGTGTATACCTATGATTCAGAAAGGTATGTGGAATCATCGCTATGTCCCTCGAAAATACGGTTTTAAATATTACATCTGAGATCCACATTGTCACTCTATCCAGCACCCTTCTTTTGATATTACGCACGCTTGTATTTAACGTGGGTGTTGACATTATGCCAGACCAAGTTTCCTATTTTTGTTTCTGTAGACACAAATAGACGCCAGAGTAGTGTACATTTATGGTAAGTCCACTATGTCTATACAGCTACTACGTGTAACATTGGCCCACTTTGTAACACTTCTTTCAAAGCAGTACGCTTCGCATAACTACCATCATTGACATGAGAAACACTTCTCGCTACTACTGCTTGTGCTGGTAGTTGGCATGCTCGGGTTGGCCTCATTACGCATGTATAAACAACCTTTTGTTCCATTTTTATACTTATTAGATAAGTAGAATTATTTATTGTTTCTGCATGTGTATTCTGAGTACAACATGCTTTAGCCTATTAACGTATGCTCATTTTAAAAGCACCTCCTAAAATACTTTTATTATATGCAAAACCTATAAATGATTCCCACGGTGCATGCGAATTGTCGTATTTTTATGGTGGAAGCGTTTCTTAAGATACCACAATATCTACCTGCAACGCATCAAAATTACTATTTTGTTTTTAATCACAACATTCTTCATTTTTTGCTATTTGCTTCTGGCAAGTACTATGATTAGGCTTTAGACCTGCAGTCAGGTTTATGTACAGAAGTGTTTGTGACGTGAAAAAAAAGGAGTCCCTGAACAGAACACGTCGTGAACGTAGAGATTCACTAAGTCTTTATTATTCGTCTGACTGTGAGTACGGGGGGCGCTGTGTTACAACACGAGAAGGTCCTACTACCTGGTGGGATTGCTCAAGAACGCATCCTGTTTCGAAAGGGCTCGTGACAGCTGTTGAGGATATGCTGTTGAGGACGGGTGCGCCAGGGCAGGTGTGGGCAACAAGCACGAAACAGTGCGATGTAGCACCGCAGAGCCACGATTGTAAAGCCTCTACGAGGAATAGTTGCGATGGGGCTTCCGGTGGCGCACATGGTGCTCACAGATGCCAATGCGGAGCAGTCGTGAACAGTGTGGTCTCCGAAAGTACGTGGGCGTGGTTTCAACCTTAAGCAGGAGGACGGTAGTGATGGCGTAACCGTCAGTGGCAACACTCTTTTAGCGTGCTATTTCTGCCGGCGTGCTGGCGTGGACAGAGGAGGAGATAAAGGCGTAAACGGCGTGTTCGAAGGACCATGTGACGTGGTATGCAAGTGGCGATGATGTGTACGACTCCAAACCGTGGTTGGTCAGCATGTTGGGCAAATATATAAGACGCTTACGCCTTGTTGAAAATCATGCCTGCAACGAAGGTTCAGTTTTGCTGGAATCTTCGCCCGTCGATGACTCAATATCGTGGTTGCCATGGAACGAAGTAGGCATGCTGGATGGTCCGACAGTGCGCCCGTGCTCGTTGGGGCAGTGTGGTGATAGTACACCTACGTGGCTCGTACGGATGATGCGTGCTTTTCTGCCACTGACAAACCAAGCACATGGGGCTCTGTTGTTTCGGTAATTGTAGCACCACCTCGGAATTTCCGCCGTAGCAGATCAAGAGGAGGAATTTATGTTGAGTTAGATTTCGAGGACGATGGTTGTTGAGGCGTGCCAGTAGCACAGGTATTCAAGGATAACGGAAGGTCACGTGAAACGGACATCGGAGGCGATGATGCCTCCAATACAATGTGGAGATTACCGGATGGTAAGACGAGATGGTCATATCATGTGGCGTGCGGCAAGGCAGCCATAGGGAAGTCTGGCACACCAGATGTTTCACCATACATGTGATAGGTCGAGGGCTCAGCAGAAGGATGGTCTAGCAGATGAATCATTATGCCGGTGTCCGGACGTGAAATTGAAGGAGGCATAACAGGTGCATTGAGATGAAGTGACGACCTTGATCCAGTTGGCAGGGCTCACGTTGAGAGCGAGGAAGCCTAGAACTCACGATTCGTTGGAAGTTGGTGGAAAATTTTCCCACAAAAGGTGAGCTGCGTAGCACATAGGTCATAGTAAGGCTGCGAGCCGACGCTGCAGTGAGATGACGCCACTCAATCGGCAGAGCATTTAGTACGACGGCATGAATTGGCGCTTGAGCACTGATGTCATACAGAGTGAGAATGACATCTAGGCGCTAAATCCCTACTTCAAGGTAGAGCGGGTGGAAATTCGCACTGGCGCGCCTAATCACGGAGGCATGGCAATGACTGCTGGCCGAAGGGCGTATTCACGCGTCACAAGGGTAGCGAAAGACGTAAGTGAAATGTCAACGTGGCCTACAGAACCTGTTCATCTCACCACTTTATTGCAAGGCCGAAGAGCAGTGGCGGCGGCTGCCCTATACAGATGGAAGTATGTGTTACGGAGATATGTGCAGCTACTCTACTGCTAACCACAGGTGCAATTTCTCTTCCCGAAGCATTTAAAAAGCATTTTTCACTGCCAAGCATTAAACCCATGCCTTTTATGTATACCTTCATTTAGCACGTCGACTGTTGACACCAATGCCCGTGCACCGAACTAGCTGATTTTGAAAGGCTCCTGAATTGAAACAATGCGCTTTTACCTATTTCAGTCTTTGAGGACCATTCGCACCACCTCGTAAACCGCGCCACTGTAAGATGCCGTACGAAAATTAGTGCCATGATTTCTGCACAATGTCCGCTGTTTACAATGTCCGCCGTGCAAAATGTCCGCCGATGTCCGTCGGTGGTCAAGCCGGTATGTTTTTGCGTGGTGCTTGAAGAGCCATCAGGTATCTTCGAAAATCCCAGGGCTGAAGAACCTAGTTTTACCTGCCTCAGAACTTGAACAAGTGAAATCACCCATCACGTAGGTACACTACAGTAACCACGTGCAGAGCTACACTCAGGGTTCAGCCATGGTGTCTCTTTCTGGTGGGAGGTCTTGATACCAGCACAAGGAACAACACTGCCACTCAACAAAGCACACGTTCGTACTTTGAGGACGGCTGTTAATACAACTATGCGAAATTGCAGAGTGGATAGTTTATCGACTGTCAGTGAAAGAGAAAATGGGATCTGTACACAGCCCAGAAAGCGGCGTAACGGAGTGTGCAGTCAGTCGCTTGACGCGCATTTCAGGAAGAGCTTGCGCAGAAACTTGTCAAGCTTCTTCCCGAGATAAAATAAAAAGACCACCATAGTGTTTTCAGATGGTTACGCTATGTATATTACATACTCGGCTTGCTCCTATTCAGTGTTAAAACTACGACCTCCTGATGAACTGTGTCGGAGTAAACTTCGTTCCTCAGTCGGCTGTGGCGGGAGTTACCTTCACAATGGCTTGCTTAGAAATAACTGAACTGGACCACAAAGCTACATGCGAGGTCTGCGAGACCGATGAGAACATGGACCATTTCGTATGCATTGCGCTCTCTTTGCATCAGAATGAGAAAAGCTTTCTGACACGTTGGGTTGTTTGGACAATAGGCCACTGTATATGCAGCGGGCGTAGAAGCGCTTTTCTTATTTTTCAGTCGCAGTGAACGTGGTATTGCCCGATTGGAAGATAACAGGCCTGTAGTGAACATTTTCGACGATTGTACGGCAATTGCATGCATTAGCACACTTGTTCGTTCGATTGTTTCCTTCTGTGCTTTCTTTCAAATGTTTCTACTTTTTTTCTCCATTAGAGCTGCGTAAGGCAGCCAAGCAGACACACATATCTCATTTCGTTTCTTTCCTTCTACTTGTTTTTTCTAGCCCCTGCCGAATACGGTTATCACTGACATTGCACATTATAATAACATTCCTTGTCATGCAAACATATCCTTATTGCAGTGTTTATTTCGTTCTTTTTTGGACATGCTGATGAGAATGAAAAGCGGCAGACTCTTTCCACGGAACAATCGGCATCCTCTAATAAACATGTTCTAATGTACCACGAATGCTTTTGTGCGTTCGAAGTCGAGGTTGCACTTAAACTACGATACCGTCTTTACGCTGGTTATAATAGACCTTTAATTCCCGCCTGCTGTTTGCACGGCTCTCCCTCTCTCTATCGATTTAATATTATGCAAAACTAAAAATATATCTTTCTAAGGCAGTTTTTTTACTTCTTCTGCGTCATCACAAGTCTATGGATGGCTGCCAAATTGTTGCCTGAAAATGGGCAAGCGCTTATGACAACCGCAAAAAAGTGTCACTTGCAGAGTGTATAAAGCCTGATGACGTAAAATGCAGCATTAAAAAAACTTTACCCCAAGAACAGGATATCGAGCGTAATGTATTTATGGACATCTATCTTTGTCATTCTCTTATCGCAGCATTCATCAGAACTGTAAATTGCACCTTTCAGTCCCAGATGGTGCAATCCCAAGGCACAACTCCTAATGCGCTTGCTAATTAAATTTGCGCTAGCTTAGCGTCGTCCCACATCTTCACTTTCCCTGGCACTCGGTGATGAATAAGAGGGTATGGCTGTATGAGTAGCCTGAATAAGTAACAAAAAATAATAGCATGATGGCAAATTGCACTACCGGAAAGCACACATAACAAAAACATTCTAAAAAAAAATCACCCTTACGCGTAGCGACACCACGGCAACGCTCATTATGTCAAGAAAGTACGCGCACCTTTGGGAATCTTTTATACCTAAACAGCAGACCTTTGTAGTAATCGCGAACTTACTTTTGTCCTGACGTACTTTTGTCATTGTGCTCTACCACTGATATTTAAAAGTCAAGGCTGCGGAGCTTTTTCATATATATAGGCCTGCTTGTCAGAAGAATATTCCTGGGAAGATTTAACATTTTGTGCCCTGCATTTTCATTCAATCACTGTCTTTAGGCTTGACTTCATAACGTATGTAATGAGACTTCTGCTTCTATTGACACGCATATTTTGTACCAACTCCATTAAACATGATTTCAAGAGTTTGTACCAACGTCTTCCGCTGTCTTTTTTCACTGTTTCTACACCTCCCGTGCTCTAACGTGTTACATTTCCTCTATAGCTTTTTGTTTTTCCTGGAACAAGCAATCAGTTACTTTTTTTTACACCTCCAAAAGCTTTTAGTCAACCACTTCCTTCTGCGTTTCAGAATATTCAGGAAACGCTGTTTTAAAAAATTTAATGTGTAGAGATTCGACCGAAGATGTTGAAGTGAACGGCTGGAGTGGATACCTCCGGTCACACTGGAACGCAAGTCTACTTAGGGTAAGGGCCTCTCAATTCTAAAGACCTCATTTTAAAGCCACGCCCTTTAGAAAGCGCTTATATATATGGTTAACCCGCAAACTCTATTATATGTATATATATATATATATATATATGTATGAGATCTAACAGACAGTAATGCCAAGGAATGTGCAGGAGAAGCTATTAGAACCAATGGAATGTAAATAAGAAAAAAGAAAAGTGGATGAACAAATAACCAGCCGTGAGCAGGAATTGAACCTACGACCTTAGAATAACGCGTTCGATGCTCTAACCACTGAGCTACCACAGCGGCCTTCCCTCCATCCGCTTTTTTGGGTTTATATGTGAATTTAGAAGTATGAGTGACAGTCGGCGCCATCTATAAAGCCATGCGACGAGTGTGAACCACTATTTTATGCGCATGTTTGGTGTCAAGTAGCACGTAAACTTATTACGAGCGGGAAGCTGATTAATAGTTCCTCGTATAGAACCTAATGACACCAAGTCTGCCAGTACGAGACCCTCGTTAAATGAAATAAGGGAAAGAAGTGTATACCTGAGGGCTCGTTTCTCCTTGTTTGGACACAATATTAATGAGATCTGACAGTAATGCCAAGGAATGTACAGGGGAAGTTATTAGAACTAATGGAATGTAAATAAGAAGAAAGAAAAGCCGATGAAAAAATAACCAGCAGTGAGCAGGAATCGAACCTACGACCTTCCAATAACGCGTTCGATGCTCTAACCACTGAGCTACCACAGCGGCCTTCCCTCTAGCCACTTTTTTGGGTTTATATGTGAATTTAGAAGTAGGAGTGACAGCACCATCTATAAAGCCAAGCGACGAGTGTGAACCACACTTTTATGCGCATGTTTGGCATCACGTAGCACGTGAGCTTATTACGTGCGGGAAGCTGATTAATAGTCCCTCGTATACAACCTAATGACACCAAGTCTGCCAGTACGAGACCCTCGTTAAATGAAGTAAGGGAAAGAAGTGTATACCTAAGGGCTCGTTTTTTTGAGCCCTTAATGAGGGTCTCGTACTGGCAGACTTGGTGTCATTAGGTTGTATACGAGGAACTATTAATCAGCTGCCTGCTCGTAATAAGTTTACGTGCTACATGACACCAAACATGCACATAATAGAGTGGTTCACACTCGTCGCTTGGCTTTATAGATGGCGCAGACTGCCACTCCTACTACTAAACTCACATATAAACCTAAAAAAGTGGATGGAGGGAAGGCCGCTGTGGTAGCTCAGTGGTTAGAGCGTTGAACGTGTTATTCGAAGGTCGTAGGTTTGATTCCTGCTCACGGCTGGTTACTTTTTCTTCCACTTTTCTTTCTTATTTACATTCCATTGGTTCTAATAACTTCCCCTGTACTTTCCTTGGCCTTACTGTCTCTTAGATCTCATTATTATTCTGTCAAAACACGGAAAAACGAGCCCTTAGGTATACACTTCTTTCTTTTATATATATATATATATATTTATATATAATGAGATCTAACGCACAATGATGCCAAGGAATGTATAGGGGAAGTTATTGGAACAAATGTAATGTAAATAGTAAGAAAGAAAAGTGGGTGAAAAAATAACCAGCCGTGAGCAGGAATCGAGCCTACGACCTTCGAATAACGCGTTTGATGCTCTAACCACTGAGCTATCACAGCGGCCTTCCCCCAACCCACTTTTTGGGGTTTTTATGTGAATTTTAAACGTGGGAGTGTCAGTCAGCGCCATCTGTAGCCAAGCGGCGAGTGTGGAACATCATTTTATAAGCCTGTGTGGCGTCACGTAGCACGTGAACTTATTACGAACGGGCAGCTGACGAATGGTCCCTCGTATACAACCGATAGTCCTTCGTATACAAGAGTCCCTCGTTAGAACTCTCTGTTAATTGGTTGCCAGCCCACAATGGCTCAGGGTTACATTAGTTTCCAATATCGTTAGAGTCCATCAAAATGTTGCCAAGATCAATAAGCCCGAGTAAGTAATTGCGCATGAATATTTGCAAACAGTGGCGGTCATGGTGCGTCCGGAGGCTGGCTCACAGAGAGCTTTAGCGATCGGAAAGGAAACACTGCTGTGCTAGTTGGTTTCTTACCTTCAGAAAACCCATAGGCGGGGATACATATGAACATAGGGCCAAGTAAAAACACAGTATTTTAGCTACTCGCAACAGAATTTTCACATCCCAACTCGTGCTTTATATGAAAACGTCCACTTGGCACGACTTACAAAGTTGCATCTCAATATCAACTGTCTAGAAGGAGACACGCTCTCTCTTATTGCAAGCTGACTAGGCCGCAGTAGTCCGCAGTAGCCTAGTATTTGGCAGTCCAGGACACCCCTGAACGCGTGGAGCGCCACTGTCTTTCAATACCGGAGTCGGCGTGCACAGCCAGCAACTGCGGAAGACCCCTCTTCGGGTGGTGTCTGATCACAGTAGGGCTGCACGAAATAAAGTTGCTCGAAGTTCCTCGACCTTTATTCCAAGGTTGTTCTGCTGGCTCTTAAGTTCCATGAACTAAACACCAAATTTTACTCATCCAAATAATGCACCCGAGTTTCGGTGAAATTTGATCATGTAATACTGGTTCGGTCGTCATGTGTATCAGTGAAAATGAGAACCATTCATTGTTTTCGTTCTTTCATATCATGCATTATTTCAATTCTCATTGCCTCATCACCACTTTGAGGGAAATGCCCGAATGTCTGAGAGGAAGCTCGAGACATACGAGAGAAGTTTTGAAACGCTTATGAATTGCGCTTGAAAAAAACTTCATGAGATACTTTATTGATTGCCAAAAGTATCGATGGTACAATAAGTGCAATAAACAGCTGAAAAAATTGAAAAGCATGCACCACCACTAATTGACAGGTCCTGTACAATCCGGTTCTCATTCAGGGACTTCCTTTGTTTTATTCGTATCGGTCCAATCAGCCCACTTCGTGCATCAAGTTGAAGTTTCACTTTGTTACAGAAGTGGGAGAACAGCAAGGTTTTGGCAGACCCTAACGCAAACGGGTTCACGACATGTTTTGGGAACAAAGCTTCCCAAAGAATGCTGACAGGAGTCGGCTTGTCACATTTCAAACGATGGCATGTCTGTGATTTTTATTGACGCTGCCTGTGCCAAAACAGTCTGCCTCACACCACAGCGTGCGAAAGCTTTCGCGCGTGGAAATCAAGCGATCGACCAATTACGTCACAAACAGGTATGACGGGGTGCTCGCGAAGCGCACCCTCTCTCGTCAGCTCTCAAATGAAGGGTTGGAACTCAGCCAAGCGCAACATTCCTCGAAACAGAGAGCTAGTCATTGAGGAGTGTGCCGCAGACGGAGATGAAATCACACGTAGTTGTGCAAGTCTGTAATGTTTCCACAAAGAACTGCTCGCTTTTATTCTATACTAAAAGTTGCCAGGCTGCAACATATACAGTGGATAAGGTATATGCGGTGATGAACTGGTGATTAGTGTGTGAATTTAATGAACTTGTTGTGGTTGTCGAGACTACATGACTGTAGTCATGTGGCAGATTGCATGATATCTGGTTGTAGCGATTTTGGTCATTGGTAGCTAGCACTGTTTGCCTCGTCAATGTGGCTGAACGCAGCCACCGTCTCCAATGTAAATGTGCCTGCAGAGATACTCAAAGTCGTACAGCTTGGCCCACGGCCAACTCGTATCAATACGAAATATACGTGGCCATGTGTATTTGTATGATGGACAAAAAAATAACTGATATACGACAGAAAGTTTGCGCACGTTGTTTATATCAGATGTTTTGTATTACACAAGATCAAATTATGGCTAGTGGTCAAAAACTTAAAAAGCCACGGTCAGGTTTCTTCAAGAAGTATTTGAAAAAAAAAACGAAAGTTTTTACTGTAGGAGTGCCATGTGTTCTTAATAGCAATTACTGCAAAGTGCGAAATTGTACGAATGCTTCTTCGCACATTAGTGAGAGCCCTTCAAACAAAAGGTCAATAATCTATAATATGGCTGCACAAAGCCACAAAAGTAACGGTAGAGACTGAAAGAAGCCGATCGTCGCAATAAAAGCCTACAGAATTCATAACCCGGCTAGTTAGTGACAGTCATTCGAACTCTTCGTACTACAGTCGATGTTGTTTGAAGCATAATGTTATTATTTGAATCTGTTCATATTTAATAAGTTTTAAAGATTCATCGGCTCAGCTTACATGCCAAAAAGGAGACGCGAATTGCAGTTTAGGAAAGTAATACCAGAAAAGTCAACTCGTTAAGTATATAACTATATGTTCACCGTTTTTAGTTGACATGCTTGAAATGATGCTTTCTTTATGTGTTTTTGCACGTAGTTATTTCCTACATTTATTCTGGCCGCGTTCAGTTTCCTATCAGGCAGGAATACTGATGTTCAAGGCGACGTGGCAGTGGCAGTTGCACTGTTGTTTTGTATCTTGAACTACACGTCGTAATATAGCTTAAACGGGTGAAGTAGCTTTGAAATACTTATGAGCAAAATTTTGTTTGTAAATGAGAGGTGCTTAAGGAATAAAAGTATTAGCACAAAAATTACAACCCCCTCCATAACGTGTCTATTCTCTTATATGTGTACGTATACTGTGTCCCAGCGTACGCTTGAACTTACTGCTCTCATTATCGTTCAAATTGAGTTCACGGAACAACAGATTTACGGCTTTTAGTTCATCTGCTTCAGGCACTGTTGTATGAGACATTCGTGTTTCTTTTTAGGTTTCAATACAGGAAGCAAAAGCCGACAAGGCTGTGTGCGAACAGTGTGGAAGATCGTTTAACCTGGCGAGATTTCGCCATGATGGCTATATTCTGTTGCTTTACCATGCCCGGAATAAGAAGGTACCTTTTGTGAATAAAGTGCTGAAATAGACAATTGGCTTAACAACAATTGTTGTTGGGTGATTTATTTGCTTTTTGTATCAGAGTTTTTTATTTGTCATCTACTTAATTGACGTTATTGAGTGCACGCAGTTTCGTAACCTCTGAAATTTGGAATGTACATTACTTATTCTGATTTGATTTAGGTGTAACACGAGAGCATGTGTTGAGAATACTCTTTATAATAACTACGCTGCTCACCGAAGTCAGACGAAGTCTCTCGCGCATCGCAGTGTAAAACATTGTAATAGTTCCTAGGCACAATCAAGAATGTGGCTCCACACCACCGATGCCCGTTGGGCTTTCAAGCGAGATGATCTCGCTCCTTGCACTCGCCATCTCTCACCAGAAGAAGGCACGAAAGAACAAATTTATCTCAAGCACTAGCTCTTAGCACCACCTTGGAAAAACCTATGGGCCTTGAAGATGTGGTGAAACACTATCCTGCGAGGTCGTCATATATGTACATAAGGTACAGAAGGGGTGCAGTGCGAAAAATAAATTTCTGGTTTTTGTTAGAAGGCCCACACTTTTACTGGTCCACTGCATTACTCACTCAAAAATAGCACAGCAGATAAGATGGGGAAGCACCGTTATTTCGGTTTTTTAAAATCTTTCATTATGTTATAACTTCATCTTTGTGAAAATATAAAGATTTATTGCCCACCCAATTGCGAACTTCGCTTTTCAAGACATGATGTTTTATCTACCAAACGTGTTACAACAATCGGTCGCAGGCGGAACTCCGAACGGTAGAAACTTCTCTGTTGTTGATGAATGCTATAGTACGATCAGCACAGGCCACGGGTGACATAGTCCGTCCAAGATACAACACCAACACGTGAGATAAAGCTGGAAACTTGAATGATTGATATGTGGGGTTTAACGTCCCAAAAGCACCATATGATTATGAGAGACGCCGTAGTGGAGGGCTCCGGAAATTTCGACCACCTGGGGTTCTTCAACGTGCACCCGAATCAGAACACAAAGGCCTACAGCATTTCCGCCTTCATCGGAAATGTAGCCGCCGTAGCCGGGATTAGATCCCGCGACCTACGGGTCAGCAGCCGAGTACGTTAGCCATTCGACGACCGTTTTGGGGCTAAGTTCAGAAGTTCAATAAAGTATGTCTTCAAGCGGACGCTTTTCACAGATAAGCACATTACCGCTGGCCGCGACTGTGATCAGTGCATAAAAAGTGCTGCTTCTGCTTTGACCTTTTCTGCCCTGAGCCCTAGTTTTCTCAGTGGAGAGTTTCGTGTTTAATAACTCGGTTGCGTTTTTCGCACCATCGCATGCACGTGGCCCATGTTTACTTGTGAACTAGGACATGGAGACAAGGCACAAAAGAAACAAAAGCGAGACAACCAATGCTTTTCGTTCTTTTGTTGGTTTATCTCAGTGCGCTGCTTCACAAGTAAATATGAACTGTTACCGTCACCCAACATGCAACGTTACTGAACAACCATGTGATCTTTAGCATTTTGGCTGCTACAGTTATAAGTTACGCACATGCACCGCGTTGAGCCGTCCGTGAAACTCATTTCTCAGTCGATTTTTTTATGTTAGGAAGAAATATGCCTTATGCATTCGATTGTGGAGATAGGTTGTGGAGATAGGTTTTAGAAAGGCTTACCCTAAAGATCAACGTAGAAGGGACGTCATGCTCTCCACTGTCATCGCGCACAAAGACGCTACGGCCGGGTTCAGCGACTCTCTGGCACGGCGCAGAGATGGCACTCGAGGTAGGTGATCAACAAACACGGGTTCATTTAACCAAGATACAGCACGATGCCTCTGTCCAGGAACCACGTTCGGGTGTCGTCCTTTGAGCTGGCGTAAACATTGCGGAGTTTGGTGGTTTAATCACTGTATTTGATCGCTGCCACATGTTCCGACTAGCTAAGCCAGGCGTCCACATCTTCAAACAGTTATCCGTTAAAGGGACCCTCTAACACTTTTTACGACTTCATAGTTTTACATGTTTTTTAGCTAGATGTGTACACTTGACCACTTAAGACATAAGTGCCGCAAGAATGGCAGTGATAGGGCCAAGCAGGGCAAAGTTATTCAGTGTAGAGATGTCAAAATACAATGACATAGGTGCTTACCCTCAATTCAATTTGACGGGCTCACCTTACCATGTTTCCCTCGCGCACTGAAGTTGAAGGCTGCCCAATGAAGTGAACTGAAAGCCCTACCGTACAGGAAGCTCGCCTGACATATTTCCTGTTACGTCCAGCGTATTAGGACGCCGTTGCGATGGTTACAAACAATTTGGTACTCGAAGAGAGAACAAGAAGTGCGAAACAAGCCAGCCCACTGGCGCTTCTATAATGTTTAGTACCTTTACTGAGCATTCTATTCGCAATGATATCTATCTATCTATCTATCTATCTATCTATCTATCTATCTATCTATCTATCTATCTATCTATCTATCTATCTATCTATGCCCTATTACATTTTTATCTTTTAGTTCTTTCAAATAACGGTGCCCGGAGCATCGCCGGTTCGTTTCCTCCAGCACATTGTGTTCAGCGCATTCTTTGAACAGTTTGTGGCGATGTGGCGATGTGGCGATGACTTTTAACGGTACATTTATGCAATCTTATGGAGGCAACCTTCCGGCGTCACTTCTGCTCGCAGTAGTTCTAGCGAGCGCCACGACAAGTTATAGAGTCGGCACCAATCTTTTCAAGCATTAGAGGGCGTCTTTAAAAAGACTAGTTATCACCAGGTTCTTGCACAGTGTAATAGAGGGCGTAGATGACGTACTAGTTTCCATGGCGCCTTGAGGTGAAGTCAGAGTCGCTCTGTTGATAAGCTATTCCGGTATCTCTGTTGGTAGGCCTCCTTCGTGGCGGCTTGCTCTGTGCCCTGGTGTGTTCACGAACACAGCACTTGTGTTCCTAATACTGGACGGGCTCTTCCGCATGGGGTGAGTCGACGTACCCCGCCCTTCCACCAGTATTTCACGCCCAAGACATTCTTGCGTATTACTGATCAATGAACTCGGTGAGGAAGCGGCTCAGTCTGATCCTCTTCGTTCTCTTCCACATGTGGTTCTCCAACGTGAAACTGTGCTAATATATATATATATATATATATATATATATATATATATATATATATATATATTATATTGTTACAGCGAGCTGTGATGAAATGGCTTTATTTAAAAGAAGTGAGCGATGGTCGTTCACGGCAGCACACTGCGATCGTGCCAAGACTCTTCGTCTTCTTCTCCTTCTCTTCTCTACCTTTTACTAGTCTGTTACATTCCCCCGCAAGCAGACGAAGCCCGTAGGGCGAGTTATGATGCACAAGGAGTGTAGAAAGGTTTCAGGCGAGCAACGTGAGTGAGCTGCGTTCTGCTCGATCGTCGACCATTGGACAAAAGACGAGCTATTACGTAAGTGAGCTAGCTTAGACGCTCCAAAACTACAAATGGGCCTGAATATTGTGACAGAAGCTTTTGACACAATCCACGCTTGCGTTGCGGTGTCCAAAGTAACACCAAGTCACCTTTTTCGAATAAAACCGGTTCGTGACGGTCGTCGTATCGTTCCTTCGAACGACGTTGAGAGGCCAGAGTACAAAGACGAGCGATTCGACGGGCTTCTTCTGCGAGGCACAGGGTGTTTGATACAGAGTCGTCATTGTGTAAAATGAAGGGTAAGAAAGTGTCTAGAGGGCTCAGTGGCAACCTGGCGTACAAGAGATAAAATGGGCTGAAGTTCGTTGTTTCATGTTTCGTCGTGTTGTACGCGTACGTGATAAATAGCAGCACTTCATCCCAGTTCTTGTGATTGGATGAAACGTACATGGCAAGCATGTTGGTCAGCGTTCTGTTTGTCCGTTCAACGAAGCCATTCGTCTGCGGATGATACGGTGTGGAATGACAGAACTGTGTCGTGCACATGCGTAGTAATTCTTCAACGGCATCAGCAGTGAACTGGTGGCCACGGTCGCTGATAATAACACGTGGTGGGTCATGGCGAAGGACCGCGGAGTCAAGCAAGAAGTCCGCCACGGATGCAGCGGTAGAAAAGGGAATAGCTGCGGTTTCAGCATACCGCGTAAGATGATCTACGCAGACAATTATCCAACGCTTCTTATTGTTAGATAACGGGAACGGACCCATATTGTCAATTCCTACTTGTTCAAAAGGTGTGCTGGGTGGTGTTAACGGCTGAAGGGGATCTGGTGTAGCGGTGGCCGGGCGCTTGTGACGTTGGCATGTCTCGCAGCTAGCGACGTAACGCTTCGTCGTTTCGTACATCTTGGGCGAGTAAAAGCGTTCCTGCGTGCGGTTCAGCGTTCTAATGAAGCCGAAGTGACCGGACGTCGCATCGTGATGCATGGCACGTAGAACATCGGAGCGAAGGCTCTCGGGGACAACTAGAAGAAAACGTTGCTCCAGGCCTGGAGTAGTTAGTTTTATAAAGCAACTTGTCTCGGACCGCAAAGCGACCACTGTGTTGAGAGGCACGCGTGGCGGCAAAAAGAGGATCCAAGTTGAGATCGTTGCGTTGTTCTCTCTGGAAATCAGCCGCGTTAGGGAACGTGCTTGTAACAGCAGCAAGGCAGTCGTCAAAATTCTCAGCATCGCAGTCGGTAGTCGCAAGAGGAATCCGGGAGAGGCAGTCTGCGTCAACGTGACGACGGCCACTCTTGTTCGACACCATAAAGTCGTATTCCTGAAGTCGCAGCACCTAACGTGCGAGGCGGCCAGAGGGGTCACGCAAACCGACCAGCCAGCATAACGAATGGTGATCGGTAATTATCTTAAATGTCCTCTCGTAAAGATAACAACGAAACTTCTGTATGGCGAAAACAGCTGCCAGACATTCCTGTTCCGTAACTGGGTAATTGCTTTGAGATTTGCTCAGGCAACGGCTGGAATATGCCACGACATGTTCTGCGCCATTGTGACGTTGTACAAGCACCGCGCCTACACCGATACCACTAGCGTCAGTGTGGACCTCAGTCGGGCAAGATGGATTGACGTGACGCAACAGTGGTGCTGACGTTAGTGAAACCTAAGTTGTGAGAATGCAGCGTCACACTCTGGTGTCCAGTTGATAGTTGCATCCTGTCACAAGATGTTTGTCAGCGGGTGCATGATCTCCGCAAATCGTGGAACAAAACGACGAAAATATGAGCATAGGCCGACAAATGAGCGAAGTTCTCGTGCGGACTGCGGTGATTTAAAAGAGCTCACTGCTTCTATCTTGTGAGGATCGGGTCTGACGCCATCCTTGTTGACCAAGTGTCCCAGCACGACAGTTTCACGTTCCCCAAAGAAACATTTTTCAGAATTCAGATTTTTTTGGTGCAGTCGAGAACAATACTGAGACGGTTGTTATGTTTCTCAAACGTACGGCCAAAGATCACAACATCGTCAAGGTAGCACATGCATATCTCCCATTTTAGACCACGTAATACTGTGTCCATAAATCTTTCAAAGGTGGCTGGAGCATTACAAAGGCCAAAAGGCATGACATTAAATTCAAATAAGCCATCCGGAGTTATGAAAGCAGTCTTTTCTTTGTGGTCGAGTTCCATAGGTATTTGTCAATAACCTGACCGCAAATCAAGCGTTAAAAAATAGGAAGCGGCATGCAAGAAATCTATGACGTCGTCAACCCGCGGTAAGGGATATACATCTTTCTTCGTCACAGTGGTTAGACACCTGTATTCTACGCAGAATCTCCAGGAACCATCCTTTTTCCTGACAAGAATTACCGGGCCTGCCCACGGGCTGGACGGCTCTTGCAGGACACCTTTGTTCAGCATGTCCTTTACTTGTTCGGCGATAACTTTGCGCTCAGAGGATGACACTCGGTAGGGTTTTTGGCGGATGGGTTGTGCAGAGCCGGTGCCTATTCTGTGACGAGCGCGGGACGAGGGTAACTGAGGGGGTGCATCTCTATGTTTGAAGTCGAAAGCAGCAACATGCCGGGAAAGGACCTGCACCAGCGCTTGCCGTTCCGTCGTACTGAGACTCTTGCTGATCATAGCGAGCATTAGATCTTCATTATGGCGAATATCACAAAGAGAGGAAAAGGTGGGGAGGTCCGTGCCTATTTCTGCTATCGAGTTGCATGAGGCTTCATCCAAGAGAGCTATCTTCATCCCGCGAGGAAGCACAACCGGCATGGCAGAACAGTTCAGCGCCCACAATGTTGCTACTGCTTTTGTCATGCACAAAACAGAACAACGCACAAGTATGTCCTTCTTCAATCAGTTCTTGCGTAGAGGCCCCACTTACGAAGTCAACACAAGCATCATCAACCACTGTGGAAGAGACTCGAACGGGTGTCAGGCACCAAGATGGTGCTATCACTTCATCAATCACACTAATTGTGTTCCTGTTTTCGCCACGGTAGCCTTCTTCAGAAAGCGACGGTAGAAACAAATTGTTTAGTGATATTTCCCCGCTACCACAGTCAACGGAAGCACCGCATTGCTCCAGGAAATTGATACCAAGAATGACATCATGCAAACAACGAGATAGAACCAGAAATTCCGATACAAATACTTTTCCAGCCAATGAAACACTGACAACACATACACCAAGAGGATTAATCCACTCGCCGCCTACACCACGAAAGGTGATTATATCGTCCGATGAAAACAAAACTTTGCGACATAAGCGGTTTATGAGGGCGAGGCTCATCACAGACACAGTCGCCCCAGGGTCAACTAACGCCATCGTCGGTATTCCATCAATCAACACATTCACTTTGTTTTTGATCATAACAATAGGCAGAGGTATATCTTGCAAAGACCGTCCGGCGACCTCACCTCTATTGGCATCGGATGCTGGTTTCCCGGCGGCGGAGAAGAATGACGCAGAGGAGACGGCGAGCGACGAGAACGGTTGGATTGTGGTGTCAAACTCCGCTCGGATGCTGGAGAATCACTGCGTCTGGTCTCGAGCAAAAAACGGTTTCTCGGAAACAAGTCGGTTGTCCGCAGGTCATATGAAGCACCAGGTCTTGGTGGCGAAGACATGGCTGGTGTCGTTCGTGATTCGCGGCGTTGTTGGCGGCGATACCGAGCGATATGCCCAGTGAAACCATAGTTGTAGCACACGGGATTGATTGATTCGTGGGGTTTAACGTCCCAAAACCACCATTTGATTATGAGAGACGCCGTAGTGGAGCGCTCCGGAAATTTTGACCACCTGGGGTTCTTTAACGTGCGCCCAAATCTGAGCACACGGGCCTACAACATTTCCGCCTCCATCGGAAATGCAGCCGCCGCAGCCGGGAATCGAACCCGCGACCTGCGGGTCAGCAGCCGAGTACCTTAGCCACTAGACCACCGCGGCGGGGCGTAGCACACGGGAGGGTCACGGTATATACTATATTCATTGGAATGAATCCTGGGCCGCTGCTGTCGGCGAGGAAGTTCGTTATCACGCGATGAACGGGTTTCTGCCACTCTCTGGAATCCATTGTATTCGACGTAAGTTACATCTTGGTAGTAAGGTTGGTACTGTCCTTGCCGCAGTGAGACGTAGTCCGGCTGAGAGTCCTGAGTATAAGAATGCGGCTGTGCTCCTCGTGATCGTGCGCTATAGGCAGGGTCTCTATCGTATAGACGTGGCTGATACTGAGGTGTAGCATCAGAATCCTCAAAGCTCTCCGCCACTCGGTGTGAGGAGAATGAAGCAACGTTTCGCTCGAACTCTGGTAGCTGGTAGGGAAGATGAGGGCTTGGGCGGTTTGCCACTTGCGCGTACAGGTCGAGTTCTTCACGTACTATTTGCCGGATTGTTGATGCAAGATCAAGCGCCTGGTTGCTGTCTATACTCGCGATGGTCGTCACATTGGGTATCCGGCCGAACTTCGGCGTGATGCGCCTCGTCTTTGGTTGCTCAAACGTGCGGCAATGGCGAATGACATCGGTGACAGATGTCAAGGTGTCTTTCGCGATGAGGAAACTGTAAACATCCTCGGCGATTCCTTTTAGATTTTACCCGACTTTGTCTTCCTCAGACATTCCGGAGTCAATGGTCCTACATAGCATTATGACTTCCTCAGTGTAGGTCGTGCAAGTTTCACCTGGCACTTCAGCGCGTTGCATTAGCGTCTGTTCTGCTCCTTTCTTTATTGTTGTTGGGTCGCCGAAACGCTCTTTGATTTCAGAAACGAATCTGTCCCGCGTCGTCAGCGTTTCCTCCCGATTCTCGTACCACATTAATGCAGTGTCCGTCAGAAAGAACGCGACGTACAAAAGCTGAGAAGTGGCATCCCATTTGTTAGCGGCGCTCACCCGTTTGTAATGAATGAGCCAAGCCCCTATGTCTTCATCTGGTCTGCCGGCAAAGGGACGAGCATCTCTCAGTTGTGGAGCCGAACTGGTCGGCGCAGAAGTCGAGATGGGTTGGTGTTCATTTGCGTTGTGGGTCATGTCTAGCCCAGATGGATTCGATGGAAGTCCAGCAATGCGACGGCTCCATCGAAGAACTTACGGTTCACCCTCCGTCTTCGGGTGTCGATTACCCAGCACCTCCACCACAACTGTTACAGCGAGCTGTGATGAAATGGCTTTATTTAAAAGAGGTGAGCGATGGTCGTTCGCGGCAGCACACTGCGATCGTGCCAAGGAAGGTTCTTCGTCTTCCTCTCCTTCTCTTCTCTGCCTTTTACTAGTCTGTTACATTATATATATATATATATATATATATATATATATATATATATATATATATATATATATATATATATATATATATATATATATATATATATATATATATATATATATATATATATATATATATATATATATATATATATATATATATAGGTGTGTGTGTAGGTACGCGCGAATCAAACAAATGATACGCCCTCTCATTAACGTTTTGCCGAAATAGCCGCGAAAAATTTATTACGCGTTTTGCGAAACATTAGGGCTGCTATTGTCTGGGGAGCACACAGATATTGGCGGTTCTATAAAAAAATGACCCGAGACAAAAGGCACGGTCCCGGGCGTGTAGCAATAAATGTTTTCTGCTCAGTGATGTTTGTCGAGAAGCTTTTGCCCATTTAGTATTCGTTCGATTCGCAGCATAAAGCAATTATTTGGTAAAAGGCGCTCTTTCGCAAGCACAAGCATTTGCGCCGTAATTGAAACGAGCCTAATTTTATAGCCATAAAATACAGAGACTGTAGAGGCAGCTAATATAATAATAATGGTTTTACTTCGGTGAGTATTTCCGAGAAGTACCTAATCAGCCATGGCTCTGGAAAGCAGCAATTTAGCGGAAGCTTCGGATGGCAGGAAAAATATAAAGAAACAATAGAAAAGAGATTCATGAAGCTCAGTAGAAATAATGGCTGCACTATACGGCTACACCATTTACAGAGCAGTGTTCCTCTCGGCGCCTATTACGCCACGAGACACCGACTATGCCATCGATGTCGGTAATTTTTGTTCGTCTTGTTTCATTGACATGCCACTCGTCAGCATCTTAAAAGTAAAAGCTTTTACTGGAAGAGCAAATAAAATATTATGGTCTCTCTGTATGCAGTGCACTAATTAACTGCCCTCTTAGAGTGGCAAGTAATATTTAAAAGCTCGCCGGCATTGTATGAGATGAACATGCCTACGTATCTAAAGTATGACAATGTTGTCGTCACGTCAAAACGTTTGATGTCATTATATAGCGGGCCCTTTTGCTATTCAGCAGTGTAGTTCCCACCCTTTTAAAAACTGCAAGTTTTTCTGCCCTATTTATGTTCAGTAATAATAATTGTGTTTTAACGCTCCAAAATCACCATATGATTATCAGAGATGCCGTAGGGTAGGACTCTAGAAATTTCGACCACGTGTGGCTCTTTATTATGACGCAAATCTGAGCACACGGAGTATTTGAAGTTTAAAAATGCTA
The DNA here is from genome assembly GCF_043290135.1 of Rhipicephalus microplus. Classification (NCBI taxonomy): domain Eukaryota; kingdom Metazoa; phylum Arthropoda; class Arachnida; order Ixodida; family Ixodidae; genus Rhipicephalus; species Rhipicephalus microplus. Next base: position 125,088,467 of record NC_134700.1, read on the forward strand.
GAAAACTTTTTGAGCTTCGATTTTTAGCAAAAAGAACTGCAATACGTGAAACTAAACCCTGGACGTCTGAGCTATGTGTATTAAAAGCGGCAAGAAAGGCGTGATAAACCTGAAAATCAGTGTCAGCCTTGCGCTAAACGTCAAAAAGCGCGTTAACATAACGTTGCACCAAGTGGCACTTATGGTGTCGATGAGCTCTAAAGTACATTACAGAGATGGTGAAGTGAAAGAGGAATATTAGAGTGATAAACAAGGCTGCCAGTGGCATAGCAGCCGACCACGCTTCTCGATGTTGAAGATGAAACCAATGGCGGGAGCGCGAGTGCTGTGAAAACGCCCTTAGCGTTTCTGAGCGCGCCAACCTATTTTACATGGCACATTTAGAACGAGCACCCAACCCCCGTATTCTAGTACGCCCCTTCACTCAACGCTCCACCTTCACTTGAGAAAGCCGATGGGTGCGCCATCTCTAGCCAGGAAAAAACACTGCATATCAGTGATAATTTGCTGCTCTTCTTGAGTAGTGCAGCGCATTTTTCAGCCGAGCAGCGACGCAGTGCGCAGCTCCGTCAAGTGAAGGGTGAAAGTCGAGTCGAGGAGCGTTTGTAAATACTGGGGTTAGGCTACATAGCCACGCCATTCAATTTTTCAGGGGAGACGCTCCATATAGCGGGACCCGTTCGTCTCTCGTAGTCGTAGTAGTAGTGTATAACCAGCCTTATATTTGGACCTCGAAATTGGTGCCGGTGAGCGATTTCTTCTGTGCGTTGCTGGACAATAAAAAAATTCGCAGCGTGCGCGTTAACTAAAAGGCCAATTCTCCTGTCTCTCATTCTCCCTTAGTAGCCATTGGTATGTACATTGAGAACTATCTGACAAGAAAGGGTTGCTGCGTTATACTCGCTGCGCGTAACCTCCTTGATTTTAGGAAGGTTTAGCGAGCGTTGCACCGCAGTGCCATGAATACAGTGAACTAGTATATTCCATGAACTCGAAGTCGTTGAAGGTGGGAAGTAGACACGAAGCGCAAGCCGTAAGAAAGTGTGCGTGTGCCTCCTTTCGTTCAGTCCTTGGAATGTCCGCTGGATGGCGGTGTTTCTATAAGAGGAATATATGAATAAAAGATGCGAGATTGTGGTACTTGGAGTGTTGAATATGTGGACGAACGGACTCACAGACAGATACATGGACGGACGCACGGATGGCTGCACGGATGGATGAACGCATGGACGGACGCAGGAGTAGATGCACGGACGAACGCAGGGACAGATGCACAGATGAACGTGCGGACGCGAGGACAGAAGCATGCACGGACGGGTGGGTACGAAACGGGCGGCCACACAGACGCACGCATGGACGGACGGAGGCAAGAACGAATGGACGGACGGATGCTTCGCCCCACTCTCCATCATTCACTCCGTGGATTTTTCTGCCATTTTTTTAGCAATAATAGCGGTGGTCACTGTCGTCGGCCAGCGGTAATCTGCTTATCTGTGAAAAGCGTCCGCTTGAACACATACTTCATTGAACTTAAGAACTTAGCCCTTCAGAGCTTAGCCCTTCCCGCCTGGTAAGTGATATGTATGTTCAATAATGGTATATTATCTGACCTTAGCACTATTGAGGGCAAGAGTTCAAACGGAGAGGAGGCCTTCAATGAAGCGGTGTGAACATTATAGATGCGAAGCAGCTCTTTGACTGACCTATGTTACGCTGTCCCTCCGTACACCCCCACTGTGCATGCGCGTATCTCGAGTCCCGAGCTGTCTAAGAAATGCACCATCGAGACTGTCGCTCCCCTCTCTCGCACCTAACAATGCTGACGCAGGTAGCGTCTGCTAGTAAAAAATGGACAGATTCAACGTACAGTGCGAATCGATGATATGCGAATTACGAATGAGAAATGTTGACATGTCACTGTAAATTCAGCACAACGTTGCGAGGTGGCGGTAAATCATGCCGTACCTGCATTCCGTGTCATGATTATCTTGCTTGGATGTATCTTTTACCTTTGTCATCTATTCACGTCACGTGATACCAAATTCAGTATATGTGAAGCTACCGAAACAGCCGCGAGCACGCTACGAGCATGGTATGTTGTCACGTTCATACATGACACGCGTGTCAGGATTATCATGTTTGCACTCGTTATGTTTTTCGGCATCCATAACGTCACGTAACACCAAATTTTTCATATGTGGAGCTAGCTAAACGGCCGCGAGCGCATCCTGAAGGGCCAATTATACTCCATTGTAGAGCTGATGTGCGCGCACGGGTGCACAGCGACCCTACGTAAGTAAAACGCGAGAACTCTATAGTCTGACGCCAAGCGCGACCAGCGTCCGTCGGTGCGGCCTGATGGCAACCGGCGCGACATGCGACATGATGCACTTCGCGCCGATGCGTTACCCATACAACACTGGGTCTCCTCTTTTCGTGACGAAGGGACGCCGGACGTTCTGAAACGCGCGTGCATCAAAGCGAAGGAGCGCGGCGCGTACCTTCGAGTAATGGCAGGACTAGCGCATGGCGCGGCAACGCTGGCGTGACGCGATGAAATGAACGCCGATGAGCACGCGCGCAGCGTCACGTCTAAATGTATTGCCGCCTTGACTGTCGCATGTAGTCACGTTCTCACATGACACGCATCTCATGATTATCATGTTTGACCCAGGTACATACCTTCGTCATCCATTGGCGTCACGTAATACCAAATTTGACATATGTAAGCTCGCGAAACGGCCGTGAGGGCATCATCAGTGCATCGGCATTGATCATCAGGGTGGTACTTTTTTTTTGGAAGGAGGGTTACGTCACAGACATGGAACGAGCTTGAGTCATGCCAATGCGAGTATGTGCCATTGTTTAAAAAAACTCCCAAGCATTTCCCCGAGGGTGAACATGATTAAGTGTGAATGCACGGGGTGATGCTATGAGAGGGTAAAGTTAAAATCTGTTAGCATTCGCCAGTGAGTTAACGTGAACTACCCCATGGGATCAAATTGCGATTCCCAGGAACCATTAGACCCTCTCGGGAAATCTTGGTGAGTTTACGTGTATATGTGAGAGTAAATTTGCACTATAATGAGGTTTATGTCTGCGGCCCACTTCGCCAGCTTGCGCTCGGCATCACGGGCTCTTCGCCGCGCTGCCTCTTCTTCAACCGGCGAGACATCTGTGTCCGAAGTTCGCTGAGAAATGCTTCGCATTTAAAACCGACTGCTTGTGCTGCACAACCGTTCACTGGCCACTCTATATATGTACACGCTGTATCCCGCGTTTCGACTTCAGTCAAGGGCTTCTTGGCTTTCGCTTGACTTCACAGCTTGCTTGACTCGAGTAAGGGCCAAACCTCATAAGCGCGAAAACGCACGCGACAGTGACGAGCGACGCTATGAGCGACGAAACAGGCCGTTCGCGCGACGTGTAGTGTGCTCATTTTCGCGCAATCGTTCGGTTCTCCAGATTTGGAAACCGTCGCTCATCGCCCGGAAGTGCTGGGCTCAAGCAGCCAATAGAAAAAAACCGGAAAAGGATATACATCAGTGACGTACTGCCGGTTGTTTTCACGCGATTTTCAGCCTTCTGTCACAACTACCACAACAAGATGGCCAACGGCGATGAGCGCAATGCGTACAATGAGCGCCTCATTGATGTAATCGAATGGGAACGTCCGCTATGAGATATACGCGACCGATATTACAAGTCCCGCGCCGTCACTGACGTGGCTTGGCGGCACGTTGCAACAGTGATGGGATCCACTGGTGAGTTGTGTTTTGCAATCTGCGTACAAGTGACGTTCGCGCCAAAACTGCTGCATGGTCATTGTGTGCGGGCATGGTGTACAACTTTCCTTGATTTTATGCGCAGTTGCTGAAGTGAAGGCGAGGTGGAAGAACCTTCGAGACACCTTTAGGCGGGTCCTTAAGGAGCGGACACGTGCACTGATGAGCGGGGCGCCTGCCGACTATGATTTAGACAAGTCCACTAAATGGCATTTTTTCAGTAGGCTCCTGTTTGTAAAGGAGACAATGGAAGGGAGGCCGTGAGTTTGTAATCGACCTTTTTTACGCCAAACGCTCATGCAGATTATATTACTCGAAACAAAAGCGTGAATGAAGATAAATACAATGTTTAGAGAAGTCGCAGCTCAAAAGCTGGTGTTGCATGTTGAAAATTGTGCTGATAGGCATACTATGTATTACCCTACAAGACAAGTGGGAACGTGGAACCCCTGCCTTTCAGGGAGACTGCACCTGATGTGATGGCACCAGAGTGCATTCTTGAACACGTGTGTGATGAAAGAGAGCTTGCTGGAAATCAGGGAACTGCCACCACACAAACAGCGAGGCGGGATGAGAGCTCAGGTTTACCACCATCAACAAAAAAAAAACCGAAGCGTTCCAAATATGATGAGGAAATTGATGGACTGTCGAAGTTTATCACAGAAAAGCCCCATGAACATGAACGCTTCGGTGCATTTCTGGCTGAAAAGATGAGACGTGTGCCTCCGCATCTCGTAGATGTTATGCAATTACAGTTACTGGTGACAGTCACCCAGTTTCTGAACCCAGTAACTGTAGTACAGCCAGTTGATTAGGTTTTTTATGTTGCTCACTTATTTTGTAACGGTAGCATTTTTCTCAACTGAGGTGCACGAAAAAAATTGGAGCACAAAAGGAAGACACCTTGACAGTGTACAGACAGTGTGCTGTGTCTAGGTGTCTTCCTTTTGTGCTGCAATTTCTTTCGTGCACCTCAGTCAAGAATTTTACCAACTCACCCAGCAGTTCATGCTTGTCAAGTAAATAATAGTAGCATTTGGGGTTTAAAATTCCAAAACCACGATATGATTATAGAAGGACGCTGCAGCGGAGGGCTCTGAAATTTTCAACCGCCTGGTGTTCTTTCAAGTACACGAACATTGCACAGTATGCAAACCATCTTGAGAATGCAACTACACAAAACACGAGAAGGAACAGATGAAAACACCCTCACGGTGGTTTGTACGTCAAGTGTTCTCGTCTGTTCCTTCTCACGTGTCTTGTACAGCTCAGCTCTCACGATGGTTTGTACTTCAAGACATCAACTTGCTGAACAGTCAACTGTTGCAATGCTCATATATTGTGCCGTATGCTACCTCACCTATATTCCTTAGTTTCATAGTCGGTCGGTTGTCATTAAGAGTACAAATTCATTTTTTCCCATTCTGTGATAACATCGGTGGTGTGGTAACATGTTGGCGCAATGTTCCATACTCTGTGTAATGCACCACGACATGTTCTACTGCTGTACAACGTGTCACTTATTACTAGTAATTGTATGAGTTCTTGTAGTCATATTGTCAGCAATGTGATATTGCAGATATTAGTGGTATGCATAATGTGTGCACCTTAACACACTTTCAAACTGACTGTTTGTTCCAAGACATTCAGCAAGTGCCTGCAATTTTTCCATGCTGTGATGAGTCACTAATGTGTTTATTTGAAGAAACTTTTATGAATGAGGTATAACAGAGCCCAAAAACACACCACAAGCGAAAAGGAACGGACGAAAACACTCTCACAATGGTTTGTACGTCAAGTGTTCGTGTCTGTTCCTTCTCGTGTGTCCTGTGCAGTTCATTTCTCTCGACGGGTTGTGCTTCAAGACACCATCTTGCTCAACAGTCAACTGTAGTAAAATTCATCTATTGCTTTATATGTTATCTCAACTATATTACTTAGTTTCATAGTCAGGCGGTTGTCGATAAGAGTACAAATTCAGTTTTCCCATTCTGTGATAACGTCGGTGGCGTGGTCATATGTTGCCCAATGTCTTATACGCTGTGTAATTCACCAGGACAAATTCTACTGCTGCGCAATGTGTCAAATATTACTAGTCATTGTATGAGTTTTTGTGGTCATGTCGTCAGCACTGTGATATTGCAGATACCAGTGGTATGCATAATATGTGCACCCTAACACATTTGCAAATTGATTTTGTTTGTTCAAGACATTCAACAAGTGCCTGAATTTTTTTCCATGCTGTTATGAGTCACTAATGTGTTCATTTGAAGAAACCTTTATAGATGTGGTATAACTTATTAGTTTAGACGTGTATACACATTTCTTACATGAGTTGTAAACTGAGCAATGTGTTTGTTGTAGATGTGTGAATATATTTCTATTTTACACTGCCAGAGTGGAAGGTATACATTGTGATAATAATTATTAGTGAATTTATATCCCTATTTTCTTCCTATGCACTGCTGTGCAATGTTGACCATACCACATACACTAGTCTTTTTATTTTATTCCTATGTGCTGCTGTGCATTGTTAACCATACCGTATTTCCTTGTCATTATTTCTCAAGGAAAAGTGCAATAAAGTTTTGTCCTGAAACTGTGTACTTAAACCCACCTCAAAAAGCTTGCACGAGCTATGTGTGCCTGCAGCTGTTCCCACTGGCACCAAAGTCCAATGCAAAACACTAAATATATTTAAGAGGGGTTCTGAAGAAGGAGATCATCACTGCAAGGCCTCTCTGCCAAAGCATCAAGAAAGGCAGCCCAGAAAAGGGCTGTTTGTGTCGAATGTCTTGGCGGTCGCTGCACAGGCATGAGTTGTTAATTCATGGTTGATGCGGGGCAAATCCGGGCAGCTTCCATTGCCAAGGCACTTGGCCTTCTTCACTGAAATACTTCACGAACTCTTGCAAAACTGCGCTGGCCACTTTAGCGCAGTTGCGGGCCTTTGGCTTTTCGAGTCCAAACACTGTTGTGCTTCCCGGTCCTTGTCTCCAAGCACCACCGCTCACATTTCCAAAGGTGTCTTGAAAATCCGCGTAGCCAGGAGGGCAGTACGTTGCTGCAGCATTGGATGACAAGAAGTTGTGCAGCACGCATGTTGCTTTCACAACGGCCTCCACATTCGGCGGCTCCAAGTTTATTTGCATCTCGTAGATCCGCCAGCGAGAGACAAGAATGCCGAAGGCGTTTTCCACACAGCGCCTGTAAAAAAACACTTTTCTGTTGTAGCGTACCCTAGAGCAGGAAACTTACAGTAATTGCAAGCAGTATACATCTACCATAACCTGCCTAATCAAGGTGCAATGATGCGTTATTAAAAAAATTATTAGCACATTTCTTTATATAGGAAAGTTTTCGCTTTGTTAAAGTACTAATCACTGATAAATAGGAAATCATCGCTTCAAACAAGCATGGGCTGAGGGTGGTGCTCTTCAGTACTTGCACTACATAACTTAAGCAGAACTAAGGTTGGATTTCAGATTGATGCTGAACTGATTACAAAGAGTCTTCCTGGCTGCAGCAACCTTTGCACGAGGAAATGGCATATTAAACCACCTAAAATACATTTGTTTGCCACACGTTAGTTGATCTACCCTGAAGGCGTGAGAGTAAGAGGAAAGGACACAGTTGAGCTTAGAGGACAGGACAGAGTTCATTAGCGCTGGGTACAGACCTTGCACGACTAAGGCGGTAGTTGTAGATCACCTCCGCAGGTACACTCCGGCTCCCTCGTAGTGGCCTCATGAAGTCTGGGCGCAACTGGAAGGCCTCATCGCGAACAAACACATGAGGACAAACTCTTCCTGACCTTGGGAGCATGGCTGCTCGAGGTAGGCTGAGCTCGCCCTCATGCAGTCGCTCGCCGATGGGAGAATCTTGCAAAATTCCCCCATCGCTGAACCTTCCAGGTGCACGCACATTCACCAACCTGAACAGGTATTGGCTATCGACGACATCCATCAATACAATGAAATGGGTTCCCTGAAAGTAATAAAACAACTGTTACAAAAGTACTTGCCGTCATAACTACTTATATTGCATAACACTTAGCTGCATTACTGATAGGTACAGAAAAATAAGGTGAAAACTTTGGTCTGTAAGAGAGAAGAGATAAAGATGCAAAAAAAGGTAGGGAGGTTAACAAGACGCACCTCCGGTTTGCTACCCTGCACTGGAGAAGGGATAAAGGGGAGAAAAGAGGTTGCAGAAATATGAGAAGGTACACACAATCACGAGCACACTCGGGGAGCACACACAGTCTACAGGCGGTCGCTCAGGTTTGTTGACTTTAGGTAAAGTAGCAGTGCTTTAGTTGCTTTCTGCGCAACTGAGGCAGATGCCGAAGGTCCTAGTATCTTCTGCACACAAAATGGTCCGGGGTCAAGTCGATTCAAAACCATCCGGAGCTGGCATCGCTGTGTCTCGTAGCAAGCGCAGCTGCACTTGACGTGTTCGATGGTCTCTTCAGCTCCGCAGTAGTCGCATGTAGGAGTGTCTGCCATACCAATGCGAAAGGAGTACACCTTTGTAAATGCAACACCCAACCAAAGGCGGCATAACAGTGTCGCATCGGAGCGGGAAAGTTGTGATGGTAGCTTTAGCTTGAGCGAAGGATCCAGTTCATAAAATTGACACCTTTGGAAGGTGGTAGACGACCAGAACGTGCGTGTGAGATCTCGAGCCAGCAGGTAAAGTTGTCTTGCTGCATCATTCCTTGATAGAGGAATCGGGACTACATGGTTTTCTTCATGGGCTGAGCGAGCTGCATCGTCGGCTAATTGATTTCCGGTAATACCGATATGTCCAGGCAGCCATTGATATATAATATCATGCCCTCGTGCTAGAGCTTCATGATGGCAATGTCTTATTTCTTGTACCAGTTGGTCATGACTCCTCCTACGCATGGCAGACTGCAAACTTTGAAGTGCTGCCTTCGAATCACAGAATATGACCCATTTTCCTGGACGTTCTTGAACGAGATATTATAAAGCAGCCCTTACAGCAGCAAGCTCTGATGCCGTAGAAGTAGTCATATGCGACAACGTAAACTTGAATGTCATTGCTGCAGCCGGAATTATAGCGGCACCTGATGAGCTGCTGGACGAGACGGACCCATCAGTGTATATCTGCCTTCGGTCTAAGTACAACTCATGTAATAATAGCAGTGTTGCTTGCTTCAATGCTACTCTGGAGTGATTGCTTTTCTTCTTGATTCCCGGAATTTCTAGACGTACTTGCGGCTAGTCGAGGCACCACAAAGGACATGCCATTCTCGCAGCTGGCGTATATCCTGATGGAATGCTGTTTAGGTGCTTGGCTATGACGTCTGAAAACGTAGTACGTGGTCTTCCGGAAGGTAGAAGGGCCAAGTGGTGGTCGGGGACACGGCTAGCATGTCGAATGTGCGCTCTGAGGCAATCCACAACTATATATGTCCTGACCGGATGGTCTTTGGCAAGCATGATTGTGGCATAAGTAGAAGCGCATCGGGGAAGTCCTAGGCAGATACGCAGTGCCTGACCCTGCAAACTCTCTAATGAATGAGTATTCGATTTGCAAGTGTTAGTCAGTACCGGCAAGCTGTAGCGCAATAGACACAGAAATAGGGCCCTGTACAGCTGAAGCATGGAGGCCACAGAAGTTCCCCATGCTTTCCCGCGCAAGAATTTCATGATATGCACAATAGATAGCAGTCTCTTCTTCAAGTACGCACAATGTGGGCTCCACGAAAGACTTCTGTGGATTATTATGCCCAGGAAACGATGCGTCCTTGCATATTTGACACTCTGCCCATTGATGTAAACAAGGTATGGCGTCATTGGTTTGCATGTAAACGCCATCAACGCGCACTTCACAGTTGATATATTTAGGCCTTCTTTCTGAAGGTAGGCTGTTGTGAGGGTTGCTGCCCGCTGTATTCGTGCACGCACCTGAGGGCGAGTAACTGCAGCACTCCAGAGGCAAATATCATCGGCGTATATGGATAGGCACACCGACTTTGGCAGAACCTTTGGTCTCTAAACTGCCTAGCATGTATTAGGCACCAAATCGCAATAATCTTGTACTGAGGTCTAGGATACTCCTATTGATAAAGGAGATGACCCTTTAGCAGCAAATATTCCACATGCATTGATGCAATTTTCTGCTGCATACCTTGTAATTGAAGAACAAACTCCCACCAACACGGGGGCATTTAGTTTGAATATGCTTGCCGTCGACCGCTCCAACGCAATTTGGGAACTGCCAACGGTTGCAGAACCCATCAGCGATTTCCCGCCACTCTTCTTCTGATGGTGTCTGAAAAAGCAGCAATTTCAAGTTATACATTATGTTGTTACAAACATAACCAGGTGAATGCACTCCTGCCTTTTTAACATTATGGGCCCACCCTTTCCTGTGCATGGGATAAGGTATTACATCACTTAGCGGCACAAACTCCGTACCATGATATGTGCTTTAATTCACTCAACCATATCAAAGTTATGTCATTACACTTTGAATGAGACATAGCACCCTGATGCATACAGATGCTGGACGCTGTATGCATACCTTCATGTATTCAGGAGACAAGACTTCCCACAGCACGGCGCAGGTTTCGTGAATGATGTTCCGCGCCGTCTCGATGCCCACACGGAATGCCAAGGCTGCGTCCCTCAACAGCATACACGACGACAGGTACCTGTAATACAAATCAATGTAAATGCGGGGAAGTGTGTTACGACAATCCAGGCACGCGCTGCACAATACTTTCAAGTATAACAAACGCACATCACCAACATTCAATTCCTGGAAAATGAAAAGCTGTGGAGGCATGTATACGCAGTCAAAGTGGTCCTACCTGAAGGTCAGTGCGAGGCGCTCCCCAGAAGAAATGGGTTCCCTCGAGGGGCATTGGTCCTTCGTGAGCTTCTCCTTGACCAAGCTGTGCAGCACGTCAAAAGTAGCCGGCGACAACCGATAAAACGTGTAGAACAGTGGCTCGTCACCGTTCTTCATTTGTTTCATCTGCAAAATACAGCAAACATGCATTCAATTCCACAATTATGACGCGGTTGTCTCGAAGCACTTACCGCTGTGAAAAACTCGCTTACACCCGCTCGATTTGCCCATGTCGGCCGGACCCAGTACTTTTTCAAGAAAGCTCACCGTTTCTTAAGGGTGATCAGCAGCTTCAGAGCAGCTATCTTCCTTTGCCTTTCCATTTCAAGACGTCAAAAACGAATGAAATTGACGGACGCAAGCAAAACAACGCAGACAAAGACTACACAGGTAGTTTGCTTCGCCGATGCACCAAGGGTCCACTGCACGTGACCCTGCCCAATTCACGTAGGCGCAACAAAAAATAACGCAATGTTTATTACGCATGTGCACATAAAAAGTGCTGCAAGGCAATAATAAACACTTTTCGTTTCATTGCAAAACAATATATCTTATTTTTAAATTGTATACCGCTCGCTACGCGGTTTTCTTGGTGCGAGTAGACGGCCTCATGCCAGCAACAGTGGAATTCGCTCGCCGAAGCCGTCGCGTGAATGAGGTTTGCCTGCGCTAGCGACTGATCGCGCGAAGACGATCTACGTCGCGTCGCTCGTCACTGTCGCGTGCAGTTTCGCGCTTATGAGGTTTAGCCCTCAATGCGATGGAAGCTATAGTACCTTCAAGTAGTAGTGGGGTACAACCCATCATCAGGGTCTCCACCACTCACTGAAGGTGACGCTTCTTCTTGATTCAACAAATAGGAATCATAAAGATGAAATAACAACTACACTTTCCCTAACCACAATCAACTACACAACATTCGCGTGATACCCCCAACGTTCTGCGATGCATTTAAATGAGTTCCGTCTGTAGGAACATGCGGGTGGCTTTTTGTGTGTTTTAGTTACAAAGTTACAAACATTGCTTAGCCGCTACTATATTTCTCGTCCTTCTTCCCCCTTTTGGTGCATTAGCCATATGCAACAACGAAGCAGTCATTCAACTTACAGTTTGGTTAATAACTCAATGGTGTTTGACGAATTATGCTAAACTAGAAGCATTTCCATAACCAAAGTTGTTAATTGTGTCAACCATTGTGAAATGAGCAAACTCCTAAAAACTTGTCGAAACGGCTTCGTAGAGCTTTCTTCTACTTTAGTTACTGGCGTTCTCTTAGAATACTTTGTACACTGGACTACTCGCGAGTTGCATTCGTCATGCGAAACGCGCAGATATTTGACCCGAAGGAGCACGATACACTTACAAATTAAAAATGGTATGAAATACTACAGCACAATCTTACCTCTTCCATTAACGTAATCACTGGAGTGTTGGTGATCCATTAGCTGACCATCTAGGTACCTTATAAACTTTCTGACCGGCTGCTTTGCTGCCAAAGCAATACGTGAGATTTATTTTGTTTATCTGTGAACCTAAGACTTGTGGTGGCAGAAAAAAAAACATTGATGATGCGTTTGTCATAGGAATCGGTATGGCAGAAAAATGATACGTGCCTTCCTAGAAGTAGTGGTTAATGTGCAGCAATATATGAGAGCTTCTACAATGACCATTAAATTCTGGCCGCTATAGCACCGCTTCACGTATACACCCACGTGAACACCTAGCCGCACATCTCCATCGCAGACGACTACCTCCCATGGTCGTGATTTACCCGCTGTTATAGCTGAAGTTTTTAACGTATAACTAGATACAGCGTACCGTAAATCTCGCATAATGATAACATCAACAAGCACACACTAAGCAGTTTTACTTGATAAGAAAATGCCTAATGTGCGCTCTTGAGTTAGAGGGTAACCTTTGCCAGCGTTCCCCCACTGCGCTTCACCAAGGCGTGAGGGAGCTTGAGCCGGGAAAGCGCACCGGCGTTCCACGCCCCGCTGGGCTCTGTCTTGCTTCAACACGACTTGACATTCGTCCGTCAGCCGTTTCATTGGCACAGAACTTATTGCAGTGCAAGACTGATGTATTACTCGGTGCTATGACACCCGAAGTAGTCCGCCGCAAAACACCATTATTACACGTGGAATCTGCACGACTCCGACAGCGACCTTTCACACGCTAGCACGAAGCAGAAGTCCAAGAACATAACTGCTTCAACGACTCCCCTGCAATTGAGGACATCCAATTATGGCCTCCAAGATTGTATGGCAGCGCATGATCTTGCACACCCTTATTGAACTGCGTCATCGACGAAACGCTTCTGGTGGTGCTAGCAAGTGTCATGCTACAATACTTCTTCACTGACAGTTGTCGGCACCACCCCGCCTCGCCAACACAGATTACCGCGCGAGAGAGATTGTGTGAGAAACATAAGGTCTGTTTCGATGGAGCCCTACTTCTACCTCGATAGACCAGCTGGCACCGGGCGCTGTTTATCTCGAGCCAACGAGTGAAAGGTTTGACCTCTGGTGAACAACTTTTTCCAAATGTTTTTTTTCAATTTGTTGCGTTAAGTTTACGTCATATATTTACTGGAAATACGTAAACATAGTCTTGCTGAAAACATGGCGTAATGCCCCTGACACACGGGCACCCTGAAGTCCTTTAGACAAGGGGACATCTTTCGGAAAATCGTTCGGGCGCAGTGACACATGACAAAGGAGTAACTCCTTTCCGGCAAAGATCCTTTTCGCAAAAGCAGATCCCGCATCTACTTTTCTGGCAGGAAGGGAGTACTCTCACATACAGTGTGCATAATTTATCAATAGAAGAAAACATGTCGCAACACTGCGGTGCCCTGTCAGTATTTCTTTGCGCTGAGAAAATGTTTTCATTTTCAGCAGCAGTGCGATTTGTTGAAAAGTGAAGGCCTATAGTCTGTCCATACTCTCAAACACCTGCATTACGTCACTAGCGCGATCATGTTAGGGTTGGCCGCGGCAGTTGCTGTGTCGGTCAACTGGTAGGTATTCTGTGTGTCGGTGACGTAGTATCTTGTAACAGTGGAGTCGGCTCAGTCGGTGAAGAAAAAACCGCGCGTCCAGTGGACTGAAAAGGAGACCTGGGTGCTGATAAAGCTATGGGAGGACCATTTGGACGCCTTGCAAAGGCAAAAGCACAGTGGTGGAGTGTACCAGGCGATTGCCGAGAGCCTCACCGACGCCGGTATTTCCCGTACACGGGTGCAAATTCACAGCAAAATTGCCTTCGCAGCGTTTAGCTCATCTTCGATGGAGCCGAGGGCGACAAGAGTCAGGCCCACCTCAACTGTTGCTTTATCGCTGTCTCTGCGCTGAGACATCGCAGGACCACGATGAAACGCGGCACGCCGTCACTGACCCAGCTGGACGCAGCCATGTAAAAAACACGACAAAAAACAAAAACAGCAACACACCGACTGTTCATAGTTGCCAGACGAACTTAAGTTGCTGCTAAAAACGCGAAAAAGCGAAAGAAAATTAGAGGTATGCGCATTATAAGCCACCAGACAATAAAAAAACCGGTTTTATGCTCAGGCGTCGCTGAATGTGATGTACATGCGCAGATTCTTTTTAATATTTCCATTCTTGCTGCTTCCACAAACAGCGCCATTTTTTCTGCAGCGTTCTTCTGAGGCACCACCTAAAGCAGTAGTCCGGTGCCGTGTGTCATCAGCGCCACTCCTTTCTGCAAATGGTCCCCTTAGGCGACAAAAGGGGTTTACTTCAAAGTACTTTACTTTTGCCCGTGTGTCACGGGTATAAAACACTTTCATGTTAAGAATATAGCAGCCTCAAAAAAAAACGTCGAAGCAAGAAGTTTTCATGCAGCAAGTGCGAAAAGATATAGGCAGCAAGTGTTCCTCATAGTAGCAGAAAACATGCCTGTTGTATAGAATACAAGCGAGTAAAAAGAAATAATGCAAAAAAATAAGCACGTGTACAGGAAGATTACAGCTAATGCGCAAGGGCGATATGCAGGGGAGTGCAAAGAAAGTGGAAGTGATTACCGCTGCGTTGATAATGTCGTTGTGCAGCAAAAGGCATCGTGAGACTTCCGAGAAGCAATCCGATGCGGTTGGCGATGGTCAGGAGAGCCTGCCTACATTTGGTACTGTCTGCGCTCTGTCCCATAAGACGTAATGGAACATAACCAGCAAATGCTTCAGGCCTCCTTCCATTTCCGTAATGACATCTTCGCACAGATGTCTCATTTTCATTATATCCGCCATGAGAGTGCCTGCTTAATATATACACTACAGACTTTGCTTGTTTTTTTACACGGATATCTCTTCTGTTAACGAGCTAATGGCGTGTTTTTTTTTTCTTTTCACCTGGATAAATATTCCTGTACTTAATATAATGCTTCCGCGAAATCGCTGGTTGAGAGACACGAAGTGATAAGAAAGTATGAATGTTTATAATGCAAGTGGGATCGACCTGCTGTTACTCAATAGCAACTCTTCATTGACGTGAGAGTCCCGGATAATGAAATGCCTGTGATCAATGCTAACACTGGCATTACACTAGCACCGTTTCTTTTTAGCATAGAGAAGGCAAAATACAACTTAGTGGCATCAAAGAATGGGTGATCGTAGAGCTACATATTATCGCTAAGCCTAGCGGAAAATCAGTCTACCTCGTGCTAAATGCCAGCAATTGGCATTCTGTGAGTGATGCGTCCGGACAGAATACCATTCACGCAATTCTAGATGCGAAGAATTAAGGCACAAAAAATCAAGACTAAGGCTTCCCAGATACTCTATAACGCGCCCTACCTAACAAAACACACGTGTGAGCAGTGGTGCCGGCACGTTGGATAACTGCCACTGTGGCTCATCTTGGCGTTTGCTTCATCTCGAAAAACTTCTAGGAGCCCACACTAAAGAAGAAAAGTGAACATCGATCAGAAATAGTCGCATTAGGACAATAGGTTTCGGCGCCCGCGTGAGAACCCTGTCCAGAATCAGACTGTGAACACGGTCAAAATGTGTACAAGCACAAATCACAATGGGAACAATGTTTTCTTGCTTGGCTCCTATGCTTGAGGTACAGGAGCAGACGCAGGATTGGGTAACGAGGTTAGCAAAAACTGAAGCCGTGTCAACCCCTCTACTTTCTAAGCCACCGCATTGTGCCTTTTCTGGTGTTAAAGCTTTCCTCTTCTCCTCACGCTAACGTGAGGGCACCGCACTCAAGCAGTACATTCGACTGGTTATTGTAGAAGTGAGGCAGCTTACGGCGGAGTTCAAACCGGCGTACAGCGTGACCTCATTTACTGCGCCTGAGCAACAACTGGCTCAAGCACTGCCAGAGCGCTCCGCCTGCGTAAGCAGCTGTGTCTTCGCTTTTCAGATATTCTTTATCAGCTCACCTACTTGCCGATAGCTCTCCTTAGTCATACCATCTATTTCCCCTCCCCACGACTTTCTGTCTATAAGTGTGAAGATGCCGCATTTTTGCAGCAGGCTCTTGAAATTTTTATTTGTGTCAATATTTTTAATTTTACATTTTTGCTAGTATTAATTGTATAGGTTTACCACAATCACAATTTTGTCTTTGTGATTTTCTTATTTCTATTTCTTTTTTTAAGTTTCCCTTTCGTTCTGTTTCACTGAATAGACATGTTATTTTTGCTAAGTCTTGTTCATACATAGTATAGTGCGTTTTCCTGTTCCGTATTTTAAATGATGTACCCGCTCCCCTCTGTGATGAACAGCCATTGAGAAAAACAAAATAGATAAATAACAATGCTCTGCATCAAACTATGGGCAATGCGGAAATAAAATTCCGATTTGTGTAAGAGGCTGTGGCCTCTCCCTCTTGCACTCTCTCGGCAATCACGTGATGGTGTCGGTCAACGAGATTCTGCTGACCTGCGATGAACCCACGTGCTTCCGCGAGGCGCGGAAACGAATCAACGTGGCATCCTCCAACAATTGTTCGGGACGAGTAACAGCAACGACACACCATTGAATTAACGGTGCACTGCACTTGCAAGGACGCGTTAACATCGGTCAAGAAGCCCGTGATGAACGGAACTTTTTGCGGACCCGTGCGCTGCTGTGTAGCAAATTGATGATTTTCTTCAGTGAGAAATGGTGTAGTTTATCGACTGGTCGAGAGCACGTACACTGAAGACATGCGTTTTCTTCGGTTGGTTGAAATCAAGCACTCCTAATACATTCCACAATTTTTTTTTCAAAGCACCACGCTCCGACTCTATGCTTCCGAGGATCACTCTGTCCTTGCTGCCCGACTGACATCTGGTCGCACCACTCCCGCGCCTTTTCTGCTTGTAACACAAGACGCGGTAACGTGATGCCTCATCGGGCCTCCGATGGCTCAACGAGGAGCTGCATGTTCTGCACAGGCACGTTCTCTGGCTGGGATCCCGAGCTCGCTTCACGTAAATAAGTCGGGGCATGGTGACCATTCTGCGCCGAAAAACTAAAGCTGCAACGACACTTCCGCACCGCATTATTGCTAGCGGTGACACTGGTTCTAGAAAAATCTGTAATATTCACAAAATGAGCGTAGTCTTAACAAAAGTATCTACTACAGCCTCGAAGCTTCTCAAACTTTGTAGGCGCAGTTTGTGCTGAACGCAGTCTAACGAAGCGATAACAAAGCTTGAGAAACGAACCTGGCAATATTGTGTCCAAACACAAAAAATTGAGCCTATAAGGATACACTTATTTCCCTAATTCATTAACGAGGGTTTCGTACTGGCAGACTTCGTGCCTTTAGGTTGTATACGAGGGACTGTTGGTCAGCTGCCAGTTCTTATTAGGTTCAGGTGATACGTGACGCCAGACAGGCTAACAAAGATTGTGCTACACTCGCCGCCATGGCTACTGGTGGCACTGGCCGGCACTGCCGTATTTATATTAACATATATACCCAATACGGTAGCTGGGGGGATGACCGCTTGGTAGCTCAGTGGGAGAGCATCAAACGCGTTATTCGAAGGTCGCAGGTTCGGTATCCGTCCACGGTAAGTTATCTTTTCATCCACTTTTCTGTCTTCACATTTACATTACAATTCGGTCTCATAACTTCCCCTATATTTTCCTTGGCATCACTGCCTGTTAGAGGGAGACGACGATGAAGTGATTCTCTCACAGAAGGCTTTTGCCCGTATACCACAAATTTTGGTTATACAGCGCTTTCTAGATGATTCAGGTATTCAAACTGATGCTGTTCCTTTAATCAGTACCAATAACAGTGCTATTAAATTACAGTTTGATGATATATTTCCGAAAAATTCAAAATTGATGCCGGTCAGCTTTATAGAAGCTATATTAAGAGATCACTTGGAACGTACGCCAATACAAGCAGTCATAGCAACTGATGCGTCACAAAGAGAAGAAAAATGTGTAATTGGTATTTTTTCTCTTGCCCTAGACTGGTTCTTTTTGCTTCGCCTTCCCGATTATTTGCCCATATTTAAAGCAGAATTTTTCGCGATAATTTTAGCTCTCCGTAAAATAACTGCTTCAGTAAGAACCGCAATAATTTTAACAGATTCACTATCAGTACGTGCCTTCCTTACTGCAGATTAGAACTCGCATGCTCAGAATGCTTTCAAAGAGTTAGTTCCCTCGCATCTCAATCTGATCAAACTGGTCTGGGTTCCTGGACATAAGGGCATTTATATTAATGAAGTGGCAGATGCGTTGGCCAAGTCAGCTTTAAATGGGCCTGTTATTGATGTATTACGGGCATCGAAATTCTTGATAGGCGCTAGATTAACAACGAAACTACTGTTAGAGGAATTTTCTACACCTTCACTAACAGCCACACCAGGATTCAAGCACTTGTTATACCATTGGAATAGTAAAATATGTCAAACGCGAGGAAAGGAAGTCGCAATCACTAGACTGCGCTGTCAAATTCCACAGCAGAATTTAATTTACACAGAGCTGGTCTGGCAGCCTCTCCTCAATGTCCTGTTTGTGGAGTAAATGAGTCAACTGAACATTATCTCATTTATTGTAATTGATTCTCTGTCTTACGTAAAAACACTTTAGGAGCCGTTCGCCCCCTTCTCGGAATAGATTTGATTGCTGAAATTGTGATTTCTTTCGTGGCTTTGTGTCTAGGCCACATCGACGAGAAGATGGTTGACTCATTGCAGGAGTTCGCAAAAGTTCAAAGAGGTTTAAGTGTTGAAATCATTGTTCGGTAGATTTTGAAATTTCCAAATTCATATTAAATCAAATACGACGCTTTATTGCATTACACTACAAATTATTTACAATTCAACCATCAAATTTGTCTTGTTGCATCTTTCTTGTATGACTCGTAAATGAATTAATTTTAATCTATTAATTAACAAGAAATTCATGAGAACTATTCGGTTCTTGGCCAATCTTCCAGCGTGGGTATGCGCCACATCGACAAGGATCTTGACTTGACTTGACTTGTACCCGTGTCTCAGTATTTTCAATTTGTTTTCCTGGAAATCCTGGGAGCTGCCGCTCACTCCTTTGCGGTGATGCTTCAGAGCACACCTGAGAATGTTCCAGGCGTGCAACCGTCGCGCTGGACTTCGTGGTCCAGGAAGCGTAGCAACGCGTCAAGCGACACGGACAACGAGGCAACCGATTTGTACTCGGACGGCTATGAGTCATCAGATGGTGACTTCACGGTCGTCATGAAACGATCTGTAAAACGAAGACTGCTGCAGACGGCATCGTTGGCAAGTGTTTCCACCGTTAAGACTGCACCACAGCGTTGGCCGCACACCATGCTGTTTATGCCCGAAGACCCTGCATCTAACTTGCGACTCCTCAACAGGCAAGTTCTTTCTGTGCTTGTCGAGGAAACCACGCCGAATGAGATGAAAGACGTGAGGATCAATGCACGGAAGAATGTCCTTGCTGTATACGTTATGCACCGTAGCGCATTTCAAAGCCTTCGGCACATAGCAGAAATCGGCAACGTGAAAGTTCGGCCAATGGTCGCTACAGGTTGTAATGGCACTGTAGGCGTCATTTATCATGTGGATGTTTTCATCTCAGCTAATGACCTGCCAATACTAATAAAGCCAGCGACAGAGGCACCCGCATCACACACATTACCAGACTCGGCAACTCACGCTGCTTGAGGCTTGTGTTCGAGGGAGACAGCCTACCCTCGTATGTCAAAGTTGGCCAAGTTCGCCACTCATTGCGTCCATACATACCCAAGCCACTACAATGCTACAAGTGATTCAAGATGGGACACGTAAAAGGTGTCTGTGAGAACAAAGTTTTGTGTCTGCGGTGCGCTGAGTCTCACTCAAAAGACGCCTGCGGTGCCACTGTGTTACGATGTCCAAACTGCCACGGCGCTCATGAGGCCTCATCCAAAGATTGCCCGCTGGTGCGAAACGAGCACGCGGTACTCAGGCGTATGGTGCGCGACAATTCAACGCACAGGAAAGCTGCCGCTACACTACGCTGACGACGGCGGCGTGGGCGAAGACCATCACGGAAAAACTGCTCTACCGATACAGAGATGTCACCCTCTATCAAAGAGGCCGACCCACAAACACCAAGCTCACTGAAGACGGATACTGCCAAACAAAAGAAAGGGACAGCAGTAGCACCTTCCGAACAGTGGCCCTCACTTCCACGAAGTCAACCTACTTAGGAGCTGCATCAAATCCCGCTGCCCTCGATGACCTCTTAAACCAGTGATGCGATGAATGAAGATCAAGTGATAAGCTTGCTGCAATTCCTGATGAGTGCCAAGCGTATCCTACTGAGTAATATGAAGACTTTGGCTGTGCAGACCGCACTGCATGTGATGGAAACCCTGAGTCCGGTGCTTGCAGCTCTAAGGTAAAACCATGGCCAGCGAGGCACCGTCGTTTCGAGCGGAAGTCAAGAATGCATCTGTCTTTCACTGGAACGCCAGAGAACTGAAGTCGCGCATGTCTGACTTTAGACAGTTTGTATTTGTGAACCGTTTCTCCATTATCTTGATTTGTGAACCCAACCTGTGTGCTTCAATCAAATTGTCAGGATATGAGTGCTTTATGTCCTCCACTCACAGAGACTGCAGCAAAGTTATTGTATTCATGCGCCATGACCTCACTTACGTTCACCGCAAAGTCTCGCCTGATCAAGAGAATCTGTATGTGTGCCTTACTGTGAAAAAGGATAACGTTGCTTTCACCATTATTGGAGCTTACTTATCTCCATCAAGCCGCCTTAACTGCGAGCGCTTACGCGGTATTCTGACATCGACTCCAAGGCCATGCGCGATCACTGGCGACTTCAATGTCCACATTTTCCTATGGGGAAGCGCCAGGGACAACTCTAGAGGAAGAAAATTGGTGTCCTTAGCCTCAGAGTACGAACTCTGCGTTTGTAACGATGGAAGCCCTACATATTTACACGGATCAGCCTATAGCAGCTGCCTGCACCTTACATTGGTTTCTCGCTCACTTACCAGGAAAGTGCACTGGTTTTCGGATCTGGAAACGCCGGGCAGCGACCATATACTAACTTACCTGTGTATAGAAGGTTTCACCAGCTCTAAGTCCTCAAGAGGGCTCAAATACACCGGTGAGCCGAAATTTGAAATATTTATTGAAGACTGCTGTACCGACGGCTCATCATATAACCTAGAGGACTCGATAAAGAATGCCCTGCAGAATACCACGCATACACTGTTGACTAGTCACAAGCGCACCGATTTTGACATCGAGCTTGAGAAACTTCACGCAATACGCCGTCGTGCAGAACGAAGGTACCGACGGACAAAGTGCATGGATGACTTGAGGCTGGCTAGACGCATCCAAAAGAAAATGCAGCGGCACATGGATAAACTGGCTAGGCGACGTTGGACATCCTTTTGCGAATCGTTGTATCCACAAAAGCCCCTATCACTTATATGGCGAACTGTCCGGGGTCTTAGCACAACCTTGGGTCAGCGACACCCGTTTACATCTCTGGCACTTCACCTTCGATGCAGAGAGATTGACGTCGCAGAATCTTTCTGCAGAAGAATTGCCGGTGATTCTAATTTCACAGTATCAAAAACGGGAACAATTGACAACCCACCGCCCTCACGTGATCCCCGTATGGAATGCCAGTTTTCTATGGATGAGCTAGAGACGGTGCTGGCACTGTGCACACGTTCTTCAGCACCCGAACCTGACGGCAGTACCTATCGTGCCCTTTGCAATCTTGGAGACGAAGCTCGGAAGGCACTCTTACGCCTATACAACGACTCCTGGCAGACTGGTACGGTTCCCCAGGCATGGAAGTCAAGTCGCCTCATTCCACTGCTAAAGGCTGGTAAATGTCCTTTGGATATTGCCTCATACTGTCCTATAGCACTTGCCAGTTGTGTGGGAAAAAGGATGGAACGAATGATTCTAACACGAATGGAGTGGTATTTACAGCACTACGAAATCTATCCAGTATCCATGACCGAATTCAGGCGCGGCCATTCGTCAATAGACAACGTTGTTGTTCTGGTCACATATGTTCAACACCAGAAAGCCTGTAAGAGACTGTGCGCCGCCCTGTTTCTAGACTTTAAGGGGGCTTACGACAATGCCATTCATGAAGCCATGCTTAGTGCTTTGGAAACAGTAGGTCTTGGTGGCAAGATATATATGTGGGTGTACAGCTACTTATAGCTGAGATCATTTTACATGATGACAGCGAATGGCCCAACACCTGATTAATACAGCAGCCGAGGAGTTCCTCACGGAGGAGGGCTAAGCCCTACACTTTTCAACTTAACTCTCATTGCTCTAGTCGAGCAGCTACCTAGCACTGTAGAACTTTCTGTCTATGTTGATGACATCTGCATTTGGACATCAGGTGTGGCAAGGCCTAAGCTTCGCGCCCACCTTCAGAGGGCTGCTACAACGACGTCATGCTACCTTCGTAAACAAGGCCTCGAGGTGTCCTGCGGAAAATGTGCAGTGGTAGCTTTCACGCGGAAACCATTGTCTGCTTACAGCATATCGAATAATGAAGAATACATATCGTTCAGCAGAAGCCAAAGGTTCTTGGGAGTCATAATAGATAGAAACCTGTCGTGGACTCTACATGTAAACTATGCGAAAAAGCGGCTGATCGCAACATGCCACATGTTCAAATTCCTTGCAGGAAAGAATTGGGCAGTGCATATACCATCCATGCTGCAACTGTACAGAGTGCTGTTTATCGGATCCTTACTGTACAGCTTACCTGCAGTATCTAACACCGGCAAGACCAACCCGCGCGAAATTCACAGCATTCAAGCCCAAGCACTCAACATATGCCTTGAATTACCCCGCAGTGCTTCAACGGCTGAAATCATTGCCATTGCTCAAGATCACTCGATAAAGACGCATAATATTACTGAGACAACGCGCATGCACCTCAGGCATTATGCCAGGACCCTTTCTCACCACCTTGCGAGCCTAGCTGCTGAAAGGCCCCGCACGACATACGCCACCATTGTCCACAAGCCTCGTTCATCGTTTACTGAGACATACGCACCTGCATCAAAGCCACTGCTTCCTCCTTGGAGCTTGAGCCGCCCGTGAGTTCGCTTATAATCCCAGAAATGAGGAGAAAATCGGACTTACCGACACATTCCCTGAAACAACTGAGTCTATTCCTACTGGAACAAAACTACAGTAACCAAGTGCACATTTACACGCATGGCTCTACTACGCCGTCTAGTACAGGTGTAGCAGTGGTTATACCATCACTAGGTGTAACTCGGTGCTTTAAGACTTCACATGTGACAACGTCAACGACGGCAGAACTCGAGGCTCTGCGCAATGCACTGGAACTCATCAATTCAGGAGAAAGACCAGGTAAATGGGCTGTGTTTTCAGACTCAAAACCAGCGTTACAGTGCCTGATATCAGTTCTCCGACGAGGATGCCACGACCAGTTGACCTACCAAACCGTGAAACTTCACCATATTTTAATACAAAAAGGCCGTGACATCGTCTTTCAGTAGTTACCTGGGCATTGTGGTATAGGCGGCAATGATTCTGCAGACCATGCTGCTTGCACGTCACATAAAGAAGCGAACAGCGTTCCGATTCCGCTTCCAAGAGCGGATGCGGCGAGGCAGATTCGTCAACTGGCCCGCAGTCTCACACTGATTGAATGGAACACACCAAGCATACGACGTACAAGACTGCACGAGCTCCACCCATTACTACAACTCCGGCCTCTACCCAGCCTACATCGACATGCAGCTTCGCTTCTCTATCGCCTTTGGCTGGGAGTTGCTTTCATGAAAGCTAATACCACATTATTCGGAATTACTGACAGTGCGGCGTGTGATGTTTGTGGCACCGACAAAAATATCGAACACCTGCTGTGCCATTGTCCTCGATTTGCCTCAGATAGACAAGTACTTGCCAACGCAATGCGGCGACTGACTGATCGACCTCTTTTTGTGCACGTGCTACTACAGCAACGTCGACAAGCCTCGATAGCCCACAAGGCAGTGAAAGCCCTGCTGTGTTTCCTGAGAATGACAGGCTTGTGTGAACGCCTCTGACATGCGGTAGAGTTTTACACGCGGCAGTGAAATTACTGTCAGTCTCTCCCTCACACTTTTTTTCCTCTCTTCCCTCTTTCTTGCTTTCTTGTCCCCTTCCCTAATCCCGCAGTGTGGGGTAGCCAACCGGATGTCTTTCTGGTTAACCTCCCTACCTTCTCATTTTTGTTGCTTCCTCCTCCGCCTCCACTGCCTGTTAGATATAGATCTCATTATTATTGTGTCAAAACACGGAAAAACGAGTCCATAAGTATACACTACTATATATATATATATATATATATATATATATATATATATATATATATATATATATATATATGGTAGAAAAAGAGGTCAACAAACGTGCGAGAACACAAGCTTTACTAACGTTTCGGCAGGTGGGCATGCCTTCGTCAGAGTGAATGGTTACAGATGCCACACAGGGCACATATATAAGCCGCTTCTTTCGTATCACACGACTAGGTCATTATCAGTAGTTTCTAAAACAAGATTATATATCACCAAAGGCACGTGGCTACATTGCATATAGAACTGAAAACGCGTATCATTGTACAATAGTGAATTGGCACGTATTAGATACCCTAAAACTTGTGTGCAGTGAAACAGGTCTACAAAATAAACTGCGCACGCAGTCGCTCACATGGGCATAAGTTCTGCGGAATAATCACAGCCTAAAAACATTCAGTAAGCCTTTAAAAAAGAAAAAGAAGTTTAGAGAGATAAAAACTAAATCAAAAAGCAGGCAGAGCAACATGAATGCGAGTAAAATGGTGAAGCGACCTGTTTATTATAAAAGATTTATTGATGACATATTCAAGATTTGGTCACATGGAGAGGAGGAACTTTTGTCTTTTATTTCGGGCTTTAATAATGCTCACCCTTCCATATCCTTTTCGCACACATATTCGCCAGAGACCATTAACATTCTCGATGTCACAGTATTTCTCGATATTGCTAAATTGAGCACTAAACTGTACCGCAAGCCGACTGACAGACAGAGGTATTTAGTCAAACCAGTCACTAAAGGCATTGCGAATGTAGCATACCTTACAGCCAGGCCTTACGCTTCAAGAGAATTTGCTCTGAGCAATGTGACTTTGATAATAACTGTAACCAGCTCCGCACTGCATTTCTTAAACAGAAATATCCGCCCAAGTTAGTCAATAACGCAGTAAGGCGCGCCGACGCACAAGACCGTACAGCACTCTGCTTCCCCGAGGAAAATCCTGAAAGTCGTTCACAGGTTAGCAAGGTTTAAACTCATAACGCATCGGCACCTAACGTCGCATCTATTTTCCGTAAACACCACAACATTCCTATGCAGAGCGAACGCCTTACAAAAGCGTTTCCAGAACCACTACGTGTTTCGCACAGACGAGGCAAAAATTTGCGGGATTCATTAACTTCCTCTAGAACCAGACAGAGCAATAACGTCCAGATTCTTGCGTCTCTCATAATCATATAGTGCTTTTGAGACGTTAAACCCCACATATCAATCAATGTCCAGATTCTTGGATGCCATCCTTGTAAAAAGCCCCGCTGTAAAGTGTGTGTGCACATGACCACAACAACACTGGCAGCCAATACTGCGACGAACTTCAAGCTCAAAATAGAGGGCAATTTCACTTGTGATACTGCAAATGTCGTATATTTGCTAGAATGCTCAATCTGTCATTTACAACACATAGGTGAAACTGAAACTGCTT
Organism: Rhipicephalus microplus; assembly: GCF_043290135.1. Classification (NCBI taxonomy): domain Eukaryota; kingdom Metazoa; phylum Arthropoda; class Arachnida; order Ixodida; family Ixodidae; genus Rhipicephalus; species Rhipicephalus microplus. Next base: position 125,114,402 of record NC_134700.1, read on the forward strand.
TTCGATACTGATTCAATAAACATAAAGCTCACTTGCATGCCCCCCCTAACTTACCGATTTCGAGGCATGTCACTGAGGCAGGTCATTTTTTCAGTAACATGATAGCTACAATACTGGAATTGGGCTTTAAACCACACCATGAACACGAAGTAAAAGAGTCATTTCTAATTCATTAATTTAAAACACTATCTGATGGCATGAACGAGAGCCCGGGTACGCTTACTTGCATATTTCCTTAGTAAATCGCAGTTTTGTCTTACTGGCTAGTGTATGCTCTTTGCACGATGTTGACCTATTGTCTATTATTACAATGGCCACCTACGTACATAATGTAGGTGGCCTTTGTCACTTCACCATTATACTCGCATTTGTTTTGCTCAGCCTGGTTTTTTGAATTTGTTTTTATTTCTCTAACTCTCTTTTTCTTTTTTATAGGCTTACTGAATGTCCTTAGGCTGCGATTATCCCGCAGAACTTATGGCCAAGTGAGTGACTGCGTGCGCAGATTGTTATTTTGTAGACCTGTTTCATTGCACACAAGTTGTACGGTATCAAATACGTGCCAATTCACTATTGTACAATGATACGTGTTTTCAGTTGTATATGCACTATAGCCACGTGCCTTTGGTGATATATAATCTTGTTTCTAAAGCTACTGATGATGACTTAGCCTTGTGATACGCAAAGAAGTGGTTTATATATTTGCCCTGTGTGGCATCTGTAACCATTCACTCTGACGAAGGCAGGCCCACCTGCCTAAACGTTAGTAAAACTGGTGTTTTCACACGTTTGTCGACCTCTTTTTCTATCGCATATTCCACCGGAACCATTGAATTTCACCCCACCATATATATATATATATATATATATATATATATATATATATATATATATATATATATATATATATATATATATATATATATATATATATATATTGTCACGGGGTCGTGACGTTGCCGAAAACAGGAGACTTCGTGTTGGGATTTAACTGTTTATTTGGGCGAACCTGTGCCCGGTAAAAGGAAAGTCCAATTACAGCAGCAGTCTCGCACAGATAGCAGTCTCGGACTGATAGCGGCGAACAGAGCGTCGGCCTTCGATCAAGAACTACTGACAAGTGGCCAAGCTCGTCGGCATTTATACTCTTGCCATTGAATGTTCTAGCGTTATCGCTGGCGGTGGCGGAGGTTCCAGAACAATCTGTACCGTTCGCACAGTGGGCGTGATCTTATCGAAATGATCTACTACAGTCCGGAACCTTCTGGAAAACTGCAGGCGCGGTTTGCGCTGAGAATCGTGTGGTGTTTTGGGACGATAACGAAAACTTGGGAAATGGAACGTTGCATTGCCCCCCTCTGAAAAAAGGCATCGTCCCGATGCTTTAACTAAAGATGAAGGTACAATATTAATGCAAGAAAGTACAATGAATAAATTACAATACAACAATAATACAAAAAAAAACTGCTTCAGTTTGTTAACGTGCATGAAACGGCTTGAGGCGCGCGACATGCACGACTTCAGGTCGCGATCGGCGTCGTTGAGAGTTCGTGATGCCGTCGGGGACAACCTCGTAGTCAAGTGGGCCGAGACGTCGAACCACCCTGTACGGTACGAAGTAGCGTCGCAGAAGCTTTTCACTTAGTCCACGTCGGCGTATCGGCGTCCACACCCAAACACGTTCACCGGGCTGGTATTCCACGAAGCGTCGTCGAAGGTTGTAACGGTGGCTGTCTATCGTCTGTTGATTCTTGATACGGAGACGCGCAAGTTGTCGGGCTTCTTCGGCACGTTGAAGGTACTCGCTCACATCGAGGCTTTCTTCGTCGGTGAGGTTGGGTAACATGGCATCGAGCGTCGTTGCTGGGCTCCTTCCGTAGACCAATTTGTATGGAGATATCTGCGTCGTCTCCTGCACCGCTGTGCTGTATGCGATGGTCACATACGGAAGAATGGCGTCCCATGTCTTGTGTTCGACATCGACGTACATTGACAGCATTTGAAAAATTGAATTGCTGCACAAACTTGAAGAAAAAAACAAGAGAGACAGGAAATTTTTCAAGTATGAACCAACTAGTCTGCAAAAAAGTATTGATTGACAGCATGTCGGCGATCGTCTTGTTAAGCCGCTCGGTGAGGCCGTTGGTCTGTGGGTAATAGGCTGTCGTCCCGCGGTGGTTTGTTTGGCTGTATGCCAAGATCGCTTGAGTTAAGTCGGCAGTGAATGCCGTTCCTCTGTCGGTGATAAGGATCTCCGGAGCGCCGTGACGTAGGACGATATTTTCTACGAAGAACTTAGCTACCTCGGATGCACTGCCTTTGGCAGGGCTTTTGTCTCGGCGTAGCGGGAGAAGTAGTCGGTAGCTACCACGATCCACTTGTTTGCGAAAGCTGACGTCGGGAACGGCCCTAGTAGGTCCATACCAATCTGCTGGAAAGGTCGACAAGGTGGATCAATTGGCTGCAGAAGTCCCGCTGGCCTTGTCGGCGGTGTCTTGCGTCGCTGACAGTCCCGGCATGTCCTCACATAACGAGTGACGTCGGTGGTAAGACGTGGCCAGTAGTACTTTTCTTGTATCCTCGCGAGCGTGCGAGAAACACCGAGGTGCCCTGCCGTCGGATCGTCGTGTAGGGCCTGCAGGAGTTCTGGTCGCAGAGCTGAAGGCACCACAAGGAGGTACTCAGCTCGAAGCGGTGAAAAGTTTTTCTTTTGTAGAAGACCGTTTCGTAGGAAGAACGACGCAAGTGCGCGCTTGAATACCTTCGGGACTTCGGCGGTCCTGCCTTCGAGGTATTCTATTAGGGCCTTAAGTTCCGGGTCCGCCTGCTGTCATTCAGCGAAGTCGTCTGTAGTTATCGTTCCCAAGAAGTAGTCGTCATCCGGGTCGTCACGTAGCGGTTGGTCGACAGGCGCACGAGAGAGACAGTCGGCGTCGGAGTGTTTTTTGCCGGACTTGTAAATGACAGTAATGTCTTATTCTTGAAGTCTGAGGCTCCATCGTGCGAGGCGACCTGAAGGGTCCTTCAAGGTGGCTAGCCAACACAAGGCGTGGTGGTCGCTCACAACTTTAAAGGTCCTGCCGTAGAGGTAGGGGCGAAATTTCGACGTAGCCCAGATGATGGCGAGGCACTCCTTTTCTGTTGTGGTATAATTTGCTTCTGCTTTGGATAGCGATCGGCTGGCGTAACCAATAACCCTTTCAAGTCCGTCAGCCCTCTGCACAAGAACGGCGCCAAGACCTACGCTGCTTGCGTCAGTATGTATTTCTGTCTCGGCGAATTCGTCGAAATGGGCAAGTAACGGAGACGTCTCGAGGCGATGTTTAAGCTCCTGGAAAGCGTGTTCCTGTGGCGTTTCCCACTTGAATTCCACGTCGGCCTTGGTAAGGTTAGTGAGAGGATCGGCGATGCGGGCAAAGTTTTTCACGAACCGCCTATAATAGGCGCACAGGCCCAGAAATCGGCGCACAGCCTTCTTGTCAGTGGGCGGCGGGAAGTTGGCGATGGCGGCTGTTTTCCGCGGATCGGGACGAACTCCAGACTTGCAGATAACGTGCCCCAGAAACAAGAGCTCCTCATACGCAAATCTGCACTTTTCTGGCTTCAGTGTGAGTCCGGACATCTTGATGGCTTGAAGTACAGCTTCAAGGCGCCGAAGATGCTCGTCGAAACTCGAGGAAAACACGACGACGTCGTCCAAGTACACAAGGCAAGTCTGCCACTTCAATCCTGCCAGTACTGTATCCATAACGCGTTGAAAAGTTGCAGGCGCAGAGCAAAGGCCGAAGGGCATCACCTTAAACTCGAAGAGGTCGTCCGGTGTTATAAACGCCATCTTCTCTCGGTCTCTTTCGTCGACTTCGATTTGCCAATAGCCAGTCTTGAGGTCCATTGACGAAAAGTACTTGGCGTTATAGAGCCGATCAAGTGCGTCGTCTATTCGTGGGAGAGGATACACGTCCTTTCTTGTGATTTTGTTCAGGCGGCGATAATCGACGCAGAAACGTAGGGTCCCATCCTTTTTCTTCACTAACACCATGGCTGAGGATAAGAAGGTGCGCCATCTAATGCGCGGAGTGAAGCAAGAGCTGTTCGCCGTTCTCGTCCGCAACCCTCCGAGCACGGTTGCTGAGTTTTACTCGGAAGCGACGGCCATCGAAAAAACACTGGAACAGCGGGCTCGGCAGTACAACCGGAATCTTAACTGCACATCTGCACAGGTATTTCCCGGAGGCGTGCGAAACGACGTTGAAGCCCTGCGAGAGCTAATTAGATCAGTTATCAGAGAAGAACTGAGCAGACTGCATATGCCCCAGACTTCAACTGCACTATCTGTTACGGACGTTGTTCGTGACGAACTGAGGCAGGTGATACGAGAGCCAGAGCGTGAGCTGCAGCCGGTTCGACCTATCCGAACATACTCTGAGGTTGTCAGACAACCCACGGTACACAGCAATGCAGCAGTTGCGATGGCAACGACTCCTCTCCCACCTGCGGCACGCAGCGCACCTCGTCCACGGGAACCGACAGCTACCTATCTGCCCCCAGGAGCACGTACAACACATCACTATGTGGAGCGTAGGCCCAGGAAAAGTGACGTCTGGCGTGATCACGAGCGCAGGCCTCTGTGTTTTCATTGTGGAGAAGCGGGTCATCTGTACAGATTCTGTCCTTACCGACAGGCTGGATTAAGAGGCTTCCCGTCATATGCACCGTGCCCCCGAAACGGCGAACGACCAGCGGAGATTGAGGAGTACTTGTCGACGCGCCAGAACTCACCAACTCTACGCCAACACCGGTCACGGTCACCATCGCCTATGCGCTACCGGTCATCCAACCCACGTACACCTTCAAGGCAGCCTGGTCATCGCTCTCCAAGTCCACACCCGGAAAACTGAAGCAAGCGACCTGTGGAGGTGAGGCCGCTGATAACGTCAGTTACGAAGATCCTCCAATTTGGTTTGAGGGTGATGACTGTGTATTTCCGGTAGATGGGTGCAGCAACGAAAACGTTACTTCAGATTTGCGGTTGAGAATGGAAGGATGGGAGCTGAATGCCTTAGTCGACACCGGTGCTGATTATTCAGTGATAAGTCACAAGATGGTGAAAAAGCTAAACAAAGTTGTGACACAGTGGAGTGGATCGCAGATACGCACGGCAGGCGGTCACATTATTACGCCCCTTGGCAGATGCACTGCAAGACTTGAAATACGGGGCTTTATTTACGTGGCCGATTTCATTGTGCTGCCAGAATGTTCAAGAGAACTCATTATAGGAATGGATTTTTTGCGAGCTAATGGCGCCGTAATTAACCTGCGTAGGTCCAGCGTGTCGTTTTCGACTGAACGAGCTATACCTGTGGAGGAATCTGAGGAACGACGCCTAACTGCTCTACGCGTTGTTCATGATGACGTAACTGTGCCGCCACGCTGCAGTATAATGGTGCTCGTAGAAAATGATGCATTGTACAACCGCAAAGGCATAGCGGATACAAATGTAGGACTGTTTTTGAACAAAGGTGTCTGCGTAGCTAGGGGTCTTGTTCTCTTGACGAATGGCCGTGCAGATGTCCTACTCACAAATTTCTCCAATGAGCTTCAACACATCGCTCAAGGCACGGCTATCGCCTATTTACACGACTTCTGTATGGCGACTGAACTATGCAGCTTAACGACATCAACCACTCGACCAGTGGCCTGCAACATCGACACATCCGTGACCGTCAATCAGAGCCTTCCGGACAGTCAGAAGAAACAGATTTACGCCTTGGTAAAAGAATTCTCTGATTGCTTTTCAAGTACCTCGAAGGTCCAGCGCACGTCAATCACGAAACACAGAATTATAACGCAAGACGACACAAGGCCTATATGCCAGCCTCCATTTCGGGTGTCACAGAAAGAACGGGAAATTATCAAGAAGAAAGTGGAGGAGATGCTTTCTGATGATGTCATCCTGCCTTCGAATAGTCCATGGGCGTCTCCCGTAGTGCTCGTTAAGAAGAAAGACAACACACTTAGATTCTGCGTCGACTACAGAAAACTGAACAGTGTAACTAAACGAGATGTCTACCCCTTGCCATGTATCGACGATGCACTAGATCGGTTGCGATCCGCAAAGTTTTTCTCCTCCTTAGATCTGAAAAGCGGATATTGGCAAATAGAGGTCGACGAGCGGGACCGTGAAAAAACGGCATTCGTAACACCAGAAGGCCTCTACGAATTCAAAGCGCTTCCATTTGGCCTCTGTTCCGCACCAGCGACGTTCCAGCGAATGATGGACACTGTCCTCGCCGGATTGAAATGGCAGTCATGCCTAGTGTATTTGAATGACGTGGTGGTATTCTCTGCAACGTTCGACAAACATCTAGAGCGACTATGCACAGTATTGGAAGCCATCCGGTCAGCGAAATTGACAATCAAACCCGAAAATGCCACTTCGGCTTCGAAGTCATTAGTTCCGAGTCATTAGTTCCGAAGTCATTAGTTCTTGGACATGTCATTAGTTCCGAGGGTGTTCGTCCCGATCCAAAAAAGACAGCCGCTGTTCAGAGGTTCCCTACACCCAGACAAAAAGTCAGTGCGTCGATTTTTGGGTTTATGTGCCTATTATAGACGATTTGTGGAAAACTTCTCAAAGATTTCGGAACCTCTTACAAAACTGACAAAAGACGACGTGCCCTTCACGTGGGAAAGCGAACAACAGAAAGCTTTTGACGAATTAAGGAAACGACTACAGGGTTCACCAATACTTGCCCATTTTGATGAAACAGCTGACACAGAAGTCCATACCGATGCCAGCAATGTCGGCCTCGGCGCCATCCTTGTCCAGTGGCAAAATGGTCAAGAGAAAGTGTTAGCCTATGCCAGCCGCAAACTATCAAAAGCTGAGGCAAACTACTCTGCAACTGAAAAAGAGTGCCTCACAGTCATCTGGGCCATAAACAAGTTTCGACCCTACCTTTATGGTAGACCGTTCAGAGCTGTCAGTGACCACCATGCTCTATGCTGGCTGGCAAATCTCAAGGACCCGTCAGGTCGACTAGCAAGATGGAGCCTTAGGCTGCAGGAGTATGATATTACGGTCGTGTACAAATCGGGAAGGAAACACAGCGATGCCGACTGCCTGTCACGTTCTCCCGTCGATCCAAGTGTACCTGAAGAGGAAGACTTCCCGTTTCTAGGCGTTGTCGACACATCCAAAATCGCTCAACTACAACGAGATGACCCTGATTTGCTGGCACCTATACAACACCTGCAGGGTCTCGACGTTCAAGTCCCTCGCATATTCTCCAGAGGGCTCTCCGCGTTCTGCCTTCGAGGAAGTGTCCTTTACAGGAGGAACTTCGAACCTAATGGTGAAACGTTTTTACTAGTCGTGGCCACAGCCATGCGAGAGGAAATTCTGCACGCATGCCACGACGAGCCAACATCTGGACACATGGGTGTGAGCCGAACATTCGCCAGGATTCGCCTGAAATACTATTGGCCTAAGTTGCTCACATCAGTGCAGCGCTACGTGAAAACTTGTCGTCAATGTCAACGGCGCAAAACTCCACCCGTAAAACCAGCCGGCCTTCTCCAGCCAATAGACCCTCCAGATGCCCCATTCCAACAAGTCGGCATGGACTTCCTAGGACCTTTGCCGACATCGCGTGCAGGCAAGAAATGAATAGTCGTAGCCACAGACTATCTCACCCGTTATGCTGAAACTGACTCCCTATACAGTGCGACAGCTGCCGAAGTCGCCAAGTTCTTTGTGAACAACATAGTGCTCAGACATGGTGCGCCCATCGTCGTTATTACAGATCGGGGCACCGCATTTACTGCAGACCTAATGCGATGCCTGATGCGCATGACAAATACCGATCACAGAAGAACAACGGCGTATCACCCTCAGTCAAATGGCTTAACCGAACGCATCAACAGAACTCTGACCGACATGCTATCAATGTACGTTGATGTTGAACAAAAACAGTGGGACGAAATATTACCCTACGTAACATTCGCATATAATACAGCCGTTCAAGAAACAACCCACGTTGCCCCTTTCGAACTAGTATTCGGCCGAAGAGTGACCACCCCGCTGGATGCCATGTTACCACTACAGGACGAAAGCAGCTATCCACCTGACTTAGATGACTTCTTGCAAAGAGCCGAAGAAGCACGGCAAATGACAAGATACCGAATACGCCACCAACAGCACGTCGATTCTAGTGGCTACAACAAGCGACGCAGTGACACACTTTATCATCCCGGTGACAAAGTGTGGATATGGATACCAGTGCGCCGCCGCGGACTCTCTGAAAAAGCTTCTTTGCCGATACTTCGGCCCATGAAGTACTCAACCGTATCAGCAACATCACTTATGAAGTTAGATCCGCTGGACACGTGAGTTCAAGACGTCGCAATCCCACGGAAGTGGTCCACGTAGTCCGCATGAAGCCCTATCATGACAGATCGTCGAAAAACGAGTGAGAGTGCGCGTGTATCTTTTCACTGTCTTAAGCATCGGGACGATGCGTCTGAGGAGGGGGGCAATGCTGCGACAGGTTCGCCACATTCAAGTAGCCCTAATAAAGACGCTTGTTTTTTTTTAACCTGTCGGCGTCAGCATCGCTACAATATATATATATTTATATATATATATATATATATATATATATATATATATATATATATATATATATATATATATATATATATATATATATATATGCAGTCATGGTGTTGGAGTGGCCATAGCATTGCAAGGAGTAACAACTTTCTCAATTTCGATGTTTCGGCCAGCGTCTAGCTTCATCAGGAATGTTTACTCTGCTTTTCCTGATGAAGGCCAGACTCTTGCTGAAACGTACAGGCAGTAAAGGCTGGCTCGATGGTGAATGCGTGTAGCCTTGCGTAACTACCGAGATAAATCCTCCTGAAGCTCCAGCTCCCGCGGAAGAGTAGCGGCTGGTTGGTGCTGTTTCACGACTCTTCAGCTGGTCTGTGTCGTACTTAGCGATATCGGGAAAATTGCGGTAAGAGTGACGAACACCAGAAGAGCTACTTGACGCACAACCTGGTGGTGGCCCACGTAAGCAAGACGAAAAGTCAAGTCCACTGGGAGTACCATTATTGTCTTCATTTGTGTATTGTATCGACGAGGTTAGCGTTGGCCACAGTGGTGCAGATGGGAAACCAGGTAGAAGGTTGGGCTTTGTAGGAAAATGGCCGGCATGAGTTTCCGTAGAAGATAACTGACTTCGCCAGAAGGAAATTTTACACGTCTGCTCTGAGCCCGAATGCGTGAAGGCTGCCTATGACTTTGAATACCGAGTTCGAATGCATCTGGCTGGCTGTACTCGAATCTTCATTATTCTTGAAACCCGATGGGCATTTCATCTTTAATTCTTTGCCTCAATTCACAGTTCTCAATTATGCGAGTAAGATAACTTTTGAATGCCTCACTGGTGACGTAGTCGCTGGAGTTTATAACCATTTTCCTTTCCTACCAGGATGCAGTGGTAATGTGAAGTTCGAAAACGTTGAAGGAGTTCTCTGTGTATTGATCATTCACTAATTATACGTACGTCGGGATGTAAAGGTCTCCCAATGGTTCTGTGGTGATGGTGGTTGATGTCTTCTGCTAAGCGCTGCTTCGGTAGTTCATGTTTGGTCAGGGTGTCTTGTGGAGAACTATCTCGATGAAGTTCCGCCATGGAGAGGCTGGCAGGTCTTCATTTTGTCGACTTGTGTGGTGCTAGCTGTCAGCAACGTGTCCCAGCTCATACACCAAGTTTATTGTTTGTTTATCTGTTTCCCTAATTAAATGGCTCATGCCCACTAAGAGGATCAGCCAACAGAGCGTAGTGAACTTTTTTTGAAGCATTACATGTATGTGTAAGAATAAATTTTATTCTAATATAACTAATGTAACTAAAACACAGAACAACGAAGAGATGGGGAAAAACAGAAAAGTCAATTTGAATTTTTTTTCAGATTTCAGGTGCTTAGTTGATCACACATTATTCTATTTCACTTCATTATCAACCGCCGCTGCTACCAACCATCCCTGTGTACCTTTTAACGCGATATATATATATATATATATATATATATATATATATATATATATATATGTGTATATATTGTAATACTGAAGAATTTATCAAATGGGCCGAACGTAATTGGAAAGAGAAGAGACACAACTTACGGTTGCCTCAATTTTATTTTCAACAGTTTCGACCGCTATCAACCATGTATTTACCTTCCTCCTATCTTCCTTTTTGTCTCATTTTACTCAAAAAAAAGGAAGGCGGTATCGCTCGAACAGTAGAATAGACGCCACTGTCTCAAAGAAGCACATTCGAACTGGAGTTCAGTAAGAATATTCTAGATGGCGCTGTACCGCTGCTCACCGATTAGCTGCTGCGCGAGCTGTGTCCGCACACCCAGGATCTTGGATTGTCGCTGTACATGGCAGATATTTAGTGGGGCATGGACAAGCGGAGGGCCGTGGCGGCCAGACAGATGGACGGACGGATGGAGAGACACACGGACGTACGCACGAATGCATGCACGGTCGGATGGAAAGATCTACGGATGGATGGACATACGGACGCACGCACGGGAAGACGCACGAAAGGACAGAGAGACACAAGCACAGACGGACACACGCACAGACGCACGCTCGGAAGGTTGGACGGGCGGACGGACACCTACCCTCATCATCATTCACTCCGTCAATATGATGCGATTTTTAATTTTTTTCTTATGAGCTAGACGTTTAGCACAACATATTCCAAGTCGGTGTTTGCCAAGATTCTGCTGCCTGTGATTTCTTGTTGGTAAGCATCTCCGACCACTTCACAACCGAATATTTTACACTTTTTTATACTGATGTCCAGTTGCCTTTCATTATGTCAGAAATAAATGTTGATTCATATAATGATGCATTGAAAAGAAATGCGTTTATACATTGCTACTCTCTCGAAAGCTGATTTGTCATGAGAAAGACTTGTGCTTCTTCTTGCACAAGTCCATATACTGCGTTCTCGTGGTCATCTCATGGTTGTGTGCTTATATGTTCGCCTCTGGCGTATTTATTATACGCGCAGTTTCAGCAACCTTATACGTGCACTGCAATACATTTGATGTTTGTGTTTTCCTTGGCCCGTACGTGTGTGGCCGCCGGATATCTTTCGAACGCCCCAAGAGACCAGATGTGCTACTCAACGAGCTGAAAGGCAATTACAGCCTTGCGTCTCCGTTGGGTCCCCCGAGTATTCTGTTATGTATGTGTTCCTTCCGGTTTCTTTTTCTGTCCCCTGAGGCACCGGTGTGCATCGCTGGCGTCTTATTGAATAAGTTGACGGCGAGCACTGTCAGCAAAAAAAAAGAACTGAAAATATCAAATAGAATTAAAACATTGCAATACTTGGAATTTGAAAGTGCCGAACTTGACGATGTGTAGCCGCTGGCACAAGACAACGAATAGAAAAGTTTTGTCGCAGTTTAGATGACTTGTCGCCGGGCTTGGCACAAGTTCACATCTCTTCGCCTGAAAATAGCATAACTTAGTTGGCGTGTCAAAGTGCTTGCTTTCGTAGAAAAGTAATAAAAAGCACAGTGCTATATCTGCGCTTACTGTAGCGCTAATGGAGTTTTTGCGCAGGCCTTAGGATACCAAAATGCCACACTGGATCGTGAGCTTACGACGTTCTGGTGCACATCTGAGTGTAGGGTCACTGCTCCACCTGACGGAGCTCCGCTGCCCGAGAAATCTAAGAAAATGCATCACATAGTAACTGGGAGGTTCCACTGTCATTTTCACGCATTTTAGGGTGCTTTGATGAGGGCTTTCTCTGCTTTAGGATTGAGGACATGCTTGGCGTGTTTTGCCGTGTGTCTGCCATAGTTGTGCTCACGGCGTGTTACCGGCGTATGCTAGCTCTAGGCAACGCCTTATGTAGGCGTGGGAGGCGGGGCCGAAAATGTTGGCACGGTGGTATCAGCGCCATCACGGAAATGGCTACACCATAAGGAGGGTGGGTGGGGGCATGCACCTTGAGGCCAAGGAGATCGAAGGACACTATCGCTTCAGGAGCATGGGCTTCCTCTCTTGCGTGGTGCTTGAGAAATGATTTTTGCTATATTAGGTAAATCACTGCAATTGTTTCTTCGTCACGTGTCTAGTGCACGTTATTTCGTACAGCAAAGATTTTGTGCACTGATATTGAAATGCGTTCGCCATGTTTTCAATCTGTATTCACCACAGCTTAATTGCGTGAAATTAGACACTGGACGGACGACAAGGCGGGGCCCTGAAATATTTTGGAGTTAAAAAATAACATTCAACCGTATACCGGTTAATGAGAATGAATGGCGTCTTGAGGAAAATTAGGTTAGTCAGCTAGCGCGATATGTATGACCACAATATATAAAGCTCAAAAATGAATATTCTACCACTTATCTTCCACCACGTTGCATGCTTAAGGTGCCGACTATGTCATGGAGATGGCTTGCGATGACGATAACAACGAGACCGATTTGGCGATTGTAAGCTAAATCGATGCATTTCATCGTTTGAAGCCAGGCTTCAATTCTACGAATATAAAGTGTAATAGACCAAACCACATCCGTTCTCTAAAAAATTCCATTACATTCCTAACATTTTAGTATACCATATAATAGGCACTGCCTTAAAATGTGCCTATAGGATATGAAGTTGAATAATTGATTTAGTTTGTCGTAAATAATTTAGTTGTACATTGTACCAGATTAGTTCAGGCTTTACTGCTTCGAAAGGGACAGTTTGAATGAGAGTTAGCTTGCGTCTAGAAGGCGCGATGTGTACTGTTTACATTCTACAACACATGAGAGCACTTTGCTGCAGTATTGTGGTGCCAACCCATGCTATTTGCCCCAATTCAAATGGCGCTTTAGTTGCAAAACATGCACTGGTTTTACTTGAAGTGTGAAAAATATCAGAGTTCCTGTATTTGATGTAAGAAAGTCTGTTAGTTCAAGAAATTCTGAATGTTCAATGAGGAATAAAAAAGAATATGCGCATCAAAACAGGCCGTTACGTGCAATGAAACCACCCGTTCTGCATTTGTTGCTCTTGCACAATGTGGTAGTATGGAGCGGTTATTTTGGTCATTCTGTCTATTGGTGTGAGCTCCACAAACACAGAAACACACACACACTCTCACAAACACACTCTTTCTCTCTCGCTCTCTCACACACTCACACACAAACGACATTTTGTGGTTATTGACTAGGTTAAGTATACCAAATAGCAAGATAGCGTAGAAAACATGGCATTGTTTGCAACGCTCACAAGCTGGGTGAATAATGTCCACGAGTGTTGAAGATTGGGCGAGTTGGTTCGTCGTATTTGTCGACAACGGCTGAGCAGACCGACACAGCACTGTCGGTCTGCTCAGCCGTTTCTTCTTCCCCTTAATGCGCTATACCAGTTCAAGTACTGGGTGAATAATATTTGAGATAAAAAAATTAAAAATGCCTATAATGCATGCTCGAATAGAATTCATCTCGCAATACTCCACTAGGCAGTACGTTTAGATGTTTCGGGAACGATAACGAAAAAACAACAACAACAAAAAAACTGCTTCTTCACGTCCTAGTTCCTTCGTCATCAACTAGGACCCTAATGCAAACTAGAAAAAGGTAGTACCAGATGATCACAGCACTGAACGCATTAAAATTGAAGCCAGCTAGTCAAACTACTTAGGCGGCCTTAAGAATGCTTGGTGAGATAGGCAACAGAAATAACTAAAATGAGCGCGCACTATAGTAATTACCGATAGAGTTATAATCGCAGACGAAAGAGCCTGAATGAGAAGAACGAAGCTTTAGAGCCTATCAGAGAGGTCAGAGAGGTAGTATATTGAAAGTGCCTTTGGTTAAAACAGCCGCTACTTAGGCACCCGTAAATTAATTAGTGATTCGTTATGTGAAGTCACATTGGTATTTATGGAGACCTTAATTTTAAGCTCTTTGGTGAGTTTAGCGCAACCTATATACTTCAGAATTCAGTTTGTTCCCACAGGCTAACTTTAAATATTCTTAGCGCGGTGCCTTGATGCTAGCGCCCACCTTCTCCATAAAGTGCCGAAATTTGCTTTTGCTGGCACTTGGGTAAGGCGTTTCATGTAAAGCTAAGAAAAAGGAGAGCAACTAGGCTCTCAAGGGTGCCCCCATCTGACTGTACGGGGTCGCATATTGCCGCCAGCACGTAGTGGGTCGACAGAAAGAGCGGCTCTAAATCTGGAGGAAAAAAGAAGATCGCGTTCTTCTTTGCTCGAGAGCCAGCCACGACTGACGCATCGTCCAGAGCTAGCTACCTGGTGGCTTAATAAATCCCCCAGTACTTGTGACTCATCGTGACAACTGGTGGAAGTGCTGGGTAGTCTCACGGATGCTGCAGACCCCCCAGGAAGCCGCGATACGAGTCCAGTGCCAGTCAATACTCCCGTGCATCGGACCAGCCGCCGAATCAGGGGATTGCCTCCGGAAGCCGACGATACTGCTCCCACCACGTCGACAAACATGACCAGCGCTTCGGTGCAAACCTCGGCGACCGGCACGGGAAGCACGACGTCGAACCGCTACACGTTGGAAAGCCCACGCGCACCGGCGACGTTCCATGGCTCGGAGCACGAAGACGTTGAGGACTGGTTGGCGGATTTCGAGCGCGTAGCCGCCTTGAATCAGTGGGACGATGCGGCGAAACTGGGTCGTGTCTACTTCTATCTCGAAGACGGGGCACGTACGTGGTATCAAAACCGAGAGGAACTGCTGACGACGTGGCCCGAATTCTCTCGTAGACTTCTGCAGACGTATGCCAGTGCTGATCGCCAAGAACGAGCTGAACGAGCTATTCTGGCCCGCGTCCAGCTGCCAAACGAAACTGTGACCACGTTCGTCGAAGACATGACGCGCCTCTTCCGACGGGCCGATTCAAGAATGACGGAGGACAAGAAGTTGCGTCACTTGATGCGCGGTGTCAAGGACCAGCTTTTTGCCGGCCTCGTGCGCAGCCCTCCGAAGACGGTCACGGAGTTCTTGTCCGAGGCCGTGACAATGGAAAAAATGCTGCAGCAGCGATCCAACCAATACAACAGGCAAGTCAATGGCATGTCTACGGCCGACATTTTCACCGCCACTAGAACCAACAACGACTATCTACGTGAACTCATCCGTGGTATAATACGTGAAGAGTTACAAAAGGCTGGTGTAACACCTCATCCTACAGTAAACTCTATTACAACTGTGATCAAGGATGAGCTGCACCAGGCCCTCCGGGACACCTTGCCTCATGATACAACTGTGCCAGCTCCTACTGAATACCGCCGTGAGACAACCTACGCAGAAGCTTTGAAACGCCCTGCTGCATCGCCGCCATTATTCGTCCATCCTGTTCCTGCTGTTTCACTACAGTCAGCGCAGCACATGCCGTACTACGAAGGCACGTACACGCCACCACCGTTGGCCTTTGTCCCTGGTGCTTCTGTCGCCCATCGTTCAGTGCAACCAATTCAGTACATCGACGATCGGCGCACGTCTCCTCGAAAGTCTGATGTTTGGCGCACACCTGATCGCCGGCCTCTGTGCTTTCACTGTGGAGAAGCTGATCACTTGTACCGCCAGTGCCCATATCGCCGTCTTGGGCTTCGCGGCTTCTCTGCGTACTCACCGCCACCCCTTTACGGCCAGAGACCGCGCGACATCGAAAACTACCTCTCCCAGCAGCATGCACCACCATCTGCCGGGCGCCAGTCGCGCTCGCCATCACCGAGGCGATTTTCATCAACGCCCCAGCGGTATTCTACCACACGGTCTCCGAGCCCCCGTCGGGAAAACTAGACCAAGCGACCTCTGGGGGCGGGGTCGCTGAACGTCGAAGCGCTGAAGACCTCCCATTGACGCAGAACTGTACGGAAACCGGTCCGACATCACATACTGCTGCAAAGGATGGCCGACTTTCACTCGACATAGCAGTGACAATTGATGGTTGTGCAGTTAATGCGTTAGTGGACACCGGCGCAGACTATTCCATACTGAGCGGGAAACTGACAACGCAGCTGAAGAAAGTCATCACGCCGTGGCATAACTCGCAGATTCGGACAGCTGGTGGCCACGTCGTTACTCCACTGGGTGCCTGCACAACTAGAGTACAGATTCAAGGGTACACATTCGTAGCAAGCTGCCTTGTTCTACGCGAATGTTCCCGTGACGTCATTCTGGGAATTGACTTTCTACAAGAAAATGGAGCTATCATTGATCTACAAGAGCGCCGCGTCACGTTCT